>NW_028274815.1:136005883-137248383 GCF_037043125.1 Eumetopias jubatus
GCCATGGCATAAAGCCAAGAAGCAATTACCATTAATTTAAATGGAAAATTCTTTGAGTGTTCCCAGACGCAAAAAAATCATCTCTTTTAGGTTTTTCTGATACCTTAGGACACATCTTGCTAACGAAGTCACAAAATTGATCGAGATAAAGCACGGATGCCCACAGGCACAGTTCAGGCTCTGGAGGCTGGAGGCTGAGAGGCTGCGTGTGGTTCCCTGGGAAGGAGGTGGTGGGGGGCACCACCCTCGAAGCCTCTGTGAAGCCTCAATGCAAAACAAACGCTGAATTCGATTTTCACTTTTCACCTTTTTTGTAAAAGCAGAAATTCTCCTTGGATTTCTTTCGTTAGCCATATCCTAACACAGGTCTCTTATAGAAGCAGAGTCACATGATGCATACTTTTGAAAAGTGGAGGATTCCTGTAACTCCCTCTGTTTCCCAGGTTGGAAAGCAGAGGCTCAGAAAGACACGATTTCTTGCCCTGATCACACAATGTGCCAATACCAGAACTTGGATCTGAACCCAGCTGTTGCCCACCAAGGTGCTCCTACCCACAACGCATCAGCATCGCTTCATAAAGCCCTGTGGGTCCAGAGCCAAGATGAAGCCAGATGGGCAATCAGGAAGGAGATTTCAGTGGACTCTCCTGGGCTCCAGAGCCAAGATGAAGCCAGATGGGCGATCAGGAAGGAGATTTCGGTGGACTCTCCTGGGCTCAGACGCACGCTGAATGGGTGAGCAGCTGGTGGACCGTGGACATAAACGGTGCTGACCTTGGGCAAGGAGCAACTCTCTCTGCCTCGGTGCCTTGTCTACGAAATAGACATCGAATGACAGCTCCATGGGGTTCATTAAAAATTGAAACATGTATAAGGAGCTTGGTAACCAGTAAGAGCTCAATAGAGAGTAGTCATTGTGATGGTAGCTGATGTGGTGCCTCCTCCCAAGGGGTGTGGGGGTTGACATGTCTTAGCTTAAGGAAGTGGCTTTACTGACCCACACGTAGGGCTCCTTTAAGCTTTTAAACTAATTAATTGGTTATTGAAAACACTTTAAAAATTAACTAGTAGAAAAACATTCATTTCTAGTTAATTAGCAACCCACCCCATCACTGCTTTATTTCCTAGCAATTTTTCCAACCTGCCTTCCCCTTTTCTGCTCCATTCTATGACTCATCGAAATCTAGCCCAAGGTTTCTCTACATCCGCATCACACATTTTCGTAAATGTTATTCTTTATCTGCATGAAGCGTTACGGGATATGTTTAGAATGAAAGTCACTTGGCAAACAGAAGTGAAGTTGACATAAATTGCATTTAAATCTCAAGTAGGGGGCAGCAGGGGGTGAGAGGGAGGAGTGCACTTAGATGTACTTGGGTCTGGGCTTAGAAAAATCTCCTCTCTTCCTGCCTGGCTGGCCAAGATAATATTACTGAAGGAGAACTCTCCCTGGGAAGGAAAAAGTCCTTCAGTGCTTCTGATGTTATTGAAAATGAAGAGATAAGTCGAGAGCTGAGCTCCTTGGCTCCTGCACTCTGCTCCTCCCCGATACTGTGCAAGAGACACACAGACACTTTGCACCTTCTAGCTCCACACCTGAAAACAGTAACAAGTTCTTGTTGGCGGTGGAGAGAGTGAGAGGCACGGGGCCAGCCCCTGCCGTCTGTCCCGTAGCTCTGGGGCTGGGGAGTGCCAGCTGATGGCTTTGAAAAACAAGACTGAAGGTGTTTCCATCAAAGAAACAAACAGACGCATAGAATTCTAATTGAACACAAACCTGCTTGGTATCAACTCTTTGGTAAATGGAGGGCCAGGCCAGGGCAGCTGCATGTGTCTGGGGTCCCTAGCTAGAGGTCTGAAGGGTCTTCCTCCGTTCTGTCCGCTGGGATGTCTGGGGCTGCCAAGCCATATGCTGCCCTCATGCAAATTCGGAAGCACATCCCCTTCAGAGGAGGCTGCTCCGCTGGAATAGGAGCACCAGGCTGGATTTACACCCTCTGCTGAGCCCCATGGACGCATGCGTGCTGTGCAGGGAGAGGTGCCCTGCCCCCCTTCAAGGAAGGACTGCCCAGCTGTGAGAGCATCCTGCACGAGGTCACGCCTTCCCAGCACACCTGGCACTGGCAACTGAGCCAGGCTGGGGCCAAAGGTCTGGCTGTCGGGCCTCGAGGCAGGACCATGCTGGGCTCCCCTGCTGCAGCCCCCCCTCCCCACCCCCAGCCACCAGTGGGGCCCAGCCTTACCACACCAGTGCTGGACTTCTCCCTCTGCTCAGTCCCACTTCCCCTGTCTTTGACTTCCTCTGACAGGTGCCAATCCCCGATAAACATGCTGGACCCCAAATTCTGTGCTTCTGAGGAGCCTAACCTGCAAGTCCCTGTCCTGCTCTCTCGGTTCATGTGCAGAGAAGGAATCAAAGACACATTAAAAACGGCAACTGAAATCTCTGGTGAAGGGGAGCCGCCCCGACCTGCAAAAGGGCACTGGGCAGGAGCGGGTCTGGAAGGCGCCCCGTCTGGGACGAAATCTGAAGGGACGGTGGGGCTGCCTAGGGGAGGGGGTGCTTTGCAGGCTAAGACACAGGTGCAGGCCCTAGGTGGCAGGGGGCAGAGGAAAGGCTGGGGTAGGGGAGCACAGTATAGGGCGGAGAAGTGTGAAAAGCAGCTGGGAAATTTGGAGGTCCTGGGGTACAAAAGTAGAGTTTGGTCTGTATTCCAAGGCTCGTGTGTTTAAATCTGGGCTGATCTGATCATATCTGCCTTGTAAAGAGGTCTTTCAGCCCACTGAGAGGTGGGCCTGCCTCTTGGAGGGGAGGGGGTCTGGACTATTTGGGCAACAAGGAACTTCAGGGGACAGCACCTGCCGAGGGTGTACCGCTGAGGGCGGGTGGTGCAGAGGGGCTCGAAGGACCTCACTGGGGCCCCAGCTTGGCTGTTTCTGTAGCCCCCGCCCCAGGGCCCTGGCCGGCTGTCCTGCACCGTACCCATCTGCAGAGGGTGGGCGTCCATCAGTTCCCAGGGCCCGTGCCTCACAGATGAGCTCCACGCTGGGCCCCGCCTAGGAGGTGGCCTGCCCAGAAGGACAGTGTGCCAGAGAGTTTGTTGGAGTTTGAGAGTGTCGGGGCCGAAGCCAGGTGCTGTCATTTATTTTTCCAAGCCCCTGACACTGGCTTTCGAGGCAGGAGGCAGCAGTGAAGTAGCAACTGGTGGAGGCAGATACAGATCGGGCCACTGCAGCCCTGCATCCTTATCAGAACATCCATCGGACAGGCACAGGTGGGGGCAACAGAGGAGAGCGGGAGGCCGGGCAAGAGAAAGTGCTGCACAGTGGAATTCTCCAGCTGGCGTTTAGAGCTGTGGATTCTAGAGCTTGAGGGATGATGTGGACTCCCCTCCATCTAGAAAAATATCAGGCGTGACCAACAAGGGAAAAATGGACAACAGCATTGTACATTGTGGGACTGTGGGCCAGGTTACACTTGAAAACGGGTGTCTTAGGCTGGCCGATCTTCCGGACCAGCCCACCTACACGAGCACCCGAGTGGCCCCTTACGACCCCCATATAGAGCAGGGGAGTGACCTTAGAGAAGACAAAAACATGCTTGAGGCCTCCCAGCTACAAAGGCACAGCCAGGATTCAAACCTGGGTCTGGAGGCCCCAAAGCCTCCCCCAAGGCACCTGCCCACCCTGAGGGCTCCAAGAAGAGCAGTCAAGACTCCGTGTGCAGGAGGCTGGCGCGCTAGGTGAACACCTGGGCGGTGGGACCCACGGGGCCAGTGGTGAGAAGTCACCGCACCCAGGAGCACTCCAGGTTACAAAGTGCCTGTAATAAAATCTTGAAAAATATGCAAAAATCTATTTAAATAAATAAACAAATAATAAAAGTTTCTTCAGCTCGTTTCCCCAGCAAGACCAGGAGAACACTTTTTTTTTTTTTTTTTAAGATTCTATTTATTTATTTGACACAGAGAGAGAGCACAAGCAGGGGGAGCTTCAGACAGAGGGAGAGGGAGAAGCAGACTCCTTGCTGAGCAGGGAGCCCGAGTTGGGGCTCAATTGCAGCACCCCGGGATCATGACCTGAGCCGAAGGCAGCCGCTTAACCAGCTGAGCCACCCAGGCGCCCCTAAGAAAGTGCTTTAAAGTCTAACATGGTGAGTAGCAGAAACTTCAGATCTTATTTCATCCTCTGAGACAGCTTCCTGGCGGGCCATCAGACTTCCCTTCTGAGGCTCCGTGCAGATTAGATTAGATCATGCATGTAACTGAGTCAGTACACTGCCTGGATTACAGCACTTATTAATATCCTTCACTACTAAGGGAGGCTACCATTCAGTAAACATTTCCTGTATTCCAAACGTTGTTCTGAGTGCTTTACGTAGATTAACACATTTAGCCCTCACCGCCCTATGAGAGGCGTATTATCTTCCCCATCATAGAGAGACACGGAGAGGTGAAGTCACTTTCACAAAGTCACACAGCTGCCTGAAAAACAGAGCTGGGATTCAAATTTAGGCCAACCCAGCCCCAGGGCATGATGTCAAAGTTCCTACTGGATTTTATGTGCACAAGAACCCCATGAGGAGGGCAGGGTGGACAGAACGGATCTCTCCTTATACATCTTGGCATCTCTGTAGAGCAGATCTAAGTAACTTGTCCGTAGTTGCCCTAATTCAGAAGTGGTAGAGTGGACAGGAGCCCAAACCCCAACGTCCAGGCAGCACCCAGCCCCCCACCGTGCTGCACTTCTCCTAGCCCTCCGCACATCCCAGGTATCTGGCTAGTCCTGATGGTCCATTCTGATTTTTTCCAAGGTATTTTGCTTTTGATCGCATCTCTTTCTAGACATGGAGACAAAACGAGATACAGCATTTCAGCAAATCCAAAACCAGCCCAACTTTTACCTGCAGCTGAAATGTTGTGTCCTCCCCCTAAAGTTAAAGGCACAAGGGGTAATTACAACCAGCAAGAAAACTGGAAATAATGGGATCAGACGATGTGGAACTAGCATCTCTCCCCAGCGACTGGTGCCAGGTATTTACACTGAAAGAAAGGCAGGCAATTTCTCTTTGGATTTTAGCACTTGCTTCTGAAACAGCAGAACCCAAGCAGGGGGACCAGCGGAGGATGGACGGGCGTCTGGCATTGATTGGTACCCAGCCTGAATAATACATCAAGGGCCTGTGACTTCATCACAAAAGCCTTGAGAGCCAGCCTCCTACAAACCAGACTCCCCAGAGACTCACCTCACCAGGTGTCTGCAGTTGGAAATGAAGCGGGAGGAATGTTCCTGAACTCCAGGCTGAGAGGTGGAGGTAAAGGAGCATTTCTAAGACTCCTAGCACTCTGGGCCTTCTAATGGGCCCTGTGCTGCGGGGGTAGGCCCCCGCCACTCCTTTTGAGCTCTGCCACTGCTAAATATGAGTCGAATGTGCCCATAAGCCTGCCTCCTGGGCTCTGCACCCTGTAAGAGAGACACAGACTGCTTAGGAAGGAGGGATATGGCAGTGGGCCCCTGGGTGCCAGTCTCAGCACTGTAGGCTGAGAACAGGGAGACACATGAGCAACGCATCCTCCCTCCTTTCTTCCTTCCTCAAGCGCTGGCTGAAGTGCTGACTATGTGGCAGGTGATGTGCTGGGAAGCAGAGGTACAGCACTAAACAAGGCCACCTCAGCCACTGCCCCACACCCAAGAGAAGTATCCTCTGAAGCCCTTTCACTGAATGTCGGTCTGGCACTTATCCTGTGCCATGGGAGCCAGGGGGAGGATCGGGTTCATTTTGCAGAAGAGGACAGGGAGATTCCAAGAGGGGTCATGCTCCGTCACTAACTCTGTGACTTGGCCAAGTGGCAGTTTGGACCAACCTTTCCTACTCTACATCCAGCACACTCCCCTCATGCCTCCTGGACTTCTATGTAGCTCTTTGTGAAAGGGCAAGATGTCCCAGTAGATGAACTCCTTGCTTTTCCCTGTATTCCAAACAGACCCTAATGCAAACCCAGACACCATGGAATGGAGGTAAAATTCTTGCCCTTTTTAGTCACGAGCTCTCTCACCCAAGTAGGTCTGGCTGCTGTCCATGGTACCAGGAAGAGGCATAGAGCTGGCTAATGTTGAATGGCTATAGCCATTCGTGTGGGAAGCTGCAAGACTTAACTACTCAGCTCACGGTTTTGACAGTCCCCAGAGTGTTCGACTGAGACCTTCCAACATTTCTTACTTGTCCCTTCTTCCTCTTCTTGATGAGCCTCTCCATTGGCCAGTGGAGGCTTTGTATTAGAAGTCTTACCTTTAGTGTTTCTTGTTTCTTCCCAAGTTCTTCTTGACCTTCAAAGCAGAGAAAACTCACCACCAACTGTACCCAGCGTAGAATAGACAGTTCCAAGAGATCCCAAGTTATTCACAAAATATTTTCGTTTTCTTATTCAATCTATTTGGCTCTTTTCTCCATTTTCCTGCCTTAAAAGAGACCCCAGTTTAATATATATTTCTTGCATCATGTTTCCCAAATGTCAAGCACCGCCATACCTCCCACATTATTTTTGCCATACTCTTATAACACCTACTATTCTATATTATGTTTCCTAAAATCAACTCACTTTTTAAAAATTCTTAATAGATCTTATCTTTTAGAGCAGTTTTAGATTTACAGAAAAAATAAACGGAAAGTACAGAGAGTATTATCCCTCTCCTCCCTGCACACCTTTTCCCTATTATTATCATCTTGCATTAGGGTGATACATTTGTTACGCCTGAATAACCACTATTGATCCATTATTTTTACCTAAGGCCCATAGTTTACCTTAAGGCTCACTCTTTATGTTGCATAGCTCTATGGGTTTTGACAAATACGTAATGACACGCATCCTCTATTACGGTATTATACAGAGTACTTTTACTACCCTAAAAATTGCCCTGCACTCCACCTATTCATTCCTATAACCTCTCCATGAAGTTCTGGTAACCACTAATCTCTTAACTATCTTTATAGTTTTGCCTTTTCCAGAATGTCATATAGTTGGATGCATACAAGAGGTAGCCTTTCAGACTGGCTTCCTCAAATCACTTTATTTTTTTACTTAAATAGATTTATTTAAAAGGGAATCTTTTATCATCATCAAGTAGATATTTAGATTCATTTAACACGAATAAAAGGTAGATATTCATTTAGAATGAATAAAAGGAAGCCATAGAGATTCAGTAAAAATGGCAACAAAGGATCTCTGAAAATTCTCCATTCTATTAAAGTCAAGACAAAAACTGGCAGAAATGTTAGAATCAACTTTTTCTCAGAACTACGGAAATTAACCGGAGGCTTAAAGAAATCTAGAGAGCATTTATTCAAGAAAAATGGTTGAATCTCAGTAAGAACAGTGAGTTTCATGGCATATTACCTTGCTCTATTTCCATCCCCTCCTTTCCAATTCTGAGTTAGCTATGAAAAACAACAGCCTGCAATCACGGTGAAAAATAACAGTCTGGAGCCACTGGAAGGGGCAAGACAAGGTTGGAACTCCTTTGAAGTCTCATTCCCAGAGAACTGTCATCACGGGACTTGTCTGGTAGGTCCCTGGATGATTCTACTTGCAAGGCTGTCTTTATTTGACCCTACTTGAACCTTGCCCAGTGTGAAAAGCCTGGGCATCCGTCAGAAACTATGAGAAGTAATTGATTGGCTTTCTGGCCCCCTGAGGTGGTGAGTAATAGTTGGGGCAAGCAATAGCCGAAAGGCTTAAAATAAAAAGCTGGAGAATATGCCCACAGGGGCTTTGAAAATTTCCAACATATTCCTGACAATTTGGAAGGCCATATAGGTCTGTGTGAATGTCCAGGAAAGACCTAAGAAAGCCCTACGATCTCACCTCTGTTTGACCTTGAAGGTCAGCACAAGCAGGAAGACAAATCTGCCAAGTGTTGAAGATGTGCCCCAACATACACACAGAGTACCATTGTCCCAATCACTTAAGGAAATCTCTGTCCAGTCATTAGCTTACCAGTCAGCGAGCTGAGCAGAGACTTCAGTGGCCACACATGAAAAACAATGCAATACACTACATTAATAGAATTAAGGGCAAAAGCCACACGATCATCTCAATAGACACAGAAAAATTTCTTTCATGATAAAAAACACTCAACAGACTAGAAAGAAGGAACCTCCTCAATCTGATAAGGGGCACCTATGAAAAATTCACAGCCATACTTAATGCGAAATGCTAGCTTTCTCTCTAAAATCAGGAACAAGCAAAAATTTCTATCCCACCACTCTTATACAACATCATCCTGCAGGTTCTAGCCAGGAAATTAGTCAAGAAAAGGAAATAAAAAGGAAGAAGTAAAGCCATCTCTATTTGGAAATGACATGATCTTGTGTATAGGAAATCCTAAGGAACCCACAGATAAACTGTAAGAGCCAACTAACAAGTTCAGAAAGTTTGCAGGATTCAAGATCTATATATATATATATCAATTGTTTTTCTACACATCAGCAATAAATAATCCAAAACTGGAATTAAGAAAGTAACTCTATTCATAACAGCATTAAAAAGAATAAAATACTTGGGAATAAATTTAACAAAAGAAGAGAAGATATGTATACTGAAAACTACAAGACATTGCTGGAAGGAACCAAAAAAGACCTGAATAAATGGAAAGACATACCAAGGTCATGGATCAGAAGATTTAATATTGTCAAAAACCTAGATACTCCCCAAGTTGATCTATAGATTCAGCACAGACCCTTTGAATGCTTTATGAGCTATAACAACTAAATTACAAGCAACCAGAGAAAAAAATAAATTGTACTTTATCAAAATTAAAAGCTTTGTGCTTCAACAGACACTATCAAGAGAGTGAAAACAATCCACAGAACAGGAGAAAATATTTGGAAATCATATATCTGGAAAGGATCTTATATCCAGAATATATAAAGGACCCCTTGCAACTCAGCAATGAAGACACCCAATTAAAACATGGGTAAATGATCCAAATCGGCATATGTTGAAAGAAGATACACAAACAGTCAAAACATATGAAAAGGTGGTCCAGCATCATTCGTCACAACAGCTAAAAAAAAAAAAAAAGTTACTTTCTGTCCTCAGTAACCACCTATGGCTAATAAAGCAGTTTCATGGAGCACCAAAACTCCTTCCATCTTCTTTCTCCACCTCCCCTGGCATGCAACCCTTGACCAAAAATGCCAGCATGCCCCTGTCCTGGAAAGAGAAAGGGAGTGGAGGGCAGCTCCCACTCCTTAAAGGACATAACCAGGAACTTGTCCCTGTGGCTTCTCATTGGCTAACATGTGGTCACACAGCCCCTCCCAGCTGCAGAGTCTTCTGGGAAATGTAGTCTTGTAGTCTGGGTAGCCATGCACCCCGTTAGCCTTCCGGTGATGAGACAACAGATATTTCTCAGAGCAGGGACAGGTAGTTGTCCTCATTCAACCTGCTCTGAGTGGTTGGATAATGAGGATTAATTAGGATGCAGCTGGTTTACAGACTGACTCACAGGAAACCCTGTCTAGGCCAAGGAAATTGGGAAGAGTAATTGTTTATAGCCAGGCCATTAGCAAGAAGAATATAATGATTGAACTCAGTTTCCTGCTGAAAATGTGCTTTAAATAATTTAGCCAGGTTGTTCTTGAAGTTAGAATGACAACAATAGAAATAATAATAATTCATAATGTATTTGCTATGTGTCAGCCCTCAGAAGCATTCTGGGAGTGAAGTGAAATACTACTACCGTCCCATGTTTCAGGGAAGGAAACGGACTCAGGGAAGTTAAGAGGCCCCCAGGCAGGTGGTAAGGTCACAGTCAAACCCAGCACCAACTGGCGGCAAAGCCTGTATTCTTGGCTTCCTCACAGGGATCCTGGTCGGGGGGTCAGACTGGTGATTCTGGGAATGGCCGCCAACACCAAGGTGAAGATCAGGCTCCTCCCAGGGATGCCCTGGCTTAAAATCTACAGCCACGAACCTATCTCCATGCACATTCCACACAAGGGGAGCTGTGACTGAGTCAGGGGTTGCTTTCAAAGCCTATTTATGCATATCGAGTCTTCCGGTTGGGCATTCATTGAGTGCTTTTGGAGGTTTCCAATTGTTAGGAACAAAGAAGAGTTAAAATCCAAAGCTTGCCATCTGAGGCCACCCAGTCTCCTGACATCTGGCTGCTCATGACATCACCACCCACAGTGCCCCTCCTGGGGCAGCTTCTTTGAATTCTGCATGAGTCATAGGACTCGCCAGGCCCAAGGCATAACCAAATGGCTTGTTTGTCTGCTGAGGACAGGGCCCTGGGGCAAAATCACTGGTGTTCCTGAAAGAATCTGAATCAATAAGGGACGGGTTCAAGGGCTCGTGTGGGACCCAGAGCATGTGGTGTCCCATGGACAACAGAAGGACAGAGGCATTCAAAGGTGGATAGGCAGGCATCCACTGAGTGCCAGCATGGCTCAGCGTTTCTTGGGCTTCTTAGGAGCAGTTAGTTGGTTTTATTGAATGATCAGGTCCTCTGCTAGAAACCAAGCCCAAAGATAAAGGCAGAAATAGCCACGAGGATGTATGTGATCATCACAGCACGGCTCTGCTCCTCATATTGGAAAGAATGGAACAGAGAGGGGAGGGGAGGAAAAGGAGGAAAAAGGAAAGAAAGAAGAGAGGGACCTAGGGAGGGAGAAAGAAGAGCCCAATGCCCTTAGGAGCCCCAGGGAGGCAGGAGGTCCCTGACAAGCTATAATTTCTAGTTTTAATATCCACAAAACATACCCAGAAGCCATTTTGTCATGAACGTTGGAAGGTCTCTGCTAGAAAGGCATAAATTTACGAACTGACATACCTGCCCTTTGCCAACCCATGCTGGACTTGGAGGGTGCAGATGGGAGTAACAAGAGCAATGATAGTAACAGCCAGGGTTTATTGAGCACTTACTCTAAGCCAAGTAACACTCTGAGCTTTTTATTTCTATCACCACAACCCTGTAAGGAAGAATGTTTGTTATCCCTATTCTACAGAGAGAGAAACTGAGGATCTGGGCAGAACCAGCTGAGGAAAGAAGCCCACAGCCCAAGGAGGTGACCAGGGAATGGGCAAACTCCTCCAGGTAGCGTTAAAAGCACCACGATGGACCCCCAGAGGCAGGAGTGGAGTGTCACGGAAGGGAGGGGCAGGAAATGAGGAGGACAAGTGAGTCCAGGAGTCTGAGCTAGCTGGGACCAGGCGTCGGGAGCCAGATGGGAGGAGGCTCCCATGCGGCCTGGGTGGAGGACCTGGGCTTTCTCCGGGGGAGGCATGGGGATCTTTGGGGCAGGGCAACTGGCCCGGTCTCAGCCCCATGATAATCCTCCTTGGGCTGCCTTGCTTTCTGATTAAACAAGCCTGAGTCCGTCCGGGCTGAGGGACTCCTAGTCCCAGCCTGGAAGCTGTCCTGCTCCCGCCAGGGCCTCTGGCATGCTCTCCCCCTGCCCGGGTCAGAGCCCAGGCGTGAGAGTGGGAAGGAGGTCACGGGGAGAGGCAGGGTGCAGCCTGGGGCATGAAGACAGCATGAAGTCACCTTCTCCGAGTCCAGGCCCTTCCTGGTGGAACTTTCCATTTCTCATGTTGACATCATGGGAGGAAATGTGTTGTTCGAGCTTCTGCAGCCACCCCTGCTCCTCAGAGTCACATGATAGTGCCTGGTGTCGATCACACCCACTGCAGAAGATAATAATCATAACAATGATGGGGACCATTTGTGAAGCACTCCGTGCGCAGCACTGTGGTTTGTGTGTTACCTCATGAAATCATCAGCAGGGGGGGCGCCTGGGCGGCTCAGTCCATTGAGCACCTGGCTCTTGGTTTCAGCTCAGGTCCTACCTTGTGGTCTTGGGATCAAGCCCCGCATCGGGCTCTGCGCTCAGCACAGAGTCAGCTTCAGATTCTCTCTCCCTCTCCCTCCCGCTCGCTCTCTTTCTCTCAAATAAATAAATAAAATCTTTTAAAAATCTCATCAATAAGAATAACCACAAATAATAATAATAGCCTCATTGTGCACCAGGCACACTCCCCGGGGACCAGCACAGAACAACCAGCTAAGGCGAAACTGCTAGTGTCTTCCACATTTCACGTTCTGGGAAACCAAGGAATTTGCCCAAGAGCACACTGCTGGACAAAGAGCAGCATTCAAAGCAACGACCTCACTGACCAAAGTCGGTGTATTTGAACTTGGCTTTGGACAGCAGGGGTTGCCCAAGGGACAACCTAACAGTGTCTGTGAGGTCCAGATCGTCTCCTCTGTCAGGGCATTTCCCTCCTATTTTGTGCCCGCGTCTCAAAGAAGTGGGACCCGAACTGGAAAATTGGATTCATGGTTCCATGATCTAGAAATGAACTTGTAGAATCACAGGCTAGGACTCATAGACTGAAGAGAGCTCCTCAGCTGGGACAATAAGCACTGGCCCTTGGTGTCTTCAGCACAGCAGCAGGCCTGGCTCGCAGGAACCAGACGCCAGCCCAAGTTCATGGGTAAACTGCCGACCCTCGCTCTGATGTCACTGATGTCACCGTCCCTGGTGCCAGGGCCATGGCTGCCCTGAGCATCGTCACCCCAACACGTGCAGTCAGCTGTGTTGTTTTTCTGTTCTTCCTCCATCCACAGTTCTGAATCCAGCAAGGAGAGCTGTTGATTCTTTCAAAGGCAAGTGTTCTTTCTCGTTGCCACCTGATACTTAATTGAATTTGACAACAGAAGGCGCCAGACACGAATACGTGGAGCTAGGGGACAGTGTGCCTCGCGGGTCCCCCAGAGAGGTCTCAGCGTGCCCCCAGCTCCGTGCTCACCGCTCAGGCCAGCTGCTGATAGCCCTCACTGCGGATGACCCGAGGCAGGCACCTTAACCTCTCTGAAGCTGTTCTCGCATTTGAAAACAGGTGTGGGGTAACGGCATCCCCACGTCAGGCTGCGGCACAGCCTGTATGAAACCCCAGAGCAGAGCTCAGCGCCGCGGGCTCAACGGCCTCCATGTGCCCTTGCTGCTGCCGTGGCTACTGTTAGCCCCAAGCTTCAGCAAACCCAAGGTGCCTTGGAGCAGTAGCCCGCGAACATGGCCCACGGGCCACATCTGCCCTCCCCAGGTTTCTGCACATCACGCCGAACCGGGACACGGGCACCCCTGCTCGCTAGCTCGGTGTCTCTCGCTGCTTGCACACTCCAGTGGCAGGCAGAGTTGAATCGTGACGGACACCACTGGGCTCTCAGAGTCCAAAATATTTACCGCCTGGCCCTTTACAGAGAAAGCTTGCTGACCAAGCTGCAGACTGCGAGGCACACCGTCATTTCAGGCGTCGCTGGGAAAGAGAAGGACTCCAGCAATTCATCTGTAACCCACCATCGGCGGGAGATGAATCCAAATCTCAGAGACGATAAAACGTGAAGAAAAAGAAAGGTACTTGGAAAGTTCAACGAACTATACTGTCATTTGTTTTACTAAAGGACTTGATTAGATGTTAATTCCCCATTTTTTTTTTCTTCCCCCGACAACATGTTTAGACTTAGAAAGCCTTTCAAGCTTAAACCCTGAACACAGAAGGCAGCCTCACGTCATGGTCCATCCCCTCTCTACTGCCACATACAAGCTGTGTGATCTTGGGCAGGTGCATTTACCTCTCTGACTATCATTTTCCCTACCTGGAGAAAGGAGAGAGAGTGCCTGCCTCACGCATGTAAAGCAATTAGCATGTGGCCCACGAACAGTAGGCACTCTATAAAGTGGTAAAAATTACGATAACTTGTTTGAACATTCACTTATCTTGACCACGCTGGTTTCTGTGGAATGCCCAGAAATCCAAAAGTCCCACCAGGATCCCTGAAACAACACCCATGGACATAGTCCCTGCTCTGCTTCTGGGCTGGAGTGAACACTGCAAGATCCCACGGCCCCCCAGGGTCGCCACCGCTGGAGGGCTGCCCTGTCCTTCTCTGTCATCTTCCAGCCGACCTGGGGTCCTGCGGGCCCTAGGCTCACAATGGTATGCTGCCAAGATGGCATTTCTGGGAGAAAACTGGTAGCTTTTTCCACAGGAGATGTTTGTGTTTCTGACTTAGATCCTGTCTCCTTGGCTCCCTTCACCAGAGGCAGAGTGGGTGAAAGGTGGGCCTGGTGACACCGACAGCTTCCTCCCCTTTGGGACCCAGGGTGACCCTAGTGCTGGAAGCCCTTGAAAATGACAGCAAAGGACTGGCACCAGGGAAAGCCAACAGAAGCTCTTTTGTGTCATCAGATGTCACTCAACTAGCGTCTCCAAGAACACCTCCGGAAACTTCTCTTGAAACCACTGTGCACTTCCCAGCAAGATGGCACGGGAGCTCAGGTTTCAACACGGCCCTTCTGCTCCAAACACTCCACTGGGGCTGGTCCCATAGAGAAACAGAACACCAGACTCCCAGATCCAGCCCTCGGGGTGTAACGACTGACTTACCCTCTGCCACCGACAGCGTCGAACGAGGCTTTCATATAAAGCGACTGTTTCACTGGACAACTGACCATACAGAGCTGTGATCCTCGAGTGGTTTCCCATAAGGGAGCCCCATGTGTATCCAGAGTCACTGACTGGAGGATCTTTACAAACTTTGGTGCAGGGAAGAGGAGTGCAAACACAGCAGTGTTCCCACCAGACACACCAGACAGAGGAAACAGAGATCAGCATTCGGCATCCCAAGGCAGCTAGAATATGCAGAACAGAGAACGCCGGAGGAAGCAGTTGTATAGAGAAGGAGCTCCAGAAATCTACACGAGGAATCCCTTCAGTCTTTGGCTGAATATCAAGCTACATAGGTACAGAGCGAGTTTCTGTGAGGTCTGGTGGACACCAGCGCGGAGCCAGAGGAGAGGAGGTGAATAGAGAATCTAATTTTGTGCAGAGCTAAGAGACGCTGGAGTTCAGACCAACCCAGATGGAGAGGCATTGTGTGCCCTGATTCAGGGGACAGCCCACAAAATCCACTCTTGCAAATAGACTATGGGGTTATTGCACACTCACCCCAAGAAAGTCCAAAATCAAGTCACAGTAGACTGAAGGTGATCTTCCAGGAAATTAATTTCTTGCTATAATAAAACCTAATGCTCTTTGAAAAAAAAAAAAAGACACGATATCCAGACTCTCAATGATATACAGCAGAGAGACAAAAACTATTAGATGTCCCGAGTAGGATTAATGGCAGCTTAGACACTGCCGGACCAAATATTAGTGAACTTGAAGTCGTAACAATAGGAACCACCCAAAATAATTCACACAGAGATAAGTGAATGAGGGAAAAATGAGCAGAGCCCCAGTTAGCTCAGGGACCACTGCAGGCATCCCATTATATGTACACTTGCAGTGCCCTGAGAAAGAGGAGACGAGGAAAAAGATTAGAAGAATTCATGGCTGGGATTTTTTCCCCAAATTTGATGAAAACTATAAACCCACAGAACCAGGCAGCTCAATGAACACCAAGCCCGAGAGATATGTTAAAAAGGTACATCATGATCAAGTAGCACAAAACAAGTGATAAAAAAAAGTCTTGAAAGCAGCTCAGGCACATTACATAAACAGCAACAGACAGAAGGTTGACAGTAGGTGTCTCATCGGGGCCGGGGGGGGCGGGGGGGGGATGCCTGCCAGAAAACAACAGAGTAACATTTTTATTTAAGAAGGGGCACCTGGGTGGCTCCGTTGGTTAAGCATCTGCCTTCAGCTCAGGTCATGATCCCAGGGTCCTGGGATCGAGTCCCGCATCGGGCAGGGAGTCTCCTTCTCCCTCTGCCCCTCCCCCAGCGCATGCTCACTTTCTCTCTCTTAAATGAATAAATAAAATCTTTAAAAAAAAATAAAGTACTAAAGAAAACAAGAAAACTAAACCTATCCTTCTATGCCCAGAAAAAAATACCTTTCAAAAATAAAAATGAAATAGAGACTTCTCAGATATACAAATGCGGAAGGAATGCGTCGCCAACGGCCCTGCATGGCAGTTAAAGCTCAAGACAGGCTGTCGGGCAGGAGACACAGATGGAAGGGCATCTATTCCAGCGCCTTTGCACTATCATATGAATTTTAGAAGTAGCTTGTCCGTTTCTACAAAAAGCTTATTGGGACTTTCAGCAGGATGTTAAAGAAAACTTTAAATTCATGATGCCCACTTTCAAGATTTACTGTAAAGCTACAATATTCAAAGCAGTGTGGTATCGACGGAGAGTTCAACAAACAAGCCAACGGCACAGAACAGATGCAAGAAATAGATCCTCACTTATAGAGTCCATTGATTTTCCACAAAGATGCCAAGGTAATTTAAGGGCCCACTTGGATGACCCTAGAAGTGAGTGCCTCCTTAAATTTTGTGCCCTAGATTCCCCACCCCCCCCATGCCTCTCCCTAACCCCTGTCCTGCTATTGAACGATCACAAAGAGGTTAATGGTTGATGAAATGCTTACTCTTTTGGGCAAGCATCAGATTGATGTCCCCAAACTCATGACATCCAGTCTCTCAGCTTTGCCTCAGTGGCATCATCTGGGAAATGGTCCCCTTCTTTCTCAAGCTGACCAAGAGTCTCTGCTGGTTTTTCATTTCTAGAAACAGGCCCAGCTTCCCCTTGGAAATGTCTAATAACACAAGCCGAGCGTGATGTCCCTGCTTCCTCAATCAAGTGATGGCCGGTGTCAGTGGCCGAGGCTCAGGGCCCATCATGGCCAGCTACAGCGGACAGCTGACCCTGCAGCATCTTACCACAAGCACCTGCACCTCCCTGCCCAGGTGAGCTTTGCCCAAGCACCATAACGTCCTTGCCCCTTTGTGTGACTATTCCAGGGAGCGGTCCACATAGTACCTTGGAGGGACCCCAGGAGGGCTGCGCCCAGTCACCCCCTTGCATTATTTCCCCATGGATTGGTTTTCCTCCTTCCCTGCCTCCCTTCCCTTCCCCACCTCCCAAACAACTACTTGTACCCAAAGCTTGTCTCAGTTCTGCTCTAAGAGGAACCCAAACTAAGACATTATCCCAATTTGTCAGAGCGAGGGGCTGACTTTTCTCATTAATATGGGCATCTACTCTAACATTTATAAACCGAGCTGAGAACATCTCCTGGGTTTGCCTGGCTGTCAAATGGACTACATAACAAAGGTCAGGAGAAATCTAAATCCAAATGAAGTACTGTTACATTGCTATTGATTAATTTCACCCTTACGAAGTCATAGTGACCCTTGTTGAATCCAAGTGGGGACATGTGACAAAATCCATACTTGTGCTCAGCATTCACTCATTTTGTGGAAGTGTTTTCTGGTTTTTCTTTTTTTTTTAAGATTTTATTTATTTGAGAGAGAGAGAGCATTCGAGAGAGAGCATGGGGGCTGGGGGGAGCGGCAGAGGGAGAAGCAGATTTCCTGTTGAGCAGGGAGCCTGATGTAGAACTCAGTCCCAGGACCCTGGGATCATGACCTGAGCCAAAAGCAGATGCTTAGCCAACTGAGCCACCCAAGCACCCCTGTAAAAGTGTTTTTTAAAGGCAAAACAAGCCAAAAACAACCACCAAAACAGCGATGACAATGGTGATGCTTTACATCCTTGCAACTCCAAGTGTGGTCCCCGGACCAGCAGCAGCCGCAGCCCCAGGAACTTGTCAGAAACGCGGAATCTTGGCTCCACCCCAGAACCGCTGACCCATGTGAGGCAGGTACACGTGACTTGTGTGTTCACTGCATTTGGAAAGCGCCAGTTTTAAGGATGGGAGGTGCTTTATGGGGTGTGATGGTTAATGAACAGGGTCTGGAGTCAGGCTGGGGGGATTCCAGTCCCGGCTCCATCACTCACCAGATCTGTGGCTTGGGGCCAGTCCCCCTCTGCGGGCCTCGGTTTTCTCATTGGTTAGGCACCTCTCCGGCAGAGCTGCTGCGAGGCTTACATGGACGGTCAGTATAAAGTAATAGGGCGTGCACAATAGCACCACGGCCGGCACACGGGAGGGGCTGCGCACATCTCCGCCAGCATGATCTCTGCCCCAAACTGAGATCAGTGAGCAGAGCGGGTTTTCACCCGCACTTGGAGAGTTGTGCGTTGACAAAATATTTTGTGTGCGGAGTGAGCGGTGAGCCGGGGTCAGAGAATCAGAGGTCTCAGCTATAATAGTGCCACCAGATGGAGTCACTCCCGTGCTGAGCCTCTGCTTCCCCACCCAGAAAATGAAAGAGAACCCTTTATTCCTGTGGTTCTCAGGTGGACATCCCCTGGGGAGCCTTCATCATCCTGGCACCTGGGGACCTACTACCTGCAAAGTAGGTAGTGTCCTGGGGTGTGCCCTGGCCTTCCTGAGGTTTGGAAACCTCCCAGGTGATCGTCGTGACCCACCAAGAGTGAGCCAGCAGGACGTCCTCAGGCTTGTCCTCCCGGGACCACCTCCCACAAGGAGACCCGGGATACAGTGAAAACTCACAGGGATTTTTAACTTGCAGGATCACTGTTTAAAGTACAACAAAACACCATGATTCATCTTTGGTAGAAACTGAATTCCACGCACTGAATCGAGATCTATGCGCATCATGGTAATGTTCGTCTCCACCCCGGTGCCAAATCACATTTCATCAGCACAGAGCTCACTCCACATGGACCTGAAATCCATTGCTCTGCTTCTTCCAAGTAGCTTTTGCTCTGGGGTTTTTTGTTTGTTTGTTTAATTTGTAATTGACCTGTGATTTTTCCTTGGGATAAACTTTATAAAACACCTTCAAATCCTTTAAGAAACTAGGAGAAGCATAAATCTTAAGAAAATGTAACTACAGATGTAATTCATCAGCATAGTCTGTGAAATTTCTGCAAATCATTTGTGGAAGGGAATAGTACATAAATCCCAAGTAATCGGACTTACCTATGTAATTTATCAGCAGGGCTTGATAAATTTGCACTGCCTCCAAATTTTCTGGCTAGCGGAGGAGTTCTGAGGACTCCTGACAGACCACCAATTCCAGGGGCACCAGGGAGATCAACATGCTCAAGAGGGGGAGAGAGGGAGGGTGATTTCCCAACACCACGGCAAGCTCTATAGACGGTACCACCCCAGCATTTTCTCACCTCCGGAGGGTTTCCCACCTCCCCTCATAACTAAATTGCCAGATTGAGCAGATGAAAATACAGGACACGCAGTTAAACTGAATTTCAGATAAACAACAAATAATTTTTAGTGTAAGTATAGCCCATGTATTATTTGGGACATACTTATACTAAAGAATTATTTGTTAGGCAGACATCTGTATTTTATCTGGTAACCCTGCTCATGACATCCCAGCGCAAATTAAATCCCTCTTTCCCAGTCTCAACGTGGGGAGATGGTGTCAGAGTTGAATTGTTCCAATCACTGCTTTCCACAGAACTCTTGCCAGCCTCCTTTTCTTATCTGAAGTGGAAACCGCTGGTTTTTCCCTAATACCAGTCTTTACTTCTACTTTAGTAACAGAACACCATCACTCACTGACACAGCTAACTTTGGTTATGTGACTAACTCCTGGCCAAGGGGACAGAAGAGGAAGTGTAGTGGTGTATGCCTGGGAGTAATTCTCAAAAGGAAGTCTTCCCTTCCTCCATCCTACTGCTTAGAATGTTGTTGTGTTGGCTGGAGCTCTAGCAGCCATATTGGGCCACGTAGACAAGGGTCACATTCTAAGTATGGTGGGGTAGAAAGCCCGGTCCCTGGTAGCCTCATGCTACAGAGCCACCACATCAGCCCTGGATTCCCACCTCCAGAAATCTTTTACAAGAAGGAAAAATCAACTTCTATCTTGTCTTGTCCAGTGTTATTTGTGGGTCTTACAACCAAACCAGACTATACCATCCTTTAAAGACATGTCTGGCAGATTTCATCACTTTCCAGCCAAAATTAAGTCAGTTTAAAAATCCAGTCTTGGGGCGCCTGGTTAAGCATCTGCCTTTGGCTCAGGTCATGATCTTGGGGTCCTGGGATGGAGCCCCACATCGGGCTCTCTGCTCATCGGGGAGTTGGCTTCCCCCTCTGCCCCTCCCCATCTCGTGCTCACTCTCTCTCTCAAATAAATAAATAAAATACTTTTGAAAATCCAATCTTATATTCAAGATTTCCACAAGGCCTGGTCGTGTTGGAGGCTCCTGGGACTTGCGGGGAGACAAGCTCTAAGTAACTCTTAGGAAAAGGAGCCCAAGGCATTGACAAGTGCTCACCAGAGGAAGATGAGTCATTCTGATGGAGGATCACAGGAGGCTTCCAGTAAATGATGGCACTTTAAGAAACTGGGGCAAGATTCCAATGAGTGGACACCACATGGTGTAGGGGCTGTGTCCCCAGAGAAGCTGTAAACCCTCACCGAGGCATGAGCGTACAGACAGGTTTGGGAGTGGACACTAGGGACATAGCGTCCACTGAGAGCTCCACCAGGCCATGTACAGGGTAGAGAGTAGGGCCACTGAGCGTGACTCTCCCACCTGTGGCTGCCCCGAGCTCCAGGAGGCTCCCCTGCCCCTCATACTTCTCCAAGAAAAGAAGCTCCCTGCATTCTTCTGGTTGGATTTTTCAACCCAATTTCTGATGACCATGTCTGCTCATTCTCACCCTTACTGATCCACAAATCTGAACGAAATTCTCACCCAGCTGCAAGGAAAGCAACTCCCAAATCTGGGGTTTATTTTGGGGCTATTGAAGTAGAGTGGCCCAGGAGATACCTGCCCCCTCCCCTCCCCAGCCCCAAGCCTCTTGGTAACAGCTGACTGGACAGGAATGGATGCTTGTCCTTGGCTGGACCGATCAGAATCTTTCTTTCCTCTGGTTATTTGGAATTGGGACTCAAGACTCCAGTATAGAACTTTGCCTAAAGGCAGAGCCCCTAACCCACCTAGTACCTTCTCCTTCGGGGTTTGGCCTCTGCCGCTTGCACACACGAGAACCGTGGTAAGGGACTCAAACCACAAGAGAGCTTGTAGGCCTTTTAATGCCTCGGTCTCGCCATCAAAAGACCGGGAAAAGCAGCGACCAGGGGCCAGGCCCTCTGCATTTACTGTGTGACTACTATGCATTGCACAGCGTGCCAGGTGGCGGCCACCTCCTCCGAGCCTCCAAGCCCCTTGCAAGCCTCATCAGAGGAGGTAGGAGCGCGAGGCTGCCTGTGTGCATGGCTTCAGCCCCAGAACTATCATTGCTTCTCCCGAGAGCCATTGAATCTCTGGCACATGGAGACCCTTGGAGTCAGTTTCATTAGGGGAGAAGCCAACTTAATTCCAGCCCAGCGAGGAGGCTCTGAATCAAATGGTCCCCTTTTCCCTCCAGTGCATCTTCAGGCTGACCCCCTGGGTGCCTTTCTGTCAGGGGAAAGATTGGACCACCCGGCAGTTATCGACAGAGATGGCAGACAGACATTGATTGGGAATACGGAACGAGTCTCTTTCATTTCCAAGGGCCAGTTGCTAGCCAGTGATGGACGGGGCTCGGTGTGATCTCACGTCTCCCGGAGCAAGGATACAGGGAAGTCGGAGAACAGGGTCTGCCTGTCTGTACGGTTCAGGGACATAATCAGCCGCAACAAGTCACTGACCTTCGAAGAAGAAAAATAATACTACGGCCCGGCAGCAGCCCCGGACTCATGGGTTTGCAATAGTGAAGAGGTTAAGAGTTTAAATGACTTCACAGGAGTGGCTGTCTACCATCCCCAGCGCAGATGCTCTGCCCCTCCCCGAATCCTCCTTCCCACCCCCTCCCCCCACCACCCCTGCCCTGCAGACACTTCTTCTCCTGGAAGGTCACAAAGCTGGCCTCCCTGTCCCCTGATGCTCTGCATGCTGATCCATCCCAGAGCACATGCCAGGGAAGAGCAGGTCCCCAAAGGAGTCAGGGTGCTCACACGGAAAAGAGAGGGCGTGGTGCTGGGCGGGCAGGCTTCGGCACTCCGGGGCACTGCTGACTCTGAACTCAGCGAGGTTTCTGAGGTCCTCCCTGATGTCACTGCCGCCTGTCACAGCAGTGAGCAAATTGTGTCACACGCCTGCTTTACCGCCGTGACCTCAGCACCAAACCCTGGACTCCCCCTCCCCCCCATACACACACACTGTGTGTCTGGTGAGTTTTGCAGAAAGGTTCTGGAGAATTTGCAGAAAGGTTCTGGAGAATTCCTATCGTCGGTGGCTTCAGCAGGGCTCATGAGACTCAGTTTCCCTCTCCCGGGCACAGCTCACTCTGCCTGGCTTATTCAAAGTCACCTGCCAGCCCTCCTGAGTACACAGGGATCCTTCCAAGCACGGACCCCCTGACTCCCCATGAAGGAAATCAAAGTCCCCCCACCGGCCCTGACATGGAGAAGGGGTTTGAAGTTCAGGTCAGAGGCAGCCTGCCTCTCACTCCGCCTTCCTCGCTGCCGGGTTTGGGGGAGGGGAGGGAAGGAGCGGGGCAGTCCGACTGACGGGTCAATGAGGTGCCTCTGGCCACTGCTTGCTGTTCAGGTTGTCACCATTTCTTTGCCTTTTCTTGTAAGGCCTCACACTCCGGCAGGGGCATAAACATCACATAAATAAACAAAAATATCACAAATAGAGATGTGTCACTGGGACCCGAGGGCTGAGTAGTCCCATACCTGCTCTGCCCAGGAAGGCCCTAGTGACCAACTCTTTTATGGGGACCTTTCTACTCAAAGAGTGGACTGAACTGAAGGCTGCTGGCCGTGCCGGACCACGAGACCTTTGGGGAGTCAGCCCTCGTCCCCCCCACCTCCCATACAACGCCCCCACCCCAGGCCACCTTCCCCTCACCTGGTCTCCTGCTTCTTCCCTCCCACTCCACTGTCCATTCTCCTGACCACAGCCAGCTGATGCTTTTAAAATGGGAACAAATTTTCAGAGGCTTCTCATCCCACACAGAACAACATGCAGAATCCTTCCTCTCTGGGGCCTAAGAGCCCCTATGATCTGCCCCGAACCCCAGTTGGTCTCATGGCTCACCCCCCTTCCCATCAGCCACTCTGCTTCCCCCAGCAAGGATCCTCTTCGGGGACCTTGCCCCTGCGATGCCCTTTGTCCAGATCGCTCTCCTCCCCTCCCAAATAGGCCCATCTCTCTCCCTTGCTTCCTTCTGTCCCTGCTCAAATACCACCTCCTCTGAGCAGCCTTCCCTGATTGCTCAGGTAAAACAGCGGCATGACCTCCAGACTCTCCACACACTTACCTCGTCTTACTTTCCTTTATGGCACCTCTCCCCACCTGGCATCAGGCTGCATAGACTTGTTTGTTTGTTGTTGTTGTGTCTCTTATTGAAAAGAGAGCTTTGTGAGGACAGAGACCATGTCTGCCTAGCTTGCCGTTAAACCTCAGTGTCCAGCACATAGTACCAGGCAATCCATATCTGCTGACTAAATTCATTCCCATTTTAGAGATGAAGTGACGGAGACTGGGAGAGGTAAAGAAACACCACCAGAAGACGTGTGTAGACACGACCCCCGCGTCCCCACCTGCTGGGCTCAAATTCCCACCACGGCAGGCCCCGAGACCCGGGAAACGTCCCCACGGGTCACAGAACCCTCAAGGCGTTGCTCAGAGAATGACTTTTGAGAGGTTTATTATATTTGGCAAGAGATAATTAACTGGGTTCTTTGTATCAACAATATTGGAGGAAGGGTAGCCCTGCCTTCTGGCCATGCCCAGGCAGTTTTGCAAACCAAATTATTACTAAATATAAATATTTAATGAGGCTGGTCCTGCAGCTCTCCTTCTTTGTCCACAGTCATTGAATACAGTCTCGCAGCCGAAATTCAAACGGGGCTGAGGCTTCTGTGGGAGAAGAGAGATTTCAAATCCATTCAAGATCCCAATCAACTTTCTTTTTCTACTCTTAATAGCAAATGAAGAAAAAAAGCAGAGAGAGAGAGAAGATGCCAACACTTCCACAAAGTCCTATCGGATATTACAGTGGCTTGAATGGTGTCCCCTCAAAATTCATGTCCACCCCAAACCTTAGAAGGTGACTTTATTTAGAAGTACAGTCCTGCAATACCAGGTCGATGCTCAGAGTGGACGGAAGTACGGTCCCTGCAGATGGTTCCTATTGGATCAGAATGGGACCTAAATCCGCAGATCGAGGTCCTATGAGAAGAGGAAAGAGGCACCCATAGACACCCAGAGGAGCCCGTGTGTTGACACAGGCAGAGACTGGAGTGATGTGGCCACAAGTCAGGGCCACCAGGAGCCACCAGAAGCTGGAAGGGGCAAGGAACGGATTCTCCCGCAGAGTCTGCGGATGGAGTGCAGCACAACCAACACCTTGATTTTGGACTTCTGGGCTCCAGAACTGTGAGAGAATAAATAAATTTCTGTGGTTTCCAGCCGCCCGGTTTGTGGTCATCTGTTCTGTCACGCCCACGGGCACTTCAGACAGAATGTTCCCCAGGGCCCACCCGCATGCCTTTCCATCAGAGAGCGGGGAGCGCGGCTGGGAGCAGCAAGCCAGCGGTGGCTTCTGAGTGGGGGCTGGTCAGCCCTGCAGCCACACGCAGCCTGCCCCAGCCTCCCCCGCCAGCCCTCAGCCGGCACCCTCAGCTCGCTCAGCCCCAGGCACCTGCAGACCCTTGCTGGGCTCCCAGAGAACCTCCTGTTCCCCCTTCTCGCTCCCCACCCCCTTGACCAGAGACTACACCCAGGATGAACCTCAGCTGCCCCCACCCCCATCCAAGGAGGTCAGCCCCGACCTCACCTGCTGGCTCACCTGCTGAGGGAGAGGGGACTGATGTCAGTGCCATGCCACTCACCCTGTGATGTGCCCAGAATGCCCCAGGCGTCCCGTGCAACGCAGGTGCTGGTGCAGGAGGTGGGGCGGGGCTGAGACTCTGTATTTCTAACTGGCTCCTGGCTGCTGCTGCTGGTCCAGGGACCACACTTGGTAGAGCAGCTCCGTAGAGGCCTCTCTGCTCTTCGATCTCTAACTGGTCCGTCCTGAAGGGACGAGATGTTTCAAAGACCGTAGTGAATGAACACACCCTAAAAGGTATCACAGAGAGACAACCTCTGCACTGGTTCTGGCCTGGATTTGTTCAAAGAGGGAAATGGGTTCCTTCTCTAGCAGAGGAGAGAGCCACAGCACAAACACCCCCATATAGAGAAATGGGGGTGAATCTCTCTTCTAAACAGCAGGTACAGGTACACAAAGTTGTATGTAGTCAATGCCACCGAGGGCTCTTAGAGGTTAATGCACAGGTGAGCACCTGTGAGAAATCTTCATTTCCCCTAAAAGAAAGGGACTAACATGAGCTGTGCAGTATGAGCTGTCATCCACCAACTTGTTTAATATCTAAGAGCACCCTGTGAGATGAGTGCTAGTGTCTCTATCCTACCGACAGGGAGGCAGAGTGCCAGAGAGGGTAAGTGACTTGCCCAAGGTCACACAGCCTACACATGCCGCACAGAATCAAGAGCCCTGGCTCTTTCTACCCTGTAACATATGTTGAGAGGTAAGCAACTTCCAGGGATCATTTCCCACCAGAATGATCCTGAGAGCACAGACAGAGGAGGTAAGACCGGGTGGACCTGCCAAGAAGTACCAAATTTTGTTACCAAATGAAGCTCTTCGGTAAGAGATCAAGAGGGAGGAGATGTCTTTGCCTCCTGGGAACGAAAGAGCCTCCCTAAGCCAAAAGAGTGGGAAACGGTTAGGGTGGGGTGAGGGGACAGTGAGACGGAGCCCGGGGAAATATGGAGAGATTTCCCAGCTTTTCCAGGAACTACCACCTCCTCCCTCCTGAGTCTGTCCTGGGGGGAAAGAGAAGCCCCTGCTCTCCTTCACCACACTCTGCAAAGCTGGGGCCTACCCAGGGTCCCACGGAGCTCCAGGAAGGCCACAGTACCCCACAGGCTTTGGAGGGGATGTCGAGCTCCCACCGGAGAGGTCAGGGCTAAGTCTGGCCGGTGTGACCTCATTCTCTCATCCATCATCAGGACAGCCTGGTGGAGAGCCAGCCCAGGGGCAGGCCAAAGCCTGGACTCTGGACTGAGACAGACCTGGGTCTGACCCGGGCCATCACCTCCTGCCCCAGGGGCTTTGAGTATCCTGCGCAGCCCCTGCATGTTCAGGCCCTGGGTGCACAGCCTCTGTGGCTAGGAAAGGGGGTAACTCGCCTAAGCCAAGCTAAAATTTAATTAAGCAAATTCAACCGCCCCAACCCAGAGAAGCAAAAGCAGACAAAGGGGTCCTCCCCACCAAGACTGGAGCTTCCCCCCCCGCCCCGCAACCCTGGGTCACAGTCTGCAGCCACCTGCTGGTGCCCCCACCCCCACAAACCCCAGCCTGGAGGGTCCTGGTGCCTCCTTACCAAGAACCTCTCTCTAGAGACCTGGGGGGCTGAAGGAATAAATGGTTCAAATGCCTCCTCTTTCCTCCCTGAAGACAGATCGTTACCACCAGAATGGGCGCAGACTGAGCTCCGCAAGAGCCGAGACCATGCCCATCTCTCCCCCCAGATGTCAGTGCCCGGCACGCAGGATACGCTTGATAAATCACTTTGAGTTTACGGAAAAGTGAACGTTAGAGCCAAGCTCTGGAAATCCCAGGAGATCTTAAAAAGCCGGCAATCGTGCTTTTTAAAGGTGGTACCCCAAATCCTCCAGCCGGGACTGTAAGCGGCGCTGTGGAAGGAGCGCAGACACGCGGGGGCCGGGCCGGCTGCTTACAAGGACAAACCCTCATCAAGAATTCCGTCCCTTCTGTGCGGCTGCACTTTATCTCTCGCTACAGAATGGATTGATCTCGATGTCAATCAGAACGGAGCTCACCTCCAACTAACTCACATAGGAGATTAGAAGCTGATCAGACGCTCTGTTAACACGGCACTTTAATAACAATATCGCTTAGATCTCAGACTGCTTAATTAGATTTTACTCATTGCCATCACTCGCCTCATTTGAACGACTCGTTTATAATTTATGGTCTTTAGGCATTTGGTTGTTCATTTGTAAAGTGGGCGAAAACAATCACCAGGCAAAAGGAAAGCTGAAGAAGAAACGGATCTGACTGCTCCCCGGGGCTGAGGAGCTGAAGAGCCTGCCCGGCACGGTGCGCCCCTGCTGCTGGGAGCTGCGGGGCTCCTCTACACACCGCCCCCAGCTCTAAGCCCCGGGAGGCGGGCCCACTCCTCCGGCTGCAGGAGGGATCCTAGGACGCAGGCCCCACCCATCAGCCTGTCGTCTGACTCTGGTGGGGCCCTGGCATTGGTTTGGGATTGGGCATGTGACTCAACCCCAGCCAATGAGAGTGAGTCCTGGGATATTTGTGACAACGACAGGGAAAGAGACCCCTCCCCAGCAGCAGGAGTCCAGCTTCTCCCCCGAGGTGGGCGTCCCGGGGAGCTGAGAATGGCGCCAACACATAGGGAAGCAAGACAAGGACATGGGGAGGACAGATTTCTGGCAACGTTTCTGAGCACCTGGCTTCAGCCATGCTGGGACCACCCCTTGGATATTTTAATTTTGTGAGTCACAATGTTCCCCAGTTTCCTTAAGCCTATTTGAGTTGAGTTTCTTGCACCTGCAACAGAAAGAAGCACAACTAATTATAATGTCAGACAATCCTCATGAAGAGTCTAGTCACCACCTCTTCTGCAACCCCACTAGCCACTAATTTCTAAGATTTAAAAATGTGAAAAGTGCTATCAAGATGCCATTTTGAATTCATAGGTTAAAGAATAATTATCTTAGCGAGGCTTTCTCTAAGTTACCCAGAATTTCAACATCACCCCAAGCCCCAAAAGCATAACATATCCCTTTACCCTCCTTTATTTTTTCTCCTTAGCACTTAATGATCAAACCCACCAAAATATTTCACTTGTCTACCTTTTTATCATCTGTCTTTCCCCAGCAGAATGTCAGCTCCATACATGACCGGGAATTTTCTGTTTTGTTCACTGGTATATAAGTGGGAACTGCTACAGAGTAGACATTCGGTAAATATTTGTTGCATTTGACTATTGAATGAATGAATCTGTTGTAGGAATTATACTCAGCTACTAATAGGAGATGAAAGCAAGCAATATGGAAGTTTATTTCTCCTGCACATAAAAGAAATCCCAAGCTAGATGGTCCAGGGTTGCTGTGGCAACCACACATTGTTCTCTGGGACCCACGTGCTTTCTATCCTTGGATTCCCCTGTCCTCAGTGCGTAGTTTCCTTCTTCAAGGTCATCTTACGGTCCAAGATGGCTGCTGGTGCGCCAGCCATATCGCCTGCATTCCATGTAGGGAAAAAGGACAGACTCTCTGTGCATTCCCAGAGAACAAACGAACAGCTTTTATCTATATCTCACTGGCCAACTCTGATTGCAATAGGGGTTGGGAAATGTAGTCTTTTAGATAAGCACATTGCCACCCAAAATAAAATCAGTGTTCTGTTACTAAAGATGGGTCTTGGGTAGGCAACTAGCAATCTCTGGGGGGAAAAAAACAATACTAACTAGAAGCCATATAAACAGGTCAATGATAGCATATCTGTACACTAGAAAACTATTCAGCCATCAACAATTTATTTTTTTAGAACTCTTACTAATGTGACAGAATGTCTATGATACAACATCACATGCAAAAAGAGGGGCTATAAAACTACCCAAAGACCTCCATATTTGTAACCACACTTCACACACACACACGACAAAGTTGTCAAAGAAATATACCATGATTTTGATAGTGTTTTCCTCTAATTAGATCAATTACAGGTGGCGTCTATTTTCCTTTTATGTTTTTTTTTTTCAGATGCTTTCGCTAAACATGTTGCTTCATGGTGAAAAAGGTCAAGTTATTAAATTTTTTTGAAGATTTTATTTATTTATTTGAGAGAGAGATAGAGAGCATGAGAGGGGGGAGGGTCAGAGGGAGAAGCAGACTCCCTGCTGAGCAGGGAGCCTGATGCCAGACTCGATCCCGGGACTCCAGGATCATGACCTGACCCGAAGGCAGTCGCTTAACCAACTGAGCCACCCAGGCGCCCCAGTCATTAAATTTTTAAGTAAAAAGTAGACGTGAGTGGGACCCTCACTCCTGGTTTAGCCATTTCGCCAGGAGGCAAAGCCTGGGGTCACAGGGAAGAGAAAGAGAGGGAGTAGAAATGCAGAAGGGCAAAAGAAAGGGAAAGAAGCTGAGAGACCTGAAGGGAGGGGTGGTGGCTTTGAGGAAGGAACATTCAGGAGGCAGGGAGGGAAGGGAGAAGGGGAGGGGAGGGGAGGGCAGAGAAGACAAAAGATCCCCGAGACACTGCAGTCTTTGCTGGGATGAACTTCAGAAACAGCGCTGAAATTGTGTTTGCTCCACAAACTCCCAAGAGCCCATGCCCCCACCCCTCCCTGGCCATGACCCCCATCCCCTCAAGCTCTAAGCAGGCCCTTGGGTGTTTTCTTTGATCGCAGAAGCAAGCAGCAAACCCCCAGCTGGCCCTGACTCATTCCCTCTCCCCTGCTTGTCCCCTGCCCAAAGCCTCTCTTTGCTCATTTTTGGCAATCCCTAGTTTCTGTGAGTCCTGCAGCTGTTTCAACTCAACCCCCTTCCTCCCGCCCCCAGACTCCACCCCCGGCTTGTGCTTGCACTGGGTAGGGGCTGGAGATGGGCTTCCTCTCTAGCTAGCTATGCCCCAAGAGGAGATGGAAATCAAAACCAATAGATAAATAGTGTGGCTCACCAGCCTTTCCAAACATCCTGCTTGGAGCAGAGTCAGGCCCTGGAAAAGTTCATGGGAAATCCTGGAGCTCAAATGCTTATTCAGCAATCACAAGCTGTATCTTGGATCTGAGTCCCCAAAACAAAAGATGTAAGTTTCTTTTAAGATGATCTCCCCTCACCAGCCACTAGATCTTCCCCTCTAAAATACAGGTGTCTCCAAACACAACCCTGAAACAGAGCTTGAAATTTAAATCACATTCTCAGAGCTTGCGCAGTCAAAACACAAGTCAGCTGCCCCCAGAGGGTTTACTGGCGATGGCAAATAGGGTCCCACGCACCCCCGCCCTCCCCCCTTCAGAGCTTCCAACCACGGAGACCTGGACCACCCAGTTCAGCAGCGACTAGGGACACCTGGTCTTTGAGCACTTGCAAAGGGGAAGGTGCAACTGGAGAACTGAATTTTTCTATTTTATTTAATTTTAATAAACTCAAATGTGAAAAGTGAACAGTAAAGTATGTTTCTGTAAGACTTTGTTGTTTCGTGGAACTACCGTATTCGTTTCCTATTGCTGCCATGATAAATCACCAGAAATTTTGTAGCTTAAAAATAATACTGATGTTTGCTCTCGAAGTTCTGGAGATCAGAAGTCTGACGTGGCTCTTAGCAGGCTACCACCAGGATGTCCACAGGACTGTATTCCTTCCTGAAGGCTCTAGAGGAGGATCCCTTTGCTTGCTTTTCCAACTTCCAGAGGCCACCCACATTCTTGGTTCCATCTCCCTCTGTGTTGGATCCTTCTGACTCTGCTCTCGTGGTGCTGGCTCCCTCTGGCCACAAATGGTTCTTTCCTTTTAGGGAAAATTTTCACTTCATTGGGCCCACCCTGATTAATCCAGAACAGACTGACTCCTCATTTCAAGGTCAGCTGATCAGCAACCTTCATTGCATCTGTTACCTTACTTCCCTTTTGCCATGTAAGGTGATATATGCACAGGCTCCAGGGACTAAGATACGGACATCTTTGGGGCACCCTTTTCCGACTACCACAGTACAGTTTGCATTAACCTTTCCCTCCCATTGGATGCTATTGGAGCATTGTGCAGGTGTTGGGCAAGTGCACAATTTCGAATATTGCACATAAACACATCATGCCCCTAGGTGGTATAAATGCATGAATTCAGTTGGGATGATTATTTTTCTACACACAAATGTAACACTGTAATATTTTTCTCTAAATATTTTATGCAGATAGCACAAATTACCATGATATGTATGTACTTAAATGGAAATTCTTATTATTTTGATTTTAATGTAATTGTTATTTTTCTAGTTAAAAAATAAGCATGAACAGATTTTTAGGTTTAAAATGGAGGAATCCCGGGCGCCTGGGTGGCTCAGTTGGTTAAGCGACTGCCTTCGGCTCAGGTCATGATCCTGGAGTCCCGGGATCCAGTCCCACATCGGGCTCCCTGCTCGGCAGGGAGTCTGCTTCTTCCTCTGACCCTCTTTCCTCTCGTGCTCTCTATCTCTCATTCTCTCTCAAGTAAATAAATAAAATCTTTAAAAAAATAAAAAAAAATAAAATGGAGGAATCCCTACTGATGCAGAATCAAGTAGACATGGAAACCATAAAGACAATGTGAGATGTCACAAATTTCGGGATGAATGGTAATTGCAATTTGATTTAGCAAGGGAAAAAGTTTTTTGTTTGTTGGGTAAAAGATAATAAAATGGATGATAGTAACAGACACTTTTAGCAAACACATAAAGGATTTGAAAAGAAATTTCCTCCCAACAGTCAAAAAGAACCAACAAAAACCAACTAGAATCAGAAAGAAATAAAATTTCTAAATAAAAAACATTTAATGAACTTTAACAGGATCTGAGCTTGCAAGCTATAAAATGACCCAAATACTTGCACAAAAGAAGGAAACCATTTTTAGATGGAGAAATGATTTTTTTAAATTATTGTGTCAGTTAAAAAAAATTGTTAGGATATGGGGAAAACGTTAAAAAAGACATGTTGCCAAAAGGATAAGATCTTCAATTAAACCAGCAAGCAGTTGACTATAGAATTCAAAACCATTCTAAAAATATCAAAGGTTGGAAGTCTCAGCTAATGCAATAAGGACAAGAAGAGGAAACAAAAGGTATAGGGATTGGGAAGGAAAAAAAATAACAGTCTTTGTTCAGAGATGACATGATTGTCTATGCAGAAACTCTGAGAGAGCCGATAAAAAAAAAAAAACTGGTACTAATAGCAATTATATTAGGTTTTCTAGATACAGATTAATATGTAACGCTCAATCCCTTTCTTATACACCAGCAATGAGCAAGTGGAATTTGAAGTTAAAAACACAATACCATTTACATTAGCACCCCCCAAAATGAAATACTTAGGTAGAAATTTCACCAAATATGTTCAAGATCTAGATGAGGAAAACCACCAAACTCTGATGAAGAAAATCAAAGAAGAGCTAAATAAATGGAGGGTGCTCCTTGTGGATGGTTAGGAAGACTCAATATTGTCAAGATGTGGGTTCTTCCAAACTTGACCTACTGATGCAATCCCAATCAAAATCCCAGCAAGTCATTTTGTGGATATGTACAAACTGATTCTAAAGTGCATATGGAGAGGAAAAAGACCCAGAACAGCCACCACAATCTGGAAGAAGAACAAAGTTGGTAGACTGATACTACCTGATTCCAAGACTTACTAAAAAGCTACGATAATCAAGACACTGTGATATAGATGAAGTAATAGACAAACAGATCAATGGAACAAAACAGAGATCCCAGAAATTCACCTCCATAACTCTAGTCAACTGATCTTTGACAAAATATCAAAAGCAATACTATGGAGCAAAGATAAGCTCTCAATAAATAGGGTTGAAACAACTGGACATCCACATGCCAAAAAAAAAAAAAGTATCTAGACACAGACCTTATACCCATTGCAAAAATTAACTCAAGATCATAGACCTAAATGCAAACTGAAAACTTATAAAATCCCAGGAAGCTAACATAGGAGAACGCCTAGATGCCATTGAATTTGGCGGTGGCTTTGTAGATAAAACACCAAAGGCACCATTCATGACAGAAATAACGTATCAGCTAGATTTCATTAAAATTAAAAACCTTTGCTCTGTGAAAGACAATGCCAAGGGAATGAGGAAACAAACCACAGACAGGGAGAAAATATTTGCAAATGACATACCTGATACAGACTGTTATCCAAAGCATGCAAAAAGCTCTTAAAACTCAACCATAAGAAAACAAACAACTCAATTTAAAAATGGTCCAAACACCTGAACAGACCCCTCACCAAAGAAGATGTACAGGTGACAAATAAGCACAAGAAAAGATGCTCCACATCATCGGTCATCAGGGAAATGCGAATTAAAACGATGAGATAGCACCACACACCTCTGAGAAGGGCCAAAATCCAGAGTGTTGACGACACCAGACGCTGGCGAGGATGTGGAGCAGCAAGAGTTCATTCATGCCGCCGGGAATGCAAAATAGCGCAGCCACTCCGGAAGACAGTTTGATGATTTCTTACAAATCTAAACATACTTTACCATACAAACCAGCACTCATACTCCTTCTATTTACCCAAAAGTTTAGAAAACTTAAATCTACACAAAAACCTACACATGGATACTTATAGCAGCTTTATTCATCATTGGCAAAATTTGGAAGCAACCGAGATGTCCTTCAGTAGGTGAGTGGATAAACAAGCTGTGATCCATCCAGACAATGGAATACTATTCAGGTCTAAAAGGAAATGAGCTATCAAGCCAAGAAAAGATGTGGAGGACTAGTAAATGCATATTACTAAGTGAAAGAAGCCAATCTGAAAAGGCTACATCCTGTATGATTCTAACTTTATGACTTTCTGAAAAAGGCAAAACTATGGAGATAGTTAAAAGATTAATATGTGTCTGGGATTGGGGGGCATTTGCGGTGAGGGATGAAAGCAGAACACAGAGGATTTTCAAGGCATACCATAAGGATGGACGCATGTCATACTCATAGACAGACCCGTAGAATCCATAAGAACGTACAGCACCAAGAATGAACCGTAACGTAAATTACAGACTGTGGGTGATTTTGATGTGTCAGTATAGGTTCACCCTATTGTAACAAAAGTGCCCTTCTAGTGGGGGATATTGCTAATGGAGAAGGCTGGGGGAGGGGAGGGAGGGGTGTAAATGTGAACTTAAAATTTCTCTAAAGAACTATCTTAGTTTTAAAAACATTGAACTCTTGGCATAGATACTTTTGCATTTTCTACATCTGTCAAAAAAGAATTTCAGCTAGAAATAACAAAATTAGTTTCTATGACGACAGATGATGCCTCAGCTTTGTTAGATAAAAAATTCAGATTTACTGGAATTTTAAAACCTGAGACTGATGTTTCCTTTCATGTTCTGTTCCACTCTGTGATACACATAAAATATTTGCATTCCGTTTTCTGGAGACGACTCTGAAAAGTGTCATGGATTCAAGAGTTAAAGTCATTTAGTATTTTATGCGCAAATTCTATGAATCATCAACAGTTTATAGAACTCAGAAAGAAGACAATAAATTTAATGATCTTGTGTCCTTTGCTTGTTTGTCGAGTCATGAGTTTTACAAAGATTTGCTGTAGTGTTAATTCCAATTCAAGATTTCTTTGAAACAAAAGATATACTTGCCAAATATTCAATAATCGAAGACCAAAAACAAACAAACAAAAAAAATGGTGGTTTGATTTAAAGTTTTCTCATTGTTATCATACAACATGAGAAAGAGCTAAACTATAAGCTCCAAAAAAAGAAAAGTTTACTGGTGACCTCGCTAGACAGGTACGAGAATTTATGCTGAGATTTAAACCTTTCATAATCCAAATCAGTAGCAGTGACTCTCATATTTCTCCAGCATGAATCAATACACAGGAGATTTTAATCGCAATTGACAGCATTATGTAAATTGGCTACAAAAAGCTATAAGAAAAATTTGAAGAGCTCTTTGTTGATAATGATAAATTTAAAGTTGCTTTTCCATTGAAGGGATGCTTTTATTGCCTTCAGTGTTGATAACTTTGAGTTAGCACAAAAGTTAGTAAGTTTACTTACCTCCAACAGTTTTAAAACTCATATGCTTTTGCTTCAAAGTCAAATCGCTTTTTAAAAAGATGGTCCAGTTTTGTAAATGGAGATGCAAATATTAAGGGGAAATGACTTTTATGCACAATTTAGTTATTGGAAAGCTTTTTGGCATGTTTGGAATAATTTAGATATAGGGGTCTAGTTTTTTCAACTGTCAACTTTATAAAATCTAAATACAGATCAACTATTTTTGACAAAAACTTAGTGGCTAAATTGAAATATCCTGTCAGTATAAAATACATACACTGGATTTTCAAGAATTAAAACAAAACAAAAAGAAGGCAAAATATCTCACCGATAATTTTTCTATTTTTACATGCTGAAATGATACATTTTGGATATACACAAAACATTTTAAAAATTACTTTCATCTGTTTCTATTTTTAGTGTGTTTTTCATTTCTTTTTTTGTTAGAAAATATAAAATTATACATGTGGCTCACATTGTATCCCTACTAAACAGTGCAGAATTAGGGTTTCTTTTCAGAGAAACTGAAGGGGACAGTAAGGAGCAGCCTCCGTGGGCTCCCTGCGTCAAATCATGGGTCCAAGGCCATTTGAATAAAGGTTGCAAAATGGTATACAAAGCCAGTCAGCAGATTTGATTTAGTCCATATTGGGTGTTAAAAAAGTGCACTTGTTGCCAACACAGAAAAATTGGAAAATTAAACACAAACATTCGATTGTTGGCCTTCTTTGAAAAACCAGATGCTGCCAATCAGAGCCCATATCTCCAAGTGGTGGTACCTGGGGCAGAACCCAGTGCCAAGGGGTCCTCCCTTGCCCTGTGTGGCTTTGTTTGTGAGCCAATTTATCAAAGTGGGGTGTGCAGAGTTTGCCAGCCTCATAAAATTAATTGAGAAGATTTTGCTCTTTTTCAACAGTCTGATGAAGTTTAAATGGAATTATCACTTCTTTGAAGATTCGCTTGAACCCATATAAAATCAAATTCACTTAAAGTATTTTTTATGATAGATCTTTGACATGCTTTTGAATTGCCCCTACCGTTGTTCTGTGTAGGGATTTTTTAGGTCTTTTTGTGTCAATTTTATATACTTATATACTATTTAAGAAAGTGATTTAATATTTCACTAAATTTTGAAATATTTGCTTATAATATTTAAAATCTTGTTTATATCTCGATCATACATCCTTTCTCTTTATTTATGTTGCAAATATTTGTCTTACTCTTTTTATAACACAAGTTTATGAGGTGGTGTCTATTTTATTAGTCTTTTTGTTTTGTTTTGTTTTTTAAAGATTTTATTTATTTGACAGAGAGACAGCGAGAGAGGGAACACAAGCAGGGGGAGCGGGAGAGGGAGAAGCAGGCCTCCCGCTGAGGGGAGAGCCCAATGCGGGGCTCGATCCCAGGACCCTGGGATCATGACCTGAGCCGAAGGCAGACTTAACGGCTGAGCCACCCAGGCACCCCTCTATTTTATTAGTCTTTTTGAAATAACCAACTATTTATCAACTTTACTATTTTTCTTAATTTCTGCTTTAATCTCTAAGAACCTTCTGTTTCTTGGTTTATTTATGTTGTTTCCTTCCTCTATTATTTGGTTGAATTGTCGGTTCATTCATAGCCGCTCATTTTTTTTTTTTAATAATAAAAGTATTTTAGGCTATGGATTTTCCACTGAATATAGCTTTGGCTACATCCAAGTTGTTGTTACAATATAAGAATATTTAAAAGCGCTAATATTTAAGGATTTATTTCCTCCTTGATCTAAAAATTATTTAGAGGAGCATGGTTTAAAATTTCCCGGTGAAATTATCTATCAACTAAAGAAAATTTCACTAAGTTGTAGTAAATTCACACAAAGGAATACTATGTAGAATTAAATCATGAGACCAATATACACTACAGTATGTGTGAATGTTACCCACATCCTGTGGAACAAAAGAAGCCAGACACCGCAGACAATGCGCTACATCATTCCATTTGTGTAAGATTCGAGAACAGAAAAACTAATCTGTGGCGATGGGTTAGAACTGTAGCTTCCTCCAGGGAGGGAACACCGGGGAATCTTTAGGAGGTTCTAGGTGGTTTCACATGCGCAAAAATTCATTGAGGTGTACATTTAATGTTTGTGCCCTTTATGGTATGTAGTATATACTTTCATTGTTAAGGGGGGACAGAATCTAGTTTTCTTACAAATATCATAAAACCTTATTGGCAGAGGAAGTGGCCTGTAAGTTATCTCCTTTCTGGAATTTGTTAACATTTTCTTCTTGGCCAGAGTGATGGTCTCCACAGATTCCTCTTAAAAGCTTTCTTCTCCCCTTCCTCCCTCCCACCCCAAGCCTAATTTTGCCCCAGGATCCCCTGTCCCCAGGCAGCCCGTAGGGAAGCTGACTCCACACAGCTCTAGGGGTGGGTCATGAGTGATCTTGGCCAATCATTATTCCATCCATCTTGCCCAAGCTTCCAGGGTTAAGCCAATCTGTGCATTCTCTTGGCAAAATTTTTTAGATTCGAGGGCAGGTATATGACATCAGTTAGTCCAAATCTGACCAAAGAGAAGGACTTTTATTCCATGGATGGAAGAGAAATTCCTCTCTCTTTCCCAGTGGATGGGAACAATGGAGCTTCTGCCTCAGTTGTTAATCCTCTCCATCGCCTTAGGGTGGAGGTATTGTCAAGGACAGCAGAGTGCAGAGGCAGAAGACCCCTGTCACCCTGGTGCCCACCCTTCCCAGACCTCCCGCATGTGGACTCGCACTTTTCCTCCTGGTTTAACCCTGTGTGAGTCCAGGTTTCTGCTCACTGTTGCTAAGAATCTACCCGTAAGCCAAGGCCACTACTTAACGTTGAGAATGCTCAATGAGCAGAGAAGAATGGGGTTGTTCCTTTGGACAAAGTTGTATTCAAAATTTATTAGTCAAACTTGTTAATTGTGTTGCTGAAATTCTTTATCTGCGTTTTCGTCCACATGATCTACAGAATTCTGAAAGGGGACTGCCTGTTATTACCATGATCCTGGCTCTGTCAAGATCTTGTATTAGCGTCTGCACTCAGTGAAATGTTTGGTGGGTTAAGATTCATACCTGTACGTCTCCCTGGTGGATTGCAGATTTTATCAATACAAAATATTTCTCTTTTTCCTGTTTACTGCCTTTGGCCTTCAGTTCTACCCAACCCAATCTTAGCATTTCCAACCCGACCTGCTTTTCCCTTTGCAATGCCTAGTTGATTGTCACTCATCTCTTTATCGTTCACCTCTCTGGGTCATTCTATTGTACATCTCTTCGTAACAGTTTGGCTTTGTTTTTTAAATCAGATCTGAGAGTCTCTATAAATCCACCTGTTTGGTAACATCCGTTTGCCTTCAAATTTCATTTTATGCTTACTATGTGTTTTCTTTCCTTTATTTTTACTGAATTAAGTTTCCCTTGTTCCCCCTGTCTTCCTCTTAGACTTTGGAAATCTGATTATTGTTTGCCTTTAAAGGTTTTACCAAACATATTTAAACCTATATTTCTCTGTCAGTATCAAAATTTTTTAAATATTTACTTTTTACCACCTTACCCCAAGGCAAGCCCTCAGGCCACGTCCTTGAGCAAACTACTTACAAAACCACCCCTCCCTCCAAACTGGTATTTCCTACCTTCCTCCCTGACATATCTCCTCCACAAAACTTAAGGCCACCTGCCCTGCTCTAGATCGGGTTATTTCGTCTATTATCCTTCCGCACTAGCTCCATGAAGACAATGATAGTTTTTTTTTTTTTTCTAGTCTGTTATATCTCAAGGACCTGGCATAGTGCCTGGTACATAGTAGTTGCTTTATAAATATCTGCTAAATGAATGAATACATGCCTTTATATCTCTCTCTTCCCAGGTCATAAGTCATTTGGCATTTTGGTCCCAAGATATTGATAATCTTTTTCCTTGTTTATGTGATTTACCTACAGAACAACCTATGAGGTAAATACAAATATTATGAGCCATGTTGTAAGTGAGAAAATGTAAATGCAAAAAAGGTTAAATAGTTTTAGGGTGACCCAGCTTAGTAAAAGCCAAGCTGAGACTTGAAGTCAGATTTGCCCAATACTGAAGTTTGCATTCTTAACCACACAGCTGGGCGTGCACACGCGCACACACACGCACACACACACACACACACACACCACGTGGTAATTGCTTTCTTTGTGTCACTTCTCAATTCGGGTGGAAAAAGCTCAGGGTGAGACCCCATGAGCCATCCTGATTAATGATACCCGCTCCTCAGGGTCCAGCTGCAATGTCTCCTTTTCTGAGATACTTCTCCACATCCCATCAGTCAAGATAAATCTGAACTTTTTATCTTTTCTTTGTTGCCTTTGTCCACTTCTGTCGTACATTATAGCTATGTGAGCATCCCCTTGGGTCCCCAACCAAGAGGTCCCCTGCCCCAAGAGGTCCCATCTGATGTTGCTGTCATGCCCACTGCACCTAGGACAAGATCGCACCACACTGGTGAATTAAATTGTTGAAGTTGGTACAGGTGACCTTGACCCATCCAGACCAAGATCCACCTCCACCAGGCAGCCTTCCTGGACTACTTCTAGCTGCACCCCAACTCTCCTCTCTGGCCTTTAACTGCTGTAAAGATTAATTCTAAGACTTCTGGTGCTTGCTTGTTCTTGGACAGAAGAGAAACCAACCAAATCAAAGAGTCTGAGTGCAAAATCCCTAGGGGAGAAGGCAACACATACCTGGGAGCATCCTCTCTCGAGTGCTGCCCCCTCGTGGTCTGAGCCCAGAACTCCAGCCAGGCGACCAGATCCAAAGCGCCGTTATTTACTTACTCTCTGATTTTATTCCTAGCTGGCCAGCCCAATGTTGCTCCAGAAAATCATTATACTTTGTTAAATTCTTAAAAAAAAAAAATCCTTGCTCTTTTTGACCCCAGAGCTCACACTTAGAGTTGCCTGTGTCTGATGCAGTTTAATTGCAAACCAACATCTGCATTTTGCAGCATCTGCTGCAGTGACTTCAGGTCTGTGGCTCATTTTGAGCATTCTACTTATTTTCAGCACATACAACAAGGAGTGGGGCAGATGTATTCCCTGTGTCCATGAGCACATGTTAATGGGGGAGACAGACACCCCACAAAAGTCCCGTGATCACAGATTGTGAAGCCTGCTGTCTGGCACAGAAAGCTAGTGACAGTTTTACTGGCCCCAAGTCCCAGTGTCCTGTGCTCTGTGCTCTCCCCTCGGATGTGAGAACACTGAGCACACCGGATTCCCCCGGGAGGAGAGACCAGTGCTGAGCCGTGCAGAGCCCAGATTCAAGAAACAAACGCTTTGCATCCTCACTCTGCCTCTTATGACTTTTCTGACTTTGGGCAAGTTATTCTGAAAAGCGTGAGTTTCCTCATTTGCATAATGAAAACAAGAAAAGGACCCACCTCATAGGGTTCTTGAGATACATATTAAAATTGTGCTTTACTGTCCAGTTGTAAGCATACAGTAAACACTTAATAAGCATCGCTCCTCTTTTACTCGTGTGTCCACAGTGCTCAGTGTAGGAGCTGGGTCTGAGTCCTTCCTGACTGATCCAGATTTACGTGCAGTAGACTCCATTCTACAAGGGACGGGGGCAGGTCAGTGTTGAGGACAGCACCACATAGGAGATACTCCCAGATCTCTGTCAAGAGATCAAGAGATCAGGTCCCTTTCTTCTTTGTGAACAGATCCCAGGTGGGATTTGAGCATCAAGGGCCAGCAATGAGACTTGAAACATCCAAGCCAATTCAGAAATCTGGCTTCCCACTCTTTCAGCCTCCCTTGCATGTAGGAGTGGTCTTGTGAGTTGGTTCCAAGTAAAAATCTGATGGTGAGTTTTCTGGGAAAACTTCTTTTTTTGTTAAAGGAGTCATGTGACTAATGCAACCCTTCCCACTTCTTCTTGCCTTGAACTAGCACCTGGAGCTATGGCCACCATCTTGTGACCATGAGGCACATGAGAAAAATGAGTCAATACTCCAAGAATGGTGAAACAGAAAGATAGAAAAGGCTGGATCCCTGAGGACATAGTTGAGAGCTCAGCCCAGAACCAACAACTCTCCTACCCATGGACTTGCTTATAAAGAACCCAGGGTGGGTGGATCTGTTGTAACCTACAGCTGAATGCATTCTTTAAGATTTGCTTTGCATGAACCTCAAGGACCAGCTCTCATCTCAGGGATTTTCTGAGAATGGCTTGTCCCTCCTGTGGCCAGTTCCAAGCCAGATTGGAAGGTTGGACTCCTCTGTTTGCCCAGACAGTGGATTGACCACCAAGAAGAGATTTTTTTTTTTTTTTCAGGAGGGAACCCACCATCATAGGTATTTCTCTGCCTTCCCATGTCCTGCATTGGATCAGCCTGAAGGAAGATATCAGAGCAATTCAATAAGATGCTTTCAGTCTGTCCTCACCAAGATTCATGATTGAAAACACACAGCAGGCTCAGTGGCCCCAGAAAAGAATTTTGGGAAACTGTGGGTTCCTGAATTCCCTGTCCACTCCTTCAGATGGGCTCCCCAACTTCTGCTCAGAGTTCATGTTTATTATTATTAAAAACTCATGGTAGTTGGCCAACCGCATGAGCTGCAAAATTTCTAGAGCCAGGGAAGTGACATGTTGAAGTCGTTTTACTGTGGTCCTGCTTCAGGGTAGAGAAGTTTGGCACGCCCGAAGAGCAGCCAAATCCCTCCCGCCCCCCGCCCCCCCAGTCAGCACACGTGCAGAGGGCACTCCCAAACTGCACCCAAACCTACCCTGGTCCTCCCTCCTCCCCTGGGCTGTCCTTGGCTGGAGCTACAGAATTCCTGAGCCCATGCTCCCGTCCCAAACCTGCCCTTCCCCATCCTCCATCACGGTGACTGGCACCAGCATCCATCCCCCAGGACTCAGTCTTGAGCCACTTTTCCTCATTCCCTGCATCCAATTCAAGTCCTGCCTGCTCTACCCCAAAAGCATCCATCAAAACTTCCCACTTCTCTGGTGCTCTACCACTTCCGCCCTGGCCCGGCTCACCAGCCATGCTCAGCTGGAGGAAGACGCAACACTTCTGCTCTGTTCACCTCCCACCCACTTCCCAGCGACAGCCACACTGACCTCTCTATACTCCACAGCCGACCTTGTCACTCCCTTGCCAGAGCCCTCCAGTGGCTTACTGCGCAGAAAATGCAAGTGCCTGTCTGGGCTTGCTCTTTCTCAAGACCCAGGAGCCCAAGTAACCTGGCTCCTTCGTCCCCATCATCTTTGCTCACTCTGCTCCATCTTGCAGGCCTCCTTTCTCCTTCTGGGACATGCTGGGCTCCCTCCCACCTCCTGGCCTTCATACTTGCTGTTCCTCTTGCCTGGACCATCTTTTCAGGACTGGCTGCTCCCCGCTCCTCCGGGCCTCAGCCCAGAGCTGCCCCCAGAGCTGCCCTCCCTGCCCGCCCACTCTGGCTCCCTCCCACCCTCATCACCCCCCGCCCCCCGCCATCAGTCACAGTCTTCTTTTCTTTATGGCCACCTTTGCCAGTGGCAGTTGCCCTTGTATATTTATCTGATTTTGTAGCTTCGCGCCCACTCCCTACCCCCAAACAGAATATATAGGGTCTTTGAGAGCAGAGGTTCTTCCCTCCTGCTTTCCTGATGCCTAGAGCATCGCTGGGAACATAGAAAGTGTCCGATAAATCTTTGACACTTCTGTGACTCTTCAAATTGGAAGAAATAAAAAAAAAAAAGATCATCTAGTATAGGATAGCAAGGTTTAATAAAAAAAATACAATATACCAGTTACATTTGAATTTCAAATGAACGATGAATAATTTGTTTAGTATAAGTATGTCCTATATAAAACTGGCACATATTTACACTAAAACACTGTTCATTGTTGACCTGAGATGCAAACACCAGTGGGCATCCTATATTTTTTCTGGCAACCCTAATCTAATAGAACCATCCTTTTCTGCTAAAGGCATTAGTCCAAACCCGGCTGGGAAGCTTCCTAGAAGTATTGACCCCCAGGCTGCACCCTAGACAGATTGATCAACCTCTGGGCTTGGGCCCAGCTGCTCCATGATTCTGAGCATTGGCCAAGTCGGAGGAGCCTGGGGCTGAATGTCTCAGCACACGTGCAGCAAGTGGTCCCCCAGCTTCGAGGGGTGGGAAACTCACTGTCGACAGCGGAGAACTCTGGCTATGGGGAAGAACTCCTCATTGTCCTCTCTCCTCTGGACAGAGGGAAGGCAGCCCCAGCCCCGGGCTACCTGGCCTGTCCCAGTGTTGCTCCAAGGGTTTGGTCCTAACCCCTGGAACCTTATTTGGAAATAGGGTCCTTAGAAATGTAATCAAGTTAAGAATCTTGAGATGAGATCATCCTGGATTTAGGGTGGGCCCTAAAGCTGGCGATCTGTGCCTCCTGAGGAAAGGGAGATCTGAGACAGAAGGACAAAGAGAGGAAGTCCGCGTGAGGACAGAAACAAAGTGGGGCCGGAAGCCACCAGCAGCCAGGAGAGGGGCACGGAACGGGTTCTCCCTCCGAGCTTCCAGAAGGAACCAACCCCTCCAACATCTGATCTCGGACTTCTGGCCTCCGGAAATGTAAGAGAATACATTTCTGCTGCTTAAGCCACCGGCTCATGGGACTTGGATACACCAGTCCAAGGAAAGGAATACAGTCCTCAACTGGATGAGGCACCAGCAGAATGAGGGCACCAGCAGCGTCCGTCTTATAAACCCTCCCCAGAGTGGCTGGCACTTTCCGGAGGATGCAATAAGAGCTTAATAAAGACCCAAAGATGAGCTGAGTCCAGTTTATGGCCATTTCCCATAGCACTCTAAGATCTTAGGATCAGGTAAAGGAAAGGCAATGTTGTCTTTTGGTAGCATCACCCACAACAGGCTTTGCTGGAAATTGTTCTCTGTATAAGGTCTTGAAATGTACGTCCCAATGTGAAATGCACCCACGTGATCACTCTCCGGCAGGGGCTCTCAAACTTGACCATGCATCACCCAGAGGGCTTGCTAAAACATGGTGTGTCTTACCAGACCCATGACCCAAAGCTTCTGATTGAGTAGGTCAGGTATACAGTCTGAGAGTTTGCATTTCTAACATGCTCCCAGGTGAGGTTAATGCTGCTGGTCTGAGGACCACACTTTGAGAAGTGGGTATAGGGATTTCTACAGGAGCTGATGGGTGGGAAGAAGGTGGGACTGTTTCCTCAGTGAGGCATCATTCACTCAGGAAATATTTGTTGGTCCCCTGCTCTATACCAGGAACCGTGCTCAGCCCTGGGAATATAGAAATGAGCATGGCGCCCCCATACATCTCCCCAACCTCCACAGTCTCAGCCTGAGTGGGCTTCCTGCGTCCACTCCTCCTGCTCTCACAGTGCTCTTGGAGCTGTAACCAAGGTGATCTCTGAAACCCCCAAGTCCTACAGTATTCCCGGTCCTGTTGCCCTCAGCCTGAAGACAAAGTAGCAGGTGTCTTGGGAAAGCATTCCACGTACAGCCAGGGCTGAAGACCACTGCCCTGTATGATCCAACCCTGCCTCGTACATTTATATCATACGGACTCAGTTTTCCCACCAGTCATTCATTCAACAGATGTTTTACTAGGCAACAACTACATACTAAGTACTGAGTGGTGAGCAGGAGCTTATGATCTGTGCAGAAGGGACATACTAAATAAGTAGCAGGCAAATATCATGCAAGACAAGGCTGAATATCAGGAAGAAAGCAGGAGAGGAATGAAGCAGGGAGGGGTGGGACATGGGGCGGTGGGAATATGGACATGGGTTGGGGTGTCCTCTCCCCCTCCTGAATGAGGTGAGAGAGTGGAGCATAGGAGCATCTGGGCCAAGCAAGGAGAACAGCATGTGCAAAGGCCCTGAGGTGCAAGCAAGCTTAGTGCTTCGCCGGTGGCAAGAGCAGAGTGAATGGGAAGGGATGCAGTAGTGGGTCACTGGCCTTGCAAGAGAGGTTGGGAGTGTGAACACCTGCAGTGGGGAGGTTCAGAAGGCTTTGGGCAGGGACATGATGTGATCTGATTTTTCTTTTCACAATCAGTCTGGTTGTGGTATAAGACAGGCCCGGAGGGATTGGAAGAGCAGCAGGGATCCCAGCTGGGGGCCTGGACCACAGTAGCCCCATGGAGGTGGGGAGAAGCCCCAGACACGGGACACACTCTGCTGTGGAGTAAACAGGCTCGTGGGGATGTGCACCACTCATTGTTCTTCCCTCGATTTGCAACACCGCCTCCCAACTGCACGGGGCACCTCTGCTTCCTGTCACTGCCACAGCTCCGAGCTTAGCTGCTGCCAACCCTCCAAGAAGCTTTCCTGACCCAAGGTGGGCTGGAGTCCCCCGGAGCCGCTCTGCACCCCACCTTGTATCCCTGGGGCCTCTCCCTCCTCCCTCCCTAGCCCACCCCCCAAATGGAGGAAAAGGAAGCCCCGGAATGCAGAAGGGGGAGGAGCATATGGGAGGTACCCTTGTCAGGACAGAAGCCAGCACGGTCAACACCAGACTGAGGGAGCCCCAAGGTTCACGATGAGGCCCCCACCTCGCCCCCAACCTTCACCCCCTCCCAGGAGACACGACCTCTGCCACCAGCAGCGAGAATTCCAGATTAAAAGGCGCTTTGACTTTCCACAGCAGCCCAGGCAGTGAAACGTCCCAGACATAAGACACTGAGGTTTGCAATCTGTGAGGAGGTGCAGGGGTCCAAGGAGAAGGGGCTGCCCAAGAAAGGGGTGAGGGCGATGAGAGAGACCCTAGAGCCGGGACCCTAGCTCAGCAGGTGTCTGCGGTGGCTCTGCCAGGTGCGGAGGGAACGCCCCTTACCCTGCTGCATCAGGACATCTGACACCCTCCTCCTGGGCTGGGGCTGTGGGGGGGCTGTCCCCCGAGGGCCTCAGGGGACAGGCCCCAACAGCTGAGTGGCCTCTCTCCACTCCCTCCTCCCCCTCCTCGAAAGGTAACAGAGAGACCCTCCCTGGGACAAGTCATCATGGGTGACATCCAGTCACAGCTAGTTAGTCCTGCGTGTAACTAGTAGTAATTTCAGAGTTCCATCTAGTCCAGGAAAGGAGGGAGGGTTGAAGGCAGGGTGCAGACAGGCCATTCTTCTGCATCCAGTCTGGTCGACGAACACCATTAAGCACCCGTAGCTCTCCTTTGGGTGGGGTGACTGCCCCCACCCCAGGCTATGTGGGGGCTACAGGAAGGCAGGGGGGCTCCCTCCGGAAGGAGGTTGAAAAGCCCTACAGAGAAGGTTCCATCTGAGCAAGCAGGCAAGGTCATTTGGGACAAGGTGCCGCCCGTTCCTGACCCCATGACCTGCCTTCAGGCGGGCACTGCCTGGCCCGCTCACACTGGGAACTGGGCATCCTCAGACAGCCTCCAAACAGCCCCGAGGCCTGTGATGGGCCCCCTACCTTCAGTCCCTGCAGAGACCCCCACACCCCCAGTTTTGGCCCCAGGCTATCCTGATAGCCGCCCAACCCTGTCATCATCCCAGCTCTGATGCTCCCACAGTCCCCAACCCCCAGGACGAGGAGGGTCCCTCAAAGGACAGAAGTCCTGGGCAAGCATAAAAGGGCCCTTTCTCCTGCCCTGAAGGGCCCTATTGTCCTCCGCTGCTCACAGGACTTCTTTGTATGGGGGACAGGGCGGGCGCGACTCATAAAAGAAGCCATGAACTGACTAGTCCCTCCGTTTGCTATAAATCAAAGCGTGTCCCCTCAATTCCAGACAGTTCCCCCAGGTTACCTTGTCCTCCACGTGGCTACGTCTTTACAGGACTCCGTGGGGCCACAGCAGAGGACGCAGAGGCTGGGGGTCAGCATGGAGTGGGAGGCAGCGTCTGCACTCGGGGATGACCGAGTCTTGGCACTGAAGGTCCCCCCCCCGACAGCCGGAATGCCGTCAGTGCCGGCGATACTGACACTGTTGCCCCACCGCCCACCTGGCTGCTCCCACTTGCAGAGTGCTCTGGCCTCAGTTTCCTGACCGGTAAGTGGAAATGGAGAGGGAGCGTGGGGTGACTTTACACACCTGCTCTCTGGAGCCTGGATGGAATCCCCAAGGCACCACAGCTGAGACCCAGAACCAGCCGCCCGGCTCCTCTGAGTTTTGGTCTCTTCACCTGCAAATGAGCATTAAAAATTCCTCACTCGGAGTGTTGCTTCTGGAATCAACTGATTTATGTGAAGTGCTTAAAACAGCGACTGGTGCATGGCAAGTAATGCAGTGGCTGTTAGACAATTAATTATTTACTTAAATATTCACCTAAGTGGCCCAAGCTCTCATTTTGCCTATAATGAGAATAAAGGGCATTGAAGGTCGTTTCAGTGGCCTTCAAAAGAACATCTGCTTATATGTTGCTTATGAGAGACACACCTAAAATCAAATCACACCATCCCCCAGACAAAATACACAAGAGCTATGCAAAGAGACACACACAGAGATGTATATTGTGTGTGTGTGTGTGTGTGTGTGTGTGTACATATCGCAAACCCAAAGAAACAACTTCGAAAAAGGACTCTGGGAAAGATTAAGCGATAGAATTCAAGGCATAAAGTGTGACAAAAAGTTTATTTTGTATTTATATATATAAAAGCCAGCAACCACAATGATGATACAGTAGTCAAGAACCTTCATGCATTAAATAACATAGTGCTAAAATCTAGGAAGAAAACAGATTCGAGGCATCATTAAGCTTAGATATTTCTTCCTGCAGAAAACCTCCCAGGATGCCTCCTGGCATCTATGGGACACTCGACCTGCCTCATCACAAAATGTGTGCCAGTATTTGTAACGACCTGTTTAACTGTCCATCCCCCACGCCCACTGGTATTTTAGCCCAGTTGGTGACTGCTAGGGCGGGGGGCTCAATGTCCGTCTTGCTCATTTTCTTCAATGCCCAGTGTAATGCTCACCAGTCCATCAATAAATATTTGTGAAATGTATGACACATAGATACATATTCAATTCTGTATCCCTAAGAGAACACACAATTTTTTTCAAGTGTTTGTGGCTGTTTATAAAGATCCACCATACACATGTGGCCAAAGGAAAACTTTAATAAATATCAAAATGGGGAAACTATACAGATGACATTCTCTGACCTTATAACGAAAGGATAAATCAAAATTTAAAAAACAAATAAAAAATTCTAACCTACCAGAAACTAAAAATCACTTTGTAAAATTGCTTCAGTCAAAGAAGAAATCGAAACTGAAATTAGATTTTTTTACAAAATATGATAGAAACAGCAATCCACATAAAAATGTATGGGATGTGGCCAAGTCTGCACTCTGAGAAAAGAAATGAGAGATTGAAATGTTTTCATATTTGAACAAGAAATAACTAAACTTAGTGAAGAAAGCAGTCAAAGCAAAGAGCTAAAAAAAAAAAAGAACAAAATGAACCCAAGGAGAGCCAGAGGGAATTAATAAAGATAAAATAAAAACTTGAAAATTAGAAAACAGAGAAAAACACAGAATTTACAAGCATATCCCAGAACAGGAAGTAAACCCATATATTGAAAGTTCAACATATAAACAGGTAGATATGGTCTCTTCACAACTGCTTTTTTTTTAATTATAAAATATCTAGGAGTAAACTAAGAAATAACTGCAAAATCTACAGGAAAAATCCCACAACATCTTATTAAAAAACATTCTAGAAGACCCCAATACACAGAGAAGCAGTGTGTTTGGATGGGGAGACTCAATATTTGTAAACCTACCAGTATTTCCTGAATCAATAAGTGAATTTAATCTAATTCCAATCACAAGGGGGTTTCGGGGTCAGAGAGGGTTTAGAAAGTGGGTATTCCATTTTCTTAGGAAAACAAAGGCAAGAGAAAAACAAAGCCAGCTTTGGAAAATAAAATGAAGGAAGCTGGATAAACAAACGGTGGTGGGGGGCCTCGACGGCTGTGGCATAGAGCAACCATGAAAGAAGGAGTGGACATGGTCCTGGGCGCCCTGCACTCTGTCCCTCCCGCATTCTCCCAGCCGGCCTGGCCACACCAGCACGCAGCCAGCCGGCCGCCCCACAAAAATGCTCTGACCCCCCACAGTCCTTCTACCAGATGAGGCCAGCATCCTTTCTCTGCCCCACCCCACTTGAAATTATGCCGAAGATTTAAAATGCGGTGCCGGTGTCTGAGTCGTAATTCAAGGTGTGATGCTGTCACTCTTGCTACGGGGCAAAGGAGAAAAAAGAAAACCATGAAAGTTGGGGGCAGACCCAAAGCAAGAGAAGGGAGTGTGACCCTTGCAAAATCAACTGACTTTAGGGCACATCAATCCTTGCCGGTGTGTGCCCGGAGCTCGGGCACGCCCCCCAGCCAGGAAAGAGGGAGAACATCAGCTAGACCAGTGGGGACCAGGGTCTGTCGCTGCTGGACTGAAGCCATCTGTATCAGGGGAAGAAGCAAAGACATTGAAGATGCCCAGATCGCTACACGTTTTGCAAATGGAGACCAAAATAATTGAGCAACATGGTTCCTGCCAAGGAGAACAGGTTGGAAGAACTAGAGCTTTCACAATCAAGAATGGAAACCATCGAATGACTAGAAATTACTGAAAACATGAAATGCCAAGGAGGTTTTTTTAATCTATACTTGGTAGACACATTCAAAGGTCTGAAATATGAATTCCCAGATGCTTGGAGTGAAAAGAATGTTCTAGGGTCGAGTCCCCAGAGAAAAGAACTATTTCTTCCCTGTCAGTCCCTACAAAAGTCCAGGTTCTAAGCCCTCATTGACCAGAACTTGGTCACAAGCACACCCCTGAGCCAATCACGGTGGGCAGGGGGAGAGACCCGGCCGATGGGTTGAGACCAGGGTCTCCTGCTATCCCTGAAGATGGGTGGTGCCAACTCCACGTGGACCAGCGGGGCTCTGAGGAGAATCCAGGTGCGTTTGGGGGCAGGCAAACAAGATAGGTGTGAATCATAGGAGAAAAATGCCCACCAGAGTTTACTTCCCCCAGAAGAGAAATGCAAGGCGAAGCCTCAGGTCTTGGGACAGGTCATCTTTCACGAGATTCACTTAGAAGCAAAAATTCAGAGACATTCGGGTAGGGCTGCCCTAATGATCCACCCAGTCACAGAGTGGTCCTTCCGTGAAGGCAGCCCCTCGTGCCCACGGCCCTCACCCCATGGGCAGCCCACATGGACAGTGACAAGAGCCCACTTGGACCCAGAGTGGAAGAGCCCATTTGCCATCTGCATCTTCCATGACCACGGCAGATGCCCTTCCCGCCAGGGACAGCAGGAAGGTTCTCAGATGCACCCAAAGGTACTAAGGAAGCCCCGAGCAGCCCCGGCTACTGCCCAGACAATGAAGGCGTTGTTCAGACCATGTAGAGGACTGTTCCTGAGCATAAGACGGAGGCACGTTCCTCTGAAGCATGGCACCCAGCGGGCTAGTGGTGGGGTACATCGGGAGAAGGACGGAGCGAGCTCTCGCCCCAGAAGCTGGCAGAGGACGCCTCAACCTGTGGCCAAAACTGCAAGGTGTTCCATCTGAATCTGCTTAATTTATGAATTTTCATCAACTGACATTCAGATGAATAGGATTTTATTGGAACCGATCGAATGTTCAAGGGAGCCGAGTATGCACACAGTGTCATTTGGAAGCCAACCTGCCAGGCAGGCAGCAAATAACAAGAGGCAGGTGCTGATCCGCGCGCCAGGCAGTGCCTGCAGAGCTCTCCTAGGGCACGTGGCTTGGCCTTTATTGGGGTCAAATCCGTCTCCCTGACAGCCCGTGGCTCCTGCAAGAAAATGGACCCTGTCTTCTTCCCCTTGGAATTACTCTATGCCCAACACAGAGCGTAGGGGCCAGTGGGTGCTTGACAAGTGTTGGTGGACCGAAGGAACAGAGGAAGTGAAGGAAGAGGGAGGAAGGAGGGAGGTGAGGAGCCCGGGGTGGAGGGGGGAGGGAGGGAGGGAAGGAGAGGGGAGAAGGGCAGGAGGGAGGAGGGCACATGCAGGCGTCTGCTCTCTTCGACCAGAAATGTGGTCTGTGTGCACAACCCGCCCAGATCACCTGGCCCTTCTGCGGTTGAACGGGACCCATTCTTCCTTAGTTTCCTGAGGATAATCTTCCATGGCACTGGCTTTTTCCTAGAATGAGTGTCTTAGCGGCAGGACGGTGGAGCGTCCACACCGAGGCTCCTGAGCCACAGTCCGGCCCCCACCTGCAGCCCTTGCACACCCGTCCCCCACCCCAGGGCACCCTAGGAGGACGGTGGCCCCTGTTGTTGTCATCGCGATCATTGTCACTGTCCTCACTGTCCAGGTGCCTCTGCCCCCATCCCTCTGAAACAGCCACAGCCACAGGCAAGGAACTCCAGCCTCAGGTCTTCATAGAAACAGAAGGGTTTTTTACTGGTGCCCACTCCTCCATCTCTTTCCAGCCCCTCCTCCCCTTCCAGGGATTTTCACCTTCTCTTCCTGCCAGAGGGAACCTTCCGGAGAGCATCAGAGCACTGGGGCCAGGTGACTTCACAGGAAAAGAGACTATCATCTTGGCATCTTCATTCTTTCTGGAGGCGGTCTGTAGCTAGTGCCCTTTGAATCCGAGGCCAGCGGTGGGGCTGCTGGGGGTCCGGGTTTCCAGGGCAGCCCTTCCCTCCCCTTCCCTCCCTACCTCATCCTACCCTGGAAGAAAGACACGTCGCATCTGCAGAGAAAGTTCCAGCTCTTCCGCGGGGTCACAGCTGTGTCTACCCTAGAGGTTGCTGCTGGCCAGAGCCCCTTCTAGGGGCTCCTTAGAGTGGGGGTACGGGGGGTGCTCCCAGAGAAATCACTGCATTTCCAGTTGTTATCATTTCAAAACGGCCTCAGAAAAGACACGCTGTCCTGGGGAAACAGGCTCGGGGAGTATTCATTTCGGTAAACCCACCCACCGCTCCTTCCTTTACAGAGCCCTGGGGCTGCCGCAGCCGCACGGCTGTGGAACCGGATGGATTTTGGCCAAAGACTGGTTCCAGCACAGCCCTGCCAGCGCCCAGTGGCCTTTCCAATTGCTCTTTCTCTCTGGGTCTCCATGTCTTCCTTCATGGCGGCAGAAACTGGGCCATCAGCCCTGGGACAAATTAATAAGTAGCGTTTATACTGAATCTTATATTTTAAAATGTTTTTAAATTTTTAAAATAAAAAATTTTATTGCATGTCCCTGGCTCGAGCCTTTAAGCCAGATACTGCTTTTATCCTTGCCTTACAGCTGTGGAAACTGAGGCTCAGAGCTGATTCATGGAAGATCCGGGTAACCGTGGAGAAAGCACTGAGCTGACACTGAACGGACACCCAGTCCTTGAGGAACAGACACAGCATTTAATTCCATAAGCTCATTGTAAAAATAACAAGTAAGCTAAAATTAGCCTCTCAAACCAATGCTGCATTTTAGTGCAATAGCCACCCAGATTACTTTCTTACCAAAACGGAATCCTATTACAAATACTTGTTTCTAGCTGGCTTATTTTCCATGGTGATCACTGGTCGCAGGGCGTTTCCTTGCGAGGTTACTAGACACATACCCAGCCAAGCCCCTGTTCTTGGTCGTTTCCTGCTTTCCGCTGCGCCATGCCTGTGGCCAGTCCTCAGCCCTCCGCAAGGGGCTGGGCGGCCTCCCCTACAGGGGGCCTTGTCCCAGTCATTGATGCGGAGACCCTTCGCAACGACATCGAAAATCAGTTAGCATGGCCATGTGTCTGACCCCGTTCACTTCTTGTCACATCCCCGAATGTACAGGAGGAATGAAGGGAAGGACCCAGTGGTGGGTGGACCCGTGAAGGCAGCCCCTTGCACCCACAGCCCCGTGAACGCTCCTACCATGCACGGCCCATCTCGAGCAACCAATGCGATGTCCCTGGGCGCACGCAGAGTCGGGGAGAGCTGAGCACATGGGCGCCCCTCTCTGGTAAGCGGTAGAAGCACCATCAGTTGGGATGACTCAGTCAAGTCCTCCACACTGGCTTCCAGAAGTCCCCAGCCGCACAAGCTCCAGGTGCCCTCAGCGATCCTTGGCTTGATGACACCTGGCTTCCTTCCCTTTCCTGTCTACTTACATCCGTATGGAGGTTCCCGGGTTCGTGTTCCAAATGAACTGTGTCTATGAGAGCCTATGTCTGGTGGGGAATCAACCGGAGGACTCCCCCCGCAACACCACCAACACAAACTCCGGAGCAGTGGACAATTTTGAACCTGAAATCACAGTGGGAAGGCAGGAGTTCAAGGCAGGATGGGAATTATTACCCACAAATGTTCCGTCAAGAAAAACTCAAGCTGGCTCCCGCAAGGAGGTGCCCATGAAATTTGGGGTTGGCTGCAGGCTGAGCAAAGAAAGGGATGCCTAGGGGCGCCTGGGTGGCTCAGTCAGTTAAGCGTCTGCCTTCAGCTCAGGTCCTGATCCCGGGGTCCTGGGATCGAGCCCCGCATCGGGCTCCCTGCTCCGCACAGAGCCTGCTTCTCCCTCCTCCTCTATCTGCTCCCCCTGCTTGTGCGCTCTCTCTGTCAAATAAATAAATAAATAAAATCTTAAAAAAAGAGAGAGAGAGAAAGAAAGAAAGGGATGCCTCCTCTCTTCAGCATCCCTGCTGAAGCAGAGAGCAGGAGCATCTCCCACAGTCTGGAACCCAGGGAGGAAAAGGTATTTCTCGGCACTGTCCCTGCCCTGACCCTGCCCCAGTTCCAAACTCTCTCGCCTCCCACCTGGACCAGAACAGCAGCCCCCACATGGGTCAGCTGCGTGCCACACGCCGCCCCCTCATTTTCCACCCTGAGCCAGGGTGTCCCCTGCTAAGACATATGACCATGCCGACTTCTTTTTTCCCCTGCTGAAAACCCTTCAACGAGCTCAGCTTCCACACCGTGGCTTCTGGAACCTTCTGTGATCTGGCGCTGCCTCCCTCTCCAAACCAGGCCCCAGGCCAGACCGTTATCCCTGACCCTTTGCCTCTCCTTGTGCCACCCCCAGTGCCTGGAATTCCTCCCTTCCCCTCTTTGCTCAAATCCTTCTCGTCTTTTCAAATACAGCAAGAAGAGTCTCCTCTTCCAAGAAGCCCTCCCTAACTTCTGGCTACGCTAGACAATATTCCTATTGTTTGCTTCTCAGGAGTCCCTGCACACAGTGCTATTGCCTCACTCAATCCACTGGGTGGTAGTTATGTGTTCGTCCCTCAGTTTCCTCTAGGAGACTTGACTTCCTGGAGGGCGAGCTCTTTGTTTTAATCTTCTCTACACCTCCTAGCTTAGCATCCAGTTTGGGAAATGGTGGGTACTTGGTAAGAACTGTATGTCCACTCATTCATTCATTCATTCATTCATTGCTTCTGGCTGCAGCGATATCTCCATTCTTTCCACAACTTGTAGTTGAGTAATGAGGTAGCACAGTCTGGGGACACCAAAATTATTGTGTGTCTGTTTTGCTAAATAAGATAGTGGTGCTTCTGGGTCTTATGGAGTGAGGTCCCCAACCTCAAGGAGTCTACTGGGAGATAGGATGTACATATCTAGGTGTTGGATCAAGACACCTCGAGCTTTAACCTGCACACAAAACCTCAGGATTCCCGTTAAAGTGCTTCTTGTTCAGCCGGCCTGGAGTCGGCCCAGCCTCCTGCATCCCTCACCAGCTCCCAGGAGACGCCCATCCGCCAGCCCAAAGCACACTGCAGAGCCAGGAGCCAGGCACTTACACAACAACGTGTGGCAGCCCGTAGCCAAGGGTGGGGTTCATGGCGCATGCCCTGCCACCCCCACCCCAAACCTGGTATTTTGCTTGAATTCTCACTTTTGTGTCCTAAGTGTATTTACAAGTGACTTTTAAATAACTGTCTTATCCTAAGTGTACTTACAAGTAACTTTTAAATAACTGTCTTAAAGGAAAAACAGGCATCACTTCCCACAAATAAAAACTACCCATGCACATAAATACAGTGGAATTCTGTAACTGTGATGCCCCTCTGGCTACGGAGCCCCACCTGAAGTTTCTGCGCCTGCGTCCCACTCTCTCTTTGCTGGAAGGCAAGGGAAGTAGGAAAAGCAGATTTGCACCCCACTGAGACTTTCCCCTTGAAGCGGTGAGAGCCATTTAAAAGAACAGAAAAGGGATGGTTTCTCCCTTTGTGGTTCCCTGCCGTGTGCAGCCACACCTGTGCGCCCAGGCAACAACAGGTGTGCGCTTCAGGAGCCCCTGCATTTGACACGTCCAAAGGCCACTCTGTCCGGCCCAGGCACGCTCCAAGCTCTGGAGGGCCTCGGCCAGTTTCAGAACAAAGCCGGAGTGCGCAGGGGGGGTTGACCAAGGGCGGGAGGGAGGCAAGACTAGACGTTATTTGGCTCCAGAATTTCCGTGCGTGGTCATCACCTAGCAAAATCCCTCCAGTCGTTCAATCCTCGGACGGGCTGATCGCACTTATGACATTACCCAGCGCGACATCAACAGCTGCCCAACTCAGGTCCAAGGATCTCCCCACCACCCCCCCCGCCCCATTATAATTGCTTTAGAGAAAGCCTGCCCACAGGCTGCAAGATGGAAGTAACAAACGTGGAAATAAATGACGTTTCGCAAGCAGCAGAGATCTAGCTGTGACTCTGTGTGGGGAGCCCCCAGCATTGCCTAAATTACGGTGACACTTACCCAGAGGTTTTTGCGACACCAGACTTGCACCATCGTCCCAGGCTGCAAGGTGGGGAGCTGGGACAAGGGTGAACAGAGGACTCGGAGTCACAGAGGGAGGGGCCAGGACCAATCCAGTCATTCAGAACCAGCAACGAGAATGGACTGAGCTGGTGCTCCTGCCCTCAAGAGGTGTGGCCAAACCCAGGGGGCACCTGCTGCTGGTCTGGAAAAGGCTGGGATCACAGACTCAGCCTGAGAATAATGCAAATGAAGCAGTCCCTCCCACCCTGGAAACCTTGTAGTGATGGGAAGGACATCTTCTGGTTTTGCTCGCTCTATACCTTTTTCCCTCTGGTGCAAGATTCCTGGCTGCCTTGGGCTGAGATGGGGACTCGCCCGCGCCGTCTGTGATGGGTAAATTTATGTGTCAGTGTGGCTGGGCCATGGGTTGCCCAGGCATTTGGTCAAGCATGATTTTGGGTGCGTCTGGGATGATGTTTCTGGGTAAGACTAACATTTGAATCCATAGACAAAGTACATAGACTGCCCTTCCCAATGTGGGTGTGTCTCAGCCAATCTATTCAGAGCTCAAATAGAATAAAAAGGCAGAGGAAGGTTGAGTTGGCTCTCTGCCTGACTGAGTGGGGACTTAGCTCTTCCCCTGCCCTCAGGGTTCCTGGTCCTCAGGCCTTCAGACTCAGGCCGGAATCAACACCGGGGGTCCTCCTGCTCTTGGGCCAGCGAAGAACCTTGCCAGCTCTGCTGGGTCTCTAGCTTCACCTTGCAAATAGCAGATCATGGGACTTCTCAGCCTCCATAATAGCATCAGCCGATTCCTTATAATAAATTTTATATATATATATATATATATATTCCTTATTGGTTTCCTCAGGGGAGCCCTAATACATTAGGACAATAGTCTGCTTGCGAGAAGACCTGCCCTGGGATGCCATCGTAACCCTAGGCCTCCCACTTTGGTGCCAGAAACAAGATGGACACTCTCAGACATTTGTCAAGTAAATAAATATTTCAAGAAAGCCACTTTGACACCACGCATGAGGCCCCCATCACTACATAGCCCACCACCCACATTTGGCAAATTAACATGTCACAAAGCCTCTTTTACTGTCATTGTCCCTTAATTTTTTAAGGGTCAGTGGGAGTCAGAAAGACTTGCAGCGAATTCCTGCACCATCAGAAGGGCTGGGTGAATATCCTCTGAAGATAAACTGGGACAGCATTTTCTTCAAGTTTCTCCAATATTTTTACCCCAGTCTGTCTCTTTTCCTTTTGCTTTTGATTCGGAGAGGAACACAAGCCCACCAGGAGACAGAGAACACAATCCAAACCCCAGGTGCTGATTTCAAAGCAAGCATCAAACCCTTCAGCCTCCTTTTTGGCTGGTAAATAGAAACTCCTGACACTGCAAGACAAGCTGTGGAGACAGTGGAGGCCCTGTTGCTAAGAAAAATGACAGGTGAGGACTCTGCTTTGAGCCCCCGGAACCCGGAGGCCCCCAGGGCGGGCTACCTGTCTGGTGTTACGACGCTGGTAGAGCAGGCTGCTGGCTTGAGCAACTCCAAATCACCAGGAAACCGGGTTCTGCCCACCTGGCTGCCTTTTCCCTGACCTCTTTCTCCCCATGAAGGTAAAATAGAGCCTGAAAACTGAGATTGGGTGGGTTGTGGGGGGATGGAGTTTACAACTGCCCCGATAAGATGAGTGTTTCATGAGAAGAAATCCACACTGAGATTTCTTCTTCCAAGATTGACTGGGTCAAAGTCTGCAAGTGAACACCACCTCTGACCAACCCAGCTGGCTCAGTGGCCAGCCAGGGATGTCACGGTCAGTGAGCTAGACAGGAGAGAAAAGAGATTGGTGACACCATGGGGGACTGAACCGCCCAGTCCCCATCCCAGAGGACCCTGCACACAGCTCCAGACGATGCTGCCTCGTGGAGAACACAGCCTGGCACCAGACCTCTTGGTTTTTCAGTAGTTGAGATAACTGTATTAATTCAGATCACCCAAGGATAAGACCTAGTCACGTTTTTTTTGCTTTTTTTTTTTTTAATGTCCAGGTGCTTGGCCCAGGGAGCCTCAGACAGATTCTGCCCTCAGGCCAGATGTTAAGCAGAGAGTTTGATCCATGAGATTTGGGGAACAGACATTTGCCAGCAGGGTGGCTCATATGGTTGCATGTCAGCTTCTCTCGGGTTCTCATTAATTCCAGGGTGGTGAAGCAGTGTTCTCTCTGTTACTGAAAAATGTGTTTGAACAAACATGAGAGTGACCTGCTCATCCTGGGTTCTCCAGGACTGTCCCAGTTTTAAAATTGAAAGTCCCTGTGTGCCAGAGTCCTTCTTGGGCCCAGGAAAACAGTTGGTCGCCCTAACAAAGAGGCACGTGGTGAGCCAGTGGGTGGCTGCTCGGGAGCTCATTAGCTTGAAGAGGAAAAGACCCTTTGGGAAACCATGGCGATTAGCAATGGGGACCGTGCCATGGATGAGGTCACATTTGGATGACGTGAAGCCACTGAGATCGAGGGGCTGTTTGCCCAGCATTTGGTCCACTTAGACCAACAAGCTAGGGAACCCCTACTTTTTTTGGCCAGCAGCACCTGGCACGTGAGTGACTGCCCTACCCAAGTTAGACCCACTGAATTTCCTGCCCCAAAGAATTCGGCTTTGGTACTCAGGAGCCTAAGTGGTCTCTATTGGCAGATAAGTTCAAGCAGGAGCCTTGGGGTGGTCAGATGCTCAGAGGAGAGGAGAAAGCTGGTATTAGGGGCTGAGTGATACCCTCCCTATTCATATGTTGAAATGCTAACCCCAGCACCTCAGAATGTAACTGTATTGGGAGACAGGTGAGTCTTTTATATAGGTGAATAAGTGAAAATGAGGTCACCAGGGTGGGCCCTAATCCAAAATGGCTGATGTCCTTATAAGAAGAGACTAGGGCAGGGGCGCCCGGGGGGCTCAGTCGTTCAGCGTCTGCCTTCGGCTCAGGTCGTGATCCCAGGGTCCTGGGATCGAGCCCCCGCGTCGGGCTCCCTGCTCCGCGGGAGGCCTGCTTCTCCCTCTCCCACTCCCCCTGCTTGTGCTCCCTCTCTAGCTGTGTCTCTCTCTGCCAAATAAATAAATAAAATCTTAAAAAAGAGAGAGAGAGAGAGAGACTAGGACACAGACACGCACAGAGGGAAGACCGCGTGGGGACACGGAGAAGACAGCCACCTACCAGCCAAGGAGAGAAGCCTCAGAAGGAACCAACCCTACTGATACCTTGATCTTGGTCTTCCGGCCTCCAGAACTGGGATACCATTAATTTCTCTTGTTCCAGCCTCCCAGTCTGTGATCCTTCATTATGACAGCCTGAGCTGACTATTACAACCGGCCAGTGGGGAAGAGGAGCCTAAAGGTAAAGCAGAAATGGGAGTCATGTGTTCCAGAGAGAAGAATGTTTCCAGGTCCTGGCTCTGAGCCTTCATGGGGTCTGACTCTACTTCCTGGTCTTCAGACCTCAGCAATAACAAACCCCCTCTTTTTCTTAAGCTAGTCAAGTGGGTTTCTGTTACTTACAACCAAAAAAGCCTTAGCCCTATAATTTGGTCTTGTGATTCCAACCGTTCCCAGGAGACTTTATTCTTGGGAAAGTCCTTAGCCCATGAAGAAAGGGAAATTTAATGCAAAATGTTTTTGTGGTAGACAGGATAATCACCTCCCAAAGATGTCCACATCTTAATCCACAAAATGTGTGCATTTGCCACCTGCTGTGGCAAAAGGGACTTTGAGATGTGATTAAGAGTTTTGAGATGGGAAGATTGTTCTGAATTATTTTGATTATCTAGGTATGCCCAGTGTGATCACAAAGGTCTTATAAGAGAAAGAGGGAAGCAGGAGAGGCAGAGATGGAAAGATTAGAAGATGCTACGCTGGGGCGCCTGGGTGGCTCAGTTGGTTAAGCGACTGCCTTCGGCTCAGGTCATGATCCCGGAGTCCTGGGATCGAGTCCCGCATCGGGGTCCCTGCTCAGCAGGGAGTCTGCTTCTCCCTCTGACCTTCTTCCCTCTCGTGCTCTCTCTCTACCATTCTCTCTCTCTCAATAAATACAAAAAAAAAAAATCTTTAAAAAAAAAAGAAGATGCTACGCTGTCGGCTTTAAAAGACGAAGGAAGGGGCCCCAAGCCAAAGGGTGCAGGCAGTCTCCAGCAGCTGCAAAAGGCAAGAAAGCATACTCCCCACCACCCAGAGCCCCCAGAAGGAGTGCAGCCCTGCTAACACCTTGATTTTGACCTCCAGAGCTGGAATAAATTTATGCTGTTTTAAGCCACTAAGTTTGTCTTCATTTGTTCGAACACAAATATAACTTTGCATAATGGGTTGTTCATAAGCCCAGACCCTAAACTTATTTCAATTCTTGTTTTCCTTTTCCCCTAAACTATTCATACTAAAGATGGGTCAGTTAAAAAAAAAAAAAAAAAGCACCCAAGTTTTGAATTCTGGCTGAATTCAAAAGAAAAAGCACTTAACGAATAGAACCAAAATCTCACAGCCAGGTGAATCTTCAAAAGCGAATTCCCTAGCCTTTCTCTTGCTGGGCCCTTGCCCTCAAATGGTTCATTTTTGGAGCACAGCAGTAGGGATGTGGAAGAAGAGCAGCAGCTCGGCCTTGACCTCCCACCTAGGTCATGGGCCATCCGGGGCACCCCCTCCTACAGTGACAGGGCACTTTGAAGGGGCTTCAACCCAAATGTGAGTAAAAACGTAGAGAACCTGCAGTCAGCTTTCTCAGGTGCCGATGCTTTGGCTTGGTTCTCAGCCCCGTCTCCCAACAGGTCCCCCGCCCCCACCTGAAGTGACATCGCGGGCTCAAAGAGTGGGCTGCAGGGACAGAGAATGTTTTGCCCACGTCTGTGCTATGGGTGCAGTCACAAACCCCTCAGACTGGAAAAAGCAGACAGCTGCGCCCGGCAGGCTCCCATGTGCTGGCTCCATCTGCTAAATCATTGCAACGGAGCCTTGGCAGTCTGCAGAAAAACACATTTGTTTTCTTCATAAAGAGGAAGAGTCAACTTTCCTGGCGTCCTCATAAGTTTTTGCAATTACTTTAACGTGCAAAGTGCCTTGTACAAATGCAGGAACAGGCCAAGGGTCCAGGATGCAGGTTTTCATTAAGTTATAGTCTATGTTAAATTAGCCGCACACTAGCCCCGGTGGCTTAAGCACCGATTCACGGTAATAAGACACATTATGCCAAAGCTCACAACAATGTTCCAACGCTCAGCGATTTGCCTTCCGTGCTAACACAGGTCTAGGGGTAACATCCTACATGGTGGGCTCTGGGCTGGCCGCTCAGAGAACGCAGACGGTCTTGGGGACAGTGGGTCACATACAGTGTTAGAGTCACCAGGAAAAAGGAGAATGAGTCCGCGAAAGCTGAAAAGCAAGGGTGTCCCAGCTTCTGAATCCAGAGAGATGCCTTTCTTCCCATCCTTTTAATGTATGATAGAGAATCTGTCCCAGATGGCAGATTTCACATACTCATCGTACCCCAGCCCACCCCACCACTCCCCCAGAGCGGAGCTGACAGGAGCCATTGAGACCGAATGTCCACTCCGTCACTTAGTGTGTGACTCGGCTTCCAGTTTCTCATCTGTTAAATGGGCGCATCCATTATAGGTCCTCCTGAGGGCTGTGGAGGGAAGCGAGAAGATCTCTACACAAAGGACTTAGCACGACTTGTTTCAATTCTGCTCATAAATACCCATTATTATCACCATTATCACCTCTCTGTAAGTATGACATCAGATACCTTCCAAGCTCGTGTCACCCTTCCAAACGCAGCCGCGGCCTTCATTCTTAACCAGTACCGTTGTCTGTGGGACTTAGAGCAAACCAGAGCTGGTGGGCCAGACCCTCCTGGCCACCTGGTTTTGTGCACCTGTTGAACGAAATAACAGCTTTTACATTTGTTAATGGACAGATAAAGATCAAAAGAAGAATAGTATTTTGCGATGTGTGGGAATTAAGTGAAATTCAAATTTCAATATTTACAAATAGTTTTACTGAGACCCAGCCATGCCCATTTACTTATGTATAGTCTCCACTGTGAGCAGAAGAGCAGAGCTGAGTAAATGGCCACAGAGGACATGTGACCTGTAAATCGGGAAATTTTGCTATATGTCCCTTACAGGAAGTTTGCCGACACTCGCCTGAGGGAATAAAACCTTTATCTTTGGAGTCTTGCTCAGTTTCACAGTTGATGTGGGAAAACCCCAAAACCTGACCTATTAGAATGGATGTGGGAAGCAACTAGAAAGATAGCCATTTTTAGGCGTGCAGTTACATCTCAACCAATGACAACACTGAGAGGGTCTTGTGGCTCAGATTCTCGGGAAGGACCCTGGCATGGTAGCTGTGTTTGAAACCCAACTTTGTACCCAGCAGACTGTGTGACTTCGGACTGGTGACCAAACCTCACTGACCTCTCTGCTGGAAATTGAGGTATCCGTCCCTTTGGCACAAGGTCATCAGGACAAGTGAAATAAATGGCACCTGCTCTGCAAAGGATCAGATGCTCTGCTGCTGAACGAAACTTGTTGGCGCCCTCCTTCCAAAGTTTGTCTTTGTGGTCTGTCAAAAAAGAACATGTACCAAATGAGCACATTTTTTCTAAGCCATGAAAACTGCAACGGGCTCCAATTTTGACTCCTCCATGTAAGGAGCCTGGGAGTCATCACTCCCACCCCTACAACAATAACAACAAATAAATAAAAAGCTGAACAAACTGAAAAATCGATGACTTTTCTTGGACCCACCAGAGAACTGGGCTTCTGAGATAAACTGCCGCTCTGAACTCTGGACAGATGGATGGATCCTGAGCCACAGCTGAACTGTGCTTACCTGAAGCGAAAAGTGCCGGAGCCGTAAGCAGTAGGAAGAGTTAAGTGCTAACTCTCCTGAGTTGCTAAAGGCTGAGTGTAAACTGGTGAGAGTGAAGAACCCTGGGGCAGTGGGGAGGGTTGCTGCAGGCTCGGGGAGGGGACCACAATTGTATGAGCTTTTTTTTTTTTTACCAGGAACTCCACCAGGTTCTTACTGTGAAAATCCCAAAAAGATCCTCTCCTGGCTCTGGCAGGGGAAGGAAAGAGTAATCCCCATTAAATACACTCTAGAGCCTTCTCCATGAGGAAAACCTACTCTCCAGGGAAAGGACTTTGTCAGAGCCTTTTCCCAGCAGGGGAGGGCACTCCTCACACTTCAACCCCCTCCAGCCTCCCTGTCTCACCCAAGGATGGGTGTGTTGGGGAGACACACTTGTGAGGGGTCACACGCCAGACACACAGGCCCACGGGAAGACAGATTTACCTGAAAATTATAGAACACGCCCGTCCCCCACTCCTTAGCACCACACCAACGGGGCTCCAGTAAGTATAACAGCAGGGATTACAACTGAAGGCTCTAGGACACAGGATCTCCAGGGGAGGAGAAGTTAGGGAAGTTCAAAGTCAGGAAGGAATTAAAAAACAAAGAGTCCAGAAGAATGTGAAGCCCCTGGCACCTACAACTACAGCAAACATGAAACATAGTGAACTCTGAGCCAGATTTTTTTTTCCCAAGATTTTATTTATTTATTTATTTGAGAGAGAGAGAGAGAGAGCACAAGCAGGGGGAATGGCACAGGGAGAAGGAGAAGCAGGCTTCCCGCTGAGCAGGGAGCCCAACTCAGGGGCTCCATCCCAGGACCCTGAGATCATGACCTGAGCTGAAGGCAGGTGCTTAACCAACTAAGCCACCCAGGCACCCCTGAGCTAGATTAAAATAAATCCTCACACTAAAGGCCCATTTGCCTCAATATCCATTACTTGATACATTTCTGGCTTGTGACACAAAATTACAAGGCACACCAAAAGAAAAAGAAAAAAAACCAGCCTGAAGAGATAAAGCAGGCATCAGAATCAGACTCAGGTATGACACAGTTGTTGAAACCATCAGACAGGGAAATCTGAATAACTATGATTCATATATTAAGAACCCTGATGGAAAAAATAGACAATTATGCAATACAAAATGGATAATACATTTATTATGCTAGAGAAACAGAAATTCTAAGAAATAATCAAAAAGAAATGCTTAAGATCAAAACCATTCTAACTGAAATGAAGAATGTCTCTCATGTGCTCAGCAGACTGGACCCGGCTGAGGAAGGAGTTAGTGATCTTGAAATACATCAGTAGAAACTTCCCAAACTGAAACACAAAGAGAGAAAAGGATACACATGGAACAGAGCACCCAAGGAGTGTGGGAAATTTTCAAAAGATGTGACATGTATGTAATTAGAATGCCAAAAACAGAAGAAAAAGAACAAAGAATGATATTTGAAGAAGTAGTGGCTGAGAACATTCCAATGACAGATCCCAAAGCATAGATCCGCGAAGATCCATGAAACTCAGAGGATGCTGAGAAGCTACACACCTGAGCAGATTATAATCAAACTGCAGAAAACCAAAGACAAAAAGAAAATGTTGAAGGAAGCAGGGGTAGGGTGGAAAAACTATCTCTGAAGGAACAAAGACAAGAATTATATCAGAAACCATGCAAGCAAAAAAAGAATAGAGTAAAATATTTAAAATGTTGAATTAAAAAAAAAGACCAACTTAGAATTCTATATTCCCATAAGTTTATCCTTCAAAACCACTAGAGAAATAATTTCTCATACAAACAAATACTAAGGGAATGTGTTACCAGGGTTCATGCTCTCTGAGAAATGTTAAGAGATTTTCTTCAGGCAAAAAGAAAATGCTAGAGGTTGGAAACTTGGATCTACATTTATTTTATTTTATTTTATTATGTTATGTTAGTCACCATATAATACATCAATAGTTTTTGATGTAGTGATCCACAATTCGTTGTTTTCATATAACACCCAGCTCATCTACATTTAAAAAAAGAAAAAGAAAGGGCATGAGAGAAGACATAAATGAAAATAAAATCCTTTATTTTTCTTATTTGTATTTAATCTAAAAGATAACCATATAAATTAATAATAGTTTCTTAGTCAGCTTGGGCTGCCATAACAAAAGACCACAGACTGGGGGAAATGGAGGGGCACAACCAACAGACATTTGTTTTCCCACAGTTCTGTAGGCTGCAAAGTTCAAGATCAAGGCTCCAGTTGTTTTGTTTTCAGGCAAAGTTCAAGATCAAGGCTCCAGTTGCTTTGTTTTCAGGCAAGGCAAGCACCCTCCTCCTTGCTCTCAGATGGCCATTTTGTCCTCACATGGCCTTTCCTTGGATCATTCACACGGAGAAAGAGCAAGAACAAGCTCTCTGATGTCTCTTCTTATCACAACACTAATCCTGTGGGATCAGGCCCCACCCTTAGGACTTCATTTAACTTTTTTTTTTAAGATTTTATTTATTTATATGTCAGAGAGAGAGAGCACACACAAACAGGGGGAGCAGCAGGCAGAGGGAGAAGCAGGCTCCCCACTGAGCAGAGAGCCCAATGTGGGACTCGATCTCAGGGTCCTGGGATCATGACCTGAGCCAAAGGCCGACGCTCAACCAACTGAGCCACGCAGGGGTCCCCTCATTTAACTTTAAATACCTCCTTCTAAGGCTTGTCTTCAAATTCTGTCATGTTGGGTGTTAGGGCTTCAACATATGAATTGGGGGGGGGGACGTAATTCCGTACAGAGAAAACAGTAACATTGTATTGGGTGATTATAGCATATGGATAAGTGAAAGACATGACAGCAGTGTCAGAAGGAATAGGAGGGAGGAATTGAGAACTGCATAATGAAACATCTGCATTACACATAAAGCTTTACAGAAATATTTGAAGGTGGACTTATAATAGTTAAACATGAATCCTGAGAACTCTAGGGCAACCACAAAAAAAAGAAATGTTTTTAAAAGAAGTAAAATTGACACTGAGAGGAGATAAAATGGAATTATATCATGGTCGATTAAAACCAGAGAAGGCAGAAAGCCTTTGGTAATGGAATAGAAGCCAGTTCTATTAATAAAATTATATCAGTGGTTGATGTTAATAAAATTATATCAATGGTTGATATCAATAAAATTTTATCAATGGTCAATTTAAATGTGAATGTCTAATACAACAATTAAAAGATGGAGGTTGTCAGAGTACCTCAAAACAAGACCCAGTGTATGTTGTATACTAGAAATACACTTTAAGCATAAAGACTCTGATGGGTTAAAAGTGAAGGGCTACCAGATAGCGTTCTGGGAAGCTGGTAGAGCAGGAAGCACCAGGAATCTGTCTCCCCACCTAGACAACAATTGCTCTGGCAGAATCTGTCTAATATAACTATTTGGGAATTCTGGGATCTACTGAAGGTTTGCAACTTCCAAAGGAAGGCTTGGACAGTAAATTTTGGTTAACTTCAGTCAGTTTCAGCTCTTGGCACAATAGCAGATACCTATCCCCACCCAACAGATAGTGCTGGGAAACAGGATAGGCACATGCAGGACGATGAATTTTGACCCTTAACTAGCCCCATGTACAAAAATCAACTCAAAATGGCTCAAAGACCTAAAGGTAAGTCTTTAAGAACAATAAAACTCTTAGGGGGAAAAAAAAACAGGACAAAAGCATCATGATGTTGGATCTGGCAGTGATTTCTTGGGTAGGACACCCAAGACAAAAATAGCAAAAGAAAAATAGACAAATTAGACTTCACAAAAACCATGGCCTCTCAGGATCTGTCACCTGCGGTACCTTCCCAGTCTAGATTTGCAAGTGTGTGTTGTGTATTCACACAGAGAAACACAGATCTACACAAGACATGTAGGGTGAACTAAATGCACATGTGCTGATTGGGGACACACTCAGACATAAGACACACAAACACAGGAAGTTTGCATGCACACATTCTGCATGCCTATATAAATACGCTGCTCTTGTAATGATAGCTAAGATTTATACAACACTTACTCTATATCTTAGTTTTGTGCCCTCTCCCAAGAAAACAGAGCCTGAGAGAAGGACCCGTGTATAAATAATTCATTTGGGAGGCAATCCCAGGGAGCAGGAATGTGGGAATAGGAAACAAGGGAAGGAGGAAATGACACCACGGGGACGCATTGTTAAGGTCTCCCAGAGGATAATTGTGTTCAGTCCTGCCCCTAGCCGTCCATAAAATGCCTCTCAGGCTTCTGTTTCTCATCGTGACAGATGAATCAGTATTGTGCTAATCCTCCCATCATAAACAATATAAAATTGGACAAGATATATGAAGGAACATTTTCCAGGCAATGGACAACAGGCAGTACAAGACTACAGTCCCTAATAAAGGAAACCCATGATGTGAACGCAACCAATGCAAGTGTGTAACTTGTGACAATTCTTAGGCTGGCGTAAGGGGAGCCCATGTAGGATTTGTTAGACCCACTGAGCTGAGGAGGCAGAGAACAGAGCTCAAGGCAACTGAAGCAACTGCAACCTATAGATTTGGGGCATCAGAAATGTGGAAGCTTGTGCAAAGGACCCTAGAGGTCCATGTGGGGACACCCTCCTTAATTAAAGATAGGTTCTGAACCATCTGAGGTCTACCAGGTAGTGGCTGTTGTGTGATTGAGAGTAGAGGCATACTAGAGGTTCAACAGTACTGGAGATGTTGTGGTTCTGACCCTCACCAGTGAAGAGAGTTTATTAACAGTTCATTAACATGCCTGACACCAGCTGAGATATCACATTATTCTTAGGAGTAAGAAAAACACCATAGAGTAGAGCCTACTTTAGAACTTCCCTAACAAAGCCTATAATCAAGCTCCCATATGATCTACAGGGGGCTGCAGTGCTTAGAGGTTAAGTCTCACTAAGTTAGAAACTTGGGATGCCCCTATGGTTTATACAGACTCACAGGAGGAAAGCATAAAACCAAACCTACAAAAAAATTTCAAGAAAAACAGCCAGCAATTGAATAGCTTGATAAAACAAAGAAGAACACTCTTCAGAGGAAGATAACAGAATCCAGAGTCTCTACAATATAGTTTCCATATCTCTGAGATTCAATAAAAAAAAAACAATAACCTTACAAAGAAAGAGGAAAATATTGTTCATAGTAAAAAAAATAAAATTACTCAATAGAAACTAAAACAAGGTGGTCCAGATGTTGGACTTAGCAAAGATGTTAAAGCAGCTTTTATAAATATGTTAAAATAATTCAAGGAAAATATGGTTTTAATGATTGTTCAAGTAGGGAATTTCGACAGCAATATGAAAATTATAAAAAAAAGAACCAAGACCATATATGAAAACCCCACAGCTATTATCATCCTCAATGGGGAAAAACTAAGAGCTTTTCCTCCACAGTCAGGAACAAGACAGGGATATCTACTCTCACCATTGTTATTTAACATAGTACTGGAAGTCCTAGCCTCAGCAATCAGACAACGAGAAGAAATAAAAGTCATCCAAATAGGCAAGGAAGAAGTCAAACTTACACTATTTGCAGATGACATGATAGTGTATGTAGAAAACCCAAAAGACTAAACAAACAAACAAAAAAATACTAGAACTGATACATGAATTTAGTAAAATCACAAGATACAAAATCAACATACAGAAATCTGTTGCCTGTCTCTACACCAGTAATAAAGCAGCAGAGAAATCAAGGAATTGATCCCATTCACAACTGCACCAAAAGCCATAAGATACCTAGGAATAAACCTAACCAAAGAGGTAAAAGATCTGTACTCTGAAAACTATAGAATGCTTATGAAAGAAATTGAAGATGACACAAAGAAATGGAAAAATATTCCATGCTCATGGATTGGAAGAAAAATATTTTTTAAATGCCTATACTACCCAAAGTAATCCACACATTCAATGCAATTCCTATTAAAATACCACCAGCATTTTTCACAGAGCTGGAACAAGCAATCCTAAAATTTGTATGGAACCACAAATGACCTCAGATAGCTAAAGCAATCTTGAAAAAGAAAAGCAAAGCTGGAGGCATCACAATTCCAGACTTCAAGCTATACTACAAAGCTGTAGTCATCAAGACAGTATGGTAATGGCACAAAAACAGACACATAGACCAATGGAACAGAATAGAAAAGCCAGAAATGGACCTACAACTGTATGGCCAACTAATCTTTGACAAAGCAGGAAAGAATATACAATGGAAAAAAGACAGTCTCTTTAACAAATGGTGTTGGGAAAACTGGACAGCAGTACGCAGAAGAATGAAACTGGACTACTTTCTTACACCATACACAAAAATAAACTCAAAATGGACGAAAGACCTCAATGTGAGGCAGGAAACCGTGAAAATCCTAGAGGATGACACAGGCAACAACCTCTTTGACATCGACTGTAGCAATTTCTTACCAGACACGTCTCCAGAGGCAAGGGTACCAACAGCAAAAATGAACTATTGGGACTTCATCAAGATAAAAATCTTCTGCACAGTGAAGGAAACAGTAAACAAAACTAAAAAGCAACCTTCAGAATGGGAGAAGATATTTACAAATGATATATCTGATGAAGGGTTAGTATCCAAAATTTATAAAGAACCTATCAAACTCAACACCCAAAAAACAAATAATCCAGTTAAGAAATGGGCAGAAGACATGAATAGACATTTTCCCAAAGAAGACATACAGATGGCTAACAGATACATAAAAAGATGCTTGACATCATACATCATCAAGGAAATACAAATCAAAACCACAATGAGATTACCACCTCTCACCTGTCAGAATGGCTAAAATTAATAACACAGGAAACAACAGATGTTGGTGAGGATGTGGAGAAAGGGGAGCCTTCTTACACTGTTGGTGGGAACGCAAACTGGTGCAGCCACTCTGGAAAACAGTATGGAGTTACCTCAAAAAGTTAAAAATAGAACTACTCTGTGACTCAGCAATTACACTACTAGGTCTTTACCCAAAGGACACAAAAATACTGAGTCAAAGGGGCACATACACCCTGATGTTTAAAGCAGCATCATCAACAATAGCCAAATTATGGAAAGAGCCCAAATGTCCATCGACTGATGAATGGATAACGAAGATGTGGTAAATATATACAATGGAATATTTCTCAGCCATAAAAAAACGAATGAAATCTTGCCATTTGCAACAACGTGGATGGAGCTAGAGTATATTATGCTAAGCAGAATAAGTCAGTTAGAGAAAGACCAATACCACATAATTTCACTCATGTGTGGAATTTAAGAAACAAAACAGATGAGCATAGGGGAAAGAAAAAAAAGGAGAGGGAGGCAAACCATAGAGACTCTTCAATATAGAGAACAAACTGAGGGTTGCTGGAGGGGAGGTGGGCAGGGGGATGGGTTAAACGGGTGATAAGCATTAAGGAGGGCACTTGTGATGAGCACTGGGTATTATATGTAAGTGATGAATCACTAAATTCCAGCCCTGAAACCAATATTACACTATATGTTAACCAATTTGAATTTAGATAAAAACATAAAACATAAAAAAGAAGAACCAAATAAAAATAGTAAAACTGAAATTGCAATAACTGAAATCTAATATTTTCTAGGGTACTTAACACTGCATTGAACATGCCAAAAGAGTTGGTGAACTTGAAGACAGATCAATAGAAATGATCTAACCTGAAGAACAGAGACAAATGGGATTGAAGAAAATGAGTAGACCTCAGGGTTCTGTGGCACAACGTCACATAGTTTAACATGCGTGTATTGAGTATCTCTAAATGAGGAGAAAGCAAGACAGGAGCAGAAAATATATTTGAATAAATAATGGCTAAAAACTCCCCCAATTTGATGGAAAACAGACTTACATATCCAAGCAGCTCTGAAAAGCCCAAATAAGATGAATCCAAAGGAAAAAAAAAAGATGAATACAAAGAAAAATCCACTTTGGCACATCATAGTTAAGCCACTGAAAACCAAAGACAAAGAAAAAAATTTGAAAGCAACCAAAGAAAAGAAACACTTTATATACAGGGGGATGAGAGGAAAAATCATACTGACATTTCATTCAAAAACAATGGCGGTTAGAAGACGATGGAATGACATCTTTAAAGTGCTGGAAGAGAACACCTCTCAGAATTGTCTCCCCAAGGATCTACCTAGAGAATTATTTAATCGGACACTCCCATTCCCCATTGCTTGAGGTTTTCCCCTGGGGCGTTAACTTCCCTGCCCTTTCAGGCAGAAAACGTGTGATGGGCGAGCAGGTTCCCTCCCATCGGTGGGTGCGGCATCAAAGAATCTCCAGGGCAGGGGCGTTAATTAAAGCTACACACACCACACCTGGAGGCTGGATGCTCCAACGGTGAGGTGAGCGAAAGCTCCTGGAACCCACAACAGACACAGCTGAAATTAGAGGGAAAGTAAGAGGTCATAAGTCAGGGCACAAAGATATTTGCTATTCTATGTGCCAGGCACTCTTCGAAGCACCTGACATAGAGTATCTCATTTCAACCTGCAACTCAGTGGAGTTGGTACTAGTATTAGCTGCACTTTAGAGAGGTGGAAGCAAAGGCAAAGAGCGGTTTCATCACATGCCAAGATACCCAGTAAGAGCTGCTAAGTGTGAGATTTGAGCTTGAACCCAGGTTTGTCGAGCTTTCAGCCACTACCCCACATTACTGCTTGAGATGCATTGCACACGTTACTGTGGTACAAATACATATCATATGCTCGGACCCCCACACACATACCCAAAAACATGGGCATTTAACTCCATCCATGTGTGTCGCCACACTGCCCCACACATGCATGTACGCACATGCTCACACACGCAGAGTCAAGGACGTGGACATGCACACACTCAAGCCAGATATGCATGCAGCAGGAAATATTCATTAGGGAAACCTTCCAGCTTTTTCCTGGCTCCGAGGACAATGTACTTGGGCTCACCACAGGTAGAAAATGAGTAGCCCTACTCTGCCTGCAGGCAGAAGACCTCCCCACTCCTCTTCCCCCCCACTGTGGTTCCTAATCCCTGCCAAGGATGTTATTCATTTCCCCCCAAAAGACACCCCCTCGAGCAGACCTCTCTTTTGTCTCACCCACCCCTGGCGCTCTGCCCACCTCCATCCTCAGCCCTCACATGTGCCTTCCTGAAACCCCTACCTCTGTTCTGTCACCCGCAGTCAGAATGGAATTCATTACCGTAAACCCCAGAGTCTCAGCTGCACACTGACAGCTGGGCGGGCGGGGAAGGAAATGCCTCACTGCTGGCTCTGTTGTTTCACAGAACTTGATCACAGCCTCGGAGGTACGGCATGCACCGAGGGAGGGGCCTCTTCTGGCCAGTTCCCGTGAGCTGAACACGTAACTCCTCCACCCCCCCAGAATTCTAAAGCCTGCTGTGGCCAAGTCTTCATAAGCCATTGCATGAGGATGTGTAGATGTCTTCTGAACATCACATCATTTGCTTTGTCTTACATTTATTCAACAAACATTACATGAGAAACTACTGTATACCAAGCACTGGGGTTCCAACAGGAACCCTTCCTGTTGTTTTACTCCCAATGCCAAGCCCAGGGTCTGGCATGTGGCAGGTGCTCCGTTCGTGGTCGTTGGATGGATGAATGGGTGGATGGAGGAGGGACAGATGGACAGATGATGGATGGATGGGTGGATGGGTGGGTGTGTGGAGGGATGGATGGATGATGGGTAGGTGAACAGATGAGTGGAACAGGCCCTACGCAGAGGGGTGTAGGCTGATAAATAAGACCCAGTTGCCACCCCAAAGGAGTCCACTCTAATGAGACTTTGCTTATGCCACCCTATACCCTGATTACACACATGGTGGGAGGGGAGAGGGGAAGTAGGAAGCGAGGGAGTAGGGGAGAGAAGGGTTACATCTGGCTGGGGTATTTTAGGCAGAGCATTTGGCAGAAGCCTTCTCAAAGACCTCAAGCCCAGTAAGAGGAGCAGTGCCCATGCCCTGCCTCACAGAAGTGGTCATCCAGAAGCATCCTTTTGGGGGGTGACCCCAGGGCCACTGGGTCCACTGGAGTAGGAACTGGCATCGGCTGGTTTAACCAAGGCACGGCCAGACCTGGGTCCCTCACGGTGTCCACCTGCTTCAGCGTATTCCCGGTAAGTGAGCACACGCTAGAGACCCATCTCCTCCCGGTCACCCCATGGCCACAAATGCACCCTGCTTGGCTGTGCACACATGCCTTCAGCCTCTGTACCTTGCATTTTAGCACCGGCTCCCTCTTGCGTGTGCGCCCTCTCCTTCCGCGAGTCTCTACCTTCCACATATACCCACTTCCTGGGCAGGCACATGTCACTCCAGGTGTGGTCAGTGATTAGAAATGCCCAAACAGGGGCGCCTGGGTGGCTCAGTCGGTTAAGCCTCTGCCTTTGGCTCAGGTCATGATCCTGGAGTCCTGGGATCGAGCCCAGTGTGGGGCTCCCTGCTCAGCGGGGAGCCTGCTTCTCCCTCTTCCCACACTGCTCTCTCTCTCAAATAAATAAATAAAATCTTTTTAAAAAATAAAAAGGAGATTTAGAAAAAAGAAATGAAACAGACCCAATTCCAGGCCACCCCAGAAGTGTAACAGTCACCTCTAGAAACGCCAGACCAGACCAACTGTCATGAGATCGTTCTTATTTTTTAAAACTGGAACACCCAAGCACCCCCCAAACACCACTCTGTCACAGCAGAATGACTCGAACCTCGAGTGTCCCTGTGCATGTAGGGAGCAGCTACACTAAGCTGAAGACTAGAACCTGCTCCAACCTTTTGTTTCCCATTTAAATGACAATAACAAAAAAGTCATGGATTCCAACAAAAAAACCATTCCACTCCAACAAGGCTGTTGTCGGAATCGCCCCTCTTCTGGAGCTCCGACCTCACTGTTGTGGATGCCTGTGACTGACAGGCAGGCTTGTTTCCCCACATGTCAGGTCAGAATTGTCCCAACTGCCTCCGCATCCCAAGCATCAAGGGAAATTCAGGGTGAGTCCAAATGCGTTTAAAACTGCAGCTCTTCCCTGCAGCCCCACTCAAACTCCAGTTTTGACTTTTGAGCTGTTAATAAGGGTCTCATGGAGCCAAGAGCTCCTTAAGCCTTTCCGCCTCCTCGCAGGGGTTGGTAGCAAACTTAGAAGGTTGTCGCGGGACTTTGTCAGCCAGCTGTGCACAGTGGAGAGACTGCGACCCACGCAGAGACGCCCCACCCCTCCCCTCGCCCTCCCCCAGCCCTGCGCCTCTCCCCCCCTCCACCTCTGTAGAGGGGCTGCCCCCCGGCCCCCGGGTTTACGCTAGCATTTATCGCCCCCCAGCAGCATCAGATAGGCTCAGCTGCTGATATTCAAGGGCTCTCCTGTTTCCTCCACGACCACACCCTTCCCTTCCCTACAGCCACGCGATCTCCAGGGGACAAGGACTGACACTCCTGTCCCTCGGTGGGTCATCCATAAATCCTCCCTGGGTCTGTAAGCCAGTTGCCTAAGGCTTGTGCACCAAATATAAATCTACAGCCACAAACTCTGGGTTCCCACACTGTCAGGTTCCTTTTGTTTTCCTTTAAAGCACACTAAATCTCCCTCTGAGCCCCTATCCTCAGGAAATGGGGTCCCCACCGTCATAACGAACGGCCTGGGGTCTACAGGAATAAGACCCAGGAAAGCTGGGCCTTGGAAATGCTTTCATTCACTAGCTGTGGGGCCCAGGCAACTAACTTAACCTCCCTGAGCTTTGGTGTCCTGGTGGATAAAATGGGAATGATTGCACACACATGCACACACCACACTCATGCCCAAGATATAATGGGTCACAGCACTTTGTAATCCGAGGCCTATGAGTCCTATTACTTACCAAAAACGAGTATTTTCACATTTTTGTTTTGGTCTGCGTCTCCTCTGGATTCCCGCCTCCTCAACAACTTCCTTGAGGAGACCAATGTTACGACCAGTCACCGGAGGTTACAGGCTGCAGTCGTCCCATTTGAGGAAGGGCGTGCCCCAGACTCAGAGCTTGGGCTCTTGTCATGCCCATTTTACAGCAGAGCACACTGAGGCCCAGAACAGTGGGAGAGCGCAGCCGGCATCATGCCACTGCTAAGTAACAGGGGAAGGCGAGTTCAAGCTGAGATCTGAGGGAAGCCCGCCCGGAAGCAGGGAGAACGCATGGCACAGAGACTATAAAGTATCGTATTTTACGAAAATAAAAAACAATTTTAAAAATTCAGCCTTAAAGAAGTCTCTAAACATTTTGGAAGACTTCAAGCTTTTTCCTTCTGTGGCTTCATATCAGGAAACCAACCCCTTCTGGACTTGAATAGAGTGAGTGAGTGAGGGGACCCTACTGTTGGTTCCCTTCCCTCCCTCCTCTCCTCAACCCCACTCGCCCCCCCCCCCAGTCTGTCGAGCGGATGCTGAGTCATCATTTTGCTGATGACTTTGACCTTGGCCTCTCAGGGGGCAGCTTGTGTGGGAAAATGAGAACCGCACTCAGACGGGGTTGCAGTTTAGTTCCTCTGCTGAATTCTCTTATTTTCATCCTTCCTGGTCCTTTGCCACAAACTGCAAGCGTCTTATTTTTCCCCCCCTTCTTTGCCTTAGTTGAATTAACTTAATTAGGGCACTTGCTTTTGACAATGCTGGGAGATTTTTAGATACTGAACACTCCTCAGGAGACCAGCAGAAAGTCTGATGCTCTCTGCCTGCAATTATGGAGCTAATCACTGGAAACACACTCACTTGTTGTGTCTATTTATACCTTGGGACATAAACCTGCATTTCCATTTTCTTTAGCTCTGCCATGTGTGCCAGGCAGTGAGCTAGTTACCAGGGGCACGAGATGAGCCAGTTGATTACAGAGCAGCTAGGAACGCAGACAGTAACAAATAGTAACGCGTAGAAACACATAATTACAGGATGGCAGAATGCCACCGAGAAATAACACTTTGAAATATTTCCTTGTCTCCAGAGTCCCTTAGAAGATGGTGAATTTGAGCACACCTTAAAACCAAAAGTGATGCTTTTTGAAATAGTCTGTTTGAAATCAAATCCGTTCCCCAGCATGGTCAATGGAGGGCTCAAATATTCCTTTCGTTCACAGGCTGTAACCGGGGTTCCCCGATGCCCAGCCCCGAGCTGGTCACGGGACACGCAGAAGAGGCATATTTCAGCGAGATCTCTTCTAAAATTCACACCAAAGCTACAGTCTCTGAACTCCCTGGGATTAGACATATTTTCCTGTTTCTCCGTGGGTCGCAGATGTGCTGCTTTCTACCTCAACTTGTCAAAAAGACAAACCTTTCAGTGTCAGGGGGAAAAGTGGCGAGATGAAAAAGGAAGAAAAAAAAGAACCACGAGATCAGAGTCTTCACTTTTTCCCAAGTGGCGAGAAACAAACCACAGCGTTCCCAGCAGTGACTGGCAAGCGCTCTGAAAACTTCACCAAAGGATCACTTTTTCCTTTATTGGGGAAAAAAAAAAAAAAAAAAAAAAGCAAGGGCATTCAGTTGTCATTAGTGACAACCAAATTTCTCTAAATATTCCAGGGCTTCTCAAAATACCACATTGACAAATTGAAGTAATAAAAAAAAGTGCTGTGGGAGTTTTGAAAAACGTCCGGTTAGGGAGATGCAAGTTTCCTTCTTGCTGGGGTCCTCCTCGGAGGACGTGTTCATTCTGAAGATAAACCGTGGCCTTTGCAAGACTGAAGAACTGGTTGCAGACTGTGCTGATCTTGAGGAGCACTGTCTTCTTCCATCCAGTGCCATCAAAACAGCAGTTCTTGGAAGGGGACAGGTCCCAAAAGGGAGCTCAGAGGTGGTTCTAGAGGTACAGGTGGCTCCCACAGTGTGGAAACACGCTGACAAAGTTATTCCTCCGTAATCCCCCCTGAGTCGGCCAAAGAGCATCTCCGCTGGGGGCTGCCCTACTTATAACCCATCCCTAATGCTGCCAACCCGTTTTTAATAAAGAGAGCAAGCGGCTACAACATCGAACTAGACCTTCACCACCTTGGTGTCCATTACTTTTACAACCACCTTCTACATACAGCAAATGGTACTGGTTTTCCATTTATGGTAAGGATTTAAAGTTTCCTTTTTATTTTATTTTTTTTTTAAGATTTTATTTATTTATTTGACAGAGAGAGAGAGACACAGCGAGAGAGGGAACACAAGCAGATAGAGAGGGAGAGGCAGAGGGAGAAGCAGGCTTTCGGCTGAGCAGGGAGCCCGATGCGGAGCTCGATCCCAGGACCCTGGGACCATGACCTGAGCCAAAGGCAGACGCCAAATGACTGAGCCACCCAGGAACCCCTAAAGTTTCCTTTTTAAATGAAGGTGTGTAAATGTACAAAACAAGATTAACAATAGCAGAGGTGTGGTAGGGGGGATGTGAATGACAGGTTTGGGAATGAGGACCATCAACAGGAATAAAATCCAAGTGGGTTCTCCTGCTTTCCCTATGCTGCAGCTCAAAAGAAAACTAAAATTAATTCCTTTTGCAGGGTGACGAAGAAGATAGAGCGTCCGGAAGGAAATTCACCAAACCACTAAAAGCGATTCCCCCCTAGGGAAGGGGCTTGCGGGCCGGGGGGAAAACATTCACTTTTGACTTTAAACCCATCTGGATTATTTGAAAGTCTGTGTTGCATAGAAATTAACCCTTTGTCTGACATACAAGTTATATTTTCCCTCCTTTAGTTGTGTGTGTACTGCCTTCGTGATATCTTTGGCATGGAAAAGTTTTCTATTTCACAGAGTAAAAAAAAAAAAAAATCAATCTTTTCTTTATAGCTTTTGGGTTTGCAATCTTGATTAGGAAGTTCTCAGCCCCTAGATTGTATGTGCAGTATCATAAATTTCTTGCAAGACTACTGCAATTGTTTTATTACTTGTAAGTCTTTAATCCTTCCAGAATTTATTTCTGTATATGGGGATGATTGGTTCCATTTTTCTCGCATTTGTCAATGGATCCATCCTTCGTCCTCGAAAGTGAACCACCACACTGGCTGTCTGTAGAGATAGCCCCTGAGTTACACCAGCACGTACCGCTTCACGCATCAGGGTGCCTGTTCTCCCACCAATACTGACTTTACGGGGTCGTTAGAGCATGTACTTAGCATCTGGAGGGGTAAATCCCCATCACTGCCCTCATTTTTCACATCTCCCTAGCTATGTTGGGGTCATTTATTCCTCCATATGAACTCTAAGATCATGTTTTCATGCATCACTTTAACAATTTTTCAAAATAAAATTTCTTTCATTATTAAAACAGGGAAAGGAGTCTTACAATGTCTCTTTCTTATACACCAAGAATGAAGATATGCCAGCATTTGAAACAGAAAATGGCTGCGGGTTCATCTGGAACAAGGCCCTGGACCCCAACTCCCCCTCCGGGGGCATTCCCTGAACTTCCTTCACCGGGAAGGCAGGGGACGGGAGGATGGAGCCCCAGACTCCAGAAGCCCCACATTTGGCGCCCAGTCCCCTCCTGCAAAGTCGCCTTCAGACAAGCTAACACATTGTGGGGGAGCAGGATTGTGACCCAGAGCTTTACAGCCCGTTCCTGGCTGGGAGCTGGGTACCCTTGCTAGAAGCCTGTGGACAGGGCACTGGCTTGAACATGAATCAGCTCCAACTGCAGCTCCAACTGCAGAGAGCCCAGGATGGAGCATGTGTTCTTTTTCCGAGGGTCTGCAGGCTTGGGAGGCCCCCAGCCAACAGACCACGTGGAGAGCGAGGAAAACAACCACTACACAGATAAAAATAGGGGGTCAAGGCCCCTGAGTGCTCACAGGGGCCACACAGTGTCCTATGCCAGATGCTCACACTAACCACATCCCCCATTTCACAGAGAAGCCTCTAGAAAGCTTCACTCTCATCCACATCCGAAAGGCTCAGGAGCAATTGGGCTGAACGCTGCTCCACACTCAGACCACTGCTCTGAGCAGAACCCAAGCCACCAGGGCTGGCAGCACCTTGGAAGAAAACATGCAATGTCCCTGGGCTCCGCCCTGACTATGTGGACATTTATGAACAAAGGCACTGATTGCCAGCATATATATAAGAACAAAACCGGCTGAGACTGACCTGCCCTCTGAGAGGCAAAGGAGATACAATTGCGTTGATGCCAGGAGCCAGCAGCATTCAATAGACAAAACAAAATAAGGAGAGTCATTCTTTCAACATGTTCCCACATCAAACCTAGTACGTGTTCACCCATCACTGTTGTTTGAAAAAAGCCCAACCTTAACCCTAACCAATAACCTTACCTGCAAGCCCTAACCATAACTCTAACCCTTAACCCTAACCCTAACCCTAACCTTAAACCTAATTCCTAACCTAACCCCTAACCCTAACCTTTACCCTAAACCCTAACTCTGACCCTAACCCTTACCCTGACCCTAACCCTAAGCCTGACCCTAACCCCTAAGCCTGACCCTGACCTCTGACCCTAACCCCTAAGCCTGACCCTGCTGATGCACAGGGTGGTGAAGTCTTCGTTATCTCCCCCTTCCGCTTGTCGAAGCTCAGAGTCCTCGCGAGACAACACGAAGAACATGAAATGGATAAAGTGTTCGGCTGCTTCTCTTTCCCGGACTTTCATAAAAGTTCGGTGTCCAAGTGACTCAGCACACCCAGACCCTAACAACGATATTTTGTGCAGAATTCTGGGATCAAAATACAATTTCAAAAATAATATATTTTCTGACATCCTCCAAGAAAAAAATTACTGGTTTCTTTCCTCTAAAAGGATTTAGATGGAATAACATCTGTGTTGAGAATATTGTGAATATGTTAAACTGACAGGCAGTCTCTAAGGCACTCTGCTCATTAATGTTCTGTGCATAAAATTAAAACTTGAAATATATTTTTAAATCCATTTTGAATCATTTAAGCAATTCTCCCGCAAAGAAACTATTGTGCTGAAATAATATATTTGGAGCGAGGAATATGAAAGCTATTAAAATGTCTTAGACCCCCTGCCTTTCATGGGAAGAAGGGGGGAAAATGTTCTCTCTCTTTGATTTGAAACACGCTCTGTATAAAATATATCCACCAAAAGAAAAAAAAAGTGGTTTGAAATTACACTAAGAGTTTGATTTAAACCCAAAAGGAGCCAAAGAACTCAACGTTTCGTCTTTTTACTTCTGCCTTAATGTGCCCGGCCCAGTCAGCGGCATTTGGCAAGGGCCTGGGAGGGCCCAGCTGGGGTGTGCACCTTCCCTCGGTCGGCAGCACGCACCCCCGAGAGCGAGAAACCCCAAGGGAGGGAGGAAGACAGAGGTGGAAAGAGAGTCCTGTGCTGTCCCGGCCTTGTCCCGAGCTCGGCAAACACCCCCGTGGACGCTCAGCACAGTGATCAGCAGCCATTTGGCATAAGCGCGTGGCAAGAAGAGCAGGCTGCGGGCGCCTGGGTGGCTCAGTCGGTTGGGCGTCTGCCTTCGGCTCAGATCATGATCTCAGGGTCCTGGGATCGAGCCCCGTGTCGGGCTCCCTGCTCAGTGGGGAGTCTGCTTCTCCCTCTGCCCCCCCGCCCCGTTTGTGCTCTCTCGCTCTCTCTCAAAATAAATAAATAAAATATTTTTTTTTAAAAAGCAGGTTAACATTCTCTCAACATTGCCTCATCTGTGCATTCGACAACTATTTACTGAGTGCCGACCGAGAGCCATCATTGTCCTGGACTCTGAGAGTTCGGTGTTGAGCAAAATTCACCTGTGAAAATTCACTGTGAAACACACTATAAGGGAAAGAACATTCTTACAAGTGCTACCAAACTGTGGGAAGGCCTCTGGCCTGGTCTGGGAAGCCTTCCTGGAGGAAGTGACAGCAGAGTTACTTTCTAAGAGAAGAGGAGGAAAAGCAGCATGCATTCCAGGTATAGAGAAGGCAAGTGCAAAGGCCCGGAGGCAGGAATATGCCTGAAGTGGTTCCTAGATGGAACCCAGCCAGTGTGGCAGGAGCTCAGACCGTGAGCAGTTGGAGGTGAGGTCAAGGTGAACGAGTCAGCACAGGCAGGGCCTATGCCCACCATGGGCAGCCTCCACTTGACCCTAAGAGCAAACACTTTCATTGTCTTTAACACGTGCTAGGCAGCGTGCAAACGGCTGTCATATAGGGCAGTAAGTCATCCTGTCCTCATGACAACTGTCAAGGTGGGTGTTACCATGATCCCCGTTTTACAGATGAGGAAGCATCTTCCCAACTGGGCATGGGCTGGTAAACAGGGGAGGATTCGAACCCAGGGAGCCTGGCTCGGCAGCCCCGCGCTCATCCCACAGCATCACTCCTGAGGACAAGGAAGGGCCATTGGGGGCGTTTAGGGAGGATACATGCTCCAGATTGTGACTGCCGAGCCCACTCTGGCCGCCCATGGGGAGCAGTGAAATGGGTCAGGTGGGGGCTCATCAGGTGGGATGGGAGGCGAGCAAGGTCAGGGGCCATGGACATGCTATTTCCCAGCCCAGCCCTGTGTCACTGGTTCTCTCGGCCTGCTCCCCACTGCTTCCCACTGCTTCCCACTGCTCAGATTTTGAGACTCAGCTGCAATAGGCTGTGCCCTCGACCATGTCATGCTGGGACAGGGTGGGTCCTTGATGACACACTGCACTCCTTCCTTCACTGCCCACATGCAACTGGACATGTCCAGCCACCCCACAGCCCAGGAGCTCTTGGAGGCTCCAACCAGGGCTTACTCCCACCATACGCCACTGTCCACCATGGGCCTTCCACCAACTGGGACTTACAGAAAGGCTCCCGAAGGCAGGGACCACACAAGCCTTGCTCACCTACCCACGTGCACCTGGGACGCTCGTAAACATTTGTTGCATGAATGAATTTCAGTGTTAACTGAACTAAAATAGAGCCATCGGGTGTCATGAGCCTTAAGCTTCCAGAATTGATGACGGCAAGGATTTCTGACGCTTTTCTGCTTAAAAGTCAATGTTCTAGGAGACTGCCAAGTTGTCGGAGCCACCGGAGAACATCTGACCCCCCGCACCCCCCTGCAGATCCATGTGTGTCCCTCTCTTGTCCTGGATGCATCCAGGTAAGATCCAGAGTTGTTTCACAAAACCATGTCACCAATAGCCAAGTCATTGGCAGTCTCTGAGTGGTGGACACCGTGAGTATGTGGCAAACATGGTAGCATCCCCCGTGATTCCACACAGATCGTGCATGGAGATACGTAACCCCTGCCTGGCTCCGTGGAAGGGTTCGCACCTGTGGCTCCTGTGTGGTTGCTGGGTGATTATCATCAGAGACCAGAGTTCAGGAGCAATAGTATCCAGACATCCTTTGAGCCCACGCCCTTCACTGCTTTTGAACCACAGACAAAATAGGGGAGCCTCTGAGAGACGGGGACCGACCACAAGCACAGGGACCTCAAGGACATGTGGAGACCCTACAATCCCAAACGACTTGGTGTGAGTCTTAAAGGGTGAAGAATCTGTGGATGGGAAGACACATTTTTGTTAGAAGACCCAGCAAAAGGCCACAGGTGGGTTGGAGCTCCCATCTCTGGGTGGGGAGGGAGCCTCACAATTTAACCATATGGCTTGAGCTGCCCCGACACACCCAAACACCTCCCTGAGCTCAGGCTCTGATGTTCCTCCACACAACAAACTTACCAGCAAGATGTTTGCTTCATTGGGGAAAAAAAAAAAGTTGTTTTCCTGTAAAACCCATCCTGATTATCATCAGTGTGATAAGCCAATTGTCCCAGGAGATAAAAAGCAAAATTGCTCTGGCTCATCCTTTTTCCCTGAACGAGGAGCAGTGAACACACAGCAGTGTGACAAGATCTTAAGTAAGAGATAAAGTGGAAATGACAGCTGAGTTATAGGCAAACAAAGGCCAGATCATCACAAATCTATAAATCAAGAAAACCGATGTCGGGCAGAGCCAGACGGTCATTCTGGTTTCATTTTGTCCAAATGTCATTGCCTCGCACACCCTTGTCAGCAGGCTCAACTCACGGCACCCAGCTCCAGTCCCTGGTCACATCCCAGCATGATGCTCAGAGTCACCTGTAGCGTCCATTCCTCCCCCCCCCCGCCCCGGACCTGCCCGCCCTGCGTGGTGGTTAATTGCCAGATTTGCCTGCCCGCACCTTGACCGTCTCTCCTGAAACCAACATGCTTTCCTGTCCACCCAGGTGTTGGAGTGGACACATGGCCCCAGCCCATCAATCAGCTCCTTCTGTCACTGGCCATGGTGATCCTGTCACGGATGACACATGACCTGTGGCAGCCCAGTCTAGTCAGAGAGAATCCAGAGATTTGTGGGGAGCAATGGCGAAAGAAGACCCTCCACCCAACCTGGAGGCTGGAGCTGCTACGGCCAGAGAGAACCTGCCTGAGATGAGCCAGCCGGGAGTTGCACGAAGCCAAGGGGTGGAGGACACCAGTCCTGGGGACATTACTGGAACTTCTGGATACAGCCTTACCTGAAACCTTAGAATTTTCCACATACAGGAGCTACACATCTCCCTTTTGTTATTCACGCTGATTTGAGGGGTATATCTAACACTTTCAAGGAAGAGTCCTGGCTAAGTTCTTCCATAAGCCACCATATCTCCTTCTCCCCACCCCAAATGCCACTCCTCTGGGCCCAGGCCCTGTTACCACCTGTCCAGGTATCATTAACAGCTCCTCAGCTGGTCCCCTGGACTCCAGTCCCTCCACGGTCCATTCTCCAGGCTAGAGCAACCTAAACGAAATGGGCCTGGTAACCCCGCCCCCAGGGGGCCTGGTAACCCCTTCCCCCCAAACTTTCAAAGGCTCCCCAGTGAGGGCAAAGTGCAAGCTGACCACAGGGCATTTGGGTGTCTTCTGGTTGTCAGCAGGACATTGGGGGTCTCTGGCAGTGGGCTTCCCTTTCTCCCTGGAGGCTCCAAGCTCCCTCCCATCCAGGAGGACCAGCAGCGCCCTGGCGAGTCTGGGAGACCCCGTATCTTGGAGCCAGGACCTCACCTCCACAGCCTCGGCTGTCCCTCTCTTTCCCCCAGTCATGGGAAAGAAAATGAGGACAGTGTGGTTGACCACAGACAGCAGTCCCCTCGGCAGAGTCCTGACAACACCCCCAGTCCCCGTCCACCACCCCCTCTCAAGTCAGTCCGACAACCGGGCAGACAGTCCGGAGCTGGGAGCCACTGTAATCCTCACTGGTTCTGAGAGAACCCAGCCCAGACGTGGCTCCTCGGTCATCACAGCACTGGCAAATCTCTGAAATAACACATTCCCCACTTAGTCTTCTGCATTTTGTAGAGCCCCCAAGATTTCATTTAAAATCCATTTGATATGAAGTCATCTGAAAGTGAACAATATGATCCTCAAAGAGACGTCTCCCCAGACACCGACTCGAGGACGCTGAAGGAGATGAATCCACAAAATCAATTTGCCTCTTAGATCAAATATGCGGAGTCCCAGCGGGTCCTGTCTCCGCGTCCATGACAGGGAGAGGCCGCTGCCTGACACAGAGGTGGGGACCACGTTTCTTAGCCCCCCATGGTGCCGTGTCATGTCCCGGGTGAGGCGTCTAGCCACAGGATGGCTGGAACAGCCTTCCATCAAACAGGCTTCTGCAGAGAGCCCACTGCACGCACGGCACTGACCGCTGGCTGGGTCTGGAGCACAGAATGACACTTAGCCCCTAGACCACCCACACGTGGAGCCCCGCACGCAGTAGGTCCTTCACAGATACCCAACAGATACCCACTCAAGCCTGGGGGGGTGTGGTGGGGTCAGCATACTGCTGCCTATTTTCCATCTCAGAGGCCTACCCGGACATTCCAGGTGATCCTTCTCCTTGCTGTTTGCCTCGATGATGACTAAGTGCATCTGCATCTTGGCTTTCTAGCTCTAAAGCTGTGTGACCATGGACAAGTGCCTTGACTTCTCTGATTCTGTGTCTACCTCTACAGAATAAGAATGTTCATCACTCCCACATCATGGGGCTGCTGGGAGGCTGAAAGGCAGCCATGCTTGGGAAGTACTTATCACAAAGTAAGTGCTAAATAAGCTTCAACTCTTCTTTGTCGTCGTCATCATGAGATGGACAGCTAAGCGGTATGCACTTCGGGAGGCCCCACTCCCAGCCCAGCAGAGAAAGTGAAACTCTCGAAAGGAATAGCCACAGAGCCCCTCTGGGTGCTTACTGGAGTCACGGGGAGACATGAAGGTGTCCCCAGAGCTCCAAGATTAACGTGCTGGTCCCCGAGCCACCCCTTCAGGCCCTCCGTGCTGCTTCCTTGTCCCTCTAGAAGTGACTCTGTCTCCCAGCCACGGGGGACTGGGCGTGTGCCTGACCCACAGGGCGTCCCTAGGACCTAACACGGGCCCTGGCACTCAGCAAGGGCTTGCTACACCAGAGCCAGCCCTCAGAGCACCTGGGGCCACCAGGGGGCGGGGTGGGGCAACTAAGCAAGAGAAGACGGAGAACGTGTGACTTCCCCAGGGCAGGAGAGTTCGATGAGGTTCTGGAGTGAAACGGTCTGAAATGCGTTTTGTTCTAAGTGATAGAAACCCATCGCAACTAAAATTGAAGTGGGCTTTAATTGGTTCAGGTAACTGGGAAACCCAGGGGCAGAGCTGTCTTCAGGGAGTGGTAGACATTCAAACGGTCACTGGGTTTTCTCTCTCTCTCCTCCCCTCCGCTCCCCTCTCCACTCTCTGCACACGGGCCTCAGACTTCCCTGTGACTTTTAGACTTCTTCCGTCCACACAGCCAGGTAAGCAACGTGAGTAGGGGCAGGAAGAGAGGTGATCAGCCATAGATAGCTCTAAGCTTTCCATATCCCAGCCCAGGGACAAAAAGAGTCTTTGGTCATCCCAGCCTGGTGTCTATTCATAAACTCCCAGGGAAAGACTCTGATTGGCCCTGCTTAAGTCACATGTCCTCCTGTCTGGCCAGGAAAACGTCACCTGCTACTCAGCAGGCCGAGCCAGGCTGGAGGACAGTATAATTCGCTGCTATCCCAGAACCACCCCAAGCATGGAAGGGGATAGTCTGCAAAAGATTCCAGGACACAGCCTTCCTCCTCTCTCTTGTGAGGGCTCAGCCCTGAACCAACCCTAAAAAGCAGCAAAGAGAACATCAGAGAATATTGTCTGGGGGTCCAACACCATGCCCAAGGCCACAAAGCCTGTGGGTTGGACTGGACAGAGCTACCCAAATGCACTAAGCACCTCCCACTGAATTGGAAGAAAGTCTAAATTCCCCACGTCCACCCGCAAGGCCTGCTGGAGGGCCCACCCCCCACGGGTGTCCTGTGCTATTTCCGGGAATGGCCTCCACGCATCACTTGTGTCCCTGCTCGAATGCCAGGCGATCCTGCTGAGAAAACTCCCTCATCCCACACCACCCCTTATATGTTTAACACGCGTCCCCACCGGAGAGTCTCCTGGTTTATTTGTTTACAGAACTGGAAGCTTCCTGAGGCTGGAACCAGTCCCATCTTGCCCCTGATGGGTCCCCAGTGCCTGGCACAGTGCCCAGCACATAGAAGAGACTCAATAACTGTGTTGGTTGAATGAATGAGTAAATGCATGGCCATTCAAAACTGTAGACTGCCTTAGGCCTCAGCCAGTGGAGAATGGAGAAGTCTGCCAAGTGCCCCCAGGTAAGTAAACAGACGACCGCCATAACCTTAGGGAATAGACCATGGAAGCCATCGCCTGCCTCCCCACCCCCCAACCAAAGATCCAGTTTTCCTTCAAAACCTTCCACCCAGCCCTCTGTTGGCAGAACCCAGGGCAGTGGGTCCTCCCTGGAGCAAAGTCCTCTCCACGTTGCTGGGCCAGCAGGATGAAATGTCTCTGGGAGAGCAGGTCACAGGTGACAGCCCCATGTGAGTTCAATCGGGTACCTGGAACTTAAAGCCACCGGGGCAAAATCTGCGTTCTCTAAGCCAACGCGCTGCTAAGCAGACTCTTCCTGGAGCACAGAGCCTTCACGGCAGGGGCACCGTGGGAAAGCCCGCAGACACCCTCCCTCTTGATTCTGCAGCTGCCCGAGGAGGGCTCTTGGGCACTTTACCACCTTAAATTGCAAAGATGGCTTGTGTTCGCCACACCTGGAAATCAAAGCTGGTTCTTTTCCCGGGCATTCAAATGGACTTTTCACACAGGGGGTGGGCTTTTCTCTCAGCCTGAGTTGGCACAAGAGAAGCTGGAAAGGGAGGGGCAGGACAGAGGGAAAGAGGGGACCAAAATGCACCCTCAACCTGGGGGCGGGGAGGGGGGAGCTCAATAATCAGGCCCAACGGAGAACAAGCTGATCGGGAGGTTGGGGCGCCGTGGGAGGGATTCAGCTTTGTTCTTCCTCAATAAGCCCCACGGAATGATGTTAATTGTTACTTTAGTTGTGTGGGGTGTAGACGATTTGTAAGGTAGAGGAGTCCTTTGGCTGTGACCAGAGCTAGCATAATGGGGCTATAAAGACTAGAACTTTTGAGTTCCTTAAACTCCGTGAAGGCATCAAATACCTTCCCTGCAAATTGGCACTTGCAGCCCAAGCCTTCACGTCTTTGTTGTGCAGTGGGGGTAATAATCACCCGCGCTGCGAGAAAGGCACGCTGGCTGGCGGGGACGTTGGCTGCACAAAGCATTCTTGGTTTAAAAAAAAAAAGAAAAATCATGCAATAAAAAAGAAAACTGTTTAAGCTTAAAAAGTAAAAAGAAGCAGTTGGCTCCAGTTGTTGAAATGTTTTATAAAGCAACAGCAAGATGAAAAAAATAAAAAATAAACTGTCCCAGAATGCTGAGAGAGGGCCAAAAATATTAATGTGCAGGAACACGGCAAACCTTCTGCAAGCTGTAAATATTTCCTTCGTCCCCCACGTCCAATCAGCAGGGACGGCGGTCCCTTTTCTCTCTCCGATCTTCCCATGTGAAATCTATGCTGAATAACACGTTTTCTGGAAGAATAAAACTCAAGTAGTAGGTGGAGAACATGATGTCCGTCAGAGGTCCGTGAATGTCTTGTTTCAAATATAGGGAGGAGGCTTCCACCCCCAGAACCAGGTGAGGAGGGGAAGGGTATGTATAAAACAAATTAAAACCCCACCATGGGAAATAAAAATAAAAAATAAACAGGATTTCCTACATGCAAATGTACTCATTTGCTGAACATGGTATGCATACGAGAGAAGACATTCACTGAGGGAACGATGGTCAGATAAGATACAGGACGCCCAGCGAAATTTAATTTCAGATAAACAACATAATTTGTAATTTGTTGGCCTAAGTACGGTCTGGTTTAAGCGTGCTCGGTGATGTTCAAATTTCGCGGACATCCTGTATTGGCTGAACCTGGCAACCCTACTGACCTGGTGGGCCATGCTGGTGGCCGTGCTGATTGAAGACTGATCGTTCACACCCTGACAGGACAGCGAGCCCGGGCTCCGGCTGAAGTGAGTCCTGTGCCCATGGCCCCGGAAGTCTCTTCGGGAGGCCCGGGCAGGGGGCTGCTCAGGACCTCGCACCATCTGGGCCCTCCGTCAGCTTCAGCTGCCTGAGAGCAGTTTCAGGCGGAGGCACAGCAGGGCCAGAAACTTCCTCGCAAGACCTGCCGAAAGGGGACATTGCCCAGTCGGGCCTCACCTCGGAAAAGCCAGAGCTGGACTTCTTCCCAACTATTATTTGCTGCTCAGATTGGACACCCACGGCCAAGCCCAGCCACCTGAAAATCATCCAGAGAGAGAAGGGCATCATGACGGGTCCAAACAGAGCGGAGGACCAGGGCATGTGGACACCTCATCCCTCCTGCAGACCCTGCCCCTGGGGAGAAAGGGCTGCCCCCCAAACCCAGTGTTCATGCTCAGACGGGGGGCTTTGAAGTTTGCTTCAAATCCTTTCTCACCCACCAATTGTTGGAGCCAGTTTTCCCTTCCACAAAACGGCCACGAAGGAATCCCTCTTCCAAGAAATTAGAGAATGTCGGCAAGCACCCAGCCGGGGCCCCGTGAAGCTGGTGCCGTGATGGTTCTGAGGCCTCAGGATGGCCCAGTGAGCCCCCCCAGGTGAGTGCTCTCTTGCCTCTCAGGAAAGAAGGAATCCTGCCGTCCAGGCCAGGCCAGCAGCCATCCACAGCCTCTCCTTCAAAACTGACCTCCTCAAGGAGCAAACCCCAGTTCCGCTCAAAGCCCCGTTTCCATCTCCCCACACTGTCCCCCAAACCCTCTGTGTCTCGAGCTGAGACAGCCAACAGGCTACCCCTCGGGTGACACTCTCCATTGCTGGTGAGCGCCAACAGCTCTGGCACCACGTGGAGCCCTTTATGTTTGCTCCCCCACCACCACCTCCCCAGCTTCCTAAGATCCCTACAAGTTCATTTGACAGATGAGGACACCAGCTCAGAGAGGTTAGTCAACTTGCCCAAGGTCCCCGAGATGGGACACAGCAGAGCAAGGCTTGAGGCCACATCCCAGGCCCAAAGCTTGTGCTTTCAACCTCAAGACTCTCCCCATTTCTCATCCCGCCCCATCCCCCCCCCCCCCCCGGTGCCCCCTGTGGGTATCTCTGAGGAGAGTGGGCAGGACCGGAGAACTATCACTCATCTCCCCAAGCCCAAGTCACACCTCACCCGCTCGGTGCCTCCCTGCCTCAGCCAGGGGCACGCTCTCCATCTCCGCATCGTACTCTTACTCCATCTACCGCTACAAAATGAGGCACTATCACCTGGTCCACATCCATGTCCCTACTCAATGGACCGCCCGGAAGGCGTCATGCTTGCTTTTCCATTTCTGTACCCATCCCACCTTCCAGGGGCGCCTCCGGCTGCAGCGGCCTCCTTAGTGTTCTCCGGACACCCCAGGCCCGTTCCAGCTCAGGATCTGAACTTCTCTCCTCCCTGGAAACTTGCAGGCCCCCTCCCTCATCCAAGCTGTGCTCAAATGACCCGGCCCCGGAGAGCTTTCCAGACGACGCACTCACACTAGTTCCTTCCATGCCGTTCACCTTGAGCCTCCTTCCTGGTGTCGCCTGCTTTGTGGCACGCATCGCTCCCTGGCCTGAGCATGTGTGTGCATTTGTTCACTTGCTTCCTTGTCTTGTCTTCCCTCCAGACACGCCGGCCCCTCCCCCAGGGTAGGGGCAACGACTTAGCCGGTCTCCTTCCTTCCTGGATCCCCAGGCACATCAGGGGTGCTCAGCAAACATTTGTGGAATGAATGAACCCTCAGTGCTCATCATATATAGTCAGTAAATGAATTTATTCTTAATTAATCATTTTAACAGAATCATCTTGGAAGCTTCCCAAGGGGGAAGCAGCCTTTGCCCGTCCTGCATGAGGGACCCTCCACTCCCCAGCCCATCCACTATTCACATTTCTTTCCAGGTCACTGACCCACTGTTAGAAGGATGGCAACCTCACAGAAAAGGCCAGAAAGAAAACCCTGGGCCCACCTGTACACCTGTCCACCCTGTGCCAAACTGGCCATCCCACCAGCTTGCTCAGCCATGGGCATAGTGTGTTCTGTATCCATGAATCAAACTGTCCGCTCTCCTTCCAGCCCCTGCCTGTCCCCTCACTATTTTGGCTGAGTGGACAAAAGTGACCACCCCAATTTGGGGCCTCTACCCAGCACCCACAACAGCCAAGAGAAGCATCACATGCCTTGGGTGCAGGGAGCATTGTTATAAGAAAATACAGCCTCCAAACAGCCCCATAAAGGCACAAATCTGTTGACAAGGGAGGAAGGAGTTCAGGGAAAGGGAGGTAGGGAGACATACCACGGAGAATCACGGACACCTGTGCCCTCTCCGAGTGGCCTTGGTCATTATCTGGGAGATGACCCATTGGTCAGCAGAAGCACGCTGCCTCCCCTCACTCAGTCCCAGGAGGCCCTGCACACATGCGGATCTCCCGGCTGCTCAGGCAGAAAAATGTCCCCCTGCCCCGTGCTATCCGTCCACTCAGTCATTAGACCCATTTTTCCAGTTCCAGGCCTAGGACAATGTGCAATGGTGGAAGCCGTTGGGTCAGTAAGTCAGCCAAACGATTGAGTGCCCCAATTTTGAGGGGTCGGTGTTGATGGGCAGGAAGGAGAGTGTGGCTGTGGCGTCTGCAGGCCATCTTATCGGTGAGTGTCACTGGGGGATTGTTCTAAAGAGTGAATGCCGACAGACATGCATGCATGTGTTCTCCCAAAGCCACGGACAGGAATACTCAGAACAGCACCGCGGTGGCCAAAATCTCGCGCCCCAAACCGGTGGCGGCAGGATGGAATGCTCCTCCGGAGTGGAGACGAACGGTGATTATTTCCTAATCCAGGCGGTGGCCGCAGGGGTGTGTTCTCTGTGACAGAACTGATGAAGCTTGGTACACCTCGGATGGGTACACGTGTCCGTTTGCATACTTGCCTCACATGTAGGCCTAAATTTTAAAGGGACCGGGGTGTTAGGGGTTGAGGTTTCCCCAGGGTTTCCCGCACAGGAGGGGGCTACTGCCACCGGGGCCAGGCAGGTGGGCAGGGAGGAGGGCGAGGGGGCTCGGAGGCGGGCAGCAGGCACACGGACGCAGCCCCACCCGGCGCCAGGTGCAGCGAAGCCTCCGCCTCCGCGTCCCGCGTTGCTGGGCAACCGGTCTCCCTGGCGACGCGAGACGCTGAGCCCGGGGCTGGTGCGTGCGGGCGCCCCTGACACCCGAGCCCCCATGGCGGAGAAACCTCTCAGCACCGCTGCGGCCGAGCGCATGAACCTCGTGGCCCAGGATGAGATCTGGTAATGCCCAGGATCCGGTCCCCGGTGGGCGGGGCCGTTCCCACCTCAAGCGCACACACCTGGCGGCCTGTTTCCCCCCCAAGTCCTGGAGGTGGTCGACCTCTGGGCGCGACCTCTGGGCGCGAGGACCGTGCGCTGGAGGTGGTGGGGCAGTGAGCTCAACCAGAAAGCCTTTCTTCCTTTTCTCTCAGGCACACCCCTAAAGATGAAAGATATTACATCTGGCTTTACAACCATCTGCAAAGCTTTGCTTGTTGAGAGCCAACATGTTATTTTTATGATTTACCGAAGTTTTTATAAAAAGGAAAACAAAAATCTTAATATTTGTTCAATTTGAACGAGAGATAAATATGCTCTTTACATTCTCTCTTGAGTCTCCTGCTTTTTTAAATAGTAAGAAATTTTAACTTAAATCCTTCTTCTAAAAGATTTATGAAAAAATCCTTTTTCTAAAAGATTTATGTTGAGCAGACATTTGTAATGGATGTTTTTATTTGGCATTCTCTTGAATTGCTAAATACACCATCTCTTTAAGGTTTTAACCAATATGGGAGGTTACTAATTTAAGATGCAAGTAAGTAAAGTTTAGTAACAATAAAGCATAACTGCTTACCTCTTAAACTGAGTTATCTCTCAGATTTTTGCCATTTCCTTGTAAAACCTTTGTTAATCTCTTCATATTTTTCTTTAAACTGGCTTTGTTTCACTCAAATTTATTTTTATAGGAAACTTTATATCGCTCTTGTCAATGGAAAGCCAGTATCATTTGGCATAAAATACACAACTATTAATTTTTATAATCTTTGTCTTTATCTACTTTATCTACTTTGTCTTTATCTACCTCCTACTTGGATACCTACAAAATCACCATAGCAAGTATGTTCTGTCCATTTAAAATGCCCCTTCCTCCCTTCTCCACCAGATGAATTCCTATGCATCCTTCAAGACCCAAATCATACGGCCCCTCCTATACGAAGAGAGCTGGTGCAACCCTTAGACTGTTCTTCTGTCCCATGTCCAAAGTGGCTATTGAGCCCTTAAAATGTGACTGGTCCAAATTGGAATGAACTGTAAATGTGAAATACATACGAGATTTCAAAGATTTCACACCACCAAAAAGTAATACTAAAAATTAACTTCACCTGCTTACTTTCACTTTTTTTTTTTTTTTTTTTAGTGTGGCTGCTAGAAAAACTGTTAATTATGTACGTGGCTCATATTTGAGGCTCACATTACATCTCCATTAGACTAGACTCTGCTTTAGATGCTCAGTGCCCAGGGCAAAAAGCTTGTTTGGGGGGCCTCCAAAACTGTTGAGACACTGGGGGATGGGGATGGGGGGCAGATATTGATTCCAAAATAGGAAGAGAAACTTGAAAATCAAAATGAACGAATGTTGAATTAGATGTTTGCAAAATGTGGCACACCAGCTCTCAACTAGTAGGTCATTATATATAAATGATATTTAATGTGGAGCAAAGGCAGGGCCAGGATTGGGGGGGGAGGGGGCCCCTGGTGGGCAGTATTTAAGGAAGGCTGCTTCTCAAGTTCATGCAAGTGAAGGCTCTGCACTTGCAGGAACCTGGGAGGAAGCACCCCCTTAAATTTTGCACCCCAGAAGCTTCACTCTCCCCACCTCACTCACCATACCAAAATGAGGAATCTCGTCCCTAGATGGTCCCTCAGGCAGAGCCAGCCTCCAGTCCTGTCTTCTCCCCAATGTGCCACCCAACCAGGACCTCTGGTTCTTTCGACACCTGCCTCCCTCACGGTCTTATTCTGGCACCCAGCTCCCGTCCCGGCAGAGTCATCATTCAGTCAATGTGCATTAAAAAAAATGTAAAATGTTCCCCAGTGGATCCTTTTAGGGTTTGCTACTTTCACCTTTTTCAAATACTGTCCAGCACTTAGGAACTTTCTTTTTCAGGAAATACCGCCTAAAGGCTGAAACTGAAGCACGGCAAAACTGGGCCCAGAACTGGGGATTTTTAACAACCCCTCTCGAGGAGGTAAGTATAAATTTGATGAGCCCAGGGGTGATAGAATTGATTATTTCAAGGAATAAACGATAAGGACGCATATACTCCACAAGAATAAAGTTCGCGTTGCATACGAAGACCGCTAATTCTGAAACCTTTCTTTCGTGAATTTATTGAGCACCTACTACATGCCAGGCATCCTCCAGCTGCTTCATCTGAACCAGCTCATTTAATCCACACAAGGACCCTTGCGCAGAGGAGGGTGCTGTTTTATGCCCATTTTGTAAATTAGGAAATTGAGCTCAGAGAATTGCGAAGTCATACAGCTCACAAAGGGAGGCACCAAGGAGAGAAGCTGGTCTGTCTGATTCCAGAGCCACTTGGCCTCAGACTGCCCATCTGTAAAAGGGATGAGAGTCCTCAGCTGCCTCTCTGGGCGATGGGGAAGTCCAGATGGGATGAGAAGTAGAAGCCAGGTGGATATACGAGGGATTACTGGGAAGATACTCTCGGTATTTTCCTAAGCCAGCTAGGTAACAAGAACAGGGAAAAGGGCCAGGTGTAATTAATAGGGAGTGGTGGGGATGTCCTCAGAAACCCCCGGCCCCATGCAGGGGGAGCCCCCATCAGCCCAGCCGAGGGCTGAGCTTGCAGAGAGGATAACTCCATATTCCCATTGTTCAAGACAGTCCAGAAATGCCCATGTTTAAATGAGATCCGAGTATAGAATAGTGGCTCAGATGTATAAAACACCATACAGATACCAAATGCCTATATGGGCTTCAGTGGGATGGTGGCCACCAGACTACAGCCTTTCAAACCACCTCCAGGACAGGACACCCAGAAGCCACATTTCTTTGGACGGATGCAGAACCACGTAAGAATCACATAATTCAAAACATTCATGGTTCAAGGCAGCGTAACCCCGTTTGTAATTTACCCCATCCCGCTAGCTTTGAAATTATGCCATTCTTAATGAATTTTTTTAATACTTACAGAGTTATACAACTTGAAATGTTATGCATAAAATGAGTCCTTATTAATATAAAATGCATAAAAAGTCTATATTAATATTCTTTATATGTAATTAAGTTGTAATTTCAAAGAGTTTGAAATTGTTTTAAAAATTAAAAGGGGGGTGGGGCCTCTCCTCTAATATTTTAAAGATTGGCCCTGAAACCTTGTTGGCAATTATTTATTTGAGTCCGTAACCTGTGAAGTTTTCTCAAATTATGACTCGGGAGTATAAATTAGCAGGTTGCCAAAGGTGGTGGGGGACACGGCAGTTGATCACTGTATCCAGAGGCTGCGCAGCCTGAAGAGCCAGTCCCCGAACGGCCCCTAACTGTGTGATTGCACCAAGCTCCCGGACGTTTCTCAGAGCGGCTTTGGTCTCCTGCAAAACGCGGCGCCCTGGGGGGACGATGCAGAGAAGGCTCCCACTAACCTCAGTCTGACGCTTCCCATCTCTGGGGATTGTGTTGCAGTTGCTCAAGGGTGAAGAAAAACCCCCCACCCCAAAGCCCAAAATCGAGCTTCCCGAGCGGTTCCACATCCGGCCCGTGACCCCAGTGGAGAAATACATCAAGGTTTGCAAAGTCGTTTTGAATACTTGTTCTCCTAAGTAAGAAATAAGCGTGTTCGCTCCAGGAGCACAAAGCCAACCCCCAAAGGTAAGAACACAGTGGCAGCCAGCAGGTGGGAGGCCAGCTTCCACGCCCTTCCGGAGCCCACAGGTAAGGAGCACATCGGGTTACTGGTCTCGACACAGGCAGGAGCCGCTGCGTTCAGCTCTGCAGAAGCAGAGGGAAGCCAGGAGAATGACGGGGTCGGTCCAGTCATTCAGCAGACATTTACAGGGACTGGGAGGGTAAAGGCCCGGGCTCTGGAGTCAGACCACTGAGACCCAAATCCTGCTCGGCTGCTCACCTTCTGTGTGGTCTTGCATGTGACTCGATCGTTCCATGTCTCCTTTTCCCCTGTACGGTGGGGCTCACGAAAGCACCTACTACAGCGAGTGGCATCAGGGTTCCGTGGGATAATGCCTGTGAAGGATCTGGAATGTTACCTGGCACTTTTAGAGAGAGCTAGGGACAGCTAGCTGTAAGTAGGCACCAGGTGCTGGGTTGGGCAAACAGTGGCAAACAAGAAGAGGGGACTCCAGCCCATGAGTCTGGCTTGGGGGTGGGGAGGTAGGGGGAGGCCCCGTGAAACAAGAAATTCAACAAAATTGGGGGTGTTTTTTTAAGATTTTATTTATTTATTTTAGAGAGAGAGCACGTGTGTGTGCATGAGAGAAAGAGAGAGCGCACGAGTGGGGGAGTCAGAGGGAGAGGGAGAAGTAGATTCCCCACTCAGCAGGGAGCCCAACATGGGACTTGATCCCAGGACCCCAGGATCATGACCTGAGCCGAAAGCAGATGCTTCACCAACTGAGCCACCCAGGTGCCCCCCAACAAAATTGCTATTTGCTACGCTAGATGCCATGGAGACAAGAGACAGGTGAGGTTTTGGAGGGTAACAGGGGTTGGGGGTGCCCATTGATCTGAAGACTGAAGGATGATAAGGATCCAGCCCTGGAAAGGCTTTCCAGCCAAAGGGAAGAGCATGTACAAAGGCCCTGAGGCAGAACAATTTTGGTATATTTCAGGAACAGCAATGGATGCCATGAGGCTGGAGTTTAGTGAGCTGGGGGTGGGTCAGAGTGGGAAGGGAAGTGAGGTGGATGGAGAGGTGGGCACAGCCAGATCCCACTGGACCTCAGAGGCCAGAGGAAGGAGTTGAACCCAGTCTGCAATGGGAAACAGAGCTGTGGCATGGTGAGGACTGCCTTTTTGAAAGATCCTTGTGGTTGCGAAGTGAGCGACAGGCAATCCCAGAGGGGAGAAGACCACCTGAGACCAGTCAGCCATGGACATGGGTCAGATGCCTCTAGGACCTGCCGAGCTGGGTACATCCCCAGGCCTCCCTTCATGGGTCCATCATTCTGGTCCTGGATTTTGCCCTCTGCCAGGCTACGGAGAAAGCACTTCTGTGTCCTGATGAAAGAAGAGATGTAAACTCACATGGAAGGCAGCCAGGGGTGGGAGGAGTCAGGCTCTATGAATTTTCTTTTCCTGATGCTCTCAGGGTCAGACCGAGCGGCAGGCACAAGGTGAGTGCTCAGTGGTGAGTGCTCAGCGGGAGCGCATCTGATGGCTAAATGAACGAATACGCTCCAGTGAGATATGTTGAGAGTGTTTCCCCCCTGATTATCCAGCAATATAGATTCACTGATATTTTAGAAATACAACAAAATAATAAATTAAGGAGTGCCTGGGTGGCTCAGTCGGTTAAGCGTCTGCCTTCAGCTCAGGTCATGATCCCAGGGTCCTGGGATCGAGCCCCACAGCAGGCTCCCTGCTCCGCGGGGAACCTGCTTCTCCCTCTCCCTCTGCCCCTCCCCCTGCTTGTGTTCTCTTGCTCTCTCTGCCAAATAAATAAGTAAAATCTTTAAAAATAATAATAATAATAAATTAAAATATCCATATATACCCTGACCGTGATTAGCATTTGGGGGAGCTCCTTCTGGATGTTTCGCTATGCCTCTATCTACCACCCCCAAAGAATTGCTAGCTCTTCTTATTGTGGCGTTGTTGCTCACCCTACTAAGTACTTTACATGGTCATCTTATTTTCACCACAACACTAGAAGGTAGGTATAATCACCGCCAAACCCATTCTGTCCCTGGGGAAACCGAAGCAGAGGGCCTGGGGGCACAAGGACCTTGATCAGGTGAGAAAAGCACTTGTCCGATTTCCTTCTGAACGTCCTTCCTTGCTGACGAAACGGTCCCCTTCTTCCTCCTTCCCATCCCTCCTTTGGGTGGCTAGACCCTTTTAAAAATCTATTTATTTTTAACAGGTGTGCTACACCCCAAAATGCATGCCCTGAAAAGCCTCTTTCCCTCCCCTGACTCTCAGTTTCCCAGGCACCCTTCCAGAGACCAGATCGGCATATGCAAGCGCGTTGTGTGGATCTTTAATCTTTTCTCCCTTGTTGCACGAATTATACCATGTTTCATCTGTTTTATGCACCTTTTTTTCTCTTAGCAGTTTATGTTCAACATGTCCCGTCTCAGAACATACAGGCCTGCCTCACCGTGTTAGACTGCTGTGTAGTGTTCTATCGTATTCCATCGCGCGCCGCTGAGCGAGTCCCCTGCGGTGAACCGCAGGCTGCGTCCGGTGATTTGCTATCACCCCAGGGCTGCAGTGAACCCCCACACCAACACTGGTGTGGCGCGCACAGATATTGAGGATGTCTTAGGACAAGTCCCTAGGAGTACCTTTTAGGTCAAAGGATGTCTGCGTTTTCATTTTTGGTAGATAAGCGCTCTAGTCGCCCTTCACAGACAATGAACCAACTTGTTCTCCTGCAATGCCCTTGTTAACGGCGGTGTTTTCATCTCTGCCAACGTGGTGGATGAAAGGTGGCATTCCAGGGTGGTTTTCGATTACATCTCCCTTACAAGTTGGAGGTAGACTTGAAAGCTAGTCTGTGTGTCCCAAGGGCCCGTCTGGACAGGCGCGGAAGAGCAGGCCCCTCTGGCATCTGTTGATGACCTTCCCTGAAAGTAGCCTCTCAGGAGATTAATTTTAGCACTTCATCGAGAACATACGTTTGGGGGCTTTGTGCGACAGTGGCAGCCAGCCCGCCAGGACCACCCCCACCCCTCCCCCCGCCGCCACCACCACCGCCTGGAGCACAGATCCCTTGAGCCGAGCATTGAACGCATAACCCCACGCATTTGAAACCACTCTGTCTCAGTTCTCCTGTTAGAACAAATATTCCTCGTGTTGTCGTCATTCAAATCACCCTGTAAAAGCAGAACAGAACATCATTTCAAATGGAAGGGGAGAAACAGCCTGAAAATTTGCCCTCATTTTTCAAATATTTCAAGTCTGTCCAAGGAATTGACAAATGAAACTGTATTTTTTTCATCTCAGACAGAACCTCATTTCCCTTTGGTTTTTAATTAAATTCCATTGCTTTTCATTCCCGTGGTCCCCACAGTCTGGGGTGTGCGTGGGTGTGTACACACACATATCATAAAGCCTTCCCATCGAAACCGGCAGATTTATAAGTGCCATGATACCATCCGACAATATTGTTCTATATTTTATAAAGAGTGGTGTGAACTGTAGTATTTGATATTTCTATACCTCACTCTTTTTTCCCTTTTTGCTCTTTTGTCAAATGAAAATTATTTTACTGGAGGTTGTGAATGAACGTGTTAAGCATGACCAGATAAAGAAACATATTCGGTGTTCATGACTTTTGCAGGGAGAAGTGAGTCTCGGGGTCCAGGTGATTGGAGCATGGTTACCTTGGGTGCACCTCGCTCAGGGATATTTTCTTTCCTGTCTTTTTCCCATCAGGTCTCCCTCACCGATCCTGATGCCTCCGTGGACAAGCCTCATGTCACTGTGGCCCCAGGTGGCTAAACCCCATGCCTTTCCATTCCAGATCCTGCCATCGCCCCCAATCCCGAAGACGACCCAGGGCTTCATCGGATGGAGATCCGGGGTGCCCGGCCTGAACAAGTGTCTGGAGCACGATCATGAGATCAGAAGCTGCAAGGGGGCATATGCCAAAGAGCTAGGCTGGCCGAAGCAAGGCATCCACTGAGTCCAGATAGACTGCAGGCCCTGGGCAAGAGCGGGTCGACCCAACCACTGGGCACCCAGTGTCCATGCCCAGGAAGGGGGGCGCTCCCCCAGCAGATGGGGTTCCCCTCCACATTTGCTCAGCAGATGTTGCAAAGAACATGAAATAGCCCTTTGACTTTTTTAGTTCATCTACCCTCCCTTCCAGAACATTCTCATCACACACTCATTCTTGATTAATGTAATAAATAAGGCAAAATGGATGCTCTCATTTTTTTTTTTTTTTGATACTTTGGGAATTCTAAGTATGGCTTTTTAAAAAAACAACGTGATTTCATTTTAAAAACAAAATTCTGTATAAGTCCTTTAATATTGCTTTCAATCCTGTACCTCTCACCACCTGTTTGAGATTGTAGACCAGGAGTCTCTGCACCCAGACATTCCTGGGCCTGCTTTTCAGGAGGAACAGAGCACTTCAAGAATGCCTCTATTCTCCTTTCCCAGGATATTTGCAGTAAGTCAACAGCTTTAAAGGCAGAAATGAGGCCAAGATTTGCCACTGAGTATGGATTTCCAGGAGAGGATGGGTCTCCCAGGCTCTGTTAAAACCTGCCCCCCCCCCTTACCTGCCCTGTCGCAGCACAGATGGCCACCCAGCTGGCCCAGCTGGACCATTTTCCTTCCGCCATAGACATTTGACACTAACTCTGAGGTTTTGTTCCAGGTCCTACAAATGAGGGACAGACAAGGGGGTGGAAACTGAAGCAATCCACAGAAGAGAATGCCGGGAGGAAAAGCCCTCATGCCCATAGGCCCCTCCATCCAGACCCTAAGGAGCAAGAAAGCAGAGAGTTTGCTAGAAGCCTGTGGAAGCTGGTTTGTGTAGGTTTCTCAGTAGCAGAGCTCGATGTCTTCCTTAGACCCATGGGGTGGGTTCCTCCCTGTGTTTGCTTGACTGGGGCCCAGGGGGACTTCTGTAGGGTGCAATCCACCCACAAAGCCCATCCACCCAAACTTTTCCTATTCACCTTCCTACCCAGGTGTGGATGGATGTGCTTTACAATCCAAGAATCCCTCATCTAGAACCTTCCCCCAACCCTGAGCACTGGCCTCTCTAGCAGGCTTCCACATGGATTCCATGATGTTGAGGGCACAAGATACCCGGGGGACAGAAATCCTACTGAATCTGGGCTATCCCCTGCAAGGGGGGCTCAGAGAGCCTCTAAATTCTAGAAGCCCCCTGCAGAAGAGCCTCTCGTGTTCAGAGATGTTGTTCTCTGTAAAGTCTGCAGAACGTGATTTGAGTGAGCAGCCTTCTTACTCCACCGTGCTGGCTGCAGACGCCTTCAAAGCAGGCTACTCAGGTACTAAGAATAGAGCCACGTAGCAAAACTGACGCCTGGCCACCTAGTTGGCTCTCTGTTCCCCCACAGCCCTCCTCCAACCCAGGTTTCCCCTGGAAGAGCCAGAACACAAGAGAAGCAGCCCCTTCAGGAAGGCTTGTCAGTCCCTCTGAGTGGGGCGCCCACACTAAGCACCTGCCACAGGGGCCACCATGGCCACCAAGAAATCCTACAGTCATCATGGCTCAGATCCCACCTGCCACCTACAGACCACACATTTGAAGGAGAAATGTCACAGCTCTTCAGGTTCTGAGAAAAAGAGAAGCAAGGTATTAGGGGTTGAACTGTGTTCCCCCCCACCCCGAGAAAAGATATGTCGAGTCCTAACTTCCTGTACCTGTCAATGTGACCCAAAATAGAAAATAGGGTCATTGCAGATGTAATTAGTTGAATTGAAATGTGGTCATCCTGGAGGAGGGTGGGCCCTTAATCCAATATGATTGGTGGCCTTATAGGAAGAGGAGATGGACGACCATGTGAAGAACAAACATGCAGGGAAGGAGGCCACAGGGTGACAGGGACAGAAACTGGAGTAACGTGTCTACAAACCAAGTAGGGCAAGGATTGCTGGCAAATCACCAGAAGCCAGGAAGAGGCAAAGAAGAGTTCTATCCTACAGGTGTCAGAGGGAGCACAGCCCTGCTGACACCATGACTGTGGACTTCCAGACTCTTCTCCTGTTCCTCTAAGGCACCCGGTTGGGTCCTTCAGTGTGCGGGGCAGGAGATGAGAACAGTACGGAGCACATGGTGCCTCCTCCCCTCCTCCCCTGCCCAGAAAACACCCTCCTCCAAGCATATGTCTCTCTCACTGGCCTTGACCCAGGCCGTGTCTCCGTGAGAAAGGGTCACGTGGCCCATTCAACTCCGAAGATGTTTCTAGTCACCCAGATGTTTAGCCCGGTGTAGACTAAACAATGCGATGCTTGGCCAAAGCCCATTCCTTTGCAAACCTAATGTTTTGGCATCTTGGTGATCACTGCAGGCAACGCATCTGCTCTTGAAGAAACCCAGGTCGTTTATTGGGATCAGATGCCATGACCGTGGCTGAGCGGAGCAATCACCCGGCCCACCAGGATCGCGGCTCCGTCTGACTGCCAGGCGTGAGGCAGCAAACACCTGTGGGCTGGGATGAGCTGCCGAGGGCACGTGTTGCTTTTTGTTCTAATTCCTCCTCATAAAGCGAATCTGAGAGTCATCTTCCATTGTGTGCACGCCCATAATGGTTTGTCAGCAAAAAAGACGGGCTCCCTTGACCTGTCTTGACTCCTGCAGGCATCCCGACCAAGCCTGGACAGGGATTCAACACACCCGTTTCGACTCCTCTGAAACTTGCTGGTGTGACTTTAATCCTGATTTTAACTGGCTGGTCTATGTCGACTGGCAGCCTGACTTTAGCGAGACCGGTCAGCCGATACTGTCGACAGAAAATGCCCCAGGCAGAGCTGAGCAGGCCACCCCCCCACATGGACAATCGAACCTCCAGACAGACCAGAAGTCAGGGCTGGAAAGGTTTTCAAGGCTGTCCTGCCTCTCACGTCCACCGGGTACTAGTGGAGGTAATGGGCACATCCACACCCATGTCACATCTGCCCGACTCCAGTTTCTCGGGAGAAGAAACATCTGAGAGATCAACCCTCGTGCACGGGGGATGGGAATGCCCACTGGTGCAGCCACTGCGGAAAGAGTGTGGCGGTACCTCGAAATTTAAAAATAGAACTGCCGTATGACCCAGCAACCCCACTTCTGACGGTAAAGCCAAGGGAAACAAAATCTCCATCTCAAAGAGATATCTGCACCCCCGTGTTGATTATAGCATACATTATAATATCCGAGATGTGGAAACATCCTAAGTGTCCATCATCAGATGAACGGATAAAGAAGATGTGATGTGTACTTATATACGCCATTTGCAACAACCTGGATGGACCTTGAGGGCATCATGCTAAGTGACATAAGTCAGACAGAGAAAGACAAATACCGTAGGATCTCACTTCTGTGTGGAATCTAAAGGAACCAAACTCATTGAAACAGAGAACGGATTGGTGGTTGTCAGGGAGAGAATGGGTAAAGGGAGTCAAAACATATAAACTTCCGGTTATAAAATAAATACATTGTGGGGATGTCACGTACAGCACGGTGACTAGAAGTTCTAAAAATTTCTTTTGAAAAAAGAGGGAGAGACTCAAAGTCTGAAGACGCACCCACTCTTTGGACAATGAGAACACAAAGACATTTCCATTTCTAGGGAACTATTTGATGCTTTTTGTTACTCCTTAATTTAAGTGAAGCTTTACTGCAAGTTTATGGACGTGTGTTTAATGCCCCTTAAATCACTTCTCCTTAACGCATCCAAGCACAAATCCTTCTTCATCCTTTTCACGTGTCAATACACAGACAGGTTGGGGATCCTGAGCGGCTCAGTCGTTAAGCGTCTGCCTTCGGCTCGGGTCAGGATCCTGGGGTCCTGGGATCGAGCCCTGCGTTGGGCTCCCTGCTCGGCGGGAAGCCTGCTTCTCCCTCTCCCACTCCCCCTGCTTGTGTTCCTGCCCTCTCTACCTCTCTCTCTGTCAAATAAATAAATAAAGTCTTTAAAAAAAAAACACAGGTTTTATAAATGAACCAACACCTTGAAAACCTCAGTTGGTGGGTTTTTCTCTGCCTCCAATAATTTATTTACCAACTAACCACATGTGTGTTTTATTTTAAGGAGTAAAAAGGAGGCAATATTTCGGTGGGTATCAGACTCCACTAGCCTGACCCTCCCCACTCCCACCATGTCCCCTGGCCTCTGTCTGACCTAAGCAATTGGGGCTGCTCTTGTGGGTTCATCCCACAGCACAAAGGTCCAGTCAACAGCCCCAGTTGAGAATCTAAGTGGACAACGCTCCACGATTCAATTACCCTGGACGGTTTCAAACTTGACATTTAATCTATGGAAATCAACTCTTTGTGGGTGTCCAAATGGGCTCATAAATGTCACCACACACTGTAAAATACCACAACATTTCCAAGGTCAAGGCGAGGCTGGTGAACTTGTGTCCACAATGCTGGAATACATCACAGCAATGAACCTCCAGATGGGCCTCGGTCTAACTGAGTGGCCTCTGAAATGATGCAAAACATAATTGGGTTGGGGACTCAGAATGGATTCGGTCACAAGCATATCTCAGTCCAAGACAAATTAGAAACTCCAGTGTTTGAGTTACAAGAGAATTGCGTGATCGAATAAAATAGGACTACTAGGAAACACGGCTCTTGTGGCTACACGTTCAAGTACACCTGGGTATAATGGCCCCAGTGGGCGCGGAGCTTCCAGTGTCCAAAGCCTGGGACCATGCCTATTCGAGAATTTTGGACTTTTGTGGATTTCAGGTAGTGCACATACTGTGTATCACATAACCCCTCTGGCAAGGCCTGGGGCAGCTCCACGAAATTAAATGCATGAATATTTTTGTAGCAAAACTTAGGAATATTCACACCTGGGTGGCTCAGGCGGTGAAGCACCCCACTCTTGGTTTCGGCTCAGGTCATGATCTCGGGGTCCTGGGATCGAGCCCCACCTCGGGCTCCACGTTTAGCAGAGAGTCTGCTTCTCCCTCTCCCTCTGCTCCTCCCCATGTTCTATCTCTAAAATACATAAATAAAATTAAAGTTAAAATAAAAAAGAACATTCACATGGAATCAAGACTCTAAGGAGCCAGTTCTCAGTTAGGTTCAGGTTTTTGCCACCAAATCAGCTTTGCTATCGAACTACCACTACTGTTTCTTGATTCGGGAGTGTTCTGGAGTTAGGGATTGGTAAGAGATTTTGGACTTAAAAGGTTGTCGGCACTCCCCAGATTAGGTTAAAAGGGCTGTGACTTCCACCTCTCACAGCTTTCTCCTCCCATCCCCCCACTTCTCCCCCGCCTCCCTCTCTGACGAAGCCTGCGGCCACTGCCCTTGCTCAAATGCTCCGTGGAGATGCCCACATGACAAGCAGCTGAGGGAAACCTCTGTCCGGCAGCTCATGAGGACCCGAGGGAGGCTTTTCTCCAACGGCCCACAGGACCTGAATCCTGCCAGCAATCACTGATCCTGCTCAGTGAAGCCTTAAGATGGCAACACCGTGTGAGGGACCCTGACCCAGATGACCCAACTGAGCTGCACCCGGATTCCTGACCCGCAGAAGTTGTGACATCCAAATGATATTTTAAGCCACTCAGTTTGGGTAATTGTTACACAGTAATAGATAACAAATACGGGCTATTTCTAAATAGCAAACCCACTGGATCACCATCGTGTTCAGGAGAGCCCAGGGAATCCCCACAGGCTCTGAAGAATTCCAGAATTCTGGAAGATTCCCCTGAGACACATGGGCTTCACCATGAGGAGCAGAGCCCTTTTGCAGGGAGTCTCCTTCAGGAAGCTCTTCCTTAAAATTGCCCGAGCTGGATCAGCCTTCCAAATGACACTTGGCATTTTAAGGCTGGGGGACAAAACCAGGAAAATAATTCACAATCCCTCTAACCTCAAATTACCATTTAAAGACTGTCCTTCACGGTCCACAAGGGCTGGATATATCGTCTCTTGAGTCAGCAGAAAGGTGAGGACACAGGGCAGTGGGCTGGGTGAAGAGCAGGGTTCAAATCCAGACCTTCTCCTTTCAGACCATGTGGCTTTGGGCAGGTGGTCGGGACTTCCCAGACCCCTGCTTCCTCAGCTAGAAAATGAGCACACACCACTCACTCTCATGGGGGTGGTGTGAGGATCAACAGGGATGAGGATTGAAAGGGCTTAGCAGGGGATATACACCTGCAAATCCCTCAAAGCAAAGGAATAGATTCTTTAGAAACAGGGCGAAGATAAAATGAGATGCTGGTGATAAGGCATCTGTTAAGATGTCTAGACTGGCCAAGGGATTCAGCCAAGGGTGGCTGGTGCTTCTCTCATTACTATCATTGTTGTAAACTAGAACGAGCCTACCTCCACAAAGTTCGGCTGTCCCCGGGTGTTACAATTCGGTGCAGCACATTTATTCACCACATAACCCATTTAAGACCCGGGGGTTGCTAGGGCTCAAGGGAAAGCTGGGTGCTCCTTCCAAAATCCACAAATAAATTAAGCTCCCCCCACGCCCCCATGAAAAAATAGATGTTAATATCTTTCTGGGCCATTCATTCAAACTTTAAAAACGGAGCCCAGAATAATTGTGGATTTTACACTTGCTACGTGACGTGTAATTGCATTGCCTGGAGGCGACCTGACTGGGCTTTGGTTTGGGGAGATGATCCTATGGTTAATAAGCCGTGTTCTGCATGAGTGGGTAATGATTCTGGTTATTCGATGGTAACTCCTGGATAAGCCGCAGCCTTGGAATCCTGGGCACCCAGAGAGAGCCACTGGTTCCCCCAAGAAATTAGGCACAGGTGTAAGCAATGTTGTCTCTGTGCTGGTGTGTGGGTCTGATTGATTGATTTGCTCTGCAGGACGCTCTCATTTAATTAGGAAATAAATCTTGCCTCTCGATGTCTGACTGTTAACATTCCCATGAGGACACACAAGGAATGTTGATCGGGGTACACTGGGCAAAGAAAAACCCGCTCACGCTGCATGGTGAGCATAGAGCAGTGGAGCGGAGTCAGCCCCGGAGCCGGAGGCTGGGGCACCGAGTGTCCTGGAAATGGGGTGCACAGACAGGGCTGAGCCGGCTCATGCCTCTTACAGGGAAAGAGAGGCTGGACAGCCACTGGGTGGGGAGATAAAGCAAAGCTAATGTTGATTGCATTTACTGGGACTCTACTAAGTGTCAGTGTGATAGTCTGACCCCACTATTTGATGTTTGACGGCTCACCCATCTGTCTCCCACTCTGCCCACATCCGGGCACGCTGGGAAGAAAGCAGGGTGCTTGGCACCCGTGGGATGTTCAAACCATGCATGGGACCCCTCAGCCCTGCCCCACCCCCGGCCACCACCACACCCCCAAGAGTCTCCCCTGCCAGCATTCTCAAGCCACTTCAAGACCAGCTCAGGAAGCTGCCTTTCCTTCTCCAGGAATCCTCATTATGTAAGTCATAAATGTCTTCCTAGGCTTCTGGTGTGTGCACTGCAACCAGCCTCTACGTCGGGCTGAATTTTGGGTGGAGTCCATTCTGTCTCTGCAAGGCGATGGGCTGGCCAGCCTGATACTGTGCTGAGTTCACTGCCTCATGTCAGCAGCCCCGCACACTCAGTCCTATTCTGAGCCCCTAGCACAGGTAGACAGATGGAAGCTCCACAAGGTGAAGGGACTTGCCCAAGGTCACACAGCCATGGAGCCAGATGGCAAGCCCTGCTCTGCCTGACCCCAGGGATGCCACAAAACCACTTTGAGAACGTTCCATGAGCTCACTGAGAGCGAACTATGTGCCGGACACAGCTGTTCCCTCTGCCCGGAGCACACGAGTGCCAGGATTATAAAAACCCCCTCCCTGCCCCCAGGGTTCCAACCCTCCTCCCCAGAACTTGGGACTCTGAGGACACAGAGGTGCCTGTTTCATGGCACCTTTGACCAGAGATAAGAGGATTATCTGGACTATCCTGAGGGGTGCAGCACAATCCCTTGAGCCCTGAAAGGTGGAGAGAGTTCTCTGGCTGGAGGCAGAAGGGGAAGTCAGGAGATGTGAAGCACGGGGAAGACTGAACACGTCATCGGCACTTTCAGGATGGAGGAGGCCATGTGAGCAGGAAGGCAGGAGCCTCTAGAAGCTGCAAACCCCTCCCGGCCAACAAGCAGCAAGAAAATGGGGACCCCATTCTTCTAGTCACGTGGAACTGTATTCTGCCAAAACTCTGAATTAGCCTAGAAGAGGACTGTCCTGCAGGACTCCAGAGAAGAGTTCAGACTGGCCGACACCATGATTTTGGCCTCGTGAGACTCTAAGCAGAGAACAGCAACGCCCATCTGGATTTCTGACCAGAGCTAGGAAATGATAAATGGGTGCTGTCTTAAACCCTTAAATGTGGGATGATTTATTACAGCAGCAGTAAAAAGCTAAAAGCTAATACACTGGGTGTGCCAGGAGCGTAAGTCCCTGTGTGCTATTTGCCTGGCCCTTTGTCCAGTTATGTTTGTGGGATAGGTGTGCAGGCCTACTTACTGCTTGCTATAAAACAGCTGGTTCCCAAGCTCAGCGTGTCCCAGCTCAGGGCGACACACACCCACCACACTGGCCCTATGGGACCCGAGGGCACATCGGCTGATGCTCATGCAGTGAAGTGCTTCATCTCTGACCCCCAGGGACCCGAGTCTTCTGCCAGCATCCATGGATCAGCAACATGCTAATTTTGTAGCCTCTGAGTAAACTCGAAGGAATCCCAGAGCTGACAAGGCTTCCTTCCCCATGTCCCCGTTAAACCTCAAGCCATACTCAGCTTTCAGCTGGTGGCCCCACTCTGTCCTCGACACACACCATCCTTTGTACCCGTTCATCACGAAACAATTCCCCACTGATCTGAGCAACATTCTGACTCATATCTTAGTCCCCTAACAGCTTGGTATTCCTGGTCGTCCAGGGATCATGTCTGGCTTTTCTCACCATTACACACAGCGTCCAGAACAATTAGCCACAAAACAGGTGTTTAATATTTGTTGAAAGAAGGAAGGTACTGCTGGTGATGAAGTCAGAGCCCCTCAGCCCTTGAGATAGTCACAGTCCAATATAATCTTTACGATGTAGCTTTATAATAAAATACAGTCACCTCTGATGTTCAAATGCAATGCTTTCCGAAAAACATGTGTGAAAGTATAGTGTTTAAAATCCTAGCTTTCACTTTACATGGCATTAGGAAGGTTCTCTTCTCAAAAAGTGAAAATATTTTCACAAAGTCCCTGCTCACCCTTAGCCTTCAGCTGTACTGTTCAGTGCCAGAACCCCACAGGTGATCTTGTTGGTGTTTTTTTCAAAACTAGACAAAAAACCATCACACTTCCCTCCTGTGAGCACCCACTTGGGCCAGGGGTGTACCACGTTGTCCAACAGCTCCTGTTATGGTGGATTTCGTACAAGTTGACCAGCCCCCAGAGGTGCCCAGATGAAACATTATTTCTGGAGGAGAGTGTGAGGGTGTTTCTGGATGAGATTAGCATTTAAACCAGTGGACTCAGGAGAGTAGATTGCCCTCCCCAATGCGGGGGCGGGCTCACCCAATCCACAGAGGGCCAGAATAGAACAGCAGGTGGAAGAAGGAGAGATTCGCCACACCTTCTTCCTGTCTGCCTGCTTGAGCGAGAACATCTCCTCTCATGTTTTCCTGCCCCTAGACAGAGATTTACACCACCGGCTCCCCAGGCTCCCCCAGGGGTACAGACTCGGACTGGAGTTCCCTCACCAGCTTTCCTGGATCTCCAGCTTGCCGATGGCAGATCATGGGACCTCTTAGCCTCCGTAACTGCATGAGCCAATTCCTCGTAACAAATGAATATATATTTACTGGAGACATTGTTCTGGAGAAGCCATGTCAGTTGCAATGGTATTAATGTGGGAGACCTTCACTTCCCATCCCTGGTTTCGATGATCCCTGTTTCCTGCTCATCTTTATAAAATAATTACACTGAAACGCAGAAGCATATACCCACACTTGCACCAGCAAAAGCCGAGGGAGCCACGAAGACGGTGCGGGGACCCGCCCTGATCTTGGGCGTGCGGGCTGCTCACCAGGCGGCAGGTGGCAGCTGAAATTCATCTGCTGGCTGACACAGCAAGGGTTACTCTCCAACACACGAGAAAATGCACCAAGTGTAAGGAAAGAGCATACATCTTCCGAATTCCCTCAAAACATGACTCTCTTGCACTGTTGTTTCCCCAGGTTCAGTAGAGATATGGGTATGGAGAAATAGCTGAGCTTCCTCTCCACCAGGGCATCCTGAGTGAAGCAATCAATGGCAGCTGACATGCCAAGTCAGGATCCAGGACCCTCCTGGGAAGGGCAGAGATGGGGGCCACCTGTAGAGCCCGGGTCCTGTGGGAAGAGGGTGCGGGCCCTCCCGTAGGTCACCACCTTGGCGAGCTGGCGCCCAGCGTGGCCGGATCTGCCCATTCTTCAAAGGAGGCGGGACGTTTTGAATTTTATAAATATGAACTCTCCCAAACGTTTACAGGTTTTAAAATCTCTCTCTTTTTTTTTTTTTTTTTTTGCTTTTGGTGTTTAAATTACTGTTAAAGACTCTCTGCCCATGAAATCAAACATGCCAGCAATCCAGTTTACAATTTCTAAAGTAAACCTGTATTTCCAAGTGCTTTTCTGACACCTGCATTTGGATGTCTAAGAGGCATCTCAAAGTTGACATGTCAAAAATGAAATTCTTGATTCTAGAATCTGCTGCAACCACGAGCCCTGGCTTCCTCTCGGCTCCTGACAGCGATCCTTGGGCCCTGCCCCTTCTGCCCCCACCACCTCGGTGACAGAATGGGCATGTAGCCCGTGATCACACCGTTTGCAGGGGTGATGGTTGTGGTAGATGGTGCGGTCTGTGACAAATGTCACTGTGTGCTGGCCTGGAGGTGACACATGTCACTTCTGTTCATGGCTCATTACCCAAAGTCTCCCAACCACCTGGAGGGAGAGGGGGAAATGTTCATTAGCACTAAACAGTGTCCACTGCAGGGACTAGCAACTTCTATTATTGCTAAATTTTAGTTTTGCAAGTAAAGAATATTTTTTTAATTATTGAACTTTTTTTTAAGGTTTCATTTATTTTTGCAAGAGAGAGAGAGCACCGGGGGGAGGGGCAGAGGGAAAGGGAGAAGCAGACTCCCTGCTGAGCAGGGAGCCCAATACGGGGCTCGATCCCAGGACCCTGGGATCGTGACCTGAGCAGAAGGCAGATGCTTCACCGACTGAGCCGCCCGGGCGCCCGCGAGTAAAGAATACTGAAAATATACAACCTTTACCACCATTTATCAAATGAGGGCTGGTCAGGTCTGGCCTGCCACCTCTTTTTGTCAGTGAAGTTTTACTGGGACACAGCCAGGCTCATTTGTTTGCATACTGATGGGTCCGCTTTCCTGCTACATGGCCAAGCAGGGCGGTTGCAACAGACATTGTAGATCCTGCAAAGCTGAAAATATCTACTTTCTGGCCCTTGACAGAACAGGTCTCCCCATCCCCAGACAACAGCACTTACTATCGCAATCATCTCATAAAAGAACAATTTAACACTGAGAAAGTACACACAGTCTCTCCAAATAGAGGCCCGTTCTTATATCAAACCTTGACGGAAAAGATGCGATGTCTTCATTTTCTTCGTTGATCTGCGAAGAGAGAAACCTCAGCAGAGACGTGCCATGGGGCACAGACAAATGTCCTTCAGGGGCTACAAACTCCAAGGCTGGGGCAGGGGTGCAGGAAAGTGAAGTGGGTCAGGTGGGCCTGGAGCAGCCTGCAGAACTCATGCCTGCCTGGGGGGCAGCACCACCCAGCTGAAGCCTGGGGCTGTCGTGAGTGGCGCAAAGCCCCCCAGGGTGCGCAGCAGCACAGAGCCCAGTGTAGCTGAGACTTCCGATTCCCGCAAAGGATCCGAAGTACAGACCTCAGGTTACCCATCAATCCCCATTTTAAAAAGAAAACTGTACAGGGCTGATTTCATGTCTGGAGCTGAAGAACAGGGAACAGATATTCTGTGGAAAAAGAGGACTCTTCCCCCTTATCAGTAATCTTCATGTTTTTAAAAAAAAAAATAAAAAGCCTTGAAGCAAAAATGACCAGAAGTCATTCAAAAAAAAAAAAAAAAATGAAGTGCAGGAAGCATTGACAGGCGCTACCACATGGGTGAACCTCAGAAACATAATGCGAAGCAAGAGAAGTCAAACACGAAAGGCCAGACGCTTACTGTAGGGAAAACAGTGTGCGAAAATAAAAATAGAATTACCACAGGATCCAGGAGTTCTCTACTGGGTATTTACCAAAGAAACGGAAAACACTAATTCAAAAAAAGATGTACGCACTCTGTTTACCGCAGCATTGTTTACGATAGCCAAGATACGGAAGCAGCCCAAGTGTCCATCGGCGGACGAATGGATAAAGGAGATGGGGTGTATATACACAGTGGAATATTACTCAGCCATCAAAAAGAATGAAATCTTGCCATTTGCAACAAGAGGGCTGGACCTAGAGGGCATTATGTATGGTCCCAAAGAGATAAACCCGAGGAGACAGAGAGCAGGTTGGTTCGCGGTTAGCAGATGCTGGAGGCAGCGGGGAAGGGTGCCGATGGGCAGTGGAGACAGGATTTCCTTCTGGAGGATGAAAACGGTTGAGGAGTAGAGGGGAAGATTGCACAACATCATGAAGGTACTAAGCAGTACTGAATTGTGCGTTCTAAACTGGTTCTTTTTATGTAATGTGAGTTTCACCTCGATAACAACAACAAAGATGACCAGAGGTTTGTTTTTTTTAAGTTGTCAACTCTGGGCATCGTGTGTGAAATTATTCTTTTACAGTTTTTCAACTTGGAGACATATACTAAAGTATCTATTACGCACTGCAGAGGTCAGATGGAACTGGATGGAGGACACGACAGGCCGCTGTGAGCCTCCGATCTGCCACCCTGGATCTTGATCACCTGTGTTGGCCACCTGGGCACTATTTCTGTAAAGCCACCACCGCCCAGGGGACCTGCTTCATGGAATCCTTCCCTGCTTTGGGAAACTGCGCTGGTGGGATCAGAGATAAAAATAAATCCTAGGCATGCTGGTCCAAAGAAGCCAGACACAAAAGAGAATGTGCTGTGTGATTCCATTTACATAAAGTGCAAAAGTAGGCAAAACTGAAGGATGCAGAGAGAAGTCAGGGTGACGGGGTCTTTGTGGGGATGGGGCCTGGGGGGCCCAGGAGGGAGGGGGTAGCTGCGCATGGGCTGTGGCTTAATCTGGACGATGGTGACCCGAGCATGTTCAGTTGTGAAACTGCATTAGCTAAACACTTGGGATGTGTGCACTTCCGTTTTAGAGAAGTTTAAATATAAATCATAAATGCGTAAATCCATCAGATACATTTAATCTCCTGCCAAATCTTCGAAATGCAGACCCAGGCCTTGGCTTCAGGTTGCAAGCGACCAGATGGGTGAGTCTGTCTGTGGATCCAAAACCTCCCTACCCCGGGATGTTCAGACGCCCCTGAAGGAAATCCAACACACGGGAGGTGGATTGCAAGGGCTCATTACAGCTTCCGTCTCACGCACACAGAAATAGCCTTCCTGCCGTCTCAGGATCCCCTCTGGACACCAGGATCTAAAGCAGGGCATGCATGCAGCGTATCACTGCAGACCCACCCAGCTCAGGGAGCAGAGGGTCCACACCTACTCCTGTGGACACTGAGAGCTCAGGAAAGAAAACAGAAGACAGAGGATGATACCAACCCAGACCAAACTGTTCTCAGGCTTGGGAGCAGGAAAAAAGACAAGGGCTCGCAGAGGGCAAACACTTCTCTAATCTTTTTGGAAAGAATCCGAATGCACTGGTCTGTTACTGAGTCCTTGGAGAAGCTGCTAGCCCCCACCTTCCCTCCCTGGGCTCACAGACACCTGGGGCGGGGGGGTAGCCCAGGAAGGCTGGAAAGGCCCATGACAATGGCCAGAATGGCTTTCCAGGGCCCCCAGCCCCCAGTACAGGCCCAGCATCCCTGGCCCTTTGAATGGGTCCAATGGCATCAGCTCAGGAGACCCTGTTTTTAGTCGGTCAGCATCTGCCCAAACAGCAGGCAGGGGATCCTATAAGCTAATTACCCCTGTACTTTCCCCTTAAAATAGAAGAGGTCAAGTCCCCATCATGGGACAGAGCCCAAGTACAGCCCCACCTCCAGCACCACCCCAGGGTGGCAGTGGGGAGAAAGACGCAAAGAGGGAGAAACAGACAGAAAGAGACTAGGCAGGAAGGAGCAAGAGACAGAAGCAGACAAAGAGAGGGAGACATGGAGCAAGAGACAGAAGCAGACAAAGAGAGGGAGACATGGAGCAAGAGACAGAAGCAGACAAAGAGAGGGAGACATGCCAAGGGCAGGAGGATGGAGGGACAGAGAGACAGAGAGAGAGGAGGGAGGAAGGAGGGGAGGGAAGGGGTGGAGAGGGATTGATTGGTTTTCTTCCTTTACTTTTCTTCTTTTGAACTTCCAGCGGGAGGGGAGCGTCTGATTTCCCAGGAAAGCGACAGCTCCCGAGAAGCATCTGTGGTGTGTACTGGGCAACGAGCCTGGAACCAGACTGCACGAGTTTAAATCCCAGCTCTGTGTCCGGAGAACCGCACGATCCCAGAGATGAGCTGCCTTCTGGGTGACCAGTTGGTCAAGTTACCCCCGAAAGTGCTGGGAGGGGTGAAGGGTGTTTCTACACACAGCAAGCGCCGCACTGGGCCACGTACTTCCCATACCAGCCACCCCCTCACTAAGCACAGTCCCCGTGACACTGTTGTCCAGTTTAGCATCTGTCTCAGGCAGAATCGTCCTGGTCGGGCCCCTTGTGCTGTCCCCCTTGGTCACCAGCTGGGGCTGGCCTGGCTTCAAGCCCCACCTTCAACATCAGGTCGGGTGACGCGGGCCCCCATGGGGGCACTTAGCCTCAGGCTGTGGTGAGGGTCAACGATATACAGTGCACACCTGTTGGCTGGGGACCCTTCATGTTGACAGTGAGGCTGGCAGAGTTCAGAGCCCTCCCAGCGCTGGGACCAAGGATGCACTTACCTGCCCTGGGGATCACAGGCTTTGTCCCTGACCTGTCTTAAGCAGGGTCCCCCCAAAGCTCTGAGGAGCTGGTGATCTGGAGAAGAGCAAGTGAGGGAGTCAGGGAGAGAGACCAGCCCGGACTATTCCTATCCCGGTCCCAACTCGCAAGGAGCTTGCCCACAGGCCCCAGCAAAGGGGGTGAGCCTGCTTCGCGCCGTGATGATTTGGCTCTGGACCCCGCCCTTGATTGACACAGACCTTAGCAGTCTGTTGAGGGCAATGGCCAGATGTGGGGTACAGGGGTCTGGAGACACAGCGGCTCAGCTTCCAGGGTCCAGCTCATGCCAGCCGAGATCCCACCACCTGCCCGGGGCTGCAAGGGCTGGGCCTGCGGTTCCCCAGCCCTGAAAACCCCTCCCCGGCTCTCATTACCGCAGCCCTGGCCCTTCTAAGGCATCCCCCCTTTCAAAAATAAAAACCAGAGTGGAGTTGTCATTAAGCAAATTCTGGGCTCCTCCCCTTGTCCCAAAATCCTGAAGGAGGACGAGAAAAAAAGTCCCGCTATATTCTGGGAAGGATAGGAAGAACAGAAAATAGCAGGAACACATTGAAAATTAATATTCCAATAAACCGGGAGGCCACAGGCTTGTTTTCTGAGGGCTCTGGAGCCTGTCACATCTCAGGCAGCCTGAATCCTGCCGGGATGCACTTCCCGCATCCTGGGTGACAGTGGGGGCCTGACATTTCACGAAGAGGATGTCTCTGAACTGGGGCCTCGACAAATAGCAGTCACCTCTGAATCCATTCCTCTAAAAGGTCACCAGCCAGACGCCCACAGAAAACCCGGCAGGCCCCTGCCATTCCCCAGCTTTCTCCGCCCCCTCCCGCTCCCCGTCTCTGGCCTGCGGAGCCAGCACAAGCCTGAGGGCACCAGCCAGATCGTCACCTTCCTAACGCCTGGCATCCCCTTCTTCCTGCCTAGGGAGGGCCCCACGGGAGATGCTCACGCCCCTGTCCTTACCGTGGGAGGACCAGGAGGCTCCTGGGTCCAGAATCTTCCCTTGCTGCCTGGGGTGTTTTCCTGCACCTGGAGGAGCCCAAAGCCCACCACGCCCTGGGAAACGAAGCCCTTCATGAATCACAGCCTGTGCAGACCCCTCCCCAGCCAGGCTCTACTCCTGGCTCTGCAAAGGAACAGCTCGCACCTGCCCGGTCCGGCCCCCACCGCAGTCAGGAACCTGGCCATCCTGCCATGTGCGCCAGGGGCTCTGGCCCAGGGCTGGGAGGCATCCAGGACCCCCGGGGCAGACAAGGCGCAAGGCCCCCCACCTGCCAGTGGGAGAAAAGCTCTCCTACCAGGGATGGGCTGGGACAGTCAAGCAGCAAGAGAGTATCCACTTTCCCTGGGGAGCAAGAACCAAGGGCTCCTTCCTTGATTATCACGGTTTTCTTCAGTGAGAAAAGAAGAGTTGCCCCCGCTGGCGACCCTGGGCCCCTCTGCCAGCCACCCTGCAGCACCTCCCAGCTGGAGCGTGCACCTGCGTCCACCCCTTCCTTTGTTCGTCCCATCGTTCACGTGCCCAGCACACGGCTGAGCACCTACTGTGTGCCGACTCTGCTCCAAGCAAGGCTGGGTGCCACCCCGGCCCCCTCGGAGCTGACGGCCTCGTGATCACTGGTCAGTCCACCAGCCACAGATCGAAGGGAGAATGGCAAACTTTGACCAGCTCTCTGAGGCAGAAGAGGTGACAGGGTCCTACTCTAGCGTGGGGACATCTTGGAAGGACCCCGAGAAGGTCATCATTAAGCCAAGAATTTGGCCAAGTGTGTGGGGGGTGGTGACGTCTGGCGGTGGGATGAGCAGAGGAAGGAGACCCCTGCAGGGGAGAGTGGGGTCAGAGGAGACCAGAGAGGCAGGACGTGTGCCCCACCACTGCCCCCCCCGACCCCTGCTGGCTGCCACTGCGCCACCCGCTGCACCTGGAGGACCTCAAAGGTCAGCCGTGGTCCGCTCACCTGTGGGGCCAGCAGCAGGCACCATCCACAGCGAGTAAATGCGGGAGGGCTGCTCCCTTGGTGGCCGGCTATGGACAGGGGCTTGGCATCCCTGTGCCTCAGTTTCCCCTTCTGAGCTTGCAGAGGTAGGAGTGGGCTGTAGGGCCTCACATACGCAGGTCTGCTGACCCTGAACACATTCTTAGGAGGATACCACGCTCTCTGTGGACCTCAAAGGTTCTGACTTGTCTACAGTGAATCTCCACTTGCTCTAGAAACGTCTGCATTTTGCACAGACCTGCTGGAGTCCCATTCCGAGGCAGACAGGGGGAGGGGGGAGCGAGTCAGGCAGGGCAGCATCCCTTAGGGCTCGAGAGCTGACTCTGGGGCCAAATTCTGAGTTTAGAATCCTGGTCCACCTCTTCTGTGCTGTGTGACCTTTAGCAATTTACTTAACTTCTGTGGACCTCTGTTTTCCCGGGAAATGGGAATACTAATAAAAATAGTAACAGCCACCTCACGGGGTTACTGTGGAGATGGCATGTGGTCTTCAGGACACGAAGGGTAGTAAGGATTGGGGGCGGGACTCTTTGGAGGAGCAGCACACCCTGGCCTTCTGGAGAGGACAGCGGACAGACCCTCCTCAACCAGATTCAACCACCCAGCCGTCTCCGTGTCTTCATCCCAGAAACCACTTTTGACTAAGCATCCTGCTAAGAGCTCACTTTAGCTACATTTTCTCAGTTAATTTATGTCTAAATGTGCTTTGGTCTAAGAGACTTAATTTTTTATGGTTTTCTTTTCACATTATGAAAAGCAATGCATACTGCTTTAGCAGAAAATGAGTAAAATATAAAATGCACACGGATGAACGGAAGACCCCACCACCAGCGTTGGCCCGGGGTGGAGGTCAATCCCCCCTCCCCAGGTGCCTCTGAGAGCTCTGATGTGCCTCCCCCCAGCCCCGCCTCCTGCAAGCACGCCCCCCCCATCCATGACGTCACCCTTCCTAGAGCCATCCCAAGCACCTGTGCTGGGAGTACAGCCCTCACCATTCATTCATCTTCACCTGGCTCTGTCATTTCTTCACTCTCTCACCCAGTCAACTAGCTCAGGCCAACATGCCTGGGTCTAAGTCCTAGCAGCCCTGTGACCCTGGCCCCCTTCCTCATCCGTTAAATGGGGCCAGGATTCCATAAGGATTCCAGAAGGAGTCAAACGCCACAAAGCCCTTCCCGTAGTGCCTGGCATACAGTAAGTGCTCAATAAGTGCACCAATAAATGTTATTCCTGGTGGGGGTGATGGTGGGACAGGGGAGGTATTATCAAGGCCAACCACCAGCCTAGGCCCCTGAGGCTCAAGCCCACCTGGGACCTGGGGTGAGGTGCCAAACACCGCCGGGTCACCTCACTGGCGGGGCAAGGACCTGGGCGTTGGGGACTAGGCGCTGGATCCAAGGGGGACGTTAACCCCCTGGCACTTGGGCCTGGGCCCGAGTAGGGAGTGCAGGGAAGAGTTGCCCATGACCCGTGCGGGCAGGGGGCGGCGCCGACAACTCATGACCCGGCTCCCCACAGTGCTCCCAGACCGCTTTGTGGCAAAGGGCAGCATGTCCTTCTCCCTCAGTGTTCACGCAACAGGCCAGGCAGGTGTTGGGAGCTGGCAAACCCCTCAGAGTTCAATGGAACTCCACTGTTTGCAAGACAGGACAACAGGAAGGACACACTCAGACAGAGCAGGGGAGACTCTAGTCGGTAGTCCACGCAGCCCCTTGTCCCAGGGGAGCCTCCGCTGAGCCAAGAGGGGCACAGCTCTACCGAGCGGGGCTTGCAGGACTGACCACCTCTGAGGGCTGCTGAGCAGAGTCAGTGGGGACAGGCTGTAAAGAACCAGGCACACAGTAAACATCCATACATATTTTGTATGTGTGAACGTGGGAACTTTTTTCAGTTCCATTCCGGGGAAAAAAAAAAAAAAAAAAAAAAGAGTGCTCTTACTCAAACAGAACTCGGAGGCTCCTCCCTCTCCTTCTCCCTCCCCCGAGGTAGGAGCTGTCAGCAAGGGGTTAAAGGGCAGCCTTGTCAGCTGTCATTTGGTTGGGCTGTTTGCAGGAAGTGGGAAAAGCGGCGCCAGTGGGAAGGGAAGTGCCCCAGGCCTCAGGCTGGGGATGCGCGTGCCCACGCCGCCCCCTGCTGGGCAGACATGGAGTTGCAGGAGCAGAGGCGGCGGCCCACGGGGACTTGGGTGCCCCCCCCCAGGGGCTGGGTTCCCTGAGGAGGAGGGCGCCGAGCCGGGGGTCTCCGGGGCGTGGGTGAAGTGCCTCCCCTGCCAGCTCACGCCTTAAAGGAGAGGGGGCAGGGCTGACAGCGGCTGGGGAGCGCGGACGGAGGGCACCCTGGCAAAGGACCGCCCCACCCCAGCAAGGACAGGCTCGGAGGCGGGGGGGGGGGGGGGGGGGGGGCGCCCGCGTTCCCACTGCCCGGTGGTCCCTGGAAATGCCCACACCCACTCCCCCAGCGCCCGCTCCCCAAGACAGAGAGTGGAGTGAAATGGAGAGTAAAATTTAAAGAGGCACCCCCCCAAAAAAAGCGTTCGAAACAAAACACATTTTAAAATTCGAAATCATTGCAGACATATCCATGATGAACAAAACATCGACATTTTAAATGAAGACAGGATCGGTATTACCGATTTTTCCCTTTGCCTGGGGCTCCAATATGGCTCGGCGCAGCGCAGTTATCCATCTTTATTTAAAGCTTTGATGTTTTGTTCTTCATGGGGTTGGGTGTTGTGGTTTTTTGGGGATTTTTTTTGCATTAATTTTGATCTTTTAAAAATTGCATTAAAATATCATTTATCTTGATTACTGTTTCTGACATCCCCTTAAATTTTTGCCCCAGGCGAGTGCCTTGCTCGCCTCCCTGCGGTCTGTGCCCAGCGGTGGCCCTCCCCCACTCCTGTCTCCCCAGGGGCTCTGCAGCCAGGCCGACCTGCTTCAGCGCCAGCAAGGCTTCTTACTACCACCTATACCATTCGGGGTAGATGACTGGACCTCTCTGATCCTCGGTTTCTTCCTCTGCCACCTAGAGAGGATCCCAGTTGTTTCTACCACACCGGTTGTTGGGAGGATTAAATGAGCTAATGACGCGTGTGAAGCAATTAGCCTGAAGCCAGCATCTTTGGAAAAGCCTCCTGACAGCCTTTGTTTTCATAGTAGACAATTCAGAACCTAGCGATGGTTTGGAAGGATGTGTACATGCAGCCCGTTAGCAGGAAGAAAAAAAAAAAAAACATTCTAATTGTTGAGGATACTCAAGGAGAACCCAAAGCCTGGAGCAAAACATCCATGCCTTTCCATCAAGTCACCGAACATCCGGTCGCTTCTGAACCCTCCTCTACCCGGCACCTGGCACGGAGGGGGGCAGAAGGGGGCGGACAGACCTAAGAGCCACTCCCCACTCCATCCTCACTCACCGGGACCCTTGGGACAAGTGACTTTGGCTCCCCGACCTTCAGCTTCCTCCTCTCTACAATGGGAGTGTGGCTGTCTCTCCTAAGGTCCTACGAGCAAGTGCTAGAAGAGTCCCTGGCACCAGGAGAGTGCTCTATAAACCTTAGCTAACATCACCTTTATTAGTAGAATCGTAACTGACGCTGCTGGTGGAGAGCACGCGTGGCCTCCCTGCACCGGGCCTGGCCAGCTCTGTGGCCTTGAACGCATGCCTGTATGACTCTGAGCCTCGGTTGCCTGGTCCACATGATGTACTCCTTCAAGGGGTTAAGTGAGAACACTCCCAGAGAACATGTAGCTCCCTGCCCGGCCCATGGAGAAGCTGCCCAGTCCCCCGCACCCCAGGGGAAGGGGTGGGGGAACTGGCCTCTCTGCCCCTCAGAGGCCTCACTCCCGCAGCCCCCTACCCCTGGTGTACATCATTCAGACATGACGTGTGTCCCGTTTTTATATGGTCAGCTGTCATTCCGTGCAGTTTCTGGTGACAGGAGCTCACACACACTCGGTTGTTGACGATCCCTACAGATGGAATTACAGCTTTATTCTGTATAATTGGCCATGGATAAGCCCACATTTTATTTTTATTTATCATTATTGCTAATTATACAGGCAAACCCGTGTCATTTAGGGAAGCATATAAATCACATCTCAGACAGTTGTGCAGAACCGATTTCCAAAGGAAGGAGAGTCAACAGGCCCATCTGGCTCGGGAGAGATTTTACACATATACATTATACGCATACATATACACCCATATTGATAGATCAATGTATTTCTATTTCTTTCCCACCACCTTCAGTCTCCCAGGATTTGGGGGGATATTTTCAAAGGAAGCTGTGACGGGCAGACAGTTGGATGTCTCAACTCGTCCAGACTAGTCTCCAGGTATACAATCAGATGCTAATTTAGCTGTTGCTGGTAAGATACTTTGTAGATGTGATTGAAGTCCATAATCAGGTGACTTTACAGAAGGGAGACTGTCCGAGATGCTCTGGTTGGGCCTGGTCTAATCAGTTGAAAGGCTTTAAGAGCTGGGCTCAGGCTCTCTGATAAAGAAGGAATTCCGCCTGTGGACAGTGGCCTTGGCCTGTGCCCGAGGGTCCCAGCCCTTCCCGATGGCCTGCCTCCTGCCCTGGGATGCAGGACCTACCTAGCCAGCTTCCACATGGCCTATGCAACTCCTTCCCCTAATGTATGCCTCCAGCCAGTTTATTCTCTGGCTGAGAAGTCTGACTGAGACAAGGACCCTGGAGAATTGCAACCCACAAAACAGGCTGGGTGTTCATGAGCTGAGATCTGGTCCAAACAATTTAAATGGAATTACTGAAGTTCTGTGAGTCAATTGTGCCCTTCTGAGTGTGGGAAAATCATTACAAAAATTCTCATTCTAAAAGGCCAGTAGCATATTCCAGTATCTTCAAGATCCGTTAGCCTATCCTTTCACTGGGGACACTGAGGCTCGGGGAGGGTATGGACTACCTTGAGACCACCCTGGAAGGCCCAAGCTCCCCTAGCTGTTCTGAAGCATCAGGGCATCTTCCGTCCCCAGCCTGTCTCCCCGAACTCCAACTCAGCACAGCGACTCAGTGAGGACTTCCCTGACCCTCAAAACGTCTCCCTGCAGCTGGTGATTATAAGGTTCTTTACAGGATCCCTTGTGGGCCCACCCCCCTCCTCCACCGAGTATGCTCACCCTACTGCCCCTGGATCCCAGACAGTGAGTGTTCAAAGCACATTTACTTACTGAACTGATCGAGACGCGGTCACCTCACTGGCTGATTAGGGGTTGATCTGTCCCTCCATCACTGGGCAGAGATCCCAGGGCTGAGGACCTGGGCTTGGCGGGGGTCGGGCCCATCTAGCTTACCTCTGCACCTGGTCTAGCTCACCTGTGCACCTAGACAAGCCTCCCGGTGGCATCAACACCTCCGTCTCTGACCGCGTGCTCTGGGAGACCCCAGGCACCCTCCAAATGAAAAGAGAAACAAACCTCTCTCTCCAGATGTCCAACCCACCACACAAGCAGGCCGATGGCACCTCTTCCGTGGTCCTGGGCCTCTCATCGGCGGCCCTCTCTAAGCCCATCCTCTCCCCACCACCAGACTGTCACTAAGCCAGGCTGCCTGGGTTCGAATCCCTGCTCTGCCCCCTCAGGAGCTGTGTGAGCTGGGGCAGGTCACTTTGTTCTCCGAGCAGAGTTTCCCCACCTGTAAAACAGGGGTAACATGAACCCCTTCCTCACAGGTTGTCCTGAGGATTCGGTGGGTCAGCGCGGGTTTGTGGCAAACTCTCTGTGAATGTCAGCCTCCATTGGCAGCTTGAATGTCCCCTCCTCCAGGAAGCCCCTGCCCCCAGCCACCATAGCTAAGTAGCTTCCCCTGCCGCCCCCACACCAGCCACTCTGTCACACCGCCCTGTTTCTGTCATTGCTCTGATCCCAGTCTGGACTTTTCTCATTTACTTGGTGTGGAGCGCAAATCCCCCCACTCCTCTCAAGTCCCTGTACTCCTTGAAGGGAGAGATTTCCAGATATTTAGTGCTGCATATCAAGTCACCTTAAAATTTAATGGCTTGGAATGATAGGCAAGCTGCCGGTCTCAGGTCTCTGGGCAGGGCCCTGCAGGGTGGCTCACCAGTGCTGCAGGTAGGGGGTGCCCTGGCTGGGGCCCTGGGACCTGGGGCTGCCTGGGCCTCTCTTCTCTTACTCTGCCTCTGCCTCTGTCTCTGTCTCTGTCTCTCTCTCTCTCTGTGGTCTCCCATTTATCCTCTTTCCATCACGAGGTGGGTCGTTGCACTTGAGCGCCTTGACTCCCACGTTCCCTGGGACCGTCTGGGCCTGTAGATGTCCCCCCTTATTGGAAAACACAAGCACCCTCTTGCTAGAAGGACAGGCAGAGGCCCCAAAGGAGACTGTGGCCACATAAGCCAATGCCCACCCTCCTTAGATCGGCCCCCACCACCACAGCCTTAACCAGAACCAAATCCCAACATGGGGACACCGATCCCCCACCGATAAGGGGGGCTATTTGCAGCAGGTGCTCTGGGAATGGGATTGGGGAGGGCGGAGCCTACAGCTGGGGGCGCAGGTGTCAGAGATCCCAGCAAGGGTCAGTGGCCTGCTGCCCAGGAGAAGTTTCGGAGGCCTCCTGACGCGGCCATGCTTGGACATTCCCTGCAAAGGGAAAGACAAGCCATCGCACCTTGCCCCTTCTAGCTCTAAGAAAGAAGCTCAACGCCAGGAAGGCCCCTGCTGGTGGGGACGACACACTGCGCACCCGGGAGTGCTGCCATGACCCGCTCATCGGGCCTGCCTGGAAGAGCCCCAGAGCCAGAAAGGACCCTGCAGTAGATCCAGGCTGTAGGTCAGGCTGCTTGGCCGCTTGGCCCACAGGACCCAGAAGATTCCATGGTGACTAGAAATAGAGAAAGATGCCGTGGGACCTCTCTGGCAAACACCAACAAGAAAGCCGCGATGAAGACTTCTAGGTTCTAGATCAAGGTTGTGCCCTCTGTGGCCGCTCCTGCATGCAGCCCGCTGCTGGTAGGAATGGAGCGTCTGACCGTGGGACATGAAAGGACCACGCGGCCGGACACCGAGTTGTAAGGCCAGATGGGTGCAGCGGCACCCCACTGCAGGCAGGTGCAGCGGCACCCCACTGTAGGCAGGTGCAGCGGCACCCCACTGTAGGCAGGTGCAGCGGCACCCCACTGTAGGCAGGAGGCGGTACCTCCAGCAGGGGCCACATGCAAGACCAGAGGACACACAAAGCCTGCGCGAGCAGATGTCCAGACCACATCACCCACCAGCACTGCACCCGCACAGGGGTCATGGGCCACCTTCCTAAAGGTGCTGGTCCATACGCGGTGGCTGGAGGAATGTGTTTGGTGCTGCAGGGGTGCATGGAGCAGTGTCTCTCACACCGGGCCGTGGCCACATATGGGCAGGGACCACATCCCTGGCCTGCTAAGGACATGCTACCAGGAGCTCAGAAACCCCCCCCCACCCCGCCCCAGGATGAGCATCTGGGTTGCCCCGCCAGGCAAGCGCCTAGACCGGCAGAGGTGCCAGCCAAAGGGGGGGGCGGTGTCTGGAGAGTATCTGATGGGGGAGGGGGAGGGTCCGGCCGCGGGACCCGCTGCTTCTCTCACCCACCTTCCCCTGAGGGAGGTCCTTCAAACTCGGACCTGTCTGAGCCAGGGCCGACTCCAGGCGGCAGGTGAAGGGAGCAGCAAACACAGAAGGCAGCCCGTTCAGAAAGTCCCTAGAATGTCTTCAGGATGATGAAATCTCTTGAACAACGGTTATCTCTGGGTAGAGAGGAACTTTGGGTAACTGAAAAGCTGGAGGTGAATTAGTCAGGACACTTGAAAACACACACAAGGAAACTAAACCAACAGGAAAAAGGGTTGCTAGTAACCCGGGAAGAACAGAGTCGGACAGAAAAGAAAAGAGTCCCAGTTTGCCATGTGGCGCGGGCCGCCTACAGTTCCGTACTGGAAACACTGACTAGTGATCTGCACCTCGAAGGGGGGTAGGCCGGGAAGCAAGCACGCGGGGGGCGGGGTGAGGAGAAGGAGCAAAACCCTGCTTCCAAGTCAGGAGGCTTCGGTAACACCTAGAGCTGCGTGATCGGGAAGCAACAAGAGCAAACCAAGCACGTGATTTAGGAAAATGCTGAAAGAAATCAGGGAAAAGTGTTGGAAGGGGGTTCCTTGATGGGGCAAGAGTGATGGACACTGCCTGTCCCCCCCCCCCAATAACCTTTGTGGAAGTACTTGGCTCTCAGTGCAGCAATTACTTCGATTAAATATAAATTAAGAAATAAGACTGTCCCTCTCGGTTCCAAATAGCTCTATTTAAACAGTGCTAAGCACTCAAACACATGCCATGCGCTCAACAGTCTGTGGAGGAAGTGAATGAATGTTCCATTCGGAGGCATCCCCGCAACGTGGCTCCAGTGGGGGAGGCGGGTGATGGAATGCTGGGGTTCAGCTCCTCTCTCCCAGCTGGTGTGGGGGTCCAGGAGGGGAAAGCAGAAGCAGCTCTTCCCGAGGAGGTCAGCTCCACATCTTGTGTCTGATTCCAGCGGGTGGCATCTTGCTGAGACCCCAGCACACACCTCTGTCCCCCACACTTCAGGGATCTTTGTAGGTGAGATCTCCAATTTCATTTACTGAGCCAGCTCCAGGGTGCCATCCCCCCCCCCCCCGCCCTGGCTCTCAGGAGCATGGAGCATAGAAAGGGTCTGCTCACACCACTGCATTTCTGCCCAGCGCTCTGCCCTCAGCTCAGACCAGGGCTGAGTGGACACCCAGCCGGGGAGAGAGGGTGGCCTCCCACTTTGCGGACATCCCACCTTCCTGTGCTTCTCCTGAGCCTCCCTCTTTTGCGTTGAGGAGGAAAACCCGCTGAGATTGAGACCCTGAGAAAAGAGGGACCTGGCAGGTGTCAGAGACTTTTACTACATTTTCGTATAATCGGATGCTGTCACAAATATTTTATGTTTAACAATAAAGCTGGGCCTGAGAAAGACATTATCTTAAAAAGGAGAAAGTGAGGTCTCAATAAATCCTACTTTATTTAGGGAAAGGGAAACTTACCTTGATGTTATCAACAGGAGAGGAGGAAAAAATAAACACTATTGATTTGGTCGTTATCAGGAAAGTGCCTTCTCCAAGGCCATTTTGGGTTCTCATTACAAACGAGTACAGTGGGCAGGATTCTAAGATGACCCACGGTCCTGCCTCCAGTGTCCACACCCTGGTGTTGTCCCTTCTTTGGAAAGTGGGCAGGACCTGCCACTCTCGTCTACCCTTCAGAATAAGGCAAAGGTGAGGGGGTATCACCTCCAGGATTATGTTATATGGCAAAGGTGAAGGGTCGTTGCAGGTATAATTAACATCCCTAACCAGTTGCTTCAAGTTACTCAAAAGGCAGATTATCCTTGGTGGGCCTGACATAGGCCAGTGAGCCCTTTAAAAGAAGGTTTAGAGATGAGAGTCTCTCGTCTCTTTCTGTGTGTCTCTCTCTCTGTCTCTCTCTGTCCTGCTGCCTCCGTAGAAGCAAGCTGTCATGAATTCTACAACCACAAGGAACTGCGTTCTGCCAACAACCTGACGAAGCTGGGAAGCTCCGACCCTAGTCAGGTCTCCAGATGAGATCGCAGCCAGACCGGTACTTTATCTCAGCCTCGTAAGATTCACAAAAGAGAAGCCGACTAAGCTGTACCAGATTTCTGACCTGAGAACTGTGGGGTAGCAAATGGGTGTTGTTTTAAGCCACGAATGTTGTACTAATTTGTTACACAGCAATAGCAAGCAAACATAATGAGCCAATTAAGATTGCTTTAAAAGGCAACAAAGTAAGTGGTTGCACTAAGATCACTCACACACCGACAGGACAAGTGGGGAAAATGTCCTCACCCCATACCCACGTGCCCTTCAATAACACGCCAAGGGACAGGCTCGTAGAGGGAATCTGAAAAGTGCCATGTTTCTCGCCACTCAGGTGGGAATGAAGATGCTGAGCTCTGGAAAATATTGGACCCTCAAGAGTCCTGATGATGACAAGGACACTGCAGGAGACCCAGGTGAGGAGTTGACGTAAGACTGATGGATGAAACGTGAGAAATGGAATTTGCCATGTTGCCAAAGTGATACCTCCTGTGTTGTATGATTTTAAACATGCACGTATTACTAGTTAAATAAACATGATGAGTGGGCATTTGACTACTTCATCTACATCTCAGCCAATCTGCTGCCTCTTCTGACATCCTAGTGGGAAAATGGGGAGAGTCCCCTTCTGTTTTAGGTCCCCATATATTCAGGCATATGTGGGGATTGTTGTCAATGAATTCATGGGTGTCTGTTTCCCAAATGGAGGGGGGAGTCGCTGCTGGGAAGTAGGGGAGCTGGGACACAAAGCAACCACATTTGGCCCGAAGACCATCCTTTTGAGACTACTGTAGACATACATGGCGGGAGGGAAGTTTCCAGAACCACAAGAATCCGCAGATGACAGGGACATCGAGGTGGCCCCAGGCTCTTCCACTGGAATCACAAGGCTGAGACCCCCCCCCCCAGCCTCCCATAAATCTCCTGGTTCAGGTCCTAAGACTCGTACCTCTCCCCCAGCTCATCCCTGAAACTCCTTCACCTCCCAGAGATAACAGCTTGGCTTTCAGCACAATTTCAGTTGTGTTAATGGAAAAAAAAATATCTCTGAATGAAGGCTTTTAATGACCAGCCATACATTTCTCATTCTCCAGCCCATAGGGATATGGATCTTGTCCATTTACTGTCCCCACTGATATTTGGGGTAATGTGTCCCAGGAACCTAATTCTCAGACCATAATGGCAGAGAGAACCCATTTGGGGGTCACATTTTGAGCTAATGATATATACTCATTTAGGGTATGGACAGCTAAAAGCTAAAATGCACGGCGAGGAAATTACTGTCAAATTCTGCTTTTTCACTTTTAAGCTCCAGAGCTCACAAGAGTTGTGAAAAGTTCTCAAAGTTTGATAAAAAGCCACACAGAGAGTTTAATTCCCAAACTAGGTCAACTTAGGAAAAGAAAGAGACGTTGCCCCCCCTTTTTTTTAATTAGAAAAGAATTTAATGGATAAAAAATTTATTCTTGGGGTGGCTGGGTGACTCAGTCGGTGAAGCATCTGCCTTCAGCTCAGGTCATGATCCTGGAGTCCCGGGCTCGAGTCCCGCATCGGGCTCCTTGCTCAGCAGGGAGTCTGCTTCTCCCTCTGACCCTCTTCCCTCTCGTGCTCTCTCTCTCTCTCTCTCATTCTCTCTCTCTCACATAAATAAATAAAATCTTAAAAAAAAATAAAATAAATAAAAAAATAAAAAATAATTAAGGGGCACCTGGGTGGCTCAGTTGGTTAAGCGTCTGCCTTTGGCTTAGGTCATGATCCTGGGATCCTGGGTTCGAGCCCCAAGTCCAGCTCCCCACTCAATGGGGAGTCTGCATCTCCCTCTACCTCGGCCCCTCCCCCCCACTCATGTGCACATGCTCTCTCTCGCTCAAATAAATAAATAAAATATTTAAAAAAGAATGTATTCTTCCTATGCCACACCCTCTCCTTCAGGAGACAACCTCCTGCGTGCCCTCCCACCCTGTGGTCACAGGTATGGACAATCCTGAGCCAGTGCCCTTCCTCCAACACGTGTAGGGGGCGGGCCATGAGCCATGTCAGCCAATCAGAAGACTCCATCCTGCTGGGCATGTGACCCAAGCGGGCCAATCAGGGACTTCCCTGGGACTTGATGCCAGGAGAGTTTCTCATTCTTGAGTGGTGAAGGCCAGGTAGGCTGGAGCTTCTGCCACCATTGTCCCCAGGACACAGAGGGACCTGACTCAGGAAAATAGGGACACGAACGTGAAAGCAGACCTTAATGGAGCTGTGAGAGAAAGAGAACAATGTGGTGACACCACTTGACTCTCTGGAGCCTCTAAACCCAGCGACACCCCTGAACTTTTCCGTTTCGTGAGCCAACAATGTCCAATGGGGGCCAACGCCAGTCTGAGTGGACTTTCTGTCAGTTACACCAGAAACGTCCGAGGGATGCGGGGATGCGGGGAACTTCTGTCCCTTGTTCACTCGGACGGCAGAGACACAGTCCCGCTCCATGGGGAGCACAGGTGAGAGAGGTGGCAGGTGTCACACGAGGTGGCCCCGGACCTGGTCGCTAACAGGGGCGATTAGCACCACGGCGGAGAAGTCAGGGCCCTCGGGGGCACGTGTGACGGGGGCGGGGGGAGTCTTCCTCCCGAAATGACCCAGGAGATTCGACAACAGCTCCCGCACTCCCTGCTTTTGTCCTGTAGGATACTCTCTTTTGTGTTCCAAAGTCATCAGGGATGCTACGCTGGGGGAAAACAAACATTGTCTTTCCTCCCTCAAGAGAAACCTCTGCTTCGTCCTAAGCGGAGATAAACACTCCTCGCTGCCGCAGAAGCCCAGGGGTACAGAGGGACCTCCTGAAACAGTCCGGAGGGACGTGTGCTCGCCTCACCCCACCCCAGCCCCAGAACGGACCGCTGCGCATCCCCCAGGAGGACACACGGGGCCCGCTGGGCTGCAGGCACGTGCACGGCTCCCCACTGTGGCTCCAACGTCCCCCCACGCCATTCGGGGTCCCACCCAGCAAACTCCCCGGAGAAGGTTTACTTCCAAACGGGCCAGTAGCCAGGGGCCAGGGAGGCTTGAAAAAGCGCCTGAGGGTTGGGGCACAGGCACCGGCCTTGGAGGGTGGCAGTCCCAGCCCCGCATCCCGGTTGTCGGCCAAGTGCACAGGGTTGCCTGCCCACCCCGGAGTGGCTACCTCGCATCTGGTGGGCCCGTCGCTCTAACAGGGAGCCCCTCCTCTAAGGCCAGCCGGACATTGTGCAGAGCTGGCCCCGTGGTCTGGGCCCCACCCTCTGGACACACTCTTCTCCCCCTTGCTCCAGCCACACCAGTGTCTCCCCAGTGCTCACACACACAGACACGTATGTATACACAAGCAGACACACGCACGCACACACAGACGTGCATGCACACAGAGACACACGTGGACATAGGCACCGGTGCGCACACACACGGTACTCATACATGGGCAGACACAGGCGTGCACGCACAGACACGTGTGCAACCACAGACATGCACGTGTGCACACACACACACAAAGATACACAAATAGGCGGACACACAGAGGGCAGCAGTGTGTGAGGGGCTGAAGGTGAGAAGGAAGCAGGGAGGAGGCACAGATCCAAGGTGAAGAAGGGACACGATGGCCACTGACACTTGGGGGTCACCGTGGCTCCCTGTGGTGGGAGACGGGATCGGGGCCCCCGCTTGCACTAGCCCGGGATTCAGCCGCCGCTGTTGGACAAACTGGATTCACATTGGCGCTCGTCCTGAGCTGCCTGAGCCTGGGCCGTTCTTCCTGCAGAGGGGGGAGAGGGCGGTAGCGGCCTCAGGGGTGCGGCGAGCACTCCATGGAACTTTGGACCCGAAGGTCTCAGCGCAGCACCTGTCACAGAGCCAGCGCGCGTGGTAGCTAGAAGTCCTACGGGTAACACAGAGAAACACTGTGTCTGGATCAGAGAGAGGCGAACAGGCAAGCCGCATGGCCATGTCAGAGTGGTGGCCTCCCTAGAAACTCTGCAAGACGCTGGGCCAGGTCAGCCCCCTGGGGACCCCCGACAGCACCACAGGAGTGTCAGGGTCTTGTCCTCCCCTCACCTGCAGCCCAGAGATGGTGGCTGCTGTGGCAGAGCCTAGGGCCACCAGCAGAGGGCAGTGACGGCCAACAGATAGACCCGTTCAGGAGCCCAGGTGTGACAACCCCGAATCCCCCAGAAATGTCTATGCTTTCCTGGGGCCCCGGGGGACAAGGGCACATCTCGGTGATACTGGGCAATGGAAACGGCCCCACCCAGACCTCCAGGTCGCTGAGAGATGGAAAGCTGGAGGGGGGCGGGGGATGGGCCTCAGCAGGATTCATTATACCTATTTGCACAAGAAGGAAAGGGGACTGGGGAGGCATCATGGGGCTGACAGCACACTCCTTGGAGAGCAGAGTTCACCTTCCTCCGTGGGGGAGAAAGGCAGCAGCCCCGGGTCGAGGCCTTGGCCCTGCTCCTTCCCTGCCCACCTAAGGATCTTGGGTAAGGGGAATGGAAGGGCAGGCCATTTGCTTCTCCAAGGACCCCGACTCCCTGCACCCACTCTCCGAGTGCTTCCTCGGATTCTCACCGGCCTTCCCCCCAGCCCCTCCAGCTTCCCAGACCGAGACCCCAGGCGCTCCCAAGCACTCTGACACCCACGCAGTCACGTGCCTCCCAGGCCCAAACCCAGGTTTGCAGCCCAACTTGGGTGCTGCCTCCTGAATGTCCTGCTGGCCTGGAACTCAGCTCGTCCACACTGGCCCCAGCACCTTCACCCTTCACACCCTCCCGTCCCACTGCACCCCATTCAGCCCATCCTTCCTCTTAGTTTCTCCCCTGTTGGGTCAGCACATCCCCGAGGACTCAGCCAGCCAGGGACACCATTCACCAGCACATCATCATGAACATTCACGATTAACTCAGTTGGGGAGCAACCATGAGGCTGCAAAACAGGACGGTAGGTGGGGTCCGCCAGATGAGGAGAAGCAAGGCGAGCATCCAGGCAGAGGGAACCACGTGTGCAAAGGGCCTAAGGAAGGGAGCAAATGAAAGAAGTTGCAGAGGAAAGGAACGTGGCCCAGAACAAGACCCACGGGAAGTCAGTGGGGCATGAAGAGCCCTGAAGCCTTCGGTCAGGAGCCTCGACTTAACTTTGCAGAGCAATGGGGAGTCATTGAAAGTTCGCAACAGAAGAGAGATGTTGGCACAGTTTTGCTTTTCAGAGACCATTCTGAAGGCTGGGCAGAGAAGGGAGGGCCCCAGGGAGACACGAGACACCTCCCAGCGGGGTGAGCCTTGGGGCCGGAGCGTGGGGCAGCTCATGCCACAGGCCTTGGCGACAGGCGGACGTGGGGGTGAGGGACAGGCGGGGGAATGGGGTTCCGCTCTGAGACGGGGCACCATCCAAACAGTGGTTGGCCTGATTTTTGGCCAGAGCAGCTGGTGACTCCCTAGCGCAGCTTGGCAGTGAACTTGCACGGGCCCTTCCAGCGGCCCGAGTGCACTGCCCGATCATTTAGAAGGCATCTGCTCGGCTCCTCCCAGTGGCTGCCACCTAGCCACTTCGTGTCCTCAGCACACTGGCATCGTTGTAAAATGAGGCTCCGCTCCCAGCCAATACATTAAACTTAAATGTTTTCTATAACCAGCGCACCCTGAGCCTGCTTTAATCCCCACCTGATTTATCTACCCAATTTATCACCAGGCCTCGATTCAATCAATACTGGCTGAGATTCAGCCAGAAGAGGCATCTGATTTATGTATGCAGACACTCCCGGGGTGATTTGAGATTCCACTCCTGCACCACAGTGCTCCCCATCTCCCAAACTGATGGGTCGGCCTCGCTGCAGGGCAAACCAGCCTCCGCATCCAAATGACCGAGCAGAGGTGGGCCGGAGGCACCCTCTCCCTTCCCAAAGGGGCCTGCAGTCCTTGTTCCTGGACTGCCCTGGGCTGGCCCTGACCTCAGGACCCCCTGGGAAAGAAAAGTTTCACAAACTACGAAGGCTCTGCGTTAATCTGAGCAGAAACAGGCCCTGGGAAGGGGGAAGACATGCGTGCCCTGTGTGAATTGTGTCTTACTGCCCTAGGATCAGGGTCTCAACTAGATTCTTATCTTTTGCTCTGGACGCATAAAAACAGGATGTTGGGGTTTCTTGTTCCCAAGGATTTAGCAAAACTTCTGCTAAAAAAAAAAAAAAAAAAGTAAAGAAAAGAAAAAAGATGCCAGAAGGATTTTTTTACTTCCAGAAGGAGGGTCATGGGGTCTGAAACCAAATATAAGAGGTCAAGGTCTTCCCTCTTGAACTTTCTCTGGCAAAAGTTCAATAGAATCATATCCGCTGGTTCTAATTCTAAACTTCCTGAAGGGGGAACAGCAGGAGGGTTTGCTCAATCTATAGCCTTTCTCAAAATAAATCACTAGCAGGTCATGGCAGCAGTAATTATTCCGATATTACTTGGTATCTCCATGTTTTTCCCTCTCCCCTTTCTTTAAACAGACTTGGAAATGCCTTTGGGCAGGAGGAAAACTTTTTAAAAGCTCGAACCATTCATCTAGCACTAAATGCTTTCAGGGCCCCACAAGTTGTGTAAGTGGGTGGCAAGGCTGGGGGGGGGAGGGGGGAGGCAGTAGGGAGTGGTAGGGCCTAGGGCAAACTTAGGAAGGAGGAAGCTGCTCTCCACCCGACCCAGTCGTTGCCTGGGAGGGCGAAATCCAGATACTAGGGTCCTTGGTCTTGCCAAAGGCTCTTGGGACCCCCCCAAAAAACAAGCACATGCATTCTGTGCCATCAGGCCATGTGAGGACCCCCGATGTCCCAGGACCATTGGGATCTGGTCAACGCCTTTAATCCCACCCCTAGAGGGGGAGAGTCTGTAAGGCTGACCGAGGCTCAATTTACAGCAGTCCAATGGGATGAGGCTCCCTGAGTCAAAATTCATTTTGCATCAAAGTAATATTTTCCCGGGTGCCTGGGTGGCTCAGATGGTTAAGCGTCTGCCTTCGGCTCAGGTCATGATCCCAGGGTCCTGGGATCGAGCCCCGCATCGTGCTCCCTGCTCAGCGGGGAGCCTGCTTCTCCCTCTGCTTCTCTCTCTCTCTTTCTCTCTCTCTGGCTCTCATGAATAAATAAATAAAAAATCTTTAAAAAAAAAACAAAGTAATATTTTCCCTTCTGCTTTTTCCCTCATGACCCACCCCCCCCCCGCCCCATGTGGGAAACAAGCATTTGGTGCCACCCCAAGAAGAAGGGATGCTGTGCAAGCTGGAGCAAAACCGGAGTCGGTTCTTGGTCTCTGAGTCTCAAAAGTCTCATCCTTAGAGAAGTAGGGAGCCATCAGGGAGATCGGGCTGGGGGCAGTTCTGGAAAGAAAAACAAGCTTCATAGAAAAGTTACCCTCCCAGGAGCCTGCTTCTCCCTCTCCCACTCCCCCTGCTTGGGTTCCCTCTCTTGCTGTGTCTCTCTCTGTCAAATAAATAAATAAAATCTTTAAAAATAAATAAATGAAATAAAGAAAAGAAAACTTACCCTCCCATCTCATTCATCCCTGAGCTAGGCAAAGTTCCTCCAGAAGTGGGTGGCTAGGAGGAAGTGGCCCTCTTCTCAGGTAGAAGCCCCTTGAAAGAGCGCAAGACCCCCTCAAGGATATGGCTTGCCCAGACTTTCCAAGGCACAGAGGACATGAGTCGGCCTCCCAGAGCTGCTGTGGCAAGAAGTGGGGACTGAGTGGGGACTGAGATGTGCATTTCTAGCAAACTCCTAGAGGTGCTGGAGCCCTGCCAGGGGTAGCCCCAAGATGTCATGGGAATAAGAGCCTGAGGTCTTGCAGCTTCCTGGGCCCCCAAGCTGCTCTAAATGGTGAGGGAGCAGCTCAATGATCCCACTGTCCCTGAGAATAGATAGAAAGTGGCCCAAAGAGAGCAGGACCAGGCAGGACCCCTGCAAACATCCAATGGAGGATTTAACAGTCATCTGCATGGAGCAGAGTCTGAAGGTCAGGCAGGACCACATGTCTCAGCGGAGGCCAGCTGCCCAGCCCTGATGCCTAAGCGTGCCCCAACTGCCACAGAACAGAAATTTAAAAAAGAAAACTTTGCTTCTCCATCTCATCCCGTTGAAGGACTTGGATCAGACACCCACCAAGCCTGGTGCTGAGGTCCCCTCAGGGCAGTGTTGCCTTTGCGCAAAGTGTGATGGAAACCTCTGGTGGAGCAGCGGTGTCCCGATGTTAATGCCCATGCAAATCACCTGGGATTTGTTGAAATGCACACTGACTGAGCCGGTCTGGAGTGGGGACTGAGATGTGCATTTTTAACAAACTGCTAGGTGAAGTCAGGCTGCCTCTGCAGGGACTGCACTTGGAGTAACAGGGTTCTAGGAGGTGTCCAGGGAAGACCTAAGACCTAGAACATGTTGGAAGAATCCCAGTGGTTTGCCCACAAGCCTGACTGCTGGCCAAAGCACAAATGCTGCCTCCCTGGAGGGCTTCCGGTACATTCTCTATCTGGGAATTAAAGTTAACTGAAAAATCGTAGAATCAAGGTTTTAAAATATGAACCCGTGCTCTTAAGTTAGATTGTGGCGATGAGTGTGCAAGTCAGGAAATTTACTAAAAATCCTTGAATTGTACACCTAAAACAGTTCTAATTTGGGTTTATGTAAACTATTTCTCAATAAACCTGTTTTTTTTTTAAATGTGCCGCACTCCAGTGGCCAAATTTGAGATTATCTGAGCATCTAGAATATAGAAATAACTGTAATTGGTTGAAACACATTGAAGATATAAATATCCAAGCATCCATAATGATTAAGGACTAAGCATTTTCCCTGCCTCTTCACTTGGAACTGCCTTTTAGGAAAAGCAGACAGCTCCAAAGGATGAAAGAAAGCTTGTTTTTATAGAAGAATGCCAGCTAATGAAATGTAGAAGGAATGACAGAAGGTCACCACTTTGCAACCCCCCGTGGAAGAATTGGCTCAGTTGGGGGTATGGGTTTGCTCAAGGGTGGATGGAGGCAAAACCACAATGAGCTACAACTTCACACCCACGAGGATGGCTCCGATCACAGCAGACAACAGTGGGGAAATCAAAACCCTCGCACACTCTTGGTCGGAATGTAACACGGTGCAGCTGCTTTGGAAAACCCTCTAGCGGTTCTCCAGCTGATTAAACATAGAGTTCTCATATGACCCAGCAATTCCACTCCCAGGTATATATCGAGAATTGAAAATATTTGTGCACATGGGGCACCTGGGTGGCTCAGTCCGTTACGCGTCCGACTCTGATTTAGGCTCAGGTTACAATCTCAGGGTCCTGGCATCGAGCCCCGGCAGCATTTGTGCTTTGGCCAGCCGTCAGGCTTGTGGGCAAACCACTGAGATCGGCAAACCACTCTGCTCAGCACAGAGTCTGCTCGTCCCTCTCCCTCTGCTCCTCCCCCTGCGCTTACTCTCTCTCTGTCTCTCTCTGTCTCTATCTCTAACATAAATAATAAATAAATAAAATCCAAAATGTCCGGGATAAGTAAACACCTAGGAACAGAAAGATTAGTGGTTGTCAAGGGGCTGGGGGGCTAAGGGGATGCGAAGTAACTGTTTACTGGGTATAGGGTCTCCTTTGAGAGGGAGGAAAATGTTCTGGGACCAGATAAAGGTGAAAGTTGCACCAGTCTGTGAATGTACTAAAAACCACTGAATTGTATACTTTAAACGGGTGAGTTGTATGACATGTAAACTCTATCTCAGCAAAGCTACTTTTTAAAAAGGCAAGTAGGAGCACAAATATTGGATGATCCCACTTCTGTGAAGTACTCGGAGCAGTCAAATTCATAGACAGAGAGAGTAGAATGGTGGGAGCTGGGGCTGGGGTGGGGGGAATGGGGAGTGAGTGGGGGTGGTTTCAGTTTGGGAAGATGAGAAAGTTCTGGAGATGGGTGGTGGTGACGGTTGCACAATAACGTGAATGTACTTAATGCCCCTGAACTATACACTTTAAAATGGTTAAAATGAGGGGCTCCTGGGTGGCTCAGTCGGTTAAGGGTCTGCCTTTGGCTCAGGGTCCTGGGACTGAGACCCGAGTCGGGTTCCCTGCTCAGTGGGGAGTCTGCTTCTCCCTCTGCCCCTGCCCCCACTTGTGCTCTCTCTCTCTCTCTCTCTCTCTCTCTCATAAATAAATAAAAACTTTAAAATAAAATAAAATGGTTAAAATGGTAAATTGTATGTCATATTTGTTTTACCATAATAATAAAAAAGGTAGATAGAGAACAGAGTATTCACAATGTGTGAAGGAATCATCCCCAAAGGACCTACTGGTCCAAAGGAGGAAACATAACTTCTCAGTGGAGAGGGGCTACCATCACCACCTCAACCCTGAGCTCAAACTTCTACCCCTGACAGTGGGACTGCCTGCAGGCATGCCTTGTGATGTACACGAGGTTGGCCGTGAAGTAATCTGGCAGAAATGGTCAACCTGGGTATGATCCCACTGGAGGTTCACTAATTGCTGACCCCTTGACTTTGAACTTGACCACTTGACTTGCTTGTTCAGTGATCTATGGCCAGGAGTCCCCGTTGGGCGGCTCTGAGCCCATACCTCCAAGGAGCCCCGCCAACTGCGCCTGCCCTCACCTGCCTCTGCGGCAACGAGACCACGCCCAGCCACCCTGCTGATCCACGGAGGGCGAGAGGCCTGGGGGGCAGGGCCGCTCCAGCCAAGCCCTGGCCGGGGCAGTGCCAGGCCAGCCGCCCTAGCAACATGCGATCAGGACTCAGTCACCAGTGGCTCTGCAGCAGGGCAGCTGACTCGTACAGCCTCTGAGGCTCCTCCCACCTTCCTGCCCCATCTCACTCCTATTGCCCTCATTGATGACTATGCTCTCATGTCAATGGTTTCTGGAAGGTTCTAAGCCTGCCCAGATTTAATTCCTTCCCCAAAACGGCAGCTTCATGAGGCAGAGACAGACTGGCCTGCCGCTGTCTCTCAGAACGTCGAATAGGATGTCTCCTGTTTTCTTGGAATTTCAGCTGAAGCCCCTGGCTAAAGACAATATGTGATACATCCCCACCTTCCGAAGACAGGCACTTACCATTCAGGTAACACCCGGACTTGCTAACAGAGAGCCAAAGCCACTTCTGAGACCCACACACTACTCCAAAGAAAATAGCCACTATTTTCTAGAAGGTTAGAAACTCAATGCAGGGAGTGAGGATTTCTTGCGGGGGGGGGGGAGTTGTCTTCTCAGAGGGGGCTCTGGGCATCTCCGCACTCTCCCCACCACCAAAAGCCACGTGAAGGGCATCTAGAGACACCTTCACAGGGACTGAGGATGCCCCCAGGGGGCCCCTGACACCTCACTGCCCGCCCAGGGGAAGGTTTGCCCAGCCGATTCTAGATCAGGTTCCGGGCAGCAGCCCATACTTCAAGAATCCCATAGTAAAAGGACAAAGACTACGTTCCCTGGGCCAAGTGCACACATAGGGGCAGGTAAGAGGACGCGCCTCGTCCTACCCAAGAGTATCGCCTGCCCCGGCAACACGCAGAGGCTGGGCGGTGAACAGTCAGAGGGAGGAGGGTGGGTTTTACGAGGTCAGCAGGGGATCACCACTGTGAAAGTCCCAAGTGGGGGGTCTCCAAACACACACTCGGTGCCTGGTAACCCCAAGAGAAGGCCTTTGGCAGCCGGTGGGGGAACCACGAGCAACCTCTCTGCCCGAGCCCTGTGTCCTGGGCCCATCCCGAAGACGCCAGAAACAGCTGGGAGAGTGGACAGGTGTGGGGGGCAGAGAGCAAAAGCCCACAGCCACCAGCCCAGCCCCTGGCCAGCCCCGATCAGCCCTAGCCAGGGGAGGGGGCTTCAGTGGAGGAAGGGTTGCACTTTCTATTTGGGCCAGGAGGGGCTTTTAAAGACTTGCAACAGACAGCTGTTGATTCATAGCAGAAAATAGCCAAATGTTCTAGTGAACACCCAAGGCAGGGAGGGGAAGTTGACAGGGTGGGTGCACAGGGCATCAATGGGGCAACGATGAAACCATTCCCCATAACTCCAATCAGAGTGGCCTAGAGCCTAGAGGAAGTTTCGAGCATGTGAAGCTCCATCACCAAACCTGTTGCATGCCCGGGTGGGCGGCACGTCCGTCATCTCCCCTCATTGCTAGCACGTGCATTTGTCTGAAGTCCAATGCCCCAAGCTGCAGGGTACCAATCCGTTTCTTTTCAAAGGAAGCAGCTTTGTCTACCCAAGCCTCTGTCTCTGCGGGGCAGGGCGGAAATAATAGAACTTCCGAGCATCCTCACAAGAAGCAAATGAGATACTTTATGGCTTTAGCAAATCTGGTACATGGTTTTGCATTATTTAAATATAATTCCTACACAATGTGTGAGATGCACCAGGTATGAAATACACTGCAGTTTGCTACCAGGTGGAGATAAATCATAAAGTTCTTTGAAGGTGTCATTTGGTAAAAATAACTCTGATGTGTGCTCATTTCAAGCCCCACCCTTCTCTGCAGGCTGTGGCTTATACTTCGCTTTGGGGAAATAACGTTGAGGATCCTGAGTTTCAACACATCTAAATTAGCAAAACCCCTCCTTGCTTTTCTTGTTGCAGCCTCTCCTGGGTGATAGAGACATTATTTAAAATGTTCATTAGAACTGCAAGGAAGATCCTGGACTTTTCCTCCCTTTGGGGGGTTAAAAGAAAAATGGAATTTATCTCTAATGCTGGCTGGCTCTTATCCCTGACCCCTAGACCATAATTTGTGAGGGCCTGGGGGAAGAATCTTTGAACTGGAGGACTATATTTCTTTCTGAATTCTTATATTATTACCTTTATGTGAAAAGTACTATCTACATAAAGTTAGGTTTTTTTTAAATATTCTATACTATACAAAGATCAAAACAGCATAAAAGAGGAATGGAAAGTCCTTGGGGCATAATGGTCTCGAGAGAGAAGAGAAAATTAACAAATGCAACAGGATCTACAATTTCTATGGGGCACCAGAGAGGTCCGGGTCTGGATCAGAGGACCCTGCTGACCCGTAAAGTTGATCCGCGGTCTCGCTGCGACACCTGGTGGCCGCCTCGCTCGTCCACCTGAGGCAGCAGCGCCCAGCAGCGCCACCTGGCGGGAGCTCCTGGCCGACGCTGGGAGGCCTGGGGAGGATTCAGGACCCCCCAGGGGCCTGTCCTGTGGTCGCTGGGGCTCCGCGGAGGAGAGGTGCTGCGAGGTTTTATTATCTGCCCCACCATCCTGCATTCTGCACTGCCTGCTGGTGCCCAGCCCAGTGGCCTGTCCTAACCAGGCTCTGGGTGAGCACTTCTGCAATACTTTCACAAGGAGGGCCAGTAAACAGGGCAAGGGGGTCTTGGGGAGGTAACCGAAGTCACAGCCACCAGGCAGGCTGGTTCACCCCTCGAGAAGAAGCATGGCCTGTGATCAGGCGCATTGTCAGGTGCTTGTTAAAAGCATGGTCTCTAAAGTCAGATGTCTTCACTTTGCCATTTTTGTACTGTGTGACTCTGGGCAGGTTGCTGACTTCTCTGAGTCTGCTTCCTCAATTAAAAGTGGGCATGGACTAGAACTAGAAGACCTCTGACTTTCAGGATCACAGAAAAGACTACATGAGATAATGCACGCAAAATGTCTGGCCCAGGGTGATTATGATTATTATGATTCTCAGACTTTGGAGAGCTCCTGTGGGGGTTTCTCTTCCCTTTGTTTTTTAGCTATATTTTTAATTACAAATGTAACACGTGCTATTAAACATAGAATTACCGTATGACCCAGCAGTTCCCCTTTCAGGTGTATACCCAGAAGAACTGAAAACAGGTACTCAGGCAAATCCTTATACGCTCATTTATAGCAGCATTATCTACAATAGTCAGAAGGTGGAAAGGGCGCCTGGGTGGCTCAGTTGATTAAGCGTCTGCCTTCGGATCAGGTCGGGGTCATGGGATCGAGCCCTACGTCAGGCTCCGCACTTGGCAGGGAGTCTGCTTGAAAGATTCTCTCCCTCTCCCCTTCTCCCCGCTCGTGCTCTCTCTCAAATAAATAAATAAAATCTTTTTAAAAAAAAAAAAAGTGGGAACAACCCAGATGCCCATCAACTGATGAAGGGATAACAATGGAATATTATTCAGCCATAAGAAGGAATGAAGTGCTGATACGCGCTATGGTGTGGATGAATCCCGAAAACACATGCTAAGAAGCCAGATACATACTGACTTAATTTGTATGAAGAATCCAGAATGGGCAAATCCATACAGACAGAAAGTAGACTGGTGATTGTCTAGGGCTGGAGGGAACTGGATGGGAGAGGGGTAGACTGTTAATGGGTCCAGTGTTCCTTTGTAGGGTGATGGAATGTTCTAGAACTAGATACTGGCGTTGGTTGCACAACATTGCAAATATGTACAACATCATTAATGACAAATTTCACATTATCTTACCATAATAAGAGGAGAAACACTGGTCGTGACCGTTTAGAGATGTATAAAGCAAGAGTGCTGACCTCAAGCAGGCAACGCTAAGAGTCTGAAGATCTTTGACATCATTATTTTTGCTCAAATAAACTTATATGCACATTTATTGGATTTGCCTCTTTTTCAAAATTGTAACTCAGTGATCTCATACACATCTCCTGGGCCACTTGCCGTTTCTCACTTCAGGACACATCACACCCCTTAATGTCTTAAGAAATTAAGTCATTTCTTAATTGCTGCAAAAGGTGCCACCGTCAGCCTCACTGGTGGGCATTTGGAGCGTCTCCAGGCACTTGCCACCGTAAAGAGCTGTCATGAACATTCGCACACATGGCTCATTATGTTCTGGGGGGTTTCTTCTCTGCGGGATGGAGGCACAAAACTGGGGTCGCTGGACAGAGTCATGGGCGCACCTACTGTGGATCAGAATCCTCCGAGCTCCCCTGCGCCGGCTCGCGCACATGCGCACATCGCAGGGCCAGATGTGACCAGTGTCTATCATTCTTCCCGTGGCAAACTGACCCTGCACACCAACCGAAGGGTGGCTCAGTAGGACACTGTATGGGCACAATGGTGGGATTTGACCATGGGTGGGGTTGGCCCCGTTACGTAGCCCAGGTTTGGGGACCCCCGGGCAGGGGGTCCGCAGATCCTTTCTGGAATGTGATGGGAGCTCTGAAGTTCCCCCCAGAGCACACGTGTGCGCTCACACGCACATTTTGCAGACAATTTCGGGGGCTCAGGCAGAGAAGCCCGCCTGCGAGCCCCCACCACTGAGCCCTGCTCTTGAGTTTCCAACGTGGCGCAGACTGCAGCATCTCTGACATTTCCAGTGAACACAAACACCAGCGTTTTTCTAAATGCTAATGGGTTTCTGTGCCCTCTGCTGGATGCTCACATCGTCAGGCCGGCCCTGCGGAGGCAGAGCAGAGCGCCTGGAATTTTCCTCTCATCTTAGAGCTTTTTTTTTTTTTTTTTTTTTTTTTTCCCCCTCCTGCGCAACTGGCCCTGTTGTTTTCAATTCGGAACGACTTTCTGGAAGTTGCTGAAGAAGCCCTGTACTTAATACCAAAATCAGCAAGTTTCAGGGAAATTATTTATCTCTCACTTTGGGAATTATTAGTTCTGGATGGAGACTCTTATTGTATAAGGTTTGCTGAAAATTTATGAGTCTATCTGGAAACCGGGAGCGTATTGATTCCCAGTGAGTAAACATTTTAAGCAAATTAAGTGGTGCTAGTAATAATAATAATAATGGGCACTATTTTTCAAGTGTCTGCTCTGTGCCAGGCATTTAATCCCTCCAGTGATGACAGGGGCAGGTTTTATTACCCGAATGTTACAGACGAAGACACTGAGAGATGCAATTGCTTGGCCCCATGCCACACAGCCGATGGAGAAGGAAAGTTCTCAACCCCACCTGCCGGATGGCCAGCCCGGTAGGGCCACAGTGGCGAGGCTTCGGGCCCCAAGCGCTCTGCCTCATCTGTCCTCTCGTCTCCAAAACATGAGCAGGTTAGAATGGAGACGACAAGACTCTGACGGACGGAGAAGCTGAGGCCCTTGGCCCTTGACAGTTTGCCCCCAAGGTCACACACGCACTAGGAGTGGAGAAAGGGATAGAATCCAGGCCCACAAATACCCCGGGAACAAGACCCTGCTTTTCAATCCCGGCACAATCCTCTTGCCTGCAGAAGCCTGCTCTATGTTAAAGGGGAGATTGGTGAGGGTGGGGAAGGGGTCAAAGGCATACTAGCACCAAACAGACTTTCTCCTTATTGGAATCAGGACTCAGAGCAATCTGCACAGAGACTAATGCCCCCAGCCTGTGTCTCAGTGTCATTTGAAGCAGTCTCAGGGCCACAGAGAAAGTCCCCCAAGTTGCCACCAGGGGGAATGCCCTTCCTTCCAGCTCTCTGGGAAGCTCTGGTTGGTGAATTGTCCTCGGGTGAGGAAAGCAACAGGGTCCAAGATGCAGGGAGATTCAGTGGCAAGAGAGAGACCCAGGGGGTAGCCTGGGGTCCAGAGGGGCAGCCAAGGTGCCCACATCCAGGTTCTGGAGGATGCTGGAGACCAGGCAGATAGACTGGATGCAGAGGAAAACTCTGCATCTCTGTCCAGCTGCCTCTGAGGCCATGGCTGCGGCAGGGGGACCCAGGGGCTGGATGGCTAGGAGGCTGGGTCAGCCGAACCAGGCCTGACCAAGATGTTCACATTGCCCTCTGGACCCCACAGTGTGTATGACCTCTTTCTGATTTGTACTGCATTGCCTTCTAGAAAAGATTTGAGGCAACTTCCAATTAAACATGTGTACAAGAAAGAACAACTTGTTATAACTCATTCAGGGCAAGCGCAAGGGGAGGGTATTTGCCCCAGCTGAGCATCCTGGCAGGCAAGGTGAGTGGGAACATGTGGGGGGCACAGGTCTCATTATCTGCCTGTAATGAGCAGTCCCCCACCCCCCAAGGGCTGTTTTCCAGGCTGACCCAGGGAGAACAGAGCTGGGTATTGTACCCAGAAGACTAACCAGAGCCCCCTTCCAAGGGGCAGCCCACCCCATCCTGCACTCGCAGTGAGACCCACCTGGGCGATCACGGACCACAGTGATTCACACTGAAGACCATCCCCAGGGTCTTGGATCTAGAAGGATTTCAGGGTCCCACAAAAATGCTTGAATTGACCCCACAAAAAATTTTTCTGTTGGCTCCACCAAAAAAAAAAAAAAAAAGCTTAATGAAATATCTATGACACGTAACGTGATTGCGACTGATTGCAAATCAACTCTTCTTTGGCTATGGACATATTTTATTCAGTACGTGATGCCAGTTTGTTTGAATATAATAGATAGTACGGTAAGATTTGTCTCTAATGAAGAGCCCCCAGGACCTGTAGGAGCGTGCGCATGACCCTGTCACAGACTGAGCCAAATGTCAGCCACGGAGTTTAGAACTTGCCCCTTTTCTGGCCGAGTGTTTAATTGAATTAGGGGCATATGAAGATACAGTGTTTGCTTCCAAAGTTTTGGGGACAAGTGTCAGGCAGTTGGCTCTGGTAACAACAGAGACAACAGAGCAAAGCTTCTGGCAAACACATGACTTTGAGTAATGCCACTTGTTAAGTTAAAAGGGTGCCCGAGTCGCCCCGCCAGCACACCTCATTAGCTAAATGAATTGACCCAACGGATGGGGTTATTTAATATCTGTCTACTGACTTTGGAGAATGTCTGCCAAAAACAAGATCTCAGTTTTGACACAGTTGATGCTGAGCTCTATTTTTTTTTTTTTCTGACTATTATTTGTCAAACAGATTGCTGCGCTGGGTACAGCCACGTCTACCGAGTGTAAAGCCACATCATCAACACGGATCTTCCTTGTTATGACAGCAGGAAATGCAGCCAATTAATTTAAAAGCTGAATCCAGTTATCGGGATGTGTGTCAGAAAGAAGTGTAGCCGGGATACGGGGCTGTTTTCCATCACTTTGAAAACAGAACTTCCATGGTCGAGAGGCCATTGTCACAGACACAGGTCCCAGAAGTCATGCCAGAATATAGGGCTTTAGAGAAATATACATAACTGTGGGGTGGGAGTGTGGACCATACCTATCACCCAGCAAGACCCACGGCCGCTCGAGCCTGTGGCTTCCGAGCCGCAAATGTTCCAGGTGCCTTGAGTTGCTTCTGCCACTTTCCTCACCGAACCGGGGTAGAGTTTGGCAATAGGAGGCCATCGCATAGATGTGCCTCAGATCTGCTACTCCTTCTGTACCACGCCACCATGTCTTTAAAAAAATTCAAGTCAACACTTAAAAGGCAGAATGTATCCTATCAAAAGGCTCTGGAAAAATCTAGCCGCCCTTGGCTCGCATTTCTGCTGGAGCTGATTCATGGCGCGCTCTCCAGACAGGGCTGTGCATGTCAGCTTCCCCTCTGGCTCCCATTCCCAGCTCAGGCACATGGCAGGCTGGGCCCCTTGTGAGGTACAGAGCCTGGAACTAAACACAGGAAGGATGATGGCATTGCCACGTGGGGACCTAGCAGGGAAGGAGAACGCTGGAGGGAGGAGGGGTGCTGGGGAGAGGTGTGCTTGGACCACTGCAGATAGGGAGGACCAGAGCACAGAAGGTTCCAGTTCTGATTCTCTCCTCTACAAGCTCGTTGTCATCCCCAAACCCATGGCAACTTATCACCTTTCCCCAAGACTAATAAAGGCACCCTGGTAGAGGACGTGACCAGAGAACCAAGCTCTCTCTGCTTCTCTTGTCCCCCACCCCCCAAGCCCCAATTCAAGCAGCAGACCCCTCAGAGATGGCTCAGGAAAACTTCTGGAACACCACTAGCGGCAACAGCACGTAGCGCGCAGTTCCTGAGCTTTACAAACTGAAACTCACAGCCCACCCTGCACACGACTCCCCCACCCCCACCCCCCCGACATTTGCCAGCCCTTGTTCTCGGCAATAGCAACAGTGCTGTTCTCATCACTGCTACTACTTCTATTATGCTGACGCATTAGATGGTCTCCAGACTCGAGAGGAGAGAAGGTAATTGGCTCTCATCACCCCAAGCAGCGTTATTGGATACAATGTACAAATAGCTTAAAATTAACAGCTGGCATCAGAGACCCACTCAGTCCGTAGCGGATTACGGAATGAACACAAACTCACCTACTTCCATCAACACCCTCCCCAAGTCATTTGCAAACAGGACCCATAATTGAGTATCTGATTCAGATTAATTGCCATGCTTCCTTGGCTTCCTGCTCCCCGAGGGCCACTGCGAATTTGAACTCTGAAAAGTGACCCAAGTCAGCTTCGAGGTGCAAATGTTCCCAGGGCGAGTCAAAGTTGGCTCTTCTTGGAGCCAAACCTGGACTTCGCCCTGCGAAAAACCTTGTTCGTGATCAAGTTCTTTGGGTCCTTTGTCCCCGACTTTGCCATCCAGTAAAAGAGGAACATCCTCCGTTCACTGTGCCTGCGGTTCAGGCGCCGGGCGATGGACATGGGGCTCTCCCCCCTGTCATCTCTTTCGTTGATGGAGGCTCCGTACTTGAGCAGGTGGCTTATACAATCCAGACGGCCCATGGCTGCGGCCACGTGCAGGGCTGTCCTGCCCATGGGGGTTCTGCTGAGACTGTCGGCTCCTGTAAAATAAGACAGCTGACTGAGCGAGGCTCACCCTCCCGGCCAGGAGCCTCACCTCCAGGATCACATTCAAGAAGAGAAGCTCGGGAGGGGTGAGGTTGTAAAAAGAATGCTTGGGAGAATTAATTACTGCCCCCGACCCAGCACCGAGTATAAGGGAGGAGGCGTCACTGCACTGTCCCAGCACCCGGCTCTGCCTTGCCTCCAGTCTGCCCATGGCACGCTCCTGCTCAAACCCCATTTCTGGCATCCACTACCCTTGGGGTCATTTTCTAGATTGTTACTGCTCTATCTCACCCTGCCACCCTCCCCACACCACGCTCTTCCCCCCCTCCCTCCATGCTCCAATTTTACCAGGCTTCTATCTTTATGCCTTAAATACCCCCTGCTCCCGCATCCCGCCCCAGGCCTTTTGCACATGCTGTTCCCTTTGTTAACAGCACTGTTACCCATTTCTACCCCCCCCACCCCCGCCACCCCTGGCTAACTCCATCCTTCTTTATCCTCCATACACTTCCTCAGGAAAGCCTTCCTTAGCCCCCCTCCCCAGGAATCCCGCCCCCCTGTATATGCTCAGTAGACATTCTGCATCTTCAGAACATGCCACGCACGACTGACCATGGAATTAATTATTTGTAATAATTTGCTGACTTCCCTTCATAAACTCCACGAAGGCAGAAAACACACTTGTTTTGATCACTGCTGTTTTCATCCCCGGCACGTAGCGCGATGCCTAGAAAAGACAGGCGCTCGGGAAATGACAGACGACGGGCAGCCTGACTCATGGACAGATTTCACTTCGATTGAATTCCTCACTGCCTCCCGCAGATGGATGGGCTAATGACAGGTGTCCAATATGGACTTGTTGAATTGAATCAAATTCTGGGTAACAAATATCATGACACAGAAAACAAGGCAATTCAATTACAAGCAGCTGACATTTCTCTAGCCAGTTTTTATGAGCTATGGCTGGTCGGTGAGGTAACGTTTTAAATAGGTTCTCATAACGCCCAGCCTCAGCCTCAGCATGGCTTTGCGGCGGCTGTGTGCAAAGGACAGAAAACTTTGCAAAGCTGGCTGTAATGTTTTAACTGGGGCTTTCAAATACATCACAGTTCCATCAGAGTGAAAATGACTTTTTATGAGCTTAAAGGACTGCTGGTCTGTGAACGGCCCATATTTCATCCCACAACAGGCGGCGTGCAGAAAGCAGTGGAGGAAGAAGCAGAATAGTCAGGAAAACCTCTACCCAACATGCGAGCGCCAGTCATCCTGCCCTGGCCCTGGGGATGCTTGCACCTTGCCTGGTGGAGGTGGCAAAAGAGGCAAAGAGGCGCAGAGAGAGGCCGGGGTCAAGACCGCGGGCAGGAAAGGTTCGGATTGGAAGACAAGCTGATAGGGGAGACCCTCGGATGAGGCCCACTTCTGGGCCTCAAACCCCTGACCAAACAGTCCGTCACATGTTCTTCCTGTTCCTGAGGAAGCCGGCGGCCTGGGCAGTCTGCGGCCATTGTCTATTGTTCTGGAATGGTCGACACCTCAACCTGAGGGCCTCTTTTCCCAAAAATATCCTACGTCCAGGGAAGATAAAGTGTGCTCCTGCAGATCTCATGCAAGCCCTCACATTCAGAGACAATGCAGGCCAAGGCTTCTACTTCTATCAACAGAGAGAGAGGGGGCAACTTGTCCTTGAAGGGTGGGCAGAGACAGGGATGGAGAGGAGATGAAAAGAGGGTTTGAGGCAAGGGTCTCTTGAGGGAAATAATTCAAAGTCATGGAGAAAGGAGACTGGCCCTCCTGCCACACACCCACACCCACACCCACACACACACACACACACACCCCAAGAGAGCGATGCCAACTTGGGGCTAGAGCTCTCAGACCGTGGCAGAAACCCAACTTCAGGTGGGGCAGAAATAACACAGGGAGTTTAGGAACATCTCCAGCAGTGTTGTAAGAGACCAGGAAGCTCTTCTGGCTATGAATTAGTGTCTAAAAATTCCATCTCCCACAACAGAAAGAATCTTCTTGAGACCCGGCCAAGAGAGGGGACAACAGCTTTTACTCAGCATGTCCTAAGACCCCTACAGACAGAGAGCCAGTGGCCCACGGGGACCATGATTGATGGTTGACACAACTTGGGTCCAGGACGCCATTGCTCAAGGGCCCAGGAAGACAAGCCACTCTGTCCTCCCTACCCACAGAAGACTCCACCTTGTGAACATACTCAGCCGTCTCTCAGAATTACCATGTTCTAGAAGGTACTGCACAGCATCCGAGTGGCCTCTGTGAGAGGTAATGTACAAGGCCACGAATGCTCTCTGAGCGATCCAGGCCTTCCACTGCTTGTGTTCCAAATGCTGCGAATTTGCAGTTTGGTAGAGAGAGTCTTCATCAACACCGAGGCAGGAGAGCTGGGCAGGATAAAGGGGGACCACACAGTGAGTCTGAGTTATTTCCAAAGTGCAGGTACACCTGGCTGGTGGGTACCTGGACCCTCCTGAGGGGAGGGTTGCTCGAAGGCCCAGTTAAGGCTCGTGATGGGAACAGAAAAGGGCAAACCCTAACTGAGAAGCTGGAACACACCCAGGGGAGGACATTGTTGACCGCGCTCTATACATGTCCAGGAAATACGCATTTACCATCAGGCAGGCTCGGGAGGCAGGAAATTCTTCCTGTCGGTGTTTTGAAGAGAGAAAATAGCTTTTCTGGGTGTCCAGAGGAAGGTGGTTGTGGCCATTAAGGAAGACACCAGACGACACGAAGTGGCCTCCCCAGAGGGGAATGCACTTCTCTGGAGACTTGATGCATTCTGGCCTTCCGATCTATTTTCGGGCCCATTGTCTCCGTTAACGTTTGGAACACTCTGAACTCCACTCACGGATGAAAAATAGCCCCATAATATAATCATCTCGTGGTGAAGTGAGGCCCTGAGCACGAGAGGAAGGCTGCGGGCTCTGGCAGAGAGGAACTCCGTCCCAGATGCGGGGCATCTGGTGTGGGGGCGGCAGTGGGGGGAGGCAGAGCCCCAGAGTGTGGGAGACAGGAAGGAATCCCCGGGTTCAGAGCAAGAGCCAGAAAACCCAAGCAGGACCGAGGCCCCGGTGGCAGAGGCGAGGCAGGGGAAGGCCGGGAGCAGAGGCCCCCAGGGAAGGACCTGGAGGGGATGCTCGACAAGCTGGGACAGGCCCCACCCCTCCTTCTAAGGCTCCCCCACACAGGCAGGGTTTGCCTCCCTAGAGACCACCCACCTCTCCCGGACCTGATCCCCGCAAGCTGCCTACAGCCAGCCTTCCCTGGCTGGAAGTAAACCCTCTCCTCACACGCTCATAGCCTTTCATCCAAATGTACTTTCTAGAAGGAACATACACTCGCCCCCTCCTCTGCGCCACCCGCCCACCCCCATCTTCTCTGTTGGGTATAGATGTTCTGGTTTCCTGGTTTCCTCCTCCCTTCTCCCCGCTGCCCACCCCAGAGCTCAGCTGAGAGCCAAGCATAAGGCCTGGCAAAGAGTAGGCACTAGGCACCTGCTGTGTATCGAGTGGTGTGTGGTCTTGCCACCTTAGGGGAGGGGCAGACCCCCATTAGGATTTTTGACCTATCACATGCTCTAGCTTGTGCACTTCCCAGTTCTCCGGAGCCCTTCACCCACTGTTAAATCAGGTTTTCAACTTTACAAAATACACATGTGAATAGAAAATGCACCACCCTGGCTCCTTTTTCTTTGGGGTGTGCGTGTGGGGGTGGGTTATAAGTGAATACCATGAAATAGCAAATCCAAGAGTGAGTGGAAACTCTCAATATAGTATTTGATCATTATGACATGACTCCAAGTTCTGTTTTTTCCTACTCTGAAACTTTTACTCAAATATTCACATGAAAGACTGAATCCCCCCCTACACACACACACACAAGACACAGTTTATGGTTGCTTCATGAAGTACAATATCCATTTAGAGAAGCATGAAAGCACCTTACTGGGATCCCCTTCCACAGCCGCCAAAACCAGTTCCGTCCATCCATCATAATGCCAGATACATAATGAAATAATTCCACCAGGAACAACATCATGGAACTTCAACGTAGTATCATCCATCAAAACTCCTACAGGGAATAATTTTTTCTTTAAAAAAAAAAGAGGGTATTAAAGATAAACTATTACACTGGTTATCTTAAGAGATGATCTGACCTTGGGTATCACAAACATCATTTGAAAACGTTGAGCACTAATCTCATTTGATGACTCCATATGAGTCTGTTTGTGGTCATTAATGCTTTTTAGAAAATTAATTTGGCTCGGCTCAAACAGAAGCCAAGCCCCCCCCCCAAAAGGCAACAATTTCTAAAATTCTGTAGTTATAACTTGTTCTATTGCAAAAAAAAATACATGAGGCAGTAAAGTCATTTTATGAGGGAAACTATAAATAGGACTACTTGAAGTAACTACATTACAGACTCGGCACAATGGACCTCCGTGCGTCATACATGAAACTAAAATACTTATCTCTGGTTAGTGTTGTCAACAGCTGGTTAAGGATGTAACAATGGCAAAACTTTGTTGCATCTTTCAAATGCTACTCTACAGCAGGGTTTTTTTTTTTTTTTCAAACTTGGCACAATTGACATTTTAGACTGGATTGTTCGTTGTGGTGGGGCCCGCCCTGGGCACTGAAGGGTGGTAGCGGCATCCCTGGCCTCTACCCAGTAGATGCCAGTAGCAGCCTCACCTAGTTGTGACCACCCAAAAGGTCTCCAGATGTTGCCACATGGCCCCTGGGGGACAAAACTGCCCCAGTTGAGCATTTATGGTAATGTAAATGTTGTCACGTTGCCATTCACCATGATTTGGACTTGGGGCCTTAGAACTCCTTTATGTCATCACCCAGAACAACCCTCCACTAGTATGAAACAATGGGGTGAGTGGATCTACTCACACTTCATACGTTCAGACCCTTTGGGAAAGCCTGTCAGGATGATAGAATATAGAAGAGGACTCTAGAGCATTTTAAGTGAAGTTGTCTTCAGTTTATCTTTTTAAATAAACATGTTCCCTTACATAGCCACCTATAATCTTGCTTAAGAATAACATCATAATTTCTTTTCTCTACAAGTGATGCCGCAAGTGTAAAGTCTCAACTCGGCCAGGTCAGGTTATCCATTATTCCGAGTGGAATTCATGAGTTGTTTGGATTCACGACTGAGGGATTACTAAGTGCCTGTCCCAAGCACCTACACTCTTTAATCCTCATGACGAGCCAGGTTTGTCATTTCCATTTGCTGGTGAGCAAACTGAGGCTCCTACGCCCAGGAAATAGCAAAACCAGGACTCCAACCAGACCTGCCTTTCCCCCAGTGCCATGCATGAGTCGCTGTAGGCTCCATTGGCCCCCTTTGGTGGTTACGAGAAACTTCGGATGGTGGGTATGAACAGGGAATAGCGATTAGCAAATTTGTTAATTAGGGTCTTATTTGTGGTTCTAACACAGAGGATAATCAGTAGTCATCAGTAAGACAACTTGACTTCCTAACAACTTTGAAAAAAATCGAGTAAAGCTGTGTTTCCCTAAGAAAGACAAGAGTGCAATTCACACATGCTGAATAGCTCTCTTCGAGAAATCAGAGCATTCTCTCTTTATAGGCAGGCAGCAACTGCCTTCAGCTTACACAAATACTAATTACCACCAGCTAAATTATTAGAGTTGACAACAAATGTGTAAGATCGCCCCTCGTCCATGAATTTTGCTCACCCCTTTTAGATTTGTGTCTCTCAAGGTTTTCACGCACACATTATCTCATGTGACCCTCCCTGGCCACCTTTAGGTGGGTAAAGAGGCATCAGCAGGTTATTCATGGGCAGGAACCCACATTTACTTTTCTTAATGTAGTAGTACCTTCTTTCTTTTTTTTGTTTGCTGTCAACAGGAGGGCTTGCAACGGCAGGAGAGGTCAAGCTTCTCCCAGTTGCTAAGTGCTTGCTGAGCGAGAGGATTGTGACATCGTACAAGTCACTAGGTGTCTTCCATTGCCTCGTAGCTCTCTTGAATTTATGGCTCAGCACAGCTCATCGGGGAAAATAAACTAACAGAAGGGGTGCCAGACATTTGTAGTTCAGGATACATAATTTTCGAATTACTTGTTTTGGAACGCTTACTATCCTTCAACAGCTCAACCTCAACGTTAATGTGTTAAATAGAGACTGGGTTTGAGATACAAACTTCTTTCCAAATAAAGCCTCAAAAATGCCCCAGAGCATCTTCCAAACACTACTATAGCAAAATAAGGATGTCACAGAAGGTGCTTAACCTGCCACAAAGAGAGCAAAGGAAGGTATTCTGGCCCAAATCATCCCTGTCTAGAGGGGGACCCAGCACTGAGAATTCTAGAGCCGAAAGGCTCTGCGTTGCAGCTTAGGAAACTGAGCCCCGGAAGAGCAGTGTCTGGGGGGACGGAGATTGTGGAGACAGGCTGCTCTCAGATCTCTGCCTGTCTCCATCGCTTCCCGGCCCTGCAGTACAACTGCGGTATCCCTGCAATATCGCTGTGCACATCCGCTGTGCTGCAGCCCACAGAGTTTTTTATACATCCATTTTCTTGAAGTATTTTTGCGTTGATTTCAACCGGGTGGGGAGATGATGGAGCCCAGGGGCTTTGACCCTGTTCTCATATCCTAAATATTATAGGGATCGGGACAAGGACAGCCAGGTCCCTCAGGCTGAGGGATGGAGATTGATGGATGGAGAGATGGGGCTCTAGAGCCCTCGCCCTCCACTGGGTGCCACCCACATGGGATCTGTCTGGATAGGGGCCTTTGGGGTCCTGATTTAGCCACAGTGAGCTTTGGGTGCTGGGCTCTGATTCCGATTGGGCTAGTTTTGAGCACCTGACATGGACAAGAACACTGCTTGAGATTCAGGGTTCTGATACAAACTGGGTTAGTGCCAATATTTGGGTGGGTAGGGTTTGCCTTGAGATTTGGGGTCCTGACAAGGGCAGAGTTTGCTCTGGATGTGGGGTTCTGATGAAGGCAAGGTTTGCTTTCTGTTTGGGGGTCCCAGTATAGGAAGGGTCTATTCTGGGATGTGGAGTCCTTGAATGGGCAGGACTTGTTTTGGGATTTGGGGTTCTAATGTAGTCCTAGGTACTGTAGCCACTGAGTATAAGGAATCGGATAGGTCAGCCCTTGGGAATTGGGGGTTTTGGTGGCGACAGGTTCTGCTCTGAGATTTGGAGTCCTGAGATGGGCAAGATTTGGTCTAGAGCTTGGGGTTCTGGTGTGGATAAGGTTGGCTGAGGGATTTGGGATGTAATACAAGTAGAGCTTGCTTCGAGTTTTGGGGTCCTCACGGAGGCAAGGTTTGCTTTAAACTCTGGCTTCCTTACATGGGTATGTTTGGCTTAAACATGGTTTCCATGAGATTTAGGGTTCAGATATGGGTATGTTTGGCATGAGTTTTGGGGTCCTATTATGGGTGAAGTTTGTCTCATGCTTTGGAGACCTTATGAGCATATTTTGCTTGGGATTGGTGTTCTGGTGCGGTCATGGTGAGCTTGGGAACGGGCTTCCAGATGGGGGAAGAGTTCATTTTGGGTCCTGGCATCCTCACTTAGAGATGGCCAATGGATTGGGGTTTGGATGCGTAAGTGGCTAGTTAGAGACTGGGGGCTCAGAAATGAGTTTGTGTGCTCTGGGATTTAGGGTCATGATCTGGGTAGAATCTGCCTTGGGATACAGGTTTCTGTTGCAAGCAGGGGTAGCTTGGGGATTTATTTGGGGTTCAAACATGGGCATAGTTGGCATAGAGATATGGGGTCCTGGGGCAGGCAGTTTGTTTCAGGCATTAGGTGTCCTTTTCGGTGGACATGGTTGCTAGAGGATTCAGGGTTCTGAGAGTCGCATGGTTAGCCTGGGCATCTGGGGTTCAGTCTTGGCCAAGTTTGTTCTTGGTTTGGGGCTCTTGAAGTGGGCAGAATTTGTTCTGAGCTTCAGCATCCTTGTATGGACATGGCTGCCGGAGGATGTGGGGTTCTGGGGTAGTCTTGGTTACCCTGGAGATTTGGGGTTTAGTCCTAGGCAGATTTGCTCTGGGTTTGGGGGTCCTGAATTGGGCATGGTTTGTTTTGAGGTTTAGCATCTTTGTGTAGACACAGTAGCCAGAGGATTTGCGGTTCTGAGGTAGTTGTAATTACCCTGGAGATTTGGGCTTCAGTCTTGGGCACAGTTTGCTTCAGGCTTTGGCATCCTTTTGTGGATATGGCTGGCTAGAGGACTGGGGGGGGGGGAGGGGTTATGAGTCCAACATGGGTTTTTGGAAGTTTGCTTTGAGTTTGGGGTCCTGACATGGGAAGGTTTGCCCTAGATTGTAGGGTCCCATTGAGGACAGGCTTTGTTTCAGGCTTCTGGTCTTATGTGGACCTGGTGGCTTTGGGATTTGGGTCTCTGATAAATACAAGGGCAGCTTGAGGGTCTGAGAGGTCTTGCTGGGGCAGCAGCGCCTTTGTTGAGATTTGGGGACCTAACATGGACAGGATCTGCTCAGGGTTGGCAGGTCTGACTAAACAACTTGCTTTGGGACCAGAGTCCTGGCATAGGCAGGATTTGTGGATTAGGGTCTTGCTGTGGACAGGGTGTGCCCTGAGATTTGAGGTTTAATGTGAACCTGGTTTGTCGGGATTGGGAAGTTCCTTTCATGGCCTGGGCTGGCTTTTCCATCTGGGGCTTCCAGGGCGAGGGGTGGGGTTTGTTCTGACACCTGGGGGTTGGGCGGCGGGGGTCCTCACGCGGGCAGGGGTCCCTTCGGGGACTGCAGGGTTAGAAGGGGACCCGGTGCCCCGGTGGAGGCCATACACGCGGGAGGGAAAGGGGTGGGCAGGGGCCACCTTGGTCCAGGTACTGGAGCCGCTGCAGGTCCAAGGGGATGCCGACTGTGAGGTCCAGCTCCTCCTTGAGCTCCCGCACCGTCATGTCGCTGCGGCAGTTTGTCACTTGGAACATCTCCCCGGTCTCCTCCAGCCGCACCCGCATAGCGAAGACTTCTGGGGAGGCGTCTGGGGCTAAGTCGAGCGCCGGACTCGCGGCCTCCGGCGACCCAACGCCCCTTGGGCCGGGGGCGCGGGCCGGGGGCTGCACGGAGAGGGGCCGCGGGCCGGCTGAGCCCGCCCTCCGCCCCCACCGCCCAGACGCCGCGGGGTCGGAGCCCAGGGCATCCCCCCGCGGCGCCCCCGGCCATGCTCCGCCGCCGCCCGCCGTGCCCGCCCCCCGCCGCATGGCCCCCCGCCTCATGGCCCCCCGCAGCACAGCCTCCCCGCGTCACCACGCCCCCCGCCCCGCGCCCGGCAGAGCCCCGCGGACGACCCCGGGAGCCTCCAAGCTGCTCTCCCGGTCACTAACTGTAACCTGGCAGCCCTAAGGACCCCTCCAGTCCCCAGCTGTTTGCAATACAGTCTTTGCAAAATTCAGGGCCTACGGTCTGGAGTGAATCGCCCTAAATCCTCCTGGCATGCCTCGTCTAGAGTTGTCAGGTGCAGTCTGTAGCCATGTTTAACAATCCTATTTCTGGCACCAATGAAAAGCCCCACGGAGCTGGGCCCGGCGCTCAGGCCGCTCCGGAAGCGGGAGCCGGGCCTTCGTGAGGGTCTGCAGAGCCCCCTGAAAGTCCATCAGTTCTGAAAACGCTCTCGAATTCTCCGAGGGAGAAAGGTGCTGATGAAAACACTCAGCAAGGGGGAAACGTCCACTTGGCGCGAGGCTGAGCCGGCTCCATTGTTAAGATGCCTTTCAAGGGAGCTCCATCTGTGAGAAACCCATCTCGTGCTTTTCCATTAATTCACCCAAGAGGAGGCAGAGTGTTCAAGTACACAGGAAGCTTACGTGTGATGATCAAATCGCAAACACTCAGCACCCCACACCTAGAAACAATTAATACACAAAGAGCTGTGGTGATGGGGGAAGGAGCACGAGAGAAAGGAAGGCGAGGAGGGGGGCAGAACCACATCAGAAAAATCTGTTGTTACAAAAGAAGAATAAAATGTGAGCCTTAAACATACTTTTTGCAGAGAAATTACAGTCTTAAAAAAACAAAACAGAACCTGGCACTGGAAAGGCATTCATATTAAGTTATAGACCATTTTTAGTGTATAAGCTGAACTTTTTAAGGTTGGATTTTTTACCAGAGTCTCTACAAGCACATTTGTTTCAGCATGCAAATTCTACACAGCACAGCACAGACTGAGGTTATTTTTTTTCCTTAATGGAAAGTGAAGCTCTGCACAGAATACAAAATTCCAGGTGAATAATTCTACTTGCTGCCAGGTCAACAGATTTTAACAATATGACAATCTCAATTTCTAGACAATAAAAAAATTAAAAATTGTTACCGAAGCAAAACAATATCTCCATCTATTTACTTTAGGCAAGTATTGAACACAAAAGGGACTGATTGATTTTTGTTTCTCTTAATACGAAGCCTCCACAATTTATTAGCTCACGCTCTGCCGGAGTTGCCCAAATGCTAGCCTGGGTTACAACTTGAAATTCTCACACACGTACCTTATTTTCTTTGGCACAGTATAGATTCCTTCCTTTCTTTTTAAAGAATCAGCTCAGTGGAATTTGGAGGAGGGGGACATCCTGTATACCAGGAAATTCAATATATAGCTCCAGAAATTTTATTTTTAAAAAAGGGAGAAAGAAAAGACCAGACAAGAAAAATATCCAAGGAAAGAATGGCAATAGCAACACGCCCTTTGCGGCCAGCTCTTGAACCCCAAATGGGCCACTCCTTCCTCTCTTTATGCCTGCTTTCAAGATGATTTAAAATAGAAGTAAAATAACATGAGCCTACATGTTATACAGAATTTAATGAAACATTTATAGAATCTCAAATTATTCACAAAAACCCTGTTTAAGTTCTAGAGCATCTTAGTCTAAATTTTAAAAGCATGAAATCTAAATTCGGTGTACTTAAGTCAAATTGAAGAGTGTCATAATTTAACCCCCAAATCCCTGACAAGTACATGGACTGATCAGAACTGTGGGTTCCTAGTCTCTGTTAAAGATTCTAAAGCATTAGCTATAAAGTCAATATCCATGCATCTCAATGATCAATTTCCCTCCCACATTCTTAAACGTAGGATAATAAATCCATGTAAGAATGAAAAATCTTTCTGCCTCTGTCAAAGGCCAGTACAGATCTTTATGGATACAGTCAGCGCAAGAAGGGGAGGGACAAGTGCCTGAGGAAAAGTTCCAAGTACAGTTTATACAAAAGTACAATATTAGAAAGACTGCCATAAATCATTCTTTAGTAGATTTCCTTAACTATCACATTTTTCAAAAGTAAACAAATTGGGCTATATTTGCAGCAACTCAAAGTAGAGCATAAATTTAAATGATGTATTTGTTGTGTTCACTGATAGGAGGCTAATATTACGTTAATATATTTTCTTCCTGTCAAGAGTTATTTACATATGTACATTATTTCAGTTAAAAATAAAAATGTAATACCATAAACTGTATTTTCCAGGAAAGCATGAGGGAAGCCAAATATGCAAGTCTCTTAAAGACTTAAAAGCTTCTAATAAACTACTTTTATTTTGGGAGGAAGGGGGCTTTAAATAATATAGTCAGTCTGTCATGGAGAAGGTGATCTGATGCTATGGAGACCCCTGTGCCCAGCTAGCCACCTGGTGCTACAACCTTGTCGTGGCTTCCCAATCAGCAGGCAGGGGCGCAGAGGGTGGTGCCCGTCCCAGGTGCAGTCCCTGGAGCTGCGGATGGGAAAGGGGTCATTTGAGTGCCCGCCCTCAAAGTTTCAGAAATCTTTCCTCCCTCAGAACGTGTGGCACAGTCAGAACCCTGACAAGCGGATGTGAGCAGTATGTGGCCACATACGACATGGCCGGGGTGCGCGGGATCCCAGGGCGGCTAATTCCGTTCTGCCAGTACAGGCGTGTCTGCGGTGCTCCGCCGCTTTGGCTCCAGGGTGGCGAAAAAGGACACATCTGGGTCCCGGTCTGACTGCAGAGCCTGGACGGTCTCTTCAACGACTTGAAGATGAGGGTTACCGGCATTTCTCAAGTACGCTAAAGAGAGAAAACGGTAGTTTGGCTCACATGGGCCATGAACTGGGCTCCGAAACAGACTCGAGTGCTGGGGGGTTTTTTAAACCACACCTCAGGACAATAAATCACTTTTCACAGAGTAACCACGTATATAAGGCCTTCACAATGATAACATGACTGCTTTCGTCAAGGAGTAACTTCAATTTCGAAGATGGACTCCCAAGAACAGCTATGCGTATTTTTTAAATTATAGTTTAAAAACTTTGCATGTCATCTTTCCTTCCCTCCAATGCCAAAGAACTGCCAGTGTGTGGAGGGCAGGGAGGGGAACAGGTGGCTGGCAGGGTGGGGCGGGGCTGGGAGCGCGGCGGGAAGACAGGCACTTGCCGGGACCAGCTGGAAGGGGCCGGCTCCGCACGTGGTGCAGGTGCGAACGTGCCATCCAAGGGACGCAATGCTGCAACACGTCCTATTCAGGACATAGTAACAGGCTGCAAACCTCACCGTAATGAAGGCTTACGTTGGCTGCCTGTCATAATGTCTGTGTCATCACTCAACGTTTACAAAAGTTTCCCCCATTTCTAGAAGACTGTGAAGTTCTGCATTTTACCATGAAGCTCATTAAATGTGAAAATTCAACTGCCATTTTATAAATAACAAACTATACTGCATAAAAGTTAATACATCAATTTATATAATAAGTCTGAAGTATGCGATCAGACAAGTTCCTAAAGAGGGAGACGAGTTGCTGCTTGGTGAACTTTAAAATGTGTAAGTTCGGAAAAACGGTCCACATACCCTTTTCCAACAGCGTCTGACGCAGAGCTTTGGCCAGCAGAACCCTCACATTTGGCACAGGATCTGAGGCAAGGCTTAAAAGGCTGGGGAGCAAGTGTTCAACAAACTGGTCCACAGGGATGCACTCCTCGTTCACCACTGCCTGCCACGACAGACAGCCACAGTCAAAGAATTGATACTTCTCCACAGTGGTCAGCAGGTTTCTTCTAAAAACACCCTTCCACAATTCCAAAGAAGTAGTTTCGGGGTCTGCTGGTCTGAGGATTGTGTGTGTGTGTGTGTGTGTGTGTGTGTGTGTGTGTGTGTGTGTGTGTGTCTGAATCTTAAAATCTCAACCACTGGGATGAGATAACTGAATTTGGTTAGAAACACAGTTAACAATTTCTAAGTCCTCACCAAGGACTGGATTATAGGTGGTATAAAATTTGGTGAAGAAAATAAAGGATTCTGAGTCAGACAGGCCTAGCTTCAAACCTAACTTGGTCACTTACTAACTTCATGGCCTGGAGTGAGTGGCTTCACCTTTCTGGGCCTTGGTTTCCCCACCTGTATAATGGGGAAGTGGGGGGGGGGGTGGCAGATCATTTTTGCAAAGAATCTAGCAAAGCGCCCACCAATGAAGGCTGAGGGCCCTCCCCTCTGTTACTCACCAGAATTCGGGTTCTGAGGGCCAGCGCCAGGCCTGTCTAGTGCCAGCCAGCCCCAGACTCCCATGCAGGCCCGGCCCCCTCTGTGAACACCCGACAAACGCTGCCTCTGCACACTGCCACTCCGCCGACAGAGGCCTACAGCTCCCGCCAGCCATGGAAGCCAGAGTGGGGCCAGTTTTACAGGGGAGGAAACTGTGGTCCAGTGTGAGGCCACTGCAGGTCCGTAGTCAACGAGCACCAGCGATTGGGGGGGGGGGGAGTCCAAACCAGGCGTGTGGATTCTAAACCCTGCACACCTTCCCGCCGCAGGGTGACGAGAGCAGCGGGTGTCCACTAGGTGTCTCCCAGGTGCTGGGCGCTGCGAGGCCAGGCAGAGGCGGCAGCTCGTCCCCCTCCGCAGCGCGGGCCTGTGCTGGCCCCCAGGTCAGGCTTGCCCCCCGAGAGGCACTGAAATAACCATCAAGTGACGCCCCCCTCCTTTCGTCGGTCTTGTTGTGGGTTTTCTACATCTTACTGATGACTCGTGAAAGCGCACACGCTGATTCTTCCTCAAGAAAATTAGTGGGTGTTTTTTTCCTTTTGTCCCATCATGGATTTTCTAAGTCTCAGATCAAGCATTAAAAGACAAAAGCAAAGATATCTCACTTAGGGGCGCCTGGGGGGCTCGGTCGTTAAGCCTCTGCCTTCAGCTCAGGTCATGATCCCAGGATCCTGGGATCGAGCCCCGCATCGGGCTCCCTGCTCGGCGGGAGGCCTGCTTCTCCCTCTCCCGCTCCCCCTGCTTGTGTTCCCTCTCTCGCTGTGTCTCTGTCAAACAAATAAATAAAATCTTAAAAAAAAAAAAGATAACTCATTTACCAAGACTGATACGGACTTCTTATGGACTGAGCCCAATCCCGCATCTACGGGATTGGCTTCCTCCTTACAGAAGTGTGTGCTGTCAGGCCTGCGGTTGTGAGTCTGGCACTTCACTCGGCCACCCACTGCTCTTTTCGCAGCCGACCACCGAAGTACCCGGTGATGCCCCGCCAGGCCAACAGGGGGCCCTGGTGAGTACTCTGGTGGGGGAACTGGGTAGGAGGGTCGGGCAGAGTCCAGTTACAGCTTTACTGTAATACTGACAAGCTGGGTGACAGGCTCACGGAGAGTCCGTGCTACTCCCTCCACCTTGGTACATGCTTGAAAATATGCAAGGGGAAAAGTGAAAACTTTTTAAATAACACACTAGCAGAAAAAAAAAAAAAATCACAGTGTTAACACTTCCTGTGTGCTCCTGATCAAGTTACTTAACCTCTCTGGGCTTCAGCTGCTTCACCTCAAACAACCTGTCTGAGAGTACACGGGTGTGACATGCCTGATACACGGCCGACCTTCACCACCGAGGATCAGATGTACGTATGACGAGCTACCTGGCATACAGAGGCGTCCAAGAAATGGCAGCCATCAGCACCAGCCAATCTGACCCACACCATTTCCAGGACACTAAGTAGAGAGGGTGACCAGAGATGCTGGACAGGACATGAACTTCACTTCAGAGGGACTCAATAGTCTCTGCCCTAACCTACTGCTCTGTTCTTCACCCCACCTTCCCTGCCAGGCAGCTGGCTGAGGGCAGGGGCAGGGATGACCACAGCCCTGGATTGGGCACGGCAGAGGCAGGGCTCTGGGCCTCGCCCTCACCTCACCAGATGGAAGGTGCTGGGAGAGCAGGAGTTTTCTCACTCTCTCTCTGCAGCTTCTAGAACACGCCCGGCACACAGGAGGCATTCAGTCAACATCTACAGGCTGAATGCAAAGATGGGTTGGGTAACCCTGGGCCAATCATTCTGCCTGACTGCGCCGATCACAATCTCCTGTGAGATAAAGGGGTTGGGTCCACTGATCCCCAAATTCCCAGCTGGTATTTCAGGGCTGGGATTCTGTGTCTGGTGCATCTGGTATCAGTCCACAGCAACATAAGCCCAGGGGAGATTCCCCCCAGGCCGTGCTAACCTGACAAATGAAAGCGAAAGCTTGCCTTCCAACCCACTTAGCGCAGTGCCGGAACCTTACGATGAGCTCACTGATGAAATTTAACCCCAGTGCGCGCTCACTGTGGGAGTAGAACTTCTGCAGAATGGCCACCACCTGTGAAAAATATCAGAGGTGCACATTTAAAAGGCTGCCATCCGTTTGAATTATGAATCCTACTCAACACGGAAACCAGACATTTTTATGCACCTTTAAAATGAATCTATAAGCAAGGGAGAGAGTCATTTTTGTCACGGTCATCATTAGAACACAGAGGAAAACAGATGTTCAAATATATGGCAACGCACATACACACACTCACCCACGTGAAACCCTTCATAAAAATGAAATTTAAAAAGGGACCGGCATTAGAAAAAAACATTCTTATAATCTTAAGATTCCAAATTTTAGAAAGTGGCCACTTGCATAATAACTAAATCATTACCTTTCAGAACATGTCATTTTTAGAAAATTGTAATAGCATGAGAGTACCTTAGTAAATCAATATTTTCAAGGGACACCCCCACCCCAGTATTCAGCTGGGATGAGCCCACACAAAATAGGATCAGCTCTTCTACGTTGGAGCTCTTGCTCACTAACTACTTTTCTACAAAACCATGCTGCCAAGTGAGCCCAATCTCTATTTAAAAGGAACACTAAGCCATGGTTTGAAGGGTTTCTTATATAAAATGACTTATCTACAATTTCTATCACTGAACCATACACCTTAAGAAAAAAGCCATGTTCTGTATTGATAAAACTGTAATACAGTTCCCTAATTTCAAAATTTAAAAGCTGGTTTCACAGGTATACTGAAAAATCAAGAGCAGAAAATAAAGGAGTTAAAATGGAAGAAACATAAATATTCCTATTTCCAAAAATCACAAACAACAACAGAAAAAGCCATGATTCCTTACTAGTTTGAAGGAGATCCACCGAACTTCAGAAACTTTATCTGCACACAACTTTAAGGCAATATGCATTAAGTAATCATAAACATCATTGGGATTATAGAGTTCCAAAATGAGTATCAGCTGTCTGAAATTAAAAAAGAAAGAAAGAAATTATTTGGGGGGACAAAAAAAAAAAAAAAAAACAACACCTTACTAAATTTCTCTTTACTCTCACTTCATCTTACAGACAAAAATAACCAGGCTGGGAGATTAAGGCAAATGAAGACCCAGCAAGGCTTTCCATCAGTGAAATGCCAAAAGCAGAAAGCTGAGTGAAATACCACGCAAAGAAAAGTGGAAAAAATAAATAAATCTTCATTCTTCATCTCACTCACTCAAATCAAACAAAAAGCAAATAAATTAAACTTTGTAAAACAGGCTGAGAAATTTATGGATGGGGATACTATTTCAATTTGAGGTTATCGGTTCGAGAGCACATAAAACTTTGCAAATCAGATAAGGTAAAAATAGCCAGGCCGCTGAAGTTCCCAGAGATGCCGGGGCGCAGGAAGGCTCGGGGAGCGCGCGCCGCCCGGCCCCGGCCCGGCCCCCAGGCGGCGGGCAGCGAGCGGCGGGCGGCGGGTGGCCCTGCGCGGTCCGCTTGCAGAGAACCGCGCGCGCCAGCTCTTCACTCCGAGGGAAAGAAAGCGTGCGGGAGACGGCCGGCTGGGAAAACCTGCCACCAAAGCTTTCACTGTTTTCTAAATGGGGAGGGAGAGAAGGGTATGAAAATAAATGGCATTACTTCCACGCTGGCAACGAAAGGAAATGAAAAAGAGATTGGAAGGAAGTTAGAATCAAAAACCAGGAGTGCCGGTGAATACTTTCATATCAAAAAGCACTGTTTTCAGAAAAATGATACCAATATCACGGGCAGGGGGAGCACAGAATTCATATCAGTGGCTCTGGCTTCAGTAACCACGGCCGAGATGGAAGATAGCCAGAGCTCGGAGATAACGCTGTCGGCGGCGCGAGCCCTGCCGGCCCGGCCCCATCCCCGTGTCCGTGCCGGGCCCCCGGCCCCGGGCCCCGGGCCCTCGGGAAGAGGGTCAGCCCGGCCCCGGTCTCTTGGTTGCGATCCTGGCCCCGGGAAAGCGGGTCAGTCGGGCCCCGGCCCCAGCCATGAGCGCGGGCTCCGGGCCCGTTCCGCGGTCTCGGCCCGCATCTCTGGCCCCATCCCCTACCCCCACCCCGGCCCCCTACCCCCACCCCGGCCCCCACCCCCGCCCCGGGGAAGCAGGTCGGCCCGGCCCGAGACGGACCTGGCCGAGTTCCCTCGCACAGCCGCTAGAGGGCGCGATGCTTTCATGGAAAACGTGGGCCTGTTTTTCTCTCAGAATGTAAACTGGGAACACGGCATAATGACTAAAACCTCAATCTCTCAAATTAAGCATTATGATTAAAGATCACAGCAAAGAGAAAATCTTTTAGTTTGCCCCTGGCATCGGCCAAATCATATCCTGAATAGCTGCAAAAGCCCGATGGATTTCTACAGCAAAGATAATGATTTGAGAGATTTCTAGTTGAGGGTAAGAAAAATGAAAACTAAAGCAGGGGAGATAAACCCCGGGCAGGGGCAAACTAACACCAGGCCGCCCACCATCGTCACCAAATGCACTCGGCACTTCGCAGAGCACGTCGCAAAGCACGTGGCACGCCTGGGGAAGGGGACTTTAGCTCTTTATTCAAAGCTTTAGCTCTTTCAGAACCGGGCACACCTTTGACATCCCTCTGGCCAGCACAAGCCAGGATTAAATAAGTCCTTCACGCACAAAATGACGTGCAGAAAGCAGCCACCTTGGGGGACGTTTTTTATCTCATAATCGTCTCGTCTGGGTGAGACCTTTCTGTGTCTGTCTGTCGCGTCATTTTCTTTAGAAGCTGAAGTGCATACACCACACTGTGCCCTGCAGAGAGGGCTACACTCAGAATGTTCAGGAAAGCTCTGGCAAAAACTCTTCCGATTAACAGGAAAATATTGAAGAGTGGGTGATTCATCTTTTATTTGGTTCGAATAAATTGCCTTATAGAACAGCAGAACACACTAATTCCACAGTGACTCGAGCCCTGTCTGCATCTGAAAATGAATGTCTCCCCGGAGACCGTGGTATTTGTAACTTAGAGCTTCGGAATTCACTTTATCCCTTAATAAAAACATAATCTCTTTATCCAAAAGAACACTATTACTGCTAGTTTAGAAATCAATTATAAGGTAGGAAAATTAAGAATTATTCCATCTAATTTGCCTTCTCATATCCCCAAACAGGTTTTACTTACTCTGCTAGTTCATATCGAAACCTCCAATTCCTGCTGTTATCGGTGACTACAAATTCTTGAAGCTGATAAAGATATTCTCTCCTCTTGTCTTCATGAAGCAACTATTTTTTAAAAATGTATACATAAATAAAAATAGAGAATCTCTCAAAATGACCCCAAATATACTGTCTGATCACACTTGAAGTTATACACTTGTTCCCGACAAGAACTGGGCATTCCCCTAATGCCTTGAACTCCATCCATCACCCAGGGTGGCTGTGAATTAACGTTGCTGGGAGCAGACCTCACAGGGACCCCTGAATGCTTCAACCTTTTCCCCGGTTAGTGTATGTGCTTGTGTGTTTCCACATGCCCCCTAGCTCTTCCTTCTCTCATCATTTCCTGCCTGCAAACAACACGTATGTGTGTGTGTTCCAAAGACAACGCCGAGGCTGCTTCCCGGGGAGCCGGCTCTGCTCGTGTATGCCGGCACCACGAGAGAAAAGCCAACCCAGTGCATCATGCACCCCAGTCTGTCAAGGGCAGCTCGTGGTCATGTGGATGCAAGTAATTAGTTTCTCTAGGTCATTTTTAAAGTCTTATTTTTACACTCATCATTCCTTTGGGAAAAAAAATTAAAAAGGCAAGCAGGGAAGCAGCAATGTCTTGCAGAGAAAGCCCTTCATGCAGAACTGAGATTGGGTTTTGGCTGGGCTCTTCCCCTGGGTGACTCCAGGCACGCTGCGCGCTACCCCCGGGGGGCCTGGGCTCCTTCTTCCTCACAGAGCATGCTAGGCTACATGTCTGCCATCCTCCACAGAATTAGGACTCCAAGGGACAGGGAGATTACAAGGAAAGATACAAAAATATTTACCCATCACTGAAAGAACACCCACTGTAAAGACTCTGGATGGTATACTTCAACCGGAGAAACCCAGACTAGCTGCTTTCTGTTGTCCACGGACACTTTCCACAGCCCGGGGTTTAAGAATTGTTTTGAAGAGGGAAGGTCTGTTTTTTATTTGTAATCCTTCTTCCTACCTTTAGAAAATCATACAGGTGTTTAAGAATTCCTATTCGTACTTCATCCAGGTCCTTTAAAAATCCATTGAAGACGGGCACCAGGTCAGCTGCTGTGAGCTGGTCCCCAAGAATCACGGCCAGCTCGTGGATGGAGAAGGCCAGGGTCCGACGCACCTTCCACTGGCAGTGCACAGGAGGCCAGACAAAGCAAAGCAAGCAAGCACAAGGCCATGTTACCAAGAGCGTTAAGTGGCGCTTCTAGAATAAACCTGATGCTGCCGGGCGCTGGCCGCCACGGGCTGCATGTCATCAGAGCCCCATCAATATGGCAATGGCAACCGCAGCAAATACAGTGAGTGCCGCCGCGCTCCCCTCTTCTTCCCCGGCAGATGGGCCACCCCATTTCCATGGGTGCCTCTGAAAGGACTCCTTTTACCTGCACGTCGGAAGCCAGCGTTTCGTACGTGTCTCTCAGGCAGTGCCAATTCTGCCTGCCCAGGGTGAGCGCCACTCCGGGGAGGCTGTAGGCGCAGTGTTTGGCTATGTCAACGTCGACAGTCTGGGCGCGAGCAGGGTCGGTCATCGACACATACTGATCGAGCAGGGGTTGAGGTATTATATCCTGGGAAACAGCAGAGAAAGGAAACCATCACGCTTGCAGGAAAGAAGAAGAATGCTCGGGAAAAACAAGGGGTCTGGGACTTGGGGGTGCAAACAGCAAAGCCGAGATGTCAGGGGAAGAAGAGGCCTCAGAGAAGCTCGGGGCTCTGGACTGGCAGACTTCTTGGTCTGCAGGGGACATTTTCAACTTGGACGGAACGATGCTAAAGCAAGGCCCACACTAATCTTTTCCCAAATCGTCTAACATTTGATATCCCAGAGAACAGTCTGGGCACCAAGGTTTGGTTAGCCTGATGCACACAGCTCTTGAAAATGGAAACACTCTTCCCTTGTAGCTACCCAGCACCTAGAGCCCCGGCCCGGACACGCCAACTGTCACTAGCTTTTTCCAACTGACGGGACAGTGCCTTCCTACGACATCACTCACTTACCTTCTCTTCTGTCAGGACAAGGGGATACAGTAATTTAAAACATTTAAGAGTTCTTACATAGCACAAGGGCCTAGCCACAAGACAGAACAAAGACAAACATAGGTCAATCAAAGAATCTGTCAAAAACTTTTCAGACAACAACAAAAAAAACCCTGAAATGACTTGTATAAATAGACACTAAATGCTAACGTACAGATGTCAGGTTTTTTTCTATGTGACTTGTTTTATTAAAATACTATTCTAGATTGTTCAAAAGAGACTTTAGCACCCCTTTAGGATTTGTTTTTTATGTTAGGAAACTGTAGCAACACAAAGGAGTGAAGCTATGTCATTAATATTGACAGAAGAAAAATATCTGGTTCCCGTGGCCATTCTTAAATTTGACTCCCAGAAAAGGTGACGTTTTGAGCTGCTTTTCTTTTCAAGGAACAAACCTGTAATTTAGATTTATGCTCCTCAAGTGGGGCGGGGAGATGCCTCTGCTCCATCTCCAGCTGGTCAACGGCCCCACTGCAGGGTTTGCCGGGGTCCTGCAGAGTGGAATGGACACGTTAGCAACTTACCCCAAACAGGGAGCCATCCTATCATTCTCCCTTCAAAGAATCCTCTTTCGGTGCTGGAAATGACCTCTGCAGACCAAGACCAGCGCTTCCCTGCAAGTCAGGGGTCTCTCTCCAGATGTTAAAAAAGACATCTGCACAGGTATAGATGACATGGTCAGTGATTTTAAGGCCAAGGCAAACAAATATCATGCATTTTCATCTCAAGACTGCTTGAGACCCTTACAGAAGACAGGCTGGATGTCCATGAGAAGCCACCACTTGAGTCTGCACTGACCATTCTTTAAGCCCCAGCGTCCCAGGGTGGTCAACCAATCCCCTTTTAAGAGTCACACGATTAAGACAGAGCCCACCCTGGACGGCAGGGCGAGCAAGCACGTCCAGTATTTCTTGGGAGCTGAGATGTGCAGCAATGTGGACCCGTCAGGGCGGATGGACAGGCAAGGAGAAGACCTGTCTGATTTGGGGGAAGGCGTGGCCAATAAAGGAGTATTTACCTGGAAAACTATCCTCGATTTTCACATGTACAAACACTTCTAATGTTTGCTGATGAACCTTTACAGTAGGTTAACAATTAAAATGAGCAAGAACACTCAACAGTGACATATTGGTCTCTGATCCTTGATTACATTAGCGGAGATGAACCTGACCTTCTCCTCCACCCGTCACATGGGTTCCCACGCGCACTTGAAATGTCACACTGTCTACCAGCTTAATGGATCCTGACAAATCAGCTCAATATATGATCCAGGAAAGTCGATTAATACACCGATAGATGCTTCGTTTGCTCTGAGGCACATGACCACAGCCTTCAATTCCCAAGATTTTCACTGAAGTATAGTGCTTATTTTAATAGAGGACAGGGTAAAACAGAAATATTCTGGCATGACAACCTAAGACCTCAATTTCTCCAAGTTCATAAATTCATATATATTAATGTGTAATAAATCATTATTCTTCTTTCGGGAGTTAATCTGATTCCGAAGTCTTCAGTGCAGCTGGCATGAACAGCACTTACTCCAGGAGCCACGTTAAGGGTTAAGTACACTACCACAAGCCAAAGCAACCTCCAAAGGCATTGTGAGGTCATCTCCCCAGAAAACCACCGGGCAGTCAAAAGACACAGGTGAGAAGCAACACACCTCCCTTCCCCGCCCTGCACAGGGCATCTCGCAACTCAGATGATGCACTAAGAAGGCAGGATAGAAGCAGGGAGCGGGGTCAATGTCAAGGAGCCGAGTTAACCAGCCCCCTGGCCTTAGCCGCTCTTCTGTCGTCTCTACGAGACAACACCATCCTCACCATTTAAGCTCTCGGAGTTTTTGGTCCCTTTTCCTTCTTTTGCAACTGGAAGCATCCTTACTGATCCCAGTGGAACCCAAGATCAAGCTGCAAATTCAAGAGCCCTGACATCCCACAACATAAACCAAAGGTCTGCTTGCACCAGCCCTTCAAAATCCTTCATGCAGCAGAGCCAACTTGGAGGAATCTGTTCGTTTCCCTTTCTCTCACTTCTGCACGTGACAAAGAAGCCCCAGTCCGATCAGGTGTCCGCCACAGTAGACATGGCCACACCTTTCTACCTAACCTGTGATTTCCACACTCCAGGCAACACGGGTAACAACAACCATTTTCTTGCCTATTTCTGAAAACAAACCAACAAAATAGGATATCCTCTCATTTCTTACTAATCAAAGAGAACTGTCAACAACTCCTGAACACTTTATATTCAGGCTTTTAAGTGGGTCTTTTGTTTTGTTTTATTGGAACAGGCCTGGGGGGAAGGGGGGTGATAAGTTCATTTGGTTGCTAAGACAGAATTATCCACCGCGTGGATAGTGGAGCCATCGGTACTCTGGCCTTCAAGACCACGGGCTGGAAGAGATGATCCATCACGGCACAGGAAATGAGGAGACGCCAACATGCCCAGGACTTTATGCTCTTGAACCCCACCCTGATTTTAATTCTCTAGCCTCGCCCCCACCTGGGAAGGACCCCAGCTCAAAGTAGTCAGAGCAAATCACTAGGAGTGAGGAAGGCATCAGAGCCTCCCAACCCCTCGCGAGCTGGAAAGCTAGGGAGACTTAAAGTGTGACAGAGTTGCAGGCCCCTTCCTCTCCCTGGATGCGTCTCACGGGGGCTAGTTCCAGGTTGCAGGATAAAAGCCACTGAGCCGCTGGCTTTTCCAAGTCTCTCCTCCAAGAAACAGCAGGCCAGTACTACTACTGGGGTGACCACGTGCCCAAAGAGCGTCCCCAGAGCGAGGGCCCGATGCAGTGGTCCGCCTGCTGAGGCCGAGGCCGGCTTTCAGTTCTAGGAGCCGCGGAACCCACCTTGTGCGATTATGACTAAAAGCTGTAAAACAGCAGTGAAATCGGGCACTTAGATGGTTAATCCCCACAAAAAACTGAGACTCGACATCTTTGGAGAAGAGGGAAGGTACTCGTTGGTCTCTCCTCTCCTGTTTTTGTGGAGGAGAGTCAGGGTTATCAATCACCTGATTGATTGGTTGTCTAGTTATCCAAAACATGACCTTAGGAATAAAATTAAATTTGCCATTTATCATCTCTGCCAGGATATATTAATAAAAGAAAATGCAGCTTTGTGATTTCTGTCACATCGTCTGGGCAGAGGGAGAGGGCAAACACTTACTGTGCTTTGTAATATCCTGGGCTCGGAGAGCTCCTTCTGCGATGATGAAGCCGACAGAGCCGTCCGATTGTCCGAGGCAGGGCTGGGGTCAGAAACGGACCCCTCATGCCGACCTTCCATCGGCTGGTGCTCAGGCTCATTCACAGAGTCAAGCTGTGCGGCTCGCAGAGCAGCTGATAAGACCTGGACCTGAGCTGCAGGAAGAGAAGTTTCAAGAATTTTAATAACTTTATTTGATTTGTAGGGATTCACTTGAGAAGGATCTTCACAACAAGACAGTCTGGATGCAGGCAGAGCACACACGTGCGCACCTTCCACACATCTGTCCCTGCAGTAAGCATGCTCTGGAGTCCCCGAATGAGCTCTTGGGGAGGTGGTGATATTTAGGGCCATTAACTTTAACTATTCCAACTAAACGCCAGCCATGCACAGAGCATCAAATCTGAACTCGAAACGCCTCAATGAAGACAATCAGAGTTTGCTTCCATCATCTCTCACAGAAAGACAACACACTGTTCCTGAAGACCAGTGTCTGGGAGGTCCGTCTCCTCAGTGAGGAGGTCCTGCTCCCCGTGTATAAAGGAGGATTGCTGCCCTCTCCGCACCCCCCTGCCCGATGCATAGAGATCGATCCAGCTCCGTACACACAGATGAGTACAGATCTTGCTCACCAAGCCCCAAGGACTATTCATTTGTCCACAGCATGACTGCGTGAGACCCTCCGAACAGCAGAGATGACATATTTCACACACCTTTCTGTAAAAACAATCTGATGTCCATGTCCCCAACCTCCAAACACACACACATACACACAATAGTTCCTACATCCTGTTTTCTACGAGGTAAATTCAATAGACCTCAAGATTCATTAAAATGTTTAGAGCTCACAGCTGGCTCCCCACTCGGCCCAGGACAAGGTCCCACCTCCTTAGTGTAACCCATCAGGCCCTTCCCAACGGCCCAAGTCATGTTTCCAGCCGCAGCCAGTCCACAAGTCCCCAGCATGTCGTTTATTTCTGAAACTTTCAGGGTCACGGATCCCTCTGAGCTCTGATGAAAGCTATGAAAACGAGGCACACATGTATGCGCAAAATTTTACAAACGATTTCAAGGGACTGAAAGAACCCTCTGAAACTCATCCCTCCCCACTTCTCTGCATGGTGGGTTCCGAGCTGTCATCTTTTGGGGCCCACGTGAAATGCCGCCCCCTCTGCAAGGTCTTCTCCCAGAAATTTCCTCTGGCCCCTGGCGTCCTGCCCTGTGCTGCCACAGCACGTCACGCCGCCTCCCGGCCTGGCCCTGGCCCCGGCCACACCCTGTACTGATGGTGGTTTACGGAGCCCCCTCCACGAGACCGTGTGCCTATCACTGCTGCCCCAGCACCCAGCCCAGGGCCCACCACTGAGATGAATGCTGCTTTAGAAATGCGGTTTCCAAAACCAGAAACCAAAACCTTTGTCTATAGCTATTAGAAGTGATATGTTACATGTGCTCATTCCTTCAGCAAACATTGACTTAATTTCCTTTATAAATTTAAAGAGAAAGAATAATCACAGGGCTAACTGGATTTTCACATTTCCTTTCCCGAAAGCTTCACAAATCTTTGCCCGGCAACAGCAGCAAGTGTTGTTCCCAATCTCCCCAACCCAAGGAAGAATACAAATATAGCACTGTTTAGAGCAAGAAGAGGCGTGATAATGGATATGGATCGCGAGGCCCGGCTCCCAGATCAGACGCTCAGTGGGAGCACTAGTCATAACATGAAAAACACCCCAAAGAAGAAGTTGTACTTTCCCTTGCTGTACAAAAACAAAAACCTTAAAGTTTGGCTAAGGGCTGAGTTAATAAGCTCCAAAAGGAACACCATCCTTAGCTGTTAATAACGAGAAAAAGCACTATAACGTGGAAAATGATGTAACAGCGTCCAAGGAACTAATAAAATTTCCACTGTTATAGATATGCCCACAAACTATGCCTTTCTATTAGAGCTGACTTCAGCCTCGCACAGCTGCAAAACAAGGAGGCAGAACCCTGACGGGGCCCTGCACAGAGGTCCCCAGGGCTCTGGCAGTGCTGAGGCTGAGACCCTCTCCTGGCCATCTGTGCACAGTGGACATGAAGTAAGCACACACACACACAGGCGCAGCAACACACAGGCCTGGCTAACACCCAACCCAGAGACATCCTGTTTTCTCTTTAATCACAACAGACAACGTTTACCTTGAACATCTGGATCATTCATCAGATGCTCCTGCAGACTATCGAGGACTTTCTGAATCTCGCTCCTGGCCACACAGCTGTGGTGCACAGTCTCGGGCCTGCTGCAGCCCTTTTCCTGGGGCCCAGCCTCACTCAGAAATAGCTCTAGGTCCTTGCTTATGTCAGGGAGAGGAGTTCGCCAATAAAAGAAATTATTGAATACGTCCTCAGGACTCTCTGGGCAGGTAGAAGAGCCTGGTCCAGGGTGGCAGTGGATGGGGAGGTTGTCCCCATCAGGGAGCTTCAAGGAGGCATCAGCCTCTTGCTGTGCAGCCTCTGGGGAAAGCCTGGTTGACTCAGCTCCAGTCAAGGCAGAATCTTCCACTGAGTTTGCCATGAGGCCACCAGAGGAGCTACTGCCGCGCAGGAGATCACTGGTTCCTGTTGACGTGCCCTCCGTGGGCAGGTCTGGCTCCGTGTGTACCAGCTTTGTGGAACTAGGTGAAGATTGAGGGGAGTACTTTTAGCGCCATGTAATGGACTGGAAGTAAAATGGGAAAACGTGAGCTCCACGTCCTCCCAAGCCCGGTCCTCCTCTCTACCTGGCCACCCGACCTCCTGTGTCTCCCAGGGCCAGAAGCTCGTAAGCTCACAAGAGCATAAAAGGTCCAATCATCCCCCTCTGCCCACCTGAGAGTACTATGTGCGCTGAAAATGCCTCACACAGTTCAGCCGATCCCTCCATTCTATTCAAGTGGTGGATGAGCCCTGGCTTCTGCTGACACGCCCTCAGTGGGCAGACTGCATGCACTCACTGCTTGTCAGTACCTCCACCAGGGGGCAGCCACCGGGACACAAAAGCCACCGAAACGACTGGGTGAGTCCTGAGCAGGAAGGTGCTGCACACAGGCCAGACACACAGCAGCTCAGTGAATTTTGATGGAGACAGATGGAGGGAAGGATGCACCAATGGTAAAAAGGGTATGTACTCTCTGAGATGTAAATTACCACTCTCCTGCTCCCGTGTGATGCTAGCAGGGGAGAGACGCTTACCAACGACCTCGAAATGGTCTGGTTGGTGTGTACCCATCGACCTCCAAGGAAAGATGAAAAACTCCAAGATCAATCACTAGAACTTACTAGAAAGGCAGGATGGCGTCCACTAATGGTGGGTCAGGACTGTCACCTGTACGTGCAGGTAACATCCTACATTTATGGGCATGTAACATTGCATGGCACAAACAGACATTTGGGAGACCTCACATCTTCCCTATGTAAATTATCCAAAGAACTTCATTAATCAAAAAGTAAGAGAAAATTTTCTTTATAGGTTATTTAATCACTACTCTCAATGAATATTTTATCTAAATTTAGGAGACACAGTAGCTTCATTATTTATAACCCAGTAGTCATGTTTCAAAATCATTATTGCAATTACTTTTGCTTCTTTACATAATTAAAGCTCTAATATCCCATCTTGCCCAGAAGGTCACTGTTACTAAAACTCCAGACAAGATAATTGCTAAAATTTTAGGTGGACACTTAAGGTGAAGCGCGGGCCCTGGTAATTATCCTGCTTGGAGCTCACCCGGCTGAGGAAGTGTTACCACAACTGCCTGCACTGGGTGACCTGGAGGTGAGAGCAGAGTCTAAATCCTGAGCTGGTGGTCGGATGCTTAGGGTGCCGTCTTCTCGAATATAGAGGCCGGCCCTGGAGGGGTTCGCGAAGGTGGAAATGAAGGGGCCCAGGGACTGGAAGGCAGCCTGGCGCACCTGCAAACAGAGAGCACAGCATGGTGAATGTGGTGTCGGCCAGGTCTGACCCAGGCCAGGCAGCTGGTCGACCACGAGGCTGGTCGCTGTCTGCCGAATTAGGTCCAAGCAGATTTACCGCTTTCTAAGGCGTTCTCCAAATTCCAAATAAACTCTTTTCAACAGAAAATAAGGAGAACTTTAGTACCATCATGAAGTTTTTATTCTTCTAGAATTTTAATTCCACAGCAAACAAGTCCAGACTTCCAAGAGCACCTGACCAGACCGTATGAATCCTGACAGGCATGTTTGTGAGAGGAACAGCAAAGGTCACTCTCCCCTGAGTGTTTCCCTTCTCACTCCTCAGCCCTATGACGTCCGGTCACTACAAACGTTAGGGTGTGTGCCACCTTCTTCACAGGCACCCAAGCTTTGGAGATTTCGAGTGCTCCAATCCCCACAAGGTCTAAGTAAGCCAATCAGGAACCAAAAAGACAAAATCCACAGTCACAAGTCCAGAGGCCAAGATGAGGCCAGTCAGCGAGCGGCGGCTGGTGGCCCACACAGCCGAGCTGCCCGCACTTACCCATCGGCAGGGGTCGCTGATGAGCTTGATGAAGAGGGGTGACAGCTGGGCTCTGCGGACATCGGGGGACGCACTGTAGGACACCGCCATGAAGCACTCCGCGCAGGCTTTTCGCATCCCCCAAACATTATCTGAGCAGAGCTCAAAAAACTTTGGGATCTACCGAAGCAAATAAAATCATGCTACTCAAACTTGGTTACCCTGAGGAAGGGCAGAACCTTTTTTAATGATGTAATTAAGGCATAGTCATAAATTAACGACCAAGAAGAGGGAAATATATACGAGTCTAAAAGGAATCATTTGAGACAAAGAGAAATTATGGTAAGAAAACTAAAGAAACACTTCCTTTACCTCTTAATTCTAGTAAATGACTTGGTTAAAAGGCAGAATGACTAATATTCACATAGCAAGTGCTACATGAATTGTATGGAGAAAAATTGTGAAATGACCTTGAAATTGAGTGGATATCCCAACTAGCTCACCCATTCAGATATTACGATCTTTTTTTTAATTTATTTATTTGACAGAGAGAGAGAGGGAGAGCAGGAACACAAGCAGGGGGAGAGGGAGAGGGAGAAGCAGGCTTCCCGCTGAGCAGGGAGCCTGATGTGGGGCTCGATCCCAGGACCCTGGAACCATGACCTGAGCCGAAGGCAGACGCTTAATGACTGAGCCACCCAGGCACCCCGGTATTACGATCTTTAACTAGGGTCCTTTAGTGACAGAAGGTATATTGTTAAAAACTGAGAGTAATGCAAATAATTCTTGTTCACAGAAATGCAAATTGTGTCCAGTGGAATGCACCTGATTATCACCCTGGATGCTGAGCAATTTTGAATCCCCTTGCAAGGTCACTTCAGTACCCTCCGGTCTGACCATACATGTGTGGTACTTTGAGTTCTCCATTAAGCCAGGTATTGTACCTTACTGTTTCCCTCGTGAATAAATGACTTAAATAAAATCTTTGGCATGTTCGCCTTCCATCTGTATGAAGGTCATGATCACATCGTCTTTTAAAATTTATCCTTTAATGGGGCGCCTGGGTGGCTCAGTCGGTTCAAACATCCAACTCTTGATTTCGGCTCAGGTCATGATCTCAGGGTCATGAGATCGAGTCCTGCATCAGGCTCTGCACCAGGCGTGGAGCCTGCTTAAGATTCTCTCTCTCCCTCTCCTTCTGCCCATTCCCCCCGCTCCCGTGCTCTTTCTCTAAAAAATATTAATAAATAAAATAAAATTTACCCTTTAAAAATGAGGCTCTGTTTTTTATATCCTAATGTAAAATAATCAGCCAAAATGCCCCCACAAATGGGAATATATGATCATGGAAATACCCGCCCATAGGAAGGTTAGTATGTTGGTCACTGCTGTTCTTCATTCAGATACACTAAGTAGAAGACAGCTCTTGGTGTACATACAGAGCGACAGCCACTAAAAATTATTCTGGGGTCAGAACTATGTTGACATGGCTTGCACTTGAAATAAAATAAAATGAGCTTCTGAACTTAAATTTAAAAATCAATTTAAAGAGTATACTTTTTTGAGGTTAAATTCTAACCACACAGGTTAGATATCCTACCCAATAAAAATCCTGTCCAGTAAAAGTCAAATAAAAATACAGGTTGGATATCCTGTCAAATAAAAGTGGCAAGCACTTATTTAGCATAGTTCTGCGTAGGCACCAGGGAAACAGAGATGAACATGATAGGGTGAAGATCCCACATCAGCAAAACTATAATGAGGTGTGATAAGAGACACGCACGTACTCTGAGCAAAATGTTATGGGGATGCTGAAAAGGGAGAAATTAATTCTCTCTGGCACAGTGGGTAGGTGAGTCTAGACAAGGAGAGGACTTGACAGAGGCATAGGCACATTCAAGCTGGGTTTGAAGTGTGAGTTGGGTCCCACTCGGTGGGGAAGACACTGGAAAGAGAGGGGCAGTAATGAGCAGAGGTGTGGAAGGGGGAAAAGCAGAAAGCCTCAAGGGAGCCAAAAAGCCATCCGCTGGCTAGTGAAGTGGTTCTCTGCCCTGCTGTGCATCAGAATCACGAGGGGATTTATCAGAAATGCAGACCCCTGGGCCTTACCTGCCTCCCCGCCTCTCTGCCCATCCCATGAGTCAGATGCATGGCCAAAGGTGAGACCTGCCCAGGCCGGGACAGTGTTCAGACCTGAGGAAGGTAGCTGGAGGTGAGGCAGGAAAGGCACTTATGAGGGGACCCAAAAGGCCAAAAAGAGTCGGGATTTTAACCTGTAACCTAGAAAAATCCCACTGGTCTTGAAGCCCAGGAATGAGATGGTAGAACAGTGTTCTAGAAGGAGCAGTGGAAAAGAGACAGACAGAGTGGCTTAAACAGTGAGAAGAGACCAGGGAAAGCGACCAGTGAGGAGGTGCCAGCCAAAGCCCACAGGAAAGTGGGCTGGGGTGACATCCACGCCATTCCATGCACCAGCTGCCTAATGCTTATGAAAAAACGTTGGCTTCGGAAGTCAAGAAATTTGGAACTGATGAATGCAAAATTGAACTGTCATTCCAAAGTAACAGATTCATAAATACAAAACTTCACAATTTTAAAAGCACCCTAAGAAATGCACTAGCAATTACGACTGGCAAAACTTCACATACCAAAAATTTCTCAGCGGCTTCTTGTCCAACGGCATGACAAATATCACCAAAATTTGTAGCACACACCTTAAAAAGGCAAAAGGCATACCTGTTATTCTCTGCTTCTTTTTTGTCTTACCAAATTGTGACAGCTAACAAGCAGAAGCCTCAGGGGCAATGACTCCTCTAGTCAGGCACCTAACAAGCACTTACCGAGCCCACCACCTACACAGCCTAGCCCGGTGCCTCCGGTGTACTGGAAACAGAGAACATTTACAACACAGTACCAAATCCTAGCACTTTCTGGCTCCTAATTGATCTCAATACATAATGCATTTGGTTAGCAATAAAGCGAGAGACCCTTAGTATTCTCTGCATGGTAAATGAGACCTAGCTTCTTGCCGATGCGTCGTGAGGAGAGACCAGAGGGAAGAGGGCCAGTTACGCAGCGAGGAGGAAGAGGAGGAGAAGGAGGCTGTTGAGGGCGGTGTGGCAACGGCTTTTGAAAGGAAGAATCTGGTAACCAAGTGAACAAGCAACCGAAAGGGAAGGGGAAGGCAGGGGTTGGCGCCGGAAGGCACGGCAGAGGTAACAGCGTCCTGGGCGAAGCAGGCCAGATCATGAAAGACCGTGTGCGTCAGGGCAAGGGCGTCCGATGGCCAGCAGCGCGGTCCCAGAGCTGGGCCTTCTGTGTCTAAGAGCAACGGGCTTCCTCACCCAGGATCTCATCCTCAGGTCCCTGTGCGCGCCCTAGTTTCTGTATAAATGGGCAACGCTGCTCACACGTTTTCCTGACACAGGTCACAGGGGCCACATTTCTCTTCCAGCCTGCATCTACTGAAGAAGCCAGGCCACTTCCAAGGAATCGATTTTTGAATTTTCTAACTTTTTGAATTTGTCAAGTTTTGAAACCATATGTCCCAACCTTCCGAACTTGAAAGAACTTCCCATCACCACACAATTCGCAGAATCGAGGCAGCAGCAGGCTTTCAACTGTGCTCTTGCTCAGCATGGAAGCCAGTTTGCAGATTATCTATAAATGAGAGAAAAATCAGAGTCACTTGAAATACCAAAGCACATGTATTGCACCACATATCACTAATTAAATTCCAAAAGCTGATATTCAAAATATTGCCAAAATACTCAGGAAGTAAACACACAGAACACCTTCTTTTGAGTTTCGTCAAGTGATGCGATCAATAGAAGGCCAAACATTCCTCAAGGTTTACTCAGGTAAGAGTCCGTCTGAAGCTCAAGAGTTGCCATTTGCCAGGTACCCAGCATATGTCTGAAACATCAATGAACACTTTTTGTGTTCTCATTTTACTTTCCCCAAAGCCTATGACCTGGGTATTATTTATCCTTACTTTTGCAGATAAGGACACTAACACTCAAAGAGGTTAAGTGATATGACCAAAACCCAGCAGTGGTGAGGCGGGACACACAGCTGGTCAGAGAGTGAAAGTGACCGGTAGGCAACCCAGGAATTGCACTACTGGGTATTTACCCCCAAAGTACAAAAACACTAATTCAAATGGATACATGTACCCCTTTATTTTATTTTATTTATAGTTTATTGCAGCATTATTGACAACAGCCAAAGTATGGAAGCAGCTCAAGTGTCCATTGATAGACGACTGTATACAGAAGATGTGGGGTGGGTGTGTGTGTGTGTGTGTGTGTGTGTGTGTTTGTGTATACATATATGTATATATATGATGGAATATTACTCAGCCATAAAACAGATGAAATCTTGCCATTTGCAATGACATGGATGGAGCTAGAGGGTATAATGCTAAGCAAAATAAGTCAGTGAGAGAAAGACAAATACCATATGATTTCACTAATATGTGGAATTTAAGAAACAAATGAGCAAAGTAAAAAAAGAGAAAGAGGCAAAACCAAGAAACAGACTCTCAACTATAGAGAACAAACTGATGGTCACCAGAGGGGAGGTGGGTGGGGGGTGGGGAAATAGGTGATGGGGATGAAGGAGTGCACTTGTCATGATGAACACTGGGTGTTGTATGGAAGTGCTGAATCACTGGGTTGTATACCTGAAACTAACATTACACTGTATGTTAACTATACTGCAATTAAAATAAAATAAATAAAATAAAAAGAAAATGACTAGTAGGCACTGGAGAGTGACCAGGTACTGGTGGAAACTAAAGGAAAGCAGATCCTTGAGAGAAGGAGCCATGCTGGGTAAAATGTGCACTGCTCCTGCTTTTCTGCCCAAGTGCACCCCCTATTCTGCATGGCTATGCAGTGTAGCTAGACCTCAAGCAAAAGTTATAGCTTTACTGGCTTGAAAAGTAAGAGAACAAAGAGTGAGGTTGCCAAAGCAGCCAAAAAGTGAGGGTAGAAATCCTGGGAAGGAAGGAAGGAAGGAAACAAGCAAGCAAGCAAGCTAAAAAAGGGAGAGCCCCCAAATCTGTGATTAAATACTACTCTAATCCTTGGCTGAACTCGGAGCTGTGCATACACAGAGGAGATGGTAAGGTTTGTAGGAAAAAGCCAAATGCTTGAAGGCAGAAGGAACTGAGTGGTTTCAGCTGCTGACTATTACAGAGGAAAGAGAATCTGAATTCTTTGCTAGAACAAAGTCAACACTCCTCAGAAGAAAATAACAGAACCCAGAGTTTCTACAATGTTTCATCAGGAAGCTAATAAGAGGCAATAAAAAATTCATAGACATTACACTTATAATGATGAACACTGAGTAATGTATAGAATTGCTGACGTATAGAATTGCTGAATCACTACATTGTTCACCTGAAACTAATATAACTCTGTATGTTAATTACAGTGGAATTAAAATTAAAAACTTAATGTTGAAAAAAAACAGGTATCTAGAAAAAAATCCATAGACATGAGAGGAAATAGGAAAATGTGACCCACAGTCAAGAAAAGTATGTCAGTAGAAACAAACTCATAGAAGATCCAGACATTAGCATTAGCAGACTTTAAAAAGGCTTTAAAGCAGCTGTTATAAATATGCTCAAAAAAAATATGAACTAGTCATACTGAATGAACAGACAGGAAATCTCATCAAAGAAATGGAAACTATAATAAAGAACCAACGAAGCCTGTTGGTAATAACATAGTAACTTGGTCCAACATACCCTCCGACACATAACAATTAGAGAATCTTGAAAAAAAATTAAAAACTACCATTTGAGAGCCTGGAGAGCAACCAAAAGGCAGAAGCTAGAGGGGAGGTTATCCTTCAAAGATGAACTACAATGAGAAAGATCTGGAAGATAGGTCCAAAATCTGTGTATTCAATTTGCTGAGATCCCTGGCTGACTGCTAAATTATACATGCATGGGGAAGATCCCAGGGGACCCGGCAAAGGAGCAGTGGCCAGAAACTAAGTAAACTGAGCAGATATTTCAGCAGCTGCTCACTACCAACGAGAAAGCAGGGAGGTGGAGACCAGACAAGACACATGCCTGCTACATCAAAAATCACTTTACAGCACTTTATAAAATGAAATAGACACCTAGTACCAAAACAAAAACAAAAACAAAAACAAAAAACACCTTAGAGAAATAAAACAGAATCCAGAGTCTCTGCAGTGTATCACTTGTAATGTCTGGTGTTCAATGAAAAATAACTACCTATGTGTTGACAGGAAAAGGTGACCCATAAAAAAAAAAGCAGTCGACGGAAATCAACACCAAGATGTTCCAAATGTCACAACTCTTAGACAAGGACTTTTAAAAGGCTACTATAAATATAACAAGGATTCAGAGGAAAATGTAAGCATAAAAAACATATAAAGAATCTCTGTATCACAGAGATACAGAAACTATAAAACAGGTCAGAGTGGAAATTCTAGAGTTGAAAGATACAATAACTGAAATTAAAAACCTAATGGGTAGACCTACCAACCGGTCAGAGATGACAAGATTCACTGAACTTAAAGACAGATCAATAAAAATGATCAAATATGAACATCAGAGAGAAAAATGGCTAAAACAACAAAAAGAACCTCAAAGACCTGTGGCGCAATAGGAAGCAGCCCAACTTTGTGTAATCTGAGTCCCAGACGGAAAGGAGAAAGAGAATGGTGCAGGAAAAAAGTACTCAGAGGAACACTAGCCCAAAACTTCCCAAGTCAGGTGAAGAGCATCAACACACTAATCCAAGGCCCTCACAAAAGGCAAAGCAGGATAAGCATTCACTCTGCAAAGATAAAGAGAAAAATCTTAAGAGCAAGCAGAGAAAAGAAGGACGCTATAAATATAGTACAGAATGCATGACAGCTGACTTCTCCAGAAGACAACAGGATGAGATTTTAAAGCGATGCCAGAAAAAAACAAAAACAAACCAATCAACCCACAAGTCAATATCCAGTAAAACTATCAGCCAACATTGAAGGCAAAATAAAGGAATTTCTGGATTAAAAAGAGAAATCTCATTCTCAGCCAATCAAGCTAAACAAAGTACTTAAGTTCTTTAGGCTGAAAGTATGATACCAGATGGAAACTCAGATCCAGGAAAGAAAGGAAGAGTACCAAAAATGATAAAAATGTGAGTATAAAAGGCTATTTTTTCTCTTTTCTTAATTTCTTCAAAAGATATAATTGTTTAAATCAAAATTTATAATACTGTATCACCAGGTTCATAAGGGACATGTATGTCGTAATGTATATGAAAACAACAGCACAGAGGAGGAGAGGGAGTGAGTGGAACGACATTGTTGCAGGGTGCTACAGGTTTTCAAAATCCTCACAGAGGAATTAAAATATAGTACTATAAAAATACTCAACTAGTCCAAAAGAAGGCAGGAAAGAATAGAGGAACAAAAACAGATGAGACAAATGGAAAAAAAAATACCAAAGTGGTAGAATTACCAAATATAATCAATAATTATATTAAACATAAACAGACTAAAGACTCCAATTAAAAAGCAGAAACTGCCAGACTGGATATAAAAGCAAAGCCCACCTCCATGCTAATGAAAGCAGGAACACTTTAAACATAAAGATATTTGCAGATTACTGTCAGAGGTAAGTAACGTCATTCCTCAATGAAAGGGTCAATATAGCACAAAGATATAAACATAAAAGCTTTACATGCTTAAAAGGGAAAAGATGGACTTAAAGTTTTTCCTCCTTAATAATCTAGAAAAATATAAGCAAACTGAATTGAAGTAAATAGAAGTAAATAGAAAGTAGCTATCAATGAAAAAGAAAATAATGAAATCAGCAAAACCAAAAATAGATTATTTGAAAATATCAATAAAATTGATAAAGCCCTAGCAAGACTGATGATCAAGAAAGAAAAAAAGGGGGGAGAAAACACAAATTACCAATATCATAAATGAAAGGGGAACATACTACAGATCTTACAGGCATGAACGGGATAAGGATATATTTTTTTCAAGACTTTATATATTTATTTGAGAGAGAGAGAGAGCATGAGCATAAGCAGGGGTGGGAAGGGGCAGAGGGAAATCCCCACTGTGCAGGGAGCCAGATGCAGGGCTTGATCCCAGGACCCGGCGATCATGACCTGAGCCGAAGGCAGACACTTACCTGAGACTGAGCCACCCAGCATCCCAAAAGGGATAAGGAAATATTGCAAGCAACATTAGTCCAATAAATTTAACAACTTAGATGAAATTAATAAATTCCCTAAAATGCACAACTTACCCGCTGACACAGATGAAATAACAAATCTGAATATCCCCATATCTGAATTGGACTTGCTATCAAAAATCATCTCTCAAAGAAAACCCTAGCACCAGAGGTTTTACTGGTGAATTCTAACAAATACTTAAGGGGAAAACAACACCAATTTTGAACAAAATCTTTCAGAAAATAGAAGAGCAGGGAATGTTTCCCAACTCATTTTTTGATGCCCAAATAACCCAGATTCTAAAACCTGACAAAAACTAATAGGAAAAGAAAATTGCCTACAATAGTCCTCTTGAATACAGATATGAAAATCAACAACAAAATGTAAGCAAATAATGGAGAAGGGAACACTCTTCATGGTGGAAGATCAACTTGAACCATCAATGGACACCATACTAGTAGGGGGAAGTCTGATGAAAAGCACACTCTGACTCCCCTTCTTACATCCAGAGGAGAAAGCAGTACATAAAAACTGGGCAGACACCACCTCTAACTCCTAAGTCACCAGTTAAAGATGGCCAAAGTCAGAACACACTGAAGTCTTGGGTCTCCCGTCGTGATACATGAGAACACTTTTCTTCACCTTTCTTGTCAGAGACGCAGAGCCTGAATCTAATCATGAGGAAACATCAGACAAACCCAAACTGGGAGACATTCTGCCCAAGAACTGGCCTGTGCTCTTCCAACATGTTAACGTTACAAAATTCAAAGCCTCAGGATCTGTTCCAGATACAAGGAGACCAAAGTGTTGTGACAATTCCGTGCTTTGTGTGATCCTGGACTGGATCCCAGACAAATGACAACATCTGCATGTGAACTGTGCAGGAGATATTAGCATCATATCAAAGTCAGTCTTCCTGATTTTGATCGATGTGCTATGGTTAAGAGAGTATTCCCTTACTTTTAGGAAATACACACTGGAAAATGTGGGACTAAAAGGGCATAATGCCTCCAATTTCCTCTCAAATGGCTCAGAAAAACACTTAACCACACACGTATGTGTATCTGTGTGTGTGTGCGTACACACATGTGTAAGGCAGAGACTGTAATAAACTACAGGCGAACCTGGACAGAGGGTATACAAGAGTTCAAGAGTCCGTTCCTGAAAATTTTCTACAAGTTTAAAACTAAAACAAAATGAAAAATCACCCCCCAAAATTTTTAAAGAACTCTCCCACTGCCCCCTCAAAGAAAAAAAGATGGGGGAGGAAGAAGGAGGAGGGCTTCCTGTCTCTGCGGTCTGCTCTTCCCACGGTACACACAGCCTTAGCAGAAAAAGGTCCTGGGTTAGCAGCTCACCCACAACTACTTGGAATCTGCACACAGCAAACACGGGGCAAAAGCACACGGACTGGCAGGAAGAGGGGTGGGGCCGAGGGGAGGGGAAATGATCCCCACAAAATGAAAAGACTTGCGTCTTCCGAGCTCGGAGGACACATCTCTCTGACCTGACTCGAGGCAGAGTTGTACAGAGTGGCGGCCACAGTAAATGAGCACGCAAAGCTCCCGTATCCAGGGGAACAGGCAACTGAAGAGTGCCCAGTAGCTCCGTCTACCCCTGTCCATCTGCCACACCCACATGACCTTATTACTACCAGTATAAAACAAATCCAGAGTCATTAAAAGCCAGCCAGCACACCAAGTGACAAGAAATGATATTCCCGTGGCCCTGGGAACTACTCGCATGGAATGACGATCTTCACTTAGTTGCTTGGAGCCAACTATTCTTTATAATACACAACCACAACATTCTTTTTAAATAAATGCACAAATAAAAATGAGCTTAAAAATAGGAATGACGACAAAAAATGAGGAAGCCTTAATGTGAAAACGTGTTGAGAGAGAAAAATAGCCTTCTGACAATTAGTTATAATCTCAGAATGCTAATGGCCTTCCTGCAAGCAAGAGGAATTATAATTGGTCTCTGGTGGCCTCTTTATGCTGTCTAGATATAATTACAGGATGCAGCGCTTCCAGTTTTTACCGATTCATTCATTCAACAACTAACATTTATTTAGTACTGACTCTGGGCCTGGCACTGTGCTGGATGCCGATGGCGGAAAGACACCTGTGTTTAGAAGCTCACACTTTTGAAGGGGAAATAAGTCAAGTTCACAATTCGATTGCTAAAGGAGGGAGTCACGGACATTGTCTGCCATCTATAGAAAGATTTCACAAACCCAAATGCGCATGTCTGTGAGAAAGCAGGATGGAAGAAACCAGCCTGTAATTTACACTGCATAACTCAATTTAAAAATGCCCAGGCCATGTCTACTTGGCTACCTTTGATTTCCCTAATCAAGTATGCACTAGGGTTGCTGGCACCAGAATCAACTGATTGTAAGCCCTAACGAGAAAGAAACGGCGAGAGCACAGACACACATTTTGCTGATGGAGGCATGCAGGTTCCTTTGGGCAAGAAGCAATTCCTTTGGAACCAAACTATTCTGGGAGGGTGCGTGTTTACGGACGGTGGGCTGTAGCAGCATTCACACCACGTGGCTGGAAAGAGAGCCCCAAACAAGCAGCACAACTGGCTTCTCTCCTCACCCATCACCCTCCTCGCCGGCACATGGGGCCCACAGTATCTGGGGGTCACTCCCAGCCCAGCTGGGAACCCCGCCCTCCTTGGGGAGCTCTCCAAACCACACATGTGGGCTACTTCTCCTTGAGGAATAAAAGCCACTCTCTTCTATCCATCCTGTCACTTCCTAGCTAATGAGAACAGCGCCCTCCGGGATTCTCGATGCCGGGTGCCCAAGGAGTGAGATCTGTCCAGCGACCCCTTCCCCTTGGCCTCCAGGAGAGGAACTCTGGGGCGCCAGGAGAGGAATACAGGACAGCTTCCGAATCTGACCAAAGCACGCAGGGGCCTAACCAGGCACCCTGAATCCTGCTTCCAACAGGGCTCTGTGGGGAGAGAAGTGGAGCTCCTCCAGAAATACCCTGAAACGTAGCTGCACCTCAGCCTGAGGAGGGTTCGAGACTAACTGTTCTTGGCAGCCACATCTGAAAGCTTACACATTCGAGTAATGGTATCAGCCACTCGCTTAGAATGAAAAATACAATTTACGTGAACTAATTAGTTCTGTAAGTGAGCTGTGGAGATAGCTTTTTGAAGGCCTGTTATATTTTCCAAATATTTTCACCGGAAGAAGAAACAGAAGAGGGAGGAGGAGGCCGGGGAGGAGGAGGAGGAAAAGAATATTGCTGGCAAGAATGGAGTGGCTGAAAACAAAGCAAAGGAACAATCACGCAAAAACGCCTTGAGCATTATCTTTCACACTATTATCAGCCTTCAGGGATAAGAGATTTGGTTGTCGGTTGTAACCTTGGAAACTTGCCTAACCAACTTTCCAACAAAGAAGAAGATCTAGCTGGCAAAGTTCACTGCTCAACTGCCAAATATGCCAACTAAATGATATTATCCAGGTTCATTTTGCAAAATAAATTTAATTTCTTATAGGGAAACTTGAAATTTATAAAAGAACCCTGGAGAATTTGAATTTTAATAATCAATTATTCTTCAGCCTGATTCATCTTATAAACATATGGAATATGCAAAAACTTAAATTAGTTTAAAAAGCCAGCCCTGTAACTCATAGTTGAGGAAAACTTTTACATAAATGAAGAATAATTGCCAAATGCTCTGATGCTATAATACAATTTTTTAGCTCCGCACTCTATGTTTCCTCACTTTGAAAAAGAATTCCTTTTTCCAATGTCATTCTTTTCCAACCAAGAAAACAATTACCTTCTAGATATTGTCGTACTCATAATGAAGGCCCATGATTTTTTTTCTGTTTTTAATCCTTAGGTATGATTTTCCTAAAATACTGGGATAATCCTGAGTCTTCTGTAAGAGAAACAGGGGGCTGTTCTGTGCAGCACCGTCTGCCTGGGTCAGTGGAGGAAAGTAGCCACAGAGAAGATGGCCATGGACGACCGTCCCTTGGGCCACAAAGAAGGCATAAGGACAAGCCAGGGAGTCTGTGTCTAGGGCAGTACGGTGGAGCTACCACTGGCTCGTCAGCAGCTACTATGTGAACGAGGGTTCCAGAGGCAAGTAGAAAGTCCTTGACTCTACAGTCACGTTATGAGGGGTACGGGGTCTTACAAACCCAAGGAAACCACAAAATTAACTATTAAAGGAAGAAGAAATTTAGTATGTGTACCAGTCCTTCAACTACACACCTTTAACTGGTACAAGCAGATGCTTCGATAGGGCACATCCCAAACTGCCATGGACATTCTGGCCACCCTGCACTCTTCAAAGTCGACTCTCGTATCTGCTCACATCCCTACCCAGCACTCTCTTGTCCTAAACTATACGCAGACACTCACGTCTACTGGATTTTCTTGAACTGCCCAACCACAACCTAAAATCATTGCCCATACTAGACTGGGTTCTGTACTCTGGGAAACAAGGCTCATGATCCCAGTGGGTCCAAAGACTGATTTACCTATAAATCTCTGCATCTTGCCTCACCTCAGCCTAAACTACTTTGATTCCGACAGCTTTGCCATCTTAAAACAACTGGTGATCTAAGGATAATCATTGCCAAAACATGCTCAGATCTGAACTGTGAACGTTCTCTGACCAAGGCCACATCGCCAGCCGCCTTGTTTAGGGGGAAAGTGCTGGCCAACAATGAACACATGTGAAACCTCAAGTCATGCACACCCCAAATTATGGGACACACCACCAAGGTGTGGGGCTGTCGTTCCCCACACAGACTTACGTTCACAGCTTCTGCTTTATATTCGTCATCACTGTCCGGGGCAGAGAGCGCCAGCAGGATTGGACACACTTTGTTTTCAATATCGTGCTGGGAAATTAGATCTTGTTCCAGAAGAATCAAGAGCACTTCCTGACTTGATTTTCTAACCTAGAAGAGGAAAAAAAAAGGCAAAAGGTGAAACACCGAATGAGCTAAAGTGCTCTCAGGATCCAGACCAAACTCCCTGAGCAGAGTGCCAAGCTGGCCGCCCTGTCTCCTGCGGCACACGCGAACCACACAGGGCGTCTGGCCCGCCACGTGTACTTCCAACCCCAGGCCTCAGAATACGCCGCTCCCTCTGCCTGGCTGGTTCCTACCGTTCCTCTCCTCTCGGGCCACACATCCCCTTCCCCAGAACCCCATTGAGGTCATGTCCCCCATCTGTCCTCCAACAGCGCCCCCCACTTTGCCCTCATGGCTCAGACCCCGGATTTCTGCACAGACACACCCACACACGTCCACAGAAGGCCACGGGGCAGGGGCCCAGAGATAAGCCCCAACGAGGCAGGACTCGGAAGCCTCCTCAGTCCCAGAGAGGAGGGGCGAGCGAGCACTAGAAGGCAGAGGGACCCCAAAAAGCTGGACAGAGAACATATCTGGGGACATGAAAGCACAGGAAACTCCCAATTTACAGAGCAAGCAATGGAAGATGCAGCCCACTGCAGTGACGCTGAAGGAGGGAAAGAGCACCGGGACCCAGAGCACACACAGAGTGGCAGGTGAGCAGAGAGCGGTTACAAAAGAAGCCACGGAGGCACTCTGACGTGGAACCTCCCAAACAAGTGACAAGATGAAAATGGTATTTTAGAAAGGCCATTCCGGCAGTGGTGTTCAAGTCACCCAGAGGCAATGGAAGGCTGAGGGCAGAGACGTCAGCCAGGTAGCCACCGCAACAGCCCCGGTGAGAGGGGCGGGCAGAAGAAAGTGGATGCCCCAGCAATATTACCAGGCCTGGGTGATAGGACACAGTGTCCAGCCAGAGGCAGTGAAAGTCCCCCATAACTCGGAGGTGTCAGACACTCATTGAGCTTTCCGGAACATGCCAGGAGCAGAAAATGTGCGAGGTGCGAGGAGCACAGCCCGGGAGGGCCAGACCCTTTGGCCACCTCGCCGCGCGTCCCAGTCCCAGGTGGCAGCTGAGGACTCCAGAGGGCGGCAGCGCAGGGAGGACACGGCAGGCGGGGGCGGGTGGGCAGGTCCTCGGCTGAGGACATGGAGCAGAATGTCAGAGGCAGTCAGAAGCTTGCTGAGGGCAGGCGGTGAAGGGTGCCCCCAAACGTCGTAGACCTCCAATCTTTGGAGTCTTTGAATGTGACCTTCTGTGGAAAAAGGGTCTCTGCAGATGTGACTGGGGGTCACGTTAAGGACCTGAGGTCCCCTGGCATTAGCAGGGTGACCCTAAGGGCAGTCACAAGTGTCCTTACAAGACAAAGGCAAGGGGAGAGGACAGACAGAAGAGGAGGAGGCCACAGGAAAACAGAGGCAGAGGCGAGGGCGACGCAGCTGGAGACCGAGGGCGTCCACACCTCCAGAAGCTGGAAGAGACAAGGAGCAGAATCTCCCCTGGAGCCTCCAGACTGAGCATGACCCGGATGATACCTTGATCTTGGACTTCCAGCCTCCCCAACTGTGAGAGAATAAATGTGTGCTGTTTTAAGCCCCCAGCTTGCAGTGCTTGGTTCCGGCTGCCCCTGGGGACTGTTAGAGGAAGCAAGGAAAGCGAGGGGACAGTGGACATAGGAGATGAGCCCTGAGGACACGGGGCAAGTCAGGGCATAGCACCTCAAGCGAGCCGGGGGAGGCTGAAGGGCCAGCTGGGGTGGGGCAGGGCACCAGGGAGCCCCAAGGGTTGGAAAGCAGAGGAGTGACAAGAGCAGACACAGCTTCAGTGATGGTGACAGTTTAAGCCTCAAGTGGCTCTAAAAGCTGCAAGAGTGGGCGAAGGGCTCCTGGGCAGAGATGCTCTGGCTGAGGCCCGGAATTCGGGGGGTCAGGGGGGCCAGAAAGGAGAGGGGAGGTTCGAGAGACACCGCTGGACAGAGCTAAGCTCGTCACTAGAGACGATCTGGGAAAACCAAATATGACCCTGGGGGTCTTTGCCTCAGGCTACCAATCACCAAATGGAAAAAATGGAGAAGGAAGACTGAAGGTAAAGAGAACTGGGGTGGGTGTCTGAGCTTGGGGGCCCAATGTGATGCACTGGGTGCCTCGGGAGAACCGTCACCGGGCGGTGCAGGCTCGTGAACTCCTGGGGGAGAGAGAGCCCTGTGCACGTGGCTCTGCTCCACGGCGGAAGCAGAAGAGACCACCAAGGGAATCCTGACACAGTAAGAAAAAGACCAGACCACACCCTGCAGGGCGGGCAAGGGCCAGGGCCAGTGCGGCAGCTTAGGGAAGAGCAGACCAGCCGGAAAGGAAGGGGTGGGGGGGCACTTGGGTCACCCACAGGAGACCCTGCCCTGGTTTCCAGGCTGCGCCCATTTGCATCCTCCGGGGCCAGAGGCTGAGGGCTCTCTGAGCCTCGGCTTCTTGTCTGTAGAAGTACACAGTGACAGTACCCGCCTCCCAGGGCAGCTGTGGGGTGACACGACCTACAGACACGAAGGGCTCAGAACAGTGTGGGGGGGGGGGGCGGCGCCTGGGTGGCTCAGTCAGTGAAGTGTCTGCCTTCGGCTCAGGTCATGATCCCAGCGTCCTGGGATCGAGCCCCCTGTCCAGGCTCCCTGCTCAGCAGGGAGTCTGCTTCTCCCTTCTCCCCCTGTTCTTACGCTCTTGCGCGCGTGCTCGCTCTCTCTCTCCCTCCCCCTCTCAAATAAACAAATAAAATATTAAAAAAAAAAAAAAAAAAGAACAGTGTGTGGGGTCCGGTCTCCCCCAAATGAATCCTGTTTTACTGTGACTAAAATCATATGACTAGTTGCCAAGAGAGGGATGTAAGAGGTAATAAGACGATCCCAGTGCACACTGACCTAATGCTGAGCTCCAGGAAGAACAGAAAACATGTCCCCGTCACCTGTGCATCCCATCCGTGGGGGAAGAGCGATGCGAAATGTCTAGGAGGCAGCCAAGAAAGGTTTCTTCAAAGACCCACAAGTTGTTAATGGTGACAAACGGTGCAAAAAAAAAAATCAAGTAAAGGCAAAAAAGAAGTCACTGGATAGATAAATTGTGGGAAGAATATAAATGCAATCCCATTACCTGGTTAAAATGAATGATCACGAGCTCTTGGGATCGATGTGGATGGATCTTAAAAAGGGAGGGATAAAAGCAAGTGGCAGAATGGAAAGTTCAGTGTGATGCCATTTATATAGGTCTTAAAGCACCTAAAACAAGACCCTCTCTTATTCAGGGCCACTTGCACGAGGGGTGGGAATGTAAAACTCGGGACACCCCGGGGCTCAGGGTAGTGGTTCCCTACAAAGGGGGAGGGAGGGAGAACGGCCTGGGGAGGGTACAGCACAGTTTTAACCGTATCTACAACCTATACATAAAAAATTAAACAGGTCTAAAGCAAAATTACAAAAGTTTAACATTTGTTGAGTGAGTATAATAGGTGTATGGGTACTTATAACACAATCCTCTCATGTGATTAAAACATCTCATGGTTTTTTAAAAATCAAAACTATTTTTGAAGAAACAAAAACACCGGATTTCACAGTGAGACGAGCTGAGTCCACAGCAAGACACCTCTCGGCTGGCTGTGGGGCCATCGGCTGCAGTGGGGCCAGCTGCTGCCTGGCTGGGAGCCCATGCAGGGCAGAGGCTGCAGAGCTTCCTTTTTCGAGAAGCTCGGCAGTGGGGAAGGGAGTGGTGGTGCGCACAGGGGAGAGGCCAGGGCACAGAGGGTTGAGGGAGATGGAGGCATAATGAAAATCAAAAGAGGAAAGCCAATGAGAGAGACTGGAAAAACGGGCCAGCTCTGAGACAAGAAGATGGGAACAAAGAGGGAAATGAAGACATCGCACCAAAGAGGGGCTGGGACCCCCGTGTCCCCTGAGAGACAAGGCAAGTAGCTCAGGACAGCTGCAGAAATGTGGCCACACTAGCAAACAGAGAGGTGGCAGCTGCCTCAGCCCCCCAACACACTACTAAAACTCCACCAGGTACCAGGCCCTGTGCTCGGGCACAGAGATAATCAAGCAAGACACAGCTCCTACAGTCAGTGCTCAGAGTCTAACGTGGGAGAGAAAATACTAGTCACGACATCCAGAAGAGCCCAGGCAGTCCCAACACATACACCAAATGAGCCTCGGGAAACGGGGCCTGGCATCCCGGGCTCCCCCGGCAGCTCACGGCGCCCCAACACACACACCACATTTCTCTGCACTCGGCTCCCACACCTCCAAAACAAAAAGGAATGAACATGCATGCCCATACTTCACCGAGTGGTTAGGAAGAGTAAACAAGATAATCCTCGCTAATCCTGGAGCACAGTATGTCACACCCTGAGAGCTCAAGCAACGGCAGCTGTTAGCAGTACCAGCAACGTGGTAATGATATCGCTCTTGTGCCTGATTTTGTGATTTCCTACCTCCCATGAGTCACTGCAAAGCACACTGGCCCCGAAGAGTACCTGATGACGAACGGAGGGAGGCCTGCGCCGCAGATGCTCGGCCAACCTGACAGACCCACTCCCACAGGCAAAAGAATCTGAGTTTTGGCAGAATTCGGAATCCTACCTCCTCGGGGACCCTGCGGCATCGCCCCAGGGAGCAGGTCTGAAAGGGCTGGCCTCAGTTAAAGTGAGGAAGACATGGACAGGAGGAGAGGAGAGGCATCTGGAAGGAGCAAGGCCGCGAGCATGGGCAGAAGGGAAGGGGTGCACAGATGTGGCGGCCCACAGAGGAGTCGGCTGTGCCTGAAGGCATTAGAGTCTGAACGAAAAACCTTCAGGAACATCGGACTCTGCCATATTTCTGTGCTTAAAGGTGACAGGAATGGAGAAGAGGGGGTGTACCCAAAAGAGTTATGTTTATTATGGAAACAAAGGACACCTGGCAAGGCCCGGCTGGGCAGGGGGGCGGGAGGAGGGAGGGTTTTGATGGCCCCAGGCTGGGGCTCCAGGGAACCAAAGGAAGCATGAGAGGATCCACTTGTTGAGAGAATGGACGAAGACGGAAGGCCTCTATTTTCTCACTGAAGCAAAAGGCAAGGTCGCCCATCTGGTGGACGACAGACCAAGGTGGAGAGGCTTGATGACAGTGGCAAAGGTCTGAGAGAGCAGCCTTGGATGATGTAAGACCAGCTGAAGAGGGACGAGCGGAAGGGTCGGCAGGCAGCGCTGCGAGTCTGGCTGCGATCAGAATCCATAAATCTGCAATGGCACCAGTCAATGCATGGCAGCAGCCCCCACCCCCACCCCGACCCAAACTCAGCCCCCGGGACCTGCGAGTCTGCGAGTTGTGGATGGACGGACAGGCAGAGACAGAGTGGCGGCGGCCCTGTCAGAAAGGAGTGCAGATGGGGAGGCCACCAGAAAGGGGAGGCTGAGGGAGGGGGCACCCAAAGCGGAACAGGAAATGAAGGCAGGAGGACAAGGGGAAGTGGGAGCCACAGGCCTCTAGGAAGGCTCAGGGTGGTGGCAGAGCAAGGAGGGACAGGAGAGAGCCTGGGGTCCAACTCACAGTTCCAGCCACTCCCCTTCTGGAACCAAACAGATGTCAATGATATATGACAAAGGTCAAGGACATGTCAAGTTCTTTGACCCAGTACAATCTCATCTTCAAGAATATATCCAAAGGAAAAAACAACAGCCAATGGAAGAATATAACCACATCCTTTATAATGCTCACTGCATCCACTGCACCAAAAGGCTGAAAGAAAGCTAAGCATTCAACAAAAATGAAAACACAAAGATCATGAAGATGTACAAGGCCTACTACACACCAGGGAGCTTTCGGGGGCAGGAAACCCGTCCTACTCATGTCTGTATCCCCAGCACAAAGCAGCACGCGCGGCTCAGAACGGGCACTCAGAAGCCGTCGGAATAAAGGAACGAACGGGAGAAACTGCATCACATTATGATTAGACCCATGTGGGAAAAAATGGAAGCACCTGAAGAAGAAAATGCAAAACTAATCAAAATACTGCCGTTAGGAGAGTGGAAAAAGGGGGACTTTCTTCCTTATTCGAATACTACATTTAATAGTGTCACAGTGTAACAGTTAAAGTATTTGCTCTTTAAAAACGCTTAGATTAGGGGCGCCTGGGTGGCTCGGTTGGTTGAGCGACTGCCTTCGGCTCAGGTCATGATCCTGGAGTCCCGGGATCGAGTCCCGCATCGGGGCTCCCTGCTCGGCGGGGAGTCTGCTTCTCCCTCTGACCCTCTTCCCTCTCATGCTCTCTCTCATGCTCGCTCTCTCAAATAAATAAATAAAATCTTTAAATAAATAAATAAATAAATAAATAAAAATGCTTAGATTAAGGGAGAAATAAGCCAAAACTGCAGAACTTCTTGAAAACAACAATAACGAAAACTTGGCATATCATTAAAAATTATAAATATGGGGGCACCTGGGTGGCTCAGTCAGTTAAACGTCCAACTCTTGATTTCAGCTCAGGTCATGATCTCAGGGTCGTGAAATCGAGCCCCCCATCCCACTCTGTGCTGGGCGTGGAGCTGCTTGGGATTCTCTCTCTCCCTCTCCCTCTGCCCCTCCCCCTGCCTTGTGCTCTCCCGCTCGCTCTCTCTCCCCCTAAAAAAAAAAAAATTATAAATACATTTAGCCTTTGTGCAAATCCATTCCCAAAATAACTCAGAAATAGAAAAGGCTGCAAGGCTACTTGCTGCAACAATTTTAAAGTGACAAAACAGTAGAAATAACCCAAATGTCTATCAATGAACTATGCTACATCTCCCCAGTGGAGTACCATGCTGCTGGAAAAAGGGATGAGGAAGCTTTGCCTCACCTGCTATGGACTGATCTCCAGAATACCCTGGACAGCGGGGAAAGCAAGGGACAGAGCATCATGCACAGTATGCCACTTGCATCTGAGAAAGTAACACGGGGGGGTGCAGAGCAAAAGGGTATGTGCATATGTGCTTCAAGTTATCTGTGTGTATTTTTTAAAGGTAAGAATAAAACAAAACCTGGAAAAAATGGCTATCTACAGGGGAGGGACAGAACAGATGGGCGAGACAGGGATGGAAGTCAGATTTTTCTTTTCTTTTTTTTTTAAAGACTGTATTTATTTATTTTAGAGAGGGGGAGGGGCAGAGGAGGAGGGAGAGGGAGAGAGAGAGCATCTCGAGCAGACTCTGCACTGAGCATGGAGCCTGACACAGGGCTCAATCTCACAATCCTGAGACCATGACCTGAGCTGAAACCAAGAGTCGGACCCTTAACCAACTGAGCCACCCAGGTGCCCCACAAGTCAGATTTTTCTGAATGTACTTTGTTTTACAGTTTTGACTTGGAATTATGTAAAAACATTTTAAATAATTATAAGTCTAAATTAAATCAAAATGTAAAAGCTAAAACAATTCCTAAAAATAAAAAATAAATGAGCATAAGTATGGATCAAATTGGCAGCTTAGGCACAAAGAGAAGGATTAATACAAGTGACTTTGAAACACAGTCTCATTAATATTAATGTTAATATGACTGTGCATCTCTAGTGGGAGACAGCCCCAAAACAAAAAGAACAGCAAAGAAATTTCAAACTATATTCAGCTATCCTACCATACTGTTAGTAATCAATCATACTGTTAGCAATCATACTGGTATTTTTATTTTGGACACACACACACACACACAGACACATCAATGCCATTAAGAAGCAAGATTTATGCTGTGTAAAAAATAAAGTTATGAATATAAAATCAAATAAGTAAAAGCCCTATAATCCTAAATGTGATTTTGGAAATATCAATACATACTCTTGGCGAAGAATTCTGTAATGAACAGATAAGGCTGACACAACCCAAACACAATCCAATGCTCACACTTCCTGAGTGCTTCCTGATCTGATGCAGCAGGAAAACACAGAGGCATCTAAAAAGGATTCTCACTATACTGCATAAAACTCTGAATCTGACCAAGCCTCTAGACTTAACTAGCAGTTCAGAGGAAGTACTGGGAATAGAGGAACATTTCAAACCACACTATGGGGATGTGATCAGTCAGCTCCCAAATGCAGGAACTCCTAGAGGTTAATGACCTAGTTTCCCAGAGCAGGGGAGTAAATGGGAGGATGAAGGATTATAAATTAAGAGAGATTTAAAAGGCACATCAACCAAATGCCATGTGTAGACCTCATATGGATTCTGATTTAAAGAGACTGCCGGAAAAAAGATTTCTGAGAAAACTGGAAAAGTTTCAAGAATGACTTGAGATTATGTGATATTAAGGATCTATTGATAATTTTTATCCATGTGATAATGGAATTGCTATTATGTTTTTTTAAAAAGTGTCTATATTTCTCAGAGAGTAATACTAAAGCATTTACGGTTAAAATGACATGGTATCTGGGAAATGCTTTTATCTGGGTTGGACTATCTCAAGATAAATGTAAACAGACTGGTCAAATGTTAATGATGGTCGAAGCTGGGTGCACTCATTTGGACATGGACATTCATTTTAAGATTCTCTCTACTGCTGTGTGTTTGAAATTTTCCATAAGAAAAAGTTAAAAAAAAAAAAAATCTCATGATAATAAGAGTGAGTGCTGTCTATCTGCCTGCGTGACTTGAGGAACTGGGCACAAACAGGTCTTTTGTTCTTGAATCACTTAACTCTGAGAAGCTGTTCTGGGAATTATGAATATCAACTAAGACTAAAGGGAATTTGCTGCACAGATCTTCAGGTCACACAGTTTTTCACACCTGGTTGTTTGGATCCGTGAGGTACCGCACTACAATCGGTGTGAGATATTCAGAGAGCACCACTGGAAAATTTGATCTGTTTTCTTGTAAAAAAACAGCAATAGGAGGAATCTGTTCCATCAGCTCAGTCCGCACTGTGGGCTCTGCAGCAATAAAAAATCAGAAAAGAATTATATAAGAATAAGCCAAGCAGCTTATAGAGTATATAGTGATAGTTTCTAGCTTTTCTTACTAAAATACTTCATCAAGGAAATTAGACAAATGCAGTTTAAAAATCATTTCCCATTTAGAGTATTTATGGTACAGACAGGCTTAAAAAGCTAATAAGCTATCTGGCAATATAAAAACATAAAAGGAAGAGAGAATGACAACTCTATTATAACAAGCCATATATAAATCGAGGAGGGAGCAAGAAGTCTGCATGCTGGGCCAGCGTCCAAAAGCCATTACAACTAATGGCATATATGCCAGACCTATGGGTTGTGCTTATTTAAATTCCAGCCAGAATGTATACATTATAAATAATTCTTTCATAAATGCACTCCCCCACAATCCACGCATCCCAATTATTTCTAAGGCAAAGCATTAAACAAAAGAGAGGCTCTAGCTCCAATATACCACATTAAATTTAACAAAAATATATAATTGCTTCAGCACTGTAAATGGTGACTCATTTACAAAGAAAATCCATTTAAGGACTCAAAACATCCACTTGGGCCTTCTAAAAGCATTGTGTCATATTCATATGAATATTTTAAATGAATACGGGAGCTATGTGGAAGGCTTATTTTTCTATTTTCAGTTAAAATGATCAAAATCTAAAGCAAATGTAAGATTCCCGAAACTTTCTGAAGCTGTTCACCAATCATTACAAATGGGGGCTGGGGGGGGGCTGCAGGACAGCTGTCAGTACCGGCAGCCCCAGCACCTGTTCCTCTCACTCCTCTCTCCTGTGTGTATGGGGGAGGAGAGCATGCGAGGGACCTCTTCCTGTCTCCCGCACAGCAGTGTGCTTCCTTCCCAGGACAGCAATCATGGAGAGGTAGAAAGAGAAAGAAAAATCAAGAGTAGCCTACAAAGATCATAGGTGAGGGAAACTAATGACTGGGCTTGTGCTAACCCAAAAGGCTTCTTTTGATTTGGTATTTCTTAGCAACCAACAGGCTGGCAAAACTCACGAACTACAAAGGCCTTAACTGCCAGGGCAGATAGCATTCATGGCCATTAGTCATTCTAATTTTCTAAAACTAAGGATAATTTGATGCCAAATAAGACATCCATTCTTCATGACAAAACCCATTCATGCTTAGACACTGCTTAAAATGTATTGATTAGCACTCAGGTTTTCTTTTTAATTCACTATCATTGGCTATACACAATTTCTTGGAAATACACAAGGAAAAAATAAAAGTATACAATCCTTGTACAAACCTGCGTCTTCTGCCAATCTGACCACAATTTCCATTACCGTTAAGAAGTCCTCCTCATCGTTACTGAAGTCCCGGAGGACATCGAGCAGCCCTCTGGCAATAATCTGACTGTGGAGACAAGAAATGATCCATACAGTTACATGGGCAACACGGACGGCCGCTGTGCTAATTACGAGCGTCGTGTTAAGAGCAGGTAATAAAACCAGGGAACAAAGCAAAGTCAGCGACGTCTGTCCAGAGGGAGGAGAGGCCATCGAGGAACATCCAGAGATGGTCCGTACAATGTTGGTCACCATCCTCTAGGAACCAGACCTGTATCCTCCAGCCTGGTGGTCACTGGAGGTTGAAACTGTTCACTTGGGACTAGAGAAAACCCTTTTTCTCCATTTCTGATTGATTCTTCAGGCCTAGATAAACTCAGAACAGAGGCTCCATGATAGTGGGAGGGAATTAAGTGACCAAAAAATGCAGAAGGAAAAAGTAAAAAGAGGCATCCTGGGGGCGCCTAGGTGGCTCAGTCGGTTAAGGGTCTGCCTTCAGCTCGGGTCATGATCCCGGGGTCCTGGGATCAAGTACCGCATCGGGCTCCCTGCTCCGCGGGGAGCCTGCTTCTACCTCTCCCTCTCCTCCCAACTCCTGCTCTATCTCTGTCTCTCTCTCAAATAAATAAATAAAATCTTAAAAAAAAAAAAAAAAGAGGCATCCTGATGGCCACCTCAATCTCGAATGGCCTCTACCCACTAGGTGTCAGTAGAATCCCCCTGGACGCCCCCCCATCCCATGATGAGACAACTAAAAATGTCTCTAGACATTGCACAGGTCCACTGGGAGCAAAATCAGCCCTGGTTGGGAACCATCTCATTAAAAGATTAAAGGTACAAAGGGAACCCTCTGTACTAGCTTTGCAACTCTTCTATTAATCTAAAACTATTTCAAAATAAAGTTTAAAGACAAAACAAAACCAAAAACCAAAAACATAAATAAAAAGTCAGGAAGAGGTACTGATACACCCACTAGAAGAACTAAAATTATGGGGCGCCTGGCGGGCTCAGTAGGTAGAGCATCCGACTCTTGATCTCAGGGTCATGAGTTCGAGCCCCACATTGGGCACAGAGCCTAATTAAAATAAAATTTTAAAAAAGAAAAAATAACTAAAATAATAATAATACCTATGCTGGTAAATATATGGGACAACAGGAACCCACAGACATTGTTGGTAGGAATGCAAAACAGCACTGTAATTTCAAAAACAATTGGCAGTTTCTCAGGAAGCTAAATATATATTTATCATTCAACCCAGTAATTCCCTCTTAGGTATCTACCCAAGTGAAATGAAGAGTTATGTCCACACACAGACGTGTACACAAATGTTCACATTAGCATGATTCACAATAGCCACGAAATGGATAACATCTCAATGTTCCTCAACTGGGGAACACAGACACAAGACACCAACTATCCATACAATGGAATACGACTCAGCACTAAAAAGGAACCCTAGGGGTAACAACAGGGACGAATTTCAAATGTATTTTACTAAGAAAAAGCAGCCAGAGAGAAAAGACAACATACCACATGATTCCATTCATATGAAGTTCTAGAAAAGGAAAAACCTTAGCCTCCAGAAACAAATCGATGGTTCCTGGTCTGCAGTGAGGCGGGATCGAGGGACTGCTGGCAAAGGGAGGAACAAGGAAACAAGGGAAAGATGGCCATGTCCAAATGTGACTGTGGCTGAGGGTCGCAAGACTGTTTACATTTACCCAGACTCATCTCACCGGATGCTTTAGATGGGTGGATTTTACTGCATGAAAAATATGCCTCAGTAAAGCTGTTTTAAACAGACATTAACGAGGGGAAATATCAGTGCGGATCAGCGGTGGCTTACAGTGGTGGCCTGGAGGCCTCGGGGCATAAGGGGGGACAGGCACTCCTGAAAGCCTTCTTGGGACGAATGGAAAGGAGCCCCTGACTGCCTCTGCCTGCTCCTGAGAGCCCCTGACAACCCAGGGGCAGGGTGCATCATTTCTGGCCATGCATCAGAATTAGCTGACGTCGAAAACCCACCCTGATTTGCAGGAAAAGACTAGAAATGTCGAATTCAAAGAGGTAGTCTTTTGGCCCAGCACACTACAGGAAGAAATCCATCAACTCAAGCCTGTCCACGGAGAGACTTATACCACCCCTGGGATGAAAGGTCGAGATGTGGCAGCCAGGAGGTTTAGGAAAGACGAAAACAGACACTATAAAGTCCCTGATTACATTTCACTGGACCACATTCAGGTTGGCCTCCCCTGGGAAATCAAGCAACTAAGATCCCCAATCTGCTCGTAGGGCCATAGAATGGATAGAGAGATCTGCATCCAGCCTCAAGTGGTCACAAGGGACCTGCCCTCTTAAGGGAAGTGAGGAGATGGTAAGAGAGGGCCCCTGAAACAGGGGGGGACAAATCCACCGCAGTGAACACGGAATGGGAAAGAGCTAAAGACTCAAACAAATCAGTGCTTCGGCACCAACACTCTGGAAAACCTGGCTGCTTTACGGAATGACCTGGAGAGGTCATAGTGCATAAGCAGAGTCCAGAAGTATGAGTCTCAATACTTCTCAGTGTCAGCTATGCTAATGAGAAGAAAGAAGAGAGAATGACTGTGCATGACTGAGAAAAGCGTCAGAAAGGTTAAATGAGATTGTGCCCGGGAAGCTCATAGCACGGTCCTTGGCCCATGGTAAGCCCTGTAGCGTGTCAGCCATTAGTACTACAATATAAGCAAAGAACTGCAATCAAAATGTCTACCCAAGAGGGAGACTTAAGTAAATTATATCTACATAACAGCGTTCTATACAGAAGCACTTTTATTTTTTTTTAAAGATTTTTAGTTATTATTTGACAAAGAGAGAGAGAGAGACAGCGAGAAAGGGAACACAAGCAGGGGGAGTGGGAGAGGGAGAAGCAGGCTTCCTGCTGAGCAGGGAGCCCGATGCGGGGCTCGATCCCAGGACCCTGGGCTCATGACCTGAGCCAAAGGCGGACGCTTAACGACCGAGCCACCCAGGCGCCCCCAGAAGCACTTTTAAAGGTACCTGTAGATATGCACTGACTTAGAAAGATGCTCCTGAAAATTCATGTAAATGAAAAAACATGGTGAAGAATTTTATATGCAGTATGAACCTATTTCTTAATACAAATCATATTTATGTATAGATGCGCAATACATGTAGTCGTATACACATACACTCAATCAGGGAAAAGTCTGGAACCACATATTACCCTAGGCTGTAGTGGGGGAAGAAGGGAAATTCTCACTATTTTAACTTCTGAAATTGCTAAATGTTTCAAGTATGTGTTATTTTTGTGCATTTTTTAAAGTATAAAGAGGATGGCTCAATTTTACATGGCAATGTTTCCTGGAAATCTTACCATGGAAGCTACCCCTTGTGTCTTTGTCCCTTCTCTCCCTCACCCACTCGTGCAGTCATTATCATGAGTTAAGCCCAATTAAGTAGCCCTAGACTCAGGGCAAGAGATGAGCAAGTTCCAGAGCCTGCCCTGAAGGGCACAGTTTAGACCCAAATGTAGGCAAGAAAACTGAAGATGATGAACAGTGATGAGAGCCTTAAGAAAGAGAAGAACGCGGGGGAGCGGAGGGTGAGGAGGAGCAGGAGGCAGGCAGAAGGACAAGGAGGGGGAGGACATCAGACCCAGATGCGGGAACGATCACACAAGGGTTTGAAAATAAGTGTGATGAATATGAGGCTGAAGGTCTCTTGGAAGGGTCGGGCATGCTTGGGCAGTTAAGGAATACAGGAATGCTCTGTACTCTCTGCTCAATTTTTCTTGAAATCCAAAATCGCTCTCAAAATTAAAGTTTATTAATTACATTTAAAAAATGAAAGTGAAATAAAGACCGTTTCAGACAAAAGCTATGAGAATTCACTGATAGCAGTCTTGTGCTATCAAGAATTGTTAAAGGAAGTCCTCGCAGCAAAAGGATGCCAGATGAAAATGGGCATTTTACAAAAAGAAATAAAAAGCACGAAAATGGTATAAATGATGGTCAATATAAAAAATATTTTTGTCATTTTAATCGCTTTAAAAGATGGTTGCATGTCTTCAGGAAATAAAGTAACAAGGTACTGTGGGATGTATAATGGTGTATGGAAGTAAAATGCAGAAAAACAACAGCACAGGGGCTGGGGAAGAGACCACAGCAGTCCATGGAAGCGTGCTCTGCACTCCCGTACCTTGTACCGTATGAACAGCGGCATCATTCATCTCGTCTGAATATATGTTGTAACAATTTAGAGAAGTATATTATAATCCCTAGAACAACACAATAACAATTTTTTAAAGGGGACATAACTGATAAGCCATAGTGAAGATACCCGGGAATCCTAAAAAAGAAAAAGTCCATAGGACAAAAAAAGTGATTCTTCTATTTCAAATAATGAAATAATGAATAATATGAATAACAATGAAATAGAAATAGCAAGAGTTGAATCAATAGAAAACAAATAGCAAGATGGTAGATGTAAACCAAACCATATCAACAGTCACTTCAAACATACATGGTGTAAACATTAAAATGAAAAGGCAGAGATTGTGCAACTGGGTAAAAAAGCAAGACCCAACTACATGCCTTCTATAATAACCACACTTTAAATATAAGACATGGGCAGGCTAAAAATAAAAGTACACACAGAAATATACCATATAGTCAGTAACCAAGAGAAAGCTGAGTGTAGGGGCGCCTGGGCGGCTCAGTCATTTAGCGTCTGCCTTCGGCTCGGGTCATGAGCCCAGGGTCCTGGGATCGAGCCCCGCATCGAGCTCCCTGCTCAGCCAGGAGCCTGCTTCTCCCTCTGCCACTCCCCCTGCTTGTGTTCCCTCTCTAGCTGTCTCTCTCTCTGTCAAATAAATACATAAAAATCTTAAAAAGAAAAAAAAGCTGAGTGTATATTTTAAATTCAGACAGCAAGCTTCAGAGAAAGGAACATCACTAGGGACAAAGAGGGACATTACAAAGAGACAGATAAATCAACTCATTCAAGAAAACAGAACAATACTAAACGTGTATGCACCCAAGATCAGAGCTTCAAGATTTACAAAATAAACTGTTAGAATTGAAAAACAGAAAAATCCAAAATTATAGTTGCAGATTCTAACATTCCTCTCTTAGTAACTGACAGAGCAAGTAGACAGAAAATAAGTAAGAAAACAGAAGACCTGAACAATATTCTCAGCCAACTTGTTCTAACCGACATTTTAAGATACTCTAACCAAAAACACCAGGATGCACATTCCCTTCAAGTGTACCTGGAACATTCACCACCATAAAACAATTCCAAAAAATTAAAAAGAAAAGAAATAATACCAAGTATGTTCTCTGACCACATTAGACTCAAACTCAGAATAAAATAACAGAAAGATACCTGGAAAATCCTCCAATATTTGGAAATTAAGCAACATACTTCTAAATAACTCATTGATCAAAGGAGAAATCATTATAGACATTGAAAATACTTTATACTGAAAGGTAATAAAAATATTAATACCAGAACATGAAGATGCACCTAATATAACACTGAGGTACTTCCAGGACTTAACAGCAATCTTACAATTTAAAATGCCGATGTTATTTTAAAAAGGCAAAAAAAAAAACAGTTAAACATACCTCACAAGAAGAAAAAGAACAGCAACTAATTTCCCCCCAAAAAAGAAAATAATAGAAATTAAGAGCAGAAATTACTGAACTAGAAAATAAACACACAACAGAGAATATCAAAGCCAAAACTTGATTCTTCAACAGAACTAATACACTTGATAATCCTCTGGTAAGAATTATCCAGGGGGAAACAAAAGAAAAGGCACCAATAACCAGTAACAGAATGGAAAATGGGGCCATACTACAGATTTCACAGACAATAAAAAGAAAATTGCCATTTTCCAACACATAATGAGATAACAGATCTAAGCAATGATGATTTGTGACCACTAAAGTCATGAGAAGAAAGGCTGGTGGGGAGTTTTGTAATGAAAGAATCCAACACCTGCGCCCACTGCTCAATATGAACATCTCCAAAAGTGGGACACCCAGACATTGTTTCCTGATGTTTTGTAATGAGAAGTATACAAAACAACACATGAAGTATTGTTTAAAAAAAAAAAAAAAAACTGAAGCAGAATCTAATCAAGTCTCCAAGTGTAATTTTCGGTTTACAGAAAATACAAAGAACAAAGGATTATGTTAAATTACGCCATGAGAATAATGACCACTAAATCTAGAATGTGGAAAATTCTACAAGACTAATGACCCCTTCAAACAAATAGATGATGTAGAGAGAAGATGAGAGGGAGAATCAATTAGAGATTAAAAGAGATTTAAGATCAAAAGGAAAAAAACTATAAACAAAAAAAGACTTAAGAGACACATCTACCTATGAAATGTGTGGACCTTATTTGGATCATGATTCAAACAAATCAACCATAAAAGGCATTTTTGAGACAGTCAGGGAAAATTTAACATAGACTGGAAGGCATTATTATTAATTGGGTTGAGTGTGATAATGATATGGCAGTTAGATTTAAGTCTTTAACTAGATAAAATGATATGATGTTTTGGATTTCCTTTCAAATACACCAGCAAAAAAGCACAAAACTTCTACAGAGAAAATGACCAAATTTTACTGAGACATTAAAGAAAACCTACATAATTAGAGAGATATACCATGTTTATGGATTAGAAGTCTAAATATTGTAAAGAGGGCGATATTCTCTAAAACAACCTATTCATTCAATGCAAACCCAAGCAAAATCCTAATGGGGGGGGGGGTGCCTGGGTAGCTCAGTTGGTTAAGAGTCTGCCTTCAGCTCAGGTCGTGATCCCAAGTCCTGGGATGGAGCCCCACGTCAGGCTCACAGGGAGCCTGCGTCTCTCTCTCCTGCTCCCCCTGTTTGTTTGCTCTCTCTCTCTCTCTAGTGCTCTCTCTCAAATAAATAAAATCCTTAAAAAAAAAAAAGACTTTTAAAAAATCCTAACAGGGGTTTTATCTTGTTTTATTAGAATCTGATGAGCGGATTTTGAAATTTATATGAACATGCAAAGGACCAAGAATAATAAATCATGTCAAAGAAGAAAAACAAAGGGCAAATCTTGCTCAATCAGGTATCAAGACTACTACAAATCTATAGTAATCAAGACAGTGTGGTGTTGGCTGAGGGGGAGACAGACTACTGGAAGAAAAGACAGTCCAGAAAAAGACTATCATAGACTGGACTAGAACAGAGGTGGCATCCTAGAGCAATGGGGAAAAGACGTAGTTTTGATAAGTGGTATTGTGACAATTGAGAAAATGAAGCTGGACCCCTTTCACACAATGAACAAAAATTACTTTCAGATGGATTGTAGACCTAAATGTGAAAGAAAAAAAAATAAAGCTTTTAAAGCCATATAAAACAGTATATTTATGATCTTGGGGTAGAGGAAGACATTTTAAAGAAGCTCCAAAATGCACTAAGGATAAAGGAAAATGTTGATAAATTTACACCAAAATGAACAGCTTCTGGTCACCAAAAGAACACTATAAAGAGAGCTGAAACACGAGCCACAGGATGAGGGAAGATGTTTGCCGTTAAGAATTGACCAAGGTCTGAAACCAAGAATATACAAAGAGTTCCCACAAGTCAACAATAAAAAGACAATCCATCTTCCTCCTACCTACCAAAGAAAAATTTAAATGGGCACTTCACAAAAAAGAAATACAGATGCCCAACAAACATATGAGAAGGTGTTCAAACTCATAAAGTAAGATGTAAATTAAAACCACAAACTGATACCGTTATATAAACTAGCACACTACCAAATTGGGTGGTATCTTCAAATCTGCCAATACCAATTGTCAGATAAAATGTAGGGCAAAGGTGGGAGTGCACACTGATACAATCACTTTGGAAACTGGCACTATCTCCTAAAGTAGAAGACAAGCGTGTATCTTCACACAGGAATTCTCACCCGGTTATATGCCCTGCAGAGATGCGTACTGATGTGCACCCAGATACGTATAATAGACTGTTCATAGCAAAATTTTTCATAAGACTGAGAAAACCTGAGCTACTCCAACAACAGATAAAATGTCAGGATACTCAAACAACAGAACGCTGTTACAAAATGAAAAACTCAAAAACTACATGCAAAACCACAAAGTAACATATCCTGTATGATTTCCCATATTTCAAGTTCAGAAACAACAAAATGAACTTATTCTCTTTGGAAGCAGACACTTAGGTGCTAAGGCCAGAAACAAGATTAAGGATGTGATGAACATAACCATCCAAAGGTGGTCAGCACGTGGCAGGGAGGGAGTGGTGGTCAGGAGGGCGGGGAGGGCACACGTCCAGGAGGACCTCAGTAACGGCCACATGGGCATGTGCTTCATAAAAACTCCTTACACAAAAATAAATAAATAAAAAATAAATTAATAAAAAAAAAGAACTCCTTATGCTTTACATCCAATTATCTGTATGGGCTATATTTTGTAAAAGAAGCGTTATACAGGGGGCGGAGCAAGATGGCGGAGGAGTAGGAGACCTGGATTTCCTCTGGTCTCAGGAATTCAGCTGAATAGGGATCAAACCATTCTGAACACCTACGAACTCAACAGGAGACCGAAGAGGAGAGTAGCAACAACTCTCTGAACAGAGAAGCGACCACTTACTGGAAGGTAGGACGTGCAGAGAAGTGAATCCGAGGCGATATTCGGGAGGATAGACGGCGGGGGAGGGGGCCTCCGTCGGCCGCTTCTGGCAGGTGCTAGAGCCGCGGAGCACAAAATCGGACCTTTTAGAAGTCGGCTCCGCGGAGGGACGTCGCTCCAGGGGCTAAGCGGGGGTGGAACCCTCGCGGGACAGTGGGGTCTCAGGACCTTCGAGGTCAAGAAAGACCGGGGGTGCCTGAGTGCGGCAGAGCTCCCGGGTATCGGAGCGGGGAAGCCGGCTGCAGAGACGGAGCCGAGGCGCGGGCTCTCAGCTCGGGGTGGCCATAAACTGTGACCCGCGGCCCAGTCGGGCCACTGCTCCTCCAGCAGGGACCCAACAAGCGGCAGATCCGGGGAGACTCCCCTTCCTCCCCCGGGAGGAGCGGCGCGGGAACGCACCGCAGGGATCTGCTGGGTTTGGAGACTCCACACGGGGTCGGGTGCCAGAGATAGAAACGCTCGGTCACAGGCCGGGTGAGCACGGAGAGCGGCCGGAGACCGGGGACACGGGAGTGACTGCTTTTCTCTGGGGGCGCACTGAGGAGCAGGGCCCCGAGTTCTCGGCTCCTCCAGACGGGGATTGGGAGGCCACCATTTTCACCCTGGTCCTCCAAAGCTGTACCGAGAGCTTGCAGGGAACAAAAGCTCCTGAGAGCAAACCCGAGCAGCTTGCTTAGCCCGGACGACAAGGGCGGGGCAATTCCGCCTCCGGCAAAGACATTTGGGAACCACGGCAACAGGCCCCTCCCCCAGAAGATCAGCACGAACAGGCAGCAAGCCAAGACCAAGTTTACCGATCAAGGAGAACGGGAGAACTCCAGCGCTAGGGGAATACTGCACATAGAATTCATGGCTTTTTCACCATGATTCATTAGTTTTTCAAAGTTAATTTTTTTAACTGTTTTTTTTTTTAATTTTTCTTTTTCCCTTTTTCAACCAACATCTTATCAATCCCTTTTTTAAAAAAACATTTTTTATTTTTCATTTTTAGAGTCATATTTTATCCCTTCATAGTAGCTACCCTTATTTTTGGCATATATATATGTTGTTCTCTCTTTAAAATTTTGAGATACAGTTTCTTCTAACAGATCAAAATATACCCTAAATCACTAGTGTATGGCTTTGTTCTAGTCTCTTGCCTGATCACATTCTCTCCCTTTTTTTTTTAAATCTTCTTTCTTTTTTCAAACAACTTCTTATCTTATCAATTCCTTTTATAAAATCTTTTATAATTTTCATCTTTACAGTCATCTTCCATCCCTTCATTGTACCCTTATTTTGTACATATATAAGTATTTCTTCCTTTAAAATTTTAGGAGGCACTTTCTTCTAACAGACCAAAATACGCCCCAAATCTAGTGTGTGGCACTGATCTATGCACTAGCCTGATCATATTTGATCATATTTTTTTTTGTTTTGTTCTGTTTTTGTTTGTTTTTATCTTTTTCTTTTTTCCTCTTTCTTTTTTATTTCCCTTTTCTCCTGGTTTCAGGTCTTTTCTGACTTGTATAGAGTATATTTGCTGGGGACGTTGTTAACCTGTTAGCATTTTGTTCTCTCATTCATCTATTCTCCTCTGGACAAAATGACAAGACGAAAAAAATCACCTCAGCAAAAAGAACAAGAGGTAGTACCGTCAGCCAGGGACCTCCTCAATACGGACATTAGTACAATGTCGGACCTAGAGTTCAGAGTCATGACTTTAAAGATACTAGCTGGGCTTGAAAAAAGCGTGGAAGTTATTAGAGAAACCCTTTCTGGAGAAATAAAAGAACTAAAATCTAACCAGGTCGAAATCAAAAAGGCTATTAATGAGGTGCAATCAAAAATGGGGGCACTAACTGCTAGGATAAATGAGGCAGAAGAGAGAATCAGCGATATAGAAGACCAAATGATGGAAAATAAAGAGGCTGAGAAAAAGAGAGAGAAACAACTATAGAATCACGAGGGCAGAATTCGAGAGATAAGCGATACGATAACACGAAACAACATGAGAATAATTGGGATCCCAGAAGAAGAAGAAAGAGCGAGAGGGGCAGAAGGTATATTGGAGCAAATAATAGCAGAGAACTTCCCTAATGTGGGGAAGGAAACAGGCATCAAAATCCAGGAGGCACAGAGAACCCCTCTCAAAATCAGTAAAAATAGGTCAACACCCTGACATCTAATAGTAAAACTTACGAGTCTCAGAGACAGAGAAAATCCTGAAAGCAGCTCGGGAGAAGAGATATGTAACCTACAATGGTAGAAACATTAGATTGGCAACAGACCTATCCACAGAGACCTGGCAGGCCAGAAAGGACTGGCAAGATATCTTCAGAGCACCAAACGAGAAAAATCTGCAGCCAAGAATACTATATCCAGCTAGGCTATCAGTGAAAATAGAAGGAGAGATAAAAAGCTTCCCAGGACAAACAAAAACTAGGAATTTGCACACACGAAACCAGCCCTACAAGAAATATTGAAAGGGGTCCTCTATGCAAAGAGAGAGCCTAAAAGCAGCATAGATCAGAAAGGAACACAGACAATATACAGTAACAGTCACCTTACAGGCAATACAAAGGCACTAAATTCATATCTTTTAATAGTTACCCTGAATGTAAATGGGCTCAATGCCCCAATCAAAAGACACAGGCTATCAGATTGGATTAAAAAACAAGACCCATCCATATGCTGTCTGCAAGAGACTCATTTTAGACCCAAAGACACCCCCACATTGAAAGTGAGGGGGTAGAAAACCATTTACCATGCTAATGGACACCAAAAGAAAGCTGGGGTGGCAATCCTTGTATCAGAGAAATTAGATTTTAAAACAAAGACTGTAATAAGAGATGAAGAAGGACACTATATCCTACTTAAAGGGTCTATCCAACAAGAAGATCTAACAATTGTAAATATCTATGCCCCTAACATGGGAGCAGCCAATTATATAAGGCAATTAATAACAAAAGCAAAGAAACACATTGAGAACAATACAATAATAATGGGGGACTTTAACACCCCCCTGACTGAAATGGACAGATCATCAAAGCAAAAGATCAACAAGGAAATAATGACTTTAAATGAAACACTGGACAAAATGGACTTCACAGACATATTCAGAACATTCCATCCCAAAGCAATGGAATACACATTCTTCTCTAGCGCCCATGGAACATTCTCCAGAATTGATCACATCCTAGGTCACAAATCAGGTCTCAACCGATACCAAAAGATTGGGATAATTCCCTGCATATTTTCAGACCACAGTGCTTTGAAACTAGAACTCAATCACAAGAGGAAAGTCGGAAAGAACTCAAATACATGGAGGCTAAAGAGCATCCTACTAAACAAAGAATGGGTCAACCAGGAAATTAAAGAAGAATTAAAAAAATTCATGGAAACCAATGAAAATGAAAACACAACTGTTCAAAATATTTGGGATACAGCAAAGGCAGTCCTGAGAGGAAAGTATACAGCAATACAAGCCTTTCTCAAGAAACAAGAAAGGTCTCAAATACACAACCTAACCCTACACCTAAAGGAGCTGGAGAAAGAATAGCAAATAAAGCCTAAACCCAGCAGGAGAAGAGAAATCATAAAGATCAGAGCAGAAATCAATGAAATAGAAACCAAAAGAACAGTAGAACAGATCAACGAAACTAGGAGATGGTTCTTTGAAAGAATTAACAAGATTGATAAACCCCTGGCCAGACTTATCAAAAAGAAAAGAGAAATGACCCAAATCAACAAAATCATGAATGAAAGAGGAGAGATCACAACCAACACCAAAGACATACAAACAATTATAAGAACATATCATGAGCAACTCTATGCCAGCAAATTAGATAACCTGGAAGAAATGGATGCATTCCTAGAAATGTATCAACTACCAAAATTGAACCAGGAAGAAATAGAAAACCTGAACAGACCTATAACCACTAAGGAATTTGAAGCAGTCATCAAAAATCTCCCAAGAAACGGGGCACCTGGGTGGCTCAGTCAGTTAAGCGACTGCCTTCGGCTCAGGTCATGATCCTGGAGTCCAGGGATCGAGTCCCACATCCGGCTCCTTGCTCGGCGGGGAGTCTGCTTCTCCCTCTGACCTTCTTCCCTCTCATGCTCTCTCTCTACCATTCTCTCTCTCTCTCTCTCAATAAATAAATTAAAAAAATCTTAAAAAAAAAAAAAAAATCTCCCAAGAAACAAAAGCCCGGGGCCAGATGGCTTCCCAGGGGAATTCTACCAAACATTTAAAGAAGAATTAATACCTATTCTCCTGAAACTGTTCCAAAAACTAGAAATGGAAGGAAAACTTCCAAACTCGTTTTATGAGGCCACCATTACCTTGATCCCAAAACCAAAGACCCCATCAAAAAGGAGAATTACAGACCAATATCCTTGATGAACATGGATGCAAAAATTCTCACCAAAATACTAGCCAATAGGATCCAACAGTACATTAAAAGGATTATTCACCATGACCAAGTGGGATTTATCCCTGGGCTGCAAGGTTGGTTCAACATCCGCAAATCAATCAACATGATACAATACATTAACAAAAGAAAGAACAAGAATCATAGGATCCTCTCAATAGATGCAGAAAAAGCATTTGACAAAGTACAGCATCCTTTCCTGATCAAAACTCTTCAGAGTATAGGGATAGAGGGTACATACCTCAAATCATAAAAGCCATCTATGAAAAACCTACAGTGAATATCATTCTCAATGGGGAAAAGCTGAGAGCTTTTCCCCTAAGGTCAGGAACGCGGCAGGGATGTCCACTCTCACCACTGCTATTCAACATAGTATTAGAAGTCCTAGCCACAGCAATCAGACAACAAAAAGAAATCAAAGGCATCCAAATCGGCAAAGAGGAAGTCAAACTCTCACTCTTTGCAGATGATATGATACTGTATGTGGAAAACCCAAAAGACTCCACCCCAAAACTGCTAGAACTCATACAGGAATTCAGTCAAGTAGCACTATATAAAATCAATGCACAAAAATCAGCGGCATTCCTATACACCACCAACAAGACAGAAGAGAGACAAATCAAGGAGTCGATCCCATTTACAATTGCACCCAAAACCATAAGATACCTAGGAATAAATTTAACCAAAGAGGCAAAGGATCTGTACTCAGAGAACTATAAAATACTCATGAAAGAAATTGAAGAAGACACAAAGAAATGGAAAAACGTTCCATGCTCATGGATTGGAAGAACCAACATTGTGAAGATGTCAGTGCTACCTAGAGCAATCTACACATTCAATGCGATCCCCATCCAAATACCATCCACTTTTTTCAAAGAAATGGAACAAATAATCCTAAAATTTGTATGGAACCAGAAGAGACCCCGAATAGCCAGAGGAATATTGAAAAAGAAAAGCAAAGCTGGTGGCATCACAATTCTGGACTTCCAGCTCTATTACAAAGCTGTCATCATCAAGACAGTATGGTACTGGCACAAAAACAGACACATAGATCAATGGAACAGCATAGAGAGCCCAGAAATGGACCCTCAACTCTATGGTCAACTCATCTTTGACAAAGCAGAAAAGAATGTCCAACGGCAAAAAGACAGTCTCTTCAACAAATGGTGTTGGGAAAATTGGACAGCCACATGCAGAAGAATGAAACTGGACCATTTCCTTACACCACACACAAAAATAGACTCCAAATGGTTGAAAGACCTAAACGTGAGACAGGAGTCCATCAAAATCCTACAGGAGAACACAGGTAGCAACCTCTTTGACCTCAGCCGCAGCAACTTCTTCCTAGAAACATCGCCAAAGGCAAGGGAAGCAAGGGCAAAAATGAACTCTTGGGGTTTCATCAAGATAAAAAGCTTTTGCACAGCAAAAGAAACAGTCCACAAAACCAAAAGACAACCGACAGAATGGGAGAAAATATTTGCAAATGACATATCAGATAAAGGGCTAGTATCCAAAATCTATAAAGAACTTATCAAACTCAACACCCAAAGAACAAATGATCCAATCAAGAAATGGGCAGAAGACATGAACAGACATTTTTCCAAAGAAGACATCCAAATGGCCAACAGACACATGAAAAAGTGCTCAACATCGCTCGGCATCAGGGAAATCCAAATCAAAACCTCAATGAGATACCTCCTCACACCAGTCAGAATGGCTAAAATTAAGAAGTCAGGAAACGACAGATGTTGGCGGGGATGCGGAGAAAGGGGAACCCTCCTACACTGTTGGTGGGAATGCAAGCTGGTGCAGCCACTCTGGAAAACAGTATGGAGGTCCCTCAAACAGTTGAAAATAGAGCTACCATACGATCCAGCAATTGCACCAGTGGGTATTTACCACAAAGATACAAATGTAGGTTTCCGAAGGGGTACGTGCACCCCAATGTTTATAGCAGCGATGGCCACAATAGCCAAACTGTGGAAAGAGTCAAGATGTCCATCGACAGATGAATGGATAAAGAAGATGTGGTATATATACACAATGGAATATTATGCAGCCATCAAAAGGAATGAGATCTTGCCATTTGCAACGACGTGGATGGAACTGGAGGGTGTTATGCTGAGTGAAATAAGTCAATCACAGAAAGACATGTATCATCTGACCTCACTGATATGAGGAATTCTTAATCTCAGGAAACAAACTGAGGGTTGCTGGAGTGGTGGGGGGTGGGAGGGAGGGGGTGGCTGGGTGATAGACATTGGGGAGGGTATGTGCTATGGTGAGTGCTGTGAATTGTGCAAGACTGTTGAATCACAGATCTGTACCTCTGAAACAAATAATGCAATATATGTTAAGAAAAAAAAAGAAGAAGATAGCAGGAGGGGAAGAATGAAGGGGAGGAAGTCGGAGGGGGAGACGAACCACGAAAGACGACGGACTCTGAAAAACAAACTGAGGGTTCTAGAGGCGAGGGGCGTGGGGGGATGGGTTAGCCTGGTGATGGGTATTAAAGAGGGGACGTTCTGCATGGAGCACTGGGTGTTATGCACAAACAATGAATCATGGAACACTACATCAAAAGCTAATGATGTAATGTATGGTGATTAACATAACAATAAAAAATTTTTTAAAAAGCGTTATATAAAATTCAGACTTCATTGAGGAATTTTAAAAACTCTTAGTGAGTTTATTCTATATAATAAATCACCTGTACTCTTCAAAACTGTCAATAGTATCATGACAGGCAAAGAAAGGCTAAGAAACTTTAGAAATTAAATGAGCCTAAAGAAACATGACGATCAAATGCAATTATGATGCTGGGTTGGATTCTGGACCTAAAAACCAACCAAACATAAAAACCCGAAGGACTCTCTGAGGACCCCTCGACAATTTGATTAAAACCTAGATATTAGAGCATACCTGGATGGTTCAGTTAGTTTAGTATCTGACTCTGGGTTTCAGCTCAGGTCATGATCTCAGGGTCCTGGGATCGAGCCCTGCGTCAGTATCCAAGCTCAGTGCAGGGTCTACTTGGGATTCTCTCCCTCTCCCTCTGCCCCTTCCCCCGCTCACAAGCTCTCTTGCTCTTTCTCTCAAATGGAATAAATAAATAAAATCTTTTTTAAAAATCTAGATATTAGATAACAGTATTGTATCAAAGTTAAATTTCCTGACTCTGATCACTATACTGTGATTCTGTAAGTGAACAGCAAATGTCCTTGTTAGACAAATGCACACGGCAGTCACCATAGAGAGAAAGCAACGTGATGGCTACACTTACTCTCAAATGGCTCAGAAAAAAATGTGAAAATAGAGAGTGAATGTTAACTCGAACATTGCAAATTGTTGACAATCTGATGAATCTGAGTAAAAAATAGGAATTCTTTCTACCATTCTTTTTTTTTTTTAAGATTTATTTATTTATTTGAAAGAGAGAGACACAGCGAGAGGGAACACAAGCAGGGGGAGTGGGAGAGGGAGAAGCAGGCTTCCTGCGGAGCAGGGAGCCCGATGCGGGGCTTGATCCCTGGGCTTGATCCCAGGACCCTGGGATCATGACCTGAGCTGAAGGCAGACGCTTAACGACTGAGCCACCCAGACACCCCTCTTCCTACTATTCTTGAAACTTCTTTAAGTATGAAGTTATTTTTAAAAGTTTAAAAACAGGGGCCCCTGGCCGGCTCAGCTGGTAGAGCATGAGACTTTGGATCTTGGGGTTGTGAGTTCGGGCCCCACACTGGGCATAGAGATTCCTTAAAAAAATTTTTTTTTACTTTTTTTAAATTAAGGGGCACCTGGGTGGCTCAGCTGGTTAAGCATCTGACTTCAGCTAAGGTCATGATCTCAGGATCCTGGGATCGAGCCACATCTCGCTGCTTGTCCCTCTGCCCTTCCCCCCACTTGTGCACTCTCTCTCCCTCTCTCTCAAATGAATAAATGAAATCTTTTAAAAAATTAAAAACTTTTTATGGGGCGCCTGGGTGGCTCAGTCGTTAAGAATCTGCCTTCGGCTCAGGTCACGATCCCAGAGTCCTGGGATCAAGCTCCACATCGGGCTCCCTGCTCCGCGGGAGGCCTGCTTCTTCCTCTCCCACTCCTCCTGCTTGTTGTCCCTCTCTCAGTGTGTCTCTCTCTGCCAAATAAATAAAATCTTTTAAAAAAATAAAAATTAAAAACTTTTTTTTAATTAAAAAAGTGTAAAAATAATCTCTTAACAAATTAGAAATATAAATTATCCTAAGCTGATAAGATGTAGCTACTAAAAATATAAAACAAGATAGGAAAAGAAAAAATCAAACTACTGAATTTCACACACAACATCGTGCAGTATGCAGAAAACCCAAAGAACCCCCGGGGGAAGTTATTAAAATTATTAAGTGAACTTAGCATAATCAATGGAGACAAAATCAAAATAAGAAAATCAATTCCATTTTCATATTATCAGCAGCAATTAGAATTTAAATTTTAAGAAATGATATCATTTACATTCATGTGGAAGATTAAATACCTAGAGCTAAATCGAAAAAGGTACAGAAGATCTCTACAACAGAAAACACACACACACAGACACAAAGAAATTGAAGAAAATTTTTAAAAAATGGAAGGACTAGAAAACTAAATATTGTAAAGATGCAAATACTTTACAAATTGATTTATAGATGCAATGCAATTCCACTGAAAATCCCAGCGGCTTTTTTTTTCTAGAAATTGATGAACTGGTGCTAAAATGCATTTGGAAATGCAGAGTCAAGAACAGCCAAGACAATCTTGAAGAAGAACAAAGTGGGCGGACTTACTCTACCCAATACCAAGATTTTGATGATAAAGTTGCAGTAATGAAGACAGAATGGTCCGGGCACAACAAGAGATAACAGACCAAGAAAGCAGACCAGGATGTTCAGATATGGACACTTGATTTAGGACAAAGGTGGCAAAGCAGAGCATAGATAAAAGGTAGTATTTTCAATAAATGGCACCAGGTCAAGTGCATACCATGTGGAAAGAAATGAAACTTGACTCCTACCTCACATCATACACAAAGTGCAGATCCACATGTGAAACAATAAAACGTCAAGAAGACAATATAAGGAAACACCTTTTTTTTTTTTAAGTAGGCTCCACGCCCAGCAAGGAGCCCAATGTGGGGTTTGAACTCAGGACGCTGAGATCAAGACCTGAGCTCAGATCAAGAGTCAGACACTTGACCGACTTAGCCCCCCAGGTGCCCCATAAGGAAAATATCTTCATGGCCTTAGGGGACGAGAACGTTCCTTATACATGAAAAGAAAGCACTAAGCATAAAAGAAAAAGTTGAGAAACCATGAACTACATTTAAATTAAGAACTGCTCATCAAGAGACATCATTCAGAGTATCATCATTTCCCTATCTGTAAAATTGGGATAATAATTGAACTCACTCAGCAGCAATTGCTGTGAGCCTTTTACAATTTAATAGATAGAGATATTAAATAGATATTTAATAGAGACTCAGTGAGTATCATCCAGTCTTCACAGAACAGTGTGCTTAAGGAAAGATGCGAGGGAAGGCTGCAGGTGGGGGAGTCCAGAGGACTGCTCGGAACAAGAAACATGCCAGGACTCATGCGCGGAAGGAAAGGGAGTGTGTCACAGGCAAGAAGGAAGAGGCAGAAGACAGAAGGCATATCTGATAGAGGAAGGGAGACCAGAAGAGAGGATACCTTCCCCTCTGGGACAGGAGGGAAGAATGCCCTCAGATTCAGGTTGGGGCGGGCTGTCAATGGAAAGAAATGTCTGGGTTTCTGCTTTCTTCATGCAGTAAGGGTCAAGGTCATCCGTGGAAGAGGCACGGTCAGAGGCTGGAGTATAATCCTGCCAGCACCATGAGGAGTGACAACACAACACAGCAGGACAAGTTCACCGAAGTCCCCGGAGCTCAGGGCAGTCGAGGAACAAAACGAGCAAGCAGTGCTCCAACTGAGGCTTGCCAATTATGCGACGCATTTTCCTTTTCTGAGGACGGAACGTGTGAAAGAAACCCAGTTAGCAATCCTAATTATTTAAACCCCATTAACTTTCATCAGCATTTTATTCCTGGCTCACCAGGTGATCAGCAAAACAGTAACAAGAGTAATGGGAAAACCTAATCCAAGGGTGCCATTCAGACAGAATCCCAGCCACCTGGAACAGCCTGTGTTCCACCTCCTCCACGAGAGTCCTCAGAGCTGTCACAGAGAAGTGGTGACCACCGTCGGCTTAACCCAGACCCAGCGGAGGGCTGTAAGCACGGGAAGGGCTGGGGAGCTCACCGGTTGAAGATGTTGTCACTGAAAGCGTACTTTTCCAGGCGAGCGAGGGGAGGCAGATTACCCTGGCCTGGGATGTCCAGAAAGGCCGTTACCCTCATGCTGTCCCGATCGGGGCCGTAGTCTTCAAATCCATCTAAAGGGGAAAGAGGGGGAAAAACCACATCCATCAGGTCACACTTGAGCGAAGGAGTGCCCTTGCAGCACGCTTTTCTACCTTCATGGCCCTTTCCAGTGGGAGCCTCTGGGTCTCCAAACTTGACAACTCATCTAAAATGAAGTGGGTAGATTGAGAATCCAAGAGAAGGGTGACAAGACCAGATCATAAAGAAAAGCTAAGTGTCCTTCTGTCAGTGCCATCAATCTGACGCAAGTCACCTCTCATCAATATGGATGGAATCTCCCCTCTGCTGGGGAAGTCAGAAGCAAGTGAACAAAGCAGCCAGCTGACCTCTACGAGAAACATCCATGGAGGGCTATGCAAGCAGGTGTTAAATGGTCAAAAGAAAAACAGAGGAGTTGGATCTCATAAGCAAGAATATGCTAGAAAGTCTGCCCCATATTTTGTCTTGTCCTAAACATGCTCGTCATACAGCTTCACACACCACATTGTGACACTGATTCCCATAAAACCACATGGCAACACCCAACCAGACTCCTCCAACATGGATGTTCCACAGGTTCCTCCAACCCCTCATTCTGGGCAAAAATGAGCCTGTGGTCATACTGACTCTTCCCCCTGAAGCCTGCTCTTCCCCAAACCCCCAACTGAGGGCAGGCAGACCCTCCCTCCAATGTAGTGGAGTGGCGTGGCTGAGCTCATGGGCACCGGAGCCAAACATCCCTGGAATAAGATGAATCCCCCAACCACAACTTACTAGCTGTGTGACCACAGTAAGTGATTTAACCTGTCTACACTTCCATGTTCTTTTATCAGGGATGATACAAAATGCTCCATCAGGATATTGAAACAAGGGAGTCGGGGCATGTCAAGACCTGCAGGATCTAGCCCCTCATAATCTGGCCAACCTTGACCGTAGCCACCACTCTTTACCCACCCAATGCTTCAGAGGCATAAATGTTTCCCTACTACCACTGGCACTGAAATAACTGGGCAAGAAGCACTATTCATGCAAAAAAGCAGAGGATTCCTACCTGGCAGAGAGAAAAAGCAGTTAATTCAGGCAGTAACTAATAAGAGTTGAAAATAAGAAATGACACATTTGTGCCTAGGTATTTACTTCGAAACACTAACCACATTTTTTCTCCACAAATTCTTCTACGCTAGTAATTAGACCTTATTAAAAATTTACACTGTATAACAGTTACCCAGAGAATTTTAATAAAGAAGTATACATTTGTAGAAAATATATGTGTGATGCAATCAAATACATAATTTCTTGCAGGATCCTTGCCAGGGAGGAATGGGTCCCCACTGAGTCACAGCCAAGTCCCACCAACCACAGTCACTTTGTATGAGCTACTTTCAGTGCATTTCAGGACCCAGGAGGAACACGCAGCCTCCATCCCACAGATATTTACAAAGCAGTGTGGCCCTAGCTTGCAGTGGACTTTAAAATATTAAGTTTAAAGCAGAGTTTGCAGGGTGCCTGGGTGGCTCAAGTTGGTTAAGCATCTACCTTCAGCTCAGGTCACGATCTCAGTGTCCTGGGATCGAGCCCCACGCTGCACTCCCCGCTCAGCGGGGAGTCTGCTTGTCCCTCTCCCTCTCCTTCTGTCCCTCCACCCCACTCATGCTTGCTCTCTCTGTCTCTCCTCTCTCTCAAATAAATAAATAAAATCTTTAAAAAAAATAAAGCAGAGTTTGCTAAATTTTGGGGATCACAGATAGTTTTGGAACCTGATGATGGCCATGAATATGCATACTCAAAACTTTTCGTGAAGAATCCGGGGTTTCAGGGCATCTGGGTGGCTGAGTCAGTTAAGTGTCCAATTCTTGACTTTGGCTCAAGTCATGATCTCAGGGTGCTGAGATCAAGCCCTGCGTTGGGCTGCGTGCTGGGCGTGGAGCCTGCCTAGGACTCTCCCTTTCCCTCTGCCCCTCCACCCCCTCTTAAAAAAAAAGAAAAAAGAATGAGGGGTTTCAAAAGATCCTCTGAGGTCCACTTGTGTACTTCGTGGGTTAAGAACTGCTGTTTTGAAGTAACAAAAATACTCAGGCACTCTTCAAAAAACCTGTCAGACAACTAAAGAACTTGGCAATTAGTTCCACAAAAGAGTAACTGTTATTAGAGAATATTAATGATTCTACTGTGCTAACTACATAACATTATACTAACTACATTCATGGAAATAAAAGCCATAAACCACATAATACTGGATAATAACTAATGTTCATTGGTTACTCCCAGGAACTGTGCTCAAAGCTTTGTTTATAGCAGTGGTTCATTAAATTCTGACAACAACCACATTATCCCTGTGTTTCTGGGAAGAAAGCTGAAGCTGAGAGAAGCCAAGAAAGCTGCCAAAAGCCACATGGCTAGAGAGCAGAGGGTCAGAATCTGAACTCAAACAGCTGGACTCGAAACATTGCACTATGCTGTACAGCCAGAGGAAACCTACATTTTAATTTTCAAAGAAATCCCTCCACCCTCCCCGTCTGAGCTTCAGGCACGGTGACCTTCCCTTAGTTCTTCAAATGCACCAAAATCCTTCATCTCGATGATTTTCTACATGTCCTTCCCACTGCCTGGGACACTCTCACGTCTCTCCCCCCGCCCCACCCCTGCCCCAGCTTAGGCACCCCTCCTCGAATCCGCAGGAGAAGGCCACTCTCCGGTTACAGCCTCTCCCAGAGCTGTGGGCTCTCTCTCTGTCCTAACGCTCCCCACAAAAGCAGGGGCACCGGGTTTTGAGACTGTTTCATGCTTGTCTCCCAGTCGCTCTCTGAGCTCCATGAAGGCGCTGTAACCCCAGGGCCCAGTGTAGTACCTGACAAGTAGTAGGTGCTCCATAAAAAGTAGCAAAATGAGGAATGACACTACCAAAAGAAACTTGAATGAAAACAAATATCAAAGAAAATGACTGCTATGACACAGAATCATAAAGAAGGAACCCTAGAACATGCCTTGATAAACTCCCTCATTTTGTGGACTGTTAAATAGATGCGCCCCCAAAGCCAGCAGCAGAACTAGGATTCTTAGCACCCAAATGCTCGGCATTCCAGTGCAGTGTTCTTTCAAGATGTGCAGAAAAGTCTACTAAGATGAAGGCTGAAGGAATCGAAGAACACCAAAGACAAAGGGAAGGGTTATGGTCTCAGAGGGAACTGAAGGAAGGTGAAAGGCTTCTGTTTCCAGCCGAGATGGTAACAGACTCTCACATTTTACACATCTAGAAGACCAGGAAGCCATCCAGGAAACAACAGTTTTCAGGCACTAGACAACAGGCAGCACAGCCGAGGGCCCTCAGAGAAGGGACACAAACAAGGAGCCCTAAGACGGCCACCTCTGATTGCCCAGAGAGCTTCCAGAGTTCCGGAGACGGAAGCGTGAGGGGGGCCAAAGAGGTCAGAGTTTGCAAAGGAGGGAGCAGCAGAGGCCAGCACAGTGGCCCCCAGAAGCTTCCACCGAGGACTGATCCACACACACTTGAGAGAATACCACCAAGACTGGGGGGGGGGGGGACCACAGCAGGCCCCTCCCGGCGCTCACGAGCATGCAGCAGCAGCCTCTTCCCACCCTGTGACACATGGCATGGCTGTAGTAGCAGCTAAATTATCTAGACTAAAGCCTGCTCTAGACCCGCCTGACGGAGCTTACATCAAGCCTCACCAGAATCCAGCCCAATCCAAAAAAGTTAACTACATACCATAACAAAATCTAACATTAGCGGGTTTATACAATTTGGACTGTGAAATCTAACAACTAACACCCCCAAATTCTTAATGTCCAGCATCCAAATTATTACCACGCATGAAAAGAAGCCAAATAATATGACCATAATCAGGAAAAATGAATAAACTGAGAAAGTCCCCAAAATGTCAGAGATGGTAGAACAGAAAATGATCTTTAAATAGCAGTTAAGGGGCTCCTGGGTGGCTCAGTCGGTTAAGCGTCTGACTCTTGGTTTCGGCTCAGGTCATGATCTTAGGGTGGTAAGATCGAGCCCCACGTTGGGCTCCATGCTCAGAATGGTGTCTGCTTGGGGTTCTCTCTCCCCCTCTTGCTCTGCCCCTCCCCACCCACACTCGTGCAAGCACGCACACACACGTGTGTGCACTCTCTCTAATAAATAAATAAACCTTTAAAAAAAATGCTCCATATATTCCAGAAATACATGGAGATGTTGATGAGAGAAATGGAATTACGAGACCCAAATGTAAATTCAAGAGATGAAAAACACAGTAACTGAATCAAAACATAAACTAGGGTGCCTGGGTGGCTCAGATGGTTAAGCATCTGGCTTCGGCTCAGGTCATGATTCCGGGGTCCTGGGATCGAGTCCTGCATCAGGGTCCCTGCTCCTTGGGAGCCTGCTTCTCCCTCTGCCTCTCTCTCTCTCTCTCTGTCTCTCTCATGAATAAATTAAAAAAAGTTTAAAAAAAAAAACATAAACTAAAAGAAATGAACAGATTAGAGAACTGGAAAATATCAGAGAACTTGAAGGTACAGCAATAGAAACTATCCAAAATGAAGCACAAAGAGAAAAAAAATAAAATAAAATAAAAAAACAGAACAGAGCATCAGTTATTTGGAGACATTATCAAGCACTGTAACATATATAGAACTGGAATCCCAGAAGAAAAGAGGGAAGAAAAAGAGAGATGGAGAAAACATTAAAAATTTTAGAAGAATAGCTCAAATTTTTAAATTTGACATAAACTTAAAGCCTACAGATTCAAGAAACTCAACAAACCCCAAGCAGAATATACATAATGAAATATCACATTGAGGTACAACATAATCTATTGCTAAAAATCAGTGATCAAGAAAAAAAATCTTAAAAAGCGGTCAGAAAAAAAAATACACATTGCATTTTAAAAAGATTAATAATAGACTTCATGTCAAAAATCATTAAGGAAGGAGAAGATGATATCTTCAGAGTGCTGAAAGAAAAAACACTAATCAGAATTTTTTACTTGAAGAAATCTTTCTCAAATTGTTAGGGGAAATACAGACTTTTACAAACAAACAAAAGTGGAAAGAATTCACTGCCAACACACGTGTTCTATGAAAAATGTGAAAGGAAGTTCCTCAAACAGGAGAAACAGATGGAAATCTGAAGCTACTCAAATAAAAGAGGCTCAGGGATGGTATATGTGTGGGTCAGTATAAACAACGACTTTTTTCTCATTTTATAAAATCTCTTTTAAAAATGCCTGACTACTAGGGTGCCTGGGTGGCTGAGTCAGATGAGCATCTGACTCTTGATCTCAGGGTCGTGAGATCAAGCCCCAAACCAGGCTCTGCGCTCAGCACGGAGTCTGCTTGAGATTCTTTCCCCCTCTCTCTCCTTCCCACTCTGCTCCTCCCCCACCACCCCGCTCCAAAAAATAAATAAATAAAATCTTTAAATAGATCCACAAATCTAAGCCCAATGCATGTTTCACAAAGGTGCCAAGGTAATTTAATTCAGCAAACAGAGCTAGAATAACTGAATACACAGGTGAGGGGGGAATGTCCTTTGTCCTTAATTAACTCAAAATAGATAATAGACATAAAAACCATAAAATGATAAAACTTTTAGAAGAAAACATAGGAGAAAAATCTTTGTATTCTTTAATTAGGCAAAGATTTCTGAGAGGGGTACAAAAAGCATGTGCCACAAAAAGAAATGCTCATGAATTCAACTTGAACAAAACAGAACTTTTGCTCTTCAAAAGACACTGGTAGGAAATAGAACACCAATTGGGGTGCCTGGCTGGCTCAGTCAGAGTGTGCAGCTCTTGTTCTTGGGATTGTGGGTTCAAGCCCCATGCTGGATGTAGAGATTACTTAAAAATAAAATCTTAAAAAAAAAAAAAAAAAGGGAAATGGACTACCAAGCCATAGACTGGGAAGAAAATATCTGTAAAACATATCTGATATCCAGAATATAGAAAGAACTCTTAGAGCTCAATCTTTAAAATAGGAAAAAAAACTCGAATAGACATGTCATCACAGAAGACACACAAATGACAGCTAAGCATGGGGAAAGATGTTCAACATCATTAGTCATCATTAGTAATCAGGGAAATGTCAATTAAAACCACAGTGAAATACTACTACTCACCCACTAGGAAGGCTAAGAAAATTTTTTAAACTGACTCTATTAAATGTGTTGGCAAGGAGCAACTGGATCTCTCATACGTTGCTGGTAAAAAATGCAACATGGTACAGCTCCTATGGTTTGGCAGTTACTTAAAAAAAATAAATATATACTTAACCACGTGAGCAAGCAATCCCACTCCTAGGCATTTACACAGGAGAAATGAAAACGTGTATGTTTACGCTAAGACTTGTATTTGTGTGTTCAAAGAGCTTTATTCATAACAGCCAAAAACTGGAAATAACCAAAATATCTATCAACTAAGTGGCTAAACAAATTGTAATCTATCCATACAAAGGAATACTTCTCAATAATAAAATAAAAATAATGAGCTACTAATAGGCAACAATATAGATGCATCTCAAGAGCATTATATCAACTGAACGAAGCTGGACAGGTCAGATTTCATTCTGCATAATTCTGCCAATGTGAAATTCTAGAAAAGATAAAAACATACTAATATATAGCAGATCAGTGGTTGTCTGGGATCAGGGGTGGGGAAAGGTATGATGGCAAATGGTCATGACATGACTTCTGGTAGGTGCAGGAAATGTTTCATTTCCTGGTTGTGGTTGTGTGGTTGTGGTCACACAACAGAACATACTTGTTAAGACTCATTTTAACAAATTGCCCTTCAGTGAATATTATATATAAATTGTACTTCAGTACAGGTGAAAGAAAGGAAAAAGAAAAAAGGAAGGAAGGAAGGGAGGAAAGAAGGGAGGAAAGAAGGGAGGAAGGGAGGGAGGAAAGACGAGCAGAAGGCTGGCCATTCTTCTATTCTTCCCAACCCCGCCTTACAAAGGCTAGAATGAAACTACCTGGCAAGTTGCTGGCACCACTGTGATTAAAAGAATTCTTAAGAGTATCTAACTTCCCTTGCTCTGATTCTGTATTTATGAAGTGAGCTTGAGATCTTAATCTCCTTGAGAACTCCGAATCAGATCCAGAGAATGCACGGTACTTATGAGACCACAGGGAGTTGTGTGTGGTCTTCAGGTAAACCTTCAATTCATTTTAAAGGCATGCAGGAATGTATCTTAAAATTGCCAGGCTATTCATATTTGTCAGTATGGTGCTATTTGCCCCTGAATGGTGTTAATAAAGCACTGTCAAGTTCTTACTCTAGACTTTGTCCAGTGGGGAAGTGCTGATCTATCAACCTGAATACCTTCGCCTTCTCTAGGCAAATATTCATCTCATTCTAGTAAGTAATAAACTGACATTCTGATTTCTATTCTAACATCAGTCCCCTTTTCCCATCCCCATTATTACCACCTTAACCCAGGATAGATTACCATAGGAGCATGGGCTTTGACAACTACATTCAAACCCCAGTTACTGTGATTTCCAACAACATATGGTGGAGTTGAAGAGAAAGGAACCCCTTTCCACCACACACACAAAAAAATAAAAAATACAGAAATTTAGATAAAGTATTTAAAAACGCAGGAAGGCAGCAGTAAAGGCAGAAAGGACATCCTCAATGCCAGTAAGGAAAACGGTAATCAAAGTGAGAGCAGTTAGCATAAGGTGACACCCTATGATCAACGTTTAAGACCTACATATAGGTCTCAGGTACTAAGATTTCTGAAGCTCACATGGGGATAAATGATGTGGATGAATCTGAATCTAAGCCCCCAATATTAGACAGTTGAGTAAAGGGGACTACAGTTAGAGTGCAAGTAGAGGGTGGGGTAGTCAATCCTGAGAAATCAAACCACAGACCTACGTGACCTGTGAGGGCTGAGTCAGCTTACAAGACCTGCAGAGCCCCACTCCGAGCTCTTGGGGAGGACCAGTGTTCAGAGCTATTCCAATTCCAGGCATCCCAGCACAAGCAAACAGGAGCCTTTCACAATCCAGTAAGCATGCCATTTCACAAAACTATCCCTGCTGAAGATAAATTCCAAACATACATGGTTACAAACCTTCAAGAGAAAGAACAGACACAACAAATGAAAATTTGCACCCCCAAGACAGAAATATTAGAAAAATCTAAAATAGACTGTCAAATAATTATGCACAGAATGAGTAAGATTTAAAATATAGATGTCAAAATGAAAGAAAAAAGAAGAATGAGATTGGGAAGAACAGGCACATTTGAAAAAGAACCACGTAGAAATGAAAAATAGAGACAACTTAATTAAAAATTCAGCAGCTGGCTTAAATAGCAGTTTAGACACAGCTCAAGAGAGAGTTAGTGAGCTGGAAGACTGATCTGACAAATCACCCAGAACACTGCACAGAGAAAAAAGGAACTGGAAAATATGGAGACAGCAATTAAAGGACAGGAAGAACAGAATGCTAAGGTCTGAGATAAGTCCAGCGAGAATTCCAGAAAGAGGGATTAATGAAAATAGGAAGAGGCAATATTCAAAGAGATAATGGCTAACAATTTTCCAGGACGGGGAAAAAATGCATATTCAATTTGAAGAAGTACAAACCCTGAATGAGTGATTAATAACAAAACTGTCCTTGAGTGCACTGTAGAACACCCACAGCAAAAAAAGCATCACAAAAAACAAAACACTAACAAACAAAAAAGAAGCAGAGGAAGATTACACATTAAATCCCAGATCTCTCACTCAAAAGATGTTAGAGACATAGTATTTATAATCAACAGAAGTATGGGGTCTTGAGTCAAAATGCCTGGTTCTGCAGTCCCACACTGCTTCTTACCAGGTGTGTGACTCTGGATAGATACCCCACCTCTCTGATTCTCAGTTCCCTCCCCCTAAAACGGGCACCTGCCTCAGATGATGGCTGCAGGTAGAATAAGGGGCATTAGACAGCCAAGTATAGTTATACAGGATCTGAGACACGCAGCACTTTGAAAGGGCGAGCTGCCATTAGTAGTTGTAGTAGCGCTAAGTCACTGAGCACATGATATTACCAATACTGCTGATGTTTCTTCAGGGCAACCATAGCCACTACAAACTGTGCGTGTGTGTGGCAGGGGGCGGGGAGGGGGGTCCTGGAAAGAAAATCAACAGGGGGGAAGCCTCTGTGTTAAACTTGGCCTGAAATCTAGCTTGACCCCTAAACCATGCACGTCTGTGGCAAACTCTACAGCACAGCTAAGGCTAAGAGAACCGAGCTGAAATTCGGGGTCCTAGCTGCCACAGGACAGACAGTTAACGGTGGGACCTCATCTAAGTGCCTACCGAAACAAGGGGCTCCTGGGTGGCTCAGTTGGTTAAGCATCTGCCTTCGGCTCAGGTCATGGTCCTGGGGTCCTGGGATGGAGCCTCACGTTGGGCTCCCTGCTCCGCTAGGAGTCTGCTTCTCCCTCTCTCTCCGCCCCTCCCCCCACTTGTTCTCTCTCTCTTTCTCTCTCTCTCTCTCTCTCTCAAGTAAATAAAATCTTAAAAAAAAAAGTACCTACTGAAACAAAACAAAGAAATCAACACTCTTTGGAGGCATGTAACAGAATCCAGAGATTGTATAGTGTGTTAATAGTCACAATATCCAGATTATAATCCAAAATTACTCAATAAACAAAGAAACAGAAAAACATGAACTAGCTAAGAGACGAAAATCACAAAATGACTCCGAAGGGACCCAAATGCTGGAAACACAGACAAGGATGTTAAAGCAAGTATTACAGAGCGCTCACGGACCTGAAGGAAGTACACCTGCAATGACTGCAAAGGTAAGGAATCTCAGCAAAGACATGCTAACTACTAAAACACACTGAAAAAAAAAACTGGAAGTTGAAACACTATCTGCGACTTAGAAATTCGAGGAACGGACTTAACTGAATGATCAAATCATGGCAAATTCCCCAAATTTGGTGACAGAAATAAGTGTACAGAATCAAGGATCTTAACAAACCCCAAGAAGATACGCACGCAGAAAACCACACTAGACGCATCCAAGTCAAACTGCCGATAACCTTGAAAACAGCAGAGGAAAGCAACCACGGCGCACAAAGGATTCAAACGCCCTACACCGCCACGTGGGGAGCAGCCAGGCAGAAGACCATGAGGCCACACCTGGGAAGGACCAGAGGGAAACCGTCAATCCAGGATGTGACACCCAGTAAGACACCCTTGGGAACGATGATGAAATAAAGACACTGCCGGATCACAACAAAGGGCAACAAAGAATTTATTTGTCACGCACCCTTTTAAGCAGAGCCAGCCAATACGGACTATGAGAAATGGTAGGAGAAGGGCTCTTCAGGCTGAGAAGAAAGGAACCCATTTGGAAACTGGATCTTCAAAAGGAATCGAGAACATTGGAAGTGGTAAATATGTCAGTAATTTTTTAAAAAACTGTATTTCCTCTTAATTTCTTCAAAAATATGTCTGATAGTCTGGAGTGATGCAAAGCAAAAATAATTTTGTACTGTGGAATTTATAACATATGCAGATATACCACATAATAAAAACGATAACATAAAGTAGGAGGGTAATAAATGGAACTCTACAGTGGTCAGGTTTCACCATTTTACATAAAGTGCTGCATTATTAACTCTAAGTAGATGGTTTCTGTCTCCACAGCTAGACGTGGGGACCCTTTAAAACCCCGGGACCGTGTCATATAATGCCTAGCACACAGCAGACACTTAATAAATATTGGCTTCTGTAGAAGTCAGTCTCCCGAGACTTTGATTACCAGGATTCAATTCAGGAGTCCAGCAGCCCCTGAGAAAGCGGAGAAAATCTAGTTTCCACAACGACAAACGTGAGACGCAGCAGCAAGCCACCCCCACAACCTGAGTTACAAAGCAATCAGGACATTAATTCGCTTCTGCTTGCAAAAGTGAGAGATCTGAGTTTCAAAAAGGAAGAAAGCAGGTCAAAAACTACCCTACAATTGGTAAAGGAAGGAAGGAAGGAAGGAAGGAAGGAAGGAAGGAAGGAAGGAAGGAATTGCAGCATTCAATATAAAATGCATGAGTTAATCAAAAATACCCAATCATCCCAAATGATTGGGGGAGTCACAGTAAATATGTGAAGAAGGGCAGAGGGGGTAAGGATGTGTGAAGCACGTCTGAAACAGTAGGAGATCTGAATTGCAGGGACTTCTGTTTTGTTTCATTTTAAGAACTGGAGCTACAGATTTTGTCTTATACAGAACAAAGACCCACGTTATGTAAATGCAGCTGGTCAGAGGCGTTCTGCATGAATATATTGCTGGTGGCCACTCAGAGCCAGAGAACCAGCCTCCCCAGCGCCCCCACTTGGTCCCACACTCTCAGACTGCAGTTCTGACCCCGGCCAGGCGGCCACCTAGCCTCAGAGTACGGACAGCTTGGGACATCATGTCCCCCAATGTGGAACAGGGAAGGTACACTAAGTATCCCTAAATCACAAGGCGGGCAAGTTCTTCCCACCCAATTTTCTAATGACATCAAAAAAGTTGCCTTTTGGTGCTAGTATGTCTTGAACACTTCCCTAAAACTGGTTAATCCTCCTTTTTAATACAGTGCAGGCCTCACACTCTGAATCTTGGGCAGGCAGCTGTGTCTATCTAGAATTAAGATTATTTTATTTTTTATCTTATGATATTTTGGTTAAGTTTCGTGGTGAGCAACTGATACAAGTTTTCCAAATTTGTTCAAAAAGAAGTTATTGATACAAAGAAAAATACAGATGGTATATAGATAAAGTAAAAATAGGAAAAGCAGGTTAGAAATGACTGACTTCTGAAAAATAATGGATTAGTGTAATCCAAGGAAAATATTCCCACTAATAACATCACATTCGTGTGAAAATAACAATGCCTTTTATTTCAAGTACTGAAAATCCTTTTTTTTTTTTTTTTTGGTAGAGGTAAACATCTTCCCTTGTGTGGATCAACATCCTGGCCCCTTTCAAAATTAGAAGATCCTACTTGAATCTAAATTAATGAGATTATCATTGAGATTATTACTATTTACCTATAAATGATGTTAGATTTTTTAAAACTATTTCATGAAAGCACCAGAGTTTATTAAAGTCTTCCAAGTCTGCCATTGCCACATTTCCCACCTGAGAACCACTGTAAAAGAGGAAGACTATCAGGTGGTGTTACCTGAACAGCCTGTGGCGAGTGCTTGGTCCCAGGAGGGGAGGGGTCTGGGGTCGGCAGGAAAGTTCTGGCCCACCTTTGCCTCTCTGAGCTCTCCCTCTACACCTTCTCCCCCTCACTGCCCTCTCCTCCAGCCACATGGCTCCTTGCTACATCCCAAACACTCCGGTCCCTTCCCTGGCTAAGGGCCTTTGTACTGCAGGGTGGTTCCCTCTGGCTGGAACTCTCCTCCCCAAGATGTCCTCTCTGATAACCTCCTTCTCTTTATTTTTTTTAAAGATTTTATTTATTTATTTATTTGTCAGAGAGAGAGAGCACAAGCAGGGGGAGCAGCAGAGGGAGAAGCAGGCTCCCCACTGAGCAAGGAGCCTGATGCGAGACTCGATCCCAGGACCCTGGGACCATGACCCGAGCTGAAGGCAGAAGCTTAATCAACTGAGACACCAGGCGTCCACTCCTTCTCCTCTTTAAAATCTGCTCATTCACTGTTGTGAGTTCCTCCCTGACCACTTTATTTTGAAATTGCAAGCCTCCCACCTATACCCCACCTCACCATGATCTACTTTTCTATTTTTCCAGAGAAATCGTCACCTTATAACACACAAAGTATTTACTTCTTACGTTTACTGTTTATCAGCTGGTTCACTCCCCCCTCAAGCCCCCCCCAAATCTTTGACTCATTGATATGCCTGGCACACAGCAGGCACACAATTGAAGCTGCTGAACGAATAAATGAATGAATGAATGGTAAAGATCTGCCAAGCTAGCTTGCTGTGCCTGACAGTGGCAGCAGCACATAAAATGACTCCTGCTTTGATAAAGAATTTTCTAGAATTTACATTTCTAGCCACTGCTAGGAGGGCATATTGTCTGGTGAACTGTTCACAGGAACAAGAGTTGAGGTCTACATGGTGATATCATAAGCAGTCGATTATTCTCAGACCCAACCAGTCCAGGTCACCCACAAACATCAGGAATCTCAAGCTTTCAAGTTAGAAATGAAATATGAAGTAGCAGATAAATAATTCCTTGTTCAATATTTTTCTGTGTTTTCTTATATTTGTAAAAAAAAAAGTTGCCCACTCCATTCATGAACGCTTAATATACTGCAGAAAAGCAAAGCCCTCTCAAGAAAATAGCTTCTAATAATAACTTCAGGCCTTCTTGGCTCAATTTAAAATCTAAAAACCAAGACTGACCCTGACTGCCTTCATCTGCCATCTCTGCCGTGACGGACTTCTGAGCCGTGGCCACTCTCCGGGCTTCTGCCACGCATCAGGTTCACCGGCAAGTTTACACCGGACATTACTGACCCTTTACCAAAAACGAGTGAGAATTTAAAGCTAACAAAGACCAGGAGGGGAAGGGCTTGGAACGACTGCTAGTTTGCTACATCCGGGTGGGCGGCCTCTCCCATCGTCTTATGCTCAGCACCCTGTCCCCACGCTGTACCCCCACATGCCACCACGCCTCCCTGAACTGTAGGGCCAATGTGCCCGGGGCTCTGCTACATCCCAGTCAGTGGCTGTGGCTACTACCTGCCCTCCAGAGGGAGGGGCGGAGTTTAATAACCCAGCTAATTAGCTAAAAGATATGCATCGTACCTCCACCATCCAACCAAAACCAGAGTGGTTCTACAGCAATAGCCCCGAGCCCACACAACCCAAGATGAGGTTGGCTCCTCTTGATGAGGTCCTGATCAGTTAGCAAAGAATCACATAACCTAGAATCCTTTAACCTGATGCTGGGTAACTAAGTAAAAATTTTAAAAAATAAAAATAAAACCCTTTTCTTGATTTAAAGTTCCACCAGAAAAACGTATTTCTGGAACCTACAACTCCGCGGAAAAAAAAGGATCTATCCTCTTTTACGCTTCTACTAAAAATCATGAACAGTGCCAGTATAGTCATCATTTAAAACAGTCTGGGGCATGAGATATATGAGATGAGGGTGCTCTAGCGGCAACACAAGGGCTCCTCGAGCACTCGCCTATGTGTCAATGCTTTTCAAAAGACACCAATCTGTCTTAAAACAGGCTAAGCACAAATTAATGTTTTAAGTATAATTGTTAGGTGAATGTGCTTTACAGGTTCAAAGTACAGTACATACAATCTAAGAAAAGAAATGTTGCAGGCCATTTTGCATTAAGAAAAAAATCAAATGATCTAGTACCAAAACAGAAAGCATGTTAACAGCAAACCCACCTCGAACATATTTTCCTCCCATTGCGGTTAACTTCAAGTGACAAGAGTAAACCATAATTCAATATTCGACAGAGTATTGGGGAATCAGAGACGAGAAAGACACCACGGTCCCAGACTCCAAAAGCTCTCCAGGGAACAAAGATCGTCACACACAAAACAACCCACAATACTCAGGTGGCAAGAGCAGTAGGGTAAGGTATATACAAACCGGGGAAGAAACCAGCTCTGTCTGGAAGAGGGAGGAGGAGACAGGAGATGCTTCCCTACAACAATGATATTTGAGCTGGGCCTTGAACAGCAGGTAGGGATTCACCACAAGGAAAGAGAGAAAGAATCTGGGAAAGGGAAAAAGAACATTCCAGATGAAGGGAAGAGCACAGCAGAGGAACGTTACACTGAGCACTGCCTTTGAGCAGTTCAGGGAAGTCAGAGATCTCACACACCACCATCAAGCCCTGACTGAAGAGCCACACTATAATTGGTTTTAAGTGGAAAGGTGAGAAAAAATAAACACAATAAAACATACCCGATGAGCTACCTTTATGGGCCCAGACGTGAACAGAGATAGTGACGGGGGCAGGACGTTATAGCATGTCTATCCCAGCAAGCATTTTCATTAAGAATCCGTTCTCCAGGCATACCCAATATTTACGATTCCCCATTCAACATGTCATCCTGTCACTATAAGTCTATGTGAGATATGCTACCCTGGGCCAGCCCACTTATCCATACAATCCAATATTCTGTCTCTGACACAGCGCTAGGGGACATCGGTGGGGAGAACATGATAGATGTGGCCCGCTCTATGTCCATCTCAAAACATTAGAATATTATTGGTTGGTGGTGACCAAGAAGGAGTTTAGCCTTATTTGCAAAATTTGTACTTTAAAAAAACCCAGAAGAATGTAGCAATATAGAACTTACATAACTGGTAATTTTATAGAGTTGCTCATTAGCCATTCTTCAATGAACAATTACTAAGTCTTTGTGAGGCCTTAAATGATTTGGGGGGGGGAACTAGAGTAACCCAACCATTAATGTGTTATTTCAAGTGGTTTCATTCTTCTTGCTAACGGGCTTGTAAGTATGAATGCAGATTCCTATATTGGGATTATTTCTAATAACTAGACTAGACAAGCCTGGCCAATCTAAATGACAAAGAACACTCTTGATTCTTCACTGGCTTTTGGGGGGAATCTGACCCCCGCACACTGCAGGTCCTTGTTGACTTAACTAAATTTCAACAGCAAGTTGCACGGGCAAACTTTCTCTATATAAATGCCATTCTCTAACAAGACCCATGCTGATTTATTAGCTCTTGTATGAGCAGATCCGTCCAATGCATAATGTTTTATATTGCAAATCTTTGAGGGCTACTGATGGTTATTACCAGCACTGCGCAATGGGCTGGCTGAAAAGACCAACTTAATTCATGAGCAGCCGTCCTTTCTATACCATGCATACATGGAAATTCCTCTTTGATTTGTGGCTTTAATCACACTTCCAAAACCTGTCATTATTTATGACTCTGACTTTTACACTGATGGTCAACAGGAAATGTTTACTCGAGTTACCTGATAGGAAAGAACTCTGCAGCTCAAAGCGGTTCATGTGCTCCATTTTGATATTACACATCTCAATTTTCCTGCCAACTCACCAGGTTGGGGACAGAGCTGGAGGAGGTGGGCACGAGAGTGCTAGAGTCTACATAGTATTAATGAACAGAGAGATGATACTTAAATATGCAGTGACTTCACTAGTCAGATTTGAGGCAGATCTGAAAAGGAAAAAAGGTTGTAAAAGAAAACCAACAACCTTTGGGGTGAGTGTATGTGCACATGGGTCTCCATTTTCCTACTGTTCAATATATTTGAAACCATCAAGTAACACTAACCAACATAAAGTCCCTTCTTTATTGACCACCTTGGCCAAACTGCTAAGAAGGGTGCCCTCCTCCTTTTTTTTCTTTTAATGATTTTATTTATTTATTTATTGGAGAGAAAGAGGGAGAGAGAGCACGCACACGTGCGGGAACAGGGGAGGAGCAGAGGGAGAGGGAGAGAATCTCAAGCCAACTCTGAGCTGAGTGCAGAGCCCGACGCAGGACTCGAACTCACAACCCTGCGATCATGACCTGAGCCAAAACCAAGAGTCAGAAGCTTAATCAACTGCACCACCCAGGTTCCCCCGCCCTCCTACTTCTGGAAAGAAGCAAACTCTTCCACGGATGCACCAAGCTCCATCCCGGTCTCATACAATCCAACCCCCATTGTCTTCTACCCTCTCTTTCTGCTGTCAGCTTTCCCTTTAGGGGGCGCCTGGCTGGCTCAGTCAGTAAAGCATGCGACTCTTGATCTTGGGGTCGTGAGTTCCAGCCCCAGGTTGGGTGTAGGGATTACTTAAAATTAATTAATTAAATAATTAATTAATTAAAAGCTTTAAAAAATAAAGTCAGTATGTCATCTTTCCCTTTTCACTGACTCCCTCCCCTCGGCCCATGGTTATGCTGTCCTCCATACCTTGATTTTTAAAAATCAGTACGTTTTAGAAAATCAAAGTATAACACTATTGAGAAAAGTGTATAAATAACAACTGTCCCACCTGACAGATTTTCACAAACTGAACACACTGTTGTAACCAGCACTCGGCTCAACAAAGAAAATTTTACCCGCATCTCCAAAAGCCCCTCATGCTCCCCTCTGCTCACTATCCTACCCCAGGGGTGACCACTCTCCTGCCTTCAAACAGCCTGGATGACATTAGCTTTGCTTGTTCTTCTACTCCGTATAAACAGAATCACTCAGTATGTACCCTTTTGTGTCTGGCTTCTTTCACTCATCATTATGTTTGTGAAGTTCATCCACATTATTAGGTAGACTTGTAGATCATTCACTATTACAGCTGCATAGTTTTCCACTGTGTGAATGGGACCACAATTCATAATCCATTGTACTCATGATGGACATGTGGGTAGGTTCCAGTTTTCAACTATGAAGAACAGTGCTATTAGTTGATGGGTGAAACAGATACAGGGGATTAAGAATACAATTATCGTGGTGAGCAGTGAATAATATATAGAATTGTTGAATCGTTATATTGTACAACTGAAACGAATATAACACTGTATGTAATATGATTCAATAAAAAATATGAAAATAAAAAGCAAAAATAACAAATATAAATATATATATAACATGGGGGGACAAAAAAGATTAGCTACAGAATTACTAAGAAAATTTATCCAGAGAGCAGAACACAATGTCAGGTAATAGTGCATAGTCAATAAATAATTATTACTTGATTTTTTTTCCCATAACTACTCAATATATCTAAAGTTTTAATCTATGGATAGAGTTAACAAGGCTCTGAGACCACAAAAGGTGCTTTAAGATTAAAAACAAAGAATGGTGCTATAATGACCATGTCCTTTTGAGAATAACATGTTCACATCTTGTAGGGCATATAACCAGGAGGAGAATTCAAATCTTTTTTTTCTTTTTAAAGTTTCCAGAGTAAATATAACAATGCAACTGTGTTCTGGGCTCTTCTATTCGAGAAAAGCAATTGACCTCAATCCTTCCAGCTGCTTCTCCTTGAAAGGGTCTGTTTTCCCCTGCTAGGCTGTGGGCTCGCAAGAACAGTGACCATTCCCAAAAGTATCCAATCACCAGCCAGTGCCTGGAATACAGGAGGTACTTAATAAATAACCATTGAGCTAGTGGACTACGGGTGACACCACAGTCCGCGTAACTCCTAATGCCTTCCCAGGTAATTCTGGTCTGGCTTCTGCTCCTTGGCTGCACTGGAAAAGCTCTCACTAAGTTCACCGAAGACCTTCTAACTACTAAAGCCTGTGGCCTGTCTTCAGGACTCCTCTTCCCCGATGCTTCCATGGCAAGTGGCATGAACAATCAGCCCAAGCAAAAACTGGCTTCAAGGGCCCCCTGGCTTCTTGCCTCTGGGATGTTTGTTCTCCAGGGCTCACTATTAGAAGCTTTTGCGGCCGGGGGCTCCACCCTGGACCTTCTTCTCCAACACCCACCACCGTGCTGCTCTTATCCATTCCCCTGGCTTCAGCTGCCATCCATCACTAATGACTCTCTTCAGCCCTAACTCCGCTCCAGAACCCTACAAGGGGGCTTTTCAGTGGCCTCCTGGACTATGGCCCCAGGATCTCCTAAACACACCTCAAAAGTAACTCTCAGATGGAAAACATGACCTCCACCCTGGCATACTGCCTGGTTTATTTATTCAGTGTGCACTTCTGCTTGTCTGTTATGTGCCACTCAGCATGCTAGACCCTAGTGATCCAAGATGAGGAAGACTGGGTCTGATGGACCAGAGCAGGCATCTGGCCACGCCTGGCTTAAATGCTGCCACAGGGTTCAGGGAGGATGAGGAGAGGAACCCAGCCTAGCCTGGGTGGTGGGAAGCAGAAGTGCTGCCACAGGGTCTGTCTCTGAGTTGAGTCTTCCCTGTTGGGACTATCTATAGACCCCACTCGCTGCTCTGACATCCACCTCCTCCATCGAGACCCCACTGCCCTTGCCTGGGTCCCTGGAACACAACACTTTTTCCATCCCTGGCTTGTTTCTCCAAAGTCTGCCCTGTATAATGTAACTCAGCTCTGGGCACTCCCCTGACCAGAACTCTCCAGTGGCACCCCACGGGCTCCTTGAACAAAAGGCAAACCCCTTATCCTGTGAGGGGCTGAAGGCCACACATGGTAGGTCCCCCCTCCCCCCACTGCTCTAACTCCTGTGTCCAGTGCTCACTGTGCTGCAGATGCATGAGTTGTGGACAACAATGAGCCAGTCCAGCCTCAGAGCCTGTGCCCTTGTTGTCTGCTATGCCCGGATGCTTCCTCCAGCTCCATGGAGGAACATCTCCATCTTGTTATTCAAACCTTAGAGCGCTTCTCAGAGCTCCAGATAAGCCTTCTCTGGCCACTCAAGGTAAAGGAGCAACTCCAACCCTCCAACAGCCCTGCCTGGCACTTCTGATCACACTCACCTGTCATGCGTCCTGCACCACACCCACCACTCCTGAACTTAGCTCACTCATTTATGTTGGCTTTTTAATGGCTGGCTCTGTCACTGGACTGAAGCTCCATGAGAGTAGAAATCAGATTTGTTTCGCTCACCTCTGTGTCCCTAAGGCCTAGTGTAGTGCCTGGGACTTAATAGGTCCTGAATAATTATTAGTCCTGTCCATGAACGAATGAATGAACGAATGGCAAGTCCGCCGAAGCATGGCGGTTAAGTACAAATTCTGTAGCCAGACTCCCTGGTTTGAATTCCACCTCTGCCACTTGCTAGCTGCGCTGTTTGGGGCAAGTTACTTAGTCTTTCTGTGCCCCTTGGGAGCCTTGCTTGGCAACAAAATAAAGTCAAAAATACCTGCTTCATAGGGTATTTATAGTTAAATACTAGAAGCACTCACAGCAGAGCTTGGCACAGTATCAGTCCTAACTAAATGGCAGTTCTTGTACCACTGCCTGGGTTGCCTTCCTAAATCATAAGTCCCAACAACACATCTAGGGACTCCCTACCACCTCTCAGGGGAAGGCTAAACCCCATGACTGGGAAGGCAGATTCTTATTCTTCATGGGTAGGCCCCCAACCCACCTCCGCAGTCTCTCCCACTCCTCGGCCCTGTATACCCCTGGTTCCCAAGTCCCCAACCTTTTCACCACATGTCCACCTCTGCACACACGGGCCCTCTGCCCAGAATGCCCCTCGCCTTCCTCGGCCTGACCCAACTCAACCGGCACCTCCCCTCCTAGCCCTGGCAGACACGTGGCTCTGCCTTGGCCCTCTGCCTGCCTGAGCCCTCGAGCGGACTGCCTTCTGCACCACCGCTAGCATGCACCTCCCCACCAGACGAGAGTGTCCCTGAGGTGGAGCCCAGGGCTTCTTCAGCCCCCCATCCTCGGCATCTCCCGCAGGCTGGCACCTGGAAGGATGTTACTGGATGAATGACTTTCCAAATGTGGACAGCAACCACTTGCACTCACCTTACTTTTTTTCCCATCAGGGCTCAAATTAAGTGTTTTGAGGGCCAAAACCACTTTCTTTTATTACCTAGGTTTTGTTCCAAATAGACCTTACTTTGGGGCGCCTGGGGGGCTCAGTTGGTTAAGCGTCTGCCTTCAGCTCAGGTCGTGATCTCGGGGTCCTGGGATTGAGCCCCACATCCAGCTCCCTGCTCAGTGGGGAGTCTGCTTCTCCCTCTCCCTCTGCCCCCCCACCCCGCTCGTGCACTCTCTCTCAAATAAATAAAATCTTTAAAAAAATAAATAAATAAATAGATAAATAGATATCTTAATTTTCGGGGTACCTGGCTGGCTCAATCAGTACAGCAGGCAACTCAATCTCAGGGTCATGAGTTCAAGCCCCACGTTGGGCATGGAGCCTACCTAAAATAACTAACTAATTAGTTAATTTAAAAATAAGAATAAAATAAGAAAGATCTTAACTTGTGATGTAGAAAGCATTTAAAACTCTCTTTTTAAAAAGAGACAATTTCAGGGTATCTCTGATGTTCATCTGTTTGTCTCACAGGAAATGGAAAATACAGAGCAACAAAAGTAAAATGCATTATAATGATCAGAGAGGGGAAGCAAAGTTGATTCTACATCCACCACTCGGACTCTTTTGTTCCTTGCTACCTCATCCTCTTGGGATGACAGAGGTACACGTTTTTATCCCCAACATACCAACAGGAAAAATGAGATACGAACTTTGAGCAATATGTCAAGGATTACTTAACAAAACAGAGGTTGTGTTAGCGAAAAGCTCAGCTCTTCAAACTGAACCCGGTGGGAAAGACAGCCTATAAAGTTGGCTCAGATAATAGACAAACTTAGAGGCTCTGATAGAATGAAGTCAAGTTTGATTTAGAACAAGGGTTGGCTAACTATGGCCCGAGGACCAAATCCAGCCCACTGCCTGTGTTTGTAAATAAAGTTTTATTAGAAAACAGCCATATCCATTCATTTATTTATGTCTGTGGGAGCTTCCAGGCTACAACAGCAGACTTGACTGGCTGCATCAGACCTTCTAGCCCACAAAGCCTAAAATATTTACTATCTGATCCTTTACAGGAAAAAAATGTGCCTATCTCTGATTTAGAGAATAGTGTGATGTCTGGATTTTTTTTCCATTTCCCAAGTATTAGCATACTCAAGTTCCTGTTCCTATTCAAGCTAGTTCACTTAAGTTGGGGGGGGGGGGTTGTTGTTAATTGACAATCTTTGATTCAAGTTTATCTTATAGTTCAGAGAAAAAGTTCAATTGTTTGGTTTTGGGCTCAAATTCATATAGCTTCTCCACTTTCAGGCCACACAGCCTGGCTGTGGTCCTTGAACAGAACATTTTTACAAACTTGGAACAAAGCAGGCAGGTGAAATGGAATGCTTTTTGCTCTGGAGGATGTCTTTTATTCCAGCTTAACCATACCCTGCTCCTTCCAGCACTAAGGTCCAAAGAGTCTGTCTGTATTCCTCCGCCCTAGCTAATCCTATTTTCTATGAAAGTTCAGATATCACTGGTTGGCACCTAGGCTTTCTCATCAATAGAAGTATGCCCTCTTCCGACTTCTTTCATAGATACCTCTTAAAAACTAAACATTTGAAAACAAATTGTTCCCTAAATGCTAATATATTCTACCAGTCCGCTTCGGAAGCTAAATGCACCCTACAGTAATGTCACAGGGACTTTGGAACTGGGATTCAGCTCTCCAAATCTTTGTACAGATGTTGGATCACATATGAAACTTTTACCTCATTTTTCAAAAATCTGTATTATGGAAATTTTCAAGCACATGCAAAAATAGAGAGAACAGTATAATAAATCCCCATGTCCCCAGCAGCCAGCCTCAACAGGTATCAATATTCTGCCCTTTTTTTTCCCCATTTATCCTTCTTCCCAACTTTGTGCTTGTTTATTGTTTGTTGCAGCATCTGAAAACAGACCTTGTATGTCAAATCATTTCACCCATAAATGCTTGTTTGTTCCTGTAGATAAGGCCCTTCTCCTTTGAACAAAACTGTGTTACCACTATCACATCTGACAAAGTTCATAATAATTCTTAACATTTAACTTAACATCTACTACCCAGGCCAAGTTCAATTTCCCCCACTGTTTCCATAATGTCTTGTTAAAGCTGGCTTGTTCAACTAAGAGCCCAAGTATGACCACATAGTATTTGGTGATCAGTCTCTTAGGTGTCTTTTCATCCACAATAGATCACCCTCATTTTTGTTTTCAACTACCCCTGGCAAATGCTTAGGTGCTAACTGGCCAAGCAAACCTTACCAAGAGTAGTACCTCTTCAGGCTGCACATGCTATAAGCAAATTCATAGGCCCCGTAAACACAAACTCACACGGCTCCACTTTCCAGTGCGATCCACCATGGGGACCAATATGCCAGGCCACCCCACACACTTTCTGCTCTCAAGAGAAGGAATTTAGCAAGCTAATTCTCTAAAATTAAATCTTTTTTGTGCTGCAATGGCCTGAAGACTCTGAATGATTTTAAAAAAACAAGGCATCCATTCATTAAGGCTTTTTTTTAAGTTAGCCAAATTTAATCAAGAATCACAAAGTAAATCAGACAAGCCTTGTAATCCATTATTGTTACAAGTAACAACATTAATTAAACACCTAGCTCAAACAGGACATTGGGCTATAAAAAGGATGACCTGTGTCCCTGCCCAAAGCGACTTACAGCCTAAATGAAGCAGTTATCACATCATTTACACAAAACACCCAAGGAAGACGACAGACCTAAAATCACCCAAACTGACATCTATGCCCCTACCTTTAGGTTAATAATATTTGTGAGGCTGATCTGGGTGGCAGAATAAAAAGAACAAGAGTCAAAAGGAACACAGTGTGACTGCTAGTTCTATCATTTACGAGCTGTGCCACACTAGGTAAGTTACTTAACCTCTCTGATTCTCAGTTTTATCATTTGTAAAATAGGAACAATCTCACCTACCTCACAGAGTAGCAGCCATAAACACTGAATCAGAAAATCTTACCAGAAAGCCCAGCACTAGTAATGACAACGAAAATAATAATAAATTCATTGACTATAAAACTCATTATGCCAGGCACTAAGCTAAAATGTTATATGGGTACTATCTCATCTAATCCTATCAGTTCTATGAGGCATCTCTTATTCTTATATAATTTTCCAGATGAAGAAATTGAACAGAATGAGTGACGGATCGATCTGCTTGTCTAATATGACACAGCTAAAGGTAGGACGTGGGTCACAGGACCTCAGGGTTCTTGCTGTCAATCATGGCATAATAATGCCTCCCAAATGCCACCACAGTAAGGTGTAAAGGTGGGGCCAGGGAGTTTGGGCGGCGGCGGGGGGGGGGGGGGGAACAGGCCTTCCTACTATGGCTGTTAAATCAATTATATTGTAAAGTCATTATTTGTATTATATTGTAAAGTACAGCCCCTCGTAGCTCCCCACCCCTGCTCAAACAGGAAGCTCCTCGAGACTCCCAAAGACGCAATCCTAAGGCATGGGTACATTCAGAGCCATAATGGTGGTTTCCTTCCTTGTTGGGGCAAGTCTTCAGCCATCTGCTACAGATCATTTAAGGCCTTCTCTATTATGAGTCTCAAACACCCAATACTTGTTCAAACAAGGCCAAAGTAAAATCAATTATTTTTTCCTGTATAATCTCTTACTTTCTTCTTGTACATATATACAAAAGAGACTGAAGAAAGCTAGCCACCAGGAAAGAGGTCCAACAGCCACCATGGTTTCAGAAGCCCAACCAAGCCAAGTGGAAAATGTATCTGGACAAGAACTGAGGTCCTGCAACAGTCCCGTCAGATCTCCTGGGTGTGAAGCCATCTTGGACCTTCTCACCTTCCCAGAGTTCAACTGCAAACATGTGAAGCTTCTCTATCACCCAGGCAACCCACAGAATTGTTAGCAATAATAAAATGCTGTTGGCTTTGGCACGCTTCGGTGGCTTGGTTGGTTAAGGGGCTGACTCTTGCTTTTGGCTCAGGTCATAATGTCAGGGTCATGAGATCGAGCCCTGCCTCGGGCTCTGTGCTCTGTGCCAGTCTGCTCGAAATTCTCTCTCCCTCTCCCTTTGCCCCTCCTCCCACTCATGCGCACTCTCTCTCTCTAAATAAATAAAATCTTTTTAAAATAAATAATAATAATAAAATGCCGTGGTTTAAGCCACTAAGTTTTGGGGTGATCTGTTAGATAACTAAAACAGCCAGCAATCAGCTTTTCCAGCCAGGCCAAATATCAAATCTATGAATAAAAGGGGCCTTAATAGAAGTTCACTGATGTTTACCAATAGAAATGTTACATTCCTTCCATTCAAGGATGGCCACTGGCTGAAACACTTATCTCTGTAAACCCAGGGTCTATACTGTACCTGGCTCAACGGTGTTAAATAAATATGAATAATGATCACATTGATAATATTAATGGCAGCTAATGTTTACTGAGTGTTTACATACACGGCTTCACGCTAAACCTTTTATTCATTTAACCTTCACAAAAGCCTTTGAGGCGGAACACTATTATGCCCATTTTACAGATGAGGCCACTGAGGCTCAGAGTGGTACAGTGACTAGTCCAAGATCACACAGCCAGTAAAGAGCCACACAGGACCTCCTTCACGTTCTGGCCACCTGACTCCAGAACCGGTGCTCCTACCCAGTGGCTTTATTACCCCTTCAAGTGCCATCCTACGTTAATGTTGCTTCCTTCTGAAAGATGTCTATAAAGAGTTTAAAACTGTGCCTGACCTGCAGTAAGCTTTCAATAAACACCAACTCTTATGAGAAGGAACCCGCAGATGGGGAGGGAAAGAGGATAGCAAGCCCTGATTAACCTTCGCCGTCTTGATGGCTGTACAGGCGTCCTTCACCAGCAAGCATCCCACGGTTTGGTAATTTTCTGTGTACAAGTCTGCTCTCCCCCTGGACTGTGAACCCCCTCGAGAGCTGTCCCTGTTTCTGATTCATCTTTGTAGGTCTAGGGCGCTGCATGCTGCACGTGGCCTGGCCCAGAACAAGTAGGTGCTCAAGAAACATTTGTTGAATGGAAAGGAAATGCTTCATTTACCACAACTGCGAACTTGCACTTACAGGGCGACACCTCCCCCAGCCAGCAGTCCTTAAAGTGACCCCAAAGAAAAGGAGAGGGCAGGAAGGGACAAGTGAAGGAGAACCAGCCTAGGAATGCCCGCCCCAAAGGGCTCCTTGGGGTAAGAGATGGGGCTGGGCTTGTGGCCAGTACACGTGAGGAGTCCACACGGAGGGCTGGACCTCCCAAACTCCGAAACTCCCCTCACTCGGAAAAGTCCTAGGGAAAAAGTGGAGACCGCAGGTGGAAGTCTCCCCAACCCCGAGGTGGCCTCGCCTCCTCCCGCCCTGAATCACCAGGACTCGGGACGAGCCCTCCCACCCCTTCCCGGCCGCGGCGGGAGGAGGAAGAGAAAAAAAGTGACCGGAAGTCAGAACTTTCCTAACAACGACCAAAATCCTCCCCCAGGAGGGGAGGACTCCCCATCCTCTGCCCGCCCCGCCCAGTGAGGAGGGACCGCCACAAGAGCATCCAGGCAGTTGGGGGTCCCGCTCCTCTGTCCCAGCAAGGAGGGCCTGGCCTGTAGCTCCCCCCTGGCGTTCCGTACACCCAGAATTCTGTGAGAGGTTCCCAGGGAGGGGCGGGGGCGCCCCAACTGTTACTTACAATCGTCTAAGTCATCATGCAAGTCCACAAAGTACAGAGGGATCTCTGAAAACCAAGAAACACACAGGAGTTACACACAAGGAGGGGGCCGCGGCAGGCGGGCCCAGGGGCGGGCAGGGGTCCCTGGGCCTCGAGGAGTGGTCCCGGCTAGGGGGGGAGGGGACCGCCTTTGCGCCCAGGGAGCCAACCCCACTCACCCGCCATCTTGGGTTGGGCCAGGAGGCGGGGTCCGCGCGCGGGGGGCGGGGCCGGTGGGGTGGGGGCGGGGCCTCGTGCTCCGAGCCCCCGCCCCCCGGGCGGGCACCTCCCCGCGAGCCTCGCGGCGCCGGCCGGGCCCCGCCCTCGCGGCGAAGGTGGCTGCCGAGGTGGGCGGGGAGGTCAGGTGACCCGGCCGGCGTCCCAAGATGGCGGCGGCATCGGCGCCCGGGAGGCCGAAGCAGTGTCCCGGCTGCTGAGGCGGGCCCCGCGCGGCTGGCGGCACACCGGCCAGGCCGAGGGCTGGCGAGCGGACGGCCGCCGCCCCTGCGCGCCCCGCGGCCGGGGCTGAGCCGTGCGGCGGCGGCGCCGGGGGATGCTCGTGCTGGGCCCGGCCTCTCCCTCCTCAACTTAGGGCGGCGGCGGGCCCGCGCCCCTGGCTCCCGGGCCATGGCGCTGAGGGAGCTCAAAGTGTGTCTGCTGGGGGTGAGTGGCGGCGGGTCGGCCGCCGGTCGGCCGCGGGTGGGCCGCGGGAGGCCGGGCAGGCCGGGGACCCAAGCGTGCCCAAGTCCTCTGCACCCCTTCCCCCATCCTCGGTGCAGGACCTACCCCGGGACCCTCCCTCCGGCCCCGGGCCGTCCTGCCCACCTTGCCACCCCCTCCTGAGGGTCTTGCTGGCAGGAGGGACCCTCCCCCCTCGTCCCCTCCTGGAGTCCAGGGACTCTTCCCGCCCCCAGAGGGTAAAAGAGCCTTCCCTGCCTCTCCATTGCATCTGGGTTGAGAGCAGTTCCTAAATAGTTTCCTACTAAGGTACTAGTTAGAAGTTGGCCAAGTCTTCCAAAGTAAAACCAATGGCAGGTCTTACTTAAGGTTTTACAAGCAGAGTTTGTCTCCTTTCTCATTTGTTTGGAGTTTTTGAACTTGTGGGATAGCCGTGACACTTCTCATAGAGTTACTTTCTTGGGGGGATGTTCAAATCAGGAAGCCCCAACAACTAGTTGGAAGCTTCTGCTGCTTGTCTAGTCAGGGCAGCTTTGCTCCTTCAAATCATGTTCTTTTGCCTGAGTTGCTGCTTTAAAGACTGAAAAGGATTCCAGTAACTAGTCTTCCACCTGCCCAAATAGGGCGGGGCTGTGATTTATCAGGGATTACTCAGAGTAATTCAAGAGTTCATAGTTTACTTATACATGTTAAAAAATGAGTGTGTCACTTTTCACACTAAGCAGAAACTTTGGGTTTTTCAAAAGGTTCTCGTGTCCTTAAAAACTGCAAAACCCCTGTCCTACAGTACATTTTGAAATCTAATTACTCCCACTGAATGTTTATGAAAACCTTCTTTATGGGTCCCTTAACTTCTAAAAATTAGCATACAAGATGATTTTTCTAAAATCTTGAGCTTAAGGCCCAAAGTAGTTTTCTTTGTCTGCAAGCAGGTAAACTTATTTGTATTCATCCCTCTCGTTCTTTTTCAGGATACAGGTGTAGGTAAATCGAGTATCGTGTGGCGGTTCGTGGAAGACAGTTTTGATCCAAACATCAACCCAACAATAGGGTAAGAGATTAAGCTTATTGAACATATATCTAAACATGTATTGGCAGTCCTTCCAAATTAAAAGGTGTGTTACGGGAGTGGGGAGGCATCGCCATTTTACATTCCAGTGCATTCACCGATGGTGGTTTTCATCATCTCTGGAAGAACTTGAAAGTGTACAGTGAGGAGTGGTGTATTGTAGGAAAGTTATTTTTTGATGTGTGAGGGGAAAACTTCAAGATAAAAATAATGAAAGTTTTACTTAGTAGAGCATACTTCAGTCTATAAAGCTGAACAGCATTACATCTTGAAATAAAGCAGAAGAAAGCAGGTCCTGATACTATTCTTTCAGGCATTCAGCTAAAAGATATTTAGATGGTTTTGGTTTCTCCTGAGAAGTAGGGATCCGTCAGACTGGAAGGGCTGGCAAATGGAGATGTGGACGCGCAGGACAGTGCTGCGGACCCCATCACCGCTGCAACCTGTCTGAACCCTTCTCGTACATTCCTGCGCTAGTAGTAATAACGAATTAGTACGTTAATGTTGAAATTGTCAGCTTTTCCCTGGTGTCTGGTTCTTTGGATAAGTGAAATTGACTGGCTATAGGTTTTTGCCTATAAGAAAACTTTTCAGGGTATTTAAATATTGTAATATTAATACCCTGTGAGAAGTTGTGTTTTATAGGTTTTAATACTGTGTTAGGCTTGGAAAATTAAATAGCTGCTATGCAATTTTTATTGCACACCCCCCATCAAATGGTTTCTTCCATTGAGAGAAAAATCTGCCCAATATTTTACAACATACACATTCGAAGGCATGGAGATGAAACCACCACTAACTTTCTGAAATTAAAATGCCCTTTGATATCCTTCAAGAAAGAACTGGGTATGAGCACATGTTTAATACATGACCTCATCTGCCTCAAGGCCTGCCTACTGCCACCTGCCTGGGAAAGAGAAGTGACAGGAAGTGATAGCAAGTAGTGCTGGTGACTCAGTGAGTAACACCTTTCATACTGGGTCAGAGCTGAAAACCACTCTGAAAGACAAAAACACCTCCTTGGTTAAAAGTGGTCTCTGAGAGATGGCCAGAGAGTAGGGAGGGGTATAGCTCCGGCAGCAGTGACAGTGACAGGCCTGCAGCCCTGTCCGGGGTGTCCACGGACCCATGTGCCGGCCCTCCCAGTCTGACAGATGCTGCAGTTCCTCACCTGAGTCCCACCCTCTTAACCAGGTGGTCTTGGCTCACATTTCACAGGAGAAAGGAAGATGAGGTTTTCCCCCAGTTTCCTTCCACTTTTCCTTGGGTCTTGTTTCTTAGCCACAGCGGGTGTTTTCCTCCTTTGTGACCACCTCCTCACACACCTGAGCTCTGAGGGGCCCTCCTCAACAGTTCTCCCTTTCTTCCCCTGCCCTGCCTTCTTGTCACAGCCTGCAAACATGCTCCTCTTTACCCTGCTCTACTAAGACAACACCATTCCCCAAGCCTGCCATCCAGTGGTGGCACCCTTGGAAGAGAAGTCACTCCTTCCTCAACTGCTCCTCCCTCTTCAGCCCACTGTTGCCTCCATTCCACTAAAACCACCCTCCCTGTGTACCAGTTTCCATCTCATTGCCAAAACCAAGGGCTTTTTCTTCTTTATTTCTCTTCTGAGAAATACAGTTCACTTGAGACTCTATGCCAGATGCTACACTGGGTGCTGGTGATTAGGCCAGGAGTCAGCAAACTCTGGACCTTTGGCCCACCTCCTGTTTTAATAAATAAAACTTTATCAAATCATGGTCACACTCATTCATTCACATATTGTCTCCCCTGCTGCCCAGCTACAATGGCAGAGTTGAATACTTGTGACAAAGGCCCTGTGGCCCAGAAGGCTGAAAATATATGCTATTTGGCCCTTTTCAGAAAAAGTTGGCTAACCCCTAAGTTAGAGGAACTTGGTTCCTGCCCTCGTGGACCTTACCTACAAGGAGGAAAGAAAAACATTCTAAAGCTAATGTACAAGAAATGATCTATTTGACCTTTTTCTGTGCTGCAAAGGAGAAACACGAGTGCTCTGAGAGCATGTAACAGGCACCTGGCCTAGGCCTAAAGGAATGGCCGATGCCTAAGGGAAACAGTGGAAATGTAAAGCACTTGGAAGCCCTGACTTTCAAATATTGAAAGATGAGTGGATTATATAGTCTGTAATTTTAGCTGTGTTGGAAGGTGCATGGTAGTACCTCATTCTGGTTTTATTTTCCATGTCCCAAAGATGGAGGGAGGGCAGATGTGCAGAGGGAGGCGGGAGGGGTAGAATGGCTAAGTTTCCATTCTCCAAAGAAAGCTTCAATTTAAGTTCAGGCCAGATGAGTCTTAGGGCCCATGCTTGCCTCCACCCCGCCCAGTGTGACATGTTTGGCCATTAGGAAAACCATGAATATGGGAGAAGTGCAGGATTTAGGACAGGAGAAGCAATGGACACAGTCCTGCAGGGGACGAGATCCAAATCGTGGGTTGGAAATGTGAGCCTGGCCCTAAGGAGAAAGGCTGGAGAAGTTGACTTGAGACTGCATTGCACAGGTGAAGCTGAGTTGTGGGAGGGGTGAGAGCACTGATGGGAAACGTGAGGAGCAGGACAGAGCTGGGGAAGACCTGCCTGTGCAGGACAAGCTTTGCTGGAGAGGGGGGTGGGCCCGAGAGCATCTCGTTCCGGCCCGGCCCTGCGGTAAATGATGCTGGAGCCTCCCCCAGTCTCCAGGACTGGCCCGTGCTGCCTCAACCAGCCTCCTGGCCGCCCCTCCGACACATCCCGTCCTACTGCTTCACAGTCCCTGCCGTCCCCCATGCTACTCACTGCTCTCAACACCTCCAACTAGGTAACTTCCACTCTTGAAAGGCTTTTCTTCTTAAACTTCCGTTTACAGTATTTTTCGAAGTTCAATTTATCAGTTATTTCTGTAGTCATGTTTTTTGTGTCCTTTTTTGTGTCCTCCATGTTCTTTGTGTCACAAAGATCTTCTCCTATGCTTTCTTTTAGAATTTTTATAGCTTTATCTTTTAAATTTGAGTTTATGACCTATTTCTACTAGCTTTAGTTTACCATGCAAGGGAATTCAAAGATCATTTTTTTTCATGTGTCAGTCTAGTCATTATAGCAACATTTATTAATGTTGAATTCTACATTTATTAAATTACCTTGGTGCTTTGTCAAAAATAAACTGATAAGTATGTATGGGTTTATTTCTGTTCCATTGATCTGTTTGTGCTCCTTGTTACAAAGGAGCACAATAAATGCTGAAATTTATTGATTTCAATAAATGATACAATAAACAGTCCTGATTGCTGTAGATTAATAGAAAGTTTTAAAATCAGGCAGTATATGGCCTCCCATTTTATTCATATTTTGTAGATCTGTTTGGCTTTTCTCAGTCCTTTAAGTTTTAGAATCACAATGTCCAATTGCTGAAAAAGCTGAAATTTTGATTAGGAATATAGCAAATCTGTTGATTAATTTGGGGAGAATGACAACAATATTGCATCTTATCCATAAACATGGTATACTTTATACTAATTTAGTTCTGATTTCTGTCAACAAGGTTTTTCAGTTGTCACTGTGCAGGCTTTTCACATATTTTTTAAACTTATCACAAAGTATTTCATATTATTTTATGATTAGTAGATGGAATTTTTTCATTTCAGTTTTCAGTTGTTGCTAATATATAGAATAAACTTGATTTTTACGTATTGGCCTTGTGACTTTCTAAATTCAGTTAGTTCAGGCACCTTTTTCATAGATTCCTTGGGATTTTCTTAGGTGTACAATCATATCCAATGTAATAAACAGTTTTACCTCTTCCTTTCCAATCTATATGTCTTTTATTGCTTTTACTTGCCTGGTTGTATTAGCTGGGACCTCCAGTACTTTGTTGAGATATGGTAAGAGCAGAGGTCCTTACTTTATTCCCAATCTTGGAGTGGGAAGGATTAGGTCTTTTACCATTAAGTTGGATGGCTAGGCTCTAGGATTTTTATAGGTGCCCACTATTGGGTTAAGAATATTCTCCTCTATCCCTAAATCAGTGAGATCTTTCATCAAGAATCATGTTGAATTCTGTCAGGTGGTTTTTGTTTTGATTTTGTTTTTACGTCTTTTGAACTGTTCTTACGATTTTTCTTTTTAATCTTAGAATAGTGAATTACAATAATCTATACTAAAATATTAAACAAATGTGCTTCTAGGATAAATTTTACTTGGTCATTATGCATTATTTAATACATTATTGGGTTTGATTTATTAAAATTTTGCTAAGGATTTTTGCCTCCATGAAGTGGATAATTTTCTTGTAGTTTTCTGTGATATCTTTCTCTAGTTTTGGTATCAGGGCCTCATAAAATAAGTCGGGAAGTGTTTTCTCATCTTCTTTTTTGCAAGAGTTTATGTGGAATTGGTATTATTTCTTAAAGGTTTGGTATGATACACAAATGAAGCCATCTGAGCAAGGAGTTTTCTTTGTCAGAAAAATTTTAACTACAGATTCAATTTCTTTAATAGATACAGACATATTCATTTCTTCCCAAGTAAGCTTTGGTAGTTAGCGTCTTTCAATGAATTTGTCTATTGTTATCTTTTTTTTATTTATTGGCGTAAAACTCATAACATCTTTTAATATCTTTAGGATCTGTCCAGCTATACGTTTATAATTTTAATGATCTCAAAGGACCAGTTTATTTCATTAATATTTTCTATTTTCTGTTTCATTGATTTTTGCTTTTACCTTTTTTTTTTTCCCCCCTCATTTGCTTTTTTTGGCTTAATTTGTTCTTTTAAACTTTTTAACCTGGAAGTTTAGAATATTGATTTTTTTAGGGCCTTTTTTTCCCCCTCATACGAGCATTTATAACTATAAATTTCCCTGTTAAGTACTGGTTTAAGTGAATCCCACAGATTTTGATACACCATATTTTTATTTTCATTTAGTTCAGAGTATTTATTTCCCTTGTGACTTGTTTGATCTGTTGGTTGTTGAGAAGTATTCTTTAACCTCCAATTATTCAGGGATTTTCCAGAAATTTTTTGATTATTGATTTCTAGTTTAAATCTGTTCTGGTCAGAAAGTGTACTCACTATTATTTCAAACCTTTTACATTTGACATTTGTTTCATGGCCTCAAACATGGTCTTCGTGAATGTCCCATGTATATGAGAAAAGAATATGTTCTATAAACGTTAAATTAGTCAGCTTGGTTAATAGCACTATTCGTGTCGTCTGTACCTTTACTGATTTTTCCCCTCTCATTTGCAGTGACAGGAATGTTTGAAATCCAACCGTAATTGAGAATTTGTCTATTTCTCTTTTGTAGTTTGATCAATTTTTGTTCATGTATTTTGAAGCTCTTATTACTGAGTGTTTCTACGTGTAGCATCATTATTTTTCTTGATAACTTGACCCTCTCACCATCACGAAACACTTTTTTCCCTGGTAACAGCCTGATTCTGAATTCTACTTTGTCTCATATTAATACAGGCTCTTCAGCTCTCTGTTGATTAGTGTTTGCATATCTTTTCCCATCCATTTACATTTAACCTGTTTATATCTATGTATTTGAAGGAGTTTTCTTGTAAGCAGCAGTATGGGTCCTGCTTTTACACTTAATCTGAAGGTCCCTGCTTTTAAATTGGAGTGTTGAGACCTTTGCTGTCCAGCACAGTTGCCAGAGCCACATGTGGCCATTTGAATTTAAGTTAAAATTAAAAATTCAGTTCCTCAGTCACACTAGCTGTCTTTACAGTCCTCCTCGCAGAAAGCTATGTTATGTAATACTGATTTAAACCATTTTTATTTATTACAACTATCAATATGGTTTGGCTTAAATCTACCATCTTGCTAATATTTCCCTATTGGGCCCATGTTAATGATTCCATTTCATCTTCACTGTTGGCTTGTTAGCTCCATTTCTTTGTTTTATTATTGTAGTGGGTGCACTAGGATTTACAGTATACTTCTTTTTCAGTATACTTTCAAATAATACACAATTTCACATATGGTATAAGAACTTATGAGGGTATAGTTTCATTTTCCCTCTCATCCTTTGTACTATTAATGTCATGTTTTACTCCTGCATCTTATAAGATTCATAATACACTTTGCGGGGGGATCCTTAGTCATTGATCCTTTAAAGAGACTATCGGTCTTTTTTTCTGGGTCTTTGTGCCAGTATCGGTCTCTTTACTTCTGTATCTTTGTAATAAGTCTTAATGTCCAATGATATGTCTTCTGTGTTATTCTTTAAGAATGTCTTGGCTTACATTTCCATATAAACATTAAAAATCATCTTGTCCATTTTTACATATCCCAACACACCGATCTCTACTGATTCTGATTGGCATTCCACTGAATTTATAGATTGGTTTGGAAAGAAATGACATGTTTATGATACTGAATTTTCTAATATATGAACATTAATTATTCTTCCATTTATTAGACAAGCTTCTTTATTTTCTCTCAGTATTTTTTCCTACTTCTCTGTGTAGTGGACTTGCACATTTTTCATTAGATTTATACTAAGGCATTTGATGTTTCAAAGCAATTTTATGCTATTAATATACTACGTGGTATTGTTTTGAAATGTATTTATTTCCCATCCTAAACTTTTTATTTCTTTTCTTATTGAATTGAGTAGGAGCTCCAGTACAGGGTTGAATAGAAATGTGGTCCTGGGTATTCTTATCTTACTCTAATCTTAGTGGGAAAGCTTTCACTGTCATACCATTAAATTAAATGTTTGCTGTAGGTTTTTTGAACGTATCCCTTATCACATTACAGAGTATCCCTTCTTTTCATCATTTGCTGGGATTTTTTTTTTTTTTTACATAAATAAATGTAGGATTTATCAAAAGATTTTTCTACATCTACTCAGTCATGCAATTACTCTCTTTTATGCTGTTAATATGGTAAATTACATTGTTGAATTTTCATGGAATAAGCCCACTTAGATTGTGACGTATTATTCTTTTAGTAATCACTGGTTTTAGTTTGCTATTCTTTAGGATTTTTGTGTATGTTTAGAAGTAAGATTGTCATGTAATAATGTAATAATCCCTTTTGTAATGTATGTTCAAGTTTGGTGTCAGGTTTTGCTTCCCTTATACAATAAGTTGGGAAACTGTTCCAAGGAAGAGTTTGTATAAAATTGCTCTTATTTTGTATAAAATTGCTCTTATTTCTTAAGTGAAAGAAAAATTCTAGTAAAATTCATCAGTGATGCTGTCTGAGCTTCAAATTGTCCTTGTGGAATGGAGTTTAAGGAGTCCCATTTCTTTTCATAGTTGGAAGATAATTCATTTACAGATTTTCTATTTCTTCTTTTATTGGTTTTGCTAGATTGTGGGGTTTTGTGGGGTTTGTTTTTTTTTTTTTTTAAGGTTTTTGACTTTCATACACTTTTTCCAATCGGTGTAAAGATAAGATTCTAAACTGATATCCTTTTTGCATTTCTGACATTAGTTTTGCCTCTGCTCAGCTCTACAGTGTGTCTACTTTCCAGTTCATTAATTTTCTGCTCCTATCTTGATTGTTTCTTCCTGTTCAATGTGCTATTCTTTTTTAACTTCTTGAGATAGATGATTATATCATTGACTTTCAATCTCTATTATTTTCACTTGTATTTCTTACATTTTAAAACCTTAACCATGGCTCTTGCTGATTCCAACAAGTTTTTATATGTCATAATTTCATTGTCATTCATTTCAAAATATTTTCCACTTTCTATTAGAATTACATCCTTGATCCAGGTGTCATTTAGATGTGTGTTTCTCAGTTTTCAAATATAAGGAGGTTTCCTAGTTAACTTTTTGTTAATGATTACTGACACTATGAGGTGACAGAACATATTTTGCATGATTTAAATCCTTTAAAATATGGTACAGTTTACTATGTGCACAGCATATGTCAATTTTGGTAAATAATCCATGTTTGAAAAGTTTTTGTATACTGTGCACCTGTTCTGTGAATGGAATTAGGTCAAGTTTATTGATTAAATTGTTCATTCTTTCTGTTCTTGTTAGTTCTTTTGGTCCACCTGAATCCATCAGTTATGGAGAGAAGTGGGTTAGAGTCCCCGCCATGGTTATGTATTTGTTTACCCTTTTCATTCAGTTTCGTTTTATCAATGCTGCAGCTACATGAAGTACCTACAAATTTAGAATTTTATATCTTACTAATAATGCAAACCTTCTAGCATTCTGAAATGTACTCTTTAAGTTCTAGGGTGCATTTTGCCTTGAAGTCTGATTTGTCTATTATCAATATAACAACACTGTTTCCTTTGTTGATATTTGCATGGTGCATATTTTCTTATCCTTTTGTTTTTCAGCCCTTCTGTATCTTATATTTAAGGTGGGGCTCTTATAAGCAGCTTGTGATTTGATTCTGATAAAATATACTCCATACACCCTAATTAAAATCCAGAAATTTCCCTCACCTCAGAAAGTTCCTTCGATGAGTCCCACTGCCCATAAGCAACCACTGTGGTGATCTCAATCACTATAGATTAATTTGCCTGCTCTTGAATTTCACATAAATGAAATAGATGGTATCTAGTTTCTTCTCCATAAAACAGTGTTTTGGAGTTTCAACCATGTTGTTGCGTGTACTATAGTTACCCCCCCCGCCCGGTTTTTTAATTGGTGAATAATGTTCTCTTGTATGAATAAATCAAAATTTATCTCTTCTGGTTATGGATATCCAGGTCATTTTCAGCTTTTGGCTCTTGTGAATACAGATACTGTGAACTTTCTTTTATAAGTCTTCTTATGAACAAAGGTCTTCATTTCCTTTTGGGTAAATAACTAGCTTTAGAATTTCTAGTTTGTAGAATAAGTGGATATATAATTGCATAAGAAGTTTCCAGGCAGCTGTCCAAAGTGGTTGTATCATTTTACCCTCTTACTATGATGTGTAGAATTCCAGTTGCTCTACATTCTCACCAATATTTGTCTGTCTTTTTAACTTTACTTGTCCTAGTGGATACAAAATGGTATCTCATTATGCTTTTAATCTGCATTTCCCAGATGACTGATAATATTAAGAATCTTTGCGTGTGCTTTTTTGTCACTCATATCTTTCATGAAGTCACTCTTCAAGTCTTTTGCCTGTTTTCATTTGGAGTTTGTCTTATTTTTTAGAGATTTGTAGAAATTCTTTATAGTACCATTGTACAACAAATACAGCTCTATTGTCAGGTACTTGCCACATATATTTTCTTCCATTCTGTGGTTTGCCTTTTCATTTCGTTAATGATGTCTTCTGAGAAGAGAAGTTTTAATTTTATTGAATTCCATGCTGTCAATTTTGTCTTTTTTGGTCCTCTCTGGGAAAGCTCTGCCTGTTCCAAAGTCTCCACGACATTCTTCTATGTTTTCTTCATAGTTTTAGCTTTACATTTAGTTCTTTGATCTATCTCAGATTAATTTTTCTGTATTGTGTGAGACAGAGGTAAGGTGCATTATGTTCCCATGTGATTATACAGTTGTCCCAACATCATTTGTTGACTTTCTTTTCCACACTGAATAGCCTTGGCACCTTAGTCAAAAATTATAATATTGAAAAAAAATTATAATACTGAGTCTTCTGGACTGTGCAGTAGAATGGTGTCTCTCCGCTTATTTCAGCCTCCTTTAATGGCTCTCTTCATTGTTCCGTGGATTTAGGTGGGGGAGTCTTAAAAGTATTTCTGTTAAAATTTTTTAATATTAATATTTTTTAAACTATCGTTAATGGAATTGTGTTTTTTCATTTTATTTACAACTGTGTATTACCTGTCTATAGAAATACCACTGATTTTTGTATATTGACCTTACATACTTTAATCCTATTTAAATTCATTTATTCTAGGAGTTATCTTGTGGATTCCTTGGGATTTTCTTTTTTTTTTTTTTTAAGATTTTATTTATTTATTCATGAGAGAGAGAGAGAGAGAGAGAGAGAGCAGAGGGAGAAGCAGGCTCCCAAGGAGCAGGGAGCCCGATGCGGGACTCGATCCCAGGACCCTGGGATCATGACCTGAGCTGAAGGCAGACGCTTAACGACTGAGCCACCCAGGCGCCCTCCTTGGGATTTTCTACATACATCACTATGTTGTCTGAAAATAAAGACAGTGTGCATCCTTTCATTTTTTTTTCCATACCGTGCTGCACGGGCTAGGATCTCCAGTACCGTATTGAATAAAGTAGTGACCAACACCCTTGCCTTTTTCCAATCTTATTGGAAAGTCATTCAACATTATACTATACTGTTAAGTTTGGTATTAGTTGTAGGTTGTCCATTATTAAGATGAGGAAGTTTCCTTCTATTTATAGTTTGTTGGGAGTTTTTATTAAGAATGGGTCTTGAATTTTACCTTAACATTTTTCTGCATCTTTTTTTTTTTATTTTATTTATTTTAGAGAAAGAGCACAGGTGGGGGCTGGTTTGAGGGCCAGAGGGAGAGAGACTCTCAAGCAGACTCCAGGGTGAGCATGGAGCCCAATGGGGGGCTCAATCTCATGACCCTGAGATTATGACCTGAGCCAAAACCAAGAGTCAGACACTGAACCGACTATGCCACCCAGGTGCCCCTTTCTGTATCTGTTTAGATGATAACCTGGTTTTCTCCTTTTTTCTATTAAAGTGGTGGATGATTGTATTAGTTTATATATTGTTAAGAAATCATCTCAGTGCTTAGCCTCTGGCAACCACAAATATTATTCACTCTTTCTGTGGACCAGGAATCTGAGTGGCTTAGCTGATAGTGGTTCTCACTCTGGCTCTCGCGGTGTTGCAGTCAAGACGTCAATTGGGGCTGCAGTCAAGTGAAGGCTTGGTTGGGGCTGAAGGATCTGCTTCCAGGTTGGTACACTCACATAGCTGTTGACTGGAGGCCTCAGTTCCTCAGATCTTTACCATGTGAGCCTCTCCATGGGGCTGCTTGGATGTCCTCACAAGGCGGCTAACTTTTCCCAGGGCAAGCAGTCCAAGAGGGGAGCAGGGAGGAGTCTGCAGTATCTTCTGTGATGTATTTAGGAGTTACCTACCATGGCTTTTGTTCACTACCGGGGATGACTGAGTTACCTATCCCAAATGCACAGCGTAGAGAATGAAGCTCCACTCTTGAAGGGAGGCATATCGAAAGACAAAAAAGTGAGCATGTTTTGTAGCCACCACAAATACATTAAGTGAACTTTACAAGTGTAATCGTCCTTGATGGATCCAGTCATGAGTCAACATCAGAGAAACTCAAACTGAGAATAACATTTTACAAAACATCAGGTTTATCATCTTCAAAAGTCGAAAAAGTTGAGGAAAGACTAAGAAACTGATCCAGATTAAAGGGGACTAAAGAGTCATGATAACTAAATACAGCACATGGTTTTGAACTGGATGTTTTAGCAAAAAGGCTATCACTGGAACAATTGGTGAAACTCAAATGGGTTCTGAGAAATACATGGTAGTAATGTGTCAGTGTTAATTTCATGATTTTTATGATCTTGTTCTGCTCGTGTAGGAGAATGTTCTGGCTGTTAGGAAATGTCCACTAACCTTCAGAGGTAATGAGGCAGCTTATGGTTCAGTAACATGGTTGCATGGTTCAGGATAAATAAATTCTGTGCTTTTAAGTTTTCTCTAAATTGGAAGCTGTTTAAAAAAAAATATTTTTTAATGATGGTTATTTTACTGCAAAGAAAGGCATTACAAAACAACTGGCTTTTTCCCCTGAAGTCATTAAAAGACAACTGGCTATTTGGTGTAAAACATGGTAACATTGTATTGTTGGTGCCTTCTTCACCTTCCACAGGCTCTGAGATCCCAGGCCACCTTACTCTCCCTAAACAGGGGCACCTCACTTTGGCCAGCCTTTGATACCTCCCTCTGGGCCACGCTGCCTCTCCACCTGAATGGCCCACCGAGTAGCAACTTTGATGTTAAGGAATTATTCACTGCAGGAAAACAAGGAGGAAGAGCAAAAATAATTTCTTTTTATTTTACACACATAATACTATTCCCATTGCTCTTCATTCCCTCCTGTAGAAGTGAGTTTTCACTGGATGGCATTTTTCCTTTGGCCTAAAGAACTTTCGTAGTATTTCATGTATTCCGAGCTACTGGTGACAGATTCCCTCAGTTTTTGTTTATCAGAAAATGTCATGTCTATACTGCATCCTCACATCTGAAGGATATTTTTGCTAGAGAACAGATTTCTAGGCTGATTGTTGTGGTCATCGTACACCATAATGATTCGATATTTGAGCATATTGTGAAATGATCACAGTAAGTTTAGTTAACACCTATCACCACACATAGCTACAAAAGCTTTTTTTCTTGAGATGAGAACTTTTAAGTTACTCGCTGAACAACTTTCAAATATGCAAGAGAGTGTTAGTAACTATAGTACCATGTTGCACATTATATGGTCAAAACGGGTGAAGGTGGTGAGAAGGTACAAACTCCCAGTTGTAAGTCCTGGGGATTTCATGTATAGGTTTTTCTTTCAGGATTTTAAATACGTTATTCCATTACATTTCAGCCCATGGTTTCTGCTGAGGGGCCTCTAATCATGCTTAGTATTGTTACCCTATATATGATGGATCTTTTTATTTGGCTGCTTTTAAGATCTGCTATCTTTTAGGGCACCTGGGTGGCGCAGTCAGTTAAGCGTCCCACTCTTGGTTTCAGCTCAGGTCATGGTCTCAGGGTCATGGGATCGAGCCCCATATCAGGCTCCGTGCTCAGCAGGGAGTCTGCTTGAGATTCTTTCCCCCTCCCTCTCCCTCCCCATCTGTTCCTCCCTCCACTTGCAGGTGCTCTCTCTTCCTCCCTCCCTCCTTCTCTCTCTCTCTCTCTCTCTCTCTCTAAAATAAATAAAATCTTTAAAAAAAAAGGTCTGCTATCTTACATTTTCAGCAATTTACTCTAATAGCTAGGTGCGTAATATACTCTAGGTTCAATGGATCAGAGTTTCTTGGATCAGAAATTTGATTACTTGGGACATAACGGCCATTATTTCCTTAAATGTATCATTTATCCCGTTCTTTCACTCTGCCTATGGGATTCCAATTCTACATATACTAATTTGTTAGATACTATCTAACAGATGACTGAATCCTAGGGTTTCTGGGGAGAGGGGGGTTTCCATCTTTTTCCCTCTGTTCTTAGGATCAGGTTATGTCTATTGATCTGTCTTTAAGTTCAGTTACTCATTTCTTCTGTCTCTTAAGTACATCTAGTATATTTTTTTTCACTCAGATACTATCCTTAATTCTAGAATTCCATATGATTCCTTTTTTATATTTTACATACTTCGATTCCCCATCTGTTCACTCAATATGACTCTTTTTCTTTAAGTCCTGATTATATTTATAATAGCTTCTTTTAAAATGTATGTCTGCTAATGCCAACATCTGGATCAGCTCAGGATCTATTGCTATTTACTCTTTTTCTCTTGACCTTGGGTCACATTTCTTTGCCTATGTAGTATTTTTTATTGTATACTGGACACTGCAGAAGATAGGTTGCAGAGATTTTAGATTCTCTTATCTTTGGTTGAGGAGTGCTGAGTTTTGTTTTAGCAGAAAGTTAAATGAGGAAGCTTGCTTTTACACTTTGTTAAGACGGTTCTTTTGGAGTGTTGCCATTAGCCTCGTGGCACATCCTTATTCCCAGGATATTGCCTTTACTTCTAAGGTATTGTCTCTCTGGATATTCATTCAGGGTGTTCACTGGGCCCTGTAAGTTGGCAGGATTCAAATTTCCAACTCTTTCCTCAAGTTGGCAGCAGCTAAAATCTTTTTTTTTTCAGCCTTCCAGTTGTTGCTCTCCTTGGCGTCTCTCCCCATGTGTGCAGCTTAGGCGTCAGCTGTGGATTCGAGATGAGTGTATGGATAGATGGAAGGCTCCCTCCTCTGCAGCTACTTCCTTCCCAGGCCTCCCCTTTCTGTTTCCAGCCACACTGGGAGCCTTGCATGTTGTCCCCCAGCCAGGAACACTGGCTTTCCTCTTGACTAGTTTATGAGGGTTTTTCCAGCGCAGGCTACCACCACCACGACTGGACTTTTAATTGGACTGTTTATTTTAATTTTCATATAATTACTGATGTCTTTATGTTTAAACCTACAGATTTACACTTGTTTTTTATTTACCCTGTCCTGTATTCTTTTAGATTGAATTTTGTTTGTAATGTTGTGTTTCTCCCTGTTGTTATCTTGGTAATTATACATTCTTTTATTATTCTTTAAGTGTTTACTCTAGAAATTACCTTATGCATCCTCGACTTATTTGAGTCTAATATAAATTACCTTTACCACATTCCAACAATGCAAGGTTCTCAAATCTAATTTCTCTGCTTCCTGCCTTTTATGCTCTTACAGTATATTTTAATTGGAGCTCTCACAGGACAGTTATTGTTACACAGTGAACATTCCTGTTGATTTCCTCCATATGTTTACTCTCTCCAGTGCTTTACATTCCTGCCTGCATTTCTCACCTTCCATCTGGGGTAATTTACTTGGTTCTGAAGAACACCATTTTGTATTTCCTTTAGTATATGCTTCTGGTGCAGGGTTGTCTATCTGAAAATGTCTTAATTTTATCTCTTTTTATTATTGAGCTTTTATTTACATGCAATAAAATGTGCAGCTCCAAGAATGTTTATCTTGTGCTTGTTTAAGCGCCATCAAGACCCAGAGCACCCCCATTGCCTCCGAGAGCTGCCTCCCTCGTGCATCCACCTGCCTCACTGGCCTAACCAACGTTCTGACTTCTGTCACCAGAGAGCACATGTGTGTGTTTAAACTTCATTTAAATGAGTCACATTATATGTACTCATGTATGCTGCCTTCCTTTGCTCAAAACAGTTCCTGAGATTTATCCATGTTTTTGCATTTATCAGTAGTTTGTTCCTTCTTATTGTTGACTAGCTTTCTGTGGTGAGAATATGCCACAATTTGTTTATCCAGTGTCCTATTGATGGATATTTAAATGGAGTCCAGTTGTGAGCTCTTATGAATAAAGATGCTCTGCATATTCATACACAGTTCTTTTTGTGGACATATACATGTGTTACTCTTTGAGTATATACCGGAGGGGAGAATTTCTGGTTAATAGGCATATTTGTTACCTATCTTTGTGTAACAGATTACCCTTAGATTTAGCAGCTTAAAAACACAATGAACATGTATTATCTCTCACAGTTTTTAAGCGTCAGGAATTCAGGAGCAGCTTAGTGGGGTGATTCTGGTTCTTGCCATAGAGACCTCTCCACAGGACTACTTGAGTGTCCTCACAGCATGAGAGCCATCCTCTTCAGAATGAGGAGTCCATAAGAGCCCAAGATAGAAGCCACTGTGTCTTTATGACCTCACCTGTCATTTCCATAATGTCCTCTTGGTTACACAGATCTACCCTGTTCACTGTGGGAGTGGACTGCACAAGGACATCAGTGCCAAGAGAGAGGACCCCTGGGGCCGTCTTGGATGCTGGCTACCACGAGATGTTTAAAAGCATGTTTAGGGGCGCCTCAGTGGCTCAGTTGGTTAAGCATCTGCCTTCGGCTCGGGTCATGATCCAGGAGTTGAGCTCCCTGCTCAGCAAGGAGTCTGCTTCTCCCTCTCCCTCTGCTCCTCCCCCAGCTCACGCTCTCTCTCTCCCGCACATTCACTCACTCACTCTCCCTCAAATAAATAAATAAAATCTTTTTGAAAACTATAAATAAATAAATAAAAGCATGTTTAACTATTAGAGAAACCATTGTCTTCCTAAGCGGTTGCACCTGCTCCTCCTTCCCCACCAGCAGTAGGAGAGGTCCAAGTGCTGCACATCCTCACCAGTGGTTTTTAATTCTGGCAGATCATAATCATGTGTGAGGTTTCTTTTCACTGAATATAGAATTCTTGGCTTTCAGGTACTATCTTTCAGACCTTTGAAACTATGCACCCATGTCCTTAGGGCCCCTCTGCTTTCATTGACTGGTCAGTCTTGTTCCTCTCTTGATGCGAATGTGTCATTTTCCTCCTCTGAGCACCTTCAAAGTTTCCTTTCGTCTTTGGGTTTCAGCAGTCTTACTTTGATGTTCCAGGTGAGGTTTTCATTGTATTTATCCTGCTTGGGTTCATAGTATTTCTGGAACCTGTGGTTTGATGTCTTTCAAGTTGGAAAATTCTCCACCATTATCTCTTCAATATTGCTTTTGTTCCATTTTCCCCCGGCACTCCCAGCCTCCTGTGACTGCAGTGCAGAAGGTTTTCGTTTCTGTGTCTCTCCTGATGCTCTGTATTTCCCATCATTTTTTTTCTCATGCTTCAGTATAGGTATTTTTCCTAGTCCCTCATCCAGTTCATTAATCACTTTCTTCATCTAATTCTAATCTGATTTTAAACCTACTTAAAGAACCATTAAGTTCTTGATTTCTGTTATTATTTTCCCAAAGGTCTAGTATAGCCATGAAGTTTTTAGTTTCCTTTTCTCTGCTGAAATTGTTAGTCTGGGTTTTGGTTTTACTTTTAACTTTATTTATTTTAAGTCATCTCTATACCCAACACGGGGCTCAAACTCATGACCCCGAGATTAAGAATCACGTGCTCTACCCCCAGAGCCAGCCAGGCACCCCTGGGTTTTTGTTTTCTTAAATGTATTAGGCATAGTTATTTTTGAGTCCCTTTTGTTTTCCCCTCCCAACCCCCAAGTTCATTTTTAATGACAAAAACATAGTGGAAAGTGGATAATTATTGGAGTTGGGTAATGGATTCTACTTTTGTGAGTGAAAATTTTCATGACAAAAGTTAAAGATGTCTGATAACCAGTCCATCCTCCAGGTGACCTGTTTCTCTTCATTGTCTTTTGTCTTGATTGCTGATCACAGTGACTTATCCACTTGTATGCAGAGCATTTTTTTTAAAGATTTTTATTTATTCATGAGAGACAGAAAGAGAGGGAGGCAGAGGGAGAGGGAGAAGCAGGCTCCCCGCAGAGCAGGGAGGGCGACACGGAGCTCGATCCCAGGACCCCGGGATCATGACCCGAGCCGAAGGCAGCTGCTTAACCGACTGAGGCACCCAGGCCCCCCTGCATGGCGTTTTTTTAAATTGCATTCCAGCTATTGTTTAATTAAAGTTTTATGAATATTTTGAGGCTCTAGATCAGGGTCAGCAAACTTAGGACCCAGGAGCCCAATCCAGTCACACCTGTTCCTTTACATACTGTTTCTGGCTGCTTCCATGCTACAGCAGCAAAAGTGACAAGAGACCATGGCATGCAGAACTGACAACATCTGCTGGGTGCCCCTTTTACAGAGTTCACCAGTTCCTGCTCTGCAGGTTTTCCTCCAGACACCCAAATCCAGTCCTCACTACCACTCTGATTCCTGATCACTCACAGGACAAACGCAAACAGTCGTTTTTAGTTTTGGTCTGCATCCACGCCAGCAGTCCGTACTACGGCCTTCTGCGGCCTTCACCCCAAGCCTGGGGCTCGGGGCCTGGGTGATGGCTTACGCTCTCACAGCCTCTGCACTTGTCCGTTGTCTTCTCTTTTCATGCACGATTCCAGCTGCCTGAGCATGCTTACTGCCGAGTATACCTGCTGATTTCTGGCTCATCTCATAAGATGTCAGTCACATTGTTTTCTCCTTATGGAAGCTCTCTCTGAACCACATAACTTTGTCCTCTGTTTCGCCAGCTTGCCGCCTGGAACAGTGTGCTCTGTCCTCCATCCTGCCTGATTTGACAGGTGTTTGCCTGGGCCTTGCCCTAGCCTTTACTGCTTTGTTTCTCAGGCCTCACATGGATTGGCCCTCTGGGTGTGTTTTTGAGGGGTGACAGGGAAGATGTCTTACTCCACTCGTCCAAGGGTGTTTCCTCCTCGCTCTAGAGTTCATCGATTCCTGTTCATGGTGGAACCTGGCTCTCTGAATTGAGCCCTTCTTTTCCTCTCTGTCCAAAGTCTTGATCTACTCTAGTTCCTTCCATTGATCCTAGACACATGACTTACAACTGAAAAGCATTCTGACATTGGATCTGTGTTCGTTTGTGAGCCTTTTAGGAAACGGTGCCTGTCATCTTCCCCTCACCGTCTGTCCCATCAGACCTCAAATCCAAGAGGCTTCTTTGAATCCTCCCTCATCTTTACACTTCACTTTTCTCCATACGCAAGTCTTCTTTGTTCCTGTTCTTAAAACTAGCTCACACCCCTCACTACTCTCCAAATAGTCTTATTTTGAGAATATCAATTGGATCATGTTATTTTTCTTTAAAAATCTTTAATGACTTCCTGTTGCCCTGAGGATAATAACCAGAAACTTCACTGTCATTTTTATCACTTTTTCCTCTCTTACTACACTGCAGCCATGGCCCTTTCCAAACACCTGTTCTCTCCTACCTCAGGGCCTTTGCACTTCCTGTTTCCTCTTTTTGAAATGTTTTCTTCTTTCCCAATATTCACATGGTCAGATCTTCTCACTTTATCTGAGAGGTTTTTCCTACCACCCTATCTCAGATTACCACTTCCATCACTATCAGCACTCAGTGGTTTGATGCCTCTACAGTAAGTATTAAAATCTATAATCGTGTCTGTTTACCTATGTATTGTCTGCTCCCACCACTGTCCTATAAGTTCTCTGAGAGGAGAAACCTCATCTGAAAGTATCACCAAGTGATATCCCCCGTGCCCAGCCCATAGTGTTTGCTCAATATAAAGTTATTCTTTAATTACAAGATTGTTGTAATTGTGCGTACTCACTGTGTCTGTTTACCCATCTTGCATGCACTTCAGATCCTCTTATTAGCTTCTGCCCCATCACTCCACTGAAACCACTATTGCAGAGTTTAACATCAACCTGTGAATAGCCGGTATAACCCACGGGTGCTTCTTACCGTATTTGTCCTCTCCAGAAGCATCTGGCATTATCTTGATATCCTCTTTGCTGCAAAGCCTCTGCTTACCTGGGATACAGTTCTGAGTCTTCTTCTTCCCACCACTTGGGCCAGTCCTTCTTGTTGTTTTTCGGCCTCAGTGTCCACCCCTAAAATGTTGAAGCAGTGAGGATTTCTTCCACAGCCCCGTGTCTTCCTGCGTGATTTCATTCATACGCACAGCCCTGAGGGCCACCTTTCTCCAGTGACTCCAGATGACTGCTGTGTCACTGCAGAGACACCTGGAACTCCACATGTCTGCCACTGAACTCCTCTTTCCACCCTCTCAGCCCCAGAGACCTCATCCGACTTTGTCCATAAGTCCACCACTGGATGTGAATTGGTACAACCCGTGTGACATTTAAGTAGTAATGATAATCCTGTTTATACTTATAGACATTAAACTTAGTAACTCAGCCCTTAAACAGCCCTGTGTGCTTTTCGATTCAGTTATAAAGAGGCACAAGAGTCTCGTCCCAAAAGCCAAAACAAGCCAGATAAGATTTTAAAAGCCCATTAGAGGGGCGCCTGGCTGGTTCAGTTGGAAGAGCATGTGACTCTCGATCTTGGGGTCATAAGTTCAAGCCCCACGTTGGGTGTAGAGATTATTTAAATAAATTTAAAAACTAAAAAAAGTAATAATAAATAAAAACCCATTAGGTATCTGAGCTCACAGAGAAACTGATGTGAACTAAACTTGAGAAGGTGACAAACCACTCCTAAGAGGGAAGCGATCCATGGCGGCTCTTGATCCCAGCAGAAACAGAGAGAGGGACAGTCTGCCGTAGGTGGGAGCACTTGAGCTGTCAGCTGTGGAGACTTGAGGCAGGGCAGGCGAGCTCAGAGAAACCTCTCCAGGGGGCCTCTGCCTTCACTGGACACAGGGCAATAGTAGCCAAGGCACAGGGACCCAGGTGGGGAACTGGAAAGCCAAGAGGATTCCTCAAAATCTTGATCGGTTTACTGATCTTTGCTATGTCCAGTCTGAGCTCCTCTCCTAAAATTTGCATATAAAGTCAGGTCAGTAGAAAGTATCCAAACTGAAATACGAAGAGAAGATGAGTTAACAGCGACGAGAAGAATTTGAGGTCTGTAGATCACTGTCAGACAGTCTCACCACGAACTGTTTTTACTCATCACACCTTTTCTGCAAATTGTATGTTTTATTTCCACACCAACAACCAATTCTCCAACTCTCCAGACAGCTCCTGGGCATTCTCCACTTCAGGTCCCTCCTGACAGGAGCTCGCTGGAGTTAGGTCCGCTTCCCCGGGCTGAAGGGCTCTGTCCCACAGGACTGCTGGCACTTCAGATGCTGCATGCAAATACGGGGTACCCACACTCGGCTCTAACATGGCCATAAAGTTGAGAGTTCCCACAACTGCCCCCCAACTTCAGGTTGAATAATTCACTAGAACAGCTCTTGGAATGCAGGAACACACTTTACTTACCTGTATTACTTTATTACAAAGGACACAAATGCACAGCCAGATGAAGAGGTACATAGAGCTGGAAGGGCCTCAAGCCCAAGAGCTTCTTGTCCCGTGGAGTTGGGATATGCCACCAACCCAGCGGCTCTTCAAACCCCATGGTTAAGGGATTTTTATGGAGGTCTGATTACTGGGTGTGAAGGATCAAATCCCTGGCCATTGGTGATTAGCTCCATCTCCAGCCCGTCACCATTCCCTATGCTCAGTAGGATAGGGCTGAAAGTTTCAACCCTCTAATCAATATTTAGTCTTTCTAGCAACCAGCACCTCCCTCCCCAGTCCTGGGGCTGCCTGGGAGCCCACCAGGCGTCACCTCATTAGAACAAAAGACATTCCTATCACTCCTGAAATTCTAAGAGATTTAGGATATCTGTGTCAGAACCTGGCGACAAAGACCAAATATATATTTCTTATACCATAATGGCATATACCTAGTTGGCATCCCAGAAAGAAAGAAAAAGAATGGAACAAAAGAAATAATTCAAAAGATAAAGGGCAATAACTTTCCAGAATTGATGAGTGATCAGTCTATAAATCCAAAAATATCCCTAAACTCTAACCAGGACAAATATAAAACAAACCATAGCCCAGATATGCGATAGTCAAACTGCTCAAAACCAAAAAGCAGATCTTAAAAGTAATTGGGGGGGGGGTGGTATTAAAAAACACATAATATGTAGGAGAGCAGTGATAAGAAATATCACTGACTTCTCGGCAGAAACACTGGCGGCCAGAAGACAGTGATATAGCATCCTCAGTTTAGCGGTAGTGAGGGGGGCCTGCCAGGCAAACATTCTGTATCCAGCAAAAATTTTCTTCAATAGGGACGCGTGGGTGGCTCAGTTGGTTAAGCGTCTGCCTTCAGCTCAGGTCATGATCCCAAAAAATAAAGGTGAAATAAAGACATTCTCAGACAAGAGCTGAGAGAATCTGCCAGCCTGATATCATAAGAAATGCTAAAAGAAATTCTAAAAAGACTATTGGCTTTTAAAATAAAAATAACAAATACTGTGTTTATAGCAAATGAAGAAGTTAAATATAAGGCAACAAGAGTATGGTGGGTGGGAGGGGGGTACATAGCATCAGACTGTCCTACAATCGCGAGTTGTTCCTGAAATAGCGTGTGGAAATAGACCAAAACTTACAGATTCATATTACAATCTCTAGAGAAGCCATTAATAAATGGTCACATGAAAAGAGGTACAGCTAAAAATTCAATACAAGAGAAAAAAATAGAATAAAAGGGAAAAAAGTGATTTATCCAAAAGAAGGCAGGAAAGGAGGAACAGGGAAACAAATGACAAAATGGGAAACGTAACACCAGCTGTGTAAATAGATGACATCAAGTGTCAGTTTTCTTATTTCTAGCATTTACATGTTTTACGGACTCCATAGAGCATAGTGCTTTTCTACGAATGCTATCATGCTTGTATGACCTGTGACAGTTTTACAGTTTTTACCATCTTAGTGCCTTTTTTTCCTTTTTGTATTGGCTAGACCCTCCAGTGTGACGTGGAATAGTACTGGTAAGAGTGGACATCCGGGCCTTATTCTTAAAGCATGGCTCTGATTCAAGAGTAAGAACCAAAATGGTGGTGGGGGATGTGGCACAACTGGAATTTGATGCATTTCTGATGGGAGTATCAATGGTATGGCTGCTTTAAAGGGTTGTTCTCTGTTTTCAAATAAATTAAACATGCATCTCCCCTGTGACTCAGCAATTGCCTTCTTAGGTATTTACCCAAGAAAAATTAAAAAACGTCCTTACAGAAAAACTCATGCAATATGCCTTATTCATAATAGCCAAAACTGGAAACAACCCTCAACATGAGAATGGGCAGAGTAAGATAGTTCTACAGTGGAATACCATACAGCAATAAAGAAGAATTAGCCACCAAATAATGTAGATTAATTTCAGAAGCATTGTTAAATGAAAGAAACTAGACACAATAGAGGATATGAAGTCCAAGGACAATCCAAACTAATCTGTGAAGTAGAAGTCCCAAATGGTTTGCCTGGGATGGGTACAAGAGTGAAGTGGAAATGGGCATGAGGGAACTTTCTGGGGTTATGGAAGCATTCTATATCTGGTTTGGGACCATGGTTCAATAGTTACAAGAGATTATGAAGTGTCAAAACTCATTGAACTGAAAATCTATACTCTGCATTTTATTGTACGATAATTATATTACAATAAAATGTTAATTTTTTAAATATTTTTAAAGCCCTGTGTTATAGGTACTGAAGTTATTCCCAGTTTCCAAATGAGAGAACTGAGGCAGAGCGAGATCTGTTGACTTGCCTAGTGATTCGCAGTTCGTTGCAAAAGCAGGGTGGTCTGGGTGGTCTGGCTGAACAGTCCGCATTCTTGCTCCCTGTGCTCCTCCCGCACCCTGGCCCAGCTGTTCATTCCCTGTCATGGACTTTATTCTTCAGATAAGGTCATATAAGTTCCAAACCCCAAGGTTAATAATTGTACAAGGCTAGTCACTGCAGCACTGCTGGTGAGTGGGGGTCTGGCTATATTTATAGTGCAGTCACTCAGTATAATATGATAAAGGGAAAGAGCCAGCTTGAGAAAACCTTGTATATTTCTGTTGGACGATCTCCTAGGTAGAGGGTAGAGTGAAACGAGTCAGAGATACGGACTGTCTGCCACTCTGTGTGTCAGAAATAAATGAAGGGGCGGGGGGACACCGTGTATACCTGCGCTTGTGTAAACCTAGAGCATTTCTGAAAGGAGACCTGAGGAGCTAGTTAGGTTAGTTTCCAGGGAGAGGAATTGAAGATCTGGGCGGAAGGGACATTCCAGCAGGCACCTGTTCTGTACATCTTGGGTAATGAAGCATAGGAGTCTATAGTACCTATTCAGGAAATGAATGAGTACAATTCCAATTTGGAAATGACTGAAATAGCTCATCGCACACACAGTGGCCTGAGCTGACAGAAGCCGGCCCCCGACTCCTCCCACTGTCCCTCTCTCTCACGTCAGTCAAAACCCTGTGGCTTTTGTGTGTCAACCTCAGAGTTGAGCCTACCCTATCTCTCTCCGGAATCATTTCCCCTCCTTATTTGCTTCCCTTCCTTGTTTGCCTTGTCTGCCCATTTCCCTCCATCTGCCCATGCTCTCACTCCTTGGTGTTTCCCAGGGTTTGCCTACATAGCCACACCCACTTCCACTCTGCAAGATCCTTAAGAACAGAGAGCTGTCTTACTCCTCCGTGGCTTATTAAGGCCCTGGCATCTGACAGAGGCACCCCAAAGGTCTGTTGCCTGCTTCCAGAATTCGCCTCTAACACAGGTCTGATAACACCATCCCTTCCCCTTCAGTAGCTCCCCTTGACTTTTGCTGCCTTTCCCAAAACACCATCTGTGAGTGACTTGAGATGGTGCACAGATGAACGTTTTAAATTTATATCAAGTGTCTTATTGTCTGTTAGGCAAAATAAAACTAGTCCATCAAATCTGTGGGTTTTTAATTTTACCGATCTTATTGCTTAGACAAGGCTAAGTTAAGAAATAGGAGAGGGGGTGCCTGGGTGGCTCAGTTGGTTAAGCGACTGCCTTCGGCTCAGGTCATGATCCTGGAGTCCCGGGATCGAGTCCCACATCGGGCTCCCTGCTCAGCAGGGAGTCTGCTTCTCCCTCTGACCCTCTTCCCTCTCGTGCTCTCTATCTCTCATTCTCTCTCTCAAATAAATAAATAAAATCTTTAAAAAAAGAAATAGAGTGATTTTTTTTACAGTATTCAGTAGTAAGTAAGACAGATGGGACACAGATAGGGCAGAAATGGTGATGGTGGTAGAGCTCTGGCCTTGGGGGAGCCGCTAACTTACAGGAAACGGGACCTCACACAGAGTAGATGCTCATCCGTGTTAAGAGTGCAGTGGCCTGCTGACCTTCACCAGCTGTCTGTCCCCACCCTGCCCAGAGCTTTTTCTGTGGTTACTGAACTGCACTCACCACCCCACCCTGCCCACTCTAACCGTGTAGAGCCACTGGGATTCTCCTTGTACATTCACAGTTTTGTGCTTTTGTTCCTGCTGTTTATCATAGACTGTGACCCCCCTCCTCCCTTGGGTCCTATCCCTATCAGCCGGGCAAACTCCCTCCTTAACTTCTGGGTTTCTTCTCTGAAGTCCTCCCCGGTGTATTAGTTTCTCGTTGCTGCTCCAACAAGTCACAGCAAACTTAGTGGCTTACAAGAACACAGGTTTATCATTTTATCATTCTGGAAGTCAGAAGTCTGAAGTCCAGTTCGCTGGCTTAAAGTCGAGGTGTTGGCAGAACTGCTTCCTTCCAGAGCCTCTGAGGGGAGAATCTGTTTCTAGTGGCTGCCTTGGCTTGTCATCCTTTCATTTGTCTTCAGGACACATTGTTCTGGTCTTCACTTCCATCTTCGTATCACCTTCTTCCCTGGCTCCAACTCTTCCATCTCTTATAAGGGCCCTTGTGATTTCACTGGGCCCATCTGGATCATCCAGGATCTTCACCCCATCACAAGATTCTTAACCTAATCACATCTGCAAAGTCCCTTTTGCCCTAGAAGGCAACATAATCACAGGTTCTAGGATTGGGGTGTGGACATTCTGTTGGGGCAGGAGCATGATTCAGCCTCCCACACTTGGCACCACCACTTTCCTAGGTACTTAGACTTGGCTTTCCCTCGGGGCTCCCACAACTCTTTCCGTCCTTCAGGAGCTCACTGAGTATCTGCCTTTTGTCTGTTCACCCGACCAGTCCTCCCACTGTGAGCCGCCTGGGGGCACAGACGGAGTTAGACTCCTGTTGCTTGTGGCCCCGTTCCTGCCGTGCAGTAGAAGGCCGCGTGTTTGAGGGAGTAGACCGCCCAATGCAAGACGGCCCTGCAGAGTTGTGGCTCCAAGGATGGTCTGGGACCTGGCCAAGGATCCTAGCTGCGACACTCACTGGCCCTGTCCCCTCCGTGTCTTGTCTGCAAAATGGCAATGAAGAGTCAAACCCAACCCAGAGACTCACAGTAAGGACTAAAATGATCATAAAAGTATGAGAATAGCTGACAATAAGGAACACTTTGTCAGGGCGGCTAGCTAGCTTCATCATTGTTGTTGATTTTATTGTTTATGGTGTGAAAGGTTTTATATTACTAGAAGTTATTCTTGACAAACTTAGGAAAAGGGGAGCTAAACTGTTATTAAGTTTAGTTATCTTTATGTTTAAAGTAGTTTTCCTTGATTTTAAGTATTTTTTCCAAAGTTGTTAAAATGACAAAAGCGTCAAAAGTCCTAAAAGATTTGCTTAGGGTGACCATGAACCTGTGGAGCAATCCATCCGTTGTGCGGGGGCTGCCAAGAAGGAAGTGCCATGTGGCGCCATCGTTAACCCTTAGACCTGGTTAACCTAAGAGATGCTCATGTTTGAAGGAAGGGATAAAGATAGGCCTGACTGTGGAGCCCACAGAAGCAGCTGAATTTATGGAGATTCCAAGCCTTCTAGCTCTTTAAACCTACTCTAACAGAAGGCACACGTGCCCTTATATCCAGTTAATTCTCCCTGAGCATCTCAGTTCCTGGCACTATCCTAAACTCTTCTGAAGAGCCCTGGGTCTGTCCTCTGGAGGAATGACTAGATCTCATGTACTTGTGGTCTTATGTCTTACTCTTGGCGCATCCAATGGCATTTCTGTCCCTATATATCACCTAGACATGCAAGCATTGTTTGAGTGAGATTTAGAGTTGGCTAGAAGTTATGGCCCTTCATTAATTTTAAAATATGTTGAGTTGTTTATCCTTAAAAGGCACCACATAGCATCGTAGGGATGACAGTATCCCCTATGCCATTCCAAGAAAAGGGCTCGCAGTCAAGTGAGGTGCTGGAATGTGGTGGCAGGGCACACCCGTGTTCGGAGAGAGCTAACCAAGTCTACTACAGTTAAAGAAAAGACACTTTTAAAACATGTCGTGGCAAGTATTTTCATTGGGAACACGTATTCTGACCGAGGATCATGACTACTTGGTGTGCATGGAAGTCATATTTTTAGAATGTCGTGAAAAATGGAGAAGTATATGAAAGGCATTCTAGCTTTAGGAAATAATGCTGGTGGGGATTTTAGATTAAAGAGGTAATAAGATCTGCCTAGCAGAGTGAAGAGAGATGGTTTAGTAGTGAAAAATAAGGTTATCAGACAAGTAAATGGCAGGCTGGAAAATAAAAATGTATCATTTGGATGGCAGGAAGCCATTGCCTGTTTCTCAAAAAGCGAGATATTGAAGTTATCATACCCTCCACATCATTTAACTGGAACGCTAAAGGAGCGACCCTGGAGCTCAAGTGACGATGGGAGGGACAAACTGTAGTAGTCCTGCTCAAAGATTAGGGTCCAATTTATGAATTTATTTCAGGGGTTGAGGTTCAAGTGTAGATCAAATATAAAATGAAGAACCAGACAGTTCTACAAAACTGGATGCAAGTAACAAAGGACAAAGAATAGTTGCAGACCAGCCTCTGTTCTGTGGAAGGCAGGCATAATGTTCTGATTGAGAATGTGGCGTTTGGGACTATTGTTGGGGGATGTGGAAAAGCCCTGTCTTCACCACGGTAAGTGTGAGATGGTGACGAAGTATCCGGATTGTATGTATAGTTCAGGTAAAGTCGATCAGATTTACAAAAGTGCTGTCCTCAACAGATATGAATGTGAGTCTTGGTTAAGGGATTCATCCAGGTGAGTCATGCAGGAGACCTTCTGACCCAGGGCTCCATAGGGGTCACCTGGGCAACACCCCCTCCTGTGTCTGGCCCTAAGTCCAGGTGTTACCACTATGTAGACTAACCAAAGAAAACACTGAAAAGGAGGATTTAGTACTTACAGGTGTAATAAGGCAAGATTTCAGGCTCTCAAAAATCAACAGAGATGTTCATTGCAATAAAGAGGCATTTGTGGGGCTCAGGGGAAGTGAGGCAAGGGAGGTGCAGTCATCTCCCCATAGCCACTTGAGCTGGGGCCTTGGGTGGGGATGAGCTCCTGACTCAGCACATGAGCCAGCAGCCATGAGAGCCCATAAAGGGCCACAGCTTCTTCCTGAACAGAATTCCAGAGGTCTGAGTGATGGAGGGACATGGTGATTGTTCGCTGCAGCTGCCCAGTATTGCCTCTTGCCCTTTGGCTAGCAGAGAGCTAAGAGCTGGTGGCTGGGCAGGAGTGGGCAGGAAGGACTCCCCGTGCTTGTTGAACCACATCCCTCACATCCAAGAGGACACTCACCTGGCTGCAGTTGAAGAGTTAGGGTCACCTGTAATTTCAACTTTACCTGCCCTTCGGAAGCACTTCTCACTTCATGCTTTGGGAAGTGCTTGGCCAAGATGCCCTGGCACTGTTAAAGTAATGGAAAGCAGAGTAATCGATGGGAACATGGGAAAATGTTTTGTCAGAAATCTAAGGTAGCTTGGAGAAGGTAGATGAAGATACCCCAGTTACAGAGGAAGAAGGACAGCAAGGTCGCTGCCTTCATGGAGCTTACGTTTTCCCTGGTTAGACAGGTAAATTAAAAGACACACACACACAAATAAGCCAATCAGACATTGTGTACCGATATGGTAGTAGGCGTCCTGAAGCCAAAACAGGACGGTGTGCAATTTGCAGAGTTGAGTTGGAGTGGGAAGCCACCTGGTTTGGGTGCACTGCACAGGTTTCTGTGGTCATTGGCGATTGAACTAGGACCAAAAGAATGAGGAGCATCTAGCTGTGGGTGAGCCAGGGGAAGAGCATTCAAGGACAAGGGACAGTCGGCATAAAGGCAGAAGGAGGAACAGTTGGGAGGATTTGAGACTGGGAGCGGAAGACCTTGGATGACCGTGGTGGCCCGGACAGGACGTGCTGGGTCACGGTCGGGCAACACGATGGAAGAGACCTCTCTGACTCTGCTGATGTCGGGAGAGCAGAGACCACAGCCAGGGTGAATGGTAGGGTGTTGGGAGGGCTGTGACTGGAGAACACGTTGGGGGCCTGAGGGCTTACGTTTTCTGTTGTCTCTGCGAAGGCGGAACCAAGCTGCTGCCCTGAAAAGGGAGGGTGGGAGGAAGTGGAGGGGGCTGGAAAGAAGTCATAGGAAGAACTATTAGTAGTAATTAGGAGTACTGCTGTGCGGAACAGGAGGCCTCAGAGGTGTCCCAGCTTAAAAAGGACAATCTTCCCACTGGTCCACGCAGCTTTGTGGCTTTCCTTCAGCAAGGCAGCCATCGCACCGCTAGAGGAGAAGCAGGTGCACAGGCACGTGGGGCCTTTCTGGGTGGTCAAGACGGAAGGACAGACAAGATTCTTAAGGAACTGGCAGTATGGGCGAGTGACGCCGGCATAAAGGACAAGAAGCCCACAGCCGTGGACCCAAGAAGACCCAAGTAGAGAGCTTTGGGCTCACCAGATACCAGTGTAGACAAGGAGGTGTGCTGAGAGTGACGATGGCAGGGGAGCTGGAAGGATGGTCTCCGGTCAGAGAGGAGGTTGGCTTTAACCTTTAAGACGCTTACATTGCATTATGGCTGCCATTTTGTGTGTCTTTCTCCTGTCTGAGTAATGAATCTGTGTGTTCATTAAAGGAGAAATGGTTGGCAGGTAGCTGGAACTTCAGTGAATTCTGATCCTGAAATGAAACATTTCCTTTTAATTGTTGCATATACCTTTCTCAGCTTTTTGTCTTCTTGAAGCATATTTCTTCTCCTGCTCTTTGAGCAGCCAAAATGGGTGTGTTGGATGCATTGACTCTGCTAATAGGCCTCTATTGGACGCCTGTTGTCACTCTTAAATGTAACACCACAGCCATAATTGATGGAGAGTCGAGTTGTAAGCTTTTAGGACTAATTGCAAAGTCTAAACTAAAACATTTCCTGGAGCTGCCTTTAAATACTAATAATAATACCTTGTATAGGTTTAGTGCTTTACAATTTACAAAGCACTTCTGCATACATCATTTAATCCTTACAATAAACAAGGCTTTTTGAATGCTTAGATCTTTCCTAAGTGAGAAATCATGTTGCACATCCTGATTTAATCCTGGTGGGTTGCCAGAAGTTCTTGATACAATAACCATTTATCGAGCACCTTCTATGCATAAAGCACTTTACTAAGGATAAGGATACCAAGGGGTAAATTTCTAGTAAATAAATATCCAGTAAATGGTACCTATCCAATAAATGTGATCTTGCTTCCCAGCCCATTTTCCCTTCTTCATCACAGTCACTATTTCAGAGGCTGCTTGCTAAACCATAAATTGATATAAATATTGCTGGGAATTCATTGTATCAGAGTTTAAGTTTTTACAACTAAGGATTCTGATACATATCTAATAAGCTCAGTGATTCTTCAGAAAGTCGTTCTATGGATTTCAGCTTGCACCTTCTTGAAGAACTTGCACAATTAGTTGAATCTCAAAAAATACTTCAGACATCCAGCATATTTGAAAATGCCTAGCCATTGCGTTCATGTCCTGATTAAGATGATTAGGGTATGATTCCAAGAGTAGAACTCGGCCCTCGGGCCCCGGAAGACTTGTTACCGAGTACAAAAGAAGGCATAATCCTCTCTGGATTCTGCCGGCGGCTTGGGATGCCTGGAGGAGCCTGGAGGAGCCTGGAGGACAGAGGACTTCCCAGGAGGGAGCTCTGTGCATGAGGTGGGGGTGGAAGATGACACTGGAGCCGAGCCCAGCCCCAGGACTTGGAACCTGTGTCCAGGAGCCACTTGGTTCCAGGCACGTGCTCTGGGCCCCCGCGGCTCCTCACACATTCTCCAAAAAGTAGAAGACCCCCAAATGGTAGGAACCTTCAAAGGCCCCTGGGCAGAGCAGTCCCTCAGAGTAAGCGAGGTGACCTGCACACCATCATTCCTTCCCCTGTCGAGGGCACGATCAGGCCCGAAGGGCTGATGTGGCCTGTCAGGTCAGCCAAGAGGCTGTTCTGGTTCCGAGACTCAGAAGTGGTCACTGGGGGCATCACTGCTCCGACCATCTTCCTGCTCCTGGTTTGGCGTCTTAATTTTATTAACTCTAGTGTTACATTACGTCTTATTCAGCTACTTCCATGGTCGTTTGGTTTGGGAATGAGGGAGGACAAACCCCACTGGCCCAGTACCTTTTCCTGATGCACCTGTTGCCTGGACACACAGGGCTTTTGTAAGTTTCATAAGTTTTCCCATGATACCATCTTTTTAAGTAACCGCTTCGGTGTACAAGGAGGCTGATGTCTGGATTGCCAAGTTATCTCTTGGTTCTTTCGATATGAGCTTAGGCGATCACAAACCAGAGTCTTCTGGGCAAATGTGCCTAATGCTTTATTTTGACCCAGAATATGCAGCCAGCATCTGAGCGTCCCATAAATACTCCAGAGAGGACCACAATTAGGAAATAGGGTGGAGCGGGAGTTTGAGCATTAAGTCTAAGTGATGTTTCCAACTGGGGCTGGCATCGTGCTTTAAATAACTGTGTTCTGATCATTTAGGTCTCTCTTTATAGGGCATCTTTTATGACCAAGACTGTCCAGTACCAAAATGAGCTACATAAATTCCTAATCTGGGATACAGCTGGACAAGAACGAGTAAGTCGCCCTTTAATTTACTGTGTGTTTTTCTGAGGCCCACATTAAAGCTCCAACCCCACTGTCAATGTCCCTGTCATCTCAACATTACTCACTTCTCTTCCGTGCACCAGAGACACACTTATTTCCATTTGCGTAGGCCAGCCTTTTTCTTTTCAATTAGAGCCACAAAGTCCACTGATAGAGAAAGTGATAATGAGCACTGAGGGCATTTTTATACTTTTTAGTGTCTTAAAGTAAATGCTGACTAACAGGCCTGATAAAATCCCACTCAGAGCATTGTGTGTAATTTGGGGCTTCATCCTCTAGCAAAGATATAAAAGAATTAGTGGTAGAAAGGGAGAGTTAAGCACATCTCATTTACAGCTGCCTTTTAAAAGCTCTTAAAGAGGGAACTTTACAGCACATAAAGTTTGAGATTTAAGTGAAATGGATGAGCTAACACAGAGCCAAGCAATAGGTACTTAATAAATGCCTGATGATAAAATTGTCCAAGATGGTTATCTGCTTAAGGAAGAGCCCGAACCAGAGGTGGGGCCTGGGCCGTGGCCTCCCAGTGCACAGTGGGATTGGTGAGGCCCACCCGCATCAGACAAGGGGTGGGGAGGCAGGGCAGGGAACAGACACTTCCTGCTGCCTCATTTTCCCTCTGGGCCCAACGTCTGATTTCCCTATCGAGGTGTGCCTGGCAGCCACCCCATTATTCAGCTGCTGTTTAATTTTGTTCTCAAACAGTACTATCAAAACAGAACATCTGATGGATGCACGGTGCTATCGTAAGCTCTTAAAGGTATACCAGAAGTAATCAGGAGAAATAGTCTGTCATCACGGTCTTATCTAAGACAGCATAGATACTGTGTATGGTATAAAACCTGACAAGAATCATCACAGACAAATGGGGGAAGACAAAACAAGCCATTACTGTTGTCCTAGACGTAGACACCATACATTTGTACAGATTTAACATCTTAAGTTTGCTCTGTTTGGTTTCTTCTGTTTGTTTGGTTGGTTTTTTTTAACACCGGATGTCATGCTCTGCGCCCAATTATTCATCTGAGATACATCTGCTTAATCTCCCATCCCGCACTCCTCCTACTTTGTTTGTGCATCTAGAATGGAGTATTTAGGACAGCTAGACCTTTGCTAACCATCACTCTTCCATCCTTCACAAGTGTTGCTTCCCGTAGTCTCCATGAATATATCTATAGACACAGCCCTGGTGTCTGTCCTATTAGCCAAGAACGCCTGCAGCTCTTCATACCAGTAATATATGTACCTTTCACTGAATCCCAAGTTTCAATTACCCCCTCCCATATATTTGATGATACAGCAAAACCCTCATCATAAAGAATCATGCTATAATATAGACTCCATTATACTTTGAATCAGAGCCTGTCCTAGTATACATGGTGATATAGAGCATCTCTTTTCTCTAGGACATAAGAAAAGAGTAACACAAGGCTTTACGCCTCTCCCTTACTGCTACCGTAATAGCAGGATTCTTTTAAGTTTTGTCATTAGCTGGTTTGCCTGCCTCTTGTTTCCCCACTTCTAATTGATTCTGCACCAGGGGTAGTTGCTCTGAGATGCAAATCGGCCTTACCCCTACCTGAAGCAGGTCACTTAGCCAGGGGCTGGCATGGGGAATGGCAGGCAGGCAGAGGTCAGGAGGACTGCCCGGTGGAACCCCGTGCTGTGGAGGCCATCAGGAGAGGTGCACCAGCTGCTGAGCACCCACTTCAGCCGGATGTTGTAGGGCAGGAGTTCACATCCAAGCTGGCCAGGTCACAGGGTTTAAGAAAAGCAAAATATCTGACAGCTAAGCACACGTCGTTTGAAATGCTGTGAGCCTCATACCAGACACATCTGGGAGCTTGTTCTGACTGCCAGTTTTCCCTGGGCAAGGCCTATAAGACCTGACTCGGCTAGACTCCATTTTCACTTCCTACCAGCTTATGTTTTTGGACCAAACTGCTTATAGTTCTCCAGCATGCCATACTGTCTCACCCTCCTAGCCATGCACTATTCCCTCTGCTCGGAATACCCTCCCCCCCAACTTCAGCCAAGAAAACTCATATACGGCCTTCAAAACTCGCCTCTGATGTCACCTCAAGGGGGCCTTTCCTAACCATCCCTGTTGTGTTCAGACAAGTCACGGCTTTGCCATTTGCCCACGTTGCTCAAATCCAAGTCTGAAGGTCACCCTTGATTCCTCCCTCCTCATCTGCCCCACACATTTGTTCTATCAGCATGCCACCCAGCTGCGTCTTCTAAATGTACATCATCACGTTCACCTCCGTCCACCTCCACTGCCAGCCCTCTGCACTCGGCCACCTGTGACTCACCAGAGGGTCCCTGTAGCCTTTTAACTGGTCCCCAACTTCCCTCTTCCCAGCCTGCCACCCTGCATCGCTTCCCCTCACAGGACCCAGAGGGATCTTCTGAAAACAAATCAGATGCTATTGTCTTCCTGCTTAATACCCTTCAATGACTTCCCACTGCTCTCATCATAGCCAAGGTCTGAACTGCGGCCTGCAAAGCCCTGCACGGCCTGCTCTGCCTTCTCAGCTCAGTTTGCCCTCCTGGCTCCTCCCTCGCCCACTGAGTTCCAGCCCACCGGCCTCCATTCAGTTCCTCCAACGCCCCAAGGTCCTTGCCTCTCTTCACGTACATTGTTTCTTCTACTGGAACTCTCTATTCCCTCTGCTCAGAGCATGGCCAGCTGGCTCCTTCCCAGCCTTTTAGTCTCAGGTTCAGTGACACACCCTCAGAGTTTTCCCTAACCCCCCTGCCCTAAGCAGGGCCCCAGTGTGTTCTCCGTCACTGCCTCCCATTCATTTCCCTCAAGACCCTCATTACAAGTTGTAATTAGATGATCTGTCTACTGAATTTGATTGACAAGAGCCAGAACCGGCGTCTCGGTCACTGTCATATTCCCACTGCCTGACAAAGCACTGATGCTCAGAGACTGGTCAAACCGGTCAGTGAATGAACTCTTCAGAGTATTTCCTTGTATCCTACACAGTCTTTGATTGCCCCGATCCATAGGATTGTCTCCTCTTTCCTTATTTGTCTGTCTCATACTAGACTGTGAGCTCCTTGCAGGCAGGAACTGTATTCATGTCTGTGCTCTCAGCCCCTGGCACACAGTATTGATGTCAGTGGATTTCTGTCAATTGCTTGCCAGCCCTACTTTTGCACAGATAAGGAAGGACAGATCCTCTACCGTTACCATGTGAGTATTGCATGCCTCAAATTATAAATTTCTGGTATTGGCATATGTATTGTCCCCTACATTAGTAAGTTCCCTACAATAGTAAGACTCATCATGGAACCAAAAGGTATTATAAAATAATTCTTTCTGATGAACTGACCCTTCAAACCTCCTCCCCTTTTGACTCTCGCATCCCTTGCTGTCTATGGTTTTGGCAGGTGGATTGTCTTTCTGATGGTCCAGTTGCAATTGATTTGCAAATTGATTTCATTAAGTCAATGAAAGTGATTTTGGAGAACTTCACAAATGTCATGCAAAGCCTGCTGGATGGTAGGGCTCTTGTTAAATGAAGGGGAAAATACTGATCAGGATGATGATATAAGTCTTTCAAAAGATAATGATTTGTGGACCAAAGAGTTGAGCAGCCTAGGAAAAACTGATGGAGTCCTCAGATATTTTTGTAAAAATTCCCTTTCTGTGACCGGATTGGAGAGTCAAGCATGAAATGAAAGATAGACATCGTATTGTGCTGGCATATAGTTTCATCAGAAGAATCACAGTCAGGTCCTCAATCAACTTCAATTCAGTGTTCATTCAGGACACTGCAATAATAAACCTAATTTTTTTCCTAACGTCAGATGAAATGCAACTTGTTCTCCTAATTTCAATTTATTTTTTCAAGAGAGTACCTTTGTCAGATCTTTTTGTCCCTATTTGCTATCCTAAACGAATTCATTCATTCCCTGATCATCCTTTACTAACAAGGACTCCCGCAGTAGCATGGAGACAGACCCAGCACCGTGCACAAATGAGCACCACAGATACCATAGATACACCATGAATGGAGCGAGAACATTTGAAATACTTGCCAAGAAAGCGTCCTAACTAAAATCTAATAGATACTTCATCCAGTCCTTAGATGGAGATATACGAATCTTCACGTGGTTTCTCCTGATGACCATTTACAGAGGCCAGAGCACGAGGATGGCACAAACTCAGTTACTGTCATGTGAACAAGGAATCGTTCTCATGTTTAAAATCAGGAAAATGGGGAGTCTGGGTGGCTCAGTTAGGCGTCTGCCCTCGGCTCAGGTCATGATCCCAGGGTCCTGGGATGGAGTCCCAAATCAGGATCCCCACTCGGTGGGGAGCCTGCCTCTCCCTCTCCCTGCCACTCATGCTTGAATGCTCTCGAGCGCACAAAAGTAAATAAATAAAATCTTTTTTTTAAAATGTTTTTAAATAAAACAAAATCAGGAAAACCCGTGGTAGCTGAGTATCCTCTAGAGCTGGGGTTGACGCTCTGGCCTCTCGGCCAAATGCAGCCTACTGCCTGTTTTCATAAAGTTTTATTGGAACACAGCCATGCTTGTTTGTTTACACATTGTCTGGAGCAACTTTCACTCTTCAGTAGTAGAGTTGGGTAGTTGTGATAGAAATCATATGACCCACAAAACCTAAAATATTTACTACGTGGCCCTTCCCAGAAAATGTTTTGCTGACCTTGATCTCTTGGAACAGAGATGTGCTGACATCCTTTGAGTCTCTTTTTTAAGCTGACACTTTCTTTCTTTACGCCGAAAGGTCATGGAAAGAGTTTCAGTATTAATAATGGCGGGGTGGCTTGTAAGGGACCAACCCTCCCAGAGGTAACAATTATACACGAACTCTGGACAAAACATTTAAAAACAGTTCTCCAAAGGCACTGCCAGATATCATCAGAGACTACAAAGGGAATTAGAGTGGGTGAGGCTCGTGGTTTTATAGCTTTTCCCCAGAGGGTGTGCGCTCGGCCGTGCCACACAGCGTAGCTAGGACGCAGGCAGAAAGCCCCAGTTTTTAGCTTATAGTATTGGACGGCAGAGTTTGATGCTGCTAGAGCAGCTGGGGGGAAGGGGGACAAATCCCAGAAAAGATGGATCCAACAAGGAAGGGAGCTCCAAAATCTGCTTATAAATTCCCTTCGGGCCTTCGCTTGACTTCCCGCTGCAAGGGGAGACATCGAGGAACCTAACAGAACAGCAGCTAGAGTGGCAGTGACACTGAGCAGAGAGTCGGCTGGGACTTCCCCTGAAACTTCAGAAGGGCCAGGCCTTATGCGGAGAGACCATGGCCCAGAATGACAAGCAGGCCCACCCTCACCATGCATAAAACCAATCTCAGGGTTATTGTCTGGGTTTTAACACTTCAGAGAAGATCATAGAAGCTGGACAGTTTACATACACTCGGAGACTTCAAGGAAAAGTAGTCTTACCAACTTAAGTACAGGTGGGGACCCTCACACAGAATGGAAACTGATCAAACAAATGGAAATGCTAAAGCTGAAGACCCTAAGACTTACGATGGAAAATCCCCTAGATGACTGGCAGAACAAATTAGCCAACCAGAAGAACAGAGAGTGGGAAATGTGAACCGTCTCAGCACCATGGGGACAGATCCCAGCAACCTGATGTGTGTAACTAGAGACCCAGAAGTTGTGAAGAAAGAGGGGAAACAATAAAAAGATACTTCGAGGGGCGCCTGGGTGGCTCAGTCGTTAAGCGTCGGCCTTCGGCTCAGGTCATGGTCCCGGGGTCCTGGGATCGAGCCCCGCATCAGGCTCCCTGCTCCGCGGGAAGCCTGCTTCTCCCTCTCCCGCTCCCCCTGCTTGTGTTCCCGCTCTCGCTTTGTCTCTCTCTGTCAAATAAATAAATAAAATTTTTAAAATAAATAAACAAGATACTTCAAGAAAATTTCCCAAATGTGGTAAAACATACCAATTCACAAATCCAAGAAGTTCTAACAAACCTGTAAGTACAAAGGAAACCACCCAGACCGCTGGAAACAGGAGCGGAAGAAGAAAACCATGACAGCAGCAGAGATAACGGGCCCGTGCTGCGCAGGGGACAGCAGTGCACGCAGTCCCCAGGCCCAAAGATAGTGGGACACAAGCCTCTTGAAAGTGCTTCAAAGCAGAAAGATGTCAATCTGCCAAAATTGGCTTTCAAACATGAAGTCCGAGGAATGACCTTTTCAGAAGAACAAAAGATGGGAGGACTCGGCAGCCGCCCCAGAAAGTTTTTCAGGCTGAAGGGAGGCACCGCCGGGCGGTCACTCGTATCCATAGGAAGAATAAGAACTGCTAGAAGTGGTAAATAGGAAAATCTGTCTTTTTTTCTTCTTATTTACTGGCTATTAATGTAAAAATTATAACACTGGATTGCATGGCTTACCGTATATGTAGATTTTAAATATTTGACAGCACAGAGGACAGCGGGGAGAGAATTAGGCTCTTGCAACATTGTGATATTTTATGTGAGGTGGTACATTTTAAATTCTAAGTAGACTGAGAAAAAACGTATGTTGTAGTTGTAAGAGCAACCACTTAAAAAAACAAGAAGATATAGCTAAAAAGCTAGTGAGCAAATTAATATATTAAAGTTGAATACTAAAAAATAGTTGATGCAAAAGGGGAGGAAAGGAAAAACAGATTTTTTTTTTTTTAATGGAGCAAATATAAAACAAACAGCAAAATGTTTGACCTTATAACCAGCACATAGTTGAGCCTGGTTTTTGATCCAGTCTGACAACCTCTGCCTTTTAAGTGGAATGTTCAATTCCTTTACATTTAATTACTTCCTCATATAAGAGGATTACCTTCACTATTAAAACATAGCTTGAAAATAAGGGAATGGAAAAGGATATCCTATGCAAATCATAAGCAAACGGAAATTACTGCAGTTACATCATTATCAACAAATATCAGTAAGGTAGACTTGAGGACAAGAGTGATTATGAGGACTAAAGAAGGGGCATGATAAGATGGGCCTTAAGGAACTTTCTGTCTACTGATAGAAATATTTTACGTATTGGTAGGATGTTTACATGGATGTACATACACATTAGTCATTTTATCAAAACTTAAGATCTAACTTAACCAACTGAGCCACCCAGGTGCTGCAAGATCTTTTATCTAACTTAAGATCTTTGCATTTCTCCACATGAATTTTACCTTACAAATTTAAATGCTAAAGAAAAACAGAAACCCAGCAACCCTGTAAAGGATGTTGCCAGTATAATATATCAAAATGAAAGCTAAAAATTATATATCTGATAAGGGGTTAATACCCAAAATAAATAAAGAACTTATACAACTCAGTACCCAGAAAGCAACAACAACAAATCTGATTTTTAAATGGGCAGAGGAACTGAATAGACATTTTTCCAAGGAAGACATACAGATGGTTAACAGACACATGGAAAGATCCTCAACATCACCAATCACTAGGAAAACACAAATCAAAACCACAAAGATATATTACCTCACACCTGTCAGAATGTCAAGTTTCAAAAAGACAGAGGGGCACCTGGGCGGCTCAGTCAGTTAGGCATCTGACTCTTGATCTCAGCTCAGGGCTTGATCTCAGGGCCATGAGTTCAAGACCTGCACTGGGCTCCACCCTGGGTGTGGAGCCTACTTAAAAAACAAACAAACAAAAAGACAAGAAACAACAAGTGTTAGCAAGGATGCAGAGAAAAAGGAACCCTCTTGCACTGTTGGTGGGAATGTAAATTGGTGCCCCTACTGTGGAAAACAGTATGGAAGTTCCTCAGGAAATTAAAAATAGAACTACCACATGATCTAGTAATTCCACTGCTGGGTATTTACCCAGAGAAAATGAAACACTAATTCAAAAAGATAGATGCATCCTTGTTTATTGCAGCATTATTTACAATAGCCAAGAATATGGAAGCAGCCCAAGTGTCCATTGAACAATGAATGGATAAACAGGTGTGCTGTGTGTGTGTGTGTGTGTGTGTATAAAAGGGAGTATTTCTCAGCCTTAAAAAAAAAATCTTGCCATCTGCAACAGCATGGATGGAGCTAGAGGGTATAATGCTAAGTGAAATAAGTCAGAGAAAGGCAAATACCATATGATTTCACTCATATACGGAATCAAAAAAACAAACAAGCTATGGGTCTGCATAGCTACAGAGAACAAAGTGGTGGTTGCTGGAAGGAAGGGGTTGAGGAGGTGGGCAAAATGGGTGAAGGGGAGTGGGGGGCACAGGCTCCCGGTATGGAATGAATCAGTCACGAGGGTGAAAGGTGCAGCACAAGAAATATAGTCAATGGTATTGTAATTGTGATGAATGGGGACAGATTGGTAGCTCTACTTATGGGGAGCACAGCACAGCATATAGACTTGTCCAATCACAGTGTTGTACCCTTGAAACTAACGTAACATTTTGTGTCCACTATATGCAAAAAGGAATGAACGAAGTGAAGGAAGGGAAGTGAAAGGAAAAGCTAATACCATCACCATTTGTGCTCTTTGCATGCTCCTGCTAACTCTCAGCCCATGAAAATCAGTCCAGAGTCTTCTCCATCTAATAATGTTTCCTATTCTGTAGTGCTTTCTTGCTTGCAGTCCTTAGTTTTGTTATTTTCTCTCTCCAACTTAACGTATTTTATTGGAAGTTACCTAGCTTTCACCCCAGTGGCAGAGATTTTTCTCACAAATAGTAGTAGGAAAGCTTCATAATGCCAGATCTGGTCTGGCATTTAGTTCCACATCACCTCATATTTAAACAGTTCTTATTTATTCACCAATTCTTGCTTACCTACAGTGTGCCAGGCATCGGGCTCCAGAGATAAAATGGTATATACTGAGCAGACATGCTCTCTTCCCTCCTGGAGTTTACAGTCATAATTTCACTTTCTTTTGCAAAATTCAAAATAACTTAAAAGTTTAGAAGCCAAAGGTTAAGCTCATTGGATAAGAAGTTGCAGAATCTATAACTGCGTATGTAAATCGTACAGTACACCAGATGCTCACCTCTGACGACAGTTCCTACGCGTACTTGGGGGTCAGCCACCAGAGCGGAGAAGCAGGGTGAGAGTACAGGGGTATCACATCAGCCATAGGGGTCAGGTTTGAAAGGCAGGGTCTAAGACAAAGATCTAGTTGGTAAATTTCTTAGCTGCAAGCATGGGCATCATATCCACTGAGCGGGTTGCCCAGGATCAGCGTCGACTGGGTAAAGAGCCTCACATTTTCCACTTTCCATCGCGTGCTCATCAGGAGAGGTGGCCTGTTGACTGAGCCCTGTGGTTATCCCCCTGCCTCGCCTTCCCATCCCTTCCCTCCCTGTCACCGGGTAGGGGTGGGGGGCGGCAGGTGGGAAGGGGCCACGCGCACAGAGTGAAATGCATGTAAATGAGAGTTCTACCCGCATTTGGGAATTGCCACGTGTGCGGATATCAAACAGGCGAGTTACAGACTCATCCAAGTAGCGAATGTAAATGTGTACTCATTTCTGTAGTACAATCAGCATTTAGATTACAGCCTTATCTTTACGGCACCCAAATGCAGCCACTTCTCTGGAGAACTATTTACAGCATTATTTTTATCTCCTTGATAGTTTGGGAAGCCAAAGTTTAAAGGACTATTGAACAAATGAATTCGGGAATTATAACACTGAGTTCAATTAAAAAGCCTTTTTAGCTGAAACAGTTGTTTATAGCAGCATATTTAATTCCTATAAAACTGTATTATAAACTATTTTCTGAGAAACGGAGTTACGTGAAGAGTTTCTTGCCCTTGGTAATTGCCGCTTCCTCTGCTCTGTGGCGCCGTGTCCTGGGCTCGGGCTTAAGACAAAGATTACTTTTTGTGCAGGGCCACTGGGCCTAAAAGTCTGGTGAGAAACATCTCTAACCCGCTTTCCCAATTTTGTTGTTTCTTCTTTCCCCTTCTCTGCAGTTTCGTGCCTTAGCGCCGATGTACTACCGAGGCTCGGCTGCGGCCATCATTGTTTACGACATCACAAAAGAAGTAAGCCTTTACATTTGCCGTAGACTGTTTTGAAAGCTCTCTCTTGGCTGCTTCGGCCTCCAGTCGCTTTCGTGTTTTGTGTTCCAGGAGACATTCTCAACGCTGAAGAACTGGGTGAAAGAACTCCGGCAGCACGGCCCGCCCAATATCGTCGTTGCTATTGCCGGGAATAAGTGTGATCTTGTCGACGTCAGGTGCGTTACGAGACCGGGAGAGGACAGTGCTGACTATGTGTTCCCTTTGTTCCTGAGCAATATCCAGTATAAGAATCTTGCTTTTATTTTATCTCTGACACTGAAAAATTCCTTTTTGTTTAGTTGGTGTCCTGAAGTTTCAAACAAAAATTAAGAGTTCAGACATTGGGGGCTGATTAGATGAAAGAAAGAGAGGCACAGGTGTGTGATTTATGTAAACATTGGTTACATCATACTTGACATTATCTGAGATGAGTGTAGCCCCCCAGTTCCCATGACATCGGGTGCTTGAATGGGAAAACATACATACTTTAAGGGAAACACATTTACTGGCAATTTCTCTGGACTACTTCCATGATTCCCAAAGCAAGGACTCGACTTTGGCGGGAAAAGAAACCCTTGCCGTTCTGTGATCGTTCCATCAGACAGATGCATTGTTAGTAGTGCTGAGTTCAGTTTTGTGCTGTGTAACCACAGCAGTGGTGCGTTTGGGAAGACCACATGTCAGGGCTTGGTCACTAGCCGTTCATGACATCCTTTGTCATCACTAATCTGGTTAATTACTGGGTAGGTGGGTAGGGTAGGGTAATTACTGGGTAGGTAGGATAAGCTCTTGATGGGTAGAATTTCTGATTTGCGATTGTTGCCTTCCAGAGAAGTCATGGAGAGAGATGCTAAGGACTATGCCGACTCCATCCATGCAATTTTTGTGGAGACCAGCGCGAAAAATGCGATAAACATAAATGAACTGTTTATAGAAATTAGTGAGTATCTCTGTGCTGTATGGGTTTTGTCTTTGCAGAGCACCTTAATACAGAGTTACACAACTGGGGAGAATTCCCTCTGCACATCGAGTCGTCTGGTCTCCACCATTGTTCTCAGTGGAACGAGGTGGGAGAACGTAGGAGTGGCGGCCAGGTCTCAAATCGTGTTCTAATTGCTGGGGAGCTGCTGCCTCCCTTCTCGAAGAGTGTTGCTACCGAGTAAACTGTGCACAGGGCCTGGAAGCTGCCACCTCTCCCTTGGTCTCTCTTTAAATGTGTTTCAGTTAGTCATCGAAAACGAACAGATCGGTAAAGGGAAATGAAATGCAGGTGTGACTCCACTGTAAGAAAACCCTCAAAAATGAAATACCAGGCGAGTAGAAAGTAAGGCCTCTCTTTCCACCCTTCCCCCTTCCTTTTCCAGAAGTGTTAACATGATGCCGCTGGATGGAAGGAGGCTGCAGCATCCCTTTGGGATCCTCTACAGATTGTATCTGTGTTTATTCATTTCATTCAAATTCATCAAAATATTTATTGAGAACGGTTCCAGGCCCAAGGGAGACCGTGGCGAGCAAGACAGGCACAGCCCCTGTCTCCTGAAACACACATTCTACTGCAGGAGCCAGGCAGTGAACGCAGAAACCATTGCGATCCCTTCGGATGATGCACAGCGATAGGAAAAACATAATGTGGGATGAGGTGAAGGAGTGTCTGTAGGTAGTCAATGAAGGCCTCTCAGAGCGGGTGATGTTGGAACTGAAATTGGGCAGAGCAGGTTATGCGGAGATCTGGGATTCACGTTACCCTGACGTGTCAGACTTCCAGGTGGAGAACAGGAGAAAGCAGACAGGGAACAGTGAACTTTCTGGGTGAGGTCAGAGGTGACTGAGGCTGGAAGTGCACTTGGCCATCGTGTAGAGGAGGGAGTGCAAAACCCAGCGCCCCACAAGGCCAGGCAGGGATGGGCCACCAGCACTGAGACATGGGAGCAGCAGAAAGCCCGCATGACCCCAACAGCTGGCACATGTGGGCCCTGCTCCAGCAGGTGGGGTCACAGTGGAATGGAGGCTCCTGGTTGCCCAATTAATTACTGGGGTTATTTTTATGCTTTTTGATGATTTTAGTTTGTTCAGAGACCTGGATTTTATGTAACATGTCATGCTGTTTAGATTTGGCCGTTCAGATATTTTCAAAGCGCTGTGCAGGCCTACCAAACCCATCTGGGGCCATAGGGGGCCACTGGCCTGTGGGCCCGCAGCCTCTCGTCCAGTCCCTTCCCTTCAGTGTTTGAAGTCATAATGTCTGTGGTCTTCCTCAACTATAAAGAACAGTCACCCAGATGCATGCTTGAAAGGCAACATGAGGCCAATCGGGAATTTTTTAGTTCAAGCTAAAATATCTTAAGTGCGTGGTGTTGTGAGTGTGCCAAAATTATCGTTTTTTTTTTTTAAGTGTTCTTTACTCCAGCGGTATTAAAAACAGGAAGGTAGTGAGTTATGCCAACAATGAAAATTGTTATATAAAACTAGCATGTACATACTCATTTTAACTGTGAAAAATAAAATAAATACATGTTGACAAAGATTAGAAAAATTTAGAGAGAAGTAAATTGAGTTTATTGTTTACTGGGTGTTGTAAAATTGCACAGTGCCTGGCATGCTTTTTATTGAAGTGTAATATACGTACAGAAGGATGCTTAGCACTATAAAACAGAAGGAATTTCCACAAACCGAGTATCCTCCTACAGTCGGCACTCAGATCGAGACCCCAGAACCCTCCCCCATGCCCTTCCAATTCTTCCCTATCCCCCACCCCCAAGGAAGCACAGTCCTGACTGCCAGCTCTTCAGATTTGTTTTGCCTGTTTTTATACTTTATATTTTCTAAAAAACAAACTCTCTGTCCCCTTTTCTGTCTGGCTGCTTTAGCTCGACATTACATGTGTTAGACTCATCCATATCATTCCATGACTCATCCTCATTACTGTAGTGTGTGTGTGGCGGGGGAGAACATCCACTGTGTCATTATCCATCCCGTTGATGGGCATGTGCGTAGTTGCTTGCAGTTCAGAGCTGGGGTAAATAGTCCTTCTGTGAGCACTCACTTCATGTCCAGTGTGCACACGTTGCGGACGCGTGTTTCTCAGGCCTGTTGATACCCAGGAGAAGATGGGTGTGCAGGTGTCTGGGAGGAGGTCTTCAAAGTGGTTACCCCAGCGGGTGCTCACACCAGTGGTACATGGAACCCCAGTCACTCTGGGTCTGCTGTGTGTGTCTTGATCTGCATTTGTGATGCACAGTTAATGAAGCTGAGCCCCTTTCTGGATATTTATTTACTTTTATGTGAAAATATCTCGATATCCTCTTTTGTGAACTTTTGCCTATTTTCCTGTAGGGCTACCTGCCTTTTTCTTAATTATGTTTATAGTTTATTTTGGATACGAGTCCATCGTTGATTATGTGTATTGGAAAGATCTGCTTTGTGGCTTGACCTCCATTTGTGAATCAACTGTTTCATAGAGCTGGGATTTTTAATCTTGATATAATCCAAATTATCCTTATTTACCCTTACGGTTAGCACTTTTAGGTTCTAGTTTAAGAGGTCATGGTCTATTCCCAGGTTATAAAGATGTTCTCCTCTGCTTGCTTCTAAGACTGTTTCAGAGATGGCACTGTAATACCAGCTGGATTTCCATGATCCATTTATTAGAAATATGTAACAACAAGAAGCTTCAGTAAAGCTTTTTAAATAAATTTGCAATTTATTCACAGCAGTATCTACAGGCATTTGAAAAGTAGTTATAGGACATTCTGGGGGACACTTTCAAGTGTAGACACCATGCTGTGTACTACCCTCCTGGCTTTGCAGGCTGCCCAACATCCTAGAGGCTCCAGGCTTGGTGACCAAGGACCTAAGAATTGGCAGCCTTGTTAGTGCCACAAGATGCATGTGTCTGTTCATTCCACGCTTTCAAAATACCTCCGTGCCCGGTACTGTGCTAAATAGATACCAGAAACAAAGATGGAGAAAAAAGAACCTTTTACCTCGAAGAGCTTAGGGTCTAATTCAAGGGACATAGCTCTGTAGGCAAGTAAGTAATGTGCTTCTGGCTCCTGGCTGATTTTAGTGTGGGAGGTATTGGAGAGAGCTAAGAAGTAGGAGGGCATCTGGAAGGCCTTTGTGCGTGGACACAACCCTTGCGTTATGGGCTGGGTAGGTGGATGGTGATTTAAGGTTTCTCCTGAAATTGACATTATGCTTCACGGAGCAGTAAAGTGAAACCTGTTCATTCTCATGCATTGTTGGTAGGAGAATAAAGTGGCACAGCCTCTTCAGAGAGCAATTTGGCAGCATCTGTCAAAATTTAAATTGCACGTCCTTCTTGCATTTGTGCTGGATAGACACTGGGAATATGGTGTGTGTGTCAGATAAATACCCAGGAGGAGAATAGCTGACCCAGTTCCCCCACTCCTGTTAACTTATCTTACACATTGGTTCGCGGAGATAGTTTTTACATTGTTGTTAATACCATCACAGTGTTGGAAACAAACTAAATATCCATCAACAGGGGAATGGATAAATAAATCATGGTACACCCATGCGGTGCAGTAGCACAGAGCTATTAGAAATAGTGCTGCAGGGAGACCACCCCCAGAGCGTATCCAGTGGAAGCGGCAAGGTGGACGACAGTGCGCCTGTCTGCTCCTCTCGGGTCTTAAGGAGGGGGCCAGGTACAGGTGTGTGTGTGTCCTGTAGGCATCTGTGCACACCTGTCTCTGGATGGTGGCTCTGCCCCGAGGCCGAGGGACAGGCATGTTCGGATGGAATTACCAAAGTGCATATACTCCCTACTGAGAGTGTTTTGTTGGCATGTAATTTCTTTTTATTTAAAAACATTTTTACTAAATGCAATGTGATATCCTTGTTCAGACCCTTGAACAGAAATAGGACATACGTAGAAAAACTGATGTCGTCTGCACAAAGTCTGGACCTTAGTTAGTGATGTGCCAGTGCCCAATTCTTCATGTCCACAAATGTCCCACGGGAGTTAAGATGCGGACATGCCCTGGGTGAAGGCTAGATAGCAACTCTCTATGTTATCTTTGCAACTTTTCTATAAATCGAAAATGATTCCCAGATTGAAAATTTGTTCAACTCTTTTTATTTTAGTGAAACCCGTCAACTTGCATCTGCATGATTGTTGCGTCTGAGAATGAACAGATTTGGAAAGTTAAAGTTCCTTCCCTTCCCTCCTCTCCTCTCCGTCTAGGTCGAAGAATTCCATCCGCTGACGCCAACCCGCCGTCTGGCGGCAAGGGCTTCAAGCTCCGGAGACAGCCTTCCGAGCCACAGCGAAGCTGCTGCTGACCGAGCCTCGGCCTCCCAGACTTGATGATGAAGTAGGTGGTCCAGAACGTTAACAGGAGGGCTGGGGTCCCTGCCAGCAGGTTTCGCCTCGCCGGCTTGGGTCTTCATGCAAAAAGGACTCAGAGAAATTGGCCAGTTCCGCTTCCTCCTTGGAGGCTGCTGCAGTAACATTTCAGTCTGCGGACCGCTGTCGTGTCACGAGTCTGGTGTGCAGAGGGACTGCATCGTTGGCTTTTGACCTTGCTGAAAAGGAACATGTAATTGTACGGATGGTAGGATTAAATTGTTGAGTAGTTTTGTAATCAAGATTTTATGTAACATTTGTAAAGGGAAAATTAGCACTTTCATGGTTCTTGAGGAAGAAAAGACCTTGCAGAGATTGTAATTTCCTTGGTTTCCCGTTACCACTGTTAGAGGGAATCATATCATTTAAAATGTGGTAGGTGATCGTAAGTGGAGGGATGGCAATCATTATTGGGAGCTAAACTGGGTTATTTATAGGACTGATGGAAATGACTCCGTCCCCACCATCTCTAAAGCACTTTTCATTGAATACTTTAGCCCACGATAACATACAGTAAATTAATAACGGTAACAACAGATGCATAGCTCACTCGAGGTTTGCATTCCAACCTCGTCCTGTATGTGTCACAAAACACATTATTGGCACCTTTTTAAATAAGCTGTCATGATCAAGATGGTGGCGGTAGAGAAGCTGCCTGGAATAAATTGAATTGCATATGTTTGAACTGACTAGCAGTGGTTTAAAAAAGAGGAAGAAGAGAGATAGTAAAGAAAGTGGTGTAAATTCTGTCAATTTTTTATTTAACCCAGATATTTTGGTGGGGAAAACAGTTATCTGTTGCTTAGCATATGTAAAGTTGTAGTCTATATTTATGAGACCATTGCTTAAAGATTATAAATTATGTAAATACATGAATAAATTCTATGTTTCACCCAACACTCCATTTAATCTCGCAGCCAGTGTCTTGGTGTGCCCACCCACCTCTCAGCCTACACGTGGGGGGCTCTGCCGCACATTTCTGTTGGGCGAGAGCACAGAGCACTTGGCTTACAGTCTTTGAAGAGGTCTCTGCCTCTCCTTCCACCCACCCCTCCCTTCCACATCCCATCTGGAAATCATAATAAAGACATATGCCACTTTGACAAGCCTGACTAGCCCTTCCTAGCCTGGGGGTAAAAGATTACACTCCAAGTTCAAGTCATTTCACCTGGTCTTAGTAATAAGTTTCTTTTAGCATTTACAGCGACCTCAGACAAGTGTTTCAAGCGAGCTTTCCTTGTTAACAATTCAGCTTATCTTTCCGTTTCCTTTATCCCCCTGCCTCTGTTAGTGGTTAACACTCTTTCCCTCAGGGAGCCTAATGAGGTTTTTAATATAATCTAAAAATAAAGCACTGAAGTGAAGTTGGTGACAATTTGCTCCTGGTCTAATTTGGCACCCTTCCAACCTGAGTATTGTAAGGGAAGGAAATTTACAAGATTAAATAGGAAATGAAACAGCTTGAATTTCAAACTAAATTGTGTTTTCAGAGCTATCCTTAAACCGAACAGTTGAAACTTTTAAAAATAATTGTTATTTCCCTGTGCCCCCCACTTGATATGGGTAGATTTTAATGGGAAAATTATAACCCAGATTAAGTAAAAAGCGATTCCCTTTTCCCTGGTGTATATCTTAAGCGTTTGAAATTATTTATTCTCTTGCTGAAATCATATGGAAGGACTGTAGTTAGGGAAAATTCTAACGTTTTTTTTAAAATACATGCGGACTCAATACCCTCCTAGCAGCTTGCTCCCTTCCCACCATGAAATGAGCAAAAGCTGTAAGAAAAAACACACGATTCTAAGGGTGGGCTCTTGACACCTGAAGGGGGCTGAGTCTCCTTTCCTACGCAGGCAGGTGGGTCAGGGCGTCTGACCTCGGCCCTGGTGTGTCCCTAACGCTCCCACTGCTGGGCCTCCATCTCCACGACAACAAACAAAATGAAAACAAAGGGTGCTTGACTCACTACCGAAGAGGCGGTGCATGGGTGGCCCTTTCTGTCTTCACCAAAAGATGACGCACATCTGTGACCTTCACAGTCTTCCCACCAAACCTGCCAGCCTGGCGATGATTCCCTGGGGTCTGGGTGCCCGGGGAAGGCGGCGTGCTTCCGTGCCTGTCTGACTGGCAAGGTGTTGGCCTGCCTCTCATCCTGGCCCCACCGTCACTGCAGTTAGCCCAAAACAGGGCCGGCTCTTCAGGCCCTCCTTGGCTGTTCTTTTTTCATGACTTCTCACGCTCCTCCCCGTTTGTAGAGAGGGCTTCTGTTTGGTTCTGGCCACATGTTTTAGTCCCAGAATGAATGACGGGTGGGTGGCTTGTGCAACATCGCTGTCTTCCCACGTTCTGGGGCCTCTTCTCTTCTGCCCTCCTTTTCATCAGACTGTCTCAGGAATCCACAAGACCCTGCTTCTCATGTAGCACCTTCTTAACCACTAGCAGCAGCACCTTGTCATCTCAGATCTTTGTGATCCATACCCCATGAAAACAGGGGGAAATGTTTCCATTTGTTTTGTTCGCTTGTGTGATGCAGAGGTGGAGATTAAAGGTGGAAGCAGTTGTTTTATTTTGAACATGCTTTGGATTAATAACCTGACCAAGCAATGATCTCATACACATTTCATATATTCTCAGTTATTTCTTATGGGAAAAAGCTAGATTTCAAAGGAATTGAGACACAGCCCATCTATAAAAATCTTCTTTTTGGTTCCCTTCTGACAAAGGGCCATTTTAAAAAACTTTGGGGACTGAAAAAGAGAAAAATCATTAATTAGCTGCAAGTGTATATTGATTCCTCTCAGAGAAATTGAAATGAGCTCTTTGCAGGTGCCCAGTCCTAGGAACCATCAGTCTCCAGAACTCTCCTTTCACACAAGTGTTTTTCCGATTCTGTGATAACTAATTAGCCATCATTTGGTGATTAAAAGAACATAAAGTAAGAGTATGATTAAGTGTCCTTCATTTTAAACTCTCTTTAAGAAGTGATTAGGGAGAAGTACCTATTGCAAGCCCTTCTGGTTCCAAATGAAACCTCCATCACCTGCTTTTCAGCCATAGGCAGAATAAGTGCTACGCAGAGCGGCTGTGAGAGCTGGTTCCTTTAAAATAACACACTTCCTTGTTGCCCATTTATGATTTTGGTTGAGCGGACGCCTCCCGTATCCGAAGGTTAGAGTCTTTTGTTTTAGAGGCTTGACCTCCTCCCTGGAGTGGGCTGGTGCCCTTCTCGAGGCGATGATTTTTCATTATTTTTTAAGTATATAAAAAGGGAAGGAAGACCATATGTAGTTTTAGAATTTCTCTTTAAGTCTTGTATTTTTTTTTTTTTTCTCAAGAAGGAAAACAGTTCTAGGAGACCTTCTAAATTAAACTCTGGGAGATGGAGTAATGAAAATGTCCTTTAGAGAACCACTCCATGGCTTTCCTGGAGATGTCAAAGCAGAATCTCGCTACCTTCTCGGCAGTGTGTTAAAATGGACAGGTTTGACTCAGATTACACTGCACTGATTGGCATGTCCACCTCGGGGCTTGAAAAGACATTTGTTCACCGTTAGATGCCTCTTTTCTCTTCTGTGGGTGAGTTGCAAAAGAGGTTATATAAATTCTTACAAGCATTTTTTCCTACTCATTTTTTTCAGAACACACAGAACATGATTCATGGCCCTGCGGTTGTATAATAGGTGCAAAGAATATTATATACAACAGCTGAGCCCCCCCCCCCACATTCAGATGTCTTTGCAAGAGCCTGTCTGTAGAAGTAATGAGGGAATCCTTCCCTTCTGAGGAAGACCTACCGAGAGCCCCTTAACTCTGGTATCTACCAGGTACCTGCTTCAGAACACTGGGGAGATGACAGCCCACACACTCAGGCTGGCTCTCTTCTCTAAACTCAGTAGTCTGTAAATGTTCTTCCTGACTCTATAAGGAAAGTTCATGATCACGATAAGCTAGATGGTGTGAACTCATGGAAAAATCGTCCTCGTTTAAATTTGTTGGAAAGGGACTGGCAGCATGACTTCTGTTTACAGTTTGACTTCAAGAGAGTCTACCTCTTAACAGTTAAAGTATTTTAAAAAAGGAAGAAGTGGAATGTACTTTTATGGGTCAAGCTATCAGTATATACCTGCCTTCAATTAGCTTGGTGCATGACAAGCTCAACAATGAATCAAGGTGATGTTTAGGAGACTTACCTTAACTCCTACAGCACGATCATTAAAAAAAAAAAAACAGTCCAAGTAACAGATCTGTCCAGGAGATACACGTTATAGGCACAGTTTTAGAAAAGGGAGGTCGTGTGGAAATCTAGCCTAGGCGTGGAAGAAACGACCTCTGCCAATTTCTCTTGACAGCAGAGTTACTTGTCTTGACTTCCAGTAATAGAAATCCAGGCAATTTGATTATCAGATTTGCAAGAAACATTAATGGAATTCTGGGGCATTTGTCCTGTTTTATGTGCAAATGAAAGTCTAAAAAATATTAGGAGGGTGTTACATTTTTCAGGAGCCTCCGCTTTTTCAATCTAAGAGAATGATAAGAGAGACCTGGCGTGATGAAGTTGCATTAGACATAATGAAGAAAGTGAATAAATAAAACCAAGAATTCCCATATTTCTCGGTTTGTCCTTCAGGATGCTCTGAGTATATAGGAAAATGATTTACTTTCCAAATCTAGAAGGACTTCCAGTAGCATAGATCAACTTTAATTTGATGGTCTGCACCATCAGAAATAACTAATATCTGTGTTCTTTCCTTTTAGAGTATAATCAATTACAGATGCTAGAATATTTTTGTCTTCAAAACAAAAGGATTCAGAAGTTTAATAAAAAGAAAAATTTTAAACCTTCCATCTTTCCTTATCACATTGAACATCTTAGAGAGTGAGATGAGGATGTGCCCTCCATCGGTACTGCAATTAAAACCATGGAGTCTGAACAAATTTAAGGAAAAAAGATTTAATTTATTGTTAGCTCGTTTTCGAATCTGTATGGTGCCCAGTACCTCATCAAAATGCTTCGTAAATGAAGCAAACCAAATTCTGGATAGCTTCCCATGAACAGGAATTCAAGTGCCCAGAATTCAGCTAATAAATGGGAAACCCTGGGGCGCCTGGGTGGCTCAGTTGGTTAAGCGACTGCCTTCGGCTCAGGTCATGATCCTGGAGTCCTGGGATCGAGGCCCACATCGGGCTCCCTGCTCAGCAGGGTGTCTGCTTCTCCCTCTGACCCTCTTCCCTCTCATACTCTCTATCTTTCATTCTCTCTCTCTCTTGAATAAATAAAAATAAAATCTTTAAAAAAAAAAAAAAAAATGGGAAACCCTGAGATAGTCATGATTTTTTGAAAAAGCCTTCTTTAATTGGTATTTGTAAACTGTAGATTCTTGATGTTCTCCTTAATCACGCCACAGAAACAAAACGTGCTGGTTTTGATGCCACTTCTTTATTCGGGAACGTGTCCTCGTTTCTGGAAGCAGATTGTGTTGAATGCGGTACTGTGAAGGAAATCATCTTTAATACAGCATATTGCACGGAGGGCCGGTAGTCTTTACTCAGAACTGAAATTGCTCGGGTGGCTCCCGGGACAGCATAAGTCAGATTGTGGAGAACGGAGCACGCACCTGCTGGCCCACAGCGAGTCCAGAGCTGGCTCGGGCGCGTTGTTCAGCACACAGCAGCGTGTGACTTCGCCTCGGGGCCTCAGTCTCACATCATTTGTCCTTTATCAATTTTGTCATCAAATCTGTGCTTGAATAGTGAGTTTTACCCCCTGAAAAACGTTGAAAGCAAGGCTGAAGTGTGCATACCTCTGCTGACTTCGCATGTGAGGTTATCACGGAGTTTATGGAACTTTTTCTGAATATGGGTCATGCACGTGATGTCAGAGTGACCGGTCGATTCAGCGCGGGTGGAGGGAATTGTGGGCAGCTGGCTAGTCAGGGCAACTGATCGGTGGCTCTATTTTTAAACCATTTGTTGTCTTGTGTAGACAGGGCTGTATTGGCCTGGAAAAGATTTTTCTTTTTTTACTCTCATCCAGCTCAGTCTTTGCATCATTTCACCTTATGAGTCATTCACATAATTGTCAATCATGCCTCTGACCTTCTTAAGAATTGATGTCTCACCTTCTCTGTGATTGAAACAGACTCCTTGCCGTATTTCTCTTCTTCTCATTTTGCGGTGGGCTCTCCCTTAAAGACGCACAGCACCCTCCACCTCCTCAGGGCATGCAACATTCCTTCCCATGCCGCCTGCCACGGTGGCCGCCACCGGGTCCGGCGAGCGCCAAGTGCCGTGGGGAGACGCAAAGGCTAAGTTTAGGTGAGGAGCTCCTGTCTTTCCAGAGAGGGAGCGGGCAGCACTAGCCGACGGGGGCAACATGACTGAGGGACAAAACGGGCTTTCGAGTCGGTGACGAGATGGTTGAAGTGTCAGAACATTTCTTCGTCTGTAACAGAGCACCTGTTAAAGTATGTAAAGATACACGTCTAAAGTCTTGAAGAGAAACAGCTGCGGAGATGAGCCTAGACCTTTAAAAATAAATAAATAAAAGCAAAGCTGTCATACCAGCAACTCTTGTTTCTCCTAGGAATGTCATACCTTTCAAGACCCGATGCAAGGAGTAAGATATTTGTGCCTTTTTATAATAGCACCTATTATGGGGAAGGAAAAGAAAAACAAAACCATTAAGTTGCTTACAGGTTAGGCTGCTTTGTAGCGCTGTAAACAGCCCAAATTTGTAGCCATGGCTTCACTGCATGACGCATCGCTTGATCACCTGTGATGGAATGTTGTAATGGGGATGGCCAAGCTCGTGTGGGTGTCGAAGACTTTATTTTTGCAGTCTTTACCTTGGGCTGGACCTAAGTCTACATGTAAACCATATGATGTATGATGTCTGTACTGTTTGTAGATGCTGACGAAAGAAAACTAGATCTTTTGATTTTTTTGTTACAAGACTTTTCTTTTTATACTTAGGCTGGTAGTAGGTAGTTTGCAGACGGTGGTGGATTTGGCATACTTTTAAACTCTATCGTTTTAGCTTAACTATTCTACGATGAACTTTATAGAGTATAACATGCTAAATCACCACAAAATTTGTTGTATTGTAAGAAGGGTGTAAACATTTTGTTAATAAAATGCTATGTTTACAAATACATGTATTTGCCTTTCAGATGGTTTGGTTTCTCTCTGTGGTTCGTCACATGCTTTTCTCAGCCAAATATTCTGAAGTAACTTTAATGCTATTTTTGGGAAAACTGAAATGCCCGAACGTTGACAGCTACCGTGTATGGTGAGCAGCAAGGTGTTTTTGTCTCTGCTCCGGCCTCCCGGCTTCCTGCGTCTCCCTCTCCGAGTCCTTCCTTAGTTAAGGTGCGGGAGGGGGCTGGAGGCAGGCCGGGGGGCCCTGCAGTGAGCATCGGCCAAGTGAGGACCTGCGTCCTGCCCTCTCCCCTGATGGGCGGGGTCTCATCCAAGGTGCTGGTGTTTCCATTCCAGTGTTGACTCGAACCCTGGAATCCCCCAGGGCCACTCACCGCCTACAGGAGCACAGCTCCACATGCCTGTTTTCTCTTTGATGCCCCCCTTTACATAGAAGCACCGTGTCTGTACGCCGTGACTGTCCCGAGAGAGGGCAGACAGGACTAGAGATGGACAGACCTGGGGTGGAGTCCCAGCTAGCCCCTTTCTAGGCTGCATGGCCCTGAGGAAAGCTCCTAACTTCTCTGAGTTCCATTCCCTTCGTCTGCAAAATGGGGAGGTGATACTTGGGGAAGACACCTACGCATCTGGCATTCAGCACAGCATTCACAGAGAGGAAGCGCTCGTGTCTAACTTTTTTTCGAGAGAGAAAGAGAGCAGTGGGGGTGGGGGAAGAGGTGCTCAGGCAGACTCCACGCTCAGCATGGAGCCCGACATGGGGCTCGAGCTCAACCCTGAGATCATAACCTGGCCAAATTAAGAGTCAGATGCTTAAGCGACAGAGCCACCCAGGCGCCCCTCGCCTATAATTTGCTTTTACAAGCCATCTCCCTGATAATCTTTATCTGATTCAGTCTAAAAAACTATTTGTCATTAGTTTATTGTTTTTTACGTTTCTTCTGAAGTATAACATGTACAGAAAATGCTGTAAATACGGTGTACACCTCATTAAATTTTCAAAAAGGAGACACACCCTTGTAGCCACTCCTCAGATCACAAAAAGACATCATCCACAACCCAGAGGCCCACCCAGTGCCTCCTTCCAGTCACTGTCTTGTTTTCTAACGTCACAGGTCAGTTTTGCCTGGGTTTGAACTTGACATACACACCCTGTACCGGATTCCACTACATGTCATGTTGAATGCAAGAAGCCAGCTCTGTGATAAGTTAGAGCAGGAAAGGCCCTATCCAAAGTGGAAAGGTGAACCAAAAACTGGGGAAGATGTTTGCTATGTATATAAAAGAATGGATTACTATTCTTTAGTCTACTAACAGTGTCCACAAAACAAAAAGGACAACCCGCAAAAAGGGAAATGACCCGCATTTTAAAGACACACACACACACACACACACCAGGTTCCGTACAAGAATTCCTAAGTCGACAAGAATAGCCCCGCAGCCTTGTTTATAACGGCTGGAGAAAGAACATAAAAGAAGCAAACTGTCACGTACAGATTAGTGGAGACTTGCCCAATATATAGTTGAATGACAAAACGTGCGTATGTATGTGGAATCTGACTCTGTTTCTATAAAACAAGTTATGCCCATGCACGTAACTTTATGTGCGTGCTTCTAAAATCCAGAAATCTGTGCTCCAGGCTGTTGGAGTCATTGCCTCCGAGGAGAAAGGCTTGGATGACAAATGCCAGCTTTCATTCGCTTTGTGCTTTATATAAACTTGCATCCTATTTTACACTATTTTCCTGTGTGTATGTGTGGGTTTTTCCTTATTAGAAACAAACGGGCCCCTGCTGGCGCAGTCGGTAGAGCCTTCGGCTCTTGATCTCAGCGTCGCGAGTTCAAAGCCCATGCTGGGGGGAGAGTTTACTTAATAAACAATGAAGACAACAAAATTAAAAATAAAAATTCAGGAATTCCTGCACCCTAATCCCCTCTCAGATCCTTAATGGAAACTGGCTGAATAGATAAATGGAAGTGACAGTCATCTTTGTTTTCCTTTTTAGAACACACCTTCCCTTACAACCCTCGTGCACTGCTGGGGGGAATGCAGCCTCTCTGGAACACAGTGTGGAGGGTCCTCAAAGAGTTAAAAATAGAGCTACCCTACGATCCAGCAATGGCACTACTCAGTATTTACCCCAAACACAAAAATAACTAGTTCGAAGAGATACGTGTACCCTTTTATACACAATGGAACATTAGCCACAAAAAGAATGAAGTCTTGCCATTTGCAACAACACGGAGCTAGAGGGCATAATGCTAGGTGAAATAAGTCAGAGAAAGATAAATACCATATGATTTTACTCCTATGTGGCATTTAAGAAACAAAACAAATGAGCAAAGGGGGGGTGGAAGAGAGGCAAACCAAGAAACAGACTCTTAACTACAGAGAACACACTGACGGTTCCCAGAGGGCCGTGGGTGGGGGGCGGGGGAATAGGTGAAGGGGATGAAGGAGCGCACTTGTGATGAGCACTGGGTGATGGATGGAATTCCTGAATCTCTATACACCTGAAGTTAACGCTGTGGGTTAACTAACTGGAATTTAAATAAGAACTTCAGAAAAAAAAAACAAACACACACCTCCCCTTCAATGTGGTCAGTAAAAACCTTAGAGCCACATTTGGAGCAAGTGGGTAGAACTTTACAGAACAAATTTTTTTATTTTGATACTTGATGTAAATCTTTTCAAGCTACCCTAAATCCTCTTAAGAAAGAGGGGATATAAATAAATATATGTTAAGAAGAAGAATATTAGTCTATAGCCTGTCAAAATAGTACTGTTGGGGAAGCCAGTCTCATTTATGGATGCCAAGAAAAAGAGAATGACTCTATGCCAAAAAGGAAGAAACAAATTAGCACGCACCCGAAACAAACAGGGATGTTTTAAATGCATACACAAAACAAATTTGCTTTATTTTTCCACAAGCAACTGGCTGCCTGCCTTAGAGCATGTAAGAACCAAATCATGGACCGGGGTTTCTAAGCAACCTTAACGTTTATTGCAGACTTTTTTTTTTTTCCCATTGAAAGTTAAAAACTAGATTGCCTTTAAGATGGTAAATTATAAAATAAAATGCAAAGCCTTTTAATATTTTCAGTTGTTTGACTTATGTTAATACCAGCCACAAACATGATTCTCTACTGAAAAACGTCAGTGTTGTTTGGGAAGTCAGGCATCCCAGCTTTCTAGAATTTACCCCCCCCCCAGGAGAATCAAATGATCACTTCCCTTTATACCCTCTGCAAGGGACCGCTGCTGACGCTTACAAGAGAGAGGAAAGGAAAAAAGATTTGACAGCTAACACCTCGTCAGAATGAATCACCTTGTTAATTATGATTTTAACCTGACCTCTGCTCACTTCGATTTTTTATCTTGAGCACATCCTTTCAGCAACTTCCGGGAAACAATGTAAGCCTGCAGAGATCACCCTTTTAAAGCTGACATAAGCACAAATACCACTGTTAAAGGAGTGGGAAACAAGACAAGAGGACCAGAATTCTCTTCATTAGTACTCAGTGGAGAATGTTACCCTCGGGTCTCTGTTAAAACAAAATATATGGAAAACATAATGAGGCTATTATGTCTCCATTCTATTAGAGACAGGGCATTTTTAAGAAGAAAATTGTAGGGCTGTGAACATAAATAGGAGGTTAATGCACAGTCTTGGGACACAGAAGTCACGCCCGTGGTATACTATCATCAACGTTCCCATTTCAGTCTGTGGCTCCAGCAATGGGGTCGAGTGTCTTCTTTGCATATAAATGAGAACACATCATAGTTTGAGCAGATACTACAGCAGTGACGTGGGGGTTCTTCATCAACGGATTCAGACCTGCTGTCTGAATCAGTCAGTTATTACCGTCTGGTCCTCCAAATCATAAAATATCCCACCGCGCATGTTCTGCTTGAATTTATTTCTCTAGTTCCTATTTCCAGCATGCTAGCCTTAAGTTAAAGAAGTAGGATCCCTGTGGGTTTTCTTGCCCTGTTCTTAAATTACTTCTCCCAAAACAAATCTTCTGAATGTAAGAGGAGTTGGGAACATGGGTGGCCAAGTGGCAGTTTTAATAAATGGCCTGTTAACCTTGCGGGTGCTGAAGTTTTGAAGCCTCTTAGAGTCTGTGTAAGGAGATGATCATTGAGTAGATCAGATTACCTCCCTCCCCCACCAAAAAAAACAAAACAAAACAAAAAAGAACAGCCACCTTGAACAGAAGAAAAAGAATCTCACCAGCTCTTTGGCATGAGTTAGATTAAATGATGTGCAGATTTCCGTGATCCAGAAATCTTGATGAGAAAATTTCAAGAAGAAGAATAAAATTGCATTTACTTGGAAAATGGGCTCCGAGATGAATGACTCAGGGCTCATATTTCAAAGAGAGCTCCAAGGCCAGCCAGAAGACACTTAGTATTTTGCTGACTCAGGCACTGTGCTGAAGCTTTGGCTGCCTCGCCTCCTCTGTGAGTCGGAGTGTGATTTTATTTGTGAGATGATAACGATGCATCTTCACGTGGTGACTGTGAATAGCTAATGATGGCAAACAGTCAAGCTGCAGAAGCCAATATTACTGATCGCATCAATAATAAACATATAAGTTTCATTACTAGCCCTAGCATCCAACTGTCAGTTACCAAACCACACATTCAGTGCCTGCTTTTTTTTTCCACCATGAATCCATCAGCGACTTCTTTATTGTTTCTCTAATACAGCCTAAAACATAGAAAAATTCATCTTTACTTTTCATAATGCTGTAGTTTTAAAAAATACACCCACACATGCCCATGAGTACACACACAAATGCAAAATGAAGAAAATACAAGTGACTTCAATTGCAAAGTAAAATGAGAAAAAGACAAAGGTTGGCTTGTGACCCCAGCTGCAGGAGAGCAACAAGGTTCCGAGGGGGTCTGAGTGGGAGGAATCTAGGCTGGGAGCCGGGAGCAAAGAGAAGATGGAAAGGCGCCCAGCAGCTGAAGAGGCGGAGCATCTGTAACTAGTGCCATGGGTACCACAGCTGACACTTGTCACCCCCTCCCCTCCCAGGGACCCGCTTCCAGAGGCTGACCCAGCATCGTTCAGTATCCAAATTAAAGGTTAAAACGCTAGCCACTGGAAAGCCCTACATCACAGCACGGAGGAATACATAAGTGAAAAATCGGGACTGCTGTCATACACCATGCATTATCACAGCACAAATACATGAGGACCCCTGTAGGGAATTCATCTGCTGAGTGGTTCTTTTGTGACACCTCTCCCATTTGGGGGGGGGGGGCGGCTAACAGAAGGTCTTTACTATGGCGGTCCCTTTTCTAATTGCTACAGTTAAGAATCGGTTACTGTTACTTAGTAACATTTACAGATTGGGGGAGAGGGGAGATCTTCACAGAGTTACAAATGGAAGATGAAGAACCAGTTTTGGAGGGGTTTTATTTTAAGTCATCTCCATGCCCAACTTGGTGCTGAAACTCACAAACCCCGAAATTGAGAGTCTCTTGCTCCACCCACTGAGCCTGCCAGGGGACCCAAAGAATGTCTTTGTAATGCTTTGTTTCCTGGATGGGGGGTGCAGGGGGCGGCAGATTTTCATATGTGATGAGCTCATTTCCTCACAAAGTACAAAAAGACATACAAAACCTGCCCTGCAATGTCCTCAATCCCTGGGAACGGAGCAGCTCCCCAGCTCACATGCCCCACAAGCCTCCCAGGTGTCCCAGGGACCTGGGGAGCTCTTTGAAATGTGCCCCGTGTTAATAGAGAGTATCTTAGTGAGGGTTGACCGTGTGCTAGCCTAGAACCTCACTTGTATTCGCTTGCTGGATCCCCCCCAAACCTAGGAGGCAGAAACCATCTTTATTCCCTGCCTTCCAGACAGGGGACAGACACAGGTGGCCGCAAGGAGCAAGCAGCCCCTGGCACCCACAGCCGGGCTTGGTGCTCTGCCTCAGGCCCGACACAGTCCCGCAGCACATCACACGAGGCCACCCGTGACCACCATGGGTCAAGACAAGCAACAAGACCCGTCCGTGATCATTCTGAGCCCCAACAGAAGCAAGACCATTGTCCAAGCGCCCTAAGTCAGCCAAACATGCCCTCTCGCAGCGAATCTGAGTGACGGTTCTGGCTGCGGCTTTACCAGTTGGCTGTAGGCCGGCTCTGGTCTGCCAGGCCCGGGCACCCACCCGATGGTAGGACCACCCCGTCCTGGCCGCAGCCAACCCAGGGCAAAGCCCCACTTCTTCCAACCCCCTCCCCTCGCCATCACCTCCCCCAGGTGCAGGGCTGCTTCCCTCTTCCCTCCTTCAGTGGCAGGTGTGTCCCTGTGGCCTTTGGCTGGAGGACGTTGCCTATGGCTTAGTAACTTCTAGTAAACCACAGAGTTGCTGGCGCTGGGTGGGAACCAAGCTGCAGGGCTCTGGCACCTGGGAGGAGCAGGCCTTTCCCAGTGGGAAGTGACGGGCCTTCCTCAACGATCGGGATTCCATGGGAACCCCTCCGTTGCTTTACACACCGGGATGCCCAGTTTTGTTTTTCCTCCGCAAAGAAATGCAAAGTTGTAACAGTCCCTCGAGAATCCATAGCCCTAAGCATCCTGGGGAGTGGACACAGGAAAATGGAACCAGAGGAGCAAAACTTTAAACCCCTCCACCTCCCTCCGCCCCTCTTCCTCCTTGTCCCTACCCCATTCCATCCTCTATCCCTCCTTCTCTCTCCCCTCCCTCTCCCTCCCTCCCTCTCCCCCCTCCCTCCCTCTCTCTCTTCTTCTATCCCCCTCTCTCTCTCCCCCATCCCTCTCTCTCTCTCCCCTCCCTCTCCCTCCCTCCCTCTCCCTCTCCCCCTCCCTCCCTCTCTCTCCCCTCCCTCTCCCTCCCTCCCTCTCCCCCTCTCCCCCTCCATTCCTCTCTCTACCTCTCTCCATCCCTCCCTCCTTCTCACTCTTTCTGCATCTCCCTTTCTCCCTATCTTCCTACCCCCGCTCTCTCTCTCCCCTCTCTCGCCCCCTCCATCCCCCCTTCCTGGGTTCCTCAGCTCCCAGCCCCTGACCGGCTCTGCTCCACCTCTGGGCTGGGGTCCCCTCCCTCTCTGACGCTGCCGGCATTGGCTGCCCTACAGTTTCTGCTCTCGGGGGGCCGCCCGCGGGTCCGCAGGACGTGGGGGTGGGGGCGCGCGACGCTGCAGTCACAGAGCAAGCTACGTTCTTACTCAGATCAATGAACGCAGCAGAGCTTTCTCATGATGCCTTCCCTGTTGCCTATAGTAGGTAGAGAAAGATAAATGTCTGTACCTATACCTACACATATTTTTTTTTTACATGCTTTTGTCATTTATCTAGGGGGGCTTGGGAGAGACAAACAGAGCTGATGGGAAGAAGTGGAACACTCCCAGCGCTGGTCACTCTCTGGAGGGCCACTGGAGACTCTGTCTTCTTTTGCTTTGTCTCCTGGCTGGACAGAGCAGGAGGGGTCCCCAGCACTCAGCCCCTGTGTTCCTCCATGAACGAAGGCCACACAGTGGGCAATCACTAGGGCTTGGGGAAAAAAGAGAGGTATGCAAATTTTCCATACACAGGAACAGACAACACACATGGATACACTTCCTATTCCCCCAACCCCCAGCACACTGGAAATAATCTGTGGGGACCCTATAAACCCTTCCCACAATAAGACCATTCTCACTCCCTGCCTCATCAAACATTTATCATGTAACTCTTCTGCCTCACACTGCCTTGGGGGAACAATGAGGTAAATATGCCTTCCTTACCCCTAAGGAGCATGGAATCTAATTATCTTCTAGAGATCCTTTGGGGATCTGCTTAATAAATCAATACAAATGATTTGTAATTAGAATATCAATTATTTGTATGCAAATGTGGCCTTCTGGGTGCTTAGGGACAAGTCCTAAGGACTGAAAAGACTCTCTTCCCCCGCCCCACCTCCAATTCTTAATTACATTATTTCGTTCATTCATCAAACATTTATTGAGCACCTTTTACGTGCCAGGCACGGAGACGGGGACCAAGAATCCATCCCCAGTTGCTCCGAGTCTGGATTGAAGGACCAAGGGAGTTCTGGGCAACGGGAGAGCTTGCTTCTTGGGGGGGGGTGGGGGAGAGGGGGAAAGCAATGGTCTTCCTCTGCCCCCAAATCTGCCAGCACCCACCTTGTTCACTGAGACCCTCAACTGAGCAGACAGATGCTCCAGCCCGAGGCTGGAGGGGCCCCCTCCTGGGGCAAAGGTCAGGCTCCATCACTGCCCCACCCCTCTGCAGATATGTGGGGTGGCTCCCCAGCCCCCACCCAGGCCAGTGCTGACCTGCCAAGTCTGTCTGGATTTCAACAAATCCTGTGCACAAGCCAGCCCTGACATGTCAACGCCCAGGGACCCCAGACCGTCATTCATTCATTCCATTCATCTCTTCACCGGTTCCTCTATTGATTGCTGTGCTTCAAGCCCCTGCCAAGCTTTAGAGGTAGGGCGTCCAATCAGGGATGCATCCTGTACGAAGTTGGCTTCCTAGTGGGAGACAGACAGCAGAAGCGCTGGGAGGGGAAAGTGTGGCTGACATAGAAGCCGGGTTTGGAGAGCCCCGTTGGGGAAACCCCCTCCAGAACAGCTTTCTAGGACCAGCATCCAGGACAGCCCACACCTACCCTCCATCACCTTTTCCCATTCCATCCCTACGCCAGCCAGTTTTTCTTCAGAGGACTCCCTTCCCAAGGTCCATTTTCACTTGAATACGTCTGTCTCCTGTGTCCCTCCGTCTGAGAGCAGGCTCTGCATGTCCCCAGCACCTGGCAGGATGCCCAACACGTAGCAGGTATGTAGGAAGTCGTGTGATGATGGTGACAATGTACAGGCTGCCACAGGAAGTCCAGCGCTGGCCAGTCCACACCGCCTCCTCAGAAGTCCGCTCCCACCTCCACGAAGGCCCTCTCCCGAGCTCCTGGGGTCTAATGAGCTGGCACTGCCCCTCTGCTCCACCTGCCCTAGGCGGTAAGTCCAAGACCAGAGCGCGGGCAGACTCCATGTCTGGTGAGACCTTTCTTGCTGGTTCACAGCCTGCCATTCTCCTGGGCTCTGGGGCTTCTCTCTAAGGACACTAGTCCTGTTGATGAGGGCTTCACCCTCATGATCGAAGCTCCTCCTACACGCCCCACTTCCCAACACCATCCCATGGGAGATGAGGTTTCCACATAGGAATTGGTGGGGGGGTCGGATACAAACCTTCAGTCTATAGTCTATAGCACTTACACTGCTTGAATTCTCAGGGTTTTCTGTATTTGTTGTTTGGTATCTTTCATCCTTCTGGAAAATTCTCAGACAACATGAAACATTGGTTTTTATTGTTGTAAGCTACACATAACACACAATTTACTAGCTTACCTATGTTAAGTGTGCCATTCATTGAGAGTGAATACATTCACACTGTTGGGCAACCATCACCACCATCCATCTGCAGAACGCTTCCTCTTGTAAAACTGGAACTCCCTACACCCAGTAAACAAGAGCTCCCCATTCACTTCACTAGCCTTGTGATACCTTTGTCTTCTCTTCTGGCTTTTACGGGTTTTCACTACCTGATTAACCATTTCCTTATTCTAAATGATCTTTGTCAAATAACTGTTGTGGGGTGCCTGGATGGCTCAGTCGGTGAAGCATCTGCCTTCAGCTCAGGTCATGATCCTGGAGTCCTGGGATTGAGCCCCTCATTGGGCTCCCTGCTCGGCAGGGAGTCGGCTTCTCCCTCTCCCTCTGCCCCTCCCCCTGTTAATGCTCTCTCTGTCTCTCTCTCAAATAAATAAAGAAAATCTTAAAAAAAAAAAAAAACTGTTGTAATTTCTGCTTTCCTGGCTGGACCTTGACTGACACCACTTGGTACTGAAAGTGGTCCCAGGACACAGACCCTTGAAGATAGTATTCTGGGACTGATGCAGCCACATCCTCGTGCCTGACAGCAGTGTCAGCTGGACGGGATCCCAGCAGGGCTGGGCTGGAGTGTGCTCATGCCAGCTGGTGACTGGTTCAACTCTGTTCAGTGACATCCTGTAAGTAGCTTAAAATCAGTCATGGCGGGAGCGTTTGCACCACAGAAATCTGACACAACTACAAATCAGAGTTATTCTTTTCTCCAGAGGGCTAGTTTAGCATAGCAAAGGTTACAAGGAGTCCACCAGTAACACATGGTGGCGTCACTACTTATTACATCATCATCCACATTGGATTGTGCCACAGTGCCCACAGAAGAAGGGCCTCGAAGAGCTGAGTGGATGCTACGCTTTTGTAGCTGTGAGGACAGAAGACTGTGGGGTGGGGTGGCTGCATCTGAGTTCACTGGAGCTCTTGCAGAAAGAAAGTGACAAGCTCTTTAAACACGAAGCTTAATGCACAGTCAGAAAACCAGGGAGATTCTATAGAGCCCGAAAATAATCTTTTATTTCTAGTAGCTATAGTTTTTTGCCCTCGCTGGAAATCATACCCCAAATTTAATTAGGCAGGTGGCAGAATTACAACCTAAATGGACTTCATAGATTTTCCAAAATCTCAAGCAGTATATTGGGATGTCTACTTTGTCTGGCTGAGCCATGACCAGAGAGCACAAATGTACATTCACTGGCAGCCGTGGCCAGGGACAGACATGGCGGAGCTCGGCTGGGTGAGAGAGGTGTGGGAAGGAGGGCTGTGGATGGTTCTCAGGCTGGGAACAGTGGGAAGATACTTGTGTCCCATGTGGATGCCCACCCAAGTGCATCTACGGAAGCAGTGACTCTCCAGTAATCAAGTGGACCAGGTGACACATTTTGCAGATGACAGTCCTTTTTCCCAGTGGTGCCACTGCTCCCTCACTGGGTTTATTTATGAAGTGGCCGTGATGGCAGATGTGAAGTTCTACCTGGGCCCAAGAACATGGACTTCCCTCATCAAGCAGACCTGGCCACTTGCCACTCCTGGGTGCCCCAGGTGACAACAGTGGAGACCAGCCCTCACACCTCAGAGGGCACCATTTCCTGGGGAGGGGTGGAGGCTAAAACCAACGTTAGAAACCTGCCAATGTGACCACTAAGATATGTAAAAAAAACAAAGCAGGACTTATAGACTCAAAAAAAATCCTGAAATGAAAAATACCTGGAACAGGTTTATCAGCAGCCTAAAGGAAAATTAGTGAGTGGAGGGGAGGTCTGAAGAAATATCTGTGATGTGGGACATAAAAATGAGAGATTAAGCTATGACAGAGAAGTAAAGAGATATGGAGAATTATATGTTTTACAGACTTCTCTTTCTCTCTCTCTTTACCACAGTCCACAGTAATAAATGCGTTTTATTTGTGACTCACTACATAGATATATGTATAAGTATGTTAATAAATACAACTGCAAACAAAAGTTTCCTGAAATAATACAACACACTCTGATGTTTGCTATTTATTTTCTTTCTCAGTGCTGGTAACAACCTACTAAATTGATTTTATAAGTCACTCTTGGGAAACAACCTACAGTTTGAATAACACTGGTTGAATAAACTACTAGTCAGACTTCCAGAAGAAAGAGTGAGAGAATGGGGCTGAGGCAATATTTAAAAGAGATGTTGTCACACATGCTCCAATATGGATGAACCTGGAGGACGTTATGTTAAGTGAAATTCGCCCAATACAAAAGGACAAATACAGTATGATTCCACTCCTGTGAGGTTTCTAGAGTAGTCAAATTCACAAAGACAGAAAGTAGAGTAACCCCTGGTTACTAGGGGTCATGGGAAGGTGGAATGGGGAGTTATTGTTTACTGGGTGTGGAGTTCCAGTTTTACAAGAGGAAGCGTTCTGCAGATGGATGGTGGTGATGGTTGCCCAACAGTGTGAATGTAATCAATATCACTGAAAGGCACACTTAACATAGGTAAGCTAGTAAATTATGTGTTAGGTGTATCTTACAACAGTAAAATCCAATGTTTCATGTTGTCTGAGAATTTTCCAGAAGGATGAAAGATACCAAACAACAAATACAGAAAACCCTGAGAATTCAAGCAGTGTAAGTGCTATAGACTATAGACTGAAGGTTTGTATCCACCCCCCCCCCCAATTCCTATGTGGAAACCTCATCCCCCATGGGATGGTGTTGGGAAGTGGGGCGTGTAGGAGGAGCTTCGATCATGAGGGTGAAGCCCTCATCAACAGGACTAGTGTCCTTAGAGAGAAGCCCCAGAGCACAGGAGAATGTCAGACTGTGAACCAGTAAGTAGGGTCTCACCAAACATCAAGTCTGCCAGCACTTTGGTCTTGGACTTCCCGGCCTCCAGAACCGTGAGAAATAACTGCTGCTATTTAAGCTATCCATTCCATGGCATTCTGTTATAGCAGCCTGAATAGTCTAAGACAATAAATAAAAAGACACACCATGGTAAAACTGCAGAACACCAGAAAAGGTGGAAAAACAGACCATCTTTGAGGGATGATGAGGAGATTATCATCTGAAATCTCAACAGTAACAATGGCAGCTGGAAACCTTAGTAAACCAACCAAAATATCTTTCAAGAACAAGGGCAAAATAAAGTCATTTTCAGATTAACAAAAACAGAGTTTGGCCCAATAAACCCTCAGTGAAATAGAATTTAAAGAATGTACTTCAGGCACAAGGAACGTGATCCTGGTTGTTAAGTTCTGAGATGCAAGAAGAAAAGATGGGCAAAGAAATTGGTAACTGTGGACGCCTGGGTGGCTCAGTCATTAAGCGTCTGCCTTCGGCTCAGGTCCTGGGATCGAGCCCCGCATCGGGCTCCCTGCTCCACAGGAGCCTGCTTCTTCCTCTCCCACTCCCCCTGCTTGTGTTCCCTCTCTCGCTGTATCTCTCTCTGTCAAATAAATAAATAAAATCTTAAAAAAAAAAGAAAGAAATTGGTAACTGTGTGGTTGAGTCTAAACTAACATCAACCATATAAAACAATTTAGTAATGACTTATGGGATGAAAAGGAAAAGATTAAACCTGAAATACACCACAATTAAGGCATATAATTTGGGGGATGGGTGGTTAGAGTTAAAGTGTCCCAAATTCCTTGTATTTTAATGAAGCATGGTAAAGACATTTTTAAAAATTGGACTTTCATAAGTACCCACGTCACAACTTCTAGGGTAATTATGAAAACAACAGAGATAGTGTATAAGAGGAAGAAAAGAGAATGAGAAAAAAGAAAATCAGCCCTAAGGAAGAAAGGAGAGGAAAAAGAAAAAAAAAAAAAACCGTCACGGCAAGTAGAAAGCACAAAATAAGCTGCTAGAAATAAATCCAGATGTATTAGTAAATATAATAAGTGTAAATGGACCAAATGCTCTAGTTAAAAGACAAAGATTATCTTTAAAAAACTTATTATGAAAAATTTCAAGTACACAGAAAAGTAGAAAGAATAGTAGAAAGAATACCCAGATGCCCACCACAGTAGGGTCAACATTTACTATTCGCTGTTTGTTTTCTCTACATATATATATGTATAGGAGACGATTAAGAACATGCATATTTTTTAAAAGATTTATTTATTTATTTGAGAGAATGACAGAAAAAAGGGAGAGAGAGAGCTCACGAACACACGCAGGGTGGGGAGGGGCTGGGAGAGTCTTAAACAGACTCTGCCTGAGCGGGGTTGGATCTCATGACCCTGAAATCACCACCTGAGCTGAAATCAAGAGTCGGTCACTTAACCGGCTGAGCCACCCAGACGCCCCTTGAGAATACATATTTTATGTAGTAAACATTACATAATGACATATAGCAATAATGATGTATTGTTCACTTTGGAGGCCAAGCAGATTTAGGTTCCCAGCAATTTTTAATAACATAATTTATTTGTGTGGTTATTTTTTCAGAGGCTGGCTCTCCAGCTGTTTCTAGTTAGAGGGTAGGAACCAGGTCAATTTCTCTGATCATTTTATTTGTAAATGTTTGTTGCATGTATTAGTAAAGGATGCAGTACAGTGCTTGTTACATAGTAAACATTTACTAAAGAGTAGCTTTCATTCATTGGATGGTGCTGTTATTGAAAGCGTTCAGCAGAGTGGCACAAAAGCAGCAAGCAGTAATTGGTAGCTTGCTATATATTTATTGCTTACCATACGTCACAGGGCCTAGCACATACCTCTCACTTATAAACATGCTTATGATAAGAATAAATAGTACTTTCATTATTATTCAGTCTCTACCAGTGCCTGGCACTACATAAGCAAGGGTAAAGTGGAAGCTTCTTCTTTTTATTATTGTTGACTAAAGCACTTTACACAATGGTTGGTCCCCATGGTCCCTGAGTAAGTAACCTTTGAGATGACTGTCCTCACTTCTGAGCATCCCGGACGGCCCCGCCTCCAGACCTGCACGACGCCCCGCCCCCTGCTACCCGGTAGCCCCGCCCTGCGGCCGCGCCACGCCTGCGCACAGCGCCGGGAGGGGCTCCGCGCGCGCAGCTTCCCGCCGCCCGAGCGCGCGCAGGACCCAGCCGGCCGGCCCGCTGCGTGCGTGCGTGCGTGCGTCGCTGCGTGCGTGCGTGCGTGCCGTGCGCTCGCCGGGCACCGCGGCCTCGCCCTCGCCCTCCGCCCCTGCGCCTGCACCGCGTAGGCCGCGCCCCCCCCCGCGCGCACCCCGTAGACGACCCCCGCCCGCGTCCCGGCCGGCCCCCCCTTTCCAGATTTAAAGGGGGCGCAGCATTAACGCCTCCCGCCTCAGGTGACCTCTCAGGGGGTCTCCCCGGCAGAGGTGTCTCGCCGCTGAGGAACATGGCGAAGGTGGAGCAGGTCCTGAGCCTCGAGCCGCAGCACGAGCTCAAATTCCGAGGTAAGCCGGAGGCCCGCCATGTTCGGCCGCGGGCCCGGCCCTGCCGCCCCGCGCCCCCTTCCGCGCTCGCAGGCACCGGCGGCGCGGCGGTGACGTGGGTGCCCGCCCGGCCCGCGGTCACCGCCCCGCCCCGCCCGACGGCGCGCCCGCCCCGCGCCCCGAGTCCGTCGGGCCGCCGGGTGTCCCGGGCCCGCGCCTCGCCCCGAGCCTCCCCGCGCGCGCCCGGCCCTCGAGGCGCTGGGCGCGGTCACCGTCCAGCCTGGCGGCGGGGGGGGGGGGGGTGTCCTCGGGCCGAGCGCGCGCCGCCCTGCGCGGGGCCGCCCTTCCCCGGGGCTGCCTCCTCCGGGCGGCCCGCGGCGGACACCTGCGGTCGTCCCCAGGCACACCTCTGTTCCGCGCCGGCAGGGCACTCACTACCTCAAAGGACCGTTTTACGCACTTGTTTACTGCGTTTCTGCACTAGAAGGGAAACTCCATGAGGACAGGACCTGGCCGTTTGTCTGCCGAGCACACTTTAGGAGCCTGATAAACATCTGTTGGATAAATGAATGGAAGCGCCCCCGCAGTTGTGATGGGACAGGGCTCTGCTTGTCTTCTGCTGGCCTCCTGGTGCCCGTGGCCCCCTTCTGTGAGGCTGGGGGCGTGCGGGGGGGCCGAGGTCCTTTCCCGCCCAGAGCAGCCTGGACCTGGAGCCGGGGGAAACCCAGTGCGCCCTGTGCGCTGGTGGCAAGCCAGGGCCCTGTGTAAAATGCGGCTTTAGACTTTTTATGTTTTTTTTTCTCCCCTGCCTTCCCCACTGAAGTACAAGTGTCATGGGGCAGTGGGGACCACGTAGACGTTCCCAGTCCTTTTAGAACGTGTTGAGTAGTCGTGTACTAGGTATGTGCTTGGCACTGGAGAGGCAAAGAATGAACAAGAGACAAATCCCCTGGCAGCATAGAGCTTACCTTCTCATGGGGAAGGTGGGGGGCAGCAAATCAGCAAACGAGAATATTTCAGGTAGTCGTAAGTTCAGTGAAGGAAATACAGCAGGTGATAGGATCAGAGTATACTTTAGGTCAGATGGCCAGGTCACCGGGGACCGCCAGCACTTGGCCCTCAGTAGGTGCTCAGTAGATATCTGCGGAATGAATGCTGGTCACAGGCACCCAGTTTATATGTACTGGCAGGAGGTAGTATAGAGTAACTTACCCAAAGTTCCGCAGTTGGCACGTGGCACATTTGAACTCAGACTTCAGGGCTCACACTCTTTAACAGTTATGCTGTCTGACCCCTGGGGAATACTCCAGAACTGTGGCTGCCACTTTGCCTCCCAAAATAACAATCTGAAATGCCTCCACGTGGTATAAAGAACCAAAGGTTTTCCACTTAAAATGAAAATAAAACAAAAACAAGAAACCCCACAAACCTAACCTGGATTGTAGTTCTCTGACAGTACTTTGTCTTTGGTGATGTTCTCGTGGCCTTCTGGAGCCGCCAGCCTGGGAAAGGAATCCAAGTAGCGAAAGTGAAGGTGGAGGGCGATGGTTTGCGCTCGAATTGTCGGAAGTTCTCTACCCCAGAAGCATGGTTGAGCTACTCCTGAGTACTGGCACATTCATTCATTTAGTTCACATTTACTGAGTGTCTGCTCCACATGTCAGATACGAGGGAAGACGAATGACATTCTCCTTCAACACCCTACCCCAGAATTCAAGTCTAGGGAAGGGGGCAGATGACAGAATCATCCAGGACGGTGCAATGATAGGAGGTAATCAGAGTGCTCTGAGAGCAGTAAGGAGGTCAGCTCCTGAAAAAGATGTCATTTGAGCTGAGTTTAAAGGTCAAATGGAAGCAGACTAAAAGAAGAAATGGGTGGGGAGCATGTCAGCCAGAGGAAATCCCACGTATAGAGGCAAAAAGACTGAGATGATTGGGCCCCTTTGGGATGCCACTAGGAGTTCGGAATGACAGCAGCAAAGAACATTTGTTGGGGTTGCAAGGCAAGGTAGGAGATGAGGCTAGCTAGCAGGTAGGAGTAAGATCAAGGCCTTCTGTGCACAGACACAACCAATATCCAAGTTCAGATTGTGTTGCTTTTCCTTAGCTAGTCCTTCCTCGGTTGATACCCATCCCCCCACCTGGCTCCCAGTACATACACTCCTCTAATGTTATGTTATGGAAAGAGGTCCTGATTTGAGAAAATTAAAGTTTTTGTACCACTTCTTTCATGTAAAGATGTTTGACCTTGGGCTGACTGCTTCACTCTTCAAAGTCAGGTCATTCTTCAGTCCATGGGGATGGAACCCTTGCCTCCTCTAGAAAGTTTTGTTGTTGCTTAGGAGTGATACTCTGGCTGTTCAGCAGCTTTGTAAACACACAATATTATGCAGATATTGGAGGTTGTATTTAGACAACTGGTTTCATCATTTCGGTTTCTTTACCTGAAAGGTAAAGCAGAGAACAGTGATCTTCGTGGCCCTGGGTTGGCCAAAGTAATGACGGCCAAAGTCACTGGATATTTTTACTAGGGAAGTGGTCCAAGAGAAGTCATGGTGTCAAATTGTTGAAGGCTGTTGGCTCATGACTTCAGAAGAGGCCTCTGTAGGCATGTGTAAACTGGTTTATGAGATAGGTTTATTTGTCTTAAACTGAGCACTAAGACAAATTAGAGGCTCGGTACTGTGGTTTGCTGTATAGAGTTCATTTCAGGATGAGAACTGCCACATTTAACTGATTTCTTCCAAGTTACTCGGGTGATGACTCTGACTTCAGGTGGTTCACTTAGATGAATCAAACCTGCAAGCTAACTTAATAAGAAGGCAATAATTAAAATGCCTAAAACACAACTTATCATCCAAAGGAAAAAAGTTAATTATCTTTTAAAGGAAAAAAAGAAACATCTTTTAAATGCAGCTTAAGATGATACGGGATTATATATGTTGGATTCTTTTTCATCTTGGGCATTTTTTGTGGTTATGTTGAAGTTAAAGATGTCACTGAGGAAAAGAGAACACAGACTTATGTGACTTTGTTCAGACTGCCAGAAAGTGCCGGGCTGCATTGTGTTAAGAATCAGAAAAGAAGCATGACACTGTGACGTTTGCCCTGGTGAAATAGTACTAGCTCTTCCTGGGGCGGGGTGGGTAACGTTTCTGAAAGAGTTAAAGTTCTTTGGAAACCTGTGAAAACTGTGCTTTCTGTTGTTACTCTTTCTCTCGATCTGAGGTCTTCCAAGGCCTAACTCTTCCTTTCCCTTGCATTTCCTGACCCTGAGGCCCCACTTGTTGCCCAGCTCAAAGACAGCTTTCTGAGTGAGTCACTTTGAGGGCATTTTGTGTCTTTTCTTTCTCCTCTCTGTCCACTCCTATCAGATTCCATCTGTGGTAAATAGTATGTCTTGTGTTTTTTTTGGTTATTGTCCAAGACTCTTAATCGTTCTTCACATCCTAGCACCCCCTCCCGCCCATGAAGCAGTCACGTGAGAATGGGCTGTTAACTGTCCTCATGAGCTGATTAGTTGAGGTTTAAACCCACTGTGGACCTTTGCTTTATTCTGAGACGAACCCAGTGGCCTTCAGGACATCTCGCTGTTGGTCAGCGAGGGATGACACCGATAGATTGGTGTGGTTGATGACCACTGTGGGGAGAAAATAGGAACCCGGGTGCTGTAGATAGAGGATAGGTTAGTGACACTGTCTTTTCTGCGAGGAGAGCATGCTTAGAATCATTAGTTCACGCCCTTAAGTTAATGTGTAATTTAATATTGTTTAGGAAGCTAAAAAATATAAAACCCTGTAGATATAGTCCGTTAGATGCAGTAATTATCTTTCAGATGCTGAGTACAGCATTAATTCTTTAGCTTTAGTATAGCACTGATTTCCTTAACATTTCATGATCACATAGAACAGACTGTGTTTTACAGCACAACAAAATGTCAGCAGTGTGCTTAAGATTCTTTATGGTAGTGGTTTAAATCCATCCTGAATAGATTATCTTCATTTATTTAATTATTAACCAGCTTGCTCATCAAAAGCAAGTGGCATTAAACTTACTAAGCTTTAATCAAACTTAAATCTTCTTAGATTGTACTATTTACTTCTGAGTTTATGTTCCTGGGAGAAAAATGTGAATCAGAAGTTAACTTTCTTTTATTCACTTAACTTACTTCTCTTCTTCATGGTTAACTCCTTAGGGGGAGAAATGGATCCACGTGGCCATGTGCTTATATCTGGAAGGTGGTGACAGCTCCTTGCCGAGTATGGTTGTGACATGTACCGTAGTTCTCTTCATGATTGCTTGGTAGCTTTGCATCTGTGTATGGCTTTATTAAAATAATTACTCTGAATGGATGCTCATCAAAGAGGTGAACTCTTAAATATTATTAACACTGTCCTTTATTTATTGAAATTATATAGCATTCTTTTTTCCAGTTCTGAGGACAAAATACTGAGAACCTTGACCTGCAGTACCAACCATTTGGTAGTTGAAAATTAGGGGAGGAGTCAAGGGAGTAAACTGTTCTGGTTATCACTTAAGTATTACGCTTAGGCTCAAATTTTAAAACCTGAAGCTTGAATTTTTACATAAGGAATTACCTCCAAGATTGCTTTATCCATCCCCCATTTGTATTTGAAAAATTTGCCATCTGAAGGATGACCATGATTTGGAACAAATGAGCACAGCTTTCAGCAAGATGACAAGAAAGACCAACACAAAGAGCGCTGAGTTCCATTAGTCAAGACAAGGTTGCCATAGAGTGTCTTTAATAAAATAAAATAAAAGCCTTCTGCACAGTTATTTTGCAGCGGGGATTGTGTTAAAAACAAAGTTACATTATGGTTTCCAGGCTTGCTTCCTCGTTTTCTGTCATTTTCAGCCCCTTTCAGGCTGTCATCAGCATAGCACATCTAGGATTGCTTTGGCCCTTGCTCAGTGGATATGTGCCTTCTTTGAAGTTTTTACCTGAGGGACCTGGGCTGCTGGCTTTATAAAAACAAGAGTTGTTTAAAGAGCTTTGTTTATGGAAACAAAGTTACTGAACTTGACAGACATTTTAAGATTATTTAAAAAAAAATCAACGTGGCAAAAAAGTATCTCTAGAATATCTCTTTTTCAAAATGCTAAATGTGTTAACAGAAGCCATTGATACCTAGATACAATGCCTTAATGTGCTTTAGCGTTTCGTTCTTTACATGGAAAAAAAAAATCATTGAGAAAATGGGGATAGTTCCATGGGAAACAATCTTTAAGTGCTTTCTTTTAATAACATTTTAGCATTAATTGCACAAAACTGTAAAGCTGTAGAAACACCTTCTTAGAGTTTTTCTTTATCATTTCAGAGGGTTATCATAGGTTTTGACTGGTAGGTTAGTATTTCTTTTCATCAGCGTCAGATAATGTCTTCAGTAGTCAGACTTTGGCTTGTGTGTATGTGTACATGGCCACGTGGGCACCTCAAGTATGGCTAGTGGGTACACATTCCTACCGATAACTCATAATGTGTTTGAATTAGTATACACGGGCAATTCGGTAGGCTCCTACATTAGCCTATCTGGGAAGGGTGGTTAGGGAAATAAATATTTTGGGGGAGAGAATGAGAGACTGTTGTTTGAGTCTTTTGAATTGTTCTTGAAGGCAGTGGAGTGGACCCCTGGACCATTTACCTAGATTTGAATTGCTTGCGATGCGGCTCAGTTGCTTGGATTGTCTCCAGAGGCTGGAGGGTGCACAGAGAATGGAGTGGAATAGAAAGCTGAACCTAGGGAGCTAGGAGCAGAGGGCATATTTGTAAGGGACCAAGTGGTAGACTTCCCCTGCTTCCCCACTGGATTGGGTCTGGAACTAAGAGCAGCAGCTGTGGTGGTATGCTGATGTTCGTTTGGAAAGAAAAGGTAGGGGAAGAACGAACACTTCTAGAAGATAAATGTTTAATTTCCAGAAGGTAGTCCACAAAGTGTAGGGACTGTTGTAGATGCTTTATGTTTTTATCTTGCTTAACCTACGGCATAATCCTGTGAGGCCAGTTACTCAGTGGTTAGACAGCTGGCCCCTGAATGAGTCTATAGTGGTAAATGGGGGTGCAAGCATTTAACCCTGGTGTCTAGCACCAAAGCCCATTTCTTTCCAGTATATCACTGTCATCTCTTTAGAATGAACTTATAAAGGGGTTCATTCTTGGGGGAGGAATGCAGAGAATTTATAACCATTAAGGAAGTATTAGTAGCTGTCAGGATAATTGCTTAAGAACATGAATTAATTAAGAATTATTCTTTGTGGAGTTTTTTAAAAAGATTTTATTTATTTATTTGAGAGAGAGAGTGCGTGTATGCATGAGCTGTGGGGAGGGGCAAAGGGAGAGGGAGAAGCAGACTCCCCACTGAGCAGGGAGCCCAATGCAGGGCTTGATCCCAGGACCCCGAGATCATGACCTGAACTGAAGGCAGACGCTTAACCGACTGAACCTCTTCGTGGAATTTTTTTATGAGGGATTTTGTACCATACTCTTAAAAAAAGTTCATATTGATGACAAATGCTTTGGAAGCATTCTTTGGTTTACCTTGTGAATATTCACTTTTTATATCAGATTTTGGTGGTGTTTCATGATTATGTATATAGAAAACATTAGCTTTCAAGTAATTTGCCGGAGTTCTGTTACTGAGTCTTTGGACGGTGGCGTGACATGTGCGTGTGATAGGGATGTCACAGGTTTGCAGGTTTGTGAAGGGGGAATTAGAAAAGTTCGAAGGGTGTTTATGAAGATAGGAGTATCTAACATAAATGACCTTTACAGATGCCACCTTAAACTCTAAACTTTACAGGTAGGGCTGCAAAGCCTTTAGTCCTGAGTGTTCCTGATAGGTCCCTCCCTTCAGCAGGAAGCAAACAGGGTAAGTTAATATATAACTAGAGATTTCTCAAATGCTGAAAGAGACTAACTCAAGGTGTATAACAAAAAGTGCTCTTTTATTCTGTATGAGGTGTACTTTGGAGGTCCTCGTTTCCCCAAGTGATGACCTGCAAGGATAGGAATCCGACTGGAGAGGGTTTAGAGACATGCATGGATATGATGATTGTGTGCATAACAGATGATCATCCAGTTGCCAATATTTGGGGTTTTTTCCTTTTCTGCAACTCATCCTTTGAGGTTTTCTTCATGGACAGACAACCCCTTCTTTTCTGGTGGAATAAACATTACTGATTTGGGGTTGGTTCTATCACCACATAGTGAAAGCTTCCTATGGGCCAGGCATTGGGTTGGGGACTGGGGAGGAGTCCTGGCTCTTAAAGTACCCAGCTTCTAGGTGGTAGAGGGGGAGAGTAGACTATGGAGACAGGACACTTAAGCGTTGTTCCCAGTTGGGAGCCTAGAAAAAGCTGTGTTGTTGTTTGGGATTTCGATCTCATGGGAAGGAAGCACGTGAGATTTATGACTCAGTGGGCTTATACTGTGTGCTAGGCAGTTTTCTAAACCTGCTCGTTTATTTAATTCTAACAACAGGCTTAGGAAGTAGACACAGTTATCTTCAGGTTCATGAACCTGCATTAGAAATTGGAACCAAGGTCCGTCTGACTGCAAAGCCCATGTCCTTTATCACCATGTTGGCACTGTTTCTTCCCTTAAACCATGAGTGGGAGCATGGCTGACTAGGAAGGCCCTAGATTTTCTTATTTATTATGTTGTTAGGAAGATGAAAGAAGGACTGGAAATAGGACAGTGGGAATCGAGAAGAAGCGAAAGAGAAATGAGAGAAAAAGAAAGGAATGGTGCTTAACTGTAAACGTAATCCAGTAATGGCCTCCGTGGCCTCCGTGGCACTGCTGCCACAAAGTACAGAGTTGGTCTGGAACCTTAGAGTGACTAAGTTTACTGACTTCCAGCAGATCTTTCTACCACTTCTTTTTTTCCCTTAAGAACTTCTGTTCTAACTTGATTACTTCTGACTGTGTCATTAATTTATTAGTGTTGAAAATTATGTGCTAATGTTGTCACTGTACCTTCCCTTCTACCTACTGGAAGTCCTTTATTTTCTCAGTGCCTGAGACCCCAGATGATGTCACTTGACTGGGGACGAGTTTAGCCTTTAGCTTCACCATTCAGCATGTATATAGTACAGTAGAGGGAAGGGAAGGAAAGGAATGGTACCTATCTCAGAAGTCCTGTTACCACCATCTCCAGTTTATTTTTTATTTTTTAAAGATGTATTCATTTAAGGGGGGGGGAAGGGTGTGGGGTAGAGGGTGAGGGAGAGAAAGAGAAAGAGAATCTCAAACAGACTCCACATTAGCACAGAACCAGAAGGGCTCAGTCCCACGATTCTGAGATCATGACCTGAGCCCAAACCAAGAGTCAGACCCTTAACTGACTGCCCCACCCAGGTGCCCCACCATTCCCGGTTTAGAAGTGAGAGAACGTAGGCCCAGGACTTGGTGAAAGGTGTAATTTGCACCAAAGTCTTTCAGCCTGCAAAGCATATGTGCCCTGTATTACAAAGGGAGACTTTGTGCCTGCCCTTGCTGTCACTTGGGGACACTCAGCGAGGATCACTGGCTTTGATTTCCTCTTCTGTTGGGGGAGGGCGCTTGAACTGAACATCTCTCTCTCTTTTTTTAATTATTAATTTGACTGAGAGAGGCACAGTGAGAGAGGGAGAAGCAGGGAGCCCAATGTGGGACTCATCCCAGGACCCTGGGATCATGGCCTGAGCCGAAGGCAGATGCTTAATGACTGAGCCATCCGGGCGCCCTTGAACTGAACATCTCTTGGTGTTCCTTCCAGCTTGAGCCTTGAGAACGTGAGATAAAAGTTTATTTTAGCTGAAGAAGAAAGATGGAAAGCTCCTTGAGGGCAGAAACTGGGGCTTGTATTTCCCATAGTACCTACCAGTGTGCTTTGTACTAGCAGGCGCCTGAATATTTAATTAACAAACGCTCTTTTTCTCTTTAAAAGCTCACTATTCTATTGACCTTTCCTGAGTATTCTTGGGGATATTCTCATCTAGTTTTTTCTGCATCTCCTCAAATTGTACAGATTGTACGTCATTTGCATATTTTGTTGATGCCTTACTCTCAGTGCTTCATTTTCTAACTGCTTTATTTTTTCTTCTAGAAAGCAAACTCCTTTAGATTCTGTTTCTTTAGTTTTTCCCAGTAGTGAAAAAAAACCCAGTAGGTACTTTTTGAGGACCACCCTCCCCCCTTTTTGGGAGCAGTTTTAGATTCACAGTAAAATTAACAGGAAGGTACAGAAATTTTGTATATGCCCTTTGTTCCCATGTGCACAGCCTCCCCAGTTGTCAGCGTCCCCCACCAGAGTGGCACATTGGTTACAACTGATGACCCTACACCGACCCATCATCATCACCCACAGTCCACTGTGTACATTAGGGTTCGCTCTCAGTGTCGTCCATTCTGTGGGTTTGGGCACACGTACAATGACACATATTCACCATCATAATATCATACAGAATCTTTTCACTGCCCTAAAAATCCTGTTTTCCACCTAGTCACCCCTCTCTCCTCAACAACCCCTGGCAACTACTGATCTTTTTACTGTCTCCACAGTTTTTTCTTCTTCAGAACACCATAGAGTTGGAATCATGCAGGCTGTAGCCTTTTCAGACTGATTTCTTTCACTTAGTAATGAATGTATTCTTTTCTTATCCTTTTCTTCTGCTAACTCCAAAGAAGGGATACAACCCTGTACATGGTCATTTTTTTAGTGTTTGGTATGACTGTTTGAAATAGAAGCATACATAAGAATGAAAAGAGCGGTTTGCTGGAAAAACCAGAGGTTTGTCCTTGTGGAGCCTTATTTGAATTCTCATTCTGCTGGTTGAATTGATTTGTTGGCATATAAATGTATCCTGATGGACTGCTCTGAAAATCTAAATCTGTGCTTTGTGACCTTTTTAAAGTCAGACACTGCTTTACTAATTGGATGAAGGAAAGCCATGAATCACTCCTTAGAGAATCTGCAGGTGTACTCATTCAAAACTTCCTCCTGTGATTTGGGGACAGAGGGATCACAGTTGCCGTGGGGGTCTAGCTGACCTCTAATCTCACTCGGAACAGCAGAGGTGGAAGGAACATGGGAGGTCATCTGAAGAAGTCCCAGGAAAACTTCCAGCGTTCATTTGGGTCTTTTTATTTTATTGCTACTTTTTTAAATGAATGCCTTTGTTGCCTTTCTCCTTCAAAGCAAGATCATTTCCTTTTTTTCTCTACATATCCCGCTCGCACCGAGGCCCTGAGTGTAGTGCTTGGCCAGTCCGTGGTCGCCAGTAAGCCTCCGAGGGTGCTCTCTTCTGCCTTTGACTGCTTTCTCAGTCACGCTTGCCCTCTCTCACGGCTCCCCTCACGTCCCCTCTGGTCCCGACAGGCTTCTGGAGATGGCAGTCTTCATACCTCTTCTTACGGCCCCTCGCCCCTCGCTCCTGCTGCTGGTGCCGCTGGTGCTGGACCGTCGGTACGTTACCGCCACGCTCCCCCGCGCTCCCCTGTGCGCAGTGTCCCAGGCTTCCATGTGCTCCCGGTGGCGCTTACTGGGGCCCTCCTGCCTCTGACGCTCCTCCTTCCCCTCCCTCAGCCGTGGTGGCTTCGTCCGGTCCTCTTGGGAGTCCTGTTGGCAGTGCGGAGGCCTACAGGGTTTCCTTCTCTGCCTCCTCCCGCTTTTCTTTCTCAGATGCCTTCTCTCCCTCCCTCCCTCCCTCCCTCCCTCCCTCCCTCCCTCCCTCCCTCCCGCGTTCCCTCTGTCTTCGCTTTTCCCTGCTGGGGGGCTCTTCTGCCGGCACTCACGGATTGGCCCCGGGCTTGCCCCAAGCCCATGCACAGGGCTGCAGGGACCTCAGATGCAGCAGGTTCCAGACTGCCCTCTGCACTCCCTTTGCTTTTTCTCTTCACATCTCCTCTTCCTGCAGCCGTCTCTGCGTGTGAGCGGTGCCCATCTGCACACAGTTGACCCGTTCAGTGACTCAGAGAGCCCACGACTCAGATCTGCCCCTTCTTCCTTGTCCCCTCTGTGGCTGCCTCATTGCCCCCTGGATGACTGTAATAGCCTCTTGATTGGCCTTCCTGTCTGAGTCTTCTCCCTTCTCTCTATACCAATGACACTTCCAAATATGCAAATCGGAGCGCATCTCTCACTTGCTTAAAATCATTAAATGTCTCTCCATTGTCAAAAGAATGATTTTAAATTTTTTAGAAGATTTATTTATTTATTTGAGAGAGAGAGAGAGAGAACGAGTTGGGGGGAGGGGCAGAAGGAGAGGGAGAGAAGCAGACCCTGCGCCGAGCACAGAGCACGATGTGGGGCTTGATCCCACAACCCTGAGATCATGACCTGAGCTGAAACCAACCAGACACTCAACCAACTGAGCCACGCAGGTGCCCCTAAATTTTTTTTTTAAGGTTTTATTTTTAGGTAATCTCTACACCCAACGTGGGGCTCGGACCTACAATCTTGAGATCAAGAGTTGCGTGCTCCACTGACTGAGCAAGCCAGGCATCCCTGAAGTTTAAGTTTTTTAACAAGACCTGGAAAATAATTTTTTTTTAAAGATTTTATTTATTTATTTGACAGAGAGAGACACAGCTAGAGCAGGAACACAAGCAGGGGGGCTGGAGAGGGAGAAGCAGGCTCCCCACTGAGCAGGGAGCCTGATGCGGGGCTCGATCCCAGGACCGTGGGACCACGACCCAAGCTGAAGGCAGACGCTCAGTGGCTGAGCCACCCAGGCGCCCCTGGAAAATCCTTTGGGCTTGTTCCCCTTGATCCCCCGTCTTCCCTTCACCTGTGTTCCAGCCTTTCCTCCTTCCTGGTCTAGGGCTTTGCAGAATGCGTGTGTTCCTCACCATGTCTACTGCCCCTCCCACTTCCCTTCAAGGCTCAACACAGCTTCCATTCTTGGGGTCACTCTCCTGTCATCTCCCCTCACATGTGTCTGGGTCCGTACCCCCACACTTAGTAAGGTGTGTTTGGTTTCTTGACTCTGTCCCTCGTTAGTCAAGAAGATCTTTGCCCTTTTCGGACTGTGTCTGTCCTCCCCAGATGCCAGTGCCGTGCATGGCACATGGCAGGGTCTCAGGGCATTCGTGGTGTCTGGGCGTAAGGAGGCTGAGAAAGGAGACAACTGGGAAAGAGAGGAGGGGACTTGGCACGTGCGGCACGGTGACACGCACCAGTGAAGCCAGTGGGAGCCTCTGACCCGTGCGGCACAGTGCCTTCCACTCAGAAATACGTGAGGAAAAAAGAAAAAGATAACAGGAGAGGAAGAATGAAGGGGAGTAAGTCAGAGGGGGAGAGGAACCATGAGAGACGATGGACTCTGAAAAACAAACTGAGGGTTCTAGAGGGGAGGGGGGTGGGGGGATGGGTTAGCCTGGTGATGGGTATTAAGGAGGGCACATTCTGCATGGAGCACTGGGTGTTATGAACAAACAATGAATCATGGAACACTACATCAAAAACTAATGATGTAATATATGGTGATTAACATAACAATAAAAAAATTAAAAAAAAAAAAAGAAATACATGAGGATTTTCTACCGTGTGCAGGCACTTTCTCCCGCAGACTTCTCACCCGTCCTCACCTCCTGTTTCGGAGCCAGACCTGGCTTCTCACCCCGTGTTCTTTACCCGTTCCTTTCCCGTCACGTGGTATCTTGCTCCATTAGTCAGCCTGTTCTGGTGTCTCAGTGTCTCTTCTACTTAAGTCCCGCCCTGTGCCTACAAACGTACTGAAGTTTCCCCTTCCTGAAAAGCAATCGCGTTCCCCCAGACCTTCCCCCACTTAAGTGAATGCCCAGTCTTCCATCACGACTAAATTTCTGGAGACAATGAATCTCAATCACTGGTTTACGTCTTCACTTTCCTTTCAATTCTCAGGCCTTACCACTCCACTGAAACCATTTGTAGTTCACCAGGTTTCTGTCTGTGACACTTATTTTTGACTTTTCTGGTGAACTGCCCACCTCTTTATCATTTCTTTTACTGGGTGTTGACATCTCCCAGGCTCTTTCCTCTGTCTTCTCCACTTAAGTGCCATTCTCTTTATGTTTTCTCATTAACAGTGCCTTCAGCTGTCACTCCTGCACAGAAAATTTCCAAGTTGTATCTCCAAGCAGGTCTTTTGATCCCTGGGCTGTGCCTACTAGGCATCCCTCCCTGCCTGTCTGGTTATCATGAAAGCACCTCAGACTCAACATTTTCCATCCTGCATTCAGGATTCATCCACTTGTTCCCATCAAGTATTTCTTTCATATCTTGGGAATGGTCCTTGCACCGTGCTGGGTTATTTGGGAGTCCCAGACTCATTTTTTATCCCCGTCTCCCTACTTCTCCACCTCAGCACCCTCTGCACCACTGTGTGTCTTTTATCCCCACTGCCGTGTCCTGAGGATAGACCCTGTCCCTTCAGGATTATTGCCCCATGTCCCAACTCTGTTTCTGATTCTCCCTCCTTCCCCCACCATTAAAGCTCTTCTGTGTGCAGTTTTCAGAGCTGTTTTTCTGAAATTGAAATCTGATCATGCCATTTCTTTATTTTAAAGCATTCATTGGCTTCCTGGATCTTACAGGTTATTGTTCAGAATTCCTAGGCCGGGATCAAAGTCTTTCAAAATTGGGCCACACTTTTTCTCTTTTTAAACAGTGTCAGCTTTCATTTTCCATTTTAAATGACTACAGTATTTATAAGCTGTTTAGAGTAAGAAACCCTCCTACACACACACACACACACACACACACACACTCAGACACGTGCAAACACATGTCTTATTTCTGGTTTATACTACATGCTGTAAATGCTGTAGAGGCAATGGATGCTTTCAGAACCCGTGTCAGAAAAGAGAGACACGGTTTTTTCCCTCACACCTGTCTTCCTAGGATTATTTTTAATATTCTTCTTTTCATATCCTCATGCTTCCATGCATTTCTCAGCTTCATTCACTTCCCTCGTATCCCTTCTGTACCCCTGTGACGTCCCCTGTGAAAGTCCCGCTTTGATTACACCACACGGCTCTCCCCAGGGCTTTCCTGCAGCTCAGAAGATGTGTTCCTTCATCTTTTCAGACCCCAGGACTTCCCTCAGGGTTCAGCCCCCACCCTTAGCTTTAGTGCAGCATTCAGTGCAGTGAGAGGTGGTGTACAGCGCACCAGTTCAGAGGTGAACTCTGGGGCCAGACTGCTTGGGTGTGAGTCCTGGACCTGCTCCCTAAAAGTCACATGACCTTGGATAAAGTATTTAACTTCTCTGTGCCTCATAGTCTTCACTATGGGGCATGTTAGGATTAAATGAGTTAACGCATGTGAAGTGCTTAGAATAGACCTGGCACAATTTTTTTTTTAATTTTTCATTTTTGTGTAGTCTCTACCCACAACATGAGGCTCGAACTCATGCCCCTGAGATCAAGAGTCGTATGCTCTACTGTCTGAGCCAGCCGGGCGTCCCAGACCTGGCACAATTAAATGTTAACTAATGTCACTATCATTTGATAATTTCTCTCTCTCTTTTTTCTTTTTCTTCCCAAAATATATCATCCTAGAGCCTCAATCCTAGATTCTTATTTCTTAATTCTGGATGGGTCCTGGAGTGGTTCTCCAAGCATACTTACTGTCTTCCTAGGGTTCTGGCAGGAGGAACAGAGCCATCTCTGTAGCTGGAGGGCTTAGCACAGCACCTGGACAGTTCATTCATGTTACTTATTGAATGCCTACAGTGTGCGAAGTACTGTTCTGGATGCTTGAGAGACCGAGGTGAAAAAACTGACAAAACCTTTGCCTTAGCTCATCTTCTGGTGGGAAAGATGGGCACTAAATAAAAAACCAGGAAATACATATAACATGGTGCCAGATAATGCGGCAGTGGAGGGGGGGTTGTTGTGTAGAGGTTAAAGGGGTTTGGCATTATATTAAAGGGGTTCTGTATTAAAAAGGGTGATTGGAGAAGGCCATGTCCCTGAGAAGGTGATATTTGAACTGAGACCTGTATCGAATGAGTGTGCAAACCATACACACATTTGGGGGAAGAGCATTCCAAACAGGGAAGGGCAAGTGCAAGGCCCCAAGGTGGCACCGAGTTTGGTGTGTTCAGGGAGCAGCAGCAAGATCATTGTGCCTGCAGAGGAGTGATGGAGTGGCGCAGGAGATGGACTCAGAGCGAGAGGAGGAGCCTTCCTGGTAGGCCAGCCACAGGACAGACTTGGGATTTTGTTCTGAGATGAGAAGCCATGGAGGATTCTGAGCAGGAGTCCGTTTTTAAAAAAGACCACGGTGTGAAGTAGGGAGAGTAGGCTCTGGGAGGTGTGAGATGTGTGTGATGGTATGTGTGCAAGCCGTAAGGCTACTGCATGAATCCAGGCCCAGAGTACACGAGAGACCGTGGCTAGCACTAGGGTGGTGGCGGTGGAGAGAATGTGGTGAGAAGTACTCTGATTCCAGATCTGTTCTGAAGGTAGAACTGGCTGATGGGTTAAATATGGAGTGGGGAAGGAAGAGAGGAATCTAGGGTAATTGCTTTTGGCCCAAGCATGTTAATGAGTGGTGGTTCCTTTTCCTGAGATGGGAAGCAGTGGGTTTGGGGGAGGGGAGTGGGATTTAAGAGTGTTGCAGCTTCAGATGCTTAGTACACCTGCAAGCCGTGATCAAGGGAGAGGACCAGGCATGGATATAAATTTGGTTACCACTAGCTTATTAGAATATGGTATTAGAGGGAATCCTTTTTTTCAATTGAGAGATTAGGAAGCCTTTCCAAAAGAGAAGGCATTTGAGCAAAACTTTGAAGAATGAGTATGATTTCTAAAGGCAGAAAAAGGGGGAAATAGAAGATTTTTCATCCCAAGTCTCAGAGCCTTTTTCCCTGGTCCCTGGTTGAATTTGTTTAAGAAGGTGCTGACCTGGTTGATAATCTCTTTTCACTGGTATAGCCACTTAGGTTCTCTGTTGAAAAGGAAACCAGAGCAGATTACATGCTGACTGATAAACCACATTCTGCTATTCCTCATTGTTCACAAATTGAAAATGTAAGATGAACCATAGAGGTGCCGAATGCAAAATGTGTTTTGCTTCACTCTCTGTGTCTGCTGTGCATTGGGATGTGTTGATTTTGGTGTGGAAGCTTTTCCCATGCCATCATCTTCACTAAAGATTGAACATTTTTGGGGAGTTTTTATTTCTACTGATACTGACCTTATGCACTTGACTTGAGCTGTTAATTTATAACTTAGTCAAGTTAAAACCGCAGCTACAACCATAAGGAATTGGGACCCCCTTGCTGTCTTACCACTCATGTCCCTCACTTGGGCATAATGTCTGTCCTGACTCTTCTTGCTTTGTGTGAAAAAAATGAGTCATGTTTTGCCACTCTCCTGTTTAGGTGGAATTTTATTTGGAGCGGAATATCGCTTATCTTTTTATTTTCATGATCACTGTACTCTTGTGATTATTTTGGTCTTCTAAAGAGAGAAAAATTACTAGATATTTGTTACAATGGGATAAAGATTGTACCTTCAAAAAATTCAGTTTATTAAATGGTCTAAGATACTTTTAGAACTGATATATAAAATACTAGTCAGGTGTACTATTACTTTAATCTTCAGCTGTCTACTGTAGTCTGTCTTAGTGCTGAGTATAGATAGGATTATGCAGTTTCAGCCTTTATATAATACTTTTAGCTATTTTTCTATTTAGAAAAAAAAGTGTTGCATTAAAGAAAAGTAGTCATAGTATTTCTCTCTGAAGGGGTAAAGGCTTTGTAAAAAATTTTAGGTTTGGGTTTTTGTCTTAAATTAGTGAGACCACTGCTACTTTAAATATGTTTTTAAATGATAACCTTGGTTTTTATAAATTACACAAGAATGGCTGTTGATGTAGGTATATTGGTTTTCAAGAACTCCATAATTCAGGATTCTAGTATTTTTTATATATACAAGGCATTCTGGGTAAGAAGAAAATGATCTCAAACATTGCCTGGATCTGACATAAACTGCAGGTAGCTTTCTTTATCTGGAAAAACACTTAAATACAGAGAAATACAGATAATGTAATGAATACCCAAATACAGAATAACTAAATGTTAATTTGTTATACTTGTTTTAAATCTTTCTTTAATAAGTACACTTTGCTAAGAATTTGAAGACATGTCTGCCCATTTTTGCTCCTCTCTTTACTTTACTCTCCAGAGGAGTTTAGTGTGAACTGCTTCCACTGTTACATGACTTCATGTGCTATTATGGCTCAAGTGTCCCTTAGCATTTTGAGACCCATCTCCTGTCGAAATTCAGGTCTGGTTAATTCTTTTCAATTGTTGTTTAGTATTCCTTCGTAAGAATGTAGCATATTTACTAACAATAAGAGTTCTTTGTATAGTCTGAATAGTAACTGCTTATCTGTTAACATAAGCTACAAAGAGCTTTCAGTTTCCTAAGCTGTTGTTTCCAGCTGTATGTCTTTTTCAGTAGCCTTCCTGAGTTTGACCTTAGGCCTTTCACAGTACTTTCATCTATTGAACTCTTACACTACAGTAGAGTGCCTTGTGGTCTAGCTTTCCCACCTGTGGAGTTGGTGGCTGACTGACTTTTATTTCTTTCTGCTCCAAGGGAGCTAGGAGACTAGTGAGTTGAACAAACAGCCTGAAAGTTGGTAGTCTGTTTCAGTGAAGCTGGCTTCTGGTGTGCCTGTGATGGTATTATCAGTGAGTATTCTTGGTGTTGATTTCTCCCGCTCTAATAATGGGTATGACGTGTCTGTCTCCTGAGGATATTCTATTTACTTTATTAATTTAGAGGTTACTTTATTAATTGAGAACACTTTGCATTCTAAGATTTCTTCAGGAAAGGGATGTGTCTTTGCAGGGTTCTTTATGTGTGGTTATTTCAAAATAAGAGCTACACAATTAGGCTTTCTGTTGAAATATTGGAATCCAGTGTCTGCCATTAAAAACACATTGGTTGCAAAGCTTTATTTTTTTTCTAAAGCATTGATTTAATGTGTGAGCTAACAATTCAATCAAGAAAATAGATTAAAAAAAAAAAACTTCTCCCAGTGTCCTTACTCTTGAATTCATAGTTATTTAAGAGCTCACCCTCTTTGACTATCTGTTACTATGATATCTTTTTTTCATTTTTTTAGAGGGGGGGCGACTTTAAACAAAATTATCATAGAATAATAATGATGAAAGTATTATTGACTCAAGTGAACATTTTTAATACCTTCATCCTGTGTATGAACAGCATGAATTTATCATGACTTCAGATCCCATTTATGGCGTAGGCATCTGTTTATAGGAACCGTGCCAGGATCAGAATTGAGTTGCCTTTAAGGGAGTCTGGCATTCATTCACCCTGTACACATTTATTGAGCCCTTTTACTGCTTGGGTGGACTCAGGGCCTCCAGTGATGAACAGGACAGGCACAGCTTCCTCTCCCATGCAAGTGTACTCTAGGTGGGAAGCAGTCAGGAGAGCAACGTATGAGCCGTCAGGTGACAGAAGTCCTGCGCTGAAGGTAGGAAGGGTGATAGTGCTGGGGAGGGGGGCAGCAGCAGTCTCGGGCCTTCATTCACCCAGAGCCTGGTTGTGCACACAGGGGAGGCATGCGCTATTGCTTAAAATAGTTAGGATCATGGTGTGGCCATTCATTCATTCATTCATTCACTCAGAAAATGTACTGAGTATTTTGCTTTGTGTCTGGAAGTATTCTAGATGATGATGATCAGTAGTGAACAAGAGGGACAGAAATGTCTCTCTTTCATGGAGTTTCGATTTTTGGAAGGGGAAGACTTACATAAACAAGGAAAACAAATGTGACAATTGGTGCATTGCAGATGGTTAGGGAAAGCAGGAGGCAGTAGGATACTCTAATGGAAATAGACTGCCAAAGGATAAATTTTAAAGACATCTGTAAGATATCCAGCAGATTTTACTTCATAGTGTCCATTTCTCCCCATTCCTATATACTTTTCCCGTCCTCGGAGTCTATTGTATTGAAACCTCAAGCATGATTTTATTGTCTTAACAAAATCCATCATCAGTCCTAGGGTGCTGGAGACAGATTATTACCTTCCCAGAAAGTAATCTTTTCAGAGTTGAAGTGAAATATGGTAAGTTGTTTTTTGGAAGTGTTGAAGAAAGGAGAGATACTGTACCTAAATTGTGTTTGCAAAAATATAAAGTAATACAGCTCTTTTTATGCAGAGTGAAAAAAGCTGTTGTGGAGCTAATAACTTTAAGTTTATATCTGGAAAGCTGAGACCTGATAGATTATATGTCAATTTGATATATGTTATTTGGTAACACATATAGTTTGAGTTTCAAAGTATTGTAGCTACATTAGGAACATACTACAAAGGAAGGATGTGTATTGCTAACACCAGAATTTCATGAACTCCAGGGGCGCCTGGGTGGCTCAGTTGGTTAAGCGTCTGCCTTCAGCTCAGGTCATGATCCCGGGGTCCTGGGATCGAGCCCCGCATCGGGCTCCCTGCTCCGCGGGAAGCCTGTTTCTCCCTCTCCCACTCCCCCTGCTCGTGTTCCCTCTCTTGCTCCGTCTCTCTCTGTCAAAAAATTAAATCTTTAAAGAAAAAAAATTTCATGAACTCCAGAAAAAGGAAGAAAAGCAATTTCTTTGCAAAGCATCTTTCTTCATGTATACGTGTGTGTGTGTACTTCCTTTATGTGTACACATATAAAATATATAAATATTTCAAAATTAATATTTAGTATCAGAAATGTTGGGGTGCTTCCAAAACTTAATTAATACAAAGTCCAAATACTTTTTTTCTCCTCCCTTTTTGAAAAAAAAAAAAAACAAACACAAAAGCTCTATTTTTTAAAGTAGTTTCAGGTTTACAGCAAAATTGAGCAGAAGGTACAGAGTTCCCAAATATCCCTGGTTCTACACGTGCACAGCCTTCCCCCACTATCAGCATCCAGCACCAGAGGGGTATATCTGTTGAAACTGGTAAACCTACGTAGATACCTCATTATCACCCAAAGTCCGTAGTCTGCATTAGGGTCCAGCCTTGGTGTCATATATCCTGTGGGTTTTGACAAATACATACAATGGCATGCATCCACCGTTGTGGTATCATACGGAATAGTTTCACTGCCCTGACGGTCCCCTGTACTCCACCTCTTCAGACCTTTTTCTCCTCCCACTTCCTGGCAACCACTGATCTTTTTTAGCTTCCATAGTTTTGCCTATTCTAGAATGTTATATAATTGAAATCATACGGGATATAGCCTTTTCAGATTGGCTTCTTTCACTTAGTGTTATGCATTTAAAATTCCTTCTTGTCTGAATAATGGCATGATAATATTCCATTGTCTGGATGGACAACAGTTTATCCATTTACTTACTGAAGGACATCTTCGTCGTTTCCAAGTTTTGATGATTATGAATAAAGCTGCTCTGAACCCTGATGTGCAGGTTTTTGTGTGCACATGAGTTTTTGACTCCTCTTAGTGAATTCCAAGGCGTTCGATTGCTGGATTATATGGCAGGAGTATGTGTAGTTTTTTTTTTTTTTTTTTTAAGAAACAGCCAAACTGTTCCAAAGTGGCTGTGCCCTTTTGTATTCCCACCAGGAAGGAGTGAGGGCTCCTGCTGCTGCCCATCCTGGCCAGTATTTGATGATATCAGTGCTGTAGATTTTGGCCCTTTTGGTGTGTGTTAGTATCTCACTGTTTCATTGTTTTAATTTGAAGTTTCCTTTTTTTTTTTTTTTTTTTTTTTAGATTTTATTCATTTGATAGAGACACAGCGGGAGAGGGAACACAAGCAGGGGGAGTGGGAGAGGGAGAAGCAGGCTTCCTGTGGAGCAGGGAGCCCAATGCGGGGCTCAATCCCAGGACCCTGGGATCACGACCTGAGTGGAAGGCAGACACTTAACAACTGAGCCACCCAGGCGCCCCTAATTTGCAGTTTCCTAATGACATATGATGAACATCTTTTCATTTGTCTATTTTTCCATTTGTTTATCTTATTTTCCATCTGTATATCTTCTTTGGTGAGGTATCTGTTCAGATCTTCTGCCCATTTTTTGTAGTGTTCATTTTCTTACTGAGTTTTAAGAGTTCTTTGTATATTTGGATTGCAGTCCTTTATCAGATAGGTCTTCTGCAAATATTTCCTCCCAGTCTGTGGCCTGCTTGTCTTCTCATTCTCCTGACAGGGCCCATTGCAAAGCAGATGTTTTTCATTTTAATGAAGTCCAGTTTGTCAGTTATTTCTTTCATGGATGATACCTTTCGTGTTGTCTCTGAAAAGTCATCGCCAAACCCAAGGCCATCTAGATTTTCTTCTGTGTTATCTTCTAGGAGTCTTATAGTTTCTTGTGGTGTGTGTGTGTATTTATATTCATTCTGGTTAAATTGAATTGCTGAGTAAAAATGAAATGATATATTTACCCCTTAAAAAATTCTGTCCTGTTGTTTACAGATGGGGTGATAAGATGTGCTTGAGGTCACACAGATAAACAAGGCTAAGATGGAGTTTTGAGTTCACTTGGCAGTTTTCCCTCTTACCTTTTACAGTCACTGGGACCTGAGCTCTTAACTTACTCTTTTGTAAAAATGGTATTTGCATTTCCTGAAAGGAAGACTGTTGTTGGTCTTTTTCTCTCTGGGTCTCTGAATGAACAAATGAATGATTACAGAAAAGAGGTACAGTACTTGCACTGTGTATGGATTGGTAAAATGTTTAAAGATTTAATGGAATACTTTTTTCTACAGAGCACTCTTGTATTTCCTTCATGATAGGTTTATCCAGCCATTTTTGATGACATTTTCAGTGCTTGGAACCTGACCTCTTACCGTTGAGAAGTTTGCTGGATTGTGACCTTCTTTCCTTGGCCTTTAAACCAGCACTTTATAATTCCAAGGCTCCATGTTTGTAAGACTAAAAAATTAACCGTTCCTCCTTTCACCTTTAGTGCAATGCATACTTCTGCTGGCTTTGTAGTCTCTATATTGTTTGCTTTCTAAGACAGGTGAGTTCCAGATCTTGCTGTCTGAAAATACACACTTCAGAATGACAGCAAGTCACGCCTTGGTGGAGAAAATAGTTTATACTGTGCTTAGCTTTATCTAAATTCCATTTAGAACATGTCAAAGAGTCCATACCCAAGTTAGTCATTGCTCTTTGTGAGCATCTACAAACTCAAGAATTTTCACAGATGAGTATGCATAATATAGGGCATAAAGAATATTACTCAGATTAAGAAAAATTAAAATGCTAAAGATTATTCCTAATTTCTCCCATAATATAGGGCATAAGGAATATTACCCAAATTGTTAAGAAGAAAAATTAAAATGTTAAAGATTATTCCTAATTTCTCCCAAGTTCATCTTGCTTCATTTTTTTTGGCCTTCATTTCACATTTTAGATCCTTAGTTCCTAGTTTTATATAAACATTATCTGAAATAAAGAATAGAAAATTGGAAAGAAAAATGATTAAAAGTGTGTGCTGTGGTTCTAGAGGTACCAAGTCATTTTTTCATTTCTTGGAGGAAAAAAGTCTAACTTTTGAAGGAGATTTCATTTGTAAAATTGACTCTGTACTTTATAAGCAATGTTTAAATTCATTGGTGATAAATATGCATGTTGGTATAGTAAAATCCCATTTTTTACATAATGCTTTAATGGAAATGGCAGTTTTATGAAATGAAAGTGACTAGTAAAAATCTGAATGATGCTCATAAGCCCTTACATCATTTTTATTGAGGTTTTTGTATATTCTAATTCATTAATACAGGGAAAAAGGAGATCACTAACATGGTTTATTTCCTATAATTACTCAAATCGAGTATAATTTATTTTCAATAAAATTCTTAGAGTACATTGCCCAGGGTGGGAAGAAAAGGGCTGGCCTGTTTTTACAAAATGTCTAGATTTTTACTCATGAGACTTTGCTGTTTTAACAATGTTGTTCACTTGCATGTATTTTCTGTATAGTTCCCTCTAGATTTTTTACAAATAAAAACCTATGTAAGTGCAAGAAATCCCAAACACTTAAAGGCTCAGGATTGAGTGTTGAGGGAGAAATCTGGATTATTTATTTATCCTGCTTAATACTACAAATATTGTTTGTCTTTTAATAATTTAGACTACCTTTCATGTGATTTATAATGTGAAACATTATTTATATTACTGTGTAATTAACTGGGGGGAATTTCCAAAAACCACTTAGTGTTTACAGTTAAATTTGGTTTATTTTTGTGGAATACCTAGAAGAAAAGGTGAGTGTAAGGGATAAACAAATACTTAAATTTTGGGGCGCCCCTACCCCCAACTTCTTGAGGTAGGGCAAGGAGGAAGAGACACTACAAACGGAGTTGGAAACAAGTAAACATTCGTAATTTCATCACAGTGAAATCTTGCCAACAACCCTATTTTCTGCTCCCAGTATACTTCAGACCACCATAGGAAAATCTGTAATTTTTTTGGATGTGATTGTGGGCCATTATGAATTCTTGACATTCTCATCTGAAGATGCGTCCATGTTCTTGAGACAGAATTTTGTTGAAACTAACAACTTTAAGTTTATATCTGGAAAACGTTAAGGCCTGATAGTTTTATAAATCACCATCAGATTGTCAGTACCCTCCCTCCCAGCCCCCACCCCCAGGGTTTATATTTGAAAACTCATTCCTTTTCAGGTGTCTCTTTGTGTAGACACACAGCTCGTCTGTTTTCTTCTCCTTTGCCCCCAGCATTGTGAGCTGTTTGAGCTGGAGCTATGCTTATGTGAGTTCTTGTGATTGGCCATTCTTCTGTAAAGGCCAGGGACTGTGTACATGCGTGGTGTGTATGCCATTGTGCGTGCATGAGTGTGTGTGTGCGTGTTTAATTGCTGTCTTTGACCCCAGAAAATCAGAGTTGTGTTTAGCTGTTCTTTTTTCCTTTTACCATTGCTGAAGTGATCTCCACTCTTAAGCAAGCAAAGAGTCTTTTGGGGGATAAGTCAGATTGTGTGCTTTGTGGAGAGTGGAAAAGGGTAGAGGCGCAGGGAGCTGCTGCCTCCATAATCCGCTAAACACGTCTCAGCACCAGGGATACTGTTCTCCCTTGATGCCCAAAACTTGATACAAGGATGGAGAGTTGTCAGCATGGGGTTCTTCCTCATTGTAGCTGAAAGTCGTCTTAGGTCACAGAGTACCTGCCCTCTTGGGTAAGCTTTTGGTCCTCAGTAAGGAGATGACTTTGAGTGTAGTGAGAGGGTTGTTTGTGATGGGCGTCAGTAGGTGAGATGCACTGCCAAAGATGTTTTTTACCCATGTCTGGCTACAACTGCACCTACAAAATGCCTGATCGCAGAGGGCCAAAGGCAGGGCTTATTAGAAAGATAATCAAATGGAAACATTCTTTAGGCATGTCATTCTTGAAGGTGCTGTTGCCCATGGAATGAGAATAAATTCTAGTGTAAAAAACTTAAAACCATCAGTGATCCAGTAGTACAGTTGATTTTGCTATAATGCAACATACGCATTCCTAAAAATCACCATACCACATAAAATAGCAGGATAAACACTGGAGGACTTACAAGAGGGAAATGAGGTTAAGTTCAAAAACTTTGTTGGTCATATACACACACACAGACAGGAGCCTGATCATGGTTTTACACACATTAAATGGGTAGGAAATACGGTATTGTATTTCAGTAAACATGGCACTTCACCTTGAAGAAGATGTGAAGTTTGCCTGTGGAGGTGGCATCGGAATAGCTGTAGTTTGTGAGTCACTGTCCAGTGGAGGAAGGAGGGCAGGTGGTGACTCTGGGTGTGGGTGGTTGTGGCTGCCAACCCACAGGTGAGCTGAGGTAGCTGAGAGGGGTTGAGGTGTGTGTAGGGGGTGTATTTTGTGTATTTCTAGGCAGCTTGGTTCAGCTGGATGCACTTTTCTGTGTTCATCTAGCATTTCTTGTAGACAAAATCATGCATAAGCAAATGTGAAATTTGTTTTATGCTCAGATTGTCCCCCTAATATGCACATCAGTCACAGTGGAACAAATTCACGATTTCAAACTAAGCTTTGTGGCAGAACTGGCTATAGTTTATTTGATTTTGGAACTGAGTCCCTTTTCCTTTCTTCCTTTCCATCATTATTGATTTCTTAATTTATATTTAAGTTAAGCCCATATCAAATTGATTTTTTATACCCTGAGCGCTTCTGAAGGAGAGAAAGTAGCCTGAGATTTTAATTTTGCTAGTGCTTATCCACCAGGTAGTTCCCTCCTTGGTGAATATCTTTGCCTGTCTGTCTGTCTGTCTGTCTGTCTGTCGTCCATCTAGATACACACACAGTGAGACCCTTACTAGATGCTTGGAGATACAGAATGTATTCTGTATTCTGGAGATACAGAAACTGGTAAGGTATCGTCCTTATCTCAAGGAGCTTAGAGTCTCATTGAAAATTTTTCAAGGCACAGATTTGAATGTCTTTTTTGGGTTTCCTTAGGGAACGGATGAACCAACATCTATTTCTTGGTTTGTGAACATAGGAGCACCCAGACCTTCCCACCCCACCTCCTACTTCTTTGTAAATGTAGAGATAGGAGTGAAGTGCTTGTGTGGAGGAAACACAAAGATATCATTGATTTACATGGTGAAAAGATGTCAATTTGAAAAAAGGTTGAAAAGGACTTAGGAGGTCTTGTAGTCAACCCTCCCACTGACTCCTTAATAAACCTAGTAGTCAGGTATCCACGGTAGAGCGGTAAATGGAAAAAAAGCAAGTTTCAGAGTAATGTGACTAGTATGACCCCTTTTGTTGTCCCCCCCCCCGCCATACATGTGTGTACGTGCTATTTGTATAAGCACAGATGATGTGAGAAGATCGCCCGTAGTAGTCACCTCAGGGGACAAGGGAAAGCTTATTAACTTCCTCTTTATACATCTCTTACTGTTTGGCTTGTTTTAAGAAGCATGTTTTACTTTTTTAATTAAAAAATCTAATAAAGTAGAAAATGAATAAATAATAATAATAAAAAATACCCTCCGGGCCCTTAGCTTTGTTTCCATCGTCTCAGTAGCCTGCGTAGTTATAAAACTGAACATCACATTCCAGGTGTGGGCTGCCTAGCAGGACTCCAACCTTGCTGTAGTTAACGCGGTGTTGGGGCGGGGGGTTCTGTGTTTATAGACCATTAACACCTTAAAGTCTTTTTTACACCTGCTACCCTTGGCACACTCTGCCCTTGGTAATTGTGGGACCCAAGTTTAATCCTTCAAATTCTGTTAGAGGTCATCTTATTGTGGAAATCAGTATTTAACATAGGTTAAGAACTGGTCTTGGATTGGATTCAAGCTGCCTGGTTCAGTTCCTAACTACCTACCACTAACTAGCATGAACACTTAGACAAGAAACGCATATTCCTGAGCCTCCATTGTCTTCTTCCTCTTCTTCTTCTTCTTTTTTTTTTTTTTTGTGGGCAGCAAAGCAAAGTTTATTGAGCAATAGTCTAAAACTCCGGGAGACGGAGGGGGCCTGAGAGGGTTGCCTGAGCCTCTGTTTTCTTATCGCTAAAACGACAATAACCATAAAGTTGTGAGGTTTGAAGGAGAGACTGGATGTTAGAACACTTACCTAGATTGCCTGGTGGTGTGATGAGAACATGGTGAATTTCAGATGCTACTGTTAGTGCGTTAACGTCAGTTCCTTTCTCCCATCCGTGATAGTGAGCTAGTTTTGGATCTTGAATCTTCCCTTAACTGTATACCATATCCCTCCCCACCCCAAAACATAAATCAGTCAGTCTTCTAAACTTTCCTCACAAGGTCTCCAATCAGTCTCTGTCTCATTCCACAGGTCCCTTCACCGATGTCGTCACCACCAACCTAAAGCTTGGCAACCCAACGGACCGAAATGTGTGTTTTAAAGTGAAGACCACAGCACCACGTAGATACTGCGTGAGGCCCAACAGTGGGATCATCGATGCAGGGGCCTCCATTAATGTATCTGGTAAGTTCAGAGACTGGAGGCCAACGGGGGGGGGCTAAAAAGTCCCCCTAAAGCCACTAGGATTTCTTAAAGTTTGCATTTGGTATAGCAAAATAAGACAATAGACTTCTCCCTGAACCCGCCACCCTCTGATTGAAAAGCTTAGTGGGTCCCACGCACCTGTTGGTTTTCCATAATTAAAGCCTTTTTGGTTTAATGCTGACAGCCTTCTGCGCCTTAATAGTTACAGCAAAAGTAAAGTGGTAACTTCAGACTTTACTTCAGAATGAGTTTGGTTTTCACTTCCTTGAAATTAAATCTGCCCTTTGGCAATAAATAAAAAAGGGCTAAACAAACTTAATTTTACTTTGTGGGAGAATGCTAAATGGAGTTATTTTCTTATTTAAGCTAAATGGTTTCTGACATTAGGCTTGTGTCATTCCCAATGATTGGTAACTGCACTTTACTGATCGTGAAAAGCTCAGGGAGGTAAGGACTGAGGAGACTGGAATATATCCAAGGGCGAAAGTTTTGTGCGTGTCTCATGGGTTTTTCCCTTACAGTCTGAGAATGCATATATTTTCCAAAGTCCAGCTTTTGAAAAGACGCTGGTAAAGTGCCCAGATTGAGAATTGGATTTTAAAATTAAGGAGATGGAAGTGATGGGTTTGAGTTTAAATGTCTTTTAGAAATGGAATAAACTTTCAGCTCATTAGAACTTCTGGATCCAAGATGCCTTTTGTATTTGTGGAGGAGCTGTGGGGGAGTGTGTGTTTATCCTGTAAAAATCAGGAGACTGTGTGTCACAGAGGGTTCTGCATCATTAGAAGCTACTACTCATTGAAATGGGTACTTGACTGGCTTTTTCCATGACAGATTTTGATTGTGATGCATTTGGCTATTCATTTGACACCTAAAAGAAAATGATTCACCTCTTTGGAAAGATATAAGGTGTTTCATTATCTGATCATTTCTGTAAACTCTTATTCCCCACACCCATTGGTTTCTCTCATTATGGTGCTCCCACACCAGCTATACCCCTGTGTGCTTCTCTCTGAGGCTGCAAGACCTGATCTGGACTCTTGAATTGGGTTGTTATTCAGGAAGTCAGAAGGATGAGAGCCAGATTTTATTGAGGGTCTCCTTTGTGCTGAGCCAGCACACACATTATCTCATATAATTTCTGTTATTTGGCCTGTGAGGAATGCATCATTACCTGCCTTGTACTAAGAAGGAGACTGGTGGCTATAGGCTCACGAACCTAGCAAGTGACACAGCCAAGATGTGGATCACTGTGTCTGGCTCCGAAGCCCAGACTAAAGTGCAGCGTGCTGGGGAAGGCAAAGGGTCTGAGGTGTTGGCATTTCTGTACTCCTTGGATCCAAATGGTTTCAGTTTTTCTCCTGAAATCAGGGGCAGCTGAAATCTTTATTCCCTTTTATTGACTTTGGTTTTCCTCTTGATTTCTTTGCCCATATCATATTTGAGCAAGGTTGTCAGTAGATGAGAATTACCAATTTTCAGGGTAAATAAGGGGGCAGCAACATAGTTTCTGAATAAAATAGTCTCCGCAGGCAGTTGTACAGTGTAGGTGTGCTTTCCAGTATGAAATATAAATGTGTGTATGTCTCTTTCAGAAAGATTCATCCCTCCCCCAATCATAGGAATGGTGTTTTGTTTTGTTTTAAGATTTTATTTATTCATTTCTTTGAGAGAGGGAGCACGGGAACTGGGAGGGGAGGCAGGGGAGAGAGAATCTGAAGCAGACTCCGTGTTGAGCATGGAGCCTGATGTGGGGCTCTATCTCATGACCCTGAGATCATGACCTGAGCTGAAACCAAGACTCAGATGCTTAACCGACGGAGCCACTCAAGTGTCCCTATTTTTATTTTTTTAATTAAAAACATTTTTTTGGAATGTTTTTTAAGGTAATAACCCTGGGCATTTGTTTTGATTTATAATTCCCTACTTAAGGAAGACCAAAGATTTTGTGGTTGTGGCCTTTCTTTTGCAGATAAGAACGGAAGGTATAGAGAGTGGGTGTGATTATCTAGGTCCACATGGGTGATTAGTGGCAGAGCTGGCACCTGAAACCAGCTCTGCTCCTGACTCGGTGGGTCTTCTGTGATATGAGGCTGCATCAACAGTGTTAGGGGGTGGCCACACTTACAGATGAATATAAAATTTTAGATAAAGTACCATGGTTCTCAAAATGTAATGTACTTGGGGAAAAGTAATTGAATAATAAAATGCCCATGTGTCTACAGGTCTGACTCCCAGATAAACAAGATTATGTTTGCACATGAGAAGGGCTCCCTTGTTATTATTTGGTGTGTATTTTTCGCACTGTTTGAGGTGCACCTAGGTGAAGCCAGGTGTCGCTGCGTTTCTGGGACAGCATCTTCAGTTGGCAGAGGACACTGGCACCCATCTGCTGCCGTTTTCTGTGCTGAGGGACCAGTGTATAATGTATTAGACATTCGTATCTCAAGGTAAAAAGCACTGGGCTTTTTAAGGTCCTCTTAAAATGCAGCTATAGGATGACATCTTGGTGAGTACATAGAGTTTCTAGGTTCCTTTGGGAGAGAAGATAGCCTCAGGACATGAAGGATACCAGCAGAAGGCAGTGCAGATTGTCCACAGGCCCAGTGGTACACACGGCCACGTTTGGTGTTACCCACTCTCCTCCGAGATCACTAGATTTGAAGTCTGGGAATCTGAAAGGAAAGCTTAGTTGTGCTGTTTAACCTGTTGGCCGATCTTTGTCCAATCTATTAATGTATCTAGGTTCTAGTTTTCTCATTTGTAAAATGGAAGGAATAGTATCTACCTCACAGAGTACTTTCCGGTGCTGTTAACTGAACACATGGCACAAGAGTGGGATTGTGTTATTTTCCCACTAGCTTTGATAAAAACTGTTTTTGTTGAACATGGATTGTACATATTTGAATTGCCTTTTTAGAAATAATTCCATACATTTTATTATTTGACTTTTTCTAATTTTAAGAAGAAATGTGTATTTTTTCTTTCTATGATATGCATTTGTTTTCTAATGAAAAGCCACTAGTGAATTTTCAAATATAATCAATAAAAAGGTGGCCATCAAATCAACCTAAAATACTACCAGCATTGCCCTGTCTACCACACAGAATGTCACGGCATACCCGCAAATGACATGCCTAGTACATTATTTCTCTCCCATCTCTGAAAACCCTTGGGATGTGCTAGCTATTAGGGAAGGTTATAAATCATTCTTCGAGAGAGGGGGCAGGGAGGGAAAGAAAGAGAGGGAGGAGGAGGAGACCCACCCACATAGCTGGCCAGGGGGCTGAGGTTTTGAAGGCACACAAATCAGGGTTGTGTGGGGGGCACGCGAGGAGACTTTGTAGCTGTCACATACCTTTCTGACACACCCTGTGAAACTCTTCTCAGCTTTTAGGTAGGCTTGATATATTCAAGGGAGCTTACATTGTGTGTCAAAAGTCCAGACTCTGACCTGTCATGTTATTTTCTCCAGAAGGTGGCAAATTACTTATTGAGTCCTTAAAAAATAACAGCTGTGTTTTAAAAACTTAGGTGGTAAAGTAATGGTTGGAAACAAGCATAACCTAGACTTCGTGTGTCTGTAGGTGAAAATGTGTGGATTTCCCAAAGGGATGGTTTGAGGTCTGGTCACCTGGGTCTAGGATGGGAGTCCTTTTCTTTGTCCTTTATGTAGGTGTTCATTTCATCTCATCTCATTCTTCCAGTAGCCCCTTCTGTGGTCTGTGCCTGTTGGATGAGGCAGTGTGTAGGTGAGGGGGTGCAGAGTGCTTTCTGTTTGCATTAATTGACCCAGAATGCCATGGTTTTGGCCCTTGCTCCTTGATACACACCATCTACTAGAGATAGTTTTGAATTATTCAAATCTGGACCTCAGCAAAATAGCTACACTTAAATGGAGATTGGAGAAGAGGAGATTGGATTTTTCCCCCCCTGAGATTTTAAATGCAAGGAAAATAGAACTTTTTGAATTAATGAATTGTTTGAAGCCGTGGGGGGTCTCCCCATTTGTTCTAGCTTTACAAAATTAAATCTATTTTCTGAACTGTCTGGTGGGAAAATATTTTTAAGGTAGATAATTTCTGAAAATGTCTTTGTGGTAAGCTGTTAGTGGTTGTGGATTTTTTTTTTTTTAATACTGCAGTTTAATAATGAGGGAGTTTTCCATTAATATTCCAAACCATGTTTGCCAGTGGATACAGCAGGTGAAGTGGTAAAATTATGGGCCCATCAAAAATACTTATGCTTCCTGTAATATGATATTAAGTTTAATATTTTTATAACCTTCACTGAATTCTAATTTCACTAAAGTAGCAAGCATGCTTCCATTTGCAGTTCAATTATGCACATTCGTTGCCTTTGTACCAAGCAAATTAGAAATGCAAAATATCTGTATGGGGGGGGCATTGGAAAGAGTCATTAAAGATACCAATATTTAGGTACAGATACACTTTACTAAGTGAACCCTGGGAATTGAAAATGGATTAAAGACAAACAAACACAAATCTACTAGTGTCTGAATCAGTATTTTAAATTAAAATTCAAAGAATTAAGGAGCAGTGTTCACTTCTGACACACAATCCCTTCCAGCACTCCTTTCAATCACATGTTAAAGCATAAAGTTCTTCCAGTAAAATCCTGAGGACAGAGAATTCATAGCTCTTCTTGGATGGAAACATTGGTCAATTAATGTAATTGGGTAGTATTGCAATTGATAATTAATCCTTTTAAGATTTTGCTGACTCAGTTTAATGGAGCTGCTTGCCTGCCCTGGACCAGTCAACCTTGGGCTGCAGCTTTTAGGTGATTAGCACCAGCGTATAAGTGCACTGCCCTTAGAGAAAGAAGCCAGGCATTCATCTGTCAAGTGCTGATAGCAGAAGCTAAATTTGGGGGGTTTGGGCATCTTAACAGCAACATTCTTCTTTGTTTGATCATTTGCTTTGGAAGTCTCTGATAAGCAAAACCTTTTTATAAATGATTTTCATGAACCAAGTTTATTCTTCTCAGATAAGAATGACTCACATTCATACCTAAAAGATGTCTTTAATCTTTTTCACCAGATAGATGAGAGATTCTGGTTTTTTACAAAAGGAAATTAATAAGAATTCAGCCTAATTACGCTTTTTAAAGATTTTTTAAAATTTTACTGTGATATGCAGGTTTCTTAAGAATCCCATGTTTCACTTTTTAGGAGTATGACACAGTTTATTTATTCTTTACATTTTCTTTTCTTTTTCTTTTTTTTTTAATAAAGATTTTATTTATTTGGGGCACCTGTGTGGCTCAGTCGGTTGAGTGGCTGCCTTCCGCTTGGGTCATGATCCCAGGGTCCTGTGATAGAGCCCCGGGTCTGGCTTCCTGCTCAGTGGGGAGTCTGCTTCTCTCTCTCTCATATAAATAAAATTTTTTTTTTTAAGATTTTATTTATTTGAGAGTGAGAGCTCACAAGCGAGAGAGCAGAAGCGGGGGGGGGGGGCGCAGCAGAGGAAGAGGGAGAAACAGACTCCCCCACTGAGCAGGAAGCCCCATCCAGGACCCTGGGATCATGACCCAAGCCAAAGGCAGATGCTTAACCAACTGAGACACCCAGGCGCCCCTCTTCTTTACATTTTCAAAGATCATGATCAAGAGGACTTATCAGGTACACTGAACACCTCACTTAGTGGACAGTAACTTCAGCTTTCAGTGGAGTCACTGAGGAGCAGAAATTAAGCTCAACTTTGGAGCAGCCAAGAGTTATGTTCTTTTCACTCATTATAGTTTCTTGCATATTTACTTATTTATTTTTAAAGATTTCATTTATTTATTTGACAGAGAGAGAAAGGGCACAGAGGGAGAGTGAGAGGGAGAACCCGACTCCCAGCTGAGCAGAGAGCCTGACATGGGGCTCAATCCCAGGACCCTGAGATCATGACCTAAGCCGTAGGCAGATGCTTAACCGACTGAGCCACCCAGGTGCCCCAGTTTCTTGCATATTTAAACACTTGAGCTCCTCATCTTGACTCTCTTGTTTACTCTTGCTTTATTTTTTAAAGTTTTAAGTTTTTTTTAAAGATTTTATTTTTGAGAAAAAGCACGTGATCACATGTGGGAGGAGGGGCAGAGGGAGAAGCAGTCTACCTGCTGAGCCAGGGAGCCCAGGGCTCAACTTGATCCCAGGACCCAGGGATCATGAAATGAGCCGAAAGCATACGCTTCACCAGGTGCCCTATTTTTTTAAGAAAATTTTTTAAACGTTTTATTTTTAAGTAATCTCTATACCCAAAATCTCTATACCCACTTACAGCCTGCGATCAGGAGTCACACACTCCATCGAGTGAGCCAGCCAGCTGCCCCTTCTCTTACTTTAGACTCATTGTTAGCCTTGTCCTGGTGTCCGGCCCATCACAGACCAGAAAGAAGTGAAAGGGCTTTGGGAGGTAGCCACAGTGAAGGACTGGACAGGAATATCACAAAGGGCGAGTAGGGGAGAGGGTTCAGAAATAACAGCAGGGGACTGGAATGACTTAAGCCTCAGGGCAGACAGTTCTCTGTATTCTAGTTGATCAGTCCCAAGAGCCATGGCTTGTAGGTCTTTCTAAGATAGAATATAATGGGTGTTCATAATACCAAGAGTTAATCAGAAAAAGGCTATTTTGTATTCCATTGTAAAGTATTACAGGAAACAGGAAAGTATGTTGGAGTTTTTTTTAAAAAAGATGTATGTTTTTAAAAATGTTTATGGGGCGCCTGCGTGGCTCAGTTGGTTAAGCGACTGCCTTCGGCTCAGGTCATGATCCTGGAGTCCCAGGATCGAGTCCCGCATTGGGCTCCCTGCTCAGCGGGGAGTCTGCTTCTCCATCGGACCCTCCCCCCTCTCATGCTCTCTCTATCTCATTCTCTCTCTCAAGTAAATAAATAAAATCTTTTAAAAAAATAAATAAATAAAAAATAAAAATGTTTATAAGAAAGAGTGAATGAGGCCTGTTCTTTGGTCAGTGCTGTGCATCTGGCACATCTCATCTTCCAGTGACACTGAGGTACGTTTGTACTAGTCTCTGCACAAATAAGTCAACCAGACAATGAAGAGTTTGTTATCTACGATGGGCTGTACTGAATTGGAAAATCCTATAGAGAACACAAAGATAATTCAATGTTAACTTATAAGTAGATAAAATTATTTGCCTGCTGGATTTGTCATTCCATCCATAGGACCCTGAATAGGCAGAGTCCCTGAAAGCAGTTATGTTTTCAACATTTTGAGAATCCTAAAGGAAGTAATAAATTTACTCATGATAAGGGTACACAGTCTACAATTCTGCATTGCTTTGCTTTCGCCTAGAATTATTTCACCTCACTGTGGTAATACTGGTCTTTTAAGCTGATCAAGCTCTGGCTTGTTTCTGATTAGCTTAAAAAAGTAGAGCAGGAACTACATTACTACACCATCAATGCAGTTTGGGAGAGAATAGCCTTTGGTGGCACACAGGAGATCAAAAAGGAGAAAGAGGGGACAGTTGTGACGTGAAGATTGGAACCTGCTGTCTGAGCCCACGGGTAGGAGAGGGTAGCTCCGGGAGGCAACACAGAAGGGAAGCCAGATGGTTGTGAGTGAAAGAAGGCTTCCTCTCTTTGTGTCGCCCCAAGGAGATTTTTAGAGGGAGCATGATTCAGGAGTGCTTTGAATGTTGGAAGGGAAGAAGGTACACACCTGTCAACCAATGAAAAACTAGTATCCAGAATGTGAGCTATCAAAACATGAAGTCCTGGTCTCAGTCAAATTGGGTAGAAGGGCAAACATGTGGGAAGGAGCTTAGGCATCTCAGTGTCAACAGTGTCCACTAGTAGAATAAGGTCCCCAAAGAAGAGCGAGGGTGTGAGACAGCATTCTGGTAGGGGCCAGAGTGCTAGGTGAAATACTGAATACGCGTTCTCCAGGTGTGGTTCCTGGGCTGGTAGAATCAGTATCCTGTTAGAAATACACGTTCTCAGCCCCACCCCAGATCTCTTTGAATCAGAAACTCTGGAAGTGGGTGGGGTCCCACCACCTGTGTTTTAACAAGAACTCCAGGTGATTCTTTTGCATGCTGAACCTTGAGACTCCCCTCGTTACCAAGTCGGGTTGGTGGGTTAAGTTCTGGAAGGTCTGTATATTGAGATGTGAGTAGGGCAGGAAGACCAGAAGAGACGTGCCGGGTAGGGCCGACATGGTAAGAAGAGACTTTGGTGATGACAGAGCACTCTGCGTGCGAGGGCAGCCGGCAGATGGGTGTGCCTGTCATGGGTCCGTGCCGGGAAAGCTGGGGAGCCCGGGAAGAGTTGCACTGATTGTCCTTTACTTGGGAAATAGGGTTTTTTGGTAGGAGGGTTTTGGTCTGAGGAATATGGTAATAGTGAGTAGGGTGTGTCGGGAAGATTAAATTGACAGGGGTCATAGGAGCTGTGCAGGGTGATTTGATGGGAGAGACACTGGGAGGAAGGGAGAAGAGCTCCTAGTTGGAGAAATCTAGACGTCAGGGGGGAGCCTGAGCTGTGATTGTGGCCATGTAGAACGAGGAGAGAGACATCTCGAGGGTAAGATTCTGAGATTAAAAAAAAAAAAAATGAAGCATGTGCCATGCTGCTTGTGAGACTTTCATTCATTTGCTCTGTTCACATTATGATGCAGATGAAAGTGATGTGTAACTTCCGTGGGTTCTCCTAGGAAGCTGTTGTGCTGCGTTTAATGAGGTCATCATTTCTCTGAGGGGTGTGTGTGTGTGTTTAGTAACATATATTCTGCATTTCTTCTCTTTTGAAGAAAGCCTGATCTTATTGACCCACTGTTTTATGACCCCTGAAGCCCCTTTCCTGACAGGACCCCACTTCTGCAATCTGTGACACAGCAGACATTGTATCACAAAGCATTAATGTTGGTGAATGGTGAGCAGTCTCCTGGTAACCAGCTTCTTCTTAATGTAGTATCAGCAGATACATTTTAAAAGTAGGATAGATGGTTCGTTTAAGAGGGTTTTATCATCAGTGTCTCTGATATTCAAGTGAAATAAATTAAGTTAATGGGAAGCTCTTTTATAGCCTGTCACGGAAAAAAGTACATAATCTCTGTCACAATTTGCATGTATGGAGCTGACAGAACAAACGATTAACAACACTTCTTCTGTCATGTTCTCATAAAGCTCCAGCTAATAGGGTTTAGCAAATTGAATTGGACATGAGATGATAGCAGCTGAGAAATACAAACTTTTCGACATGAGTTGGGGGCAGTGTTAAGCAGGATGTGGATACTGAGGCACAGCGAGGGTTTCTGAAGGCTCTCAGGGTCTGGGTGGCCACTTGATTTCTTCATTCTTGCTTGCCGATTGGGAGCCCCCAAGGAAAGGAGAGCTGATGGGTGGCAGATACCTTCTCCACTTGCAAGTGGAGGGAGAGTGGCTGCCGTGGGGGAAGGGCCGAGGCCACCTAATACCCTGAGCTTCCTGGAAGTTCACCAGCAGGCCATGACTTTCACTCCCAGTTTCACGTTTTCAACTTGCCAGCCTCACGTTTGTTTATATTTCACAAGTCCCTGCTTCTGGCTGTCTCCAGTGTTCTTGTAAGGTGATTTGATTGCTGCCAATACCCACTTCTTTGTGTTTGTACATTCTTGTTGAACTCAAGGGTCTAAATGTAAGTGATAACTTTTAGCTGTTCTTCTGATCTACACCGTGGCAGCTTTTGGTAGGTAGGAAGCTCTCTAGGCCTGGAGGTGTGCTGATGACACCTGTGACATCCAGTGGTGCCCGTGGGTGTCAGCGCCGCGCCCATCTGCAGAGGTGGAGCAGGCAGCTGCCAGGTGGTTTGGTTAGAGGAGCGCAGGGAACCCCAGACCCCTTCCTCTGGTGCATATGCGTGCGTTCCTGCGTGTGTGCTTTCTGTCTCTGCCCAAGGCCTGGATGCATGCTGGAACTCATGGCTTAGTTTGTATGAAGTTGCTTTCTCTTTTATTTATCTACCTATTTAAAGATTTTATTTTTAAGTAATCTCTGTACCCAACATGGGGCTCAGACTTACAACCCAGAGATCAAAAGTTGCACACTCCGTCCACCGACTGAGCCAGCCGGGCGCTCCAGTTGCTTTCTCTTTTAAACTGCACTTTCTCTTAAGAGGCACTGCACAAAGCCACTGATGCGTTCACTTGAATTATTTAAACAGGTCATTTTCCTCCTAGAGGGGCATATGAGGCAGCTTGTTTAGAATAACAGGGCTCTCAGCCTTTTGGTCTCAAGACCCCTTTACACTCCTCGAAATTGTAGACCCAAAGAGCCTTTTCACTTGGAGATTATATTAATATTTATCATGTTGTAAGTTAAAGTGAGAAATTTAAGGAGTATTAACTCACTTAATAACATTAATAAGTCAATTACATGCTAACAGTGACTTTTTTTTTCACATTTTATTTATTTATTTGACAGAGAGAGACAGGGAGAGAGGGAACACAAGCAGGGGGAGAGGGGAAGGGAGAAGCAGGCTTCCCGCCGAGCAGGGAGCCCAATGCGGAGCTCAGTTCCAGGACCCTGGGATCATGATCTGAGCCGAAGGCAGACGCTCAACGACTGAGTCACCCAGGTTCCCCTAAAAGTGACATTTTTAAAGAAAAATAACTTCAAAAATTCAGTGAGAAGACTGGCATTATTTGACATGTTTTGCAAATCTCTTTATTGTCTGGCTTAATAGAAGATAGGCTGGATTCTCTTTTTGTGTTTTTGCATTTATTTAGTCTGTTACAATGTGTTGTTTTGATAAATGTATATGAAAGGAAGCCATTTTTGCCACACATATGTGGTTGGGGAAAGGAAGAGTGTTTTCAGTAGCCTTTTCAGATAATTGTGGACATTATACTTTGATACTACACCAAAACTTGACAAGTGGCACTTTTCTTAACATTTAGTACAATGTGGAATCTTGAAACCGTGACAGTATACTATTTGAACTTTGTTTCACTAAAATGCATTGGTCTCTTTTGCACTTTGAATGGGTTTTGTAATACTGTATGTTAGCTGAGTTATGCAGATCTTCCAAATGTTGACATATTTCATGACACAATATAAAAAAAAAATCACTGATCTCATCAGAAAAGTCTTCAAGTATTTGGGAAACTGAGCTCTTGATGTCAGATAGATGTTTTCCAAGAGTCTCCTTTTGATAGAACGCTTGGATTTTATCATTGGCAACAACTACTATAAGTTGTTTTCCTTGAGGTGACAGGCACTGTTGATTCATTTTTGAGCAGATATCTGCCATATACTTGGGTCTGCATAACCATTGTTTTTCTGTCGATTGTTCTTTCTAGTAACTGGTGTTCCATGAGAAGGCTTCTAGTTCAGCTCACAATCTGAACATGATACAGCTGTTTTCCCAAGACAGCAGAGCACTTCACGTACATGTGCATTTCCTCATACAGAGTGTCAAGATGTGTCGTCAAGGTTGAAGTTTAGTAAAATGAATCCTTTTTATTGCTTCCTCCAGGATATTATTAAGTGAAAACGGCCTTTTAAAAAAAGCTGCAAGTGTGTGGCGATGCCTGACACAGAGACCCTGCCGTGTGGGAGCCACTGCCTGGCCTGTGCTGAGGCGCTGCTAGTTTTACTCTTCACTTTGCACCAGCCATCACTGCAGAGCGCGGCACCGGCAGAGGGACAGAATGTCTTGATGTTACCGTGCCCACGGCTGTCGACTTTATGGGTCACCTCATGGGGGGACTCATGGGGTCCACGGATAGTGCTTTGAGAACCTGGGTGTGGAATCTGACTCTGGACGCAAAGCCAGTGTGGAGCTCCGGCTCCCTTTTACTCTGTTGGCCATGGGGTCTGAATGAGACCAGTGAGACCGGGCTTCTCTGGCGCACTGTTGCGAGGACTGGATGGGATGATGCAATGAGAGCGTGCCTTCTGTGGTGCCTAGTACGTGGTAGGCACCGGTGAGGTCCTTTTCCTTTCTTTCCTGGCGCGTTGTGAAGATACTGGGGCCTGGGAGACTTGGGTAGGGTGGAGAGATGGAAAGGGTCAGTTTTGCCTTAGCGCCTGCCTGGAATCCACAGGAAGGCCTCTTGACTCTTTTTTTCTCACTGGCACTGCTTCAAGGAAGGGGGGAGGGGGAGAATGCAAGGGGAACAGCAGACCTTTCTGAGGCCGTTTGTGGGTGGAGGGATCTTAGGTTCTCTGGACCTGTCGGTTGTCTGTGTGACCCAGTGTAGTTTGAGCTAAAGAGCCAACTCTGAAAATTAGCAATGTCTTCTGATTACTGCCATCTCCTGAGCACTGGGGACTCTTTACAGATAATTCTGATTCAGCCTCATAGCTGTCCATGTCCATTTCTTAAATTCGGGGCTTACATGGGGCACCTGGGTAGCTCAGTCGGTTGAGCGTCCAACTCTTGATTTAGCTCAGGTCATGATCTCAGGGTCATCAGATGGGAGCCCCGCGTCGGGCTCCATGCTCACGGCGGAGTCTGCTTTGCTCTCCCTCTGCCCCTCCCCCCACCAGACGCGAGCTCTCTAAAATAAATAAATAAATCTTTAAAAAGAAAAAATTGGGGGCTTATCCACACATGACATCAAGTCTGGATACCAATAGTGATATTCTGAGTACCCGAAATCCAAAGTGTGACCATCAGCAGAGAGAACAAAAGGTCATTTAAAACTCAAGGCCACTCTGAGTGGAATTTTACTCTTAAGGTGCAGAGACACGGGGCCTTTCACGGCTGGAAAAATAAAATCTCAAGGATGGGGCAGTTTTTAACCTAGAGCTTATGTGCTGCTAGAGATCTGAGTGTAGTCTAGGACAAAGTTTTTTCTTTCCCATACTAAAAAAATACCAGGGCATGATTTTGTCACAGCCAAGTGAAATCTGAAATTCTCAAAACCTAATTCACATTAATTTTTAAAAAATGAACACTAATCCAGGGGTACCTGGGTGGCCCAGTTGGGCGTCTGCCTTCGGCTCAGGTCTGATCCCAGGGTCCTGGGATTGGGCCCCGTGTCCGGCTCCCTGCTCCATGGGGGTCTGCTGCTCTTTCTCTGCTCCCCTCCCGCCCGCTCATGCTTGCTCTTTCACTCTCTCAAATAAATAAAATCTTAAAAAAAAAAAAATGAACACTAATCAGACAGTAGTTTGAACACTGTGGCCCATCTTCAAAAAAGGTTGGCAGTCTCTGTCCAAGAAAGATCATAGTACAAGCGAAGGCATTGGCCCCCTCGTTTATTATGTGTACTTTCCGTGTTGCATTCCTGGAGGTGGACAAAGCATGATGGGAGCTTAGCTTTCAGAAGAAGAGTCTGTGGGGCTGACCTGCTAGTCCACTCATTTGTTCCCAGGGTTAAGTGTCAAGCCCATGTGTATAACGATGCCCCGGGTCTGTCCACAGAAGAGCTCTTGCCAACTTGGTGGTGCCAGAAAGGGGCGATAGTTGCATTCCAGGTCCAAAGCCACCAGCTAGAACTGCTTTTTTGGGAGGGAACCGTGTCTCTGCACCTTAAGAGTAAAATTCCACTCAGAGTGGCCTTGAGTTTTAAATGACCTTTTGTTCTCTCTGCTGATGGTCACACTTTGGATTTCGGGTACTCAGAATATCACTATTGGTATCCAGACTTGATGTCATGTGTGGATAAGCCCCCAATTTTTTCTTTTTAAAGATTTATTTATTTATTTTAGAGAGCTCGCGTCTGGTGGGGGGAGGGGCAGAGGGAGAGCAAAGCAGACTCCGCCGTGAGCATGGAGCCCGACGCGGGGCTCCCATCTGATGACCCTGAGATCATGACCTGAGCTAAATCAAGAGTTGGACGCTCAACCGACTGAGCTACCCAGGTGCCCCATGTAAGCCCCGAATTTAAGAAAGCTTTGTAGATTTATTGATTTTGTCCTGAAGAAGTCTCCCAGTAATGTCTCCTGTAGCTCAGAGCATGTCAGATGGGTGCTGTGGGCAGCAGAACTGCGCGGGTGACTGTATACCGAAACATTGAAATCTGCGTGGTGTTAGATTTCAGTAGACTTTCTCTGTCCCTAAGGTCGAGGGAACTCTGCATCCCCAAGATGGATGGCAGGGATATTTGCATTTCTGTTCTCTGTCGTGTTTGCTTTTATAAGATGTGATGGGGAATGTGAATTCACAGAGTGTGAATCTGTCTCCTCTTGGAGTGATCAGTGTGGCAGAAGGGTGATGGGCTGCACTTGGCTCTTTGTTGAAGTTTTGCTGCTTCCTGACACTGTGATTTTGAGCAAGTCACTTCATTCTTGTTTAGCCCCAGATTCTTCATATGTGAACTAGGGTTTAGGACAAACTATGGTTTAGGACATTTCCCCTTGTCTGCTGCAGGGGGTAGTTGACGGCAAAGCTTTAGAGGAAGCTGCAAGATGGGGCTCAGAGGCCAGAGAACCCTGATTGAGTGCCCTGCAGGAGAGGTGCTGGTGGAGAAGGACAAGCACTCTAACTGGTAGAGGACAGGGAGTCAGTCCTTTGTGGTGGGGCACCTGGGGTTGAGCATCCCTCCCCTTCGTGGTGTGACGTCGGGCAACTTAATTAACCTTTCTGTGCTCCAGTTTGCTCACCTGAAAACAGGCATTTAAATAACCTCCATAGCAGTACCTACCTCTTAAAAGTTTAAATGAGGTAATAATAGACCTAACGTACAGAGCCAGGTTTCTGGCTCATGGGAGGTGCCAAATCCATGTTAGCGCTTCTCATGGTCCGGACTATAGGAGGCTTTTCCTGTGTGTGAGAAAGGTGTGTGTCAGGGAACCTAACCAGATGTGTGGTTTAGCCAGAGCCTTGCAGCACATCAAGTATTTTAAAGCAGCCGCCATTTAACAAGGGTGGTGGGTACTAAGGAAGCCGGTAGGAACGGGGAGGCACCTACTCAGTGCGGTGGGCGTGACTTGTCCGAGAGAGCCTTTATGTGAGATGCCTTTAGGTTCTTGGGGAGGAAGGGAGCCTTTATGTGAGATTCCTCTAGGTTCTTGCGGAGGAGAGGTGGTTTGTATACTGGTGGTGTTTTTCCCATGCTGTGAGTGTGCTGGTTGTGAAAGTTTCCTAACATTGCATTGGCAAAATTGTATTTGAAGCAATACTTGAATACCTTGGTATGGGAAATGGACAAAAAAAAGCTAAAATGAAACCGTCACATGTCTTGGATTTAGTCTAGTTTACTTTCCGAAGAGATCATTTCGCTCTGTTGTCTTGAGCAAAAGAGGCATACGGTATTTGCGCCTGGTTTACCTCGTCTGTAGGACCTGTAGCTGACCTCTGTGTCAGGTGGGCAGTCGTGAAAGATGGGGGGCTAGGAATCCGAAGACCTGAATCCTAAGCCCAAGTCCCAGCTCTGCCACTATCTGCTGTTTAACTTTAGGCAAGTCCCCCAACTTCTCAGGATCTCAGGTTTGAGACCTGAAAAGCAGAGAAGATGCTGGGCACCTTGCTTGCCCTGCTGGCCTCACCTGGGGCGTTGTAAGACTCAGATGAGAATCCTGGTAAACTGCTGTACAACCAAGATACGAGTTTTAACATAACAAATGGCTGCTGGTAACCAAGCTCTGACCCTCCTAATGAAATATTTTCTTTCTCAGTGATGTTACAGCCTTTCGATTATGACCCCAATGAGAAAAGTAAACACAAGTTTATGGTTCAGTCTATGTTTGCTCCGACTGACACTTCTGATATGGAAGCAGTAGTAAGTACTGAATGCTTCTTACTTTTTTTTAGTAATTAAAAAAAAAATGATTAGGTACAGAATTTTGGGTGCATGCATTTCAAAATGTGTCAAAATTGTTTTTAAAGGGGAATGGTGTTTTCAAGGAGGTTTGCACTTTGACTTCCTTTATGGTTTTTCTTAAACTTTGATTTTAACATTTTACATAACTTTCCAGAATACTATTCTTTTCTGACTTTTATATCTCAGTTTGCTTCAGCAGTTCCTTGTTCTGATGGGTTGTGTCTTGAATGGTCTGAGGATTCCTTTCCTTTAAACCCCCCTTCCATCCCCCATAGAAAATGGTCCTTAGTCTAGGGAATGTCTCTTACCATGTCTCCCTGCACACCCCCCCCCCCCCAAGAACCCAGAGGGATGTGAGAGAGTGGAATACTTAAATGTCCTCCAACGCTTGGGGGTTTGTTTTTCCGCTTGGTTCTGGTAAGCATGATTTTTTTTTTCCCCTCCCTAGTTTCCCTCATTTTTCCCCCCCTGCTTAAATACATGTTTAACTCTGTCTCTAATTTTGGTAAAAATAAGGTAACTTTGTTTTTATAAAATGAATAAGTGATATTATTGGTTTTTCTGGAATCAGCGGGCATTCTGGTGTCTGCGGGAATCACAATGTACAGGTGAACCTTACCGCACACAGCCCCAGCGTGGACAGACTGGCCAGTTCTTGAGCTCACAGAAGGGAAAAAGAAGGCAGGGCTCCCTCAACACCCACATCACTTTCCAGCTTGCCAGCCCAAGCTGGGAGATGGGTCCGCCAAGGAGCACCTGCAGACGGGAGTCAGCCGTGGCTCACAAAGCACTATGGTTTTTCTCTTTCAAAAGTTTTATGTGAAGGGCTTTCTATGCACAGCTTCCCTTCACGTTCCAGTGTCACCTCTCAGCCTTCTCTGTTAGTCTTGGAAAAGCATAAGTGACCATCTTTGCGGATGTTCAAGTTTGGGGCAGGAGATGAGGGTAAGCTGGATATTTTGAGGTTGGAGAGAGATGAGTGATAATAGGCAGCCTTCCCCTTTCATAAGAATGATTATTGAGGCATTTACTACTTTTTCTTTTATTTCCCAGAATATGATATACCACTTCATGTTAATTTGTGTGAGCAAGGAAATGTATGGCAAATACAAAATTTGGAATATCTAAGAATGTGTTCGCTTGGCTTTTGCTGCATGGCTTAGTGACAAGAGCATGGGCTTGGGCGTCTCGGGTGTGGGGCTGAGCTCTGCCTTGTACTAACGTTGTGGCCTTGGGCAGTTTTCATTAACTCTCTGTAGGATTGGGTCACCTGTAAAAGGGGGATAAAAACCTAGGTCACACATTGTTGTGGGATTCAGTGTGTGCTCTGTGTGTCGAGCACCTGGCACAGTGTCCGGAGCTGTTGTATCTGAGGGCTCTTGTGGTCCAAGTCCTCTATATACAATAAACGTGAATTTCACTCCCTTTTATGATAATTTTTATAACACTTAAAATTTTTTTATATGAATGTACATTGTAGGAAATTTTGGAAATACACAAATAAGCAAAAATAAAACTAAAAGTGACCTGTAATTTATTTACCCTAGACCTAACCACTGTTACAGAGAGTTTTGTGCTATTTCTTTATTTTAACTATATTTTTTGTATTTTGATATACAGAAAGCGGAAAAAAATTGTACAGTGACTACTCCTATAACCTTTACCTATATTCACCATTTAACACTTTGCCACATTGCCTTCATTTCTGTTATACACTTTCTTTTTTTTGCTGAACCACTTGACTGTAAGACGCAGACTTAATGACACTCCACTCCTACATGCTTCAGAACAAGGACAGTGTCTCACATAGTCACAGCACCGTCCTCATAGCTGAGAAAGTTGACATAAATCCAATCATATTATCTAACAGAAACCTATATGCAGCATTTTCCAGTTGCTCCAAAATGGCCGTTAGTTGTTGTTCCTCTAGTAGAGTCCAATACCCTCAACCTTTTTTGTTTTTCATGACTTGAATTTTTTGAGGCCAGGCCAGTTCTGGGATTGTCCAGTTATTTCCTCATGATTAAATTCAGGTTAAATGTTTTTTGGCAAGAATATTCCATAAGTAATGTCATCGTATGCATCATATCAGAAGGCGTTTAATACTGGGTTGTCCCTCTATTGGTGATGCTAAGTTGGATTACTTGGTTAAGATGGTGACTGCCAACTTCCCAGTGTCAAGGCACAATTGCCCCTTGTGGTTAATAGGTAATCTGTGATACTCTTGAGTAATCCCGGATACTTGGAGATCATGTGAATATCCTGCTCATCAGCAGTCTCACCTGGTGGCTTTAGTGTCCAGTGATGATCTTTGCTTGATGCTTTTTTGACATACGCACACAGGCACACGTACGCTCATGTGTGTGTGTGTGTGTACAGAGGAACAGACTAGACTATTGTCTGTAGCTTCTTCACTTAACGATTCTGTGAATTTTCTCTGTGTACTCTTCAGTATCATTTGAATGGCATGCTGTTCCACTGAAGGGATCTGCCATGATTTATTTGGCAGTTCCTATTGTTCGACATATAGATTGTTTCCTATTTTTGGCTCTTGGTAGTTGTGTTGCGCTAGCTGCCTCCTGCATGGTCCTGGGGTGAGGGTGGAGAGTGTTCTTTTTTCCGTATTGTAACCTTCTTGCTATGCTGGTCTGCAGTTCTCAGCATACCCTGGGATTCCTGCCCTCCACTGCCCAAAGGAGGAGGATTAAGCCAGGAGTACATCATCCCAGAGCATGGATTTAGCCAGGAAGTCATCCCCACCGGTGGGCTGGAGGGAGTGGGGGTCAGCCCAGGTAGTGGCTTGCTCATAAATGTGCCCCATTGGTAGTTGGCAGCGTGGTTCTAAAACCACTCCCAGGTAGTAGTATATGCTTACTCTAAGAAGGATGTACCCTGCAAAGTAAATTTTATTTTCCTAAGGAGAGCCAAAGTTACCTCAGACATAATTTATAATTATGCTCAGACATAATTTAGAAAATTCCTCTTCCTTCAGCGGTGGTTGTCTCTGTTCCATGTGCTTTCCACACACTAGCAACAGGAGCAGCATTGGTTGACTTGGAGGAATCAGGCCGTAGGACTGGGATTTGTGAAGTGTAATAAATATTCAGGAAAGCTAGTGTATTTAATCTTGTCATGTTAAAAATATTGAAATCTTAGCAGACGTAAGTTCTTTATTTGATATACATCAGGGCTTTCTCATTAAGAATATTTTTTTGAAATTGTCAGTTATAGGAAGAAAATTATTCTTCCAGCAGCTTTATAATATCCTGATTATTAAATTTAAATTGTTTTAGTGGAAGGAGGCAAAACCGGAAGACCTTATGGATTCAAAACTTAGATGTGTGTTTGAATTGCCAGCAGAAAATGATAAACCAGTAAGTATGTTTATAGTTAACAATAATTGAATGTTGCAAGCTGATACTTATTTGCATACCATCTTCTGCAAAACCAAGATTTAAGTTGGCAAATTATTTTCCTTCGTCTGATGAAAAAAATAAGCTGAAGTCAACAAATACGTGGGCCTTCATGAAATCAGCCTTTGAGAAACTTACAGAAAGACAACTAATTGAAACAATTTTTTTTTCTTGAAAAGTGCAACCTGTTGGCTGTTGAAATGTCATAAATTCTAAAGAGCTTCTTTGACTTGGCAAAGTTATAGGTTGCTGTAAAGAGTGGGTAAGTCTACAACAGGGAATAATTTGCCGTTTATCCTGGTGCTTGATGGACAGGTGGTAAGCTCTCGGGTTCTGTTGTTTCACAGACTGCTGTCTTAGGTCTCCCCGTCTGCTCTTTCCCCTAACACCAGCTCACCACCCCCTTAACCCTCCTGCCTCTTTAGTCAGACCTGCTTTTAGATTAGGGTTTCTCAACCTCAGCACTATTAACATTGGGGCTGGATCATTCTCTGCCATGGGGGCTGTCTTGGCCCATGTAGGATGTTTAGCAGCATCCCTGGCCTCTCCTCACTGGATACCAGTCATCACCCCTCTCATGTGACAACCAAAACTGTCTCCAGACATTGCGCAGTGTGCGCTGGTGGGGGCGGAATTGCCTCCTGTTGGGAGTTGCCCCCTGTGCTGCCTGAGGGGGTGAGGGAAAGGACTAGCTGCCTCCAAGCTGTCAGCTCGCTTTTCTCCATGAATCCAAGGGACAGACCTCTCATGGCCCTTGCTCGTGACCAGTTGGGAGAGCAGACTCTATCTGAAATGCTGATTTGGGCCTTCCTTCAACTTAGAAGAACTTAAATTGCATTAAAAAAACACCTTGCAGAATATTCTACTTACCCTGGCTGTTAATAGCTGGAGTTGGGAAATCGAAACACCCACATTCCTTGAACATTGTCCATAGCAATCTGCAGGAATGCTGTTGATCTGTGCCACCGCTTCTTAGTGATTTCTTCCTGCTCAGCGACTGACTGCCATTGTTACCCTATTTCTTGGAGTGGGTAATGGGTTTTTTGTTGTTGTTGATTTTTGTGTCTTCTCATTGCACATTTTGTCCCGGGAAGGTCAGTTTGGGAACCTGTGAGACCTGTGTTCTGCTCCTGGCTCTGTGTTGTACGAGCTTTGTAGATGGGGGCCTTGCCCTTTGCAGGGCTCCCCTCTTCTCACCTGGAAAACGAAGGGTCAAGCTCGAGAGTGCAAAAGGGAGAGTTGGTCGTTTTCGGTGTGCTGCACAGAACCCCTAGGGCAGTGATCCCCAGCACACCTGACCACCTCCATGCCCTCCCTGGTACCGGCTCCTCCCCAGTCACTCTCCAGAGACTGTCATAACTGTCTCAGCAGGGAAGTGGGGGATGTGTAGCTTCCCTCGATTGAAATATTGCAGACACTGAGCTAGTTTCACCTTCAACCCAGCTTCGAAGTCCTGAGTTCGTGAAATAAATCGCTCTCTGTGTAACGTCCTCCCTGGCCTCCCACCTCCCCCGTCTGGGCCCGTCCTGGGGATGTTGAGGTCTTCCTGGTGACAGTAATTTGTGGCTGATAACTCCTGAGCTTGCACGATTACGATATGCTAATTTTTGCATGGCAGGAATTTGATAGTGCAGTATGCACACCTCTTTTTCTCTTCCTTTGAAGTATTAGTCTCAGCCGAACTTCATTATTTGTCCTTATCCATAATTTCTGGGGCCCAGTTGCTTTAGATTATTAAGATACTAGATAAAGTGATCCATTTTAAAAATAAATGTGACATTTTACAGTGTGGATGAAATGCTACCACGTGTGGTGTTTGCTGAGAACTACTTTACTTTGCATAAAAAAGTCCTTTATTACATAGTTGGTGACACTTGGGCTTTCATTTATTTCTGAACAGCATGATGTAGAAATAAATAAAATTATACCCACAACTGCATCAAAGACAGAAACACCAGCGGTGTCTAAAGCTCTGAGTTCTTCTTTGGATGACACTGAAGTTAAGAAGGTGATGGAAGAGTGTAAGAGGCTGCAGGGGGAAGTGCAGAGGCTCCGGGAGGAGAACAAGCAATTCAAGGTAATGGCATCTTCTTTTCTTTCCTTTAAGGTTTTATTTAAGTAACCTCCATGCCCAACATGGGGCTCGAACTCACAACCCCGAGATCAAGAGTCACATACTCTACCGACTGAGCCAGCCTGGTGCCCCAGTGGTGTTTTATTTCCTGATAGTCTACAGAAAACAGGGGCTTTTCCGCTGTGATCTTGGGTGGGGAAGTTGACACATCCCTGCATTTGTAGAAGTGTTTTGTATTTACACATCTTTTCCCTAGGGAGAAATTTCTATGGCTTTCATCAGGTTCTCAAAAGAGCTCTGACACATTCCCCCCTACCCCCTAATTATCCAGTGTCCCTGAGCAGAAGTTTCTCAACTATTTAAATTCTTGTTCCCTTGTACTTGACATGTTATAATTTCTTTAATCTTCTAAACCTTCTACGAAGTAGGGATTATTACCATCCCCAGTTTACAGATGGAGGAGACTGAGAAACAGGTTAAGTGACTTGCCTGAGGTCACACTTCAGTGAGAATTGAACCCAGGCTTTGTGCCTCAGAGTCCACATCCATTCCATTGTCCTGCCTTAGCCTGCAGACTCTCATCCTCTTGTAAGGAAACCAAGCCTCTCTCGCCCTCCCGTGAGTGTCAGCCGAAGACAGACTCTGAGACTAAATGCAAAACAGCAGTGGTTATAACCCTACTCCATCCCCGGTGGGTGAGAATCTTTCTTTAGGAGGGTAAATAGGTACTCTTTTAATGTAGGCATAATTCTCATTTTTGAAGATTCTAGGTGAGTCTGGGCAGTAGGGTCTCCTCAGACTGTTCACATGGTGATGAGATTGGAGATGGAAAGTTGTCACAGTAGGCAGGTGGAGATTATAGAAGAAGAAGCCTGAGTCTCCATCTTGTGGATGCAGACAAGGTGATTGGCCTTGGCGTTAGAAGGTGGGCTGCGCTGGGTGGTGAAGGGAGGTGGGGCGCCTCATTTGGCCTTGGCGGCCTGAGGTGGTGTGCCGGTGCCTGCTCACACTTGACTAGCTCAGAGTCTGTCATGGTCACAGCATCTCCTGGGCCTCCACTCGCAAAACATGTCTAAGGCCCCTTCCAGCTTTAAAAGTCTGTCTGTTTCAGACAAGGTCTTGATGAGAATGTTTCTGAACATCTGGTCATAGGAACTTCTGTTGCAGCTTAAATCTGAGACTGGTCTAGTCCGTTCTCGATCATGCCACTCACCCGCCCTTGGCATTCACTCTTTAACCACCACAGCACCAGACACATGTAGTAAATACATGCCGTTCGGTTGATGACTTCTTTTATTCTGACAGTGCCATAGATACAGGACGACTGACAGTGTCTGGAGAATGGCATCATCTTCTTTCTTTGCAGTAATCTTGATTTGCCTCCTTCAGTAACTTCTTTTAGTATGGAGTAAATTATGAAGCAGGCATTTTACTTTTTGGCTAAAAATCTAAGATATGCCTAAAGCTTCTCCTTGAGTGTATTTCTCTTCAGAAACAGAGTCCTGTGCCATTTAAAGTGATAAATAGGTAGAAATAGCTTCTCTATAAACCCAATAAAATAAATGCTGTATTTTGCTGTGCCCATTTTTTTTTTGAAGTTAATCGAATAACACCAGTCATTTATCACTGTGCAGCGGTATTGGCCATGGCCCCATGAGCAGAATATCTTTAAAATATTATCAGACCAATCTTGACGTTAGAAGATTCTTTATCCTGCCAAACACTGATTTCTTGTTTTGTGTTCATTCTTTCATTTGGCCAACACGTTTTCTGAGGCCCTCCCATGTACCCGGCACTGTGGGTGCAAGCATGAGCTATCCCAGCCATGGAAGAGATGACCACAAGTGCCGTGGAGACTCAGCTCGATGGACTAGCTGCCTGTTGTCTCCAGGACTGGCTAGTTTGGGGATGAGTTGATGGGGCAGTTAGCCAGAGATGCACCTGAGCCCAAGTAGAGAGGCCTTGCTGCATGCCCTATTGAGGAGTGTGGACTTGGCCTTGGAGCAGTAAAGGAAGAAAAAGTTTCTATTCCATGCATTAAGTAGAAAATATCGGAGATGCCTCTGTCAGATTCAGTGACATTTTAATATGTCACGTATCATGTCTTCTATCCAGCAGTCTACATGTAACTCAGCAATACAGAGCTCTGCATTTGAAAGCTTCTGGGCCCCCCACTTTGTAGTTTCTTGTGATTTTTATATTTGCGCTTTGGGAAGTGTCTATTATTTCAAAACCTGTGCCTTGGTTAGGGAAGCCTGCTCAGTAGAGGAAAGGAAGACAGAGCGGGTTGAGTCTGATGTAGGAGAGCAGCCGGGAGGCATGGCCAGAGAGGTGGGTGGTCCCAGGGTGCAAAGGGCCTGGTGGACGCTCTCAGGGGCTTTTTTTCTGTAAGTGATGGGGAACCGAGGCGTGCCTGCTTAGATGTGCGGTCTGAAAAGGTGGCTAGCAGCATCGTGTGCGTGGGTGAAGGCAAAGAGGGGCTTCTGGCAGTGTTTTCTCAGTGGCCTCAAGCCGCTACCTTCTCCGTGGGATTCAGTTTCTCCCTTTGAAAAATGAGGAGGCTGGCCCACACCATGTGATTCAAGTCTGCTTACAAGCCCACACTGATAAAGCTGGACAGTTGACTTCTCCTTCTGGTGCCTTGGGTTGTCTTTGAAATGTGCACTTGCTCCCGTAGGAAGAAGATGGGCTTCGGATGAGGAAGACAGCGCAGAGCAACAACCCTGTTCCTGTGGTAGCCGCGGCCGGGAAGGACGAGGGCCTCAGTGCCCGGCTGCTCGCACTGCTGGTTTTGTTCTTCATCGTTGGCGTGATCGTAGGGAAGATCGCCTTGTAGAGGTGGCAGGCAAAGGGCGGCACGCTGGATTGATGGGCCCGCCATACCGTGGGGTTTGGATTTATCATAACCATGTGTAAAAAGAAGTTAATGTGTGATGACATCTCACAGGTCTTGCCTTTAAATTACCCCTTCCTTGCGCGTGAGCACGCGTGCACACACACACACACACACACAATTATAACGTAACAGTCTTTTAGAAAGTGAAAAATGTATAGTAAACGATTGGGGGGAAAGAATGGTCTTTGTTAATGACAAGGGAAACCGTGATTAAATCGTAATGGCATGTTGTGTCACCTTAGACATTTGTAGCCTTGGTACATGTGGCTGGGTTGATTACCTCTCTTAGAACAAGACCCACTTCCCGCCTGTTGGTGCTGGCCTTTGGGGAGCGGAGCCCAGTGTGGCGGGGAGGGCCGTCCCTCCACGTAGCACCCCCACTGCCCGCTCACCCCCGGCCTGCTGCTCCGTGGTCTGCCCTGGGCCTGGCCGTCGGTTCCTTGGGACCGATGAACGAGGTCAGAAGCCAGTGGCGTTGTGCTGTGGTGGTGTTGGGTCTACCCATCGGGAGCGGAAGGCGGGTGCTCAGCGACTGACCCAACACTTTGGAAATGAAAGTCAATGCTTTGTTCTCTTAAAGGGACCAGGCTAAATTACTGTCCGTTCATGTAGTGAGATTGAATTGTGACTCAGAGATGTTTAATGCATATTTAACTTATTTAATGTATCTCATCTCATGTTTCCTTATTGCCACAAGATTATAATTAATGCTGTGGCCTGATGCCAGGGGGTGAGGCTGGCACTGCTGCCGGAGAGCTGAGGGCTCCTGTCTCTCCAGAGGTTCTGGGCTCTACGTACACATGGAGGTGTGGTTTGTTTGAATGTTGGAGAATAGCTGCCAGGAGGTGTTTCTCTGTGTAAATAAATAACAACCGTCAGAGAGGGAAGTTCTTAGTAGCAACAGTCAAGTCCGTTACCCTTTCGAATGGGGAAACTAGCTGATCTTCCGTTTTGTTCCTTCAGTGCCCCTCCGCCACCACTCATACTTCCAGCACACGTGCCCCTAGCCTGGTCCTGACCTTTCCCGAGTGGCCCTCGCTCGGACTGGGGCGGCAGAACGGCTGCAGACGGAGCCAGCTGGGTGGGGCCGGGGGGGTGGGAGGCTCTTCAGATAATCGTCAAGTAGCGATTGAGAGTTTGACTGTAAATTAATTTTATGCCATAAAAGACCAATCCAGTTCTGTTTGACTATGTAGCATCTTAAAAAGAAAAAAAAATTAAAATAAAGCCCCAGAATTAAGAGTTCTTTTGTCATTTTGTCACACTTGCTGTAGGGGGGAAATTATTATTCTTATGATCATTATTATTTTGTTATTGGAAGGGTGGTTCTAAAATGAGACCTATCAATGAGAAATACATATGTTTAATGATTTGAATATATATGTATAAATCTCGTGTGTGTTTGTGTGTGTGTGTGTGTGTGTATTTGTTGTTGGCTTCAACTGAGAGTATAAAAATAAAACTGCTGAAAATCTTAAGCAGCTGGTCACCCTTGCCCTTCCATTGCTTTGCCCCTCAGTAGAAAGAAATCTCCTCTGGGTCAAGGAGCCATGCAGAAAAGATGAGAGATAAGCATGCTAAGCATGGCGCCAGGGAGTGGGTGGGTTTGAAAAGACAGATTCATCAAAAGGAAGGCAGTTCTTAGAAGTCATCCACTTGAGTCATGTTCCTCCTGAGCTTAGCTGGGGCAGAAGGGCCTTGGTTCTGGCCCTGAGGATCTGGTCAGGGACCTAGAGACTGGGAGCTGGGCATCTGCGGTCTAAGTAGCTTCTGTCTTCATGAGAAGTTACTGTATCCCGAGTGCTTGCAGGGGACAGGGAGCAGACCTAGTTCGCAGCCACACACCTGGGGCTCAGATGGTGTTGAGTGCGCGCACGGGGAGGGCTGCCCAAGGAGAAGTTAGTCTCCAGTATCATCTTGTCCACATGGATCCAGGGACTTAGGGAACGGGGTGAAAAGACTGTGCCTTCTGCCATTAATTTTCTGTAAGTGGGCTACAGTCTGTCCGAATGTGGGAGCTGCAGCAAACCAGTCTTGATAGCCTCCAGCCCCTCATGGCCTCGAAAGGACCAGGCTCACTCAGAAGGGTCTCGGACTGTTCCTGGGATGCGGCACAGTCCCGTTTCTCTGGAGCGGAGCTCTGCAGACTTTTTCTCAAAGGGGTGTGGCTGTGTTCCCATAAAACTTGATTCACAGAAACAGCTGGTGGGATTTGGCGTATGAGGCTGGAGCTTGCCTGCGCTTGCACTGGGGCGGCTGAGTTCTTAAAAAGAGTGCCTCGGATATCTGTTCTGTTCTCAGACTTGGCAAGTGACTTCGTGTTTTGTGTATATGCAGGAGACAGCATTCAGCTTCTCAGGAGATGCGGGCCTTTTGTTTGTAGCTGAAATGCAGAATTTAAAATCCAGAGTTGTCTTCTTTCTAACTAATCATCCTGTAAGCTTTCTCCTTTCGAGGTTAAGATTCGGTGAACGCATGTTAGTTTATGGGGCTTTTTGACTGAGCAGAAGAAGGGAGCTTCCCAGGGAGAGAGGGAAGGTAATGGTGGGGAGATTGGATATTATGTAAATCATCCAGTCAGTAAAGAGTGTGCTAGGAGAGGCAGAGTGTGTGCGTGCAAGCACTGCTAAGGGTCAGGGACCATTTGAAGAGCCACAAACACTCAAGATCTCAAACCCGGAGAAGTACGCACCTTTTGAGTGTCTTTCTTTGAATGACAGATGAGGAAGCATGAGAGTCAGGCAGAGAGGTAGATGTGTGGTCCCCTCCTGCGGCCTGGCCTGTCCCAAGCAAGAGAAAAAGAGACAAATAATCAGAATAAACTGGCCTGGACTGAGCAGGGCTGACTCTGGCAAGGGCTCAGGCCGGGAGGTGAGCGTGAGCCCTAAGCCAGCAGTGGCCAGGCCTCCCTCCCTCCCGCCTGCTGCCTGGGTACTGCTTTACAGCACCTCCCGGAGCGGTGCCTTTGTTCTAGAAATCTGCCACCGAGCCCACCAATACATAAGAGATGTAAGCAATAACAAGAGTCTTGTAAATTTTTATTGATTGAATTTTTAAACTGATAATTTAAGCTCCCTCCACACAATACAAAATACTTCTTAAAGACAGCAGGCTGTATTATTTGTTGGTATGAGGACCCGGCTTTAGTTTTTTTTTCCTTCTCCTTGTTTGCATGTTTTCCCGCTCTAGGCTTCTAAGTTGCTGGCACCAGCAGTAATAAATACTGATAAAATCAAAATTGATTTTTACCAGTGGACAGTTTATGCCTAGAGAGACGGCTTATACCTACATAACACAGAAGGGGGAAAAATGAGGAACCTCCAGTGATCCGTGAAAACCTAAACGCTTTCAAACAAATCCCAGGAACAGAACTGCTATCCAAAGATATCAGTGCGGACTTGCAGGCTGTGTTGGGTCAGATATAACTGAATGCAGTGATAGCTCAGAGCTAAATAGCCTTTCAAATTAATTTGAAAACAAACTGTGTGTGTGTGTGTGTGTGTGTGTGTGTGTGTAGCATATGTACCATATGTAAGTAGCTTAACATTTTTCAAATGGTGCCTATATTTTTTGCACACACAGATCTTTATTTTTGCAAACTCAGAAATCCATGCCAAAATACAATACCGTTTGTAATTTTCAGTCCCTTCTCTAAACTGGACCATTTACAAGTTTCTTGTTATGGTTTGTGAAATTCTTAGTTTGAAAGAAAAAAATGAGAGAGATGGGACTTGGGTGTCCTGGTCACCTTGAGCACCGGACTGCCAGCCCTCCTCGGGTGAAGAGGCCGCTGCGCCCCCTGCTGGCGATGGCAGCTCACTGAGGGTGTCCGGCGGGGCCCGGGGGGTCCCGGGCAGCCTCCCCTGCCCCTGTCCGTGGAGTCCGTCTGGCTAGAGGAGGAGCAGAACTAGGTACAACTCCGGAGTTCTCCAAAGTGACCACTCCGAGGAGTCCTCTCTCAGTTAAGCGTGGGCATGTTTGCTGTTGCTGGGTGTGAATGCTTTCAAAGATCAGCAGAAAGGGACCTGTTCTTAGAAAGTCCCTTAAGGAGTCAGTTCCCGCACACAGATCTCCTAAGGCCTGTGATTACCCATGCTTGAAGGCAGCTCGGGGACCACGCATGCTGCACGTTGAGTGGGGCCCCTCAGGGTTTCCCTGACGTGGTGGGTTTGTGGAAGTCTTGTTTTCTTTTTTAACCTTCCTCAGACAGAGCTGCTTTGACAGCAGCATTTTAGGGAAAGTTGCTGTTGTTCCGGTGCTCCCTCTGCCTTGTGCAGAGCACTTCCAGAACGTTTGCTCAAACAGGTGTGACCCAGTGGGGGGCTGGTGAGGGCTCTGTTTCGCACATGAGGAAATGAAGTCTCCAAGAGGTTACACTGAGCAACTTCTTAGAGCCTCTCATTCAGAGCGAAGTCGGTCTCTGAGAAGCTAATGGTGAGGCTGGGGCGGCTAAGCCTGGGTCTGGACCGCGTTCCCACTCAGAGCAGTGTGAAGGCTCTGGTGAGTGAACTCGCGGTCTCAGCCACTCGGACCACTTGTTCCCCTTTTATGTGTTTGCCTTCATACCTCACGCAGTTATTCTAAAGATGAAGTGGACAGAATCCAGACGCTCATTGAGATGCTTTTTTATTTTTCTTTTTGAAACCAAACACACTTCAGACAGTGAAGAAACTGTGTGCATTTTCCATTTTCTCGTTGCCTGAAGATCTCTGCCTGATGCTCGTGGGGAATGAATTTTGGGGGCTGTGGAAAGAAAATGCCCAGTCTGTCTCAGCAAGACAGTGACAGGGATGCTTTCTGTGGGCCTTTACATAACTTGTAAATGTGAAGCCAGGGCAGGTCATTAAAATTGGTATCACCGAAGTGGCCTGCCAAGGTTTAAGAACAGCCAAGCTGCTAGGCTCAGACCTCTCCCCGAATTAGCGCTGCACTTCTCGGGGAGATCATGGAAGGGAGCAAGTCCCAGCAGACCTGGTAAGGGGCAGCAGCCCAGAGGCGGGCTTGGGAGGCTGTGAAAACGGGCCTCCAGCGAGACTCCCAGCCCTCTCGCTCCTACGCCCGAGTCCCATCTGCCACCCACTTAGTCAACAGGGTCGACCCCAAGGAATGTCAGTTGGGGTGCATGAGCCCCCCCCCCCACCCCACTGACCCCCTGCAGGGGGATCCAGACCTCCCTCCACGGGGTGTCAGCGACATCGTCTATGCCACTGAAAAAGAAGGTTTTGTTTTATTTTCATTACAGGAGTATTTGGGAAAATTTAGAAGACATGAACACACACGAACGGTTGTGTCTAATTGTTACAAGTGAAACCCGTGGAGGTAGATGAGAGGTTGTCTCGAGTAATATAATTACTTCACATTTTTTTCCTAATGGAATTAATTCATTAGAAAATGTCTGCATCGACTCCGTAGAAGAGGAAGAAAAAGCCAGCAACAAAAGCATAGCTATTCCCTAACTCGCCGTAGATATTTGCAACCATGATACCTTGGAATGTTGCCACAATATGGATTGCTTTGATTAAAAGATGTCAGTTGAATAAAACAGTACCGTGGGATAATAGTTTTCTGCTGCTAGATAAATGCTAATGTTTATTTTTAAACCAGGAAACATTGATCCTGTGACAATGCCCTATTAGAATTACTTTATTATACCACAGGGTTGATGTATATTTAATCATTCGGCTAATGGACGTGGGTGCAGGACTGCTGCGCACTCCCTGCGTCCTGATGGGCGCTGGCAGAGTGGCCCCACTCCTGCCCAGTGCCGCGGCCGGCCCCAGCGGAACAGGGTCCCGTTTACTTTTTGATTCCCTTCAGTACATGCCAACTAGGGTAGACAAATCTGATAGCTCAACACAGTTTCATTAAGGCTTAGTGCTAACAAGAATGCATAGCTTTTTGTGACTTAAAACAATGATAAACCAGCATGCATGTTTCTCACGTCAACTCGATGGCTTTCCATGTGATATGAAAAGGTCTGGTTCTTTGTAGGAACCGGATGCCTGCATTCCCATCTTTCTTTTGTACTTTAGAAGCCAACTACATTCAGCTGTGACCCTCCACTGCGGCATTCACTTAAAACGAGGTTTTTCCCTTGACTCTTCTAGTTGGATTCAGAGGTCAGAATTTATTGTCTGTAATCCTGAGACCATGTGTACAAGAACCGCTTGCCTCCAGCGTTCACGCATTTAGCAAACATTTATCGGTTTACTTTCTGTAATATGTTAGATACTGTAGGAGATGCTGAGGAATTAATCAACAGGAGTGATTTGTTTTTGTGCTTTTCATTTGTAAGCAGCCTCAGTGAAGTGATTCAAGCTTATATGTAGAGAGCAGACTGCAAAGTACATTTGGTTCTCATTTCTGCTGCTAGCGTTTCCTTTTTTAAGAATTTATAAACTGCTGCCATTTGGAACTTCCTATAAGAAACTCAGAATGATCTATTTAAATGTTCCCTTTACCTCCTCTCTCCTTTGTGAGTAAAGAAGTCATTTCAGTGGTGTGCGCTGTCCCCCTCTGCTTTACAGCTTTTTCCCTGTCTTGGGGGAAAAAAAATCTCTGCAGTTTGTGGTGTGTGTTTTTATTCTGACTTCAATGTACATTAACATTTTGGGGATTGAGTCTTTTAAGAGATGTCTTAGAATGCTATCGTTTTAATAATTTTTCTTTTCTGTATTTTAAGTTGTATTTCCTGTTTTGACAGAGAATTCATTTAAAAAGTTGGTGCAGGAAAGGACTCTTTACCATCATCCATTCTGGTTATCTGATATGTAATAAATTCATGGTTTTATGGCTGACTTTACATTTCCCGGAGGGAAGGAGATGTATCTCTGCAGTGTCCAGATCGAAAGAGCCATTCAGAGCGTGTTCTCAACATGTTCCGCCGTGTCGGCCTGATGAAGCCCGCCCTGCCAAGGCATAAACTTTTGTACTAGCTGTCTCCGTATTCTGTTCAATAAATTCTGTGCTCTGAATATATTTAAAGGATGCTTCAGTGTAAAATTATTTTGAATGGATGGCTTAAGAGCATTTGGATATGCTTTAGGGAACACAGCAGAGCCCATTGCTTTGCTCTGCCACTGATTCTCAGGAACATAAAATCGGTTGAAAATGAAAAATCATAGATATCTTCTCTGACGGAAACAGACGTAAGGAATGACTTAGGTCAACTTCCTCATTTTACTGATGAGGAAACTTTTGCCCAGTGTGGGGGCCAGGCACACATTCTTGTACTTTCCTAAGGGGTGGGGGTGGAGAGGCTTTGTCATTGACAGAGCCCTGGCTGGTGGAGATTGCTTCCAGGTCTGCAAGGTGCAGCGGCCTCTGTCTTTAAGCAGTGCTGGACAGTTCTCCATCTTACAGTGTCATCTTTTCAAAACGTTAATAACAACATTTTAACTTCTTTTGAAAAAGTAACACACGCAAACGTTAAGACTTGACACCAGTCCAAAAGACTCGCCCCCAGGCCCAGACCCACGCCCTTCTCCAGAGACTCCTGAATGCCCCATTTCCTGTTTGCCTCTTTCCAGAGATCCTCTCTCCACGTGTGTCCGAGCATGCACAGTCCCGTGTTTCCTTACACACAGATGGCAGCACACGCAGCCTGCCCTGTCATAAGTGTTTTTTGACTTTGTAATATGTCAGAGATCATTTCATGTCCACACACATTTTCTTAATGGCTCTGTCGTTTTCCTTTGTGATGTGCCTATAATTGACTTAACCAGCCCTCCACGGAGGTGCACTTTACCCATTTCTAGTCTTGCCTGCTGCAGCAACACCCCTGCACACGAGCGAGAATCACAGGGCACAGTTCCTCGGGGAGAAATGGCTGAGTCAAAGGGCGCCTGCATTTTAAATTTTGCCCCGTGACTTTCCCACCGGCTTCTGCGGAGGACGTGCGAGCTCCTGTCTCTCCGCCCCACCCCACCCCCCCAGCCCGTAGGACGTTGCCATGGCTGATTTTTGCATTTCTCTGCTCATCTGGAAAGGGCGCACCGTTTCTTGGTTTCAGTCCACATTTCTTTGCATGAGGTTGAGCAGCTTGTACGTGTAAAGGTCGTTTGAACACACACGTGAAGATCTAGAATGATGGAAGTTCAAAGGAAGGGGAGTCTTAACGGCGGAAAGGGCCAGTGGTAGAACAGCAGAAATGCAGTTCTAAAGGGGTACATTGATGAATGTGGAAATAGGAACCTATGGTATTTTACTCCTGGGAAAACCACTTGCCACAGAGGGTATAGAAATGGATTGGGCGGGGGCGATAGATAACCTTGTACTGCCAACTGATCAAGCTCTCGTTCCTGACCTCTGCCAGCGACATCACGATGGCATCGGTCTAAGTGAGCCTGCCCTCTTGCCTCTCAGGGGTCCTTACTGCAGGGGGCACAGGTGAGGCACATTTCAGTGTTGCAGACCATGGAGAGTTCTGGAAGAGGGACTAGAAATGGTGATCATCCTTAAAGCTGTGGAGTGTTCTGTACTCAACAATCGAAGGAGCCGTTCTGGCATTCTCTTTCATCATCTCATTACTCAAGAAGACAGATGCCGCCTGGGAAGTTGCCAGGGTCCTGTGATGGGGGAGACCCACCCCGCCCCTCAGAAGCTGCACTTAAGGTAGAGGCTTTACCTTGTCCAAGTAGAACTTTGCTTCCTGTTTTCTTAGCAATGCTTGACCACTAAAATCACTTCAAAGAAAAAAAAATTTGGAGAAACACAAAATTAGTGTTACGGACTTTTTTGAAAAATGTAACTTTATGCTACTTCAAAAATGTTAGGAAAATGTGTACGGAAGGCAGGAGGCTTTTTAAAGTCAAGACAAGCAAGACCCATTGTTATGTTTCAACCCCCGCCTTGCAGTCACATTGCCGGTTCTAAATGTGACTCCAAAGCACAGAAAGTATTTTCTGTTCGTAATGGTAAAACCATCAAAAGGTATCCATCTGGTGGCTGTGTGAGACGGGCTGGCAGCTCACAGCTGGTGCTTCGGGCACTTTCTCCCGTGTTTCCCTCAGTCAAACTCAGCTGCTCCCTCCTCCCCCACCCTGGGATGCCTGTGCAAGGGCACCCTCCCTTCTCCACCACCCCCGTCCCCCAAAGCATTTGACACCTCTCTTGCCGTAGTCTGTCCTTACTGGATTGAAAGCAACTTGAAGGGAAGTTCTAGGTTTTGTTGTTGGATTTGGTTTTGCGGTGTTTTTTTTTTTTTTAAGTTTTTATTTAAATCCCAGATAGCTAACATACAGTGTTACATGAGTGTAGGGTGCGCAATACAGAGATGCAGCGCTCCCATCCATCACCCGGCGCTCATCACGGCGAGTGCGCTCCTTCATCCCCATCCCGTTTCCCCGTCCCCCGCTCCCCTCCCCTCTGGTGATCAGCAGTGTGTTCGCTGTAGTGGAGAGTCTGTTCCTTGGTTTTCCTCTCTCTTTCCCCCCCTTTGCTCATTTGTTTTGTTTCTTGAATTCCACAGAAGAGTGAAATATATGGTATTTGTCTATCCCTGACTGACTTTGCTTAGCATTATATCTGTAGATCCATTCATGTCGTTGCAAATGGCAAGATTTCATTCTTTTTTGGTGGCTGAGTAATATTCCCTTGTGTCACACACACACACACAAACACACTACATCTTCTTTGTCCGTTCGTCTGTCGATGGACCCTTGGGCTGTATTCATAATTTGGCTATTGTAAATAATGCTGCTATAAACATCAGGATGCGTGTGTCCCTTTGGATTAATGTTTTTGTATTCTTTGGGTAAATACCTAGTAGTGCAGTTGCTGGATCATATGGTAATTCTATTTTTAACTTTTTGAGGAACCTCTATACTGTTTTCCACAGTGGCTGCACCAGTTTGCATTCCCACCAACAGTGCACGAGGGTTCCCCTTTCTCCACATCCTCACCAACACCTGTTGTTTCTTCTGTGTTGGTGATTTTAGCCATTCTGATAGTTGTGAGTGAGGTGGTATCTCTTTGTGGTTTTGATTTGCATTTTCCTGGTGATGAGTGACGTTGAGCATCTTTTCATGTGTCATGTGTTTTGCAGCATTTTTAATTTTACCTTTTACCAAAGCATTTCATGTGCATCGGATAAAATGCAAAATAGTTCTAACAGGCTCGTAATGAAAACCAGCAGACCCTCCTGGCCCTGTACCTCCACTTCCTAGAGGCAGCCATGTTAGCACTTTCTGCCTTCTGGTAGTAACATGTCTATTTCTCAGTCATGTGGCTATATTACTTTTTCTTGAGTTTTCACTTCTAGATCTTATCTATTGATTTCCTTCTAAGGAAGGTAAGGATTTGGCTCCAGTCACCTTTCTCTCTCCACCCGTCTGAAGCACAGTCTCCTTCCCTTCCCTTTCGTAGTGTTATGTCACAAATTTTGGCTCTGTCAGTATCCTTTTGCTTGATGAAGACTTAAATATCGTTTGCAGCAAGGTATTGTCTGTTCCGTGATTATAGTTCCCTTTTATACATAACCCTTGCCCTCTCCCCTGCTTAGTTTCTTATATAGCTTTCATTAATTCAGCCCTGATCTCTGATAGAAGTGTTAAGAGCATTCACACATTCAATACTCTGTGATTCTTACGTATTTTCTTGGGAAGGTCCCTCCTGGAGCTCCCTGTTCTTTTGCTACTCTCTGGACTGATTGGTCTCCAGACCTGCTACCCAGCTCTCATCCCAGGAAGGCCCTTCCTTCACCACCATCTGGGGATCTCCCTTTGTTCTCTTCTGGGTGGATCTCCTGTTTTCTGGATCTCTAGCTTCCTCTTTCTTGTTTTACCTCCTCACTTTGGTGGAGTACATCCTCAAGCTGGTTTCTGAGAAAGAGTGTATGGGAGATAACTTTTCTGAGAACTTTACATATCTGAACATGTTCCATCCTGCCCTCCCACTCAGTTGATAGTAGTACTGGGTATAAAAATCAAGGTTGGAAATCATGTTGAGGATTTTAGAACATTTGCCGATTGCCAGCTTCCAGTGTTGCCCTTAAGAAGTCTGATACCATTAACTCATAATCCTTTTTTTTTTTTTAATTTAATTTTTGGAGAAATTCAACTTTAACTTCCAACTTTCTCTTGATTTGTCTGCCACCATATTTATAATTTTCAAGAATTCTTTCCTTTCTAAATACTATTGTTTGTAACAAACTGCTCTTGCTAGATGTATATATTCTTTTCACTGAGGATATTATAGGTTTTGTTGTTCTCATTCTGTAAATAAGAGGGACTGAAAAATGTTGATGGTCTTTAAAACATTAGCATTGTTTTCACCAAGGGTGGTATAGTTCTTTTTGTTGTTCTGTCCCGTGTATTATCTGCTTCTTAATAGTCACTTTGAATTTTTTTTTTTAGCTTATTTATTTTTAAGTAATCTTTACACCCAACATGGGGCTCTTACTAGTCACTTTGGGCTAGGTTTTTGTCTCTATCATTTTGGAGGCTTTCCTTAAATGCCTGGTGATCCTTGACCATCCTTTAATGTTTTTAGGAGTGAAGCACTAAAGAAGGGCATCTGTGCAGGTGGGATTTGCTGAATGGTGGGTCGCTATGCAAGCTAATGGGTGGGGACCTCACAGACACCTCCTTGGGGGAACTTCCAGCTGTCAGTATCTGTAGTTGGTTTAATGTGGGTTCATTTCTCTGGAATCTTCCTGTCTCCTGCCTGGTAGCAGAAGCCTGACCACTATTTCTCAAGAAGAAGGAGGCTGTGCAACCCAACCATTTAATGGGTAGAGTTTTCTTTGCTACCTATATTTTTAAGCATGGTACCTTGCCCTGGACGGTCTGCAAGTCCAAACACCCTGATTGCACTTCCAGTTTCATACAGGGGTTAGGAAGAGGATCTGGGGGTAAAACGCCTTTGAAGACTTTCACATAGTCCTGTTTTCAGCCCCAGTGCTCTCCCACCCCTAGGGTTCCTTAGACCACTCTTCCTAAGCCTTTGGGGGCACAAGTGGACTTGCTTCGGACCCCTACCCTTAAACCGGCCAGGCAGCACCTTTCTCTCTGCTCTCTGTCACCTGCTCTCAACATGTTACCCATCAGCCCTCCAGACTCCAGAGGTTTGCTACCATCTCTACTTGACTCTTTTCCTTTCCTGTGTATCCACGTGACCTTGTGCCTCTTTGTCCCTTTCCCATAATTTACAGGGGGCTTCAGAAGGGAGTAGACGTGAAAGTTGGTGTCCCACCCGGCCCGTGTTGGGTACTCAGGACCTACACATAGTTCTTAATAAACTGACCGTTGATTTTAACAGCAGTGATGACCAAGAAAAATAAGGTTTTTGGCTAATTATTTTTCTCCTGAGGGATTAAAAAAAACACCAAATGTAGGAGCAAGAGTAGTAGGTTATTACTAATCCTTAGGAAGTAAATACGACATCACTGGGAGAAGACCCATCCTCACTGAGATTTTTGTTTAAAGCCATTCGTCTTAGAACATGACATTGCTGCTTCTTGAATCTCTTACCAGGCAGGCATGGTCTTTCCAGGTGGTTCAGCTCGTTTTCCTGGGGAGGAAGCTGAAGCCGGGGGCTCCACAGCTAAGGGTGGAAAGTCTTAGGTGCCTGCATGATGCTGAGGGTCTCCCCATCTCCGTGACCTCTGTACATGTGAAACCTGAGGGGGGCTCTCAGAGGATCCTGCCCATGTTAGGCTGTGTGGCCCCCTGTTCTGGGACAGAGCTGGCCCCAATGCCTGGGGGAAGGAAGAGCCTGGGTAGGAGAAAATAGATTTCCTCAAGTTCACAGTTCTGGGCTCTGCTTTGCCCATCTTATTAAAATAATAATAATAATAATAAAGCAACATCAAAATTCTAAGCCGGATTTAGAGTATGTGGCTGTCCTCTGGCTGCTTGAGTTTGGAGCCTCCAAATCAGTACTCAGTGGGTTTACTCATTCAGCCAGTGTTTACTGAGCTCCTACCGTGTGTCAGGCGCTTTCCACACGTTGGGGGCACGGTGGGGGACAAGGCAGACAAGAGTGAGCCGTCAGGGGGCTCCTGGAGGAGAGAGGCTGACAACAGGGAAATGAAGCACAGGGTCCTTAGTGGTGACTGGTGAAAGCTAAGGTGCTGGAGCATTCCAGGCGGAGGGAGGGGCGAAGAGAAGACCCTGACGGGGGTGGGGGGGGGTGCAGGTCAGCCCTTGGTCGTCGCATCCATCCAGTGGGGTGTGTGTGAGGAGGACCGGCTTCTAGGCACTTAGGGCCAAGCTCACGCCCAGGGAGCAGGAACGGCCCCCCCACCCCTCCCAGGGCCCCACTGTTGGCCCCGATGCGCTTCCCCCGCTCCTCTGCGTCAGGAGCTGCTGCTCCAGCCCTGTCCCCTCCAGCCTCCCTCATGCCTGAGTCACCAAGGCCCCATGAGACCAGCCTGAGTGCGGCAGAGCCCGCGTCACTGTGGGCTGCTCTTTCTCAGGCCGGTAGCACCGCTGGGAGATTAAACACATTCGCTTAGAAAAAGCAAAGAAATAGCTTCTTTTGATAACCAGCATCTGTTAGTTAATGGGCCTCTGAGAGCTGTATACAATTTAAACTTTTTATTAAAAAAAAAAAAAAGCCTCATTTACTCTCCTGGGAGCTTGCACTATGAAATTATAAACTGCACGGGGGTTTTTTTTCCTTCCCTTTTAAACGTGACTGAACATAGAATGGAGAACATTAATTTTGTTTTGTTTTGTTTTGAACTAGAACTATGGGTTTTACTTTCCCCTCTGTTGATTAAAGCTATCTTGGGTTTTATGTGGAGGGCTCTACAAGGAGCCGAGAAAGGGGCCAGAAGGCTGGTGTCTGTGGGCTTCTCACCCAGCCCCCTCGGCCCCCCAGGCCCCCGGATGACGCCTTCTTATTTCAGCTCAGGAGAGAAGGGCTTGTTGTCCTTTCTCCAGCCATGGTTCTTTCTGTCAGCATCCACTGCTCTAGAACCAAGAGGCCCTGGGAGGGAGGGCACCTCAGTCCAGTCAGGGGAGCCTTTAATTGGAAGTGGCTCATGCTGGGCCCCACGAAGGAGCTCTGGCTTGCTTTCCCCAAACACAGTCAAGGAATCCCACCCTTATGAGGGGACTGGAATCCCAGAAGGACACCCCAAGCCAGGTGCTCAGCCCTCGGGGTCTGGGGCCCAGCTGCTGGTGACCTTGGGCAAAGCCCGTTCTCCTCTCTGAGCTGTTAGCATCCTCAGGAGTAGAGTCACACCCCTCACCTCCCATGTTGCCCCCCAGCCCCACCCCGCCACCCCGGAAGGGATGCTGTGTCTGGTACGTGCTTGTGGCCTTGTCACAGGTCTTGGTGTGAGAATTAGCTGGGATCGTAAACATAGGTTTCCTCGACTGTATTTACTGAGTGCGTGCAGGCAGTGCTGGATGAGATGGCAGAGACTGACTCAGTCCTTCCCTGTTCCACGGAGCTTACAGTTATGGTAGAGGAGGCAGAGAATAAACATGAACGAATGAGGTCATCTCTGACGGTGAGCAGTAAGCACTACAAGATAGAGACTGCATGACGGAACAGGTGGGGATAGACAGAAGGACAGAAGGGGAAGGGAGGCTGCCATTTGGGGTTGCTGATGGTCGGCCTCCCTAAGCAGGTGACATCTGGTCTGAGACTTGAAAAGGCCACGCTTCTGAGGATCATGGGGAAGAGAGGCAGCAGTGACACATGCAAAGGCCCTGAGGTAGGAACCAGTTTGTTGAGATCAAGAGCCAGAAGGAAGGGCGGTGAAGCCCGGATGTGGGGAGGCACAGCTGGATCTTGCAGACATCACTGACCCAGGAGTGGGGATTTTATTCTGAGTGCATTGGAAGCTCCTAGAGAATTTGTAACAGGGCAGGGCAGTCGCCTGAACCGAAGGGGCATAGCAGAGAGCTGGGGTTAACCTCCACTGGTTTTATTCTCTTTCACACATTCCCTGGAAGACACTTCACTTCCTTTCTTTAGAACCATAATCCCCTTGGTTGACTTTAATAACCAGCAAGAACATTTTTCAGGCTGTTTAATTTTATTAAAAGATTCAAATTTGATGACAAATGGTGTCATGGTTGCCTCGAGCTTCGGATACAAGACTTGCTCAGCCATGGACACATTATCGCCACCCACCCTCATCCCCACCAGGCAGCGCACCCCCCACCCCGATGCAGTCTGAGACCGTAAATAATCTAATTATTTTTTGTACTTTGGTAAATATGCCAGGAACACTCATAGCTCTCAGACCTACAGAGACTATTAACTTGGTGGGTCTTTTTTCTTTTTAAGAACAATGGGTAGATAAGTTAGAACAATCTCGGCGGGCTGATGGGACCCCACACAATCTAACAGAGGACAAGGGCTTCCCTCTGAAAGCCTCATTAGCCTCACAGACAATGGTTCAAGATCAGTGATAAGAGCCAGAGATAGGGATCGGGCAGAGGAAGGACGGGACGAATCATAGGCACAGAGTCCCGGAAACCCTTGAGCCCACCAGGATGCCATTCAATTTCGCAGTGTACAGACAAGGCCTCGGGAACACGGGCAGGGTCCCTGCAGAGGCACAGCCTGTCCCCACCAGATGACAGTCCCCTCCAAGCAGAGGAGGACATCGGCACATTAGCATCCGGGCGAGCAGGCCACCTCCCCCTCCAGATGTTGCCGTGTAGCCTGGTGACCCCGACCTCTCCCTAGGATGGTCCCAAAGACACATTTGGAGGCCTCTCTCTCTCTCTCCTTGTCAGTTGAGCACAGAGAATCTTGAAAACAGAGGACGCCTGTACAGGGCTAATTACAGAGCATCTTAGTGTCCCTCCTATCATTAGTACTAATTACTTTCCGAAGCCTGGAAATGCAGTGCTCCTCCACAGACCTGCCCCCAGCAGCCAGCCGGGTGTGGGTGAGTGGGGCGCTCTTGGGGGCTCTGGAGGAGCGGCTTCCTTTGCAACCTGGCCCGGGAGGGCCGGATTCATCCACGTGTGGCGTTGACAGCTTGAGGCCTGACTCGCAGAGGCACCGGCAAGTGCAGACAAATGCCAGCAGTGAAAACTCAAGAAAGCTGAGCTGCCCCTGAAGAGACAAGACCTCCTCCAGAAAGCTGCCAAGTACCGAAGGCCCGAAGCAGCATCTTTAATTCATGGCCCTGGTTTGCGTTTGTATTGCTAAATGCAAATTAATAATCTTTAAACAACACTCCACAGGCTTGGCAGAGCGGCGGCGGTGGCATCCCCGTGCAGAACCTCGCTCCCATGCCACAAAATGCCAAGGACGGGGCGGGAGAAGGGGCTACTGCCCAGGAAAACCGGGAGCGAGCGTTTAGAGCCTTGAAGCCCTTGACATCGCCGTGCGCAGGTTCACGGTCAACACTCGGGTTGGACTGCTGACCGTGGGGCAGGCCTGGCGGGTGCTGTCGGACTCGGGCACTGACCCCCACCCCTGCCCCGGGACCCAGGCTGGCGGATGTCAGCGGGGCCGTGGAACGATCCACAGCAGAGCAGAGGGAAGAAGGGGCCCTTCTCGCGGATGCCTGGAGGAGTCTGTGCCCGGAGGGAGGCCCCCGGGGGGGGGGGTCCCTGAGGGGCAGCCTAGAGCTCAGAGACCAATTTTATAACCACTTGAGGAAGGCCAGCCCTAGAGCTAGGGGCAGGACGGGGAGAGGGGCTGCTGGAGGACATGGCCCCCCACCACTGAGGGGCTTCCGCAGAGGCCTGTGTGGCGGGGGCCCAGGGACTCCCTCGGCCACTCCGCCACAGAGCACCAGGGGTGCTTGGTAGGATGTGGGACGCTTCTCCGGGGTGTCGGGACTTGACCCGTCTGTGGGCCTTTGTCCGATGAAGAGCAGGCTTTGCCCGAGGGGGTCTAGCTCCATCTTGAAAAGCTCGTACTCCACGTGGGGGAGCCTGATGCCCAGCGGCAGGCACCCATTGGTGGCTGTGACGTCCCGCTCGGTTCCCAGGGACCAGGCCCCCGGGCCCCCGCAGCTGCTGGGTTCGGAGAAGTTGAGCATGGCCGTGGTGACCTGGTCCATGGGAGTCACTCGGGCCTGTGTGACCTGAAACACCAGTTCGGTGCCACCGAGGACCTTGCTAGAGGGCGTGCCCCTGGTGTAGCGGCCGGCTGCATAGACCGTGAAGGTGGGCTGGCGGCAGGTGGGGTCTGAGAAGTGGCGGTAATATCCTTCCCAAGAGCGGTTGTGCCCGTAGAAGGTGAAGAGCCTGGTGAGGAACAGCACGGCGGGGCGCACCTCGCACCCGGGGCTGACCCACCGGCCGCCCAGGCGCAGGGGCAGGGCCACCTGGGGGGGCAGCACGGGCGGGTGGTGCTCGTCGGAGCGTGCAATGAGGCTGCATGCTGGGCAGGGGCGGGCGTGGTGCTGGCAGAGGACAAACAGAAACAGAACAGTGATTGTCCGAGGAGGAGGAGTCAGGGCGCGGCCGGGAATGGGGGTATGTGGGGTCCCGCCCGTGGGTCACTCCCTGCCTCCCGCCCCCAACGGCCACTTTGTTCTTGTCGGATCTCAGTCAGCTCCTCCCTCTTCTGGGCCTCTGCACCTGCTGGCCCTCTACCTGGAAATGCCCCCACATATGGCCTGGCAGGCTCCTTCTAGTCTGGGTCTCAGCTCAGCGAGGCCTTAGCGAGAACTCTCCAGATCATAGACCTGCCGCTTCCTGTGTCCTCTTCTGTCCCTGCCCCCCACCCCTTAACTCGATGGTAGGCTCCCGAAGCCGGGAGGCCCTGGTAGCTACTCCATCCATCCCCAGGGCCTGGCATGGTGCCTGGCTCACAGCTGCCATATACTGATGGAATGAATGATTGGACGGATGCAGGAGAAATGCCCTGGGGTTTGGAAGGGGACTTCCCCACACCCATCCTGCTTGGTCCTGAGATTCGACCATTCAAGTTTATTGCCTTTCTCCTGGCCCACTGGGACCCCCCCCCCCCCCTGCCCTCCAGCCCTCACGTTTAGGAGCCTCCTAAGCGCCAGGCATTGTGCTCAGCCCTGCTCGGGCAGGTGTTACATGTCCTGGCCGAAGATGCTGGATCTCAGTGGGCCTGGCAGCCTGCCATGGTCTCCAGCCTGGAAGTGGTAGAGATGGGCTAGAATGTGCCGTCTAGAGTCTCTTCCCCATCCCTACCACACTGAGAGCTTCATTGTCCTCACAGCGGTGCCATCCCCACCTTGGGGTGGAGAAGGAAGGCTCTTGGAGCTTCAAGAACCTCCGCCAGGGAGGGTGAGCCTCGTTCCCTCACTGCCTTGGAAAGTGCGTGTGTTGACAGGGACGGAGGCCCATTAAAATACTCCTGCCCGTGGAACCCCATCGCTTAGAGCCTGCACCGAGGAGATGGTGGGAAAGAGATATAGCACCGAGATGTTCATTATAGGGTTATTTATAATAGGGGAAACCAGCCACCCTCCAGTGGTCAGCTACGGCCTCGGCCCTCAGTTGTCCCAGGCTGTGCATTGGCTTTGCTCCCTCGTTGGCCTTATTACAGTTGGCCCTGCTTTCCAGAGTCACAGAGCTGGGCTCTCAGTAAAACACATCAACGGGGCACAGGGGCCAAACCACAGTGTGTGGGAGAAGTCAGTCTGCATTTTGGAGGGAAAAAGCTCAGCAGAGGCCAAACAGGAACCAGATAGAGACATCTTGGTGTGGGTTTTTTGTTTTTTGGGGTTTTTTGCATTTGTTTTTGTTTTGTGTTGTGTTTTGAAAGGGAGCTGTTGCCCAGAATTTAGTCCAGAGCATCACTCTGAAAGGTAAATGTCCTGGGAACAATCACTTGTCCAAGCAAGGTTGATGTGGGAACTAGCAGACGTCCCCTGCTTTTGCCATTTCAGAAGGAAACCCCAGGCCAGAGGCGCAGGCAGGACAGGCAAGGGAAAAGAAGGGTATTTGGAGAGCCCGGCCAGGAAATCAGCTCTATTTTTTTTTCTTGCAAAAAACAAAAGATTCCCACAGATTGCTGTTGGGTGAGTTTTATGCCAAACAAGTGGCTTTTGGGAGTTTTCGTCTAGAAAGAAACTATTGGATGATTAAGAAACAGTTTGGCTTTTTTCTTTTTCAGATTGCCACACGTTCGGCTCTTGTTATTTGTGTCTGTGATGAACCTAAACTTGACTCGATTTCCATAATATGGAAGATTATATTGTTTTTGGTTTGGGGGGATTTTTGACTCGAGGACAGAGGCCTCGAAGGCACTTTGAAATGCTAGTAAATGGCTGCAGAAGTGTGATGGGAAGAAATGAGCAGGCTGGGTAGTTAGCTGGAGTGCCGGTAATTGGAAGGCTGGCTGATAAGAGTCTAATTTAGGCATTTTAACCCACATTCTGACTGGTGCCGTACTGATGCGTATTGACAGAGCAGAATGCATTACATCAAAATAACACCAGGGCTGTCCTCCCCGACTCCCCCCCCCCCCGCCCCCCGCAAAAGAGAGGTCTTCTGCAGGCGGGACATTTGAGATACTGGTTGGTAATTCGGGGCAAGTGGATTTCTGCATAACAGAAACAAATTGAGAGCTAGTGAGCCTTTCAGGTGAGAGATGAGAGAAACAGGCATCTCCTCCTCCGATGCGTTCGAAGGGGATGGAAGATGAAAACCCTTTCTGGCATCATTCTGCAGAGATCTGGAGATGCACGGGTTAATAAACAAGGCCCCAGCCAGCAGAATTCACACTTGTGCAGGAGCCAAACTCTTACTGGTTCAAACCTGTTACATAAAGTTATTTCTCAAACAGCACATAACAGTTTCTAATTAACCCCCAGAGGTGACACCAGGCTTAGATGATTTTGGTCGAGTGTTGGCTGATTGATTAGGATTCTACATCCAGGCAATGAATTTGGGGATCAAATTGGTTTTAAATTAACTTCTAAAAATGTTCATGTTTACCATCTGGTTTGGGTTATGGGCAAGGCTTGGACCCCAGAGAGCATAAGGTAACGACTAATTCGTTACTTGGGGGTTTATCTGCAGCATTTTCTTCTTTGAAATTATCTCTCTCTCTCTCTCTCTCTTTTTTTTTCCCGGGGAGGGGGTAGTTGCTGAGCAGATATTTAATTTAATGTCTGTACATCTGGCACTGTTCATCTATGCACACATTCCTGCTCTGCTTCTCGATCACGGGGCAGGTTGCATTGGCCATGCTGGCTGGTCAGGCAGCAGGAGGGCAGGGGTCTGCGGCCCCAGAGCCCTGCCTGGGGAGACATGAAAATTGTTATCCGCGGCGCCCCGGGGGTCCGTCCTTTCTGTGTTCAGAGCAGTTTGCCCTCCTAATGAGGTGGTGGGCGCCAGTAATCATCCCGCTGCCAGTGCCTTCCCCTGTCTAAGTAGGATCAACGTCAGACCAGCCTAGAACATTGGCTGTCAAAAAGAGAACGATTTTGAGGTCATGAAAAGAACTCGGGCTGATTTTCTGATTATGAGAACTTCTTGTGCTTCCTCTCTGCTCCCCAGATCCTGGGTTGGGAGGAGGGGGTGGGAGAGGAGAAGAGGGCAGCGGGGCTCATCCCTAGTGCCCTTCTTTGGGGTCCTCTAACAAGCTGCCGCTCCCAGAGGTGAGAAGTTGCCCATCTGGTTTAGTGAGTGCTGAGTACACAGTAGGCATTCAGTACATGCTGAATGGCGTGAGGGTCGCCTAAGGGCTCACTTGACAGGGGCTCCTGAACTCATGCATCCAGTCTGTTCGTTCTCACTTTTGAAAAATATTCCTTGGGTACTTAGTAGAGACATTCTTCACATGGTATCCTACCTTGACTTCATTTTCAATAAACCCTAACTGATAAAAGTTAACTTTTCTTGTAATTGCCACTGTAGGCAACAAACCTCTGTAACTTCTGGAACCTCTGACTTTGTTGCCTGTCTCCTAGTAACAGTGTTGCAGATACTGGGAACATGTTTGCACTCAATTAGGGAGAATAAAGGCTTCATAGTCCTAGTGTTCCTGGGTCACAAATTAATGCTTTAAAACGTGGGTAAGCAGTTTTAATTGAATTGGTTTCTGTTTAAATTCTATGTATTTTATTTTATGCTCCTACAGACATTTTTCTGGGGGTGGGGGGTGGTCCCGAGGCTTCACCAGCCGCCCCGGAGAAGTCCCAAGCCTCCCTCCCGTGTGGAACAGGCGCTGCTCTACTTGCCAAGAGTACATCACACAAATGAATCGCAGATCTTTCTGCCTGTGTGCTCATCAGGCAGGGAAGGGCTACCAGATCTCCCCCGAGTGGGGGCGGTGTGTTTATGACCACTTAATTTAAAATCGAGGTTAAGCACCTCAAGTGAAATTCACATTGGAGTTGGGGTGGAGGAAGTAAATCTCCCTTTATAGGGCAGCCTCCTGCCCCAAGGGCCGTCCATGGGTCATCTGGGAGCCTGCTGGAAATGCAGAGTCCCAGGTCCCACCCCAGGTGATGGCATCTTGAGAGCTGAGTCTGAGGAGTGCTGCTCTCCCCGGCATTCGTGTGAAGGGGTACACTCAACATCTCTAGCTCCAGATAATGGAGGCCCTCTAGAGAGGGCCACACGGAGCTTTTGGGGGAAACTTCCATGGGCTCTGTGGCCATCCAGCAGAGCCCTGGAGGAGGGCTGACCTCTCCCTTGTTCGTTCACTAACATTTATTGGCCCTGACTCTGCCAGACCCTGGGCGGTGAGTGGGAACCCAGGAGAGAACGGGGCCCCGCCCTTGCAGAGAGCCTTCTTCTAGGGGAGAAAGTAGCAATTAACAAACGAACCATGCAGCCCAGGGAAGCTGAGTGCTGGAAAATGTGCAGAGTGGGGATTGGAGGGAACAATCTGAGAGATCTGAGAACTGAGAGAGACCTGCCCATGCCCAGGTGCCTAGCAGGGGCAGAAGGGCAGGACCCTGTGGGGCCCACAAGAAGGATGTCAGGAGGATCAGACACAGACAAGCTGAGCAGTGGTTCCTTTGGAAAAACCAGCCCTGTAAAGACCCGAGAAAAGATGTCTCAAGCAGAGGGAACAACATGTGCAAATGTCCTGAGGCAAGCAGGCCAGCCTGGGGATGCAGAGAGGGTCCTAGGCAGGGACCAGACCATAGAGGGCCCACTGGGTTGGGGCTCAGAACTCGCCCTCCCAGGGCCCCAGACTCACCAGGGCACTCTGCAGCGGGCGCTGGTAGCCTGTGGGCCGGTAGTGCCGCCTCTCCACTTGGTCGGTGTGGATGTCCCCCAGGTATAGCTCCTCCACTAGCTGGGGCCCAGCCCGGGGCTGCAGCTGCAGGTGGCGCTGCATGCGGATCAGGCTGAGCTCATGCATGCTGAAGCCCAGGGCTTCTGTGCAGTCCCGCTTGGCCCGGGCACTCAGCAGCTCATACAGTGCCCCGGGCAGCCAGGCCCGGGCTGGGGGCAGCCGCTGGGCACAGTCCCGGCCTGCCCAGGTCTGGTTGAGGCTCCTGGTGACATCGAGCAGGGCATGGCGGCTGTGAAAGACGATGCCCACCTTGTGCAGGTGGTAGTCGGCCTCAGTGCCACCTTGGGTGACCCAGGAGGCCCGGCGCAGGCGGACCTTGCCCTTGATGAGCAGGGAGTGGGCAGGCTCCCGGCAGAAGGGGTCCCTATAGTAGAACTGGTAGGCTCGGAAGAGGCGGTTGGGGTAGAAGGTATAGGAGCGGGCAAGGAACTCGGGTCCTGGGCGCACCTCACAGCTGTCAGAGAGAGAGAGAAAGAGAGAGAGAGAGATGGGGGTTGGGCAGAGCAGGGAGAACCTGCACGGTGAGCCTCTCTCCCTCTGTCCTGGGCTCCTGCTCCCATAGCCTCTATTTTAGACCTCGGCCCCTACAGCCTCAGTTTCCCTGAGTGGTCTCAGCCCCACCCTTGAGGCCAAGAGCCATCCACTTGCCTCGTGGCCTCCACGAAAGCCTTCTTCAGCCAACATCCTCCCTCGTGGCATGGGTCCTCATACCTGTGAGTACTTACTGGCCCAGGAAGTACACAGACTGTGTAGCAGAGGACCTGGGTTCAGATCCCATTCCTGTCCCTCAGCAGCTGTGGGTACTGTCCAGCTCCTTCCTCTGTGACACGGAGGCATCAGACCCACAGTCAGGGTTTCCTGGAAGCGCGAGGCGCAGTGACAGTGCCCGGGAGGTGCTTAGGAAACAGAGGCTCCTTTGCACCATTTGGGGAACTCCATGCCGTGAGCTCGAGGAGGCAGTGGCCTCCCCGTTCTCTCCCCCGTGGATCCCTGGCACCTGGCCCAGAGCCTGGCATCCAGCGGACCCTCCCCGGGGCCTCACTGAGGGAATCATGGTTGATGGGCAGTTACGTCCAGTCTCCCCTTTGGTAGGTTGACTTCCCTGACCAAGTTTCATTCGTGCCTGTGACAGACTTGATCTAAGCCAGAGGTCACCGAACTTTTTCTGTAAAGGGTCAGATAATAAGTATTTTTGTTTTGGTGGGTCAGGTGGTCTCTAGAGCTAAAGCAGCCAGAGACAATAAGTAAATGCGGTGGGGTGGGGCACAGTTGTGTGCCAATAAGACTTTATTTCAAAAAAAAAAAAAAACAGGCAGTGGGCCAGACCTGGCCCCCAGGATGGCTTCTGCTGGTGTTGGAGAAAGCACAGTGTGAGGTTGAGCACAAAGGGAACCTAAATGACTCCTAGACCCACGGCCGCAGCCTAGATTGGGGGCAGGGGAGCCTCTGAGACTGCACTGAGGGTGCAGACAGGGTGGATGTTGGGTGAGTTCCAGGGGGAAACAGAGCAGGCGGGGCCCACTTCACTCGCCGCTGTGAACACGCACCACCGTTATGGTTACCTTCTCAGTAGTTTTCATAGCAAGGCTGATGGAGCAGAGGAAACGTGTTCTTACCCAGCACGAAAACAGTTCCCTTTTCTTTTCTTTCAATCTTTCTGATTATGTTAAGGAGAAAGTCTCTGTTGGAGCTAACATGTCTTTAACGCCAACCTCCCTTTTCTCCCAGAAAAAAAACAGACTCAGGACCTGAGGCAGGCAAAGAATCTAGCGAGAATTTACTTATGTTGTTTTGTTTTCATTGACTTTCTTTTTACAGTTACCTCCTATTTATGGCAGGTGGCTCTGCTCTCCCTATCCGGGGTGATATTACACTTCCTTTAAAAATAATTACAGTACGTTGTAAAGGTGTGCAGTTTTACTGTATACCAATTATACCTCAATAAAGCTGGAGAAATAAATGAATATATTTAGGTAAACAAAAGCAAGCTGGTTTAAAGAAAAATGGTAAGGAAATGCCAGTACAGGAGGTCGCTGAAGACAGAGAGGGGCGACTCATACACCTGAGGGTGGGCTAAAGTCCTGTCCTCACCTGCCTCTTGGACGGGGCTGGGGGTGAGAGAGATTTGCCTAGTGGGATGCAGCAGGCCACAGTGGACAACCTCAGTGGTTGCCAGACTCTGGATCATTCCCTGCATTGCCTCCAGGAAGCAGCAAAGCCTGTCTGGAGAGCATGAAGAGGAACTTTCTAGGGAGAAAGTTCTAGAAGTTTCTAGAGGAACTGTCCTGGAATGCTGTTGTCTCAGGGCAGAAGCAGACTGCACCCAGTTCTGACCTTCCCCACAGCCCAGTTCTGTCTCGGGGTGACCCACACCAGTGGCACCTGGATCTTACCTGGACTGTGCAGTCAGGGTGGGGGCAGAGCCTGGGAACACATCCAAAGTGGCTTTACAGAGCTCATGTCCCCTCCCTCCACCCAGAGTGCTAACAGATGTTTGGCAGTCGAGTTTCTCCCTGACCCCAGGAGGTGCCTGGAGGACGTGGAGAGGCCAGTCCCTGACCCCAGAACAGGACTGGCCCCAAGGGGATGGCGGGGGAGGAAAGGATGTACTAGGTGTGCAGAAGGCCACTGCCTCCCTTCTCCCTCACCCGGGAGGGAGGACTCAGACAGCTCTTGTAGATTTTGTGCCCCATGGATGAGGGTTAGAGCACAAAGCCCATCACCCCAGAGCAGCAAACAGGACGTCTGAAATGTCAGGCAAGCCTGTCTGGTTAGGAAGAGAATTCGACGGACAAGCAAGACACCCGGGTCCTCTTTGGCCTGCCACGTCCTGCCTCACGACCTTCGCACCAGCCTCCCCAGAGGAGCTCTTCCCCTGGCTGACTCTTCTTTCAGCTCTCAACTGAATGTTACCACCTCTGAGAAGCCCCCACCCTGGTCACTGACTGTCACATCCTTGGTTCTGTGTCCTTCATGGCAGAGCTTAGCACCATCTCAATTTACAACACTTACTTCTGTGTTCGCATGTCTGGGTTCTGTCCTCACAGGGGCTCCCCCATGCCTAGTGGGCACTCAGTAAGTATGGTATCCTGGGCGCTCAATATGTTGCACGGATTTCATCCACGGCCGCGTGCAGCTGGGGCACGTCCTGCCTGCCAGGCTGCGGAGGGGGGCCGGCAAAGCCACGTGTTGGGCAGGTAGCGGGCCTCTTGGACAACTGGATGAATCGTGCCGTGTGGATACTGAGGCTCGGAGAGGGTGAAGTCTCCCCGCCCAGGGGCCTGTGATCAGGGTCTTACCCGGTGGAGACCCAGGGCCCGTCGAGGCGTGGCGGCAGCAGTGCAGCGATGGGCGCTCTGTTGGGCAGCGGCTGTTGGCAGCGGGGTTCCCAGTGGACGCGGCTACCCCTTGCTGTCCCAGTCACCTCTGCAGTGCGGGCTGCAAAGCAGGCAGACATGCGTGAGTGATCCTGACACACTCCAGAAACTCTGCCTGCCGGGCCCGCCCTCCCAGCCCATCCTGGGCCACAGCAGGGTCAGAGAGCCAGCCAGGGTCTGCCTCTACCTCCACCTTGGCCCCTCCCCGGGGTGCCCAGCTCTGCCTTAGCCACACCCAAGTCAGGGTGCCTCGATCAGCATCTGGGCTCATCATCTCCTGGATCCCAGACACAACCCCCATGGAATACTAGCCTCCTGGAGGGAGACGGCCCCAGGCTCCGGAGCTGGAAAGCCTCTGAGAATTACTGGGCCACGCCAGACTCCCAGAGGGCCAGACCTTCCGAAGACTCACCTGCCGTGGCCAGGCACTGCCACGTGGTGGCTGAAGGACTCTGCACTCCAGGACAAGGGGCCCTCTAGACTCAGAATGAGGTGCTGGGGCAGTGGGACTTCACCCTCCCTCCCCCCATGCACCAAAGAGCCCAGGTCCTCCTTGGCTTCTGCCCCATGGAACAGGCCAGAACTGCTACCTGCCTCTGGAAGCCACTCACGTAACGTTCCCTCCTTGGTGCCAGGCCCGCATGCTGTCCGTCTGCACACCACGGGCCCCAGGCCATCACCTGGCACATAGTGGTGCCCAGGAAATGTGTGGTGGGTACCGAGGCTGATGCACACCGCTGACGGTCGGGCAGGGGAGGAATCGGAGGCTCGGGGAGGGTGGCTGTGAGCAGCAGGGGCCGCAGGCCCTCCTGAGTGACCCCCACGTATGCTCATCTTATGGAGACAAGCCAGGCTTGGCCTTGGGACTGTGCTCAATCTCTTCTACTTGCTGTCCCAAGGCGAGAGCATCAGGGTCTTCAGCTGCTAAAGAGCAGCGATTTCCCCAGAAACTGTCATTTCCACTCAGAGGCTTAGGCTTGACATAACCCAGATGGCGGGATGTGTGGGAAGCTTGGCGGCGAGCAAGGTCCAAATATTACAGCAACGGGCTGTGTTCAGGGGCGGCCGGCCTTGACCCGCTGGCTGGCCCCTGCAGTAGGCTTTCCAAAGGCACTTCCTCCCACCGAGCCTGTGGGCCAAGTGTTTGGGGGCCGGCTTGGGGACACAGGCCCTGAGGGGTGTGGGTGGGGGCCCAGGAAGGCTTGTGGGCTGCCTGGAGAAGCAAATGAAAGGTACGCTCTGCCCCCTTCTCCACCGCACACCACACCTTCCTGGCAACACCAGAGAAGGCCTGGGGAAGCCTGAGGTCCCCACACTGTCCCCTGGCAGCTGTCTAATGGGGCGTGTGGCACCCAAACGTGCTGCACCCCAGCAGCATCTCAGAAAAGTGAGACAGAGTAGATTTCTCACTTCCTGGAGGCCTGGGGTCTCATGTGGAGACTCTTGGGGTCCCCAGAGACCTGCAGAAAAAGCGCAGGTGAGGCCCGCCACAGCAGTGATGGCAGGCATGGTTTCTGTTAACCGCGTCCCACGGGTTTTAGTGGCTGCCTGATGATCTTTGCGACAACTCTCGGAGACAGGTGTGAGCATTAGCTTCCTCTTAGGGGCAGAGAGACAAGCTGGGTGAGCTGGGCTTTGCTTGCAGGCAGGCACAGGCTGCCCAGATGTGACAAAGGACAAAGCCCAGGTGGTCAGACTGGCCCGATGTTTCCACCGTTGGCCGCCTTCCATCACAGCCGGGGTAGGTGCTGTTTTCAAGACTTGGGGGGATGAATTTGATGAATGAATGAATGAACGAATGAATGAGCAAGCATGTAAAAATGCCGGCCCTGGGTCCTTGCTATATTCCTGGTGTGTCCTACCTGGTTTTAACCAGCCAAATAGGAGAAGTGAAAACCACCTCCCAGCCAGCTAGGGCTGACCTGGCCCCAAAGGGACACGTGGCCACTCGGGCCACCCGAGGGCTCTCAGTGCCACCCTTCAGGGTGCGTGCATAGCAAGGGGAGTCCTGAAAAAGAAGCCTGTGGGTAGGTCCGTAGTAACTTGGGCGCATCTCATTTCTGGAGGACCAGAAGCAGTACGTTGTGGCCCGTGGGCGGGCGCTGAAAATTGGGCCAAATGGCTAGCATGGCCCTGTCAGGGGTCCTGAGCCAGGGTGTGCCTCCGAGTCAGCATCTGGAACCTTCTCGTGCTCCAGCAAGCACCCTCGTTGGGAGACGCGGGGTCCCCTGGACTCAGTTCTGCGGGGTTAATGTGAACATTACCAGAGTCAAGGAAACCTACCTGGATGTGCTGATTTGGAGAATGTTGATTCAGAGAAGCAGAGAGAAGAAAAGGACCAAAGGGGTCAGCATTACTTAAAAATCGAGCTTGTGTCTCAGAGCAAAATAGCAAACGGGCCCTGAACATTATATTGACATTGTTTCCACAAAGCTCTGTTTCTTGAGGAAATGTTTTCTGTTGAAAAGAAAACAGGCCTTTTCCCCCTGTACGCTCTGAAGGCACCGAGAAGAGATGGCGCCTAGATGTTCCATTTTGTTGTGAATCCTCAGACCGCGTGTTCCTGCTGAGTGTGTTTTAGTTTGTCTTGTTTTTCGATGATTTAATGAAGTCAGGAGACTACACGAAGTCTCCCTGTATTCAGAACAAGACACACACCAAACACAAAACACAACTGGAGACCTTCTTTGTGGAAATACCAGAGTAGAGCCTACCATGGCCCCTTGGCCATTTGCAGAGCTTCAATGTAAAGGTTGCAAAAATTCAATCAACCCGTTACAAATGAATCCGGGCAAGTTGTTCTGTTGCAGCTTTTGAGGTAGCTTTTTGATTTTTTTCTTTCTCTCCCCTCTTCCTGCCCCCCCCCCCACTGCCCCTGAAAAGTCTTAGCTAAAGGAACATCTGAAAGCAGATGGTGCTGTGGGCCAATTGCACAACTTTTCACAGGGACCTGTTAGACTGAGTTCAATGCATGGGCCAAATTGATTTTTATCAACCATGGATTTTTAATTAACAGCGGTGTCCACTTACCGCCATCCATTATTTACTGTTTACCCACTAATTAAAAATTATGCTGCTTTTGCACTCGTAAGAGCAGGGACATTTGAAATTAGATAGCATCGTTCAAATTACCTGCAGAATTACATCCAGAGTGCCCAGTTGCTCAGACCAAGCTTCTGGGGTTTAAAATATGATCTGCTCCAACCTTTACATGTTACCGTGAGTCAGAATGCCAGAAACAGCCTACACAGGCCCACACCGTATGGAGCCTGCCTGGGATCTTAAGGGGGAAGGATGCTTGCTTTACTCTACCAAGCACAGGCACTTGGCTGAGATCGTCTGCATTTTGGTGGCGAGTCCTTCCAGCAATCCCAGAGGGAGCAGCCTGTCCGTGCATTCCACATGCCCATCATATCTGTGGACCAGCTGGGGTGATCTGCACAACCACCCAGCACATAGGTTCTGTCCATGCCCCCATTCTGCAGATGAGGAAACAGGTTCAGAGAGGTGGAGTCACTTACCCCAGGCAGACGCGTCTTATCTAATTAAAAAATAAAATTTTGGTGAAATGCACCTAACATACAACTCATCATTTTAACCGTTGTAAAGCGTACAAGTAAAATTCAGCAGCATTTAGGCCATTCCTCATGCTGTGCAGCCATTACCACTGTCTAGTTCCAGAATATTCTTATCACCCCAAAAGGAGGCCCTGTACGCATCAGTGGTCACTCTCCATTCTCTCCTCTCAAAGCCTGGCAACCACTAATCTGCTTTCTGTCTCCATGGATTTGCCTATTCTGGATATTTCCTAGAAATGGCATTAAAAATAGGTGTCCTCCTCTTATCGAGCCTTCAGAGCCCTTCTGTGCAGTGGACATGGTGATCCTCATTTTAGAGATGAAAACGTAGGCTCAGAAAGGTTCACACCCAGCTCCGCAATGCGCGTTCTCTTCAAAGATCGCGACAAGAGTGGGCCCGAATGAAAGGGGGAGGAGGCGGAGCAAAGACACGGGGTTTGTAGCCAGAGAAACAGGTCTTCGGAGATCCTTCTTTTGGAGGCAAAAAGCAACAGAAAAGCAGTCATCTTTCCTACCCTAACTGGCTTGTACTGTGGCCCCGGGACGGGTGCCAGGTGATTTGGGTGCAGCGGCGAACACTTATCCCGGGGGTTAGGCACTGATTTTAGAGGGTGTTAAAGGCAGCCACGGTTAAGGTAGCAAACTGGTGCTGTGTGGTCCGCATTGCTCAGGGCAAGACTACATTTTAAAAGGGGGGGTTGGTCTGTGCTTGATTTGAAAATATTAAGGAATGCTTTAAGTGAATAACCTTTAATAAGTAAATGCATAAGTGACTCATGGATAGCCCGAGGGAGGTGCACAGAACGAAGGGGGGCAGGCGTGAGGTTAACCCATCACTGCACCTCAGCAATGCAGAAGGACAGTGGCTGTGTGTCCTAGAGCAGCTGTTTCAAAAGACCACAGATGGGGTGACCTAAACAACACAACTTCATTCTATCTGAACCGGCAGCCCAGAAGTCTGCAATCAAGGTGTGGGCAGGGCCGTGCTCTCCTGAGGCCCCAGGGGAGGATCCTTCCGGTGTCTTCCGGCTTCTGGTGGCTCCAACCATTCTTTGGCTTGTAGATGCATCGCTCGGGTTTCTGCCTCCATCTACACGTGGACTTCTTTTCTGTCTTTCCAGCGTCGTCAGCCGCCACATCCCACCATATTTCTCTATGGGGTGTTCCTAGGGAAGAACAAGGAGGAAACTTTCCTGCCTCGGGGCTGTTGCACACGCTGTTCCTTAGCCAGAGCACTCTTCCCTCTGCTTTGTGCTGGGTTCTTCCTCTGCACTGAGGTCTGAGGATGAATGGCAGCTCCCGGCAGGTTGATGCCGAACACCCCCTTCTGCTATTTTCTGCTCCCTTTTTGTTCTGTGTGGCACTCATTGCAGTGGACAATTAATTACTTGCTTTCTTTTATTTACTTTTATTTTTTGGCTTTTCCATTTGAAATAATTTCAGACTTACAAAAATGTTGCAAAAGCGATAGAAAGTTCTAGCATACCCTTCATCTAGTTCCCCAAATGCTACTATCACCCACAGACATAGTACTTGATCAAAACCAGGACATTGACACCGACACAGTGTTACTAACTAATCTACAAACCCTAGAGAGGTTTCACCGACTGCCCCATCAGTGTCCCTTTTTCGGTGTAGGATCCAATTCAGGATCACACATCACATTTATTTTTCTCATCTCCCGTCTCCTTTAACTGAGAACTTCCTCGGTCTTTGTCTTTCACAACCTTGACACCTTTTGAAGAGTACTGGCTGGTGTTTTGTAGTGTGTTCCTCAATTTGGGCTTGTCTGAGGTTTCTTCACGATTTAATTCAGCTTATGCAGTTCTGGTAAGAATGCCATAGAGGTGATATTGTGTGACTCTCAGTACATGGTGTCCCTTTGTCCCAATACTGGTGATGTTCACTTTGATTACTTGCTTCAGGAGGTGACTGCCAGGTTTCTCCACTTTTAAATTACTACTTTTCTCTTTGTAATTAATAATTATCTTATGGGGATAGACTTAGATCATGTAAACGGCTTGTTTTTCATTATACTTCCCCCCACTAATTTTGGCATCTATTGATGACCATTGATGATTCTTGTCTACGACAGTTATTACTGCAGTGTTTTCCAAATGGGCATTCCCTAGTTCCATCATCCCTTCTGAATTTACTGATTGGAATTGTGCTGTAAGGAAGCATGGTCTCCTCTCCCATTTATCTCTTTATTTAATTGTTATTTGCATTAGTATGAACCCAGATATATTTATTTTATAGGTTACAATCCATTGCTATCATCTGTTCATTTTGTTGCTGAATTGTCCCTGATTCGGTCCGGAGGAGATCCTTCAACTTAGCTCTTGTGTATCTTTCTACATGACCTTGTCATTTTTGTGAGCACATCCTCATTTTCTGGTGCTGGAAGATCTTCCAGGCTCATTTTGTACTTTCCCTGCCCTTGCCCTGGAATCAACCATTTCTTCAAGGAGTCCTGGGTCCTTTTTTCTGGAGGATGGTGTTTAGAAACCAAGATCTGGGTGCTAAGTGTGCTCACTGCTACTGGGGCATCCCTCTAGGTCCCTCAGCTTTTCCTTCCTCCCGCCCTCCCCTCCCTTCCTTCCTTTTTCTTTCTTCCTTCTTTCTTTCTTTCTTTCTTCTTTCTTTTTCTGTCTCTCTCCCCTTCCTTCCTTCCTTCCATCCCTTTCCTCTCTCTCCATTTCTTTCTTTCCTTTCTTTCTCTTTCTCTCTCTCTCTCTTTCTATCTTTCTTTCTTTCTTTCTTTCTTTCTTCTTTCCTTTCCCTTTCCTTTCCTTTCCTTTTCTCCTTTCTTCCTTCCTGTCTCTTACTGTCTTCCCCACTAGTCTGCCTGCTCATGAGGACAGGTCTTTATCTCTCTTGCTTACTGCTGATTCTTCAGCATGTAGCAAGATGCCTGATGGATGCTCAATTCATATTTGTTGTCAAGCCACGAAAGCACTTAGAACAATGCCTATTCATAGTAAGTGCTCAATAAATGCTAGCTATAATTGCTCCTTTAGTTGAATGAATGAATAAATGACTTGTGAACCATAAGACTGATGCACATGAGCTCCTTGTTGACACTTCTCCCACCCTTTGGGGTTTCCCCTCCTAAAAATCAGCTGGTGATCTCCATTACATGTGTGGCTATTCGAGTTAGGTTTGAATTGAAACAGAGAAAGAGAAGGCTTATAGTTCTTGGGATCACTAACAATCTGGCTAGGGGTGAAAGGATAGTAGGTAAGGGAGTTCCCAGCAGGCTGGGGATCTTGGATGATCCATGCAAATAGAGAGGAAAGAGTAGGTGGAGATTTAAGTGTGAGCATCAAATCCTGCAGAGAGCTTCGAGGACAGGCTGGATCCAGCAACAGAACCTGATGCCAGGTGCTTTGCTTGAAAGCCTTTGTGTAGCAACCCATCCCAGCCAAACCAGGACCCTGATGTAGTTGCACACCCCAGGGAAGGCTCCACCTAGCTCATGGCACTGTTCAATAGAAATAGAATGGGAGTCACAAATGTGAGCCATGCATGTGATTTTACATTTTCTAGTAGCCACATTAAAACAGCTAGAAAGTAACAGGTGAAATTAATTTTAATGATATTTTATTCAGCCCCCAATATTATGTTTTAACATGTAGTAAATATGAAAACTATTTATATGCCTTTTTTTCATAAAAGGCTTGGAAATCAGGTGTGTATTTATAGTCTTAACACAACTCAATTTAGACTGGCTGCGTTTCAGGGGCTCAGGAGTCACATGTGGCTGGTGGCCACCATACTAGACAGCTTAACTCTGGCTCAAGCATGGAGTGCATGTGTCACATTTTATTGTATTGGAGGTTTTCAAGCTGGTTTCTGAAGACCACTGGCAGCTTTGGGGGGAGAAAAGGGGAGACCCGGTGAGTGGAGCTCTAGCCCCCACACCCAGCTTTAGCCCAAGTAGCCCCCTGGTTTATATAGTGGGATGCTGATTAAGATCTGCTTTGAAAAAAAAAAGTGTTCTTTTGCTTAAAAAAAAAAAAAGTCTGAACTCCTCTGGTTTATTTCAAAACCCTCAGCTTGAGGTAATTCACCTAGAATGTTTGGACTTGGAAGCTTACGCACATTTTAAATAAAAATCCCCACCCCAAGAAAGAACCTCTCTTGATTAGAGGTGGCTGCCTTTTACAAATTGAGATGTGCTGGCGTGCAATGGTACACGCTGGTTGCTTGGCCAACAAGCTTCGGAAACCGGCTGTTGAAATGGCAGCCGTCACTGTGTTGCTACAGCAAAAGATGTGCTTTCCAATGAAGTCATTGCACAAAAGGCACGCAGAGTTTCCATTTAAACTCCCCCGAGAAGGTTACAGATTGTCATGCTATGGCAGTACCAGCAAATCGCAGAAATATGAAGACAAACTCTGAATCCTAAGGAGCCTAAACTTCCCCTCTGGTGTGGATGGCTGGTCTTCAGATCCCTCACATGTCCCTCATTTGGCCATAATTGAAACTCATCATCCATCTAATCCGAGGCCTTTGTGTTCAAGGCCGAGCTGTGGGGACAGGGGAGAGATGGGCTTTGCGTTCTTGGAAACCTCAGAGATGGTGTGCGCTAGAAAAAGTACACTCCACTGTCCACTCCCTGCAGCATCCTGGACTTTGAAGCACGCCCTCCTTTGCTGGCTGAGCTCGGAGAGTGGAAAGTCGCCCCGAGGAATTCTGGAGGGACTGGGTGCCTGGAGAAGCAGATTCCCAGCTGGCAGGAAGGAAGAGGGCATCAGAGTCAGATGTCAGTGTGTTGAAAGGCTAGTGAAGGGCAGAGCTTGGTTTGTCCCTGTTTACCCAGTTCTCCACGAAAAGTCCCAGGTCAGGCCAGACCACGGACAGGGTGGGTGGAAAAGGTGGGCCTCACTTGGTGTTACCTGGAGGAGGTGATTGCTCTATGTTTGTGTTTCCAAAATTGAAAACATTTTGTAATGGGGAGCGGCTGGTCATGCAGACATCCCCCCCACAGTGTTGAGCATTTCCTGCAGAGGGAAAAGGAAATGTATAGCTCCTGGGATGGGAAAGGAATGGGGGGTGGGTGGTTTGGGAGATAAGTCTGCCCCATCAGGCCTGGCTCATCAGCCAGTGTTTTTTGTTTGTTTGTTTAGGAATGTTCCGGTACACAAACGGTTCACATCAAAACCCTCCCTCGGCCCCATGATAATGCTAATTACTCCTCGTTCTGGCTGGGGCTTCCACCCAGATGAAAACTGGGAAAGCCCAGCCAAAGCCCAGCTGTTTCCAAATAGCCAAGGCATTAGGGTGATTGATGGAAGTTTTTGCCTTTTCACCCAGATGTTCTGGTGTCTTGGAGACAAGGCCTCATCAGCTCAACTGTAGCGCCTGTGTTCCCAGATCTGCACGTTGGCCCCTCGATGTTCATAATTTATGCCAAATCCAGTCAGTGCTGTCCAATGATATCAGCAGTTCCGACCCGTGCTTTGAGGAGGGGGCGGGGGGCGTGGGGGGCTCGGAAGGATGGAGCGTGGGCTTCCCCAGGGCTTCTGGGTGTGCCCAGGCCGATCATCCTGGTGCCTGCCATAAGGGTATATAGTTCCAAGTCAGTATTTGCTCAATAGAACGTGTGTCTTAGAAGTCTCCCTCGTTCGCCCTCTTGGTAGAAGATTGAAGCTTTCATTGTTCTACAGAACAGGAATTTGGTAAGACAATCACAAGGTTTTGACACACTCAATAAGAAAGAAGACGTGTGTGTCATCGCGGTGAAGACTGGAAAAAAGCAAAGGAAAAGGGATCTTCGGGCCGACCGTTGAGGAGCTTAGCTCTTCATGGGGCCTTGGGAGCTGGTTCTCCACCAGCTCTTCCCTGGAGGGGCCAAGAACGTATTGTCCCACGGAAATGTTAGGTCTTGAAGAGAGAACGACGGAGGTTGGTCTGTTGAGTGTCTTTGGGCCTGAGAACTGCCCGGAGATGTGGGGGGTCGCGGGGAGCAACCCGGGCGTTGGGGGAAGTACACCACTTACCGGGCTGTTCACGGGAGTCTCCACAAGGGGGCCCTCTTGAGCTTTGGTTGGGGCGGTTGGGCGCCCCGTGTGAGACCGGGCACCACGTCCTCCAGCGTCGGCCTCCAGCCCGGGGCCACCGAGGCTCCCTCGTCCACCCTGACGTCGGTGAAGAGCGAGCCCATGGAAGTCCAGCCCTGGGCCCCATGCCTTCTCCCACGGGGCGTCGTTTCTACTCCCACAGAGAACGTATTTGGAGACTGAAGGACATGGGTAATGGGGTCACCTAGCCTTGCCTCTTTTCCAAGAAGTTTGCAGCGCGGAACAAAGACTCCAATGGGAACCACAAGAAAGAGCATCTAGGAAGCTTCATAAACAATGAAACAAAACATCCTGGCTCCTTGAGCCTTTCCCTTAAACACAGAGATGGGGGAGGGGAGGCCTTTGGGTCAGCGGCGACAGGAAGCGCGGAGATTTTAAATGCAGGAAAATTATTGTAATTTCACAAATCAATTTTTCTTACATTGCGTTGAGATTAAGTTCGTGGTCTCTTCCATACATTGAAAATAACGAATTTCCCTAGAGAGCAATTTTGTGGGAAAACCTACATCATGTTTCGAAAAACCCATTTTGTTAGGAGTTACCAGATTTTATTTTAAGAGAAATGGTAATATTTAATTATGGCATTATTTTACCGTCTAGAAAATTAATGTGCTTTCCGTTTCAGGAGAAAGGCCTGCTGTAAGGCCGAACCCTATTTTTAAATTACCATACAAATAGAATCCCAAAGACGCAAATATTGGCTTAAGTGTTGCAGACGAGGTCCAGGAAAATGCGTTGGTTCCTAAATGTTAAATAAACAGGCTTGTAATTCTTGCCTTCCCCTGCGACCCCCGGGCCAGGGCAGTCTCACGCCGGGGAGGCACACACGGCTCACGGCGGGGACGCAGTCAGTGCGCAAGGGACAGCTGCCGCCGATTTGTCATCCGTGTCCTGTGACCGTCCCGGGAATGGGCCCACATTTCTGTAAAGCCAAAGCCCACATTTACTTCTCCGCTTGGTCGTGCTAACAAGCCTTTGGGGGTGGGAACCGTCATTGCCCCATCTTACAGACGGGGAAACAGAGGCACAGGGAAAGGAGAGTCTGAGAGTGTGTCACATCCAGGTCGGTGGGTGGAAAGGCCCAAACTCCAGACCAGGTCCATTACCTGTACATTCTGGCTTCTTTCCACCCCCACAGAGCCCCTGGTCCTTGCTCGCCATTTATTGAGCACCTACTGTGTACCTGCCCCCCCTCCCCCCTCCCCTGGTGGCAAAGCTGCTTCTATGATGGCTCAGGGTCTGATATTCCGAGCCAGGGCAATCAATAGAACCTTGGAGATGTTCTGCCCAATGCTGATCCCCTTTGCTGATGGGAGATACAAGGAGGGGCCTCCAGGAGGGGCCTCACCGCCTACATGCGCCTTGAGAGCCTTGCAGGGTGAGGAGCTGCTTGACAGGTGGACGCGAGCCCTAATGGGCACTCGGGCAGAGGCTGTGAAGGTAGCAGGGAGGTGTGAAGTAGCAGGCAGTCTGAGGAAGACTCAATTAGTCCCCGGGATGGGCGGGCACAGGACGAGGGGGGAGGCAGGCAGCTGCGGGAGCGACGCGGGGGGCCCTGGGAGCCACTTTGGGGGGTCTGGAGTGTTCCTCAAACAGAGGGAGCCACGCGGGAGGCTGAGAGCAGGTGGGCGTTCTGAAAGGCAGGGCTTTCCAAGGGCGCCGTGCCTACCTGGGGGACACTGGCCAGGATTCGGGGGGGGAGCACGATGGACAGCTTACATCTGATTAGTGACATGTCCATTTTGATTCGGTTCGATAACTGGCACATTGGGCCTGGGATTTTGTTAGCACGAGGCTAACGCATACAGGGTTAGGTTGTTTTTTTAAAAAAAGTGAAAATGAGTTACTTGCTTTAGAGAGAAACGGCGACCCAATTACAGGACAGTAGCGGTCAGATGTGGCCAAATTGCTGTGGTGGCGTATGGTGACAGGCAGGCGGGGGCCAGGGCTCGAAGGCCTCCTGGCTCGTGTTAAGGATGATCTACTGTGTGTGTGTGGAGGGGTGGGGGGGGGTGAGGTGGGGAAGGAAGGGCTCGAACCCGTGAGAGACAACCTCAAATCCCAGGCACGGAGGCGAGGCTGGGCAGGTGGTGTGTAGGGGCTGGCGCTGCTGAGATGTGGGGTGAGGGCAGGGAGGAGAGGTGCTGTGGGTATGTGGGTTCTGAGCCTGGAGCCGAGAGGGGATGGTGGGGCCACTCCTGAGATTGAGAACTGGGGAGCTCTGTTTCTGGGCTGTGCTGTTTGAGGAGCTGATGGGGCATCCAGGAGGAGGCAGCCCTCATGGAGGGCTCACTGGGGACACCCACCTGTCCATGGTGCACACATGGGGGCGAGAGTGCAAGTCGGCCAGGGGCAGCATCCCAAGGGAAGGGCCAGGTGGGGCCCAAGGAGGGCCACTCAGAGGGAAGCAGAAGTGCTGGGAGCAGGTTGTTCAAAAGTGGGGTTGCAGATAAAACACAAGATGCACACTTAAATTTGATTTCCAGATATATAACGCAACATTTTTTAGTATCAGTGTATCTCAAATATCGCACGGATGAGTGTAGGCGTTTGGAAGAGAGAGAGACAAAACCAGAGGGATAGAGAGATTGTGTTTTATGACTTAATTATTATTTTTATATAAGATCTTTTATGCCATACACAGGGCAAGAAAAAAATGAATCAGAAGATACAGAAAAGCATGAAGGTGATATAAAAGCTCATTCACAATCACCTCACCCACAGTGCATTGCCATTAACCTGCTGGTACACATTACCCTTTAGATTCTAGAGGCTGGGATGCAGGGAGAGGCAGAGCGCAGGGGCTCTGGTGCCTTTTGAACTTCTGTCTCTATAACAATGCCTGGCCCATGGCAGGCACACAATACGTTTCTGCTGAATGAATGGATAAATCTTTCTAGACTTTTTTTCTTTTATACACAGATACATGCATTTATTCCATTATTGTTTACAAAAATGGGACCATTTTATGCATATTATTTGAAACCTATGTTTTTAACTTCATAATAGATTTTAGAAATCTTTGAGGAAGGTTGGCTTTTTAGGACTGGAGGGACTAAGGCATATTCACAGTTTTCAAGGGAGGAACTGGAGGAGATAATGAAGTGCCACAAGCAGGAGATGTAATAACCAGAGGAAGCAGCTTCCCTCATCAAGAAGAGTCCAATAAAAACGGGCTAAACTCTTCAAACAAAAGCAATACGTGGCTTGCAGTGGAATTTTCAAAATGTATAAAAAGGTATGAAATGAAAAGCGAAAGTTGCTTTCTACCCTGAAGCCCCGGTTGCTTTCTCCAAAGTGAATCATTTTAAGTTTCTTGTGCATTCTCCCAGAAAATGGTTTCATGCCGATCTCTGCATATAAATGTATATGTTTTTTATTTGGCTATTAAAATTTTTTTATGAATGCAATCTTTCTATACACATCGTTCTGCATTTTGCTTTTTACACTTAAATTATCAGGGATATCTTTCCACTGTAGACGTATCCCTTTGTGGAAAGGTAAGAGAGTATTCCATTTTATAGATGAATCTTGAGTTAACTAGCCAGTCTTCTGCAGATGGTCGTTTAGATTGTGGTCTTTTTTTTTTGGTCAGTTTGTCTGTCTGTTGCTATTATTACATACGACAGTATGTTGGACATCCTTTTAATGTTTTAATGTATTTTGGTGCACATTTTGCATGTGTCCTTTGGAGAAATTCCTAACAAAGAAATTGCACATTTACTATTCTGCTAGATTGGACCAAACAGTCCTCCAAAAATGCGATTTCAATTTACTCTCCATCAATGGTATAGAGAGAATTTGACCACACTGGATATGATCAAAATTTTCACTTTCTGCTATCTTGCATATGAACAGTGGAAGAGAAATTACAAGTTAATGAACATTTGTGGCTAATCACACATTTCTGTGCCTGTAAATAAACAAGGGACACAAGTTAATAAGCAGATACTCCACTAACTTTGATTCCCACCCTCTGTTTGTTCTCACTGCCACCACTCTGGGTCAAGCCACTATCCTTTCTCACCTGAAAACCTGACAGTTACCCCTCACCATTTTCCCAGCATCCTCCCTCTGCCCCCTGTAATCCATTCTCCATGGAGCAGCAAGTGTGATCTTTAAAAAAAAATGTGGATAAACATCCTGGTTCTGCAGTGTGGTTCTCTGACTCTTCTGAGGACACCCTCACTGTGCACAAGAAGATTTGAGGTAAAGTATGATTTTTTAGATAGTAGGAAAGCCCCTGAGTTCCCTGGCCCCCAGACCGAGCTGAAGTGGGACCAATGGAGCCCATCCTGAGGGCAGATGTCAAAGTCAGCATTGCTGTGGTGAGAACCAGGGGACAAATCAGAGGTTAGGGTGGTCCCAAGTTGCTGCTGCCTCTTGACTCCTGGGAGAAACAAATATGAATGTTCTCTTGAGAAGAGCATGATGACTTTTTCCAAGAGTTTCCATGGACTAAGACCAAACAGACATTAGTTCCCAAGTAAAGATCACCAAATACACAAGTAAACAACTCGCTATGGACTAAGAGTTAGCAGAAAGAAAAAACTTACATCCCAAGAGCATCAGATATTGGAATTACTATCACAGGGAAAAAAAAAAGAAATGTATGAGATGTTTAATAAACTAAAATTTAGAATAAAAAAAATGAGCCACAAACATGAGCCTATAAAAAAATGACCAAGCAGATTTGGAAAAAGAACCAAATAGAACCTTAAGAAATAAAAAATATAACTGTTGATACAAAACCTTAGTGGCTGGATCACAGAGCAGGTTAGACACAGTTGAAAAGGGTATTAGTGAACTGGAAAATAGATGTATAGAAATTACCCCAAATTCAGGAAAGAAAGAGAGGGGGCTGAAAACTTAGGAAAGGAGGTCGAGAGACATAGCAGCTGTTTGGAGGAAGTCTAATGTCTCCTAGAAGGAGAGAAAAGGCAAGGTAGCAGAGAAGCCGCAGGTGGGGAGACAATGTCTGAAAAATTTCCAGAAGTGATAAAAGACACCAAACCATGGGTGCCAGGAAGAACAGTGAGTACCAAGCAAGATTAATAAAAATAAACTAACCCTTGAACCTCTAGAACACTAATGGTAAAAAGAGGCGAAGAGAACCATCAGCCTAGCTTTGTGCACCCAGCCAAATAACCTTTCAAGAACAAGGATAAAACAAAGGCATCTTCAGTTAAACAATACTGAGTGTGGTACCAAGAGGACTGCTTTTCTAATGACCTTTTATACAAGGGAAACTGGAGAAGGAAGGTTTGGCTTTTAGAAAGACTTAATGAGTAAAGAATTTGAAAATATTGTAAATCCACACACACACACAAAACAAATAAACTAATAATCTCTAATTTTGTGGGGGTCAAAAAAACAAAACAAAACAAAACAACCCAGACATGACTAAAATACTGGAAAACAGCAGTATGTGATTTTGGAGAGGAATATTTAGGTTAGTGTTCTAAATTCTTTGCATTATCGGGAAAACAATGAAGATAGTAAGTGTTAGGGTGTTATAATTTCAGACGTAGCCACTGAAGTAATAGAAATACTGTATAACTTCTAAACCAGAAGAAAGAAAAAAGTAATAGGAACAAACACAACCCAACTCATCTTTTAAATATATATATATCATTTATTTATAATATGATTTATGACATATATAATATATATGTCATATATAAAAAGCATATATAAAAAGAAAAAAGCATAAAAGCATCATTTGTAGAAAATAACAAGACAATAGAATTTGTAGAAAATGAGAAGACAATAGAAACAAATCTGATTTACTTGCCAGTTAGCAGACATGATCAAATTGGATTTTCAGAACCCCTGCTATATGTTATTTACATCTTGAAGCATAAGGACACAAAAAGGTTGAAAGTAAAGTGAGTGAAAGCCACTTACTTACTAATACTAAATAAAAGGAAACTGATGTCAGATAAAACAGGATATACTAGGGGCACCTGGGTGGCTCAGTCGTTAAGCCTCTGCCTTTGGCGCAGGTCATGATCCCAGGGTCCTGGGATCAAGCCCCGCATTGGGCTCCCTGCTCAGCAGGAAGCCTGCTTCTCCCTCTCCCACTCCCCCTGCTTGTGTTCCCTCTCTCGCTGTGTCTCTCTGTCAAATAAATAAATAAAATCTTTAAAAAAAAAAAAAACACAGGATATACTGTAAAAAACATTATTAAGGATAGAAGTCACTCCATAAATGGTCCAATTTGCCAGGAAGTTATGATCATAAAGTAGCATCAAAACATACAAAGCAGAAATTGCTACAGACATAGAGAACTATTGACAAATCCATCATCCTTATGGAAGATTATATAGCACAATGTTCTCAATTATTTATAGGTCAAGCAGACAAAAATTAGTAACATGCAGAAGATTTAAAAACACAATGAACAAATCTAATTCTTTTTATGTGTGTGTGTACACACATGCACGTGCATGTGTGCATATGCATGTGTATTGTATGTGTCTGTGTGTATAAAACTGTGCCCAACAATTAAAGGATGTGCGTTCTTTCCAAGCACATGTGCAACATTTATAAAAACTCTCTCTGTACTATGTCAAAGAATAAGTCTCAACAAATTCAAACAATTGGTATTAGGCCAATTACTGATCACAATGCAACTAAATTAAAAATGAGAAATAAAAACATTAAAAAAATTCTGTGTGTCTGGAAGTTAAAAACACTTCTTTTTTTTTTTTGTAAGATTTATTTATTTATTTATTTTAGAGAGAGAAAGAGAGCACAGTGAAGAGGGGCAGAGAGAGTCTTAAGCAGACTCCACACTGAGCGCAGAGTCCAATGCAGGGCTCAATCTCATGACCCTGAGATTGTGATCTGAACCAAAACCAAGAGTCAGATGCTTAGCCAACTGTGCCACCCAGGCGCCGCTAAAAACACTTCTAAAACACCCAGTTATCAATGAATAAATCAAAATAAAAGTTAAAAAAAATACAGAACTTACAGCTAAGCAAAAGTTGAAAACATTACATATAAAAACTTGTGGAATGCAGAGAAAGCAAGACTTTGAGGTAAGCTTATAGGCTTATAAGCTTATATTTAAAAGAGGAAGGCCTGAAAATTAAAGATACTTATCCAACTTAAAAAGTTAGAGCAAGAAAAATAGAGTAAGCCCAAATAAGGTAAAAGAGAAAATAAGCAAAAAAAAAAAAAAAAAAGCAGACATTAATAAAAAACAGAATAAATGAGGCTCAAGTTGGTTCTCTGAAATCCTTAATAAATTAGATAAATCTCTGGTAAGAGTTACCAAAAAAAGAAAAAAGAACAGAACAGTGGGTGGGTGGGAGAGAGAAGAGAAATAAAATCGGGAATGAAAGGGGGCATAACTACAGATCCAACAGAGATATTTTTGTGAAAAGAAGCTTATGATTCAGCATATGTAGCTGCTGTGTGAATAGCCTCATAACTGAGAAACTGAGCAGTGATTTGAAATCGTCCCCTCCCCCAAATAAACAGAAAACAAAACAGAACACTAAACAAAACAAAAAACAAGCAAATGAATGAAAAACCCAGGCCAGAGTGTTTTTACATGAGTTCTTCTAAACTTTAAAGAAAGAGTTCCTTCCAATTTTACATAAACTCTTGCAAAAAGTAGAAAAAGAAGGAGCATGCCCCACCTCCCACGTGAGGCCTCTCTACCGAGGGCAGAGCCCGAAGTTTATTCAATTTGGAAAACCCTCGTCAGAAAAAAAATAAAGTGCAAATGTATACAAACGACAAATAAAAAAGTAGATATTGACTTAGAAGGAGAAAAATATCACAAGAAATTACAAATTTTATAAAGTTGAAAGAGACCACAAACATTACAACAGCCAGGAGGACAGCACACTGTCTTTATCAATCAAACTGCAGTTTCTTCCAACATTTTGGGGATCATATCGTCTTCGGTCACCTCTTCATATGACAAAGATTTTGTACTTTCATTTTCTATGGCAAGAGTAGAAAGGTCATTCTTTTGCCTTTGTTGGCTGAAACTATTTTTGGTTACTAATAGTTTAGAAACTTTTTTTTAGTCTCATGAACTCACTGTTATAGGTCATACATTTCACGGGGTGTTATCAAAGTTTGGGAAATCTCTACCAAATTTCTTTCACAGATGAGCTATGTGATGCGAAGTAAGTTTCCATACACTAGCTCTGGATTTCTATGTTTCACAACTTGTCTCTCCACCACCTGCATAGTTTTGGTGACTGGTGCCAGAGGACAGACCCAAATGCACATTCCTTTGTGACAGTAGCTGCCACTACCTACCCGGAGGAAAGAGTATTCCTGAAGCCAATCCCACATGGGCTCAGATAGCAAGAATTAGCTACACAGGGAAGTTGCTGCAAAGCCCGTGATCATATCCCACTAAGTAAAAGGATTCCCAACTCAACTTCTCCTTAAGCTGAATCCCCAAAATGCCTATGGTCACTCCAACACTTTACAGCAAGAGGAAGGGATGGAAGGAAGTCAGGGTGGGCAGAGCCAGCAAGGAGCAGGAAGAGTCTGTCTCCTAATTGGTTAATGTTAAAATAGTTTCCATTTTCAATGTCTGCAAACCCTGATGTCCCTGTGAACACGTGGCTAGGGTTCCTGCCCCTTCCCAGGTTTTGGAAAGGACCCTCACAAGAGAGAGACCCTGAAGCCTTTGGAAGACAGTATGAGTGAGGAAGGAAAATTAAGGATGGGGTGAGAAAGTAAAGTTACGAGACAGTCTTATTTTTGGACATGGTTGCAAAAGTCCCAAATAAAATATTAGCAAATGGAATGCAGTAGTATGTAAAAAGATCATGCATTATGTCCATGTTGGGCCTATCCCAATAATGCAAACACATTTAATACTAGAAAAATCTGTTAGTGTCATTCACCACATTCACAGATTAAAAGAGTAAAACCATATGATCTACTATTCATAGATGCAGAAAAAGCATTTGATAAAATTCCACACCCATTCACAATTTTAAAAACTTGTCAAAAGAGAAATAGTTTTGAAATATCCTTATGCTGATTAAGGGCATTACTTAAATTTATACATTAAGTGACATTTCTTAATGGTGAAATACTGAACTTTTGCGATCTGGAATAAGAAAAGATGCCACCAGTTAGTTTCAACATTTACTGAAGGTCCTTGGAGTAAGGGGGGAAAAAGGCATAAGGGTTAGAAAAGAAATAAAATGATCACTATTTGTAGATGATATAATTATCTTTGTACAGAACTCAACATCTACAGAAAAATGGTTGGAAACAATATGAGTGTTTAGCAAGATGACTGGATAAAATAAATCAATGTAAAAAAATCAATTACATTCTATAACAGCAACAAATAGTTGGAGGGAAAAGACACCATTTACAATAGTAGTAAAAAGTTTAAGGTACCTAGGAATAAATCTCATAAAAGTAAGCAAGACAGATTTGGAGAAAATTATAAAAATGTATTGTGAGACAACAAAGATATAAAAAATGAAGTGACATATTAATGGATAGGAAATATCGAGAGATGTCTGTTCCCTTCTGATCCACAGACACAATGGATTTAAGTAAAAAATCCCATTTTTTTAAGGATCTTGACAAGGTGGTTATAAAATTTTACATGAAAGAGCAAAGTTGGCAGAAATTGAAGAAAAATAGGATATGGGGGCATGCTGTATCAGAGATCAAGATTTATTGAAAACTTGGGTAATTATAACATTGTATATTCTGTGAAGAGATAAACTGACCAATAGAATAAAGAGCTCAGATACTGACTCATGAAATTTATGAGCTTGATATACAATGGGACTCCTGTTCAGTGGGGAAGAGATGTCTATTCAACAAACAGGGCCAGGACGATTGGTTCTCCACGCAGAAAATGAAAAGAAATCGGAGCCCTTCCTCACACCATACCCCCACGTGAATTTCCAGTGGATAAAGAAAATGTAAAAGAATATGTTTAGGACCTCAAGGTAGCAAAGGATTTCTTAAGCAAAATGCGAAGAGTGTTAATGCTGAAAGACAAGCTGATAAATATGATTACATTAAAATTAGGAACTTCTGTTACTCAAAAGACACCATAAAGAGAATGAGAAGGAAAGCCACAAACTAGGAGAAGATGTTTGCAAAACAATAACCAGCAAAGAATTAATGTACGGAATATGTAAAGAAGTCCTACAAATCTTAAGGAACAGGCAAACAATACAATAGAAAAATAGGCATAAGGCACAAACCAGTATTTCACAGAAGAGGAAATGGAATAGTAAATAGAGCTGTGTGGAGACACTCAGACCCATTAATAGTCAGGGCCATGCAAATTAAGACCCAACAAAGTAGCATTTTATACTCATTAGATTAGCAAAAATTATAAATTCCCAAAATAGCAAGTGTTGCTGGAGATTGGTGGGAACCCTGCCAGGGGGAGTGTAAATTGGGATAATTACTTTGTAAAGCAACACTTGTAAATCAACTTTATAAAAGCTTACAACATGAGATCCGTGGCTTACAAACAGTTTCTGTGACTCGCAGTTAGAACTATGTTTAACATTAACACCCACTAGGCTGCACTCGAATGCGCACTCGAATGCACACACGTGCACGTACACACGTGTACACACATATAATGGAAATAGAAGTTTTAGGAAACAATACCGGCTCTCACTCTGAGCCATCTACTCTGTAGCATTCTCTTCTCTTCCACTGAAGAAAACACACTGGTGGGGCCCCACTAATGTGATTTCCTAACCCATCAATAAATCACCACTCCGACTGTATAACTCTTGCACACGTGTTACGCACACGTATTACCCACCCAGTGACGAGTTACAGGAGTGTGTGTAACAAACTTGCTTGTAATAGCCCAAGACTGGAAACAAATAGAATGTTTGTAGACCCAAGAGCCAAGGAATAACTTGTAGCAGCCTTATACACTGCAATATTAGACAGCAGCGAAAAATGGATACACTGTGGCCACACCCAACAACACCCACCTCCTAGAAACATTCCAGACACATAATATGGAGTGACAAAAGTGTGCCCAGAAGAACAAACACACGCAGGTTGCAATAGCTCTGAGATAGCTCAAGAACAAGCGTAGCTAAAACATATATTCAGGGCACACCTGCCCGGAAGAGGCAGGGAAGGGACAAACACAAGGAAGGGAAGGGAAGTTGACAGGTAGATAAAGTCACTGGCCAGGTTCTGGTCGGTCGTGTGAGAGGTGGGTTCACAGGGCCGCATTGTATATTATATTTCAGAGGACACAGAGTTTTGCTGTTATTGAGTATTGTGTAATAAAAATGGACATATGATCAAGTTGCTCTCCTATTTAAAACTCTTCCCATTTGTAAGTCCTACAGAATCCAGTCTTTGCCCTGGGATTCCTCCCATCGTTTGCTCCTGATGCTCTGCGCACCGTGCACACTGACCTCCTGTGAATTTTTTATATCACACCCGGTGTGATGCGCTGAATGTTTGTGCCCTCCCCCAAATTCGGATGTTGTAGCCCTGCTCCCCCCTCCACGTGATGGCATGTGGAGGTGGGGCCTTGGGGAGATATGAAGGTGAGATGTGGTCGTGGGGGTGGAGATTAGTATCCATGCCAGATGGGATTAGTGCCCTTGCAAGAATAGCAAGACACCCATGTAAGGACACAGCAAGAGGGTAAACCAGGAAGTGGGCCCTGACCAGACTGAGAATTTGCTGGCACCTCGATCTTGGGCCTTGTAGGCTCCCAAACTGTGAGAACTACATGTTTAAGCCTCTCTGTCTATGGTGTTTGCTAGAGCGGCCTGAAATGACCGACGCTCCCATCTTGTACTCACCCCAGGGCCTTTCTACTTTGCATTGTCCCGGGGATGCTCTTTTGGGATCTTCTGGCTCATTCTCATCCTCTCAGCTCAAGTGTCACCTTTTTGGTGAGAACCTACCCATGACCCTATCTCAAGTTGGGCTTTCTGGTGCCTCCTAGAGCCTGTTGGTCCCTGCTCCCCCGCCCCCAATAGGGAACAATGGGAGTACCGGTCACTACCTTCCCAGCACTGACCACTGTTAGTGCAGGTCAGGGCACTTGCTGATCACAGGCCTCTTCAGCTGACTGCGAGCTCAGGGAGGGCTGGGATGCCTCTGGCTCACTCACCTTGTCATCTGCCAAGCTTGGTGCCCTATCTCCCAGAGTCTCACAGCAAACATTGGCTGCTGGAACCAGCTACATGGTTTGCGGGGCCCAGTGCATATTTGAAAACACAAGGTCCATGTTCAGAAACTAAGGAATTTCAGGATGGTGACAGCAGAGCATTAAACCCAGCGTGGGGCCCTTCTAAGCGTGGGACCCTGTGGGCATGCCCAGGCCACACACCCACCAGGCCGGCCCTCTTGCAGATAAATGTGGGAAAGAACTGAGGCCTTAGCACAACACAGGGCCTTGGAGTCTCAGTGCGTGACCTAACCGTTAATGCATATTAACTCCCTGCTGAAGGCTGGCTTCTCCGAGGGGAGCCGGCAGGAGCCTCCCTGCTTCCCAACCCCTGGCACACACAGCTCTTCATCCTCCCTGTGCCTGAGGCTCCTTGAAGGCAAGGACCATGGCCGTCAGGCCCAGTGGCTGGAGCCCAGGCTGGGCCAGCTTATGTGGCTTTGCGTGAGATGCTGATGCTTTGCCCCTGGAAGGCTCAATTTCCTCATCTGTTCAATGGGTTCAGAAGCTTGCTGTGGGGAAAGGGGTAACAGGGGAGGGGCTTCCCATGGTGTCTAACTGTAGGGAAGGGTTCAGCCCGTGTGTGGGGTCCTGTGCGCAGGCTGTGGTGTGACACTCTGGGCTAGGGTGTGATGTCCTGGCTGCCGCTGCCTCCTGGCGCTCAGCTGGCTCCGCGGGGGCCAGGACCCCCAGCGCAAAGGTCACTGCTTGCGTGACTGTGGGCACCCGGCCCCCTCCCCACCCCTGTTCCCTCATCCTGAGCCTGGGGCTGATGTAGCCACATCACTCATTCCTAGAGCCGGGAGTGCGGACCACATGACAGACGGCGGCAGAGAGCTGCTCACTCTTTATGACTATTTTTACGAGCAGATGAGGGCAAGGGGCATTTCTATTCAGTCCCGCTTCCCCCAAGGTTAATGAGTTCAGGTTGGTTTTCTGAATCCTGAAAAGAAATTTTAGTGTATGCAATTACTGCTTTTATTTAGCCATAACCTGCGCCAAGCTCCGGGTCAGGCGTGGGAGGGCCGCCACGAAGGGGGATAAAACACGTAGCGGCACCAGAGGGGCTCCCAGCCCTGCCTGGAAGCCAGACCCCAGATAAATCGTGGCTGGGTGGTGGGCGAGAGGAAGGGGGTGTCATGAGGGGGGGTCTGGGCTGTGTTCTCCATTCGGTGGAGCAGCGGGGCCCACGTGCAGGTGCCCTGCTGGGGCCCGCGTGAGAGCCCGTCCGGCCCGCAGGTGTACATGGGGACAGATGTTTTTCAAATAATCTCGCGGATCAAACATAACGACAAATACTGGTGCGGACATGCAGATAAGAGCGGTTCCTTTGAGGAAGACGGGCCAGGAGGGCTCCCCAAGGTTGGGGCCCCGGGAAGTGCCTTTGGGGTGTGATGCATGGGGAGTAAGGCGGGGCTGCCCACGTGGGGCCCAGCGTGACCAGGGGAACAGCATGTGCAAAGACCCTGAGGAGGGGCTGAGCCGGCATGGACAAGGAAGAGAAGGAGCTGCTGTGGCCGCAGCCCTGCCTGAAGGGGGAGAGTGGGCCGAGAGGCCAGCCGTGGCCAGGAGGAACAGGCCCTGAGGCTCACGCATGGGGGCAGTTTGGACTTTATCCAGAGGCATCAGAAGCCCTTGGAGGGCGCTGGGAGCTGAGGCAGCCCAGGAAGCCTCAGCCTCCGGGGTGGAGGGTGCAGGGGCAGGAGACCCCTGGGGGCTTTCTGGCAAGGGAGGCCTGGGCTGTGCATGGAAGAAAGGGGGTGTCAGTAATAAGACTCTGATCTACTGTGAAATGAAACAAAAAGTAGGCTACCCAAACTCTGTGAAACAGAAAAGTCACTATTTGAATTTGCATGTACATATTATAATGCCTGAGCTCGCAGACCTGGTCACGAGGTCCCCCTGCAGAGCGACGCTGCAGGAGAGGGCCTGAGCAGGGGCTGCAGGGCCAGCTCCAAGGATGGCCCTGGGCCACCGGGTGGGCTGGGTGGGGGACGGCTCAGGGGACCCTTTGAGCCGAGAGCGCTGGAGGCAGAGCAGGTTTCGGGGGGATCGGTGATTGGGGTTTGGGGAGTTGAGTCTGAGGTGTCTGGGGGTCCCCAGTGTGCCTGAGGGGTGGAGGCCCAAGGGGCAGGTACGGGCCTGAGTCTGGCCCCGGGGACTGACTGCTCTTTGGGTCTCCAGGGAGACCCACTGCGGTGAGGCCCACTGGGAGGGCCCAAGGAATGGACTGGGAAGGACGCGCCGGAGCCCTTCTCTGTCCGACGCCAGTCTGGGCAATGTGGGTGTCCGCGTGAGCAGGGAGGAGTCAGGGCAGAGACGCTCAGAGGCGCTGTGGGCCAGTTTGTGTGGGCACCTGCATCTGGCCAGTGTGACCGAGGAGCTGAGACTTTGAATTATTAATAACTTTAAATTTAGCAGAGTTCCAGATTTACAGAAAAGTTGGGAAGATAGTACAGAGTCCTTATATATCGTCTCCCCCACCCCGCTGCTTCCTGACTATTAACATCTTGCATTATATTGATACATCATCATTAACTGAAGTTTATACTTTATTCAGATTTCCTTAGTTCTTACCTCATGCCCCTTTTTTTGAGAAACGGAATTTTAAATTTAATTTAAATTTGAAAACTAAAATTCAGTTCGGTGATTGGAGAACATCTGTGTTGGGACCCCTTGGGTAGGTGCCTGTCCTTTTCAACTGTGAATTGTGTGAAACCTAAATACAGATGGAGTATTTCTGATGGAAATCTTGTGTCTGAAATGGGATGTGCCATAAGTGTAAAACTACGTGCCAGATTTTGAAGACTTACTGTGAAAAAAGAATGTGAACCATCTCAATCATTCTGAAATTGATTACATGTTGAAATAACAATATTTGGGCTCTGTTGGGTTAGAGAAAATGTCGAATTAAATATATAATTGATCATGAATTGAAACAGATAATTGTATAATTTCATCTCATTCTGTTTACCTTTTAAACAGGGGGCTGCTAGACCATTTAAAATTGCATAAGTGGCCAGCATTCAGTGCCCACTGGCCACACTGCTTTAAGGGCAGGAGCCTGCAAGAGACAGAGGAGCATATTTGGGGAGTAGGAGCAAAACCCCAAGGAAGCAGGGATGTCAGAGCAGACGATGGGGAGCTGGGTGGACCTCTTGGCGCTGGGGGCTTCCAGAAACAGGGAGGGAGGAGGAGGGCAGGGCACGCTCAGAAGGAGCCCCACAGAGGCGGCAGGGACGGGGTCGGTCCGGGGAACCCTTGCAGAGGGCACAGGAGGCCTGACAAGATGTTCCAGGGACTTAAGGGGTCTGTCCGAGGATTGAAAGAGAGAAGGCAGAGAACATGCGGGTCCCTGGAAGTGGCCAGTGTGGGTGAGATCCAGGGATACCGAGCCTTCCCAAATCGCTCCTGTTGTGTGCAGGACACTGGCCCGGCAGTGCTGGTTGGAGGGCAGGTGGAAGGGCAGGTGTAGGGCAGCCTGGGTGGAGGCTGGAGGACTTGGTGGTGGGGGGACGAGCAGGAGGCCTGCATCTGTGTAGGGTCATGTCTGCAGCCCCGTGGGTCCACCTCGACACCCTACTCCACAGAGGAGGGACCCGGACCCCCTCGTGACTTCGTTAGATGCCTGGGACAAAGCACCACACACTGGGGGCTGCCACCACAGAAATGGATTTTCTCCCAGTTCTGGAGGCTGGAAGTCCCAGATCAGGGTGTGGGCAGGGTTGGTTCCTTCACAGGCTTCTCGCCTACTTTTTTCCTGTGTCTTCATGTGCCTTCCAAGTGTCCCCTCCTCAGAACACCAGCCACGGTGGAATGGGACCCACCCCATGACCTCAGTCTCACTGCAGCAGCTCTGTAAAGACCCCATTGCAAACAAGGTTGCCTTCTGAGGTACCGGGGTTAGCACTTCAAGGTATGAATTTGGGGGAGAACACGGTTCAATCCGTATCACTTACCCAAGCTCACACTGCTGGTGGGAGGCAGGACCCTATCCGGCCTCTATTGATACATTCTCATTATTAAAAAATAATCCAACGTAGGGAAGCAAAATCTCCTGTTAGTACACTCAACGTTCTTCCTCCTTCCTGGCAACAACCATTCTTATTAGTCTGTGTATCTTTCCAGACCTTTTTAAATGGAGGAATATACATAAATATGTGTTGTTGGGTTGAGGGAGGGGGCAGGCTGTTTTTAAAATAAATTTAAATCCTTGTTATGGTGAAAAACCTGGCTAATGAAAATTATGTTTCAAAACAGACTGAGGCATTCTTTGTGCTAAATATGGTGTTCTTTGTCTCATTTGCAATGGAAAAGTCCGTTGTTTCAAAAAAAAAAATACATTATTAAGAGGCCTTACAATACAAACTACATTTTCCAATTCAATAGCGTACAAGGTCAGCCAAGCAAAGACAATGTAAACTAGCTTCAAAAGTGTCTTGTTCAATAATGAAATTTGTTCCGAGGGACCAGCATTATAATCAGAGCCTGGTGTAGGCTGCCTATGCGCAGCTCAAGTCTTAGCCTCCAGAACAAACCCCCTCGCTGACTGGGAGCCTATGAAAGGCTGCTTAATGCTGTTCCACACATCATAGTGCTTGATTAACAAGGATCTAATTTCTTGGAGTTCAAAACAAAAGAAAAAGGATGCTGTTCCCATCCTCCGTTTTCCTGAATTGGGCTCTGAAAACAGAAAGGCCATGTGCCACTGGTCCAGGTGGGAGCGGACAGGGACGTGCTTGACCAGGAGAGGGTCCTAAGGGGCTGGCAGGACCAAGAGAGCACTTTTAGGAGAGTCCGTGTGAAGTGGCTGCCTGAGTTCTGTCCAGGTCTGGACGCCAGCCAAACCCGCAGCCCCGTCCCCGATCACCTAGGTCTCCACCCGCAGGTCTGCATCCCCGACTGCAGACCCTAAGCTAGTGCAGCTTCTAGAACATGCCTCTTCCTCCCTCTGGCCAATGCAGCTTGTCCTTGGAAGCTTCCCCCCGTGGTGTCACCTCCTGCTGGCTCTTGCATCTCCCTCCCCTTCCTTGGAGTCTCAGGTCCCTCGCGTGTCCCTCTGGGTGGCTCGTCCCCACCTTGGCTCCACAAGCCTCTCACCCCTCCCTCCCTGTACCTCCTGTGTTAACGAGGACGCAAAGGTGGCTGCCAAGGCAGGGACGCTGAGGAGCAGTCGAGGACGCCAGGTGGAAGGCTGTCTCCGCTCTGCCCCGTGCCTGGGTGTGACCGTTGGCCCCGAGGGGTCTGCACGTCCACCGGGGGAGGGAGGAGGGACAGGAGTGCCAGTCCCGTTAGTGACACCCATGGCCAAGCCGGCGGCCCACCAGCCGCGAGGGAGACTGGAGGACGCTGTGCCGCCTCCGACGGGCACAAGGCCAGCAGGAGGGGCTCCAGAACAGTGGGAGGGGAGGGAGAAGGGGTATTGGGGGCGCCCCCCTCTGCCAATCACTCTCACACCAGCCCCCCGCCCCACCCCCCCCATTTCTCACTCTCATCCGCCACCAGCCTCCCCGGAGCCAGCACCTGGGGGTTTGGTTTCATAAAGATCAGTCACCAGCCCCACCTCCCTTGCCCCCGGAGCTGCTGGAGAACAGCCCCCAGACGTGCCGGGGATCAAGCTAGGGCTCCTCCTAGTCACAAGCCTTCCTCACCTCCCAGAGCTGCTCGTCCGGCCCTATGTGCGTGCCTACTATGCACCAGGCATTTCTCTCTCTCACAAGATCGTGTGGCTGAGTAATCTGGTATTTTGGCTTTTAAACAAAGACAATACCCAGTTAGAAAACCACAGAAAGCCGCCCCTGTGCCCACGCAGGCTGTCAGAGTGAGCCTGGTACGAGCTTGCCGGGCCGACCCAAGGGTGTGGCTCCTGGGCCGCACACTGACACGCTCCCCACCGGCCTCGGATGGAGCCCGCGCCCCCGCGCCAGGCCCTCTTCCGTCTGTCTGCCTCCTCCCACAGCTGCAAGCCAGAAATGGTGGCGGCATGGAGCACCCTTCCTCCCGTTCTCTCGGCCAACTCCTACTCGTCCACCAAGACCTCACCCAAACCCCTGTGCTCGGGGAGACCTTTTCTGGCTCTCCAAGGGGGGCAGCCCCCCCTCTGGGAGCGTCCCCCACCTGCACTGGGATTTTGTGATTGCTGCCATTCACACATCTCTCTGCAGCCGCCTCTGTGAGTTCCATGAAGGAGGGACCCTGGCTTCAATCAGGAGACGGAGCCTTCTGGGAGTGCTAACACAGCTAAGAACAGCCCTGCTCTTGGTATAACCAGAACGCCATCCAGCCACACAGGATTCTTGATTTCCCCCACCTCCAACCCAATCCATATGGGCTACAGCTAGCCCATAAGGCTAGTAAGGAAGTTAGAAAGTGAGTTAGAAAAAGGTGACCCTCTGGGCAGGCACAGCCCCCACCAGAGCCCTTGGCTGGGCTTGTGGAGCACAGACAGCATTTCACTCTTGTAGAGTGAACAACCCACCCAACAGTACATGGTGGTCCAACCACTGCAGTCTCCATCCCCCTTCCCCAGGTCTCATCATCCTCCTAATAACGGACCACACATCTGGGAGTCAGCTCTTCATCCCCTGTCATGAGTTGAATTGTGTTCCCCAAAAGGATACATCAGGTCCTGACTCTCAGTACCTGTGAACATGATCTTGGAAATGGGGCTTTTGCAGAGGTAATCAAGTTAAGATGATGTCATGTTGGATGAAGGTGGGCCCTAGTTCAATAACTGGTGTTCTGAGAAGACAGAGATTTGGACACAGACCCGGAAGACACAGGGAACAATGCCGTGTGAAGACAGAGGCAGAGACTGGAGGGACATGGCCACATGCCGAGCAACACTTGGAACCCCCAGAAGCCGGTAGGAGGTGAGGAAGGAGCCTCCTGGGGAGCCTCTGGAGGGAGCATAGCCCTGCTGATACGTTGACTTTGGACTTCCCGCCTCCAGAACGAGGAAAGAATGCATTTCTGTTGTTTTAAGCCCCCTAGTTGGTGGTACCTCGCTCCGGCAGCCCCGGGACACCACGTGGCCCCCACATCCGATCCAGTGACAAGTCCTGGTGTTCTGCCTTCACATTTGTTTGGAGATCGTTCTACCTCTGTCCATCTCTGCCAGTACAGCCCAGCCTTCCTTGCTGCCTCCCAGTGACCCACTCTCCGTCCAGCGACCAGACAGCCTTTTTGAATCCCTAAACTTGCCACTGGACTTGACCACAACCTTGTCTGAGGCCTCCCACTCCCACGCGAGCGGGCCTGCCCTCCTTTCTGACTTGTCTCCGTCACCCTCTCCCGCAGGGGCTGTTCTGAGAGTCCTCCCGCTCCTTAAACCGGCCCAAGTGACTTCTGTCTTAGGGCCTCCGCACCTGCTGAGCCCCTGACTCAGGTTCCTTTCGGCCCAGAGCTTTCCGAGGTCGACTTCTTTACATTTTGTCTTTTCGGAGGGAGCTTCAAAGTCCCCTCCTTCCAGGGATGCCTCATCCAGCGGCCCCGCCCCCGTCGATCGCCCCACCCCCTTGCTTTTCTTCTTTTCCCGGAGATGTCGTCACTGGTCATTTTCTCGTTTATTTGTTTTCTTATTTACCGCCTGCGCCCCCTCGCCGCCCAACCCCAGCACCCACCAGAATGTGGGCCCCGCGAGGGCCACGCCAGGCCCCTCTTGTTCGCTGTCGTGTCACCGCACCCCAGGGTGTAGAAGAGGGCCTGGCGCACAGTACGCACCCCCCGAACGCCTGCTGAGGGAACAGAGTAGATGAATGGAGAAATTATTCCGCCCCTGAGCGGAAGTGACATGAAGTTATCTAAAAACCCAGTAAATACATGCTCATTCATCTGAGCTCCCCGAATTAGAATTTGGAGAGGCGGGGGAGAGAAGTTTGTACTTAAGCGGGATAAAAAAAGAAAACTTCCTGAGCAAATTATCTGTGTAAACGGAGTATGTTTCACTCTGTTAATAATGAACTCCAGCAGCCCCGGCCTCCAACGCTTGGAGGACCTCTCTGGCGATGCATATGCAAATTCCAGGTGAATCTGTGTCCTTGGTGAAGGCCTTACAGGATGTGGGGGGCTCAGGGTCCCAGCCTGTCTTCCCCCAGGGCAATAACGAATACAATAATGAATGCTCTGGGTAGGAATCACCAGCGTCAGACCCCCAGTTTCTAAATTGCCCCAGGCAGGCAACTACAAGTCCCTGGACGCTGGGGGTGGGGTTTGCTAGAAAAAGGCAGCTGTCACTTGGCACAAAGTTGTTACCTTCTTTGAGATTTCAATGGTTACTTTATTATTATTTTTTTCCAATGGTTTACTTTAAATCTATCCTTTTTGTAAAAGGTGGATGAAGATGCAGAAGCCTTGGAAGACCATAGAAGAAAAAAAAAAAGTCCGAACGTCAATCACTGTAAAATGCCAGGCACTCTTAATCACTGGCAAGTTGGTTTTCATTTCAGTAACTGTGGGTTGCTGTTAAGGAAATTAGAGCCCAACAGATTTGGATAAAGCTGACGGGCTAAACAGTAGACTTAAGTTTCAAACTATCTAGAAACCACACCCAACCACCAAAAACACATGTTAAAACAACTCTAATTGTATATTTCAAAGAACAAGTAATTTAGTTTTACTGCGGTCACTGGTGTTTCCAAGCTAAATTTATCCATGTCTTGCTCTCTGTTTTTACGCATTTTTTTTTTTTTTTTTTTTGGAAAGAGTGGGGTTGGGTGTGAGCTATTGCTTTTCTTCCCGTTCTCTGTATAATTTAATACTGAGACTGGGGGGTGGCAGCTCAGATTTTGTAATGCACATGGAGCTCTGGGGATAGCCAATAATGGGGACCAAAGCGTCGACACCATTTAGCTAACCGCGCAAAGAGCATGGTCTCAGAATGGACACTGGAGGCTTTGGTTAGGTGCTATGGTTGTAAGCAACAGAAGCCACTCCTGACTCATGCAAACTGAAAGGGAACTCCTTCGAAGGGCGTGGGTGCTCACCGACCTAAGGGATGCCCTGGCAATCCAGTTGGTGAGAACCACTCTGGAGTTTCTCTAGGACAGCCTATGTGGGTGTGATGCATTCAAGCTTCCGGTCACTGCACAAAGATTCAAGGTCCTGGCGCAAGCATCCTATTTGCCCAGCCTGAGACTCCTGCCCAGGTGGAGGGGAGGAGGTACCTTGACTGCCAAGTCCTCCAGGATAAGAGTCAATGAGGGGAATTTTGCTGTTAGCAGAAGGAGGCATGTGTCCATTGCATTTTGCTTCAAGGAAAGAGGACTCGAGAAGGGAGTCAGGGAGTGGGGATTCCTCAGGGCAAAGGGACCAACAAGTAGTACAGCGAATCTCCCTGGCGTTGGTGAAGAACCCCCCCACCCCGGTTTCTTTCTGTGGTCAGTGGTGGGTCTCCTGGCCCCTGGGCTGCCCATGGGGAGACCGTTCACACGTCAGAGCCACCAGGGAACAGTGAGCTCTGGGCTTATGGGGCCTGGCACCTCGAATGCTCTGGATGGCTCCTGAGCACCCAAGAGCCCGCCAAGCTGCAGTCTTTCTAGGCCTCTGCCCTTCTGAAGCATCCCAACCCAGTGGCCTCTATTTCCTTAGGGGTCAAAGGGCAATGACAGTGGGACCTGAATCACAAGGTGGCTGTGAAGAAATAATGTGATGTCCCCTACAGAGCTCAATGAGAGCAGGTGCCCAGGGGACGTTAGCTATTGCTGACACTGATCCATCCAGAGCTCTGGCCTGGCCTCAGGCACCCTATACAGATGGACTCTAGCTCCCTCTCCCGAAGCCCCATCTGCCTGACAGGACACCTTTGGCATCCCCGTCGCCTTGTAGCATGGAGGGGGCAGGGTCCTGTCCCAGTGTCTGGATGGTAGGGACCCTGGTGCCATTCGGGGGTGAGTCTACTTCCAATACCAGGACCCCCCCCACCCTGCAGCCGGGGTGGGTTTGGCCAGCTCCACCCTCCACGACTTCCTAACCAGACTCTCCTGCTGGGGTCCTGGCAAACTGGGGGGGACTGCAAGTCTGGGAGGCTGCAAACCCAGCCCAGATGGAGCTGATCCTGCAGGAACTACAGGAGAAACAGAGAGAGAGAAATCACCCATAATCACACCTCCCAGAGATCACCACTCACCTTCTATGTTTTCCTCTTGTTTATTTTCTTAAAATGTTTTTTAAGAGGGGGCCAGGAGGGGCAGAGGGAGAGAGAGAATCTTAAGCAGGCTCCACGCCCAGCGCAGAGCTGGACTCGGCTCTATCATGACCTGATCCTGAGATCATGACCTGAGCCGAAATCCAGAGTGGGACGCTTAACTGACTGAGCCACCCAGGCGTCCCTCTTCTAGTTTATTTTTACAGAATAAGGATGTCCATGCCAATGAAAATAAAACCGAGATCAAAGGTACAGACACTGTGGTTTTGTTCTAACGTTAGTTCAAAAATACCTTTTTTCTTTCTTTCTTTCTTTCTTTCTTTCTTTTTCTTTCTTTCTTTCTTTCTTTCTTTCTTTCTTTCTTTCTTTCTTTCTTTCTTTCTTTCTTTCTTTCTTTCTTTCTTTTTCTTTCTTTCTTTCCTTTTTCTTTCTTTCTTTTCTTTTCTTTTCTTTTCTTTTCTTTTCTCTTCTCTTCTTTTCTTTCTTTTCTTTTCTTTCAAGATTTTTTATTTATTTGACACAGAGAGAGACAGCCAGAGAGGGAACACAAGCATGGGGAGTGGGAGAGGGAGAGGCAGGCTCTCCACCGAGCAGGGAGCCTGATGCACAGCTCGATCCCAGGACCCCTGGGATCATGACCTGAGCCAAAGGCAGACGCTTAACGACTGAGCCACCCAGGCGCCCCCAAAAATATCTTTACATATCATTCAGTGTTTTTTGTGACATAGAACTTTTTGTGGGTGCATAATTCCCTCAAAATTTCTTCAGGTCATTGCCTAATGGTGCAATATGTAGGTTTTGGTCTCCTGGCCTCCCTTCCCTCCCCTGGGTCCCTGGATATGGCTTGACGCTGTCCCCCCAACCTCTCAGCTGCAGGTTCATCATGCAACTTCTAGATTCCCCACTTCCTGGAAACACTCACTGCCATCCCACCCGCCGGTGGGCCCTTCAGATGCCACATTAGGTGTCGTGGGCTGATTTGCATACCCCCCAAATATGTTCAAGTCCTAACCTCCAGTAGCTCAGGACGTGACCTTATTTAGGAATAGGGTCATTGCCGTTGTAAATAGTTAAGAGGAGGTCCTGCTGGCGTACGGATGAGGGTGCCCTCATCCAGGGTGACTGGTCTCCTTACAGAGGAGAGCACAGAAGAGGCACAGACTCACAGGGACAGACAGACGCGGGAGGGATGCATCTAAAGTCAAGGAAGCCACGGATGGCCAGCAAACAGCAGAAGCTACAAATGGGCTTCTGACCCCCCTCCCCGTACTTTGCACCCCCACCCTCCTCTGACCCTGTCCAGCCACCATTTCTGACCCTTCCTCCCCGGCCATGCTCTTTTTGTCCCAGAATGCCTTGCAGCTGCCGGGAGGAAGCGGTGTGGCTTGCTCTCAAGGCTGGAACCGGCAGTCAGTGTCCTGTCCCTCAGTGATGGTGGGAGTGACCCCACCAAGCACTGTGCTAACCTCTCCCCCCCCCAGATAGTCTCACCTACTCCTCACAGCAACCCCATATTTTGCAAAGGAGGAAACTGAGGCAAGAAGGATTAAGTAATTAGCAAGTCAGGGGAGCAACTGGAGTTTGAATGTGGGAAGGGGCTTCCAGAGCCCAGCCCACTCTGCCATCTTCACAGATGTGGACAGTTAGGGTCCTTCCCGCGTCTACGACTCTGACTTAGCAGGTAATTTGCGGATCTAGCGAGCCGTCCGGCCAGCACGCCTGCAGTCTCTGCTCTGTGCTCCCCGAGTGAGGTCATGCATGGAAACCACCGGCCCAGACGCCTCGGCAGAGCACATCTCCCGGCACCGAACCCTGGCTCTTTGAGGAAGGCAGCAGGGCAGGGAGGCCCTTGCCTGGACTTTGAGCTGGACCATCACTGGCAGGGGGCAGTTGAGGCATGAAGCTCCGTGGCCCACGAGTCTGGGCCCCGGGCTTGCTGCCGGATGGGCCCTGCGTGCCTGGTCTTGCTTCTGTCTTCCGTAAAATATGCCCATCACACAGAGGGGTCACGAGAATCAAACGAGGGAAAGCGTCCAGTGCACTTAGCACAGCGCCCGAGCTCTGTCCTCTCCCCAGGGAAAGTCAGTCTGTCTCTCACATATATACTCAACATGTGGTCATTTATGGTAAGAGTATCTGCCCATCTATTCACCCCTGTGGGGAAACGTGCACATTTAGCTGATAGTGTGTACTTCTTCACGGGCTCCACCAGATGGGAGAAGGAGGAGGAAAGCCTGGGTGGACAAATGGTAGGCAGGGAAAAACTGTAGTATCCACAGGAGACAGTTTATTTTCTCTATATAAAGAACGCTAACAGATCAACAAGAAGAAAAGATTTTTTCAAAAGTCCACTACACAAATGGGCAAAGGATATGACCACACAGTCCCTGAGGAAATCAATGAAAGGGGACCATAAAAATACAAGGAGACGTTCCTGTTTGCTCATAATCAAAGGATTGCAAACCTAAACAAACCTAAGCATTACCACTGGCAAGATTTTTAAAGAACGGTGATGACGAGGGTCAGCCTGGGTGGAAACTGGCCCTCCCCTGGGCCATCTGTGGGGAGTGTTGACTGGGGTAACCCGTCGGGAAGGAAGGCCAGTGGAAGAATGTCACACATACATTCTGCCACGGCAACTCCACTGCTAGGAACTGACACCCCAGTGTGCAGGTGAAGGGAGAGCTGGGGGAAGGGAACAGTGTTGCAAGCAGCAGGAACAGCATGGGTGTGCATGGAGACTGCAGTAGAAAGGACTTCCATGTGACTGCAACACGGTGGTAGCTGGAGACCTCCATCTTCTCTGAAGTGGAGAAAGCTTGTCTGTGACATGTGTGGGGAAGAGGGTCCAATGGGGACGGAGGAGCCCTGGAAGGGGAGGAGAGAAGACAGAGCTGCTGGAAAGAGGGGCGAGTGGGGAACACGGCTGAGCTGCACAGAAGGTCTGGCTGGGACTGAGTCCCATACCTCATGAGTGACACAGTCGGTGCACTTTCCTACACTACATCTTGACAGAATACGAGCATTTTAAATCTCAACATGCCGCCTGGAAGTGGCTGAGAGCCTCCGTGAGACGCATCGGCAGTGGGGGAGAGAAGACATGAGGAACGGGGAGCCGGAGTGATGGCCCCAGGGGGGTGGCTGGGGAGAGGCTGTGTGTCCCACCTGCTCCTCACCCCGGGAACCCCGTAAGGTGGGGTCACAACCGGACGGCCTTCACGGGGCCTGTTGCTGACATGGCTGCCACATGGAGCGTGGCCCACCGGACGTGTGGATCACTGGGTAGTGTAGCCCATCGCCCTTACCAGCATTACTACCAGGCTCTGGATTTGGGGAACCTGTGGGGGGCCGAAACAGCACACCTGTAACGAAGAGGTTGGTGGAGCTCCTTAGACTCAGAGACTTGTAGGGCTGGAGGCAAATCCAGGCAACTTCCTACAGATGCTGACCCCCACCCCACATCATTCAGTTTGCTCTTGCATGCCCCCAGTGATGGGAAACTCGCTCATTCTGGAGGCATCCCATTCCTCCCCTGCCAAAAAGCCTTCGGTGGATGCTCCACTGCCCTTGACACAAAATCCAACTCCTTCCTGAGGCCCCCAGGGTCCTCCTCCATGATGGAGCCCTGGTCACCTCTGAGCTCACCCACGTCGGCCCCTGGCCCTTCACTCTGCCCTGGCCGGCCCCAGAGGCTTCCTCTGTGGTCCCTGAACACATCATGGCTTTCTTCCGCACCTAGGCCTTTGCACATGCTGGTCTCTCTCCCTGGATGTTGCTCCTCCTCCTCCAGTTACCCCTTCCTCTGTTGTCAGGTTTCAGCCGGCATGTCACCTCCCAGCCTCAGCTAGATATCCCTGGACACACTCTGTGTAGCGCTCATCACTCCCATAATTAATCACTCATTTAGGATTTCATCGCCCGTCTGACTCAGACTTCCACGAGGACCTGCCTCCTTTGGTCCCGTCATTGCCCCTTGAGTGATGCGTACACTGCGAGACACCCAGTGCCGGGGCGCTGTATCAGGGTTTTTGGGAAACTCTCTGAGCATCCCAGGAGGACAGGGGACCAGTTTTGCACAAAGGGCTCCTGCAAGCCTTTCTGGTTTAAGGAACAACTGCACCAAGCCCCTGGTCACAATTCATGGCCACCCCCCGGGTGCCAGCTTCAGAACTTAGGTCTTTCCCTACCATCCCCCTAGCTCGGCTCCATTGTCGTCAAGTTCAAACTGATTTCCATGTCCTCCCTTCCTTTGCATGGGGCTATTGATCTTCATTTTCTAGACTGGCTCTGGTGGTGAAAGCAGTGTATCTTGGAAGTTTTATCAGGGGCTCATTCTGGCTTGAAGCTTTCATTAACATAGTTAACTTCCAATACATTGCACAAATGTTTCTTCATGTGTGGCTTCTAACTGGTCTGCCATCCAGATGGTTTTGAAATTAAGGAAGCTGCTATATTTGCCTTGAGCTGGTTATTTGGAATTCGGAGATTAGAGCCCTGGTCTGGAGATAAGCTAAACAGCTGGGCACCACGACCCGTCCCCGGCAAGGGAAAGTTTCTGATGACAATTTTCTTTGTTTTGAGTAACTAATTCAATTACCAATCTTTATTCACATTTGATTTTCGGATGAGCCTATTTAAGTTCATCCTCTTCCCAGTTTTTATTCTGTTTCAAAACGGAGTCCCACATCAATGACTCATTTATTATGGAATAGCCTGTCACTCGGTGCTAATCTGTCTCAAAATGGTAACTTGCCATCCCCAAGTCTATGGCTCGAGATAAAAGCAGGACTGAAATTAGCAAAAAGAAACACAAGTTGGGGGGGGGGGGGAGAAGCTGTGGCTTTTTCATTTTTGCCCCTCAAGCATAACTTGTTGAGTAAGGAGATTTTTAAAAGCCAGAAATTGCTGTGGAGCAAACCAAAGCTGGAGGCTGGTGACCTGGCACGAAACGCGTCTGGCACCGCGCGGTCTGGAGGAAGGTCTGCTGCGGCGGGGGGCTGACCGCAACCCACGGCCCTGCTCCCATCATCCGCAAGGAGGACATTTTCAGAGACTAGAGGGAGGGAGAAATCAACGTCCAAATTAGAAGCTACCTAAGCTGTGTTGTTTTTCTTGGGGCCCCACTGTGCCTTTGATTTCCTGATTGCTCAGAGCAAGAATAACAAAATTCATCTGACCTGGTGATTTTGACAGATTCATTTGAAAAGCTACCAGTTGAGTCTAATCTCGCCACACCAGTGGGTCTCAACCAGGGGTGATTTTGCCCCCCAGCCCCACTCCCCAGGGGACATCGGGTGGTGTCTGGAGACCTTTGTGATTGTTCTAACTGGGAAGTTGCTGCCCCTGGCCTCTGGTAGGGGGAGGGGCCAGGGATGCTGCTAAACATCCTACGGTGCACAGGACAGCCCCACAGCAGAGGATGATCTGGACCACAACATCGGTGGTGCTGAGGCTGAGAAACCCTTTGTGCATGCGCGCGCGTGTGTGTGTGTGTGTGTGCGTGTGTGTGTGTGTGTGCGCGCGCGCGTGCGTGTGTGTGTACTCAGTAGGAATTCACTTGGTGGGGCCACTCATGTGCCATCCTATACCAACTTCGAACAACCGGAGACCCGAAGTTCAGGCATGCCCTGGCTCAGGTACCTAAATTATGTAAGTATCTGAAGGATTAACTGGGTTCTGTTTCCTTGCACGAAAGCAAAAGGATCTGGTTGCCTGGTGATGCAGCCAGTGGTGAAAAGAACTTTTGAAAAAAATGTTCAGTGGAAAAAGGTGCCCGAGTTAAGAGCAGGGAGTATGAAGGCTGCCCGCATGGGACCATCCCCCTCTCTAGTGCCTGTGTCTGCCTCAAAGGGCGGCAGGCTCTGGAGTGGCCTCCGTCCACCCGCCCGGGGCCACTAGGCGTCCCTGGCTTCTCTCCTGCGGCATCTGTCGCACTTGCTGTGGCGAAAGGTCGCCAGGGAGTGAAACAGCAGGGCTCCCCGAGAGCAAGCCGCGATGCTAAACTTCCAGTGATTTTATTGGCATGACGAGAATTCGGGGCCTGCCAAAGACAACAGCCCGTGCTGTGACCAAGACTGCAGGTTTCTGGGGTAATCTGCCCCATTGCTCTTGACGGCCCCATCCCTGGGGAGGTGGGCGAGCTTCCTCCCTGCCCTCCTCCCACCTCTGCGCCCAGAGGAAAGTGCGGACCTCCTTGGGCAGGCTCTCACCTTGCCCTCTGCCCTTGCTCGCTACCCCACCCCCCGGGGACCAGCAGGGTGGCCCTGGATGGTTTTGCGTTGATGGAGGACTCGGAGGCCAGGGACAGCTGTCTGACTGCTCACTTCCAGCCCCGGCAGGAGGCAAAGGAGCGCCTTCCGGTGGATACAGCTGAGACTCCTCATACTGCTAACCCAACCCTTCCTTGACCTTCCTTCACACCCCTTTCTCCTCCCCTTCAGATATCTTGCTTAGAAGTTTGAGGGTGGGCAGCAAAGAGTGTGGTTGGTGAGCTCCTGTGGGTAGACCAGATGCTCCTTGCCTGTAAATGAAGCAGCGTGCCCGGTGGGAGCTGACAGCCCCGTCCCACGGTCTGCCACTTACTGAGTACTTCCCTGGTGCTTCCCTGCAGACCTTCTTGTATCCTCACCACAGTCCTAGGGGAAGGGGGGATTTTGTAAGCCCATTGGACAGATGAGAAGGTTGAGGCTAAGAGAACCTAATGGACATGCCTGCCCAAGGCCATGCAGATTGAAGGTGATCTGGGTTCTGAGCCAGGTGATCTGACTCCAGGGCCAGAATTCTTAAACCTTAACCATGTGAGGGTGTTTGGGGCTGAGCCTGGGGCTGTATGCCCTTGCACGACTATGGTTGTTATTGTCCTTTTGGCCAATGGTGAGACACCGTGGTCAGGTGGCATTTGTAGAGAGTTTTGTCCCTGCCCACCCCCTACGAAGAGTCAGCAGGAGAGCAGTGGGTCTGGAGAAGGCACTGCCTCCTCTCCCTGGAGTCCTTTGGCTGCCCTCCCTCCATGCCATCGGGCTTGCTGGACACCAGCATGCGCTCACGGGCACTGCACCCCCCCAAATTCCCCCTCCTAAACTCTGCTGCAGGGCACAAACCCTGAACACCCACCCACAGATTCAGAATTCAGTGGACCAGACCAGAACATGCCGGCCCTAGTCTGAGGGATTTGGGGCTTAGAACTTGCCGCGGGGGGTTTCAGTGGGCCTGGGATCCTCCTGAATCTTGTTGGAGGTCCCGGGTACGGGGACGCAGGTCCCTGGAGGTGCTGCAGGTGCCGGCCAGGTGAGGCCAGAGAAGAGCGTGGAGAAGAGTGCGCAGAGCGCAGCATCACCTGCCCAGTGCACAGGCCCACACAGCAGTCCCCACGGACTTCCCAATAACATCAGGCGGCGAGCTCCCTCCCTTCCGAACTCAGGCAGCGAGCCGGTGGGGGGGGGGGGAGGGCGGCACCTACCTCCCAAAAGCACCAGGACGCAAGCGTAGGGGAGCATGGCTGTGGGCATCCCGTCGGGGCTGGCAGGACCGGGTCCCCCCCCGGGGCGCCTCCACTGTGCTCTTGGAGGGGAGGCGCGGGCGCGGAGCTCCCGGGCGGCGGCGGCGGACGCTGGCCTTGCAGCTGGGGTCCTGCGAAGGAGTTGCAAGGGTCCTGAGCCCCCCTCGGCGCTCGCACGCGCTCACCCGCCCGGGCTGTTGATAGTTGTAAGTCGAGCTGCGCACTCATAGGTCCAACTTGCCAGAAGAGGTGGAGACAGCCCCAGGCGTTGCGCGCACTGCAGCGCAGCGCGCCCAGCCCTCTGACGCGGCTCCTCCTGCCATTCAGACCCCTCAGCCGACCCCCCTCGGTCCCCCGGTCCTCGCCTCCCCCAATGTCTTCGCAGGGAGCACAGAGGCCTCCCTCAAACTCTTGTCCTGGCCAAGCCGGACTGGTGCGCTCCTACCGCCAAAGCGCACCCCCTAGGCAGGCAGATCCCTGGAAGGGCAAGGGGGTTTGGTGGGCGACTCTTCTCTGCCCCGCTGGGTCCCAGGACCCCCGATGTTTCTATTCAGGCTTTTCAGATACTCTTGGAAAAGTTTCCTCAACTTGGAGCCCAGCGAGCGCAGGAGTACAGTGAAAGTGGCCAACCTGGGGTGCCCAGCGGCAGGCAGCCTCTCTGTAATTAGGTCGTCCCGCTCCAGAGAGCATCTAGGCAAACAGTGTGGAGCCGACCAGGGCGGGTTTCCTCCCCCCACCCCACCCCAACTCCTCCTCCAACCCCCCCTTCTCATCCCAGTGAGTCAGTTTAGGGTGGCAGCCCAGAGGCAAGGCAGCTGGGGGGAGAGGGAGGAGGGGGGGAGGGCAGACACCCTGCCCCCAAACTGGTCACCTCCTGCCCCCCACCCCAGGCCCGGGGCCTTCCCAGGCACCTCTCCGAGTGGCAGGCAAGCCTTGAATGAAGGTGGTGAACATCTGGGAAGGAGGAGCTGCGCAAGCTATCGGGTTTGTGAATGAAGCAGAGAGAAAGCATCCCTTGGACTGGAAGGTTTCAGCCGGGTTGGCCCTGCCCTGCTCCGACCTTGTGGGCACTGGAAAGCAAAGCTGTGTGAGGCGGGCCTGGGGGCTGGGGCGTGTGGATCCCGGATCCATCGACGCTGGTTGCCATTCTCTGGGAGGACAGAGGAGAGTGGAACAAGAAGAGAGGCCCCAGAGAGGAGGGCGGGAGGGAAAGAACTGGAAGGGAGAAAGGGGGGCAACAGAGACAGAGAAAGAGCAAGGAGGCCGGAACAAAGAACGAGGAGGAGACTCGGGAAAGAGAGAAAGAGGAGAGACAGAACCTAAGGGAGGAAGTGAGAGGCGAGCGAGGGGGAGGGAAGATGAGAGATGCTGTCCCCTGAGGGGGGCGCGGGGACCTCGGGACACATCTGTGCCCGGGGTGCACATCCAAGCCCTCTGACGGGTTCGTAGACCCACGGGCCCAGACCTGTGCTGGGGTGTTCCAATACAGCACCCCACCTTTGGCTTCCTTGCCAGAAGCTTGGGTGAGGCCCCTGGGAGCCCCTCCCCTAACTGCAATCCCAAGGGCCCCCAATCTGGGGACACCCCACCCCCACCCCGGGTGGGCCGTCGCTTCCCGCTTCTCGGAGGCAGCAGAGATGAGCAGAAAGTGCAGAATGAGGCCACGGCGTGATCTTACACGGATGGAAATGTGAGAGAAACGATCAGTTCCCTTCCTGAAAATGACATTTTTCTGGTCTCTGGCTTGCGGCCACAGGGCCAGTCCAGCCCCCCGTGGGCACCGTGGCTATGGCACAGACAAGGTTTAAATGGCAGGGGTAACTTCTGTGGTGGGAGAGGAGTTGCTCGGGGTGATTATTTATAGTTGCGTTATTGTGATTATTTGTGGCAATTATGTGTCTTTACATCTGCAAAACGTACACCTCCCGATGGTTGCACGCCCTGCGTGCTGTCCTGTCCATCCCGTGGGAGACTCTCTGGGCTTTCTGAATGCGGCCCTTTTCAAGTCCCACACTGCTGACAGGGTTTGGCACGGGGAGGGGCTGTGACATTGATGTCCCGGGTGAGGTGATAACTTTTAGAACTTACTGTACTGCTCTTAGACGTCGGAACTTCCCCGCAAAATATGGGGCCCATTTAGGAATTGTTGGATTGGCTTATTTATAAATGAAAGGAATTGCCAATCGTATGGAGAACCCGGTGTGGGCCGGGTGCTTGAGACGCACATACCTTACAACGACCCGAGGAGAAGTAGGAATTACTGTGGCTCCGCTTTATAGAATGGGGAAACTGAGTTTGGAGAGGTTGGGCCACTGTCCCAAGGTCACACAGCTGGAAGGTGGCAGAGTCCCTGCTGGTGACCAGGATGCTCTGTGTCTCCTTGGGGGTGCCCTGTCTCCCTGCGCCGCTGGCTGCAGATCCTGCAGCCGTTCCACTCCATTCCGAGTCTGCAGATCCTAAAGGGGAAAGCCCACTCCGTAATAACAGCCTTTCTTGGAAGAGGCTCTGGGAAGAAGGGGAAGCTTCCTATGTCTTAGCTAGACCCCGCTGTGGAGACTGACGGTGAGGGTGGGAGCCATCTCTCTCCGTGGGAATGGCGGGGTGGCCCTCAGGAGAGGGCATCTGGAGAGGACAGGTGTGCGATCCCTTCTGCAGGTGAGGAAACGGAAGTTCAGGGCAGCAAGCTACCTCTTCTGAGGCAGATCTTACTCCCGAAAATAAAAAAAGGAAAGAAAATGAACAGTGTTTGAACAAGACTCTGCTCTCGTTACAAGGAGATAAAACAAAAGACAAAGAAGGAACCAAAGCTAAAACTTAGTGGCTTCAAACATATATTTATTTTTAACAACAACAAAAAATATTATATTGTCCAGACTGTGCATTTTGCCAGAGGAAGGGTGGTATATGCTTGGTTCCTGACCCCTTTCTTGCATATAGAACAATCCCCCGAGAACATCTGAAATGTTAGTAATTTTTTTTTAAAGATTTTATTTCTTTCTTTATCAGAGAGGGAGAGAGCACAAGCCCAGGGAGCAGCAGGGAGAGGGAGAGGGAGAGGGAGAAGCAGACTCCCTGCTGAGCAAGGAGCCTGATGTGGGACTCGATCCCAGGACCCTGGGACCATGACCTGAACCGAAGGTGGATGCTTTAGCAACTGAGCCACCCAGGTGTCCCTGAAATGCTAGTAATTATGAGGCTGTTCGGGGGACAAGCAAATTATTTCTTAAGCCCCCACTCTGGCTGAGTCACATCCATGGGCATTATCACATTTTGGCCTCTAGAGCTGGGCTTTTCCGGTTGTTAACTGCAGGGACCCTCCCCAGGCGATCAGAGTTACGGGAGAGGTGGGGGTGGAGGGACACAGCGCCCATTGCTCTGGGGCCGTGCACAGCCAGTGTGAGGGAGGTGGCCGTGAGCCAGATGTCCGTGATGGGAGAGGAGGCCAGCCCTCCATGCTCGGCTCTTATCTCCCACCCACCCTCCCCCCAGATCCAAGTCTGAGGCTGGGGGTCATGGAAAGCACTGGAGAAGAGAGGCTCTTCCTTTCCCTCCCCACCAAACACTTACCTCCTCATCCTTGTTTCTGCTAAAAAAACACCGTGGGAAGGTAAGATCGTCCCATGAAATCTTGCTATAAAATGGTCTGTTTGCTCTGCTTGTTATCAGGGCTCTGATCAAAGAAACAGTGCCCAGACCTGGTTATCTAATAACCAAATAAACAACCAGGCTGGCTTCCCTGGTTGGGAAGGGTGGGTGGGGGCAGCTCTGGATGAAGTGAGGGACAGGCCAGGGTGGCTGGACCCCTCTTGATGACCATTCCTGCCTACAGAGTGTCACACTGGCCAGGTCCCCACAATAACCCCCATTTCCAGATGGAGAAACTGAGGCAGGGAAACCATGTTCCTGCCCTCCAGGGGAGCCCAGGGCCATCAGGTAAATGACATTCATTTGTCCCCTCTGGTAATTGCCATGGTGTCAGCCTTCCTCCCCATTGTACCAGTGCACACTCGTGCTCAGCTCACGCCTTGTGTGTAATGGAGGCTCACTACATATTTGCTGAATGAATGAATGAGCAGAGCAACTATACAGAATGAGCACTGGGTTTGCCTCAGAAAATGTGGTCGCGCATCTTAATGCTACCACTTAGCAACTTACTGGGGCTGGGGCTAGGGTGAGGCAAGCAAGACACCCAGGGCTCAACACAGAAGGGGTCACTCACTCTCAGACGCCCACCCTGCACCTGTATGAGCACCTGAGAGTGAGCGCCCCCCTCACGTGTTGAGCCCTGGTATCTCGCTTGCCTCACCCTAGCCCCGGCTCTGCCACTCACTCTGAGTCCTGGTTTCTTCCTCTGAAAATGGGGATGATGCTCATGCTGCCTAGTGGGATTAAGAAGTCAGTGTCTGCAGACATGAACTTGGGATAGAGGATCCAGTCTACTCAGGTCCTGAGACTCTGGAGAGGACTCGAAGGTCAAACAGCTGATGTGAGCTGGAGCCTGGATGACTATGTGGTCTGGGACTCGAAAATCTGGCTTCTCAGCCTGATTCTAAACTGTTTGGGTCCTGAAGGGCTTCTTGTTCACCTGCCTCTGGGGGAGGCAGGTTGAGAAAATGCCTTGGGTTTCCCAGAAACTCCCCCCACCCACCAGTCCTCACACCTGTCAGTCTTCATGCTCCATCAGGCTGTGGTGGGAGCTGGGAGGCATTAGTGGGCATAACCCAGCACCTGGCACATAGGTGCTCAGTGAACACGTTGTGGGTGGATGGGTGGATGGATGAACGGATGGGTATGTGGGTGGGTAGCTGGATGAATAGATGATTAGGTGGATGGGTGGGTGGATGGATGGATGGATGAGTGGGTGGGTGGGTAGGTAGGTGGGTAGATCAATGGATGGATGGGGGATGGATGGATGGATGGATGGCAGGCAGGCACAGTGGGCAGGTGGATGGATGGGTAGAATGACCAGCACTGCAGTTGTCACAGTTGTTCTGGGTGGTGCCTAAGCTGAATGGTTTATTCATTTTATCATCACATTTATTAATTTATTAGTAATAATCATTAATGCATTCACTCACCCTTGGATTACAAATTCCAGACTGCGGAGATACATCATAGTCTTTGCCCTGAAAGGGCACTCTTGCACAGGGTGGGACCCTGTGTTCCCCTAGGAGTAGCCACAGAGCCGGACATAGTGGGTAAGTGCTTGAAACCTTTGCTGAGTGAGGAGCAGATTCATGTTCTTAGATTGTCAGGCTTGCTTGCCTGGGAGGCTTGGGGTTGGCTTTCCTTATAAATCTCCAGGTCCCTCCACCCAGCCCAGCCTCTGTGATGCCTGGATGAGCCACCCATTCTGGATGCCAGTAGCTTTGTCCATAGAATGCCCAGTCCATCATCACTGTTCAGGATTGATGGACAGGTTGGAGCTATTTAGACACACCAGGGCTCACAGGAAGATTGTAGAGAGAATGGGGATTCAGTCCATTTTACTTGAGAAGCAAGAATATTCAGTGTTGGGGCGCCTGGGTGGCTCAGCCGGTTAAGTGTCTGCCTTCAGCTCAGATCCATGATCCCAGGGTCCTGGGATCGAGCCCCACATCGGGTCCTTGCTCAGCGGGGAGCCTGCTTCTCCCTCTGCTGCTCCCCCTCCTTGTGCTCTCTCTCTGAAAAATAAATAAAATCTTAAAAAAAAAAGATTCATAGGAATCTTCCCTGTGGCATCATCTAAAAAAAAAAAAAAAAGAGCATTCAGGGTTGCTACCAAGGTTGGGGAGAGGCTGCCTACCTCAGAGGAGAAGGGAGGCTTTGGGTGTCTGAGGGAGTTCCTGTCCTGGCATTGACATTGACAAGGTGCCCAACTTTGGGCAACGTTTCTGAGTCTTTGACTCATCAAAAGTGAGACTCCTCAGGGCGTTTCGGGGAGGATCCTGGGAGGTGATGCAATGAAACTCTTAGTGTGGGACCTGGCGGGTGGAAAGGTCCTTGGTTAGATGGTAGCTGATACCATTTGTGGATGTGTCCCCCAAACACAGAGATGCATGACCCCTGTGAGCCCCAGACCTCATGCTGGGCTCAGTCCTTCAGGGTGTTGGAGCTGGAGGGCCTCAGGAGATCATCTAGCTCACTCCTTTTCAGATGGTTTCCTGGGAGCCTCCTCAGGAGGGGATAGGAAAGGAGGCCTCAGCAGCAGCAGGGTGCTCTTTGTGGGGAAGGGAGCGGCGGTCCCCTAGGTGTGCCTCTCAAACGTGGGCTTCTCAGAGCTGTTGGAGCAATGAATGAGACACACAACACGGAGAGATCTAGAAGGCATAGTGTCTCAGGAAAGAAGCAGAAGGGCTCATTCATGTAAACTTCAAACACAGGTCTGCACACAGCAGACAACATGTTTTTCAGGGGTGTGTGTGTATCTGAGGCAGGACATCAGACATGTTTGAGTGGATGCCTATAGGAGGGAAATGGGCACGGAAGTTGGAGGGGGGAAAGGAGAAATCACCGTAAATACACATGAGGGTCCTTACACAGACTGAGGTTATTAGTGCACATACATTCAGTAATATTATTGCAACTTTCTGCATCTGAGCAAAAGAGGTGGGAAACCGCCGACTCCCTCTCCTCGGACATGGAGAAATTGAGGCACAGCAAGGGACAGAGGGCTTGCTTTAGTGGTGGTGGGGTATCACACTGGAGTCAGAATTGCCCCCTCTGTGCCTAGACCCAGCAGCCTGGGCCAGCTTTCTCCTCATTCCTGCAGGTGTTTGCAGAATGGGCTGCCAGAGAGGGGTCTCCCCTTTCCACAGCCGCCAGCCACCAGCTGAGTGGCACGACCCAAACCTCTCCTGACGATTCCTCTGGTCTGAGGGGCTTCTCACGGAAGAGGCAAATACAAAAAGAAGGCAGGGGACATGCATGGCTTCCAACTGTTGATTTTTTTCCTAGCAATAATGTTTACTGTTCTCTTCCCATTATAAAAAGCACCTAATAGAGCTAATTTATTAGCTAACATATCTAATACATTTAGAAAGCACAAAGTTTATTATTTCTCTCCCATTATAAAATTAACAGTGCTCTTAATACACTCTTTGGAAAATGCAGAGAGAAAGAATGCAAATGAAAGTCACGCACAGTACCACCTGGGGACACGCCCCGCCGCCATGACTTTCTTCCTCCACTTACATAAAATTTTTTTTCCAATCTGTGGTCAAATTTAATAATGTGAATGTCTAAATAAACCATTCATCCCCCCAATTTCGTCTTTTGGGCTAATTTACCAGCCTTTAAAGACCGGACAGGTGCCAGGCCATGGGGGAAGGGGGCACAGAGGGCAGAAAGCAAAGTCATTCTCTTTTTTTTGATTCAGATTTCCTGCATGTTGGCTTTGCCTGTGTTTTGTTTTGTCTGAACCTTCCGCCGTACGAGCGAACTTTCCTCTGCTTCTGATTTCAGGCTGGAGGCGGCAAATTGATTTTAAAGAGAAATACCTGACAGGTGGGGTTGCTTGGGAGTTTAAGAATCCATCCAAAGGTGCCCCCACTGTCAACGGAGAGTCAATAGAGAGGTTTGGTGCCTCGTGCGGTGAGGAGGTGAGCTACCTTCAAGGTGAAAGACAGAAATTTGGGGGCAGAGGATCCTACAAGTGCTTCTGGCACAACCAAGTCAGACCTTTACTTATTTCTTCTTTCCTTCTTTTTTTCAGTTTACAATTAACATTCAAGGTTTCGTCTGCACCCTCCCTCTTGAAATGGAATTTTTATCTCTTGATTCATGCTACAAGATAAAATCCCTGTTTATCCAGTTGCATGAATAATTGATAAGCTCTTTCCAACTTGCCAGAAGCAACTTAGCAGCTCACCTTGCGGCCTGGAACCCGTGGCAATTTCCTGATCTCCAGCAAGAGACCTTTGCACAGTTTCTGCTTGGAGTCCACCGACTTTCTGTCTCAGGGGTGGGGTTATCTCTTGATCCAGATTCAGGAGTTACAGATGAGGCACTCAGGGTTCTAGCGTGGAGGATGCGGGGATCGCGGGGAGGCAGCCACGCATCCATGTCCACTTGGATTTTCTAAATCGAGTCTGTGACAGGTGTGGATTCCGATGGGAGCCTCCCGGCTGGCGGTTTTAGAGTTCACGGCATTAATTAACTCTAATCTGTTCCCTGATAGTTTAAACCAGACCAAGATGTGAAGGCATTTTCTTTCCTACATATTTAATGGACTTAATGAGATAACAGTAAGAACCTGTGTTTGGCCGTGTTTCTATGATAAAGCGTGGTGGGGGGTTATTTATGTGCTTAGCTGGGGTTTCTGTTTTATTTTTAAAGATTTTATTTATTTATTTATTTGAGAGAGAGAGAGAGAATGAGAGATAGAAAGCACGAGAGGGAAGAGGGTCAGAGGGAGAAGCACACTCCCCGCTGAGCAGGGAGCCCGATGCGGGACTCGATCCCGGGACTCCAGGATCATGACCTGAGCCGAAGGCAGTCGCTTAACCAACCGAGCCACCCAGGCGCCCGGGGTTTCTCCTTCTTAAACAGGTCCGGACAGATACCTGTTATATTTGGCTCCTGCTAAGCTTTAAAAAAAAAAAAAGGATTTATAGACTGTACTGTAGAATGTCCCAATTCTTCAAGGCCAAGGTAAATGTGTGTTGCATGGTGGTCATGGTACAAAATGCCCCAGAGAAAAAGGGTCAATGGGATATTGTTCCTTCCTCCTCCTCCTTCCCCACCCCCACTCCAAGAGTCTTCCCACCTGGGGTTCAAGGTGGTAAACACGGGTTTGACGCAGCTGAGATTTGCATGCGCCTCTGTGGCCGGCAGGGTACTCGTATTGAAACCTGTTGAGAGAGCGGGCGTCCAAGTCCCTTGGGAGCTGTGCAGTCCTATCTCGCCATGGGAAACGGCGGGCTTTGATTTAAGCCACTCAACATTTATCAGCCACAGACACTCATTCAGCTTTCTCTTTCATTCGCGGAAGGTGGTGAGAAAATGAATCGGAGTCTGATTTCCAACCCCCCCGCCCCCTGGGCCTGTTTTCCCCAAAGCTTCAGGAAATTAAGAAACATGCCATTGGTTTTAGCAAACGCCTTCAACAAACTAACACCAGATACCCGGGAGAAGGCCTAGGATCTTGATGCCGACCCTGCTCTTAGTGACCCTGGCCCTCTGTGCGGGAGCTGCTGGCCGGGGCAGAGGCATCGGTGGATGGAAGGGTAGCCACGGTGCCAAGTGCTCTGGGGGACTGGCCGTGGAGGGGAAGCTGGTGGGCGTCTCTGTGCCATGACCGAGCCCCCTGCAGGCCCCTGAGACCAGCGGGCATTTCCTTGGAAGCTGGTCCCCAAGGTGGCGGTGCTGGGGGGCCTGCCCCACGTCCCCCACCTAAATCCACTGGCTACTGCTGTGTCTTCAAGGTTGCGTGGTTTGTTGGAAGCAGAGTGTATGTTGGGTTTCCATTGTCTGTACCTTCCCAGAAATGTCACAGTGGGGGAGGGGAGCCACAGAGATCCCACTGGTGGGCCTGCTTCTTGCAGGGAGCTCTGCCCCAGCACCGGTGTGGGTCCCGTGGGCCTCTGCTAGCTGAGTGGTGTGCCACCAGGAGTGGGGTTTGTGTGTTTCCTGGAGGGCTATTCTGGATAAATAAGATGCGTGTGAAGCCATAACCCAGTGCAGGGCACAAGGTGATTCTTGGATAACGTTAGCTTCAGTGAGGAGGAGGAGGAGGAGGAGGCAGGGGGAGTCGGGAGTCCTGGCTCCATCCTCACTGAACCACTGACTCCCGTGAGCCCTTGGCGGGTCCCTGTCCCCCTCTGGATCAGATTGTTCATCCGTAAAACATCACAGCACATTGGAAGGAGGTGTGAAGTGTAAAGCCCAGTTGCCGATCTTGAGAAACTGACACCCCCAAACTTTCAGACACCTGGGGCGCAGGTTTCTCTCCTCTCTTTTTTCCTGATTCCAACATAAAACACATTCCCATGATGGAAAACCGAGAAAAACAGAAAAGCATGCACAGGAAGGGCAGAGGGTGTCTATTCATCATTAGCCATTCATTCAACAGATGCTTGGGAGAGGGCGGGAGAAGAGCCCGGAGTGGAGGCAGCAAGTCAAAAGTCTGTTCCCAGTGGTTGGCAGGTGCCGTGCAGACCAGGCATGAAATCTCATGGCTTTCTTTCTAAGGTGTTCCATCAAAGAGAACGTCTCTGTTGGGTGCTGGTGTGTCTTCAACACAACTCCAACACTTGCGAGCTCTCCGTATAACCAAGGGAAAGGAGCCCTCAGCTTTAACTTGTGTTTCCCTGATGACTTAATGAGGTTCAGCACCTTCTCGTGGGCTTCTTTGGAATCCATCTACTTTCTTTCATGAGGTAGCTGTTCGGATCTCAGCCCATTTTTTATTTGGGTGGTTTGCTTTCTTTTTATTGAGCTCTGAATGTTCTTTATGTATTCTGGATAGAAGTCCTTTCCTAGATATGTGACTAGCAAGTATTTTCTCCCAGTCTGTAGCATTCCTATTAATTTTCTTAATGCTGTCTTTCGAAGTGCGTAAATTGTTAATTGTGAAATATACGTTACCGTTTTTTTCTTTTGTGGATTGTACTTTTGGGGCCACACCTAAGAAATATTTATCTAATCCCAGATCACAAAGATTCTCTTCTATGTGTTTTCCTAAAGGTTTTTAAAAAATAGTTTTAGTTTTGCATTTAGATCGCTGATCTATTTTGAGTGATTTTTTTTTAATATATGGTACGAGATCGAATTTTTTTGATGGATATTGTTTTTTTGATGGATATTGTTCCTATAACATTTGTTGAAAAGACTATTCTTTCTCCATTTAATTTTCTTTGCAACTTTACTGGAAATTAATCGGCCCATATGGATATAGGTTTACTTCTGGACTTCCTGTTCTGTTCCATTGACCCATCTATCTACTTTTTCTCCAATTAATTTCTCCACTGTCTTGACTACATTAGCCATTAGCCTCATAGTAAGCCTGGAAATCAGGTAGCATGATTCTTCTCTAACATTTGTTATTTTATTCTTACTTTATTCTTCCTTTTCAAGACTGTTTTCATTATTCTTCCTTTGCCTTTTCATATACATTTTAGAATTGGCTTCATGATTTCTACAAAAAAAGAAAAAAATCCTGCTCAGATTTTGATTGGAATTGTGTTGATTGTAGAGATTGGTTTTGGAAGAATTGACACCTTAACAATATTGTCTTCTAAACCATCAACGTGGTATATATCTCTCTGTCTATTTAGGTCTTTGATTTCTTTATTTTATTTTTTTTTAAAGATTTTATTTATTCATTTGCGAGAGAGACAGAAGGAGAACAAGCAGGGGGAGAGGCAGAGGGGAGAGGGAGAAGCAGACTCCCTGCTGAGCAAGGAGCCCGATGCAGGACTCGATCCCAGGACCCCGGGATCATGACCTGACCCGAAGGCAGACGCTTAACCATCTGAGCCACCCAGGTGCCCCTCTTTGATTTCTTTAATCACTGTTTTTTGGTTTACGGTATATGGAGTATGCATGTACTTTGTAAGATTCATACTTCAGTATTCATGGGTTTGTGCTATTGTAAATGGTACCCTAAATATTTAAATTGTCAACAGTTCATTGCTAGTATGTAGAAATACAATTAATTTTTGTATGTGGACCTTGTATTCTGTGACCTTGCTACACTCAGCTTTTATGTCTGGTAGCTTTTGTTTTTTTAAAGATTTTATTTATTTATTTATTTACTTATTTATTTATTTGAGAGAGGGTGAGCGCACGTGCAGAGTGCATAAGCCGGGGGAGAGGCAGAGAGAGAGAGAGAGAGAGAGAGAGAAGCAGGCTCCCTGAAATCAGGGAGCCTGATGTGGGGCTCCATTCTAGGACCCTGGGATCATGACCTGAGCCAAAGGCCAACACTTAACTGACTGAGCCACCCAGGCACCCCAATGTCTAATAGTTTTTTAATAGAGTCTTTGGAATTTTATGTGTAGGCAATCATGTAGTCTCTGAATAGGGATAGTTTTATTTCTTCCTTTTCAATGTGGATGCCTTTTCCCCCCTTCGACTTAGTGCACTAGTGCAATATTGAGTAGGAGTGAGGAGAGCCAATATCTTTGCTTTGTTCTTGATCTTAGGGAAAAAGCACTCAGGCTTTCACCACTGTATATGATGTTTGTTGTAGTTTGTAAGTCCTTGATTTCTGAAAGTTTTTATCATGGATGTGTGTGTATAAAATGCTTTTTTTGTATCTCTTGTGATGATAATACAATTTTTCTTCTTTAGCCTGCTGATATGGTGAATTACATTGATTGGTTTTTGAATGTTGAACCAGCCTTGCATTCCTGGGATAAACCCTACTTGGCCCTGATGAATTATCCTTCTTATATATTGTTGGATTTGATTTGCTCATATTTTGTTAAGGATTTTATCTATATTCATGAAGGTTATTGATCTGTAGTTTTGTTGTAATGTCTGTGTGATTTTGGCATCAGGATAAATGCTGGTCTCATAAAATGAGTTCGGAAGTATTCCCTCCTCTTTTGTATTCCAGGAGAATATGTGTAAAATTGGTATTATTTATTTCTTAAATATTTAGTAGAATTCACCAGTGAAGCCATCTGGGTCTGGAACTTTCTTTTTTTGGAAGGTTTTGACTATGCATTTAATTTCTTTAAAAGATAAAGAATTCAGGTTATTTATTTCTTATTGAGTCAGCTGTGGTATTTTGTGTCTTTCAAGGAATTTCTGTATTTCATTTAAGTTTTCAAATTTGGGGACATAGAGTGGATTATAATATTCTTTTACTATCTCTTAATCTTTGCAATGTGATGTCTGATCTTTCATTCCTAAAATCAATCATCTCTGTTGTTCTCTTTTTTCCTGGCTAGTCTGATTAAAGTTTTATCAGTTTTATTTATCTTTTTTCAAAGAAGCAGCTTTGGGTTTTATTTATTTTCTCTATTATTTTTCTGCTGATAATTTCAATAATTTCTGCTCATTATTATTTCCCTCCTTCTGTTCATGATTCTTCACTATTGGCTTATTATTTATATCTCTTTAAACATTTTTAGTGGTTACCCTAGGTTTTACAATATGAATCTTTAATTAAAAATTCTGACTTCAAATAATAGGATACTGCTTTATGTCGGGTCTAGGAAACTTACGACAATATGCTAATAATTCTTCCCTCTAATGCCTTGTGCCATGGGTGCCATATATTCCACTTTTGCATATGCTATAAGCCCACAGCATCAGCTTGCTACTGCTTTTGCTTTTGCTACTACTCTTTTGAAAGTCAGTTATCCTTTAGAACCGGAGTTGGCAGACTCCGTAAAAAGTCACATAATAAAACTTTTAGGTTTTACAGGCCATATGGTCTTTGTCACAACTTCTTGACTCTGCCATTGTAGTGTGAAAGCAGCAATAGACAATACATATCGAATTTTATAAATTCAATACAACTGTATTTACAAAAATGGACAGCAGGCTGCATATGGTCCACAAGCTGGAAATAAATTTTGAGTTGATAATTTTTTCTTTTGGCACTCTAAAGACATCATTTCCATCGTTTTTTTTTTTTTTTTTTTTTTTTTGGCTTATCTAGTTCTGGTGAGAAGTCTGACATAATTCTTATCTTTGTTCCTCTGAATGTAATGCATTTTTCCCCCTCTGCCTACCTTTGATTTTTCTCCATGTCCATCCTTCATTTTTAGCAGTGCTGATGTGGTAGACTAGGTGTTTGCTTTTGTTTGACTTACCCTGGCTGGGGTTCTCTGAGCTTCTTGCATCTGTGATTTGGTGTCCATCATTAGTTTTGGAAAGTGCTTATTGTACAATTTCAGTTATTTTAAGTATTTAAAATCTTAACATTGTTTTCATGGTCTAAAATATGGTCCGTCCTGGTGAATGTTCCTTTTGTAGTTAGGTAGAGTTTTCTATAAATGTCAATTAGATGATTATTTCTTCAAATCCTTCTTTTCTGCCTCATTCTCTCTACTCCCCTGGGAATCCAATCACATTTCTGTTACACCATTTATTATTGTCCCACAATTCTTGAATGCTCTGCTTCTCCTATAGTGAAAAACTCTTTTCCTCTTTGAGTTTCAGTTTGAATAATTTCTGTTGACCTATCTTCAATTTTATTACCTGTGTTAAGTTTACTAATGACTTTATCAAAGTCATGCTTTATCTTTGTTGCTAGGTTTTTATTTCCAGCATTTCCTTTTGATTTTCTCTTACAGTTCGTCCTCCTTTGTTGAAATTACCCATGGGATGGGATGATTCATAGTGTCCTTACTTTCACTAGAGACTTTAACATGGTAATCACAGTTATTTTAAGTTCCTGTCTGATAGTTCTAACATCTGTACCATTTCTGAGTCTGATTCTGTTGATTCTTTTGTCCCTTGACAATGTGTTGTGTTTTCTCACTTCTTCAGAAGACTCACAACTTTTTATGGAAAGCCGGACATCTGGTATAGGACAGTAGAGACTGAGGTAAATAATTTTCATGTCTGGAACTGGAGCATGCCTTTATTTCTGCTAGACCTTTAGTATGGGGGAGTTGAGTCAATTTACTTAGGAGTCGAGCTGGGCTGAGGTTTTGTTGTAGCTATGGTTACCTTCAGTGCACCACTAGCTTCAAAGTCCTCTTATCTGGGCTTTGGTTTAGGTTGGGGGCTGGCTTGCTAGAGGGCTTTCCTCAATGTTTGCTCTGCTCTCAGTTTTAAGTCTTTTTTTTTTTTTTTCACTTTGCCAAAGTGAGTGCCTGTCTCCACACTCCTGCCCCTTTGCCAAGAGTAGATGCTGGTTTGCCCTAGTGGGGAGTGTTCTCTGCTGTTCTGAATATGCCTCAGTCTCATCCAGGCACTGTGTGATCCTGTCCAACCCCCAGCTGTAGGTCTGGGCTGAGGATATCTTCCTGCCCATCCCATCCACTCCAGGAATAGAGAGGATTTTTGTTGTAGTTCCCTTTAGTCAGCTACATTGGTTTCACTAGTGTCCTATAGGGCAGAAGGATCTCGGTGGGGCTTTGTGTTTTTCCTATGGTGGCTGCTGTTGCCCTCCCTCAGGCACACACAGGGAGGGAACGTTCTTGGGATTTTCATCCTGCCCGTTCTTATCTTTTTGTGAGTGTCAGTTCAGCCGTGGGAACAAACCCATGTATAGAATGAATTCCTCTTGTGTGTGTGGCTCTCAGAAGTGCTAGATTGCCTCACCAGCCCACACTCAATCTTTAGCAATTTGTTAAATATTTTAGCTTATTTTTTCCTACCAGTGTCCAGTGGCATTTACCCCAGGTAAGCAAGTGCTCCTGTTTCTCCTTGGAGGCACCTATCTTTCCTTATATTTCAGGTTGGTTGGTTGCCTGGCAACCTCAGCTCTCTGCTGGATTAAAGAAAAGTTGCAAGATTTCAAATTATCTGGCCTGCTTTCTTGTTGTGATGGTTAAGAACGGGAGTGATGCTCTTTCCAGCTTTCTACATCTGAAGTTGTCTGATTTTAAAAAAAAAGAATAAATTGTTTTTCAGTAAAAATAATGTGTCTTTTAAATAATAAGGCAATGATAACAAAGCAAAGTATAAGCAAAGATAATAGAGGTGGTTGGTGAAGCTGTGATCTGGGGAAATGTTAGATTAGGGACAAAAGCTTTGGAACCTGTGTCCCACCCATTGCATGCTGGCCACATGACCTTGGGTAAGAGCCTTGACTTTATTGAGTTTTAATTTCTTTTTCCTCTTTTGTGCAATGGAGATCAAATTTAATCTACTCCAGAGGATTAAAAGAGCTAATATATCAACAGTGCTTGGCATGGAGCTTGGCTCATGTTAAGTGTCTGTAAATGGTGGTTATTAATTTTCACAGATCTGAAGACCATATTTGTGGTATAGGAGGCAGTTCCAGGTGTACGCAGATGAGAAATGAGGTGTTGTTGTTGTTGTTGTTTTCTGTATGATTCCCATGTCTCCTGGACTCTGGCTGGTGTGTGTGTGTGTGTGTGTGTGTGTGTGTGTGTGTGTGTGTGTGTGTGTGTATGTGCAGCATGTTAGTTTGAGGCTTTGATGGAATTCTCTGAAGTAGCTTCTGCCACTCTTTCCACCTTGGAAGCATATCCTAAGGCAAAAGAAAATGTATAGATCAGGAAATATTGAAAGAGAGCAAGAGAGAGTGGAAGTATTTAGCCCAGCACTGGGCACGTAGGAAGCATTCAGTAAACACTGGCAAAATGACAAGAAAGAAATCCACAGATAAGAGAGAGGCTGGGGCTGGAAACAGACCCCCAGCAGCTTATAGTCTCATTTTCATCAGCCATGTGTCTGGTTGACTTTGGGCAAGATCCTTGACTTCTCTGAGCCTCAATTTCTCACCAGCAAGATGGCAGAAATCTCTGCTGCCCTCCCTCATCTCGTATGATTGTTATGAAGTTGAGACAAGAGGATGTCTGTGACCATCTGAAAACTCTACAAACATAAGGCCTTAGTGTTAAAAATGATCACTCAAATCCATTCTGAAAGGTTGAAGGATACGTGAAAAGTGGACCTTGGGGCCTTTTCAATTATGGCTTCAGAAATAGTTAAGGTAAAGTCGGGCAGCAAGTGATCAATTCTTCTAGAAGTTTCTATCCCAAGGAGGCACTCAGATTTTTGCAGCTGCCCGACATGTTTCTTAACAAGTTACCTCCAACTGGAGAAACATCAGTAGTTGTTGAGGCCACAGTTTGTCTGGCTGATTTATACAAATCGGCGAAACAATATCTCCAGCCCGTTCTTTGATCTTGGTTTGAAGCAAGTCAACTTAAACGCTCGTGGGAGCTGGAAGGAGATCCTTCATATAAATGTGTCCACAAATCTCTCCCGGATGCTCAGGCTGAGGCCTCTGCTAGTTGCTTCAAAGGCCTCATCCATCACAACAGGGGGAATAAAAACTCAAGTTGTGCTTTATTAATCTTATTGATTGCCACCCTTGACCCAACTCAACCCGTATCCAAATGTGGCAGGAATTTCTAACTCAACTTTTGCTGTAGTAGAACTTCACTTACTTTACCGCGGCCCCCTCCTCACCGCCCCCCCCCCCCAGTCCCCAGGTGGCCATCCCTTTCTTTATCAAGAGGGAGAATGGGTGGAGATGGAAGATTCGGTGCTAGAGGCTGAGCACTGTGGTGGGTAACGGTGCTGGCTCTGGAGGCTGACTGCTTCGGTTCCAGTCCCAGCTCCTGCATATACACACATACCTGTATGTATGACCTTGGACAAACTATAGAAACCTGCTGCTGCCTCAGTTTCCCTGTTTAAAGTTTAGATGGTGTATTGGTCAGGTTATACCAGGGTTATACCAGTAGGATATATATATATTAGGAGATGCATGTTAAGGAACCAGCTTATGGGATGGGGATCTGGCTAGGTAAGTTGAAATCTGCAGGCAGGCCAGCAGGCTGGAGACCTTCAGGCAGGAGCTGAGGCCACTGTCCATAGGCAGAATTTCTTCTTTCTCAAGGAAACTTAAGTTTTGCCTTTCAACTGATTAGATGAGGCCCTCCAAATTATTAAAGATCACCTCCTTTATTTAAAGTCATCTGTTGATGCTAACCTACCTATAAAATACCTTCATAGTAACACCTAGATTAGTGTTTGATGGACTAACACAGTCCAATAGCCCAGACAAGTTGGCCCACGATACTGACCATGATAGATGGTATAGGAAGATGCACAGAATAGAAGAGGTATTATATGTAAAGTGTTTAGGATAGGACCTGGCAGAGAATATGCATTCCCATAAATGTCAGCTATTATTGTTGCTGAGAGGATTTAATGAAAGAATACTCACGGTAGCTTGGCACTTCACAAGTGCTCAGAAAACAGTAGCTATTTATTATGGCTCCAAAAGCTCACTCGATATATATGTGTTAAGCTTCTGCCGTGTGCCAGGCATTGTTAAATCGGGGATATAATGGTGTGTTGACTGACTGGGGCCTATGGGAACAAGCCATTGCACACACACGCACACACACACACACAGAGCTGATGACAAACAGGGACTTTATAGGGTAACCTGACAGCTCATGATAGAGGACCAGCAGAGTCTGGGGGTTTGGGGACGCTTCCTTGAGAATGTGAGTTTGGAGCTGAGGTTTGAAGGATGAGTGGGAGTACTAGGGCATGGGTGGTGGGGGGAGGGGGTGAGCTATGGAAGCACATCTTGGGGAGAAGGACGGGCATAAGCACAGACCCCACTCGGGGCCCGGGTGCTGGGAGATGTCCCAGCCAACACACGAATATTGGGTCCCAACTGTGGAGACTTGATGGCTTTGGTTTTATGTTTGTATTCCTTTTCTCTCTTAGGCTGAAAATAATTTAAAGACTTGCTTATTGGCTCTGTCTATCTATTTCAAAATGACAATACCAATGTTATTACCAACAATATTATTATTCCTAAAGGCAGTTTAAGACTTCTTATCAGTTCTGTTTATCCCACCAGGGATGCACACCCATATCGGTGTATTTTAAAAACACTGGAAATGATTCTTCTTGGATTGGTTAAATGAGGAATTGGCAAACCTTTTCTTAAAAGGCCAGAGAGCCCAGGTACAAAACAGGCTCCCTCTCGAAAGAAATGAGGAGGGCAGAGGTACTTAGCATGCACAAGCCCGGGCATCGTGCTTGGCCCCCTCTACTGGCACTGGCACATCAGGTCCGTCTCATCCAGTCCACATTCACTCATCTACCTTATGTCTTCCTGCCGTCCCACCACAGCCTGAGCCATCCTCATCTCTCGCCTGACAAGTGCCACAGCCTCTGAAATGGTCTCCTTGCTCCCATTCCTGCCCAGGCCCCACCCACATTCTACCTCTGACCAAAGCCAAGGTACGTTTTCTTTTCCCCAGTTGAAATATCACATCATACAGAGACTACATGTCCATTGTGGGTTGGCTGGGGGCTCTGTTCCTCTGTGGATCCTCATCCTGGATCATGAGGTCACCTTGCTCCATCTTTGAAATTGCCCCCTCCTTATTCCCCAAAGAGAACCACAGTCTTGACACCCGGCACTATTGTTTCATTTGGCCTGATTTTGGGTTTTCTTTAAATGGAGTAATTCAGACCCTGTTCTTTTGCATCTGGCTCCTTTTGCATAACATTTTTTTTAAGTAGGCTCCACACCCAGTGTGGGGCTTGAACTCGTGATCCTGAGATCAAGAGTTGGATGCTCTACTGACTGAGCCACCCAGGTACCCCTTGCATATCATTTTTAAGATGAGTCTCAAGCAAGTTATTGTGTGTGGCCCTAGTTCTTTCATTGTCTTTGCTGGATAGTACTGTGCTTATGAATATGCTGTGATTCATTTATCCATTGGCTTGATGGATATTTGGGTTGTTTCCGTTTTGCTACTACCACCCAAACTTATGTAAACATTCTTGTACAGTTTTGTTTCTGATGGGCAGAAGTTGATTCTCTGTGTTACAGGGTATGGTATGTTTTTACAGACATTGCCCAACAGTTAAGCAGAACAGCGGTCCTGTGCTGTCCTCCTGGCTTCAGGTGTAAGAGTTCTAGCTGTTCTATGCCCTTGAAATACTTACTATTGTCCAGCGGTTTTGTGTCTGTTTTATTTTTGTTTCTTTAGTTTGCCATTCTCTGGGTGGGCAGAGTATCTTACTGTACTTTCAATTTGCATTTCCCTGAGGGCTAAGTAGATTGAGTCTCTTTTCATGTGCTTTTGGCCATTTGGATATCTTTTTGCGAAGTGCCTGTTCAAGTCTTTTGCCCATTTTTGTATCAGGTTATTTGCATTTTTCTCCTTGACTTGTAGTAATTCTTCATCTGGATATGTCCTTTATCATTTGTGTCTGATTCGGTGATCAAAGTGAATCTGCTCAAGAGAGAAATCTGATCATGTCACCCTCATGGCTTGTCCTTCTTTCTATCAGCACGTGGGAAGGCCCTACGTGTTCTGGCCTGCTTACTTCTCCAGCCTCCCCTTGGGCCACCCATTCTCTGGCTTCTCTCCTTCAGCCACACTGGACTCTCTTGAACACTGTGTGCCTCTGCTCCAGAGTTCCACAAAAGGCAGAGTAACTTAGAGACTGAGGGCAGAGACTCTGGAGCCAGACTGCCTTGGGTCTCATTCCTCACGTGTACATAATGTACACAACGATGATGATGATGATAATTGCCCCTCATAGAGTTGCTGTGAGGAGGTGATGATGGGAGAGCTTAAACAGTGCTTAGCTTGTGGTATGGGGGATGGGAATCTTTGTTAGCATCATTGATCTGTTGTTGATAATCTGCTTTCTGAAATGTCCCTTTCTTTCATCCGCCACGACTCCAGTCCCCCTGGGCTAATCCTTACCCATCCTGTAAGTATCAGGTGAAGATCACATCCTCAGAGAAGCCCCCTGTATCAGTCAGCACAGCCCAGTGAAGCTCTCAAACAACCTGAAGCTCTCAATGGCTTAAAACAATAAGGATTCCTTTCCCACTCAGACTGCATGTCCATTGTGGGTTGGCTGGGGGCTCTGCTCTCAAATTTTTACATCCTTGCTCCAGGTTCTGGTCCTTTGGATCAGCTGGTCCCTGGAACACCACCAGGCATATCAGCAGAGAGAAAGGGGGGGCTCTGGCAAGTCTCACACTGGAAATTAAGTGCTCAGCCCAGAAATGACACTCATGTGCCTTCCTCTCTCACTTCATTGGCCAGAATTAGTCACATGGCCACACCCCCCACAGGAGGCTAGGAAGTTCAGTCCTGCCGTGTGTTCAGAAGGGGAAAGAACTGGAATGTTTGGAGAGCAGCATCAAAGACAAATGACACCTTGCCTCACCCGTGCACTCTCAGGTCAGGCCACTCTACTGTGTGCTCTGATCCTCTGCTTTCCTTTCCAAAACACAACTCAGTATGTAATTGTGTGTGTGTGTAATTATCTGATTATTATTTGCTTCCTGCACAAGAATGTGAATTCCACAAGGGACCTGTTTGAATTGTTCCTTGCTCTCTCTTGGTTTCTCTTATTTGATCCCTGTAGATAGTTGAGTTTTCAATACCTTCCATGGGGAGTTTAGAGTCTGTACCAGTCAGTTTTTGAGGTACATTGAGGAACAGTGGAATAGGTTCTGGATTCTTCATCCTGCCATCTTTAGATACCTTTTTTTTCTTTATTCATTGTCAAAATTTTTGGATCTATAAAAAAATAGAGAATAAAGTATAGTAAATCCTCATGTACCCATCACCCAGCTTCAACAGTTACAACATGCCAATCCTGTTTTATCTAACTCCTCCATTTCCTCCCTACCAATCATTTTAGAGGAAATCCAACACATAATACCATTTCATTCAAAAAATAATTTACTATGTATCTCTAAAAGATAAGGACTTTGTAAACATAATGGAATATCATTGCTGTACTTCAAAAATGAGCAATGATTTCTTGATGTCACATAATATCTAGTCAATGGTCCAATTTCATTGGTTGCCTCATAAATGTCTTTTCACAGTTCTGTGTTCAAATTAATATCTAAACAAGATCCACACATTGCATTTAGTTGGTTTGTCTTCAAAAATCTTTAATGAGTCTCCCTCCCCTTTTTAATTTTCTTGCTTTTGTTGTTGTTGAAAACCATGTCATTTGTCCTGTAGTATTTGCCATAGTCTGGATTTTGCTCGTTCCATATGCATGATGTCCTTTGACATGTCCTCCATTCTCTGTGCTTCCTGCACACTGGTAGTTAGCTTTCAGTTAGATCTAGAAGTTTGACGAAACTCATTAGATTTATTTTCTTTTTTTCTTTTTAAAGATTTTATTTATTTATTTGAGAGAGAGAGACAGAGAGACAGTGAGAGAGTACAAGCGGGGAGGAGAGGGAGAAGCAGGCTTCCCGCAGAGCAAGGAGCCCGACGGGAGGCTTGATCCCAGGACCCTGGGATCATGACCTGAGCAGAAGGCAGACACTTAACTGACTGAGGCACCCTGGTGCCCCGAGACTCGTTAGATTTCTTGACAAGAATGCTTCAGAGGTGGAATTATGAACTTCCCATTGCATCAGAACCAGGAGGCATGTGATGTCTGCCTGTCTGTCTTTGGTGATGTTAAGATTGATCAGGCACATCCGGTGTTGTCAGCCTGGTCCATCCTTTAACGAGTAGACCATTAGCCTCTCACATCATGGTTTTATCAGCCAGTGACAATCATTACCGACATCAATCATATCACTAGGGATTGCAAAATGGCAATATTCAAATTGTATTATTCTTTCTGCATTTATTAGCTGGAACTCTTCTATAAAGAAGAACATTTCCTCATTAACTATTCAGTTACCCTGAAATATAGTTGGTGTAGGAAAGGCAGGATAAATGCTTTAATCTTTCTCCATGTTTACCAGTTTTCAGAATAATGAGTTAGATCCCTAGCAACCTCTGAGGGTGACCAATGCTTTTTTTTTTTTTTTTAAGAATCATTATGTGCTCATGACTTTAACATATTTGATGTGCTTTAATTGATTGCAGTGATTATCCTTCTTGATGTTGACACTGTCCCATCCTTGGTCAGCGAGAGCCTCTTGAAGTTGCTTTCTGTGTTCGTTTGATGCCCTCTCCCTACCCCTGGGAGTCTGATGGCTTCCCTGCTTGCTGGGGTGACAAGATGTTCCAGGCCCATGTTGTACATGTCCTGTTCCAAGCTTGGAACCAGACATTTCTCCAAGGAGCCCTGGTTCTCTTTAGTGGAAATTAGTATTTAGAGACTGCTGTCTGTGGAGTGTTGGGTGCTCAGTGCGACCAGACTGACATTGTTTCTCGGCTGTTTCAGTGGACAGCCTGGAAATAGATAAGAGGAAAAGACAGAACGTGTTCATACTGATACTTTCATTTCAAACTTCAGATGACAAGGTTTTTACTTGATTACTTTCATTTTATATTTGTATTTTTCTCTTAGGCTGACAGTCATCACAATGATTGCTTATTGGCTTTGTGTGTGTGTGTGCGTGTGCGTGTGTGTTTCAAAATAACAATACCACTAATATTGCTGACAATATTATTATTCCTAAGCACAGTTTAAGACTTCCTTGTAGTTCTGTTTGTTCTATCAAGATGTACATGCAGGGTGCCTGGGTGGCTCCGTTGTTAAGCGTCTGCCTTCGGCTCAGGTCATGGTCCCAGCGTCCTGGGATCGAGCCCCGCATCGGGCTCCCTGCTCGGCGGGAAGCCTGCTTGTCCCTCTCCCACTCCCCCTGCTTGTGTTCCCTCTCTCGCTGTCTCTCTCTCTGTCAAATAAATAAAGAAAATTTTTAAAAAAAAGATGTACATGCAAAGGGGCAAGACTTTCAGAGCTGTGGGCCATTCCGTCTCCAGTCTGTTGCAACCACTCAACTCTGCCATTGTAGCACAAAGGTAGTTACCTAGACCAAACGTAAATGGGGTGGCAGGGCTGTGGTCCAATAAAACTTTGTGTATAAAAACAGGCAGCAAGCTAGATTTGGCTAGCTTGCAGGTCCTATTTTGCTGACCCCCATCGCAAACCATAAACCACCAACTTGACGAACAGGTTCATCTACTTTCTCATTATTTGCAATTATTTTCACTTAAATTGTTTGCTTTTTCATTTAAATTTTCCTCATTTTTTTATAATTTTGTAAACAATTTCATTGTTCTAAAGCCAAAACTATAAAACAAGGTACAATTGAAAAAGTCTAGCTTCTCTCAGTGCTCTTTTGACAGCATCTCTGGGCTTTGCTGAAAAGAGAGAGAGAGAGAAAGAGAGAGAGAGAGAGAGATCCCTTATGGACTGGTCAGTCTCGCCACTGGGTGATTCTCCTCCAGAGAGGACCTCCTGACCTTTCCCCTCCTTTTATTTTTGAAGGTGGTCCTGGTGCTTATTACTCATCCCCATCTCTCCTCTTCTGGTGCATCTGAAGAATACCCCGCTCTGGCTGATTTAATCCATCAATCAACAATATACTGGCTTACTTAACTGAGGCTCTTAGGGTCAGAATACAAATCCAGTTGTATTCAGGTCAATACTAGCCCATATGGTGTTTTCGTATGAATTTGAAGAAGGTATTCCCTCTGAGCAGACATAGCCCTCCAGGTACCCCCCCCCCTCGATAAGCAACTCATGCCTTTGAGCAAGTTGGAAAGAGGTGCCCCTCCAGGCATGTGGCTTGGCGAGCAGGGTGTGGGCTAGCTTTTGGTCGCCATAGGCCCCTTCAGCCAGAAGACCTTGTGCAGTGCACACCCTGCCCAGCTGTCTGTGGTGGCCCTGGCTCGTTCTCAGCTCCTGGATTCCTCCAGAGTGAGGAACAGTGGCTCTTTTTCCAGAAGACTCTCCCTTTGGGTGTCAATGATGATTTTCAGTGGTGCCAGGCTTCTATCCTGCCAGTTTTACAACTCTCTCAAAAAGACAGCACCTTGTTCCCAATAATTGGAGCAGGGAATTTGAGAGAGAATAGCCAGGCTGGGTTGTGTGCCTGGAGGCCCATGGCAGGGGTGGCTGCAGGCCCACCTCATATAAGCCTCACAGACTGAAAGCCTCCAAAGTAAAATGGAGGAGCTATTACTAAGAAAAAGGGTGAATTAATTCCAGGCAGGAAAAAAACCACTGGCTGTCCCGTCCCGTTTCCTTACCCCGCCCCAGGGCACCCCCCCCCCCCCCCCCGCTGCCCGTTCACTTTGGTTTGCTTTGCTTTGTGCCGCTTTCTTACAAAATGTTCATTCCCTGCCTGGAAAAGCCATCCAGTCATAAATGAACATCAGACACAGGTCTTCATCCATTATGAGCTTTAGTGGGCATCAATTTTATCAACAGCCCCCGTCTTTAATCAAGAAGGAATTACCCTGTGGCAAGGCATTATAGTTTTCTTTTATAACTGGCTCGTTTAAAAAAAAATTAATTTCAGTTCAACTTTTAAGCGAGAGAAGAGAAAGGATAATTGTGCCACGTTTCCTGAAAAGTTATGAAAGCAGGCAAGGGGCCATTTTTCAGGACTCTGCTCCTCACAATTTATAATCATCAGGCTTGAGTCCTTCCTGCATCTTGCAGCTGAGCTGGGAGCTCTGGAATTAGCCAACTGGCTCCACTTCCAGGATGCCTCTCGGAGTCTCCTGTTTCTAGAGAAGGGGTTTGGAATGAGGGAAGAGGCCTGGGTGTAGGATGGGGAGATGCTTACCATAGGGCCGATGGATCCCACACCCTCACATCTGCTGGCTGCTGGGAGAAGACCCTTCCCCCTCCCTCCCTCCATCCCTCCCTTCCTCCCTCCGGATCAGCCCCTCCTCCTTTTCTCTCTTCCATCCTTATTTTTATTCGAATCAGGGGTTGTGTGCTCTCATGCCTCAACACTGATGCAGGGAGTTTTCAAACTGTAATTTATCATGTGGATGAAGGTTTTATCTCTTATTTGGTGCCCATAACATTGGGGTTCTAATTTCTACCCAGGACCGGTTCCCTGCGGCCCGGGGCAGGCCTTGCCTCATCTTCCTGTGTCGGCTTCATCCCCTGGAAAATAGAGTTAATATCTACCCTGCTCACACTAATGCAGGAATTAGTCACTGTTTTTCAGGGTGCTCATCCCATACCTTTGCCAGCAGAAGGCAATTCCACCAACAGCCCCCAAATTATATCTGATAGTGCAGTTGCTGATGAGCCTTCTTTCTTATCACCATTTCCATTGTGAGGCTCCAAACTAATACTTATGAGGTCGCCACTTAATTCATAAATCCGAGAAGCTGTCAGCCTCACTGCAGTGAGTGGGGTTCAGAGCTGAGGGCCACTTTGAAAAAATCACCACCCACCGCAGGGCCAGCCTTCATCTGAGGCTTGGGCAGGCAATCACAAGGAAAATTATGAGGGTCACGATGGGATGTGGCTCCATCCCTTTCAATTTCAGGCTATGATTAATCTCTTCTGATGTTATTTTATTTGAGAGACTAATCTAAAACCAGCCTCAGACAGAATAAACTCTCCTGGAAGGTGAAATCACCGTGGAAGAAGAGCATGTTGCTCAGGGAGCGGAATGGGCGTGAACACACTGGGGGAAAGTTGGAAGCTACGGAGGACGTGGAGAGGCCTGGCCCTTAATTTATGGCTTAGAAATGGAGAGCCCTTTCTCCTTGAAAGTTGGTGATTCACGACCTCATCTGGGTCTGACTCCATCAGAAATACGTCCAGTTGCAAGCGCTGCCGAAAACGTGGGTTCTTTGCAGCTGACAAGACCTCACACAGTCTGCCCTCCAGCCTGCAGATCTGGGTGTACTGTCTCCCGGGAATCTGTGAGGTCCCCCAGCCTGCCCACGAGAAAGACCCTCCAAGAGGCAGGCTGCTTGGGTCGGGATGGTTCCCTAGGGCAGGGTTTCTCCCCTGTGGTGCTACTGACACGAGGGACCGAATCATTCAGGGCAGTGGGGTGGTCCTGTGTGTAGTAGGATGTTTAGCAGCATCCCTGGCCTCGCCCCACTAGATGCTCTTAGCAGCGCCTTGCCCCCCGGCCGTGACAACCTCGCATATCTTCCGCCATTACCAAGTGACTCCAGGGGAAAAATCACCCTGGGAGCAATTCGTGGAGCTGTGGGTTCCATGCGCTGTCCCCGGGCCGCCCTTTGGTGTCTCCACGTGGGGACGGGAGAGGTTAAAAGCCTCAAGCCCTCTGGCTGGGTGAGCAAGACTGTGGGACTGCAGATAGTGGAGCTGTTCTGACTCAAAGAGCATCCTTTTGTCTTGGGCACACGTCCGTCTGGGCAACCGTGCTACCAGTCATTGTAGCCTGCCTCCCAGGGGCCCATTTGAACTGTGCCTGCAAACCAGGTGGTTAATCAGCTCTCCAGCGCTGCTTGGAAGGGTCACTGCCTAAGCGAGCATGTAATTACAGCTTGCACCCTCAGCCGAAGGCACGCAGGAGGACAGTGGGAGAAATGGGCAGCGCATTTCTGCCGGGTGGGGGTGGGGGTGGGGGGGCCGGAGAAAGCCTTCGAAGCAGGATGAGAATGTCAAAGATGGTGGAGACAGGCGCCGGCCTCTGGGTCCTTATAGGGGGCTAGTGCCACCTGCACTTTCCAGGTGTGGTGGGGAGGGCGGGAGCCGGGCCCCACACCAGGCGCAACACTTGCAGAATGCTAACTTCAGTGGTTCCTAAGCCCTTTGTAAGCTCCAGGCAGCCTTCCCTTTGGAGACCTCGATCCCCACCATCTCTGACAAATTAAAACACACCCACACTTTACTTTAACTATAATTTATTTGCAGTAAAAATATTTGAAAGGAGTTTAATGATTTTGCTTCTTAAATTATCTGGCGGTGGGTAATTCATCAAAGTCGCAATTACCTGTGATTTCCCCCACAACCAATAGCATCCGTAGGAATTCCTGCAACTGTTTTCTCAAATATAATGAAGTTTTTATGACTACTACATCATGAATACTGCATCCAACAACGGCAAGCAGGCCTCATTGCTGCATTTGGCAGGCGTTTAATGAAGCATTTATTAATTTTGATTTTGCTGCTTTCTTGTTGAATTTTGGAGCCGATAATTTTTCTCCACACTGCACACAACCCGCATAGGCCCTGGAAAGGCCCACGCTTACAGCTGTGAGGAGGAGCCTCACCCTCAGCAGAGGTGAGAAGTTTCCAGAGGCTGCTGGGCCAGTCGCTGTGCTCTCCGGGCCTGGGGGTGAGTGGGGGGCCTCGCCTGCCCTTGGGGGTTACTCTCAGTTTTCTTTTTCTTAGTTTTTATTCTGGTAAAAATTAAGCCGAAACATCTGGCAATCCACATGTGTGATTTGCAAACATCAAACATGGGTGTTCATTCCTTATTTCTTGATTAATTTATTGGATGTCAACTTTCTGATCAGCCCAATGCTTTAATCATGGGGAAATTGCCTACCAGCTGGGGATTTTACTTTTCTCTGTTACAGCAAATGAAGCCTAATTGCTGGGATGCGAACCAGTCGGAAAAACAGTGAGAAATTAGGCGTAATTGGGCGGCATTTCCTGACGCTTGAGAACACTGAGCCCAAAATGGGATTAGCTGGTGTTTTATTTTCTTTTTTACAAAAAGGGATCTCACCATTATTCACAGTGCAGAGGTACACTCCCAGCGGCCTTCAGACGGGTGGGACCCAGTCATGAGAGCGATTTCTTCCCTCCCAAGCCGAGGGAGCGTCTCCAAGAAGCTTATGGTAATATTTAAAGATATAAAAAGGGACAGGACAATTAAAAATGTGCACGAGTAGCTTTAGGGCTGACGTTATTGATGCCTTTGTGATCAATAGCGCTATTTTTATTTGGATTGCCTGGTAAGAACCAGCCTTAGGAAGCTCGGGCCACAGAATTGAGAGAGCTTTCCGGAGGGGCCGGCAGAGTCAGGCCCGGGATGATGGCTGATTTAGAGCTCGGGGTGACGGAGGGAGGAGGGTTTCCATCAGCGTATGCCCAGGAGAGGGGGTTACATCTGCCCGGCTTCCAGGCCCCAGGTGGAGTGAGTCCGTTTATAACAGAATTTGGCCACACTTGAATTTTAATCTGGGGATCCAGTGACTGCTTGAAGGGTGAGCTCCAGAAGCCCCCATTTGTTTTCCAGTGCCTTTACCCACAAGACAGAAGAAATCCACCCCACCCGCCTGCCCGCCCTCGTGGCGGTGTCCAGGGTTGTTTTTGTGGAAGGGATTTGAAAAAGGACATTTCACAAACGGGAGCCATGAATCGTTGCCCTGTCTGGGTGAACCGTGGGGACCCCGGCTTTCTGATAACAGGCTCAGCTGATGCGCACTGGGCACTAATGACCCTCGAGGGGGCTGTTCCGTGGCTTTCGCGGCATGTTTATGTTAAAACTTGAAACAATGGGTTAGACGCGGTTCTCGGGTCCATCTTCCGGGGCCGGGGCCGTCCCAGGAGGCAGCCACTCGCTGCGAAAACAACCAAACCAAACCAAACCCAAACCTATTTAACCGATGATGATTTGCTATATTGATTACATGCTGGAATGTGGAACGATACCATTTTGGACACATTGTGCTACATAAAGTGCATCATTACTTTGTATTTGTACTTTGTGCTTTTGTTTTTGCTGTATTAAATTTGTCTGCTAGAAAACAAGTGCCAGATGGGACTCCCATTTTATTTCTATTGCGTGGTGCGGGTCTACAGGAAGAAAAGAGGCACAGAGAGGTTGAGTAACTTGCCCGAAGTCACACAGCATGCTAGCGGCAGGGCCTTTTAGATGCTAACAGCATCACCCCCAAATGGGACTTGTACAGGGGAGTTCTGCTCTTCTCGACCAGCTTTCTGTAATCGGCGCTCCATTGAACGGCCCTGGTTGAATTCATAAATCCCTCTGTTCTCAGTTTCCCCACCTGGGTCACCAGGGAGTTGGGCTATATGATTTATGTGTGTGTGTGTGTGTGTGTGTGTGTGTGTGTGTGTGTGTGTGTGTGTTTCCCAGAGAATGACATTCTCAGTTTTGTATTCTTTGGGCACATAGTGGTGTGATGTGTGGAAGAGAGCATCAGTCTCTCTCTTAATGCTTATTTAATTATATTTAATTAGGAATCTTGTCATATTTTAGCCTGCAATTGGTCTCCTGGGGCCGTCTGCTGCAAAGATTTTTGAAAAATCCAAACTTTATTCCTTGCTATCGATCCATGTGGTTAATGGGCCTGAGTAGGACTGATTTCATCTGTCCTTCTTACTCAGAATGAGAGGCAGGAGAGACCAAGCAAAGACAGGCTGGGGGCTGGGTGTCTGAAAGCACCCTCCTGGGAGCAAGGGTGGCCAGGCTCCTGCATTCAGGCGTCTGTCCCGAAGTCTCTACTGAGCATTCCCTTGCTGTGCCCATGCCAAGATCCTGGGAAGACCTGGGTTATGGCATCTTCTGTGCCCTTGCTGACATGGTACCCTAAAATTGATGCCTACCCCTGATGGTAGAGAAGGGGTCTGCAAGGGATCGGCGCCAATGCTCAACACCCAGTGCTTGGACCAACCACCTGTTCCCCTGGGCCGCCTTGAGGGTGGCCCGTGTTTTCTTGCTGCCTGGTCTCCTCCTGCTGGGTTGGGCAGGATTCTTCTAGGAGTAGGGGGCTCCAGAGAAGGGGGCCCTTCTTCAGTGCTACCGTCAGGGTCTTTGGTGGAAAATTGAGGCAGGTTTCAAAAGTGAGATGGGCGTCACCCTTCCCACCCCCTTCCAGAACTGGGCTGAGAGCTGACCTCGAAGCTGAGGGGTCCCAGCGCTCCTCTAGCTCATCTTCTGTGCCTCTCGTTGGGTGTTTAATCAGGGTAGTTGATTAGTTGAAACACAGCACAGAATGGTCATGGACGCTGGTTGGCAGCCCGCCACTGTCATTTATGGCTGGGTGACGTGAGGCCATCCCCCCCACCCCGCTGAGGCTCTGATCCCTCATTTGCAAAATGAGACTCATCATATCTGCCCTGCCTCCCCTCCCCGAGTTGTTGAGAGGCTCCAACAATGTATGAGAGAGTGATATGAAAATGTGGGTAAACAGGAGAGTGGTATTTAAATGCATGCTATTACCATAATTGCTTTGTATTGTGTGTGTATATCTCATCTCCCCAATTAGATGCGAGATCCTTGGTGACAGCCACCATGTCTCGCCCCTTTTGATATTCCCCACACAGCCAGGATGGTGCTGAACATACGGTTGCTGCTTAATAAATATTTACTGAATGGAATTGAATTTCAGATCGGTTCCAAATCATCCTAAAAACTTGGTCAGGTGCGGCCCAAAGGTTTTCTCAAGGAGAGGGCAGAGAGAGGGAGGGCCCGCGGCAGGGGTCAGGGAATGTCTGTGGAATGAATGAATCTGTGAATGAATGAATGAATGAATGAACGCCTTATGGCATTTGCTTTACTCTCCCAGCCACGGCTTCTGACAGTAGCCGTGAAACCTGCCGACTCTGCTCAAAAATGACTTCTCCTTCTGTCCTCCGGGACATGCTTTCTGCACGGCGCCTTGCTATAGTTCAGATTTCTATTAAGTAGTCAAACATAATATAAAATTGCCAACAAAAAGATCGTTCCTGGATTAATTAATCTCCCCTTTACATAGGGAAAGACATAAAAAAGAGAGCGTAAGATAAGAAAAGAAAATGAAATTAATCTTATACTTTCTATGGCTGCCTGTTAATTTCAAGGTTTCCTGCATCCGGGCGCCCGTGCTCCTGCTCAGTTTCTAGATTGCTCGGTACTTAAATGAAACATCTTATTAATCATTTCCCGGGAATGCTGTGCAGCCAAAAAGAAAAAATAAAAAGGCATTCAGGAGCCACAATGAGTTTATTTTTATAGTAATGCATACCTTATCATCAGGTATGGCCAATACATCAAAATGATAAGCCAAATTTGTATACTATCTCACACGGCTATCGATAAATCACGGTAACACTAAGCTGCCAAATCAATTCTGCCCTGACACCAACCTCTCCTCCAAGGAGAGATTTGAGAATAAATGTGGAGGTGACCAGGGAATAGAACTGAGAAGTTTCACTAAAGAAGCTGAACTCTGCTAATCAGAAAGTAGATGCATTTTTAATTCCAGAACGACCAACCAGCAAATCAGCAGGTCCTGAGGCAGCAGGCAGAGTGTCTCAGCCCCAGGGCTGAAATAGACGGCTTATGTATCTTTGCTCTGCTAAGCCTGCATCCTTACATTTTCCAAAATGTCCATTAACCCCAGAGGACATTCCAGCCGGCCCCTCACCCCACCGAGATGATGTAAATATAATGATTAACCAATCCGCACCAGCACCAAGATTTCTTGATTCTCCTCTTCACTGAAAAATGCATTAGCTCCTGGCAGTACTATCCAGAAATTAATTCACAGACAACTGAGCGTCATTACCCATGATCTGCCCTGGCTAACTGCTCTCTGTTAGTGAATTTGGGGATGGAAATAAGCTATTTCCATCCACTTTATCATCCAGAGACCTCCGTACACGGCGTGTCTCTGGTGAGTGCTGTTGTTATAACCTGTTTCTCGAATTGCCGTTACTATTAATTCTGCAGAAACAGGCTCCCACCCAAATCTGTCAACCAGGTGCCTTTAAGTCTTAAGATCAGCCTTTAATCTCTATTTTGAAGTTGTTGGCGGAGACGAGAGTTTTATTTCAGCCTGATGACTGAGTATTTTAATTTTTTTAAGTAGTGAGCCATATCCCTCCAAGTCCAGAGGCTGCTCTCCAAGTGGAGCCCAGCTTGGGAGAAAGCCATCGCAAGCAGCCCAGGGTTGCTCCTGGTTTGGGAGGCTGAGGGCAGAGAGGAACGGAAGGGCTCCCTAAAGGCAACAGAGCCAGCACGAGTCACCTTTCAAAATGCGGAGTGAGTGAATGAATCAGTGAATGGCAGAACGCCTACAGGGAGAATCCCCTAGTCCTCTGGAAAGGAAACCTCGTACTTTCCTACCTCGAAGCCCCCTCCCCTGCACCTTTCCTGATCCCCTTGACATCCCTCCCACCTAGTTTTTCCCCAGCACGCCCCCTCCCTCGACTTGCAGACCACGGTGGCTTCCAGATCCCTGGTGCCAAGGCTCATTTCTCTTCTGAGCTCCAGACCCCCTCACTGGACTTCCAGTTGGACGTTCCTCCCTGTCCCTGTGACATCTCTTCTCTGGATTTTAAAAACCTTGCTCCGGGGGTTACTTCTGAAGCCCCTTCCCTACCCCCTTCCCCCAAGTGCAGAGCCAGCCCCACCTTCCATTGGACTTGGTATAGATCTGATCATCATTGCACTTAATCCCACATTTGTTTCTGATTCCTCAAGGAGATTCACATGCCCCGAAGCACGGTCTGCTCTTGCTCATTTGAATTTCCCCGGGAGGGCTTGACACACAGTAGGTCTCTGCAAATAAGTATTATGTGACTGCAACTGTATTCAAATCCAGGAGATGGGGGAGAAAGACCAGAAGGAGGATTTGATAAACAGAAGGCTAAGAAATAGCTTCCAACTCAAATCAGAGCTGATCTATTTCATTGCAAATGATTAGACCAAATGACGATTTAGAAAAAAAAAAAAAAAAGTCGGAAAGACTGTCAGTATTACGTGGGCCATCTTGGGGACATAGCAATGATTACTGTCATCCCGGCTCCCATGGATTAAGCGTGTGGTCCCTACCGAGCTCCGCGTCGTGGGCTTTGCACCTATTAGCTTGTTTTGCTCTCCTATGGTCCCCTGAAGCGGGTTCTGCCCTGACCCTCGGTGGAGGTGAAGGTCAGAAAGCCTTAGTCACCCTCACGCAGCCCGGGGCCTGCCTGAGCTGGGCCATCGAGTCCATGCTCCCTGCCTCCCACTGCCACGCATGTTGTCTCTGAGCTTCTCAAAAGGCTGCATGATGTACAGGTCCCATTGAGGACCCATTATGAAAAGGGCATGTTGTTTGTTTTTGCCATAGTGCAGAGAATTTTCCACCCACCTCTGTCTTCCATTCAAACTCCAGCATGGTCAGTAATATGTGTTAGTCAGAGAGAGGTTGGCGTGGGGGCTGAAGCAGAAACTTTCCCTCTAAGAGAAGCTAATGGGCCCAGTTCGCGGGGGGGGGGGCGGGGCACGAGCCCCTGACCTTGGTCGGATATGAGCCCCAAGCGCTAATCAACATTGCCGAGAACGTCTGTGCACTAACAAAGCATAAATATTTGTTCTCTATTGAAGGCCTCTAGGACTGTGGCAAACAGCAACCTGAAACATGCCTAGTCCACCTGCCTGTGAAGAAAGAGAAAACACACAGAAAAACAGCCCTTTGAATCCATTCTTCCCCATAGAAACAGAAACGATGTCCTCATCATTATGTCTAAAAAAGCAGTAGATACGAAAATTGGATTTGGTCGGAGCCGGATTTTAGCTGCAAATGGGTGGTTTTTAATAAAGTGCCTCATAGCAACCGGTCTGTGAGAAGCTGCTACTTAAAAGCAAGTTCATATGATCTCGGAAAATGGCTCATCCAGACAGGGCAGTCTCTAACTGTTTATTTAGAGTCGTCTGCACCAGATCAGATAAGCTGGGGCTTGTGGAGGTGGGGGATTCCAGAAAGTACCATCCTCAGACTGTTTATGTGATCAGGAAATGGATCGTCGGCTTGCACTTTTGCAAACAGGGCTCTGGTGGGGCGGGAGACATGGGGTAGGTGGGCTCTGCCCTTGGACAGATGTTCTCCAGGTGCCGAGAGCCGAGATTTGTCTGTGAGGCCAGTGGGGTAGAAGGGTGAGGGTCTTCAGGTAGCGGACCCGGATTGAGACTTTCTGGCTCTGTGGTCTTGAGCTAATGCCTTCCCTTTTCTTGTCTCTCTTTGTTTTAAACAGCTGTATCTAAGGGCCCCTGGGTGGCTCAGTCGTTAAGCGTCTGCCTTCAGCTTGGGTCATGATCCCAGGGTCCTGGGATCGAGCCCCGCGTCGGGCTCCCTGCTCAGTCGGGAGCCTGCTTCTCCCTCGGCCCCTCCTCTGCTCGTGCTCTCTCTCTCTCTCTCAAATAAATAAAATCTTAAAAAAACACAAAATAAACAGCTGTATCTAGATATCACTCACATACCATACAGTGCACCCATTTAAAATGTAAAGTCCCTGGTTTTTAACATATTCTCGGATGGGTATAGCCACCACCGCAGTGGATGCCGGAACATTCTTAGCACCTCAAAAAGAAACCCTGTATGCAGCCTTTTGCTACCACCCCTGCCCCCATCCCCTTCAGCCCTAAGCAACCTTTGATCTCGTTTCTGTCTCTATAGACTTGCCTCTTCTAGGCATTTCACATAAATGGGATCCTACAGCCTTGCTCCATTCGTGTCTGGCGTCTTTCCCTCGGCACTGCGTCCCCACGGTTCATCTGTGTGTGTCGTGCACCAGTACTTTGTCCCGTCCCACAGCTGGCCCTTTCTGGTCCTCAGAGTCCTCGCTGGTCAAAGGGGTCCAATGCTGCCCCGTAGGATGGGTCCAGGGGCGCTGCTCACTCCCTGCTCGAACCTGACGGGAGTGAAATTCAACCGCAATTTCAGTGGGAGGTTGAGCTGTGGAAATTCCCCAAGGGACAAGAGCTTCCTTAGCTCTTTTATCCCGTTCCCACACCCCCACTTAAAATCATGGTAATAGTTGAAGCGACTGCATCTCATCCATGAAAATAAAGTGATTCCTTTCTTTCCCCCTCCAGGGCTCCTGTTTTCCCCATGAGATGTATCAATTTGCATTTGTCTTGATAATAACAGTAACGGGATTTGCGCATATTTATTGAGCTTTTGCGGGGTGGGGGGCGGTCAGGCCTCACGCTTGAGCCTTACTTACAACAGCTCATATTAACCCCAAGAGGCTAGAAGATCGTGACCCCCACTTAGCAGATAAGGATACTGAGGCTCAGAGAAGGTAAATGAAATGTTCTGGGTCTTTTGCAGAAACCTTCATTCTTACACAAGTGCTCGGGGGTTCAAGAAATGGGGTATGCCTGGACCTGCATGTCATAACACATCCCTCTTGAGTGGGTCTAAGGACGCCTGGGGACACCGGGAGGCTGGTCTCTAAGCCCTGCACCTGCTACCCAGGCGCCCAGACCCTCACGGCCACAGAGAGGTCAGCGGACAGCCCAGCAAGAGAGCATGACAATGGGGGTGCGTGCGAGGGGGGCCCTGGCAGGCGCTGCATGGGGATGGGGCTCGGGGAAGGTTTCCCCAAGAGGCCAGACCTGAGTGGCGTCTTGGAGCACAAAGTGAAGTCACTGAGGTGGGTGGGGGAGGCCCTCTGCACATTGTCTGATTAACTGCACTTAGAGGGGTGGGTACAGCCTGTCGTGGGAGCACGCGGGGGCGGCTGTGATTCATCCTCCCATCATCTGTTGGCCGCGGTTTTGCTGTTGCAGGAGGTTTTGCTGGAGAGATCGATCGGGTCTTAACAGAGTGGTGAGATGGTGCAACTGCTCCCAGCACCAGCAGAGCTTCACCTGGGGCGAGAGCTTGCCTCACGGAGCCATGCGGCCGTGGGGGTTCAGGCTGGGCTTTCTCCTGGTGGCCCAAGGGAATTTTCCCAAAGACCCCGTTTGTATGGTGCAGGAAGCGGGGGGACGACCAGGGGAGAGGAGGGGAAAAACAAGCCCCTAATCAGATCGGGTACTAAACAAGTAACTCTTCCATGCTCCTCCTTTCTCCCACCCTCACCATGGTCCTGTGAGGCAGATTGTGGCCCCTCATTTTACTGGAAGAAATTTGGGAGCCTAAGAAGTAGAGGACTTGCCTGAAGTCTCATGGGCAATCAGTGCCAGATTCAGGGCTTAAACCTCAGACTTGGAACTCCAGCTGCAGCGCTCAGCCAGGAGCAAAGTAGGAACTACCAGGGCCCAAATTGTGTGACGTACCCTTGGAAGCCCTAAGATGTGGGCTTTGTGCAGGGACTGTACGAAGACCATTTTGCCACATTGCTGGGCTGGCAGACAATTTGGGCTATGGAAGGGGGGATATTGAGGTTGGGTTTTGATGGATGCATAGGAGTCCTTGAGTTCAGGAAAGGGGCAGCTCTTTCAGGGGTTGGAAGCTGTATATGCAAAGTCTCAAAGCTGGGATTGGGGTTCATGTGTCTAGGGAACAACAGGACTTGCTGAGTAGCTGATGTTTTGGGGGTGGGGCTAGCAGAGGAAGAAGAGAGAACTGGAAGAAACGTCATGGTGCCCTGCTCCTCGTTCAGCCCTGCTTTGTCAGAGTGGGCACGGGTAGCCTTTTCCCTGGGATGGGATTTCACTAGGGCTCAGGGAACTGATAATTGCTTCGGAGATTTTTATGCTTAGTGCCCTTACCCTCTTCCGGAAGCTAAAAATGGATTCTCTAAGGAGCGAGAGCAAAGCCACAAGCAGAAAAGCCTCCCTCTGTCATTATCTAATTAAGGAAGGGTGGGGGAACCCCCAAAGCTTTGAAGTAGCAAGAGATAATTCTGACGTGGCTCCAGCCCCGTCCTGCTGGAGGGGTCTAATTACAGAGCAGCGTTCTCTAAGGATGAGGTTACTCAGTGGGCAGCAGGCAGGATGGGGGCGTGGAGCAGCTTCAGCATCTAAGTCATCAGGACTGAGCTATCTCCAACTGCAGACCTAGAGGCCATGACTTGGTGCCCACTTTCCCTCTCCAGAGTAATTGCAGTGGACTCGGGACGGTTTTACCGAAATCTGCACACACGTGCCGGGGTGTCCCGGAGGGAGCCCCAACTGCTGAGTATTCTGCTCCAGCCTCTAGTCTTGGGTCTGGACAAGGGACATTTTCTTTTTCAGGATAATAGTAAAATTCTTCCAGGAATCGATGTTCAGACCCATCGCTGGTTGAGAAGGAAGGAGAGAGGAAAGCTAGGTTTTTGATTCAGTGACCTCACCTGGCCCCATGAGTGACCTTGATGGGAGAGACGGTACTGTGTGCAGGTAGATTTGTGAGAGATGCTGGCTAGCACCATCCTAAAAATACCGTCCGCTCGTTATGCCTAGAAATGCCACTTTGGGGTAGTTATCAATTCAGCTAATCTTTATTGAGCACCTATTATATACTCAGCTCTGTGCCAGGGACAGGTAATTGGTGATGTGAAGTCCAATAGATAAAGGTCTGGTCATCATGAGAGTGTGGTCTGTGAGGGCAGAACCAGAGGCAAAGCCGTGTAATAACTCCAAAATGGATGAAACTCTGTGAAAGAAGGAAGGGAGCAGACAAGGGTGGTCAGAGTGAGCATGCTTTGGAGGGGACACCTGGGCTGACCGAGGGATGCTCAGAGGCCACTCTGCCGAGTGGAGGGAAGGCAATCCAGACGGAAGGAGAGCCGTGAGCAAAGGCACGGGGGCATTTGAGAGACGGGCATAACATCCGTGAGGCAGGGACGGGGGTGGGGAAGGGCTGGAAGTCCAGGGTCCCTGTTTCAGGGTGGGTACAGTTAAGACCCTCCCTCGCGGCGCCTACCAGCAGGGGCTACAGACCACCTTCACCCCCGTTACCGGGTGTGGGGAGGGGGGAAGACAGGTAGGTTTCTCCTGCTGTCTCTGAGCCTTTGCATCTTCAGTTTTTGTACGCTGTAGCCACTGGAGAGGTTGGAGAGTCTTCAGTGTGAAATGTAAGATGATTTCTTCAGGAAAAACGATCAGATTCCTCACGACCTCTTGTTCCAAGGAGAATAGACAGTATTTTATCACTGCGGCATTGTATCATAGCTACAGCTTAAACCATCTGAATGCTTGCCAATGTAACAAAGGGAAGATAAAGTGGGGTGACTCAGTTTTGGGTCGTGAAAGCTCAGGAAAGTGAGACAACAACCACCCGCCCCCCCCCCCACAGCCCGGGTGCAGGAGTAAGGAAGATGGGCAGGAGCAGGGAGCTCCCTCCCTGGTCCCCCACCACCATGTTGCAGACATTCAGCTAGCTGGCCCCAGTCCTCGAGCCCGGGGTCTTCACCATCTCATTCACCTGCTTGAAATGGTAACCAGCCCTAAAAACCTTGGGTGAGGGCTGCTCTGTGAGTGAGTTCATCACAAAGTCTTCAAGCTAATGGTTAACATAGTATGCTGAGCTAAACGTGTTCCCTTGCTGCGGGAATTCTCAGGGCTATATTACATGCTAATGGACATCATGACCACACCATAGGGGACTTAAAATATGTAATGTTTCTCAAACTTAATTAAGTGCGAATGCTTACTTTGAGGTACATCTTATGGACTAGGGATTTCATGGAAATCACTTTGGGATACCCAGCTTTAAACTGACATTATTGCCCTGTTGCCATTGTTGTCCTCAGTAATAACTTTGTAAAAATGGCAGTGAGCAACTGTTCATTCATCTGCTCAACCACTTATTCAACAATCTGTCCATTCATCTAGTCACCCATCTTTCCACTCACCCACCCACCCACCAACTTATCCACTCAGTCACCCACCCATCTACCCATCTATCCATCCATCCATCCAACCATCCAACCATCCATCCATCCATCCATCCATCCATCCATCCATCCATCCATCCAACCATCCAACCATCCATCCATCCATCCATCCATCCATCCATCCATCCAACCATCCAACCATCCATCCATCCATCCATCCATCCATCCAACCATCCAACCATCCATCCATCCATCCATCCATCCATCCATCCATCCATCCAACCATCCATCCATCCAACCATCCATCCAACCATCCAACCATCCAACCATCCATCCATCCATCCATCCAACCATCCAACCATCCATCCATCCATCCATCCATCCATCCATCCATCCATCCATCCAACCATCCATCCATCCAACCATCCATCCAACCATCCATCCATCCATCCATCCATCCATCCATCCATCCATCCAACCATCCATCCATCCAACCATCCATCCAACCATCCATCCATCCATCCATCCATCCATCCAACCATCCATCCATCCAACCATCCAACCATCCATTCATCTATCCATCCATCCATCCATCCATCCATCCAACCATCCAACCATCCATCCATCCAACCATCCAACCATCCATCCATCCATCCATCCATCCATCCATCCAACCATCCACTCATCATTTGTACATCCAAGCAAGCAGCATCCAGCCAACAAACATCTTCCAGATGGGCCTTTCCATACTCTGGGGAAAACACTAGGGCTTTGGTACATCTACGATGTCTCCAGGGAGCTTCTAGTCTAACGCACTCTATCTCCTGCATACAAGTAACCAGACTTATGGGTAGAAAATGATTTTTGTCCTTAGGGAAATTAAGTACTAGTAGCTCAAGAAGGGAGAGAGCTCCTCTTCTCAGGTGAATCCTTGAGGGCTTTGTGGAAGAGGTGGCATTTCTACTTGGAGGAGGGATTCGGACATGGAGAGTTAGAAACTGAGGGCCAGGGATCCCTGCAGATGAGCCCGGAGTGAACAGAGAGCCAGAGTGGTGTGACAGGGCAAGCTGGGGGAGCCGGTCTGGCTGCCCCTCCTTCCTCGAGTCTCTGCTTGGCTGAGTCATGGCTACAGTGTTGATAAAAGGCTACTGCCCAGATGCCTCGTTACCAGCAAGAATGTCCCTAACGAGGCCTAATTCTTTAGCTGGCATGCCTTTCCTTTGGTGCTGGCTTCAGAAATGTGTAGTTCCATTCAAAATCAGAGGCTGAAATGTGTTTGTCATCACAGCACCTACAGCAGGCCCCCAGCACCCACCTTCAGCTGCACTGGACTGGGAAGGAGGCGCTGCCCGGCATCACGCACCTTTCACCTGGGTCCCAGATGCAGGTTTTCCAGAACATTTTACTATGGGGCCACAAAGTTGGCAACATCCCCATGCCCATCTAGAAGGAGACAAGATCCTTGGTAGTCTGCAGAAAAATCACACCTTTGCCCAGTAGACCCATTTGCTCAACAGTCCACAGACAATTAAGGAGCGTGTAGCTGGACCCAGGTCCTGAGCTTGGGGAGCTGAGGCTGACCAGACAGCCAGGCACCCATTGTCCCAGGAGCTGCATACTAACTGGGGGAAGACAGCGGGCCACCAAATAACTCAATATGATAATTCCATGTGGCAATAAATATTTGAGGGATCGACTGGAGGGTAACTTTAGGGGGGGATGATTTTAGGCGGGGTGCTCGGGGAAGGCTTCCTGAGGAGGTGATATCGGAGCTGGTACTTGAATGACAAGGGGCCAGCTGAGGGGCGGGAGTCAGTGCAAAGCCTGCCGGGCAGGTGGGAGCTGAGGTGTTCAGAGAGACAGAAATGTCAGTGTGGTGAGAGGCTCACCAGCAAGGTAAGGAGGGTCCAGAGAGTTGCTGGGAAGGCAGGCCGGGGTCAACGGGAAGGAGTTTTGATTTTAAGTGCAGTCAAAGTCTAACCGTGGTTCATTTGGGAATCTGGCTCTGGCTGTGGAGTTGAGAGGGTTGGGTGTGGGAGTGGAAGCTGGGGGCCAGCAGTCAGGGAGGGGCCAGGTGCCTTAGACAGCGTGACTGGGGTGGGGGGGAGGTGTCAGGGGGCCGGAGGGAAGAGGAGCATCTGGGATCTGTTGTGGAGATACAGCCGGCAGGACCTACTGCAGGATTGGAGACTGGACACTGGATATTGGACTCCGGCAGAATGAGGGTGAAGGAGCCCTCCCAACAGGGCTGAGCAGCAGGGTGGATGGGGCCCCATTTCCTGGGCTGAGGGAAGGTGGGGAGGAACAGATCTGAGGACAGGAGAGTCAGAGAGTCCCATGTGGCCATGTCATTGGATGAGGGATGCATTTTAGATATCAAGGAGGCGGTAGCATATTTAAGTCTGGATTTAGTGGGGACATTTGGGACAGGAAGAATGGGAACCAGGGGCAAGGAGGAGCAGAACCAATTAGAGTCAGGACACGATAAGGTGGAGTCGGGAGAGTATACAAATTTGTTTGCGCTCCTGGATCTAGCCATACCTGAAGCTGGACCACCTGACTCTAGTCATGTGAGCCAACCAGTTCCTATTCCCTTTGTTTTTCCTGGGTCAGTTTGAGTCAGGCTTCTGTCACTTGCAGTGGAAAGAGTCTTAACCCAATACAGGGGGCATTTTCAGTGTTTCAGGCCGCCTTGGGCTGGATTTACAGCACCCCAGGGTGGTAAGCATAGAGGTAGTAACAGGGTTGTAGAAAGAGTAGACCCCCTTTTTTAAAGATTTTATTTATTTATTTGTCAGAGAGAGAGGGAGCATAAGTTGGCGGGGGGAAGCTGCAGGCAGAGGGAGAAGCAGGCTTCCCGCTGAGCAGGGAGCCCGACGCGAGACTCGATCCCAGGACCCTGGGATCATGACTTGAGCCGAAGGCAGATGCTTAACCGACTGAGCCACCCAGGCGTCCCAAGAGTAAACCCTTTGACATCAAGCAGATCCAGGAACCGGTCCTGGCTTTGCCTCTGGCTGCCCGTGTGACCTTGGGCAAGGAGACGGGCTTCTCTGCCCCTCCATGTCCTCCCGCAGAAGGGTTGTGTGAGGACAAGATGAAAGACATCAGGGGAGAGTGTCTGGCCAGCGAATGGTGCATGGCAGGTGCTTAATAAGTGTCAGCATTTTGGCCCTCTCTCCCCCCACACTGATTAAAAGCTCAGGTTGGCAGTTATTTATGTCTTTGATTAATTAAACAATTGGGAAACAAATTAATTATTACTTAACGGAGGCAGTTTGGGCGACACAATCTTTGCAAACACGAGGCCTGGCGGAGAAGAGAACAAAAGTGATGCTGGGCAGCCAGGAGGGTGGAAACCACTGAAGTAGAAAATCTTCAAGGTCCTTCTCATCTGGAAAATTCGCCTTTTCTAGATGTGCAGAATGTGGCTCCCTACAGATAAATGTTGACTTATGGTTTGAGTGGCTTATTATATGTCACGGTGCCTTCAAATGGCAGCCAGGCAATCACTCTGGTGTCACCTACATGGAGTTTATCCAAGGCAAGAGGCGGAGAGGGAGAAATTGGACCTGAGTCACGGCCACGTGGCTGGTCACTGCCGTCATTCAGGTTAAATCTACCTCTGTCGCTGTGCTACATGGTCCCCTCGTGGCCAGCCCCCCAGCTGTCAGATCTGGACTGTGGGCTGAATTAAGCACCAGCGACCACGGCTGTAGCCCGTGCCCTTGGCTCCATCGGGGTGCCGGGCGGGGGGGGGGGGAGGGAGGAGTGGAGAGGGGAGAGGGGAGGAGGGGGGGTAGTCAGGGCGGGGCAGATGTTGTGCTTGAATTTCAAAACCACCCAAGTTTCTCGCCCCATTAAGTTATCATTTGCTTCAAGGAAAAGTTCCCAGAGTCCAAGCGCCTGTGAATTCAGCCCCCGCGCCCCCCACCCGTCCCCGCCCCGTGACTCCCTTGCTCTCTGCACCCCCCTAGGCGGCGGGGCTTGCCGCCCACCTCCTTCCAAGGAAATCGCGTGTCGGGCATCCCTCAGTTCGCCTCACGCCGGTGTCGCTTGACTGCATTATCTCATTTTTTGAAGGCACCACAGTGGTTTATGGCTTTCTCACCTCCAAACCTGCCCTCACCGTGTGCAGGAGAAATTCCGATTTGTCGGGAACCTGTCTGGTCATCCGGAACCTTCCCCAGGCCGGGGAGGTCAACTCCTGCCATGGGTCATATTGACTTTATTGGATTGCTTTTTCCAAGGGAGTCAAAGAACAGCAGAGCCAGCGGGGAGGGGCTTTCCAGCTTTGCCTGGGAGCCTCCGCCTTGCTGCTGGGTCTTAAATGGCTCTCCTGCTCCCCCCTCATCGAAGCCCCCCTAGATCGGGCCTCCCACCTTCCCAGAGGGGCCGAGCCAGCTCAGGCTCCTTGAGTTGCTGCACGAGACTGGTCCCTGTGCCCCTACAAAGCAAGACGCCTCCAGCCACCCGCCCACCGAGTCTCTTGGCGCGGGAGCCGCGGTGGTTGCCAAGGACCCCCGCTAGCCTGGCCCCCTCAAGGAAGAAATGGCAGTGCGTGCTAACACCACGTGTGTGTCGGGAGAAGCTGCAACAGGGAGACAGAGGCCCGGGTTCGGACGGGAGCCTGCCTGGCCTGGGCTCCCTCACAACCTCCTCAGGGAGGCTTTTCTAGGAGGAGTGCAGGCAAACCCACAGAGGCCCAACGGGGTGATGGGACCGGAGAGCCGCACCTCAGACTCACAGAATGCTGCTTCCCAGGCCCTCCTGCCCGATCCAGGGGGTCCAGAATTCCCCAGGTCGCCCCGTGGGGGCCAAGTGAGGGTCCCTGGGTGTCTTGCTGATAGAAGGTTATCTTCAGCGATGGGCCAACGGCTCCGGGGCCTTGCGAGCGGGGGCATGGCTCAGAGGTAGTGGGCCCTCCTGTCGCAACTTTTGACCCCTATGATTTGTCCGATCCATTCTGACTCACACTGGCACGGGGGCGGGGGGTGGGGGGAAGGCCGGCACATATGCTACCTCCTCAGAGACACATCTGTGTTTTGTCATGCGGCAAGGACCACCTGGACAGCAGCACAGAGGCCTACGATCACTCGGTGTCTGGGGGATGCAGCTCAGTTGATGCTGCCAGAGGGTCAAGTATGGGATGGGAGGTGAAAAGACAGACCGTTTGAGAAGGTCAAATTTTTTATCTCCCTTTTCCCCCTAGAGGTTACAGGAAGCTCCGCAAGGTGTCTTTTTTTTTTTTCTTAACTATTAATGATTTTGTATCCAAATAGAATCAACCTACAGTGTCATACCAGTTTCAGGCGTACAATAGAGTGATCTGATAGTTCTATATATTACTCAGTGCCCCTTGTGATAAGTGTGGCTCAATCCCCGTCATCTGTTTCACCCATTCCCCTTCCCTGCCGGGAGCCACCAGTTTGTTCTCCGTATGTAAAAGTCTGGTTTTTTGTTTGTCTCTTTTTTCCCTTTGTTCATCGGTTTTGTTTGTTAAATTCCATATATGAGTGAAGCCAGTCAGAGAAAGACAGATACCAGCAGAGTTTTAATCAGGCGAGTGACCCAGTCAGTCCTGTGTGTTGGAAGGCTCACCCTGGCTGCAGTGTGAAATGGTGAAGCTGTGGCCGACATGGTGATCAGGTGGTTATCACTAAGGAGACTTTGTGTGGTCCAAGCAACACATGGGGAGAGTCCACACTAAGGTGAGGGGAATGGGGCGAAGGGGGCAGGCGGTAGGCCTGTTAGCAGATGCCTCTTTCTTCACGAATTCTCACCAAGTGCCGACCATGGGATTGGCAGTCTGGTAGGTGCCGGGGAGAGAGAAGTCTGTGCCTCGTGGGGCTCACATTCTTGTAGGATAAGCAAATAGCAGCCACATGTTGTGTAGAATCTGTGTTCTTCGAAGGAGAGGTGTACGGTGTTATGAATGGACATAATGGGGAGACGTAGTGCTCTTGGCCTCCCGAAGGGAAAAGCAATTGACCAGAGAGATGAAGAGTGAGTAGGAGTTGCCTAAGTGGTGAGAGGAGGAAGAGTGTTCTGGGCAGAGGACCAGCATTTTCAAAACCCACAGAGGTGAAGAGGGGAGAGGGAAGCGGCTGGAGGCGTGGGCCTGGGTCAGTTCAGGCGGGACCTTAGGGGAAGTGGTGTAGACTGTGGCCTTTCTCTTCGGAACGACGGAGAGTAGGTTGAGCAAGAGTTAAGCATGACGTGATTTAACCTTGTGGGAAGACCAAGGTCGCCTTCTGGCCATGGTGGATAACGGGGGCTAAATGCGGTGACCAGAGACCTGGGCAAAGTAAGTGAAAAAACAGTTGTCAAACACTGGACACCAGACAGTCCAGGACTGTGACCACAGAGAAGGAAACAAGACGGGTGAGCCCTACAATCACCCTGGCTTTCTGCTTGAAGCCACTTCCCTGTCTGTGGAGCAGGAGGGGGGAATCCCAAGCAAACACAGCAGTCCTGATAAGTTGAGGAGGCACAGGTGGGAACTGGGGGAGGCTGAAGAGCCTAGGATGTGTGGGGCAGATTACACAGAGGAGGGGGCTATGCAGTAAAAGAAATCCAGAAATGTGTGTTGGTCTTGGATCTTAGCTAAACATTAAGATACACGTGTATAGGGTGACAATTCATGAAGCCATGCACATAACGACTCAGGAGCTCTGAGCTAAACAGTTCCTAGGGCTAACACAGGGGTGTGTGTGTGTGTGTGTGTGTGTGTGTGTGTGTGTGTGTGTGTGTGTTGGGGGATGGGGGGCATTCAAATTTAGATTAACCAGAGTAAAGAGTCCTCAGTGACCACTTAGGGCATTCACTAGAGAAACCAGAGGGCCACACCTTCATAGTGGCCTAAACCAATCCTGGAATAAAGTCTACATTAGACCCACCCTAACAAAGTTTAAACACAAGCCTTGAAAGGTCTTTGTCCACAAAAGTCTTTATTTTGACATCTGCCTGCCAAAACAAAGCCCCACATGCTTTAAAGGAAGACAACCAAATCCAGACTCAACAGTGTAATAATAATCATGTCCAACATCCAATCAAAAATTACTAGATATGTTAATAAGGAGGACAACATGACCCATAACCTAGAGAGAGTCAGCAGAAATAGTCCCAGAAATGACAAGGATTATGGAATTAGCAAACAAGAACATTAAAACAACCATTAAACGTATATTCAATATTTAAGGAAAGCAGTCAATATTTAAGGAAGAAATTTGAGAGCAAAGGAATCATAGAATTTCTAGAGATGAAAAGTACAATATCAGAAATGTAAAATTTACCAAATGGCATTAACACCAGATTAGAAAATGCAGTAAAAAGAGTAGTCAACTTGAAGACAGAAATAATCTGAAATGAAACAAGGTAAAAAGACTGCAAAAAAAAATGGAACAGACTTTCAACGACCCGTGTGACAATACCAAGCATGTGGGATTGGGAATCGCAAGAAGAGAAGTGTGTGTGTGTGGGGGGGGGGGGGGACAGAAATTAATTTGAAAGAGTAATGATTGAATATTTTCCAAATTTTATGAATGTAATAAATGCTCAGATTCAAGAAGCTCAGATAACCACAAACAGGATAAACACCGAAACAAAACAAACGAAAACGAAACACAGCCCCCCCAAAACCCACACTGACATGCATCATAATCAAAGTGCCAAAAAACAATGACAAAGAAGAAAAACGTTAAATATCCAGGGGAAAAAAGGACACGTTATGGAAAGAGGAGCAAGAAATCCACAAACACATATATAAGCCAGAGGGTGATGATGGCACGACGTCTTTAAAGTTCTGAAAGAAAACAACCTGTCTATACCCAGCAAAAATATTACTCAAAATAATGGCAGAAGAAGAGAGACTTTTTGGACAAGAAAAAATAGCGGATAGAATCAGCCGCAGGGGATAGGCATGAAAGGAGGCCTGAGGCAAGGCCCCAGAGAAGAAAGAAAATGATGCCAAGTAGAAACTTAGCAACAAAAAGGAATGAAAGGCAACTGTGTGAGTAAATAGAAGAGACATTTATTTCACATTCGGAAATCATTTAAAGAGATAATTGACTGGGGCACTTGTGGGGCTCGGTCGGTTAAGCCTCCGACTCTTGATCTCAGCTCAGGTCTTGATCTCAGGGTCGGGAGTTCAAGCCCCACGTTGGGCTGCACGCTGGGCGTGGAGCCTACTTTAAAAAAAAAAAAAAAAGATAATTCACTACTTCAAACAAACAGTAGCAATGTGCAGTGGGATTTAAACATGGAAAAGTAAAATATGTGACCACGAAAGGATGAGAGGGGCAATGAAAGTCTATTATGATAAAGTATCCCATCGTGTGTGAGTGGGGTAGACAAGGATAAGCTAAAGACGCCAGTTCGTAAAAGTAAAATAAAGAGCTCCAGCTTGTGAGCCAATGGTGGAAATAAATGGAATCATTAACATGTATCAGCAAGATGGCGGACATAAACCCAGCTGCATCAATAATAATATTAAATTAACATGAAATGCAATGGTCAAAAGACCCCAATGAAAAGACAGAGATGATCAGATTGGATATACAAGCGAGATACCACCACATGCTGTCTTCCAGAAAGCCACTTTTACTAAGAAGACAGACGAGTCAAAGTCGAATGCCGGAAGACGGGCTGTCCAGATGCAAATCCAAAGTAGGCTGAAGTGGTGTATTAAGTAGAATTCAGAGCAGGAAATATTACCAGAGCTAAAAAGGAGACATTCTTTAATGCCACAGGAGTCAACTCACAAGAAGGCATGACAATCCTAAATAGACACAAAGAAATAAGAGATACAAAATGCTTGAAACAAAAGTACTTGAGCTGGAAAGAGAAACAGACAAATCCAGAATTAGACATGGAAATTGCCACAGCCCTGAATTAATAGAAGTAGGAAGAAAACTGGTAAGGATTTGGAAGACCTGGACAACGTGTTCAACCTCCTTGGTCTCTTTGGCATTTTTTGGTACAGAACACCACCCCACAGCAGAACACACTTTCTTTTAAACACAGGTGGAATATTCACCAAGATAAATCAGCATAAAAACAAAACCCAAAGATCCTGACTTTATCAAGTGCTGGTGAGCATGAGGAATGACTAGCAGTCCCCTCCTTTGCTGACGGGAATGCCAAACAGGACGGCCACTGTGGAAAATCATCGGGCCGTTTCTTACAAAGTTAAATCTACATGTGCCGTAAGACCCAGCAATCTCTCTTGTAGGTATTTGCCCTGAGGAAATGAAAACAGATGCACGTAAAAACACGTACGTGCCTGTTTATAGTGGATATGTGTCAACTGATGAATGGGCAGTGTATCCACACGAAAGGAATTCTCACAATGCAGTTACTTGGTAGTAGTGAGGGACAAAGGGCTGGCACAGCCCCTCAGGTGGATATGAGGGCATCATGACGAGGTTGTGGAGCTAGGCTCAGTAGGCTCCACAATGCATAGATTCCGTTTATACAAAATTCACATTCTGGAAAAAGCAAACCCACGGGCGGAGGGAAAGGATTGATTAAATTGGTCATGAAGGAACTTTCTGGAATGAAAAAATAAAAAAGAATTTCTGACACTAGTAAGTAAACAAAAAGACAAGACACAGACCAGGAGAAAATATTGAGCGCAGGTCTCTGACGAAGGGCTTGCCTCTACAATATGTAAATAGCTCTTCCTGTTCAATAATAAAAAGACCAGCCATCTAGAAAGTGGAGAAGGATTAGAAGAGACACATCACAAAAGAAGACACGTCACGGCCAATCAGTACACATGAAGATGTCGAGCATCACTAATCATCAGGAAAATGAAAATTAAAACCACAGTGTGCTACCTAATGCACTACAGTCACCGGAATAGCTACATTTTAAAAAGACCAACGATGCCAAGTGGTGGTGAGGATGAGAAGAATGAGTTCTCCTACACTGCTGGTTGGGAAGGAGGTCTAGCAGTTTCTTAAGAACTGAAATATATTATCATTTGAGCCAGCATCCCGCTCTGTGCCCTGGCGCCTGACGGCTGGGAGGGCTGCTGGTCCTGCACCCCCGCCCCCAGGCGGGTCTGCCACGGCCACGCCGTGGTCCCTTCGGGGTCTCGGGCTGTGTTTGCCCTGCTCAGTCTCCGACTGCTGGGTCTTCTGACGCGCTGGTGTCTGATTTTGATCGCTTTTCTGGCTGGCCTGCTGCCGTCAGCTGACAGTGATTTTTTGTTCATGTTCCTCTCTGTAGCAGCCTTTCTCCTGCGGTGCCTTCTAATCTGCTGTGTTTTTCATAAAAGCAAGGATACTGTCAGTGTTGCTGTTTTTCTGGCTTCTCACACTATCTCATTTCATCTGCCAGGCCAGAGACTGTCACTCTTGTTTCCCGCGGGGGGCTCGGGCTCCAGCACAGCCTTGGGGCTGTGACCGCCTCCCCCCACCCCCCGCCCCCGCTCGGGTCTGGCTCGCGCTCTGCATCGTGCTCAGACAGGAGCAGGGGGAGGGGCGGGAAGGGGCTGGGCGGGCGGGCGGAAAGGGATCTTGACCCCAGAGAGCCACAGGCCCGGCTAGAGGTGCCCCAGGGGCCCAGCCTAGCGGTCACCTGGCAGGATGGTGGGAGATCCCATGGCAGATCTCGTGCCAGATTCTGCCCGGCCTTGAATGCAGGGTGAAGGTGTCCCGTTGGACCACGTGGATGGGCAGCGGGGGGCCCCAGGCCCGGGGGCCCCGCCCTGGCTCCTCCACTCACGTCCAGGCTCTCAGAATGCAAGCAGCCTGTGTAAATGAGGGACGCGCTAACTGGCCTAGCTCCCTTGCCTTGCAGGAGAACTGAAGGGGGCTCGGGGGTCAGACATTGGACAAAGGGGGCCCCTCAAGCTCTCTGGTGTCAGCCTTCTTGCCTTTCTCCAGACAGGAGGGCTTCACTGAAGCCTGGCGCTCTTTTCCTCCCCGTCCGCTCCCTTTTCGAAGCGCAGACTTCCTCAGTGGGAGTAAGTGGCCACAATTAGTATTAACGTGAGATAGGTGACAAAAGCCAGGAGTAAATGTGCTCCAGTGGCTCGCAAGCACGTCCGTCAGCAATGTGAAATCGCACACGCCGGCTGAGTCCACCCTTCCCCCAGCTGCACCGGGAGGCACCGAGCAGATGGCAGGACCCGGGCTGTCTGAACACACTGTTGGCGTCCACCCCTGGGGGTGTCCTTCTTTGTCCCCTGCCTCCCATGCAGAACCGGCTACAGAGTGTGCAGGGCCTAGTGCAAAATGAAGATGCGGGGTTGTTTGTTCAGAAGATATTTAAGAATTTCAAGGTGTTGACAGCAGGCCCCTCAACCAAGTGCGGGCCCGTCCGAAGTGTGAGGCCCCGTGTGTCTGCCCGGCCCGGACTCCCTGGGCCCAGCCCCTTCCTGCACCAGAAGCTGGCTGTTTGCCTCTGGCGATCACCCAAAGGACGGGGGGAGCAGGGCACCTGAGCGGGGCGCCTCCAGCCCCCTGCTCAGGTGGGCAAAGCCAGCCAGCTTCCAGCTCACCTTGACTCGAGCGGGTGAGGATGTATGTTCTAGATTCTCCTTCGACTTCTCTTCCCATTCTCCCTAGTGTCCCTTCTCTTTTGCTTTGGCTTAAACGTGTGCATCTTTTTCTAGCTTCTTAAAGTGGGATTCTGGGTTCCCAACTTTCCCCCACCCCTGATTTTGCAGTCTTAACATATTGTCTTCCCTCGGAGCAAGCCCTTCTCCAAAACGATCGGTTTCCTTCTGATCAATGCTGGCTCACACCTCCTATCGATGGGCTTCAGCACATCATTCACATGCCCGAGAGCGGCTCCACGCTCCTTCCAAGCGCGCACTTTACCTCGGGGCCGCACCGCTTCTCAGCAGGGCCGGCAGTGAGTTGAGACAGACCTTTTCTTCTATGGGCTCTGAAGGCTCGGGCGTGAGCTGGCTTCTCATCCCTCCAGGAGGCTGTTTCCTTCTCTCAGCCCAGGGGCACTGCGTGGCCCAGGAACAAAGGCCCAGCCATCACCCAGAGAAGTATTGCTCATTCGTTCCCACGGATGCTCCTTCTCTGATGGCACCAGCTGCTGAGGAGGCAGGGGTGCAGGGCAGGAGAAGTCCTCGGGGAAGGCTGCCTCTGCAGTCCCAAAGTCTCGGGTTCAAATCCCAGCTCTGCCACTGACCAGGTTTGTAACTGGGCAAGTTTCCGGGCCTGTCCTACCCTTGGTTTCCTCACCGGCTACCCCCAGGGGCTGTGGAGGCAATGACAGGGGACAGTGCAGGAGGTGAACGAGCACAATTACTAAGCCCAGACCGGATGCCGCTCCATATGGAGGGTTGGAGCAAGATGTTCTCGCGCACGTGGTGCTCAGCATCCAGACCAGGGCCCCCCGATGCCCCCAGGCTCCGCCCAGCCTCGGTCTTCTTGGCCCCCTCGGATCAAGGCCTCCTCCCGCTCCAGCCCAGGCTCATCCTGGAATCCACCTGCCCCTCCTGCCTCCAGTCTGGTCACTCTTCAGTCCCTAGAAGTCCTTTCCCAGGGACACGCCCCCCCCCCCCCCCCAAGCAGCATCTCTTCAGTACCATCCAGTCCTCCTGTTCTTTTCTGCACTGGTATCTTTTTATAAAGATTTTATTTCTTTATTTATTTGAGAGAAAGAGTGAGCGCGAGAGAGACAGCATGAGTGGGGGCGGGAGGGGGGAGAGGGAGAGGGAGAAGCAGACTCCCCGCTGAGCAGGGAGCCCGATGCGGGGCTCCAACTCCACCCCGGGACCCTGAGATCATGACCTGAGCCGAAGGCAGATGCTTAACCCACTGAGCCACCCAGGCACCCCTGCACTGGTATTGTTCAAAAATATGTACCTGTATAGAGTTTTACATTTAAAATATTTGTGCGATTATTTGGTTAACTTCTCGCTGGAAGCTTCAGGAGGACAGGATTGTGTCCATTTGTTCACTGTTATATCCTTGGAGGTAGCACAGGGCCAGGGAGACAGGCGGTGCTTGAGAAATCTTTGTTGCATGAATGAATGTTTCTGGATGAGAGGACACAGGGAGGGAGACAGAGACACACAAGGAAAGGAGAGAACTCCAAGAAAGGTGGTCTGCCGGGGGTGTAGACAGCAGAAGGGGGGGGCCCAGGGGCTGGCCGTGGCGTCTGGATATCGTCCAGCCACAGACCACCTGGCCCTCGGCTGGGGGCTCAGGATTCAGGTCCTTCTTCCGTGGGCGCTGGCTGCCTCTGAAGGGCATCACGGTGCGGCGGGGCGGCACCCGATTTGCACTTTAGGAAGAAGAACCGCAGCTGTGTGGAGAGTGGATTTATAGTCTGGCTTCTCTGTTAAAGTCCCCAGAGTCGTTTTCTTCTTCTTTATAGGATTCTGCTTGTTGGGGACAGAAGAGGAGCTGATTGTTTCTTCCTAACTCACTTTGTGACCTTGGGCGTGTCCTGGCCACTCTGCAGGAAGCTGCTGATGGACCCCCAGCCACACGGCTATGGGCTCCCGGGGCTCTGCTCCCTTCCCAGCAAGCCCCCACCCTCCCGTGCCACTGAGATGTCCCCTTGGCGTCACGAGGCTGCAGGAGAAGGTCTTCAACTCCATCGAGCGTGGTTTTCATGTTGTGATTTCCCCGGGAGGGGCGGGCAGTTTAGAGCACACGTACATCGCACCAAATTTCTTCCTTTGGCACTTGCTCCTATTCCATTGGTGAAAAATACATCTGGGTCTGCCCTGTTTGGGTCCCCAGGATTGCGCACCATCCCGTCGACCCATCGATTCTCGGTTTCTGTCCAGCTCCTGTAAGCGCCCCCCCACTCTCTCCTCTCCTGTTCTTGCTCTTCCCAGTGGGTGCCCTGGAGTCCAGGGAACCTGACTTTTTACTTCTATGCTGTCCTTTTACCCATGTGGGGGGGGGCCCGGCCCCCGCCCAGCCCTCTGTCCCCCCCCCCCCCACCGGGGCCGTGGGAGGCAGGGCCCGTCTTGGTCCCGCGTTAAATAATGCCGACAGAAAAATCCATTCGACTTCTCATTGCTGCCAAAATCAGCCCTCCCTCAAGATTTATAAAGTTTGTCTAACTTTCGTTCTGCCACCCAGGAGGGACCTTCGCTGCACTTGAAAAAAACACCTACAGGTTTTTTTTTTTCTTTTTTTTTTCTTTTCTTTTCTTTCTTCTTTTTTCTTTTTTTTTCTTGTTTCTCTGAAAAACAGATGAAAGTTTTGGCTGGAAGTCCAGGAGGGTTGGCGGGGCAGGGGGAGGGGGGACAGGGGAGAGTAAATGTAGTCGTGGTTTATTGCCCTAAGGAAAACATACTTCGGTTATGAAGTATGCCCCCTTGAAATCTCACTTGACATTCTGTAAAGAAAGAGGAACGTTTTTAAGAAGTTGGCTGAGCCACCTAATACCTTGCCTCCAGAGCGAAGCCTTTTTGAAAGATTAATATAGAGCTGGAGACAGTCAGTCACTGTAATTGTACGTATCCTGGCTGGTTCCTCTGCCCACATTGTCTCGGTGCTGGAAGCCGCATGAAAGCTCCATCCGGCCTGTGCCCGGGGCTGGTAAGACCGGCTTAGTTACATGAAAGCCTGCCAGCCCTGAGCTTCAGGGAGCCCTCCTCGCGGACCCCGGGAGCCTGGCAGATCTGAGCGGAGGGCCTTTCCTACCTCCCTTCCCTGAGTGGGGAGGAAGGGCCAGATGCTGCGTTTGGTGTTTCTGGGCATTTTTAAATGGGATTAAGGATGATTTCCAAACACCGTCTACTTTTCACATCCCTGCCCTCCCGCCATCTTCTTAAGAACTGTGATCCTGAGCGGGTTTCTCATGGTCACATCCACCCACCTGGTTGTGTCCCTTTCATCAGAGGAAAGTTACGTGGAAAGGAAGTTTTGGGGGTCCTGGGGGCGGGGGCTGATTGACTCAGACACAAAGTACTCCCACAGGTCCTCCTATTGTGCTGTTTGCTAGTTACAATTTGTCTAAATTGTGAGTCGTGGCCCGGGTTGATGCTGACGGGACTCCCCGCACCAGGGCCTCATAGGAGCCCCTCGGATGGAACAGCTGGGTTATGGGTTCACCCACTGCCCGAGCTTAGAGGTGCCGCCCCGGAGGGCCCCGGGGGGGGGCCTTAGAACGTGTGTCCCTAACCAGAAACGTCAGGGACAATTTGGAATTTACCTGCTGGTTTTTCCTTTTACCTCTTACCTCTGCATGACTGATCATAATAAACAGTCCCCAAACTCCAAGTTGGGCACCTTTGGGACCTCAGCTTGCTTACAGCGGCTGGCCATGGAGACGTTTGAAGTCTTCCCCATACCTACCAGCTGTGGGGGGACGAAAAAAGACCAAGTCCCAAGGTAACTGATTTGTTAAAGGCATCGCTCTATGGAGAATGGATTTCCAGGATTTCATTTGGGAGTGGGGCTATAGGATCAGAACTGTAAATGTTTTAAAAACATGATTTCTTCATCTGGGGGGGATGGGGTGGGGGTGCCAAAAATCTGCTCATGGAGAAACCGGATCACTGTGAGGCCAGGTTCCCCTCCCAGATTCCAGCGTGGACTCACTGAGCCGCTCTGGGCTGGATGTTGATTAACTTCCCCGGGAGTTTCCCCTTGGTGTCCGAGGGTAACTTCTGACCCGGATAAAGTCTGTTCTAACCGCATGACCTTTACAGACAGGCAGTGCCGTGTCCCCTCTGGGTCTCCGAAATAATAAATCACCCGAGGGCCGCTTGAAGAGGCAGACGAAGGACAAAGAAGGGACAATTACTCTAACTTCCAGGGAGCAGTCATTTTTTTTTTAAAATGTAATTATGATCCAATAATACAAATATCAACATCTGGAATTCTGCAATCTAAGCCCCTGTCTGTTCAGTGTCAAAATGGAATGCTAATCAGGTACCACTTCTTTCCTGTCCGCGGGCAGACAGCATGGCATTTGGAGAAGGACATGTATAGGGAGGGTGCAGTTCTATTGGTCCAATTGTCAGATGAGATGCTCCATGGGTACGGGGCCCTCCACCAGGCCCTGTCCTCACCGACTCACAGTCCAAAGCAATGAGCATTCAAAACCCAGACGGGCAGAGACCTGCAAAAAACACTCTCAGAACCGACTTGGTCTGAAAAGCACCAAAGAAGAAGCCAGACTTGGTCAAATATTTGCACGTGTCCCTGCATTTCTGTCCTGGGCTAGAAATATGAATTCTAGACCCGAGTTTGAAGATTTCTTTTTTTTTCCTTCTGAAATTAAGGTCCAGGGAAGGAGACGCGTTCCGCCCACTGTGGCGGGCCCTCGGTCTCTGTTATTAGTGCCAACCCCTGCTGGAAATTCTCTTTTCTGTGTGTTTGATTTTAAACTTTCTAAACATCTGTCATGCCACCAAAGAGGTGGGGACAAAATGTGCCCCCCCTTCTTACTCCCAAATCCAAGCTCCAGAAAAAATCCAAAGTCTGTCCATTTTCCTGATTTGATGAGCAAAGACAAATTGAACTTAAAAAGATGAAAATAGAGTGTTTGAAAATACCTCGCAATGCTCTCAGATACTTTAGGGGAAACGAGTCTGGCGTTTTCTTCCAGTGCTGTTGGAAAGCAGAGACCCTCCCCTAGGAGAACGAAAAGCTCCTTCAAAGCCCTCAAAGAGGTGATTAATCCCCGGTGGTTATTAATTTTTAACTCTTAATAGTTTTTATTACCCAAGCTAGTGCCTCCTACCTCAAAGGCCCCAAGACATGAAAGATGGAGCAGAAGAGTTCTGCAAACACTTTTTTTTTTTTTAAGTAGGCCCCCTGCCCAGCATGGAGCCCAGTGAGGGGCTCAATCTCAGGACCCTGAGATCCAGACCTGAGCCGAGATCAGGAGTCGCACGCTCAACCGACTGATCCACCCAGGTGCTCTGCAAACACTTAAAAAAACCCCAACCAGCTACAGTTTTTGGACCCATTGTTCTGACCGTGCTTTTACACGTCCCAGCAGATGAGCCAAAGAAGGGCAAGCACAAGTGTCCTAAAAGAGCTGATGATCCCAGAAGAATTGTGTAGCGACCGACTTTAAACCAGGGGCCCACATAGGTTTAATGACCAGATGTTTATCGAGCCAGACTTCATTTAGATGCATATTTTATGAACTGCTGGTCAAAACATGAAGTAGCCAAAGCCCCAAACCATCACTAAGGTCAGAAATCTCAAGCAGTTTGTTAATCCACAGAAGTTTTTGCCTTGGGAATAGCAACTCTGTATTTTTCTTTAGACGATATCAGTCGCACAGAAGTCATAAAATTGGCCAAGAGCAAAGCTATCGTGATTTCCCGCTTCCCTTCCCAGAACAGGAAATCGCAGACTGAAGATGGAGAAATCAGGGTGCCCCCCAAGAGGGGAATGCCCAAGGAGCCAGGTGGCAGGGCGGAGGCTGCTGTCAGGGGTCAAGCGTTTTGTTCTTAAGGCCTTCATAACTTTTTTCTCACTTGACATCTTTATTGAGCGCTAACAAAGAGGCCCGGACCACCTCAGCTCCCCCAGACTCGGTTTTGGGCGCTTACATTTGTGCGGGAGCTGTTAATTTTCCATTTTCTGAGCAGGAATGGAATGTTGATACTGTGTGATTGTTTTATTTATTTTATACGTTTTCCTTGGAATGTCTATGTGCGGCCGCTGCCCTGGCTTGGCGGCCTCTTGATTTACGGTAGTTATAAACATTCCAAAGTAGACATGTCAGTTAAATGATACAATAACATTATACAGTTACAATTCTGTTATAAATGTGCGGACAGTTCCAAAAAGTCCGTTTTCTGTGCCCCTCCCCCCACCCCATTCCCTCCTGCTACCTACGCAGTGGTGATTTTGGAAGCCACCAACTCAATGGAAAGAAGGCAGAAGATCTAAAGTCTAGTCATAGAGTGGCCTCACCACCCCCAGCCCTACCCTCTGGAAAATATTTCTAAGACGGCTCAGTACTGGTGTCCAGAAGCAATATGTTCATCTGAAGAACACATTTGAATTTTCTCTCCACCAAAAATCACATTTACTCACATATCCAATGTATTCCCAGGAGAAGTTGAAGGTTCAAGATGGCAGCCGGTTGAGTAATGGAGATGATTTAACTCTCTGAGTCCACTGCTGCTTTTTTTCCTCACCCATGCAGAAAGAGTGGTTTGTTTTTCCTAAAACATGCTGAAAGAGGGAAGGAAAAAGGCCTCTCTGTGGATGTAACAATTTGGAGGCTTAGCGTTCAGTCAGAAAACCCACCTCAGTATCTCCCACAGAGAAATATCAAGAAGAGATTTCTTATACATCTTTTCACAGAAAATACACAGACTGCGGTAACTGCCCATTTTCTAACTCTTTGGTGTGTACAAATCTGACAACTGATGTTTGAGGTAAAATGGCACCTAAGGAATTTCTATTCTCTATCCTAAAGCAGGGGTTACCAAACTACCACCCCACATTACTCCAAATCATCCATCCTCTCTACTAGCATCTCCTTCCAGGTCACCACCTTCTCTCAGTTAAGAACCTGGTTTCCCTAGAACCCATCCAGCTATCCATCCATCCGTCCATCCATCCATCCATCTGTCCATCCATCCATCCACCTGTCCATCCATCCACCCATCCCACCATCCATCCATGTGTCCATCCATCCCACCATCCATCCATCCGTCCATCCATCCAGCCAGCCATCTGTCCATCCATCCCACCATCCGTCCATCCATCCATCCATCCATCCATCCATCTCTCCACCACACGTGTGTTTAGTGCTTTACTAGGACCCACGCCCTGGTGTAAGTGGAAAACAAAACAGATGCCCTGCTCTCAAACAAAATCCTTACTTCAGAGTGAGATGCCCCATGAGGAAAAAGAGCAGGCCATCTGGAAAAATACCAGGGGGGCTACCTAAAGAAGGTTTTGGGGAGCAACAGTCCTCACCAAAAGGTGATGTATTAGCAGAAAGAACACGTTGTTCAAACAGACACTGTTGAGGACGAGAAGCTATTAAAAATGATTCCAGGGCGACAGGCACAAAGCGGGACTGGCCCAGCTCACTGGAGAGTCATGGTAACCCTGGATGCTGGGATCGGGAGGAGTAGCTGAGAAAGTGAGGGCAAGGAGGAGGGAAGGGACTCCTTTTCCTCGGTGAGAGGGCTCCCCACCAACATAAAGGGGAACTAGGAGAGGAAGGAAAGGGTGTTGGGGCAAGAGTGAGGTTTGTGCAGATGAAGTGAGCAAGGTGCTCGGAAGGAGGTGTGCACAGGAGAGGAACAGGGCACAAGAGTTGTTTCTCAGGTGCCCGAGGGCCAGCAAGAGCTCACTGGAGACCGACATTTTTATTTCAGGGCCAAACACAGACCATGTAAATACAAGTCCCCCAGAGCTACTTGTGAACACCAGCAGTGTTCTGGAGACGGGACTCTGAGTTTCTCTCACTGAAGAAAAGGGGTCTGAAATTTCGTTCACACATCTTTCTTACCTGTGATGCAATCTACAGTTTCTTGGGGACACATTAATGTTCCAGTATCTATAGCTGTGTCAACCCCAAATTCTACTCTGTCGCCATGATGATCTCCACTAGACCCAAAATGTCTAAACACAGGTCTTAGACTGAGAGAGGGAGGAGGAGGAGAAGAAGGAAGAGAGAGAGAGCGAGAGAGGAAGAAGGAGAGAGAGAGAAAGGAAGGGAGGGAGGGGGGGGAAGACATTTTCTTGAGTGCCATTTTTATTGTTCTATCAAAAGATGCAAAGTAGAGTGGCATTCTTTTTTAATTTCTTGAAGAAGCTTGGCTGTTTGGAATGCACATCCCGGAGTAGGTCTCCCCACGGAGCCTGGACTATGAGGAGCTGGGGACACTGGAGTTCATGGGCTTGCCCTCTTTGGATCACCTTGGCATGAGTGGGACCTCAGCCTACCGGCTGCATTCCCTCTCTGGCCTGTGTGCTGTCGGAGGGCAGGGACTCTGCTTGTCTCTGGCCCCAGTGCCCAGCACAGGGCTGGCACTTACTATGTGCTCAAGTGTTTAGTGTGGGCAGAGCATTTGAATCTCAGAATGTCTAGCGTCCCCCTAAGATGCCTTGGGGAAGGACATGTATAGGGAGGGTGCAGTTCTAAGATGCCCCTAAGATGTTCTCCGGGCTCACGCTTCACCTCACTCCCGCTCCTACAGAAACAGAGCAGCTGCCCCACTCGGGTTATTCAATGTCGGAGTTTCATCTTCCCCACGCCAGGCTGGCCTCTTCTCTGCCTCCATCAATTCTTCAAGGCCATCCAAGGAGCCTCCCGAAAGCAGATATCTGCTAATGGCTCGGGTGACCTGCGATGGGTGGGGAGCTTCCCGCTTCACTGCCCTGTGGTCTGGTGTCTTCCATCAGATCAGCACCAGCAGGTCGGGCGGGGCTCCCAGCAGCGTCCTGACCTCTCAGGGGCCCCACCTGCCCGCTCCTGGGCTGGCGCCCTCCGATGGGCCGGGCGGTCTCACTGTACCCCTCCTCCAGCCAGCTCTGCCGTTCTGGGAGAGAGCTTTGTCATCTCTGGGCCCCAGGTAATGCTTCTGTAAACCGAGACAACACGGTGCCTGTGTAGTAGGTGCTTGCTTGGTGCACCCCAGCGAGATTTAGAGCCCCTGTGCTTTGATCGAAGGCAAAGCTTGGGCTCAGAGGAGGACTCACCGTGCTATGGAGCAAGGCCCTTTCCAGGTACCCGATGCAGGTACGGGTGACGGGTGCCCTCTTCTCTGTTTCTGGCCTCAAAGCTGTAGGCAATCGCTCACCTGGGCCAGGGGGCCAGGCCTCGCTGCCTCAGAGACGGCCTCTACGTGTCACCCAACAAAGGCCGTGCCTTTGACGGAACCTGCCCGTGGCTGTCCGTGGCCGTGTTGAATGCCTGACAACAGCTGTAACTCCCTCCCAGAGACCTGGTAATGAGCACGGGCCCCGTGTCCCGACATGATTTAAAGCACGCTTTGTCTGTGCTCTTGCGGAGAGGCTGAGACTTGCATTTGAAGCGGCCAGGCGAATTCTGGGCGGGAAGGGGGTACAGTTTGGGGATGGATGGAGGCACTCCTGGGGCCCAGCTCGGGGTCTGCGGCGGCGGGAGCGGTGGTTGTCGGGGACTGGGGATGCGGGCCACAGAGGACCAGCTCCCTTGTTGACTCGGGCCTAGGGAGAAGCCGGGAGAACCCGGTGGCAAGAGCGCATTTGTTCATTCAGTGTCCCTGCACTGAGCACCCACCACGTGCCAGACCCACGAGTCAGAGTCAGGCGGGAATGAAGGTCCTTTGAGAAGGTTTGATAGGCGACTCTTTATAAGGTGTGGGTGTGGGTGGGGTTCAGGAGAAGGGAGGAGGTCTGCTGTGGTCCTGCCAGTCTGGCGATGGGGGGCCTGGTCTCACCTCGAGCCACAGGGTGGAGGGGATGCAGGGAGGACCTGAGCCCTAGCGGGGATGCTTGGCAGGAGGTGTGGCTGGAAGAGAGCCTGGACGGTCAGTCCCCAACCCCCTTCAGCCTCCTGTGGGTGCCTTCACTGGTTGAACCACCCCGAAGCCGGAAGGCATGGGCCCTGCTGACTGGTCTGTAAGGAGCAGCCTCCTGGGGCCCAGAGCAAGGTGGAGAGGGCAGGTGTGGATCTGGGGGGTGGGGTTCCTGCCCTCAGGGAACTGTCAGCACCTGGTTTGGGGGGTTCAAACACAGGGGCTTAAGGGGCCGGCAGGTAATATGAATGAGGGGAGCCAGACAGGTGTGTGAAGATGAGGGAAAGGGGCAGAATATGACCAACTAGTGTATTCACCCAGGAGGGAAAGTGGCCCGGGGTGGCCAGATCTTCCAGGGTTTTAGAAGAGTTGAAATCAGGGTATTTGTGAGCTCTTGGTTTTACATTTTAGCAGTAAAGTCAAATTTTTGAAAAGGAAACCTTTTGCAAGCAGGGCGAATGAAATTCGTCTGTGGGCTGGATGTCACTGCTGAGTTGCTGGCTAGGGACCTCGGGTCAGTGCGGGCCGTGAGGTGAACGCGTGCGAACCACCAAGCTGAGGGTGTGGGGGCCTGGGGGGCGCTGCCAGGTTGGGGGCTGGGGACCAGGCACCGCTGTGTCTTCACACCCATCTTCACACACCCGGCCCCACCCCACCCTACATGCCCGTTCTCCATCCCGCCACTCTGCTTTTTAGAGCATTTATCCCAATTTCTCATCACGCACTGCTTTACTCATTGACTTCCCCTTCCCTGCCCGAGGACCAGGCGTGTGTCTGTTTCCCACCTAACCCCTGAGGCCAGGCAAATGGAAAATCAGGGACTGATGTTGGTTAAGTAAGTGCTATTGCACCCCTTGGGAGGCGGGGTATTGTGATTGTTACGAGTACTAGTGCTAGATGCTGTCACCGCGGGCATCACCCATAAATGGGGACACAGAAGCCCCGGGCGGTGAAGATACTCCGTGAAGATCGCACAGCCAGGAAGTACTGGAGTGGGGATGCAAACCCAGGACCGACAGATTCTCAAGACCCTTGCTCGGAGCTTGAACAGTAGCTCCTCCCTAGGCATCCCTTATACGTGAGCATAGATCCCGCCTCCTCCAAGAAGCCCTCCCTGGCTTACCCACCAGGTGCTGCCTCTGGGCTCCCCAGGCCCCTGGATTCTCTACCCAGGATTTCTGTCTCTGTACTGCCTTTTCCTGTTTCCCATTTCTTGTACCCCCATTGTAAAGTCCGCCTTGAAGGGAGCCCAGTGAGGGCTCAAACTCATGACCCTGAGATTGAGATCAAGAGTCAAATGCTTAACCGACTGAGCCCCCCAGACGCCCCAAGAGAGCCTGTTGTGTCCGTGATTCCATTCCCAACCCCGTATAGCCCAGTGTCTGGCATGGACCAATCAAAACAACCCTAATAATCCTAAAGAAAGGAGAGGGTGACCATTCATGAGTGACCACCAGGCCCACAGATTTTCTTTAATCTTCGCCGTGTCCCCCCCCCCCCTTTTACAGATCAGGAACGTGGGACTCAGAGAGGAGCTTGCTGAAAGGTGGAGATAGGATTCAAACCCGTGCTGCCTGTGCCTGGAGCCACTGGCCTGGCTCTGACCACAGGGCCGACAGCTCCCACTGTGGGGACTTTATACACAGCCGAGGAAAGGGCTCACGGCCTTGTTCTGAGAAGGGCCGGATTGTGGATGTGTGTGCACGCGTTACAGTCTCTGGCCGCAACTCCTCTCTGCCCCCCAGCATGCAAGAGCAGCCCCGGTCGGTACATAAACACAGGGGCCTGGTTGCGTCCCAGTAAAACTTTATTTATAAACATGGGCAATGGGCTGGATTTGGGCCGGGGGCCTTAGTTTATGGACTCCTGCTGAATCAAAAATATCAGTGTTACAAGGCATCCTGGTGTCAAGGAGATTCTAAGGTGAAAAAGTAGGCTTCTTGGAGTCAAGGAGATTTGGTATTTGTTGGGTGAATGAGTGAATGTTCACTCCAGTTGTGCTCCCAAGTGTTCTGCGGGGAAGACAGATACCGCGCAGTGCGTTCTCTGAGTGTTCTGGGAATGTCCTCCGAGCAGACTTTATTCCTCATCAGGGGACTGCCGCCCCACAGGACCTGAGTGGAAACCGAGGCCCCAGGAGCTCAAGGATTTGTTCAGGCCCAGCGGCCGCCGTGGTTCTGGGAGGAGCCAGGCTTCCCAGCCCCTGTGCCACAGGGGCTCACAGCCCTCCGGAGGCAGGAGAGCGCCGTTCTTCATCAGCCGAGGAAGCCAAACCCAAAGTCATAGCAAGTGCACAAAGAATAACTTTTCACTTCAATTCCATCCAGATTCATTCAACGAGAGTTTATTGCACACCTTCCATCATGGCTAGACGGGGGAGAGGGACCTATAAAACATGACTCCTGCCCTCAGGGAGCTTAATCACATCTAATCTTATAAACCATCCAGATGTAGAAGCGGCCAGAGAATACGGAGGCGCCAGGCCCCGTGCTGCCCCCACAGAGCCTTCTGAGGTCTGTAACGTAGATGTTTTCCAGGCGGGAATTAATCATTGCTGCGTCGGCGCTCCGAGCCAGCCCCTACTTAATGCCTTCTATAAAGAGCCTTATTACACGGGAACGTTGTATATTATATTCTTCACTGCACACCAGCTATGTACGTGGGCTGCTCCCTACATCCCTGGGCCAATAAATTAGATTTCGATTACAAGGAGAAGAAAGGCGGCCCGGTGCATGAATGCCTCACGGTGGCTGCAGGCTGAGATGTCTTGATTTAGACAAAGCCAAATGGCCCCGCGAAGAGGCCAGGAGGGCTCAGGGCGTCACATAAAAAGCTCATAACCTCCATAAGCAGACTATCACCTTGAGCAAACAGGCCTGCCGCCCAGGGCTGGGTCTGCAGGCTAATTGACAGCTGGGATCCAATGTCACGTTCATTTCCCAAACCCAAATCATTTCCAGCTACAGGTTATCGATCCGGCTGAGGAGCGTGGTCTGCTTTGATGCAGGGGCCTCTTTTCCAACTTGGGGCATTAATATTTTTCAGGCACCTACATGGGACCAGAGGGAGGAAAGCAGATATGAGGCAGCGGGGCCCTAGCAGGACCTACAGCGGGCTGTGGATATAGGCCGAGCGTCTTGCTTGAAGCATCAGGGATGTAGGAGGTGATAGCAGGAGAGCAGGCAGCTGCTGTGTGGCTGACAGCTGAGCTCCCCAGACTGGCCTTGGGGAGGAACCCCCAGGCTGGAGATTCTGGCTCAGCAGATTTGGGGTCTGGCTCAGGATTCGGGGGCTTTAACAAACTTCTAATTGTGGGTGTCATTGTGTCAAGTCTAATGCGGGCTCTACCAGAAACTTCTCCCTGGTGAGCATCACTGAATTTGATGCTTCAGAGAGTGAAACGAGGGATGGTCCTGTGGTGGTGGCTGGTCCCCCCGCTGGACTTCAAGTTCCCTATGGGGGGCTTGGGAGGCCATACAGAGTAAGCCTCAGCGAGGTTAGCCACATGCGTGAAGGGAGAGAACATGGGGGGTGGTGGTGACAGGGTCCCTAGAAAGGCCAGGACACCTGGAGGGATCGACCACGGGGAGGAAAGGCATTGAGCATTGAACTATCCATGGACACCGGGCACGAGTGTGAGCTCTTGTCACAAAACATTTCCCCAAAGAGTTCAAAGTGGAGATTTCCTTTCATCCACCCCCTTCACCCCTACCCTGGCCCAAAGGTTGCCCCGGTTATCAAGCATGAACTGTTCGCATTTCAAATACATTTGAATCATTTTCTTCCATTAACTGGACCATACTCTCGGCGTTATCCCGCAGCCTATGTTTTCCACTTACACAATGTTCTGTGTCAATTGTATCTCCGTAAAGCTAGAAAAACAAACACATGAACGAGCCGAAAGAACAATGTTTATAATGGCAGAACAGCAGAGCACCTCAGTGTCCATTGACAGAGGACTGGGGAAGTGAGCCCTGGCGACCCGAGGCCTGGAATACGACGCAGCAGGTAAAAAGAACGCAGGATTCCTCACCCCTACGGTGTCTTGGAGGTCTCCCCAAGTTTGGACCAAGAGGCTTCCCACACTCTTTTTTTTTTTTCAGTGAAGCACACTGACTCTTTTTTATTCTGTTCTTTATCATATTTAAATTGTTGATAAAATACACATAACATAAAATTTACTGCCGTAATCAAAATATGCCACTCACAGCATTGAGCATATTTAGGCTGTGCAACCAGCACCAGCACCTCGTCCCACAAAGGGGAGCCCTGTGCCAGTAGGCAGGCCCTCCTCATTCCCACCCCTACCCCCACCAGCCCCAGGCAACCACAAATCCACCTTCTGTCTCTATGGATTTGCCTGTTCTGGGCATCTCATGTGAATGGAATCATACAAGATGTAGCCTCTGTGTCTGGCTCCTTTCACTGAGTGTAACACCCGTGTCGTAGCAGGTGTAAATCCGCCATTCCTTATCATGACTGAATCATTGTCCAGCGAATGGACATGCCACATTCTGTGCATCCACCCCTCTGTTGATCGATCTTTGGAGTGTTTCCGTCTTTCGGCTCCGGAGAACAGTGCTGCTGTGAACATTCATGTACAGGTTTTTGTGGGGACAACTGTTTTCATCTCTTGTGGGTTATACCTAGGAGGGGAGCTGCTGGTCATGTGAGAACTTACAGAGGAATCCCGCGTTCTTTTTACCTGCTGCGTCGTATTCCAGGCCGTGGATCGCCAGGGCTCACTTCCCCAGTCCTCTGTCAATGGAGACTGAGGTGCTCTGCTGTTCTGCCATTATAAACATTGTTCTTTCGGTTCATTCATGTGTTTGTTTTTCCGGCTTTATGGAGATACAATTGACAGAGAACATTGTGTAAGTTAAGGCATACAGTGTAACGATCTGGTATATCATCCTTGCTCCATGCACATATGTGAAGTGTGTGAATGCTTCTCTGGGGTGGCTCTGTAGACACAGACTGCTGGTGGACCTGAGTGCACATTTAGAGTTTTACTGGGTACCCCCACACGGTCCCCATCCAGGCTAATAGGATGTGTGGTCCCAGCAATACACAAAGTGCTACCACCTCGTTTTAGTTTGTATTTCTATGTAATGGAAGGAATAGGTATTAGCCAAGGTGAAAAGGAAGCAAAGAACCTTCCACGGGATGGAGTGGGAATAGCACAGTGTTCAAGGTCGCACCAGTGGCTCAGTCTGAAGAGGCTGGAGGAGTGAACAGGTGTCCATCTGCAAGTCAGGAACAGGGCCAGTCTGTGCACTTGCTCAGTTTCCCAGATGGGCTGGACCACCGATTTAGAGAGATGGGGGGACGAGTGTGCAAGGTGCAAGTGTTAGCTCGGGAGCCAGACTGCCTGCGTTCAGACCCCAGCTCTGCCCCTTGCTTGGCTGTGTGGCCTTGGGTACTTGCCTTACCCTCTCTAAGCCTTCATGCCCTCACCTGTAAAACAAGGAAAGGGAGGTTCCTAGTCACAGGCTTGTATGTTAGGTGGTGCCATCAGGGAGGAGAGAGGCTGGTGCCACCCGGTCCCGGGGGATGTAGAGCCCGTTTGCTGAGAACCAGTGAAGAGCAGAGCAGAAAGTTTCGAGAAACGCCGGCAGCCAGGCCCCAGAACCAGGCATCTTCCCGCTTCACTCCTAGCCAGCCGGGAAACTCCTTGCACCTGCTGAAGCAGGGGCGAGCATCCCCGGGTCACTCAGAGAGTCCTGCGGCCCGTGACAATGATTTCCCATTTTGCACCAGCCGCCTGGATGCCGGGAGCCAAGCTGGAATATGTCATCTGTCACTTTGTCCCTAAGCCTGGGCATTTGGGAGATTTTTCTGCCCCCTCATGCTGCGTGGTGGTCTTGATTTTTCTCTTTTCCGCTTAACAGCCTTTCCATTTTATGTGTCGTTTATCGTAAACCACCTCAGATCCTTTTCGGAAGCAGGCAGGGTATAAATTATAAATAGATTTAATTTAAAAAACTCAATAGGGCAGTTTCTCTGTAGGGCTCCTAGCAATTGCTTCTGTTGACATTTCCCTCATGACCCCAGTGGAGGGGGCAAGGGGCAGGTGGGAGCTGCGTCTCCCCCAGCGCAGGTGCGCCCGCGCCCTCACGCCGGCCTCTCCTCCTTCCTGTCCTCTCACGCCTCACACCTCCACGGGGCAACACATGCCATCCACTCGCCAGGGTATAAATCCTGGAGAGAAGCTGGCAGAACTGTGGCCTGCGTGGCGGTGGGCTCTAGGGGCTGCTCGTCTCGCGCAGGTTCCCAGAGCCGTGTGAGCTAGTTCACTTCCAGTCACTTGGCTACAGATGGGGGCCAGTCGGGCTGGGGTGACACCAACAAGTAGGGCGAGGCATCTTTGTGGAGGGGCTGTGGTTGGACCGTCCTGGGGGGAGGCGGACTAAGGCGTGAGTGTGCCCAGGGCTGTGTGACGTCAGGCGACATGCCCAACCTCTCTGCGCCTCAACTTCCTCATCTGTAAAGTGGGTGTAGGAACAGAACCTGTTTCAGAGGGTTGTTGGGAGGACGACTTGCATGACTGAAATATATCTGAAGGGCTCAGAAGCGTGCCTAGCACATTCTAACAACTTCACCCAATCATTGCTCTAGTTCTGTACTTTTGCTTTTGGGGGACACACCCACACCCACACACATGCTGATGTAGATCATTTTTATAACCTTTACTCCCCTGTTCCTGGCCTCACCCAAGAAGCCCACATCACGCAATGGAGGCAAAGTCAATGATCCTTCCCTCCCTCCTTCCTTCTCTCCTTCCTTCCCTCCTTCCTCCGTTGTCTCAAGTGTTTGTTGGACACTTCCTTTGTCCTCCGTCAGGAGGGACGCAGTGACAAGCAAAGACAGACATGGTCCCTGCCCCCCTGGAGGCCCATTCTAGGCAATACTTAAGAAAACAAATAGAAAGAATTTCAGAAAATGGAAGAGCTTGGAGGCTAGATTGCAAGGGGTGGAGGTTGCTGGTCGGGACCCCCAAGGAGAGGAGTTGGAGCTGAGGCCTGAATGATGAGAAAGAGCCTGCAGGTAAAGCTGTGGGGCAGAGCTTTCTGGGTCATGGGGGCAGCAAGTGCAAAGGCCCTGAGGCAGGAGCAAGCTTGGTGGTTTGGAGGCACAGAAAGGAGAATGATGGGGTTGAGAGGGATCAATCCCGGGTCGAGTAGAGGGTTGAGGAGGTGGAGATGCATGCAGGCAAGGGCTAAGTCCCACAGGGCCTGGTGAGGAGTTTGGATTTTATTCTAAAGGGTTAGAGCAGAGAAACAGACTCTAAGGTCTTCCTCTCTGGCTAACCCCCCACCCCACCCCCACCTTGTACTAAGGCTCCCAGGCCCACTGGCCATCATGATGGACTTAATGAAGGTCAGATTTAGGGGGGATGGCCGCGGTCAGAGGCCCTTGGTGGCCTCACCTTCATGACCTGTCACTGACGTCAGTCTTGCTGGGGCTGGGGGACCCAGGCCTCCCGGAGCACTCTATTCTCCGGTGCTGGGGCCACTGTGCAGCTCCAGCAGGAGGCCAGTGGCTCTACTGACGTCATTGGTTTATGTTCCATCTGCACAGAAAGTTTGTACTTTATTAAATATACATATGCCTCACATTTTCCAAGGGGAGAGCGGTTCTTTCCCACCTGCCCCAAGCCAGCTATAGAACTCTGCAGCTTAAAGAAATGGTGAATTGATTCATTTTCTTCTCGGAGAGAGTTGTTTTGTTTCTCCTCCGTGGGGATGCCAGGCCTGGAAGACACAGAGAGAAGAGGTCATCATCTCTGCCCTACAGCACCCGGCAACAGAGCAGTTCTATTAGCATAAGCTGAAAAGTTAAGACTGGCTGAGTGCAAGTTCACTGTGCTCTGTGTGCTTGTGATCATGGAAAAGCCCTTCTAGAAGCATCTGATAGAGGCTGAGCAGGGCCCGTGGCCAGATAGGTTTGGATTAAGCAAAGTTACAAAGTGGCTCGTCCTGCAGGACTTGTCAGAGCCTTCACACTGTCAGTAACCTGCTCCTATCTCTGGTCCTTCTGCCACTTTCTTGTCAGTTCCTGGGAGCTTTCACTCCCAGGGTCCAGCACCTGTGTCTCTCTGTTGAAGGGCCCCCTCAGCCTTCCAGAACTTACTTTGTCCGCCAACATAGTGAGCAGGAATGTGCCTGGGAATTCACAGCCCTCACCCTAGGGGCGGCCTTTAACTGATGACTGGGGCATATGAGTGTGAGGGTATATATACCCTGCTCCCTCACTCTAGTGGGATCAACCCTGCAGCCGATCCCCACTGCTTTCCAGAGCCTGCTACAGGAGTGAGTCAGTTACCCTCCATAGGACAAGCCCCTGAAATGTCTCCTAACAAATCCCTCTCCCTCCAATCCTATCTCAAGGCACGTTTCTAGGGACTCAACCCAAGTCAGCAATGCCTCAGACTGGGGATTAAACATGGTTTTAAGCAAAGTTAGACAGCTGTCTACACTGCAGGACTTGCCAGAGCCTTGACTCTGTATGTGAACGGTGGTACTACAGGAGGGGCTGTGGGAGGCTGCATGGTGCTCACACTGACTTGCCCAGAGACTGCTGTCACCTCGGAGCACCCCAGGAACATGCTTTGGATACTGTGTTGCAGAGAACAGGGGTGACTGTGGGAAGAACCTCCGGGGCCCAAGGTCACACTGAGAATAAGCAGCAAACTGGTGTCCAGAATTTGAACACAGGTCTTTGGGCTCTAAATCCACACCCTTAATGGTCGCCCGTCCCCGGGCCTGCCGTTCCTCACCCCCGCCCCCCGAGGCTGCACCGGACACATCTAGGGCTCCCGTACCCACACTCCCAATTACACCTTCATCATCCGAGTTAGCCAAGAACATTGACAAAACCACAGAAGGTACAGGTAAATAAATCCAGTTGCCCTGATTCCCCACACAGCGAACATGCCTGGGCCCCTGGCTTTTCCTATATGAATGTGCACGTCACCCCAGCCGCCATCTGCTGAGGGCTCCCTCTGTGTGCCCCCCACAGCCCCCTCTGACAGGTGAGGAGCAGGGAGAGGGCAGTGCTCACCTGACTCGGAACGAGGAGATGACCTTTGCACCTGGACCATCTCACTGGGGAGCTGTCTCCCACACTTGCTCCCCATCTTTATTTTGGAAAATTTCCAACATGTGCAGGAGGAGAGGGAAGAGTCTACTGAGCCTCTGTACACCCATCACCCACCAATGCTGGCTATGCTCGGTTCTTCTTGGCCCCCCGCTATCCACCATCCGGATCCATCCCGAAGCCCGTATCACTTATGCGTGTGCGCATTGGAGCTTGTGCTCCAGGACTCCACTATTCTGCTCCTGATCCATTGTCTCTCTATGTATCTAGCACGTAAGCTCCCTGCCAGTGGGTACTTTGTTTTGTTCGTTACTGTTTCCCAGCACGGCAAAGTGCTTCGTGCCTAGTAGATGCTCAGCAAATATTTGTTGGCTCTCTCCATCATTCTATCGGCAACTGTCTGTCTGTCTACCCACCCACCCACCTACTTACCTACTCTAACCATCTCTCTGTCATCTAGCGAGCATATCTGTTTATCATCTATCTATACACATCTTTTCAATGAAAATGAGATCCTTCTAAACACACTGTTGGGTGACTTTCTGCTTTCCCTTAACAAATTTGTTACAGCCACGGCTCCGTGTCAATAAATATGGGTCTCCTATGCACCCGTGTTTACTGCCTGCACAGCATCACGCTGTGTGAATGTATTGTCATTAGTTTAACCGATTTTCTTTGGGACATTGAGGTTGTTTCCAATTTTTCATTATTGTAAACGATGCTGCCGTGAATATCCCTGTTTATGGGCCTTTGGGAGCGTCCAGAATGATTTCTGTAGAACCAATTCTTGGAAGTGGAAGGGCCTGGCTCCAAGAAGGCGCACCTTACAAGGATGGTGTTACATTCTGATGGGTCTTAATGATGGATGGTAACCCTCATCAATAAAAAGTGACCCCCCAGTGGATTACTTTTACTGGGAATTCGGTGTGAGAAGATGGATGTGATTCTGGAGCCGCCGTGAGAGTGGTGGTGAGGACCAGGTTAGCTGGTGGAGCCGGTGTGGGCAGCCCGGGCCCCGGGCCTGCTCTCAGCAGACGGCGGCCGGGCGTGCGGTGGGCATGGTGTCTATGGCATCCGCTGCTCCCGTTGCAGCCCCACATGGCTCACTGCCCGCCGGCATGCAGGGTCTTCACCGCCTTTTACTCTGACCCCTTCAGAGTTTCTTTGTTGACACACGATCCCTCTGTTCCAGGTCCTTTTGTTTACATGGCCTCTTGTCTGTTGACAGGACCCAAGTCCCTCCTCTTGGGTCAGCTGGAGTCTAGAGGCCATACAGCCTAATAGTTTAGACCGTGAGCTTCTGGAATCGGGTAACGAGTTGGAGTCCTGACTTTACTACTCATTAGCTGTGGGGCCCTGGGCAAGTCATTTCCACCTCTCTGAGCTTTAGGTTATAATCCCTACCTGCCCCCGGATTGGTGGGAGTGTCAGCACATGGAAGGCCCTCAATGCCTTATGGATCGGACACGGAGCCATGTGCTGGGCCGGGCCCCGAGCCCTTGGGGATGCGTGTGCTTGTCCTAAGGCCAAGGAAAGGCACTGGTGTACTGGGGGACTGGGGTTGGCATGCCTCCCCCACTGGCACTGCACAGGCCACGGAGCGGGCTTTCGGTCCCCCTGGTTTGCGTGGAATCCCAGTGCCTAGCAGGGGCTGACACAGCGCCAGCGGCAAGAAGTACCCATGGGATGAGTGAGCGAATGGCAAATGGCTGGAGACCTGGGGACAATCACGTCCCCTGACACTCTCTCCCTCGAGAGAGGGGGTAAGGGGGCTCAGATTTACCTCCCGGTAGTACTCAACGCAAATCAAGTGGGACGGTCCAAGCCCACGGCAGAGAAGAGTGATTCCTTTTTGCAAAAAGATACGGGTTGAGACTGTGGGGACAGAGCACAGGTTTCTGGGGCAGCCAGGGAATCGACACGGCGGTGACGAGAATCCAATCTGCCCGGGTTGCTAGGCAAAGGGCCGCAGACGGAATCGATTGGTCTTCGGGGGGCCGCGCGTTCGTGCAGCTACAGGCCCCCGGGTGCGCGGGCCGTCCACGCCGCGGTGCGGTGAGAGGAAGGAGCCAGGCGGGGCTGGGCCCAAATACCCTGCTGTCCTCCCCAACGCCGTCTGCTCTCCCTGCCCTCGTGTGTGTAGAGCGCAGCCCGGCTTCCGGAGCACGGTGCTCGGGGGGCTCGCCGTGGACTCAGGGGTCACGTGCTCTTCCCCCATCCCCTCGAGTAGCTATTGCCTGGCGTGTAAAGCCGGCCCCTAGCCCGGTGCTGGCCCACAGCAGGCTTTCAATAAGTCGATGTGGACTGAACAAGCGAATGCGTGAATGAATGAATGCATGAATGAATGAATGAATCGCTATCTCCTTATTCTCCAGCTTCCAGTAAAACTGACCCGTGTCACTCTGGGTCATGCAAACCTGCCCCGAGCCGGACAGCTGCTGGCCACCATGCTCGGCCGGAGCACTGGGTGCACGCTAGAAGCAAAGGCTTGGAAGCAAAGCCGCCTCACTGCCGGTACTGCCCCCTCCAAGTCCCCGGCGTGCGAACGGGAATGAGCCCTGGGAAGGTGGAGAACTGAGTGACCCTTTGTAACATGCTGGGCAGAGTGTGGGGCGCGGGGTCAGTGCTGACAGTCATTGGCTGTGCTGCCCCGGGTTCCCACGGGCAGACAGACAGTGGGCTCTGGTGGTGGTTGGGGAGGTGAAGAGGGGCTGGACTTCTCGGGCTGTGCTGTTAACCAGTGTCCACATCTCTTGCTCACCTCCACAGTGTCAGCAGGCCTTCAGCGAAGGAGGAGACGAGGTTGAATGCCCCCATTTCACAGATGAAGACATCGAGGCTCACAGTGGAAGCGCCTTGCCCTAAAGTCCAACAATCCCTTAGCACAGAATCATTCGTTCACTCAGCCTATGTTTACTGTGCTCCCATGGAATCCTGGGCGGCGTGCTCATATCTTTCCATTCTCCTGACAGCTACCGGAGTAGGTGCTGTTGTGAGCACTCGGCTGGCTCCATTTGCTGGTGAGAAACTGATTCCGTGGCCGGAGGATCCAGACAGCCTGATTCGGCACTATGTGGCCAGGACATGCTTCCCTGCACCCTGGGGGAGCCGGGATGGCAAGGCAAAAATTCCTCCCTTGCTCTCTGAGGCATCCGGCCATCCACCTGCAGCCCCCCAGACCCCAGGCCCTGGCTAGTGTCCTCGGCAGCAGGACAGAGCTGCCAGGAAAGTCTAGAGGCCTTGGTGGGGGGGAACTCAGTGGTCAGCTGAATAACGGCCCCCCAGCGATGTCCACTCCCTAAAACCCAGAACTCGAGAACATGTGACCTCGCATGGCAGAGAGACTCTCAGATGTGATTAAGGAGAAGGGGAGATGATCCGGGGTTATCCAGGTGGTCCCGACGCCATCACAAGGGTCCTTATAAGACAAGGGAGGAGGATCAGAGTCAGGGAGATGAGCAGGCGCTGCACGGTGGCTGTGAAGGGGGAGGAAGGGGCATGAGCCCAGGCAGGCAGGCACCTGGGGAAGCTGGAAAAGACAGAAAGTGGATTCTCTGCCTCCGGAAGGGAACCAGCCCTGCTGACACCTGACTTTAGGACTTCTAGAACTGTAGGATAAAAAAAAAATGTGTGTTCTACGTCGCTAAGTTTGTGAGAAGTTGTTACAGCGGCAAGAGGAAACGCATACCGACCATCTCTGGAGAGATGATGTCCAAACCATGGTATCGCAGGGTGGGTTTCCCACCAGGGTTTCGGTGGGGAGGGGGGAAGGCTGGAGGAGCCGGGAGGCATGGGGGATGCAGACTGCAGCCACCAGGGCTGAGCTGTCCTCTCTGGGACCACACAGGAGTGGCCATGCCCTGGCTTCCAGGCACCATCGGCAGCTAAAGGGGGTGGAGCCCCGCCCCCAGCAGTCTCCCACCTCCCCGTGCTCCTCCCGTGACCATGGCGCCGTGGCTTTCGGTTAAAGGAGCAGAGCAACAATGGAGAACGAGGGGCTTGCCTGGAGCTGCTCCCAGCCCCCTTGCAAAGGGCTGAGGGCAGAGGGGGCTGGTGGTAGGGCCTGCGCTCCCTGGAGGTCAGCTTGCTGGGAAGGGGCTGGACCATGATGGAATTAGCTGGCCCTGGGGTGAGAGGTGGGCGGGGGGCGAGATGCTGCTGCCACAGGGACAGCCTGTGTCCCTAGAGTCTGCTCTGCCTGCCGGCTGCACCTTTCCACCTTGACATCCATCATGAGCGTTCAGCTCGCTCTCTGCCAACATTGTTCCTTTTCGGGCATATCACTGATTTTCTAATGGGATTGGTTTGTGTTTTAAGCTTGTCCCCTTGCCTCCTGGTTCAGCAGGGAAATGGATTTGGGAGTCAGGGGTCCTGCCTTGGACTCCTGGCTTTGTTTTTTTCCAGCTTTGTGGCTTTGAGCAAGCCTCTGAGCCTCGCCCTCAGCAGCCATACACATTCCTTGTGATTACTGGGGAGATTCTGTCTTCCCAGCTTGTTCTGAGCTAGGTCATGTTCACCCGGGTGTCCCCAGCACCTGGCTCATTGAGAAGCACCTTCTAGATGTTTGTGCTCTGAATGAGGCACGTGGGTGCACACAGCTCTTAGCACAGTGCCAGGCACAGCTTCTGCCTGACAGCGCAGCTCATGCCAGTCCCCCTTCCCACTCTCTGCTCGGTCTTCCTCCCTCTCTCCTCCCAACCCTCTCCTTCAAGCTGCTTCTTGACTGTCTAAATTCGGACCCTTTGTGGTGGACTTTTGAAATTGCCCCCTAATTATCTTCAAAAAGCATCTTTGGAAGTTGTGCCTTTGATGTCCAGGAACACAATGTAGGTGCCTTTCTTTTATATTCTGCCACCCGTGGGCCTCGCTTCTCTTCCCTGCTGTCCAGGAAGCTTGGAGAAGCAAAGGCACTCAGGTCTGGGTGTGCTCCTAGAGGCATCTGGCCTCGGAACCCGGCGTTGATGAATGAATGATGAAGGAATGAACGCATGTGTAATAAATCAACAGATGAATTGGAGAATGAAGAATGAGCTCTGGTCTTTTCTGTAGCTCAAATGATCCTGGAGAAGGCATGCTCCGATGGTCTGCAGTTTCTAACGCGTGCTCCGTGGATAAGCAATGCGGCCAAACATTCACAGGTGTTATCCAAAAAATACAAAAAGGTAGAGGCTTCTCGTGCCAGAATAGTTTGGAAAAAACTGGTGTTCCACAAAATTAAACAGGTTTCTTCCTGGCAGGACTTCTCAGAGCCTTTACTTTGCTAATATGCTTTGCAAATTCCGCCCCCCCCCCCCCCCCCCCGCCCAAAGAGTGTGGATTATGCAGTTTTCTGCAACATGTGGACCGTGGAGTCTGCGTATTGAGGAGGGGCTGCAGCAGAGCCAGCCAGGGCAATAGCTTTTCCCGGGGGAGGCTGTTTTGAGGAGGAAGGTTCTCCTTCTGGTCTGGCAGAAGGAGCTACAACAGAAAGAGCAGAGGGCCCGTCCGCCAAGCACCGCCTGCTCACTCAGCCCCAGGTCAAGAGCAAATCCAGGAAAGCAGGTGACGTCCTGTTAGGCAGACTTGGTGCCTTGCAGGAGTGAGGGATGCTATCACTGTTGTAGGTCAACAATTGTCTGCCTCAGTTCAGAGCCAGCAAAGGATTCTGCTGGGCTTTATGTTTTCTTATCTTTTGCACCCGCTGGGCCCCTGCCATGGGCCATGGCTCCCTCCAGAAAGTACTCGGCAAGAGCTAATACATAAGGTCACTTGAAAACGAAGCTATTATTCCCTTCTTAAAGGTTAATGTGTTTTTTCCAAGGAGTGTGTGAGTGGAAATTTCAAGTATTCCACATTCTTCATTTAGCTGGGTAATGTCCTGAGCTACTCCAGAAAAATGAGCCCTTGAACAGCAAGAAAGGGGCCCCAGCAGGAGAAAGGAGGCCAATGGGGGTGGCTGGCTGCCCCCGGGAAGGTTCACCGCCTGCAGAGGGAGGTGAAACCATCTCACCTGGGCTCCGTGGCGGAAAATGACAAAAGGCCACTTCGGGAGAAGGAGCCAAGCCATTCAGTAATGGAGACAGGGGGCGCCACCGGTCCCAGGGGCAGGGGGCACCCAGGGCCAGAATACAGCAGGTTTTGGGGAGTCCTGGAGCCCCCCAACACTGCCCCTCTCTGCTCACTGGCCGCTCTGTGCAGGCGGCCTCCTCCGCTCCCCACCTCCCAAGTCTGTGTGTCCTCGGTTTGAGATGGACCGAGGGGCTGTGTCCCAGCTCCAGATGTCCCTCAGGTCAGGTGTCCAGCCCCAGTTCCGTGGAGCACGGTGAGCTCTGGGCAGAGTGAGTGAAGGCCGTCTTGGGTGATCGCCACGATCACCGCCATCACCCGCTGTTTGCCGGGGGCCCCTGTGACCCGGCGGGCGTTAGGCAATAGTCACCTACAACTGGATTCAGCCGTCCTGTTCTGCTAAGAGCCAGGTAGTAAATATTTGTGGCTTGGGGGGGCCAGAAGGTCTCTGGTGCCCACGACTCATCATTGTCGTCTCAAAAAGCAGCTGTGGACAATATGTAAATGAACAGGTCCGGCTGTGTGCCAATGAAACTTATTTACAAAAGTAAATGCAGGTCGGATCTGGCCACTGGACCATAGTCTGCTAACCCTTTATTATTCAAAACAAAAAAGAATGTCATCTTGTGGCGCTAACTCGGGGGGATGTGATAGACTGGACAGGGGAGAAGGTGCCGGAAGAGCCAGGTCTGAAATAGATCCATTTTAGGGCTGCTGGCCTGGCTCAGTTCTCCGGCCTCTGAGAACCACTTCCTCTCCCACCCATGGGGAGGGATGGTAGGTGGGGTATACACTGAGGAAGAAATTGGATCCCTGACTCAGGAAGCGTAGAGTCTCCTAAGGATGGTAGGGCAGACTGCACAGAAATGCCCAGCTTCCAGAATAGCCAGGGGTCCCCCAGAGGGAAGGCTGGGCTGGAGATGAGGTTGAACCATTGGGCAGCAGGCGGAGTTATTAATCCCAGAAGTCGGCCTGGAGGAGGATATTTGCATACTGCCTTGAATGCTGAAAGAAGAGAGGGGAGCCATGCCTGTAGCTCAAGGGATGTGTGTGCCCAGCGGAGGCTGGGCTGGAGACTCTGGTTCTCACCCAACCTCCATCGTACCCCGCTGTGAACCACTCATGAGTTTCCTTCTTCCGCATTAACGGAAGATAGCTGGGTGTGCGATCACCCAGAATCAAGACCACACTTCCCAACCTTCCTTGCAGCTACCTGTGGCCATGTGATAGATTCTGGCCCTTGTGATGTGAGTGGAAGTACGTAAGCCATTTCCAAAATTGCGCTCTTAAAGGGAAGGGGTGGGCCCACTCCTTGCCCTTTCATTCCTTCCCACCTGCTGGGATGCAGAAGTAATGGCAGGAACCAGGGCAGCCACTTTGTATCTTGGGATGGAAGGTATGTGTGTGAGACACGGAGTCATGAGGTAGCAGAGTCCCGAATCTCTGATGACTGTGGAGCGGCTCTCCCAACCCTGGACTGTGACTCTAGATCTACACAGGAGAGAGAAATGAACTTCTGTGTTGGTAGGCCACTATTCTTTCGGGTTCTTTTGTTATAACAGCCAAACCCATAAGATCCCCCAAGGCAACTCTAAATAAACCTGCGATCTAAATAAAAGCCATAGGTTTGCCATGCAAATGACTCTCCCAAGCTCCTTCCAGTTGGAGGTTCTGGGGCCCCAGTGCTGCGGCTCTGCCCTTCCCCGAGGGTCCACACGGCTTCCTCCTCTGACCACCTGCCCTCCTCATCTGGCTCCCTTCCTATCACCAGGTCTCAACATGCATTTCCTGGTGGAGGAAGGACCGAAGGGGAAAGGGGGCGCCGCTGAGACCAGCTAAGGCCGACGGAGACTCCTGGTCCTCAGCAGCCCCTGACCTTCATCTTGGCCTCCCCCACCCTGTGAAGGGGGCCACCCGCGAAGACCCGGGGGCCACTGGGACTCTAGTCGGGCTGCCAGAATAAAAATTCAAAACCCTGTTCATCTGGCCTCTGCAGGCAGGGCCGCCTTTCCCGGTGATCTCAGCCTCCCCGATCCCAGCCCCGTTCCCATAAAAATCACAGGAGTGCTGCCAGTTAGAGGCCCCTCTGCATGTAATCAGCCGTAATAACTTAATAGCCTTAAGTTCGGGAAGCTTCTTTTGAAGCTCAGCATCTTCACCCCCAGTAGCCCGGTTCATCTGGAAAAGCCTCTGTCTTGCCCTGACCATACCAATTATCTTCAGCATTCCCGCTCCCTGGGACCCAACCCCGGGAGCCCGCCTCACTGACAGGTACTGTGCATGCTTCGGGCTCCCCCATCCCAGGCAGCAGCCCAGCACAGACTCCTGAGAGAAGACCAAGGGCAGAACACAAAAGGCTCGGCTTAAGCCACGCACGTCCACACACCGAGAGAAATCAAAGAAAGTACCCATCAGGTGCCAAAGATGGTTGGAGCATGAGAAGGGACTATGATCCCGGAGAGAAAATGTAATATGCAGGACCGGGTGTTGGATTAAGTGCACCATGCCGCTGGAAAACGAGGCTGCAGATAGAAAACACATGTGCAAACGTCTTCGTGGGTGACCTCCGAGCTCCCACCACTCCTGAGTCTCTGTCATAATTCAAGCTCCTGGGCCTGAAGATGATGGCTCGGCGGTGGAGTTCCAGGATCTACCAGCAGCCCTTCCAAGGCGGTCCGCGCTTCCCTCTGTGGACCCCAGCCCGCAGACGTTTCTGTGGCAGGATGGAAGCCCGTGTTTCCATTTGGCCGGGCAGAGACCCACCTCTGAGCTCATCTTCCCGAGAGCTTGTTCCGCGCAGGCGGGGGGAGAGGGAGGGCAGGGAGGATCTATGATGGAGCAGGGCCACTGTTTCTGAAAAAGCCTGTCCTTGGGGGGCTGGGGGCAGGGGTCTTTTAAGTGCTCTTGGCAGGACCAACCAGGCTTCAGCAATGGGTCATCCATCATTTCGTCTGCCAGGCCCTCCACTCATCTATTCCTTCCTTCCTTCCTTCATCTTTTAACTACCTACTTACCATCAGTCATGCTACAATCTTAAGGGACCACTTAGAAGCAGCTAAAACTTACCATACCCCAGATAAAACTCGCCGTTTCCCTCCCATGTGGCAGGGCAGGCAGCACCTAAGCAGGCTCCCAGGGATCCTGGTACTCACACCGTTGCTCGGCCCCCTCCCCTTGCGTGTGGGTGGGACCTCGTGACCTCCTGGTAATGCATAGCATGAGGCAGACGTGATGGGAGGCCGCTGCTGAGATGAGGTTATGAGGCAGTCCACGTAAGCCTCTCACCTGCGCACCTGCAGACGCCGTCTGACCTCCTGGTCTCTACTCCGCGGGCCCCGTGCCTTCCTACCAGCTTCCTGCTTCTAAGCCTCCAATGGCTCCCATGGCCCTTGGGGAAAAATCCAAACTCCTCCCACTCCCCTGATGCATTCACTCTGACCCCCAGGCCGTCCCTCTGCACCGCGCGCTTCTCTGTGCTCCTGTGCCTCGTGTTTGCAAGCTCTTGTGCCTAGAGCCAGTCCTCTGGGTCTCAACTCAGTGTTCCCTTTTCGGTTTCTCTCTGGTACATCGCTCTGTTTTATTGCCCTGATAGTGCTTTGACGGCGTGAGATGATCTGCGTCACTTATGTACACTGCCTGCCTATCCATCCACCCATCCATCCACTGATCTGTATCACCTATCATCTATCTATCTATGTATAATCTCATCCATCTCCCCCACTCGAATATAAGATTGTTAGAGTCACCACCCTTATTTGTCATGTAGATTATTTTGCTATAACTATTTGCCACAAACTAGGTGGTTTAAAATAACAGAAATTTATCCTCTCACAGTCCTGGAGGACAGAGGTGCCGAAATCCAAGTGTCGGCCCCTCCACGTTGCCTCCAGAGGCCAGAGGGAAGAACCCTCCCAGCCCGGTCCCATCTCTGGTGGCCCCAGGTATTCCTTGACTTGTGGCTACTTCATCCCACCCTGTGCCTCTGTCTTGGCATGGACTTCTCTGTGTCTCTCCTCTTCTGTCTCTTTCGGGGACACTTGACATTGGGTTTAGGGCCCGCCCAGGTAATCCAGAATGCTCTCATCTCAAGATCGTTAATTATGTCTGTAAAGACCCTTTCTCCGAGCGAGGTCACAGTCACGATTTGGGGAGGCATGTCTTTTGGGGGACCACCGTTCAACCCACGACATCTTGTTCACTGATGTAGTTGACCCTTGCGCCTCCAGTAATCCCACGCACATCTGGGAGCATTTAGTAGATGTTTATTGAATGGCTGGATGAATGAATGAAATCACCCATTAGTTCGGGGTTTCTTAAACCTGAGTTCACATCAGAATCACCTGGAATGCTTCTTAAAGCACAGATTGTTGGGTCCCACTCAAGAGTTTCTGGGTTGCAGTGCTAATTTGTTTCCAGGTGATGTGGCTGTTGCAGGGGATCATGCTTTGAGCGGCTTGCTTTAGGTCATCTGTTCTCCCATTCAACCATTAGCAGGACCTGAGTTGTAATGAAGATTTCATTTTCCCCTCAAAGAGCTTATAGGCCTCCAGCATCCCCCAGCTGTCCCTGGCTCTTCCTTGTCAAGGAGAAAAAATGATCCGATTACCTAATTCTTCCCCAAAGAGCCTGGTACCTTATGTCCTCCCTGGGATAATTGCACTTAAAACAGCTCTCCGGAGAAGGCAGGGCAGAACCAAAGGCGGGAGCCTTGCCCAGCAGATGGGCCAAATCACACCCCCTGGGGCCATACCTAGGGGTTGTTACAGAGTTCTAGTGTGGTCCAAGATTCACCCCAAAAGTAGGATTTCTGGTTTCTGAGCACACGTTCCCCAGAGGGAAAAAATGTGGGAAGGGAACATCTTGACAATATTACCATGAAGATGGATTTGTAGCCAGGAAGACAGGTGGCAGGATCACCCACTGAACACAGAAGCCTTACTTGGGCCATTCCCCTGTGGATTCCAGTCTCCCACCCAGCAGGACCTGGGGGTATCGTCTTCTTTCCTCCCCCACCCCCCCCCACTTTTTTTTAAAAGCACTTTATTGCGGTATAATTCATATGTCATACAATTCACCCATTTTAAGAGTGCGACCCAGTGGTCTTTAGTACACTCACGGACACATGCAACCATTACTTTGGTCATTTTTAGAGTATTTTCATCGTCTCAGAAAAAAACCCCATAACCTTGAGCTCTTAAACCCTTAGCCCCTGACGCCCCCCGCCCCCCATTCAGGGGGTGAGTAACCTGACTAACCACTAATCTGCTTTTTGTTTTCCCTGTTCTTGACTCTCACACGCATGGAATCATACACTATTTGTCTCTTGTGTCTGACTTCTTTCCGGTACCATAACGCTTTCCAGGTTCATCCGTGGCACAGCGTGAATTGGTACTTCCTTCCTTTTCGTGGCCGAATAATTAATATGCCATAGTCTGAATGACTAAGATGAACCACACTCTGTTTATCCGTTATTCAGTTGATGGAAATCTGGGTTGCTTTTGGCTGTTATGCATAATGCTCCTATAGACATTTGCATACATGTTGCGTATGTTTTTGTGTCTCTTGGATACCTATAGGGCTGGAATTGCTGGGTCATATGGTAATCTTATGTTTAATCATTTGGGAAACTGCTATACTGTTTTCCAAAGCAGTTGAAGCATTTTAAATCCCACCGGCAGCGTATGAGTATTCCATTTGTCCATATCCTTGCTGACGCCGATTTTTGGACTTTTGGATTCTAGCCATCTTAGTGGGTATGATGTGGTATCTCATTGTAGTTTTGATTTGCATTTCCCTGATGACTAATGCTGCTGAGCATCTTTTTATGTGTTTACTGGCCATTTGTATATCTTCCCTGGAAAAATGTCTATTCTGATCCTTTGCTCATTTTAAACATTGGGTTATCTTTTTATTGTTGAGCTGTGAGCATTATTTATATATTCTGGATACTAGTCTCGTATTAGATATATGATTTGCAGCTACTTTCTCCCATTCTGTATGTAGTCTTATCACTTTTCTGATGGTGTCCTTTCAGGCATAAAAACTTTTAGTTTTGAGAAGTCCAATTTAACTATTTTTACTTTTGTTGCTCAACTTTTAGTGTCTTATCTAAGAATCTTTTGCCAGGCCAAGGTCTTGAAGATTTGTCCCTGTGTTTTCTTGTAAGAGTTTTATAGTTTTGCTCTTGCATTTAGATCTTTAATCTATTTTGAATTAATTCTTGTAAAGAGTGTGAGGTAGGGATCTAACTCATTCTTTTGCATGTAGATATCCAGTTGACTCCGTGTGTGTGGTTGAAAAGACAGTTCTTTTCCCATTGGATAATTTGGGCACCCTTGTCAGAAGAGGGGAGGTGTCCTTTTTCATTCCTATATTTTAAAACATAGAGGTGAGTAGTCAGTGACTTTTTATCTAACTGTAATTATTTTACAAATTTACATAGGTAACAGATTGTAGTAAGCAAAACCAGTCCGTTTTGCTGTTGTTCTTAGAGATTGACCTATAAGTCAAATTTAAAAACCTATGCTTCTGGTCATTAGTACTTGGATGTGATTCTTGAGAGGTCCCCAAAATGCCAAAGAGCAACTTTTGAGACTTCCAAGGGGAGGTGGGTAAAGAGCTACTAAAAAAAATCACTGAGCAGACAGGGTAGGTTCCTACTCTCTCTCTCTCTCTCTCTCTCTTTTACAGCTGCATAATATTTTATTGGATTGTTTCCAATTTTATGCTACTAAAAAATAATTCAGCAAATAATTATGTATGAACACCAGTTTTCAGACATGCAAGTACTTCTGTAGAATAAACTTTTAAGATTGGGATTGCTAATTCCCAAACTACACCACAGATTTGTTGTAGGTGTTGTCCCATTCCATTCCATTGGGGGTTGTGCCAAGTTATAGGCCCACCAGCGATGTGTAAGAGTGCCTGTTTTCCCCAAGTTTAACCAACATAGTGAATTATCAAACTTTTGGCTTTTTATCCATCTGCCAGGTAAACATGAGCAGTTCAATGTAGTTTTAATCTGTATTCCTTATGTTATGAATGAGATTATACCTCTTTTTCATATATTTGAGACCAATTTACATTTCCTTTTTGGTGAATTATCCATTCATGTCCTTTAGTTATTTTTATTATTTTTTTATTTGTTGAAATGTGCTTTATATTTTAGGGATATTAGGTCCTTGTCTGCAATGTAAATTTCAAATATCTTTACCAATTGGTCACTTGCCTTTTGATGTTGCTTACAGGTGTTCTGGGTTTGATCCTCTGGTTGGTTTTGTTGTATCACACGGCAATTTTGATCATGGGGTTGAACTTAGTCTTTCTTTTATGACTACTGGATGTTGGAATCACCATTGGAGAGATTTTTCTTCGCTTGCTTCTTGGGGGATCTCTTTTAAGGTCAAGTTTATTGAGGTACAATTTACTTAAAGTTCACCCTTTCTGTGCAGAGTTCCGTGAATTTTGACAAAGACATACAACCAAGTAACCACGGCCACAAACAAGGTCTAGAACAGCTTTGCAGCCCCGCAAAGTTGCCTTCTGCCCCTTGGTGTGGTCAAGCTCTCTCCCTAACCCCCAGCCCTGGAAACCACCAGTCTGTTTCCTGTCCGTATAGTTCTGCCATAGTCTTTTGAGTCTGGCTTCTCTCACTGAGTAGAATGCATCTGATATTCATCCATGTTATGTGTATATCAATGGTTTGTTCCTCTTTCTGGACAAGTGGTGTTCCACTGTAGGGATAGACCACAACTTTGAAGGGGACATTTGGATTGTTTCCAGATTTGGCAATTACAAACAAAGCTGCTATAAACATTCATGTCCACATGTTTTGTTTTGTTTTGGTTTGTTTGGTTTTTTGTGAGCATGAGTTTTCATTTTTCTTGGGTAAGAGCCTGTGAGCGGGATTGTTGGGTCATATGATTAATATGTGTTTAACTTCATAAGAAACTGCCCCGCTATTTCCCAAAGTGGCTGTACCAGTTTGCATTCCCACCTGCAAAAGTGAGAGTTCTGGTTATTCTATATTCTTGTCATCATGGGGTATTGTCAGATTTTAAAATGTTTTCTATTCTAATAGGTGGGTAGATGTATCTCGGTGTGATTTTAATTTGGATTTCTCAAATGACTAACGATGTTAAGCATCTTTTCATGTGTTTATTGGCTCTCCATATATCCTTTGTGAAATGCCAGTTCAAATCTTTTGCTCATTTTCTTGAGTTGTTTGTTTTTTTGATCGCTGTGTTGTGAGAGTTCTTCATATGTTCTGGATACGTGCTCTCAGATATGTGCCTGGCAAGCACGTATTCTCCCGACTGTGGTTTGTTGTATGTATTGCCACATAACAAATTAACCCCAAACTTAGTGATTAAAATGATAAACATTTTTTTATCTCACGTAGTTTCTGTAGGTCATGATTCAAAAGCAGCTCAGCTGGGTGGTTCCGGCTTGGGATCTCTCATGAGGTTTCAGTTAGGATGTGAGCCACGGTGATGTCTGAAGGCTCGACTGGGCCTGGAGATCTGCCTTCAAGATGGAGCACTCACGTGGTGGTGGTGGTCTTAGGGGCCTCTCCAGAGCACTGCCTGAGTGGCCTCACAGTGCAGCTGCTGGTGTCCCCCTGAGGAACAACCTAAGAGAAGGCAAGATGGAAGGCAGAATGTCTTCTGTGATAGCCTCAGAAGTCACATGTGGTCATTTCCATGAAATTCTATGGAGGTTTACACAGGTCCGCCCTACTCAGTATAGGAGTAGATGATATCAGGGCACGAATGAACAGCAAGAGGCAGGAGTCCTGGGAACCATGGTGACCTGCGACCCTGTGTGTATTTACATCCTCTCAGCCGCCTGGGGGATTTGATCTTCCCTTCTGAGCTGCAGTTTTCTTATCTAAAAATGGGGATGACAATCCTACTCTGAAAACACTTTTGAAAGCACTTTATGGACCTGTGCAGACCTTCATCCCGCCTCAGTCCATTCTCCTTGAAGGTTGTCATTCAGCTCCTTGAAGCTAAACGACGGCTCAGCCCAGACCCTAGGGCGTTCATTCTCTGGTGCATTTTATTTTCCTAAGAGCTACTATGAGCCCAAAGCTGTTCCAGAGGCTAGGTGCTCGTGATCCAGCAGTGGACAAAATAAAGGTCCCATCCTCGTGGAGCTTCTTGGGGTGGGGGTGGGGGACCAAAACCAACAGGGAATGAAAACTGATCGGAATAGCATCTATGACTCATAGGGTACCGACGCTGTCATGGGCCTGTGTTTCATGTCTTCCTACAACAATCCTAGAACAAAAGAATGATCAGCTCCATTTTACAGATTTTATGAAGGTTCAGAAAGAGATAATGACTTGCTCAAGGCCATACATTTAGTCAAGAGGCTTCGAACCCAGTGCTTTCTGGCTCCGAGGACCTGGGGAAGAGATTCAACTCCTAAAACACCTGAAGCAGCTGTTGAGAATGTTTGGGAGGGCTTGAGGTGGATGCTGGACCAAAGGGAAGAGGGCTGGCCCATGAGTTCCAGCAGTGTCCAAGAGAAGCCCCTTGGCAGAGGCCCCCCGCCCCGTCTCAGCAGAGCCACTGACCCCCAGCACCTGGTCAACGATGAGCCAAGTTTCATGAGCAATTCCATTCCATGCAAGATAAGACTGCACAGGAGATGCTTAATTAGATTCTTTCTAAACCTCGGGTTTCTTTGAAATGAAGCAGCTAGAGGGCTCTGGGGTGTTGTGCATGCGCATGCTTTCCCCTTTCCCAGAAACAGGGCCCATCTCCAAGGCTCAAATGAAACCACTTGCCCTGTAAAGGCATCTGGGCTGGCTCCCATGCGCGATCCCCTGGCCCCTCCCCGGCCCTCAGCAGCCCCCCTGCTCTGCAGGGCCATCTGGCCGATGCGGGCGGGAAGCCATCCTGGGGTGGGCAGGGTGGGCTGTTTCCCGCTCGGGAGATGCCAGGTGTCTGAGTCTGAGCCCAGATGGCCCTTGACTACCGGGAAGGCCTGCCTGGGGCCTGAGCTCCGCCCTGGGCTCTGGTCGGCCTCTGGGCCTCCTTGACTCGCCTCTCTCGGAGGCACCTCCGTGAGCATACCCTCCCTGAGCCTCAGTGCAAGCTAGTTGTGACCCTGGAGTGTGAGTGTTCTGAAGAGCAGGGACCGCACCCACGTTCCTCAAGCTGGAGCTATGAGCGTGTACCAGGGATGGTGCACAAGGGAGGACTCCGTTTGGAGCACCCCCTCCCCAGTTTGGGTTCCTAAAGGATGAGTCATTGTGAGAGTTAGTATTACTCAGGCACCTGTATCACCTGGGGAAAGTGTTGCCAGGATGAATGCAGGATGCCCAGTTAAATCTGAGTTTCAGATAAACAACAAAGAATCTCTTCACATAAGTATAGCCCATGAACTGTTGGGGACATACTTATGCTAAAAAGTTATTCGAGGCTCATCTGAAGTTCATGTTTAACTGAGTGTCCTGCATTTCCTTTGCTAAATCCCCACCCAGGGAAGGTGTCAGCCCCTCGGAGACCCAGAGTCAGATTCAGGGTGTGGGGCTAGGCCTAGGAATCTGCGCTTGGCTCCCATTTTCTGGACCTCCCCCAGCCGAGAGTGAACATGGGAGCAGGTCTTCCCCTCCCCTCCTCTGTTAACACAGTGTGCCCCCCGACCCCCAATGTCACAGGGCTGGCGTGGGACACTTGGGGTGGGCAGCACCGAGAGTCAGCTCTGTGTCCCGGCTGAAAGCTCTGGAATGTGGTCAGGGGGGTCCAAGCTTCAAATCCTGGCTTCTTGACTCACTGTGCGGCTTTGCACAAGTCAACCTCTCTGGGCTCCAGGTTTTTATGGAGAGATGTCAGGTTGTCAGAAGAACAGAGGCCACACGTGGAAAGTGCTGAGCCCAGCACTGCAACATAATGATGATTGATGATGGAAGCCCAGTAATAATAACAATCCTCGCTAATACATACTGAGCATGCCCCTATGCCTGGCGTCGGTACAGGGCCTCTGTTTACATTAGCTCAGAGGATCCTCATCCCAACCCGGTTTGCTGCAAGGCACAGTGTGTGGGGTTGTGCAGTGCACGGCCTGAACATCTGTATAGAGCAGCCTAGGGATCAGTTCTGTGCCAATCCCATTTAACAAGTGGAGATCCCAAGGCCCGGAGAGGAGCAATATGCTCGCTCAAGGCTACTGCCCTGGTGAGAGCCCCACTGGCTGGCGTGGGAAACGGCTCGAAGGCCCCACGGTTCACCGTGGCACGAAATGCCCAGGACCCTGTGGCTGTTAGAATCAGTTGTGCTGCTCCCAAGTCCAGATGTAAGTGAGGACACAGGGGACCACAAGCTGTGGAATAAATTCAGGAAAATGACAGTGAGAGTCAGAGGTGGGTCCCATGAACCCAACTGACTGGTCGGGCAGCTCTGGCCTGTGGCTGGTCGGGGAGAAAGAGACACCAGCCCAGGAGGGTTCCTCTTATAAGAGAAAGGGAAGCCTGTGTGGCCACACCGGCAGGTCACCACTAGCCCTGGGTGTGGGGGTTTGTGAAGAGAGTGGGCCGGCCAGCCCCCACCACCTGTGTGCTATGAAAGGCTTGAGATGTGTGCCACGGCTGGGTGTGATCTGGAAAGATGGCCCGTGGGGGCGCAGAAAGCCCTCATCCGCTCCGTGCACCCAGGGAGAGGGGGATAGGGATGCCAACATCAGTCTGTTCCGGGTTAAAGTCCTGGCTTCTACCCAAAGCAGCTCTGATCCTCACTTTACCCCTGTGATGAGTGGAGGTTTAAAACCCACCGCCCAGGGCTGTTGTGGCTCTGGGAATGAACACAGGATCTGGTAGAGAGCTTGGTCTGTTGCAAAGGGCTGGCTGAGGGAGGGATGGTGTTGACATCCTCCCTCCTCCGAGATCCCCATGTTTTCCCTCTGGTCCATTCTCCATAATGACCTGGGGTTGATTCAAAACCAAGTCATGGCCCCCTATTACCAGCCTCTTTCACTTCCTCCTGCCTCAGGGCCTTTGCACGTACTGTTTCCTCTGCTTACAAGGCCCTCTCTTCCCTGAGCCCACCGACTATGCCTGTCCCCTCTATTTTAATTGCTAGTGGTACCCCACTCCTCTCCTTCATGGAACTTGGAACTGTGGCTTGATGCCCACCCCAGAGCAATTACTTAATTCCCTCCCCACCCCGGTGCACGAGCTCTGCGAGGACAGGGGCCATGTTTCCTTTTGCTCATCATGATCTCCAGCACCTCACACCGCATGGGTCCCTGGGTAGAAGGTGGCAGAAGGATGAAGGCCCAAGAATCCTGTGCTGAGCCCTACATTTCACCTCTGCTCTCTGGGTCCCTTCCATAACCAACCAAGAGATTTGACATCCGAGGGAGGAAGCAGAGGAGGCCATTTGCTGCACGGGTCTTGCTAGTTTGTGGTTAAAATGTTCTCTGTGACTTTTCAGAGGCTGGCCTGTGCCAAAATAGACAGGGTCCCCGCCTCCGGCCTCTCCCTTCCCTGGCTGCCGCAGAGCCCTCTGCCCTGTGGACACGCTGGGGCCCCGGCTCTGGTTTCCCTTGGCCCCTGGCTCGGGATGTTCAGACCACACAGCAATCAGCCTGTTCCCACCGAGCAAGAGCCGCTGGCTTGCCAGGACGGGCCACCCGTGTGTGCTGGATGCACGGGGACCTGGGGCAGACTCTGCTCAGCGGTGGGAAGGAAAGGGGGCTCCCTGGGTCGCCACCTGCGTCCCGCCACATCCTGCTCTGGACTCCCTTCCCAGGCCCAGAGGACACCAGCACTTACCGCCACTGGGAGGCAGAAGGGAAAGCTACAGGGAAAAAAGCCCCGGAGGCTCCCCTCCCCATCTCCCACACTTCCCAGTCCAGCCCCTGCCCCCACACTGGTTCAAACAAGGGCTCCCAAGAACAAAAGGCTTAAAGGAAAATCCACCGCTTGGTCATGGCTTTGGTGAGCTCACTTCACATTATAGCAAAGACCTGAGAGGGCGGACGGGGGCCGGAGGGCAGGAAGAGGGGCATGGGGCATGGTGAGCACCAGGCCTGCCTTCCAGCCCAAACCTTAAGTTTTGCCCCTGCCTCCCTTCATTCTGGGAGTAGCACAAGAAAAACGTTTGTCGTTTGTTTGTTTGTTTGTTTGTTTTTAAAGATTTTATTTGTTTATTTGAGAGAGAGAGAATGAGAGACAGCACGAGAGGGAAGAGGGTCAGAGGGAGAAGCAGACTCCCTGCCGAGCAGGGAGCCCGATGCGGGACTCGATCCCGGGACTCCAGGATCGTGACCCGAGCCGAAGGCAGTCGCCCAACGACTGAGCCACCCAGGCGCCCAAGAGAAACGTTTGACCCCACACCAATTACCACCCTCTCTCCCACCACTGGACTTGGGAGCTCCAGGGCCAGAACAAGAGGGTGAGGGAAGGTCTCAGGGGGACCTAGGAGAAAAGGAAGGGCTCAGAGAACCGGGGCTTGTGAACCTTTAGGCAACACCATCAAGGGAGGGTTGCTAAGTCTTGGGCCATGCTTCCTGGTGCATTCTGTCATGAATCAAATTGTTCCTCCAACTCCTCTGGAGTCCATGGATTGTCCCGTGGGTGTTTCCATCTCCTGGAGGGAGTCCTCTGACTCCTGTGCCGACTTCAGCCCTTTGAAGGCCCATTTGAGTCTCCAGAGTCCTTCACGACCACAAGCAAACCCAAGGATTCCAATCTGGCCAAGAGTCGCATTTACCCCTTCAAATGGAGAAGTGAACGGGGGCTGGGGGGTTATACCTCAGTCTCCTATACATTTGGTTGCTGTGAGTCCATCCCAAAAGACCAGTAATATCTGGGGCACCCGTGCGACCTTAATATCTGTGCCTGAAAAGGTAAGGTCCTCCTTTGGGGGCTCTTTTTGGACGGCCAAAGCCCCATCCCTCTGACTTCAGGGACCAAGCCCTGGGCTTGATTTCAAAGTGAAGTCCGTATTCATGTTTGTAACCAACAATAGCTAGCCTTCCCAGTGCTCTGACCACAGAGGCAGGATCTCCCAATGGTATCACGTAGCACAATTGTTATCCCCATCCCTTGCGAGTTTCAGAGCGGGTAAGTGTCTCACTGGAGGTCACACAGCTGCAGCTCCAAGAACCAGCCCTCAAGGTCAGGGGGCCCTAAGGAAGCCTCAGGTAGTCCTTAGGCATGCCATTGCCATCTGTTGGCATCCTAAGGCCTGCTGTTCCCCTGGCCGGGCCACCTTCATCTCTTGCCTTCCATGTCTCATTGGCTTCCCAGCTGGTCTTGGTCCTTCTGGTTGCATGTCCCCCCAGCAAGCTTATAAGATCCTATCTGCTTGCCTGACGCTCCCTGCACTTGAGCCACACTGCATTCTCCCTGGTTCCTCTTTGGTGGTGTGAGCTTGCTCATCTTGAAAATGGGATGGGGTAACCACCACACAAACCAAACTGATATGCTAATTAGTTCATCCAACGAATGCCAACTGAGCACCTCTGTGTGCAGACACTGGAATACAACAAGGAGCACATCAGCAAAGCCCCATCCTCTCAGAGCTGATGTCTGTGTGCAAGAGGCAGAAACTAGCCAGTACACAAACACCCCCGTGATCCATCAGCGATGGTGCACCACAGAAAATGTGAGGGGAGGGAACAGAGAGAGACACACTGGTCAGGGAAGATTCTCTGCAGCGATGACATTGCAATAGAACGTAAACATAGCTGGGAGAAGAGCATTCCAGAGGCTGGAACAGCAGGTGCAAAGGCCCTGGGGTGCCTGGTGCATTCAAGGAATGGCAAGGGGTTAGGGCACCTGGAGTGAGAGCGGGGAACCAGAGGGAGGAGAACCGAAATGACATGGCGTGTGACCCATGCAAGATATAGTCTTGGGCACAGAGCAGATGCTTGCCAACTATTGGTCTTTAGAATCGGGCATTGTCCCCCTCACCGCAGAAGAGCTTTCTGGAGGCACACCCCAGCCAGCATCCAGTGAGGGTTTGGCGTGACTCCCTAGCTCTCTGTCTGTCCATGCCTTCGCTCATGTGATCATCCTCCACGCTTCTGCCCCTGGTCCTGCGTGGCGGGGGCGGGGGGGGGGCATCTGGCGCTTCCTGCCCTCCCTCCCCTCACCCTGCTCCAGCTGGTGGAAGCCAGGCCACACCTGGCATTTGGGTCACACGTGTGGGCCCAGGGCAGCGGGGTCACTGTCGGATGGCTCTGCAGGACCCGGCTTCCTGTCTGGGAGGCCCTGGGCTGCACAATGCCCCATTGTTCCTCGGCCACTCCAAGGAGCTTCCTCAGGACGTGGAGGCCCAGGCCGGAGGTGCCAGCTATTTTGGGTGCCGGGTGAAGGCCTGGATTTGCTTGCTGAGAGCATTTTTCTCAGGAGAAAGGTCAGTGGACCCAGCCCGGGAGGTAAACCAGCCCCGTTTGGCTCGGTTTCCCACGGCGTCCCCGACTTCCTCTCTGGAGAAGGGAGGGGGCCTGGCGTCTGCACAGCCAGCCTGGGGCCCAGCGGGTAGCGGCCTTTTCCTCCCCCAGGGGCCACCCTGGGGCCTTGCTCGGAGTCAGGGACTCCAGGGTAACTCCCTTCTTCGAAAGGCACATGCAAACGCACGTCGGCATTGGGTCTCAGGGAGGTGGCAGGGTCCCGGGCAAGCGATCCTGGTGTGTGCTTGTCATCTCTGGGCCACCGCACTGTGTCTGTGCAGGAATGCGGGTCGCGGGACTGACTGCAGCCTCGTCACTGGCACGGGACGGCTCGGCCGGACCCTGGCTCCAGCCTACAACCCAGGAGCGGGACTCACACCTCTGCGAGTCTCAGGCTCCCCGCGCATCGAGCACGGGGGTCACACTGGCCGCAGAGTCGTCGTGGGGCCCCGCGTCCACTGAGGCAGAGCACGGCAGCTCCCCCGGGGCTGGATCTGGCTCCTGGAGGCAGGGCAAAACTTCTGCTGTCTATGTACAAAGCACAGACTCATAGAGATACACAGTTTACCCGTGGCGCTAAAACCTCGTGGGAGGGCAGTTGGGAAACATCATCGAAAGACGCTCCTGAGGGGGATGATAATGGAAGCTTACAAAATGTCCGATGGGGAGAGGGCAGGGGCCCGCCTGGCGTGTAGTACGTGCTCAGGAAAGCTGAGCTGCTTTATGAACACTGTTGCTGGCAGCAGGTGTGCTAGAAGAACCCTGAGGAGCTTGGGTTTAGGAGCTGTGGTGCTGCCAGGGGGTCGAATCCTGCCTCTGTCACTTCCTGGCTGTGTGACCTTAGGCAAATTGCTTGACTTTTCTGGGCCTCAGTCTTTGGAGCGCTCTCACATGGTTCTTGTTCAGAGTCGATTTGTGTAGCGTATGCAGCTCAGTGTATGGCGCGTTGTAAGCGCTCAATAAATGTGAGCCGCTGCTATTATTTATTATTGACATTGTTATTATTATAGGCTTAGAGACTTGGGCCAATTGTCCCAAGCGGGGGGCAACCATAAGAGATGGTGAGTTTCCAGGGGAGCCCTCCAAGGACTCGTTTCTGCTGGGCGTCTGGTCTGGTTCTAGCCTCAACCACCGGGGCCTGTCCTTGGCACTGGGCGAGGGAGCGCCTGGAAGCATTAACCCAGCAGCCCACTCTGATGTGAAATAAGGGGAAGTCTTTGCACACTGGTGCACGTCCCTGGTGACCACAGCGATCTGGGAAGCAGCTCTGTTTGAATGCTGGCCTCAGAGCAAGGTGTCCGTGGTGCGTGACCAGCGGTCACATGCAGGAGCTGGGGTCCCTGTCCCCAGCCTTCTGGCCACGCTACCCGTCTATCCCCCTTACCCTCCGCACTCTTGGGCTTGGCTAAGGCAGGGAGGGAGGGGTCTGTACCATTCACCTGACTTCCCAGGCAGAAGGTGAGCCCCTCACTCTCCTGATCTGGACCCTCCAAGGTTGGTGAAGACTCGCTGTCTTAGGACAGAAAGGTCTCCCTAGTCCCCATGTGGTCCAGCCTTGCTGCCTTCCTCTTCCATCTCTCCCACCACCCTCCTCCCTGAGGGGGCTCCAGCACACCGGCCACCTGCCCCTCCTGAATATGCTGAGCCTGTCCTGCCTCGGGGCCTTTGCACACGCTATTCTACGGCCTGGAACCCTCTTCCCATATCTCCCTTCCTAGACCACCAGATCTGAAGTGGGCTCCCCATGCTGCACATTCCTGCTTGACTTCATTTCTTTTTTTCTTTTTTTTTTATTGCTTTAATCGTGGATAACAATTCTGGTTTTTTATTCGTGTGCCCGTTTCTCGTCCTTTTCCCTGTGTGACATGATAAGCTCCCCAGGGGCAGGGGCGTTAGTGCGCCCCCAGCTCCTGGTCCAGGGCCGGGCCCGGGAGATCCTCAACACCTGCTTGTGGCGGGCAGGAGGCCCGGCCGATGTCTCTCACTGCCCTGGTTCTTTACTGCAGCTGTCACCCCCACTTGACAGATGTGGACCCTGAGAGTATGGACTCCTCACAGATGCCATAGCTCAGGGAAGCTCCCAGGATCCCCACCCAGGACCCAGGGGAAGGGTGGGCTGGAAGGGAGGCCTCAGAGCTGCAAGAATGGGGTCCAGGCCCCTGCTTTCCCATTTCTCTTAAAGGAGCATTTTCCTAAAATCTCCCCGTCGCCTTTCCACAAGTAAGCAGGGCTGTGGAGGGACCCAGAGTTCAACTAGGCAGAAAGAGCCAGGCAAACAGGACAGGTGGCACTCATCAAAGCTGACAATCGGACAAGGCCTAGGAGGGCCCCCCGGGCTTTGTCAGCTTACAGCACCTCCGTGGAGACTTCCTTCCTCCTGGGCCCCAAACAGATGGGCCTCTTGGAAGGATGGACGCCAGCCAGCACCCTCCCCTGCCCGGGAGCCATGGGGGGACACGCATGGGCCACAGAGACGGCCCGTGGGTGCTCCTGCTCATAGGCCTCCAGGTGGAGGTGCCAAGAAGGAAAGTGGGGTCACACCCGTGTTTCCTGGCTGTCTCTTGCCATCATGGGAATGATGAGCTTGAATTGGGCAGTGACTTAAGCATCTCTGGGCCTCAGTTTCCCTATCTTTAAAGGCCAAGGAAGGGCCCAGGAGCCATGCTCCAGCCCAGCTGTGTTCTTACCCCCTGAGCCTGGGTAGGGTGCTCTCCCAAAGCGTGGAAGGAAGCACGCATCTGGAGCCTCCTGCCAACCTTCTCAAACCTTGGGTCGTCCCCCGATCCCACCTGTGAGTGCGGACGGGGTGCCCTCTGGTCTGCCGCCCCCACGGTAGCACAGCCACGGTGCTGATCTTGGGCCATGGCTCCCTTCGGCTTTGCAACAGCCCCCTAAGCCAGGCACTGTTGTTGGCTCTCATCTCTCAGGTGTGGAGACAGAGGCCCAGCCAGTGCAGGAGATGCCCACAGGCTGTCATGGGTAGAAAAGGCAGCGGGGGGATTCGGACCCACGGTGGACTTCGCACTCCCTCGCTTGGACGATCCAGGGCGCTGGAGAGGACCCCTCCCAGCTCTCTCTCCCCTTGCTTTTCCTCCACACTCCCGCCATGCATGCATCCGTGCTCCCACGAGCCCCCCTCCCCTCCCTTCCCCCTCTCTCCCCTCTAGTAACTAGACGGCTAGACAACTAACACTTTTCGGGGAGCAGCCCCAAGCCTCCCCGAGGGACAGAGGACGTGGGCAGAAGGCGCACCCCGCACAGCGCCTGTGGCGCAGACAACGGACAAGGGACAGCACCCTGCAGACAGGCATGGGGGGGGAGGGGCTGCCACAGAGCTGCACCCCTGCAGGAGGCCCTGCGGCCTGGGCCTTGTTTGCTCTGGCAGCTGGTGAATAGCCCTGCAGAGACACCACGTTCTCCACTTCCTTGGGGAGGGCATCTTGTCTTTTTTAAGTCATTCCGTTGTGTCCATAATGCCTATTCTTTCCATGGGGCCATCTGCCAAGGTAAATGTTTGTGTTGTTCTAAAAACTTACATTATATCACTGTGGGAACCTGCATGGACAGAAACCCTTTCTTCCCCCCTTTTAAGGAGGGCGTTGGGTGGGAGGTGGAGGGGAAGAGGCTTTTTTCCACTTTTCTTCTGCTGCTTTAACATGAGACGCCGTTTGCACGCCACTGGCTTCCCGAAGCTCCAAATATATTAAGTTGTATTAATTATATTCAGGGCTTCCTTTCTCCTTCCAACCCTCCGAGGATAAGACGGTCGCTGGCCATTTCCTAGAAAAAAAAATACAAATGCAAAGGAAAAAGGAAAAGAGACAAAGGGAAGGGGAGGTGGGGGCTTCCTGGAGTAGAGACCCCACTGTTCTCAGGAGGAAAGTGAAATATGCAATCAGGAAAGAGAAGGGGGGAAGAAAAGTCTTGGAATGAAATCGGCTGTGTGTTTGTCTGAGCCGTCGGCCTGCAGAAGGGCAAGGGGGTGATTTTAATTGAAGGGGACAAAATTGAATAAGGCCTGGGCCTCAGGACCTGTCCTGTCGTGCAGTGTCCCTCCCCCTGCCCCCCCCCCACTGCCACCTCCCTCCAATCATGCAGCCTGCCACTGGCGTCCGGGGCTCCAAATTCGATGCCGTGTTCCTGGGCCCGCTTCAGCGTGGGGTGAGCCAGACAGAATGTGTCCTTGCACAGGTGCCCGATGCGGTGGGTGTGGGGGTGCCACGGCTGGCCCAGCTCTCCTGGGACTGGGGAGCCAGAGCCTGCAATGCCACAGGCACTGGGTTCATCTGGGTTCATTGGGCAAGAGCAGCAGAGAATGGGCCCTGGGGCTCTGCGCCAGACCACCCAGGCCTCCAGGGAGAACTCCGTGCCTTGGCCAAAAGGAAGGAACCGCCTGCATCCTGCAGACAGGGGCATCCTAGGGAGGGATTCATGTCTGCTGCTTTCTTGGAGTCCAGTGGACACGTATGTAGTGTCTGTGATGACCAGGAAAGCACGCCGCAGTCAGCACGGGGTGGGGGTGGCAGTGGTGGGAGGGGGTCGCTCCGTGATGGTGCCCCTGCCCTGAGATGCTCCGGGCATCTTGCTCCTTCCCTCTCGTCCTTCCGCCATTACCCCCTGCGTGCTGGATGTTGGGAGTCCAGCGGAGACGCGGACACACAGCTCTTTGTCCTGGAGCTCACAGTCTAGAGGGCACATGGCCCTCCCAGGCGCTCGGAGCTACAGAAAAGTAGGCTGTGCCCTGGGGGACAGAGAACAGGGGCGCCCACCTTTGTCCGGGGAATGGGGAAGGCCTTCCTGCAGCTCAAGGAGGGACAAGCGGTGGGAGCGGCAGGAGGGGGCTGTGCTTTAGGAGCAGAGCAAGGAGGCCGTGGGCCTGCCTGGGAGCGGAGGGAGGAGCAGGAGCTCCTCTGCTGGCCAGGCTGACCTGGGAGGGGCCTCAGGGGACCCATCTCTGGTCCCGAAAACCCACACACGCGCTCACACGCCCACACGCGCTGGAACATCTGAGCCCACAGGGAGAGGGGCACGACCCTCGCAGCCCCGGCCCGGCAGCCTGCGCACGTAGGCCCCCCCCCCCCGGGGGCCCCAGGGTCACCTGTGAGGTTGCCCTTCCTTTAATGCTGGCCTGCTGGCCCCCTCTGCCCCTGTGCCCACCAGGCAGTCACATTCTGCTCACGCACTCGCCAGCCTGCGCATGCTCCTGGGTCTGGCCCCAGCCTCCTCCGGGTGATGTCGTCATGGGCTGCTCACCTCCCACCTGTCTGACCCCAAGAGCAGCAAGGTCACCCCCCAAGGGCTAGGGCAGCATGTCGTGTGTGCCCCTATGGCCCTTCGGCACCCTCCACCTGGAGACTCGATGAGAAGTGGCCAGGCTCACCTCCTCCGCGAGGGCAAGGGACACCCTCAAAGCCACCAGGCTCACAAACAGCTGGGGCTTGCTTTTTGTTGGAGGGCAGTTTCCACAACTTGCTGCCATTTCCCAGCTGTGCATCTTTGGGCAAATGACTTAACCTTTCTGAGCCTCCGCTTGCTCACCTGTCAACATGGGGCTAACTAGGCAGTCCCTGCCTTGTGGGGTCACAGTGGGGGTGTGGAGATTAATATGTGGAAAGTGCCTCCAGCAGTGGCCGGTGGTGTGGGGGAAGATCCTTACTCGTCTCTGCAACCCCCTCTGGCCCTGGGTCCCTGTCATTCAGTGTCCAGATACAGGTTGCCCAGCACCCGGCCCACATGTGAGCTTGTCTGTGTGTTGAAATGGGAGACAGACGCGCCCACCCCAAGGTGAGTGTGCACGCCTCAGCTATCACTGTGCCCTCCGGGTGCTGGGTGCACACCTTTTCTCACGGGGACCTCACGACCGCCATCCCCGTATCACGGATGAGGAAACGGAGCATCTCAGGGCAGGGGCACCATCACGGAGCGACCCCCTCCCACCACTGCCACCCCCACCCCGTGCTGACTGCGGCGTGCTTTCCTGGTCATCACAGACACTACATACGTGTCCACTGGACTCCAAGAAAGCAGCAGACATGAATCCCTCCCTAGGATGCCCCTGTCCGCAGGATGCAGGCGGTTCCTACACCCCACGGGCCAAAGATACCACCAGGGCCGGGTTCGAGGGCGGTGTTTGCTGGCAGTGCAGGAAATGGCAATCAGGAGCCCTCCGCACTCCCTTCCTCCTCGTAATGCATTTCCTCCGACGAAGAACAGCAAGGCAAGGTGGGCAGAGGGCTCATGGTGGCGCCAAGGCCCAGCCGCGACCCATTTTTAGAGGGGCCGGCATGAAATGATTTCCGTGACCAGTGGGATGAGGGAAGGGGTTGAGCAGAGCAAAACACCCTGCTCAGAGCTGGGACGCAGTTGGAACTCCCCTCCGCGTGTGCGCGCACGTGCACGCGCGCACACACGTTGCTGGTGCCACTGGGGCCCATGGGCCAGGGCAGGGGGCCCAGGGAATGCTGGTCTTAGATTAGAGGCACCAGACTATTTTCCGAAGCAGCTACACTGTTCTGCATTCCCACCAGCAACGTACCAGGACATAGCGGGGTTCCGGTTTCTCCGCATCCTCACCAACACTGGTTGTTGCCTGTCTTTTTGATTCTAGCTGTCCTAGACGGTTCGATGTGGTACCTCGCCGTGGTTTTGATTTGCGTTTATCCACCACTTTTCCCCTACTGCCTTTCCTCCTCTACCAAATGAACGAAGTGGCCCTCCTCCCCCTGCTCCTTTGGTCTCCTTTCCCTGCGTGAGCCTCACAGAGCCCCTACTGCATGGGACTCCACAGGGTTGAACAGAGTGTCCGAGCATCGAAGACCATGGTCTCCCCTTTCCTTGCTCAGAGTCAATGGACAGGTCTTGCCTGAGCACCTGCCATGAGCCTGGCCCTGCCTTGGGAGGTCGGGGTGAAGGGGAGGGCCAGTGTCCAGGTCTGGGATGGTGCAGCAAGTCCTGGGAGAGGCACCATGCTTCCAGGGAGTCCTGGCCTTGAGGAGGCCCTGAAGGGTGAGAAAGGTTTTGTAGAAAGAGAGGGAGGGCTAAGAGGCTCCCTTTTTCCTTCCCTCCTTTGACGGACTATTTACTGATCACCGGTTGTGTGCTGGGCGTTGTGAATATCAGAGGTGGGGCTGTGACTGCTCTCCATGCCCCCAGGTAGGTGGGACCTGGTGAAGGCAAGCTTATTTTCGCCTTTGATGGGATCCCTCCAGCTGTGTGAGCAGTCCCTCAATTGCAGGCCAGCTTGTGTCTAGAGCGATTTCATGCAAATCACGGAGATGAGAACAGCTGACATTTGTGACCGAGTGGACACACATAAGCAGCTGCAAGCACCTTTGTAACCATTAAACACAATGGCCCGTGCAGTGGGCTTCTAATTGCTCCTGCACGCGTGTGGAACGTCCCCTTTCAGGGCCAGCCAGGTCTGTCCAAGCAGCACCAAGCTCTGTGGGATGTTAAGATCTCAAGGCTTTCCATCTTGATAATGTTGGCTTCCCGGACACGGAGAGAGCAGTTCCATTTAGAGAAGCCCCTCCCTTGGTGTTAGGTTTTTATTTGATGGGGCTTCCAGATTCCTTACAACAAATGCTCTTATATATGTGTGATTATTGTGTTCTGGGTCTCAGTTCTTCAGTGCAGTTTAGGGCCAGAGCATAGAGCTTTGGGGGGACAATTCCCTTCCACGGGAGACTTGGGGATTGGGGCAAAGCACATCCTCCATCCGAGGTCACCCTCTGGCTTCCTGCCAAGTGCCAGAGCTTTACATAAAGTCTCACTGTAATAACTGCGCAAACATCTCCAGCCATCTGCTTACTGTCTTTCGGGCTTTCACTCGTGATTTATGTGCTCTGGATATTCAGCATACCCTGCTCTGTGAGGACTTCTGTGAAAAGCAAGTCTGCTTGTTTTGTGTTGGGAGGTGAGGGGCTCTTTCCTTTTCCTGTTTCCCTGAAACTATAACAGGCGTGTTTTGGAGAATTGTGCCTCAAGTGAGTCGGCCAAGAAAACCGTGCTGCCTGTTGGGGTCTGTGAAAACGAGGGCCACCGTTGGGGTCTTCAGCCACGCAGGCGGCTCAGAAGGCCTCGAGAGGAGAAAAGCCCTGGGTTCGGCCCACTAATTATTTTCAAGATCTGTCCCAGCTTCGGCTGCTTCCACCCTTGGTTGCTGGGGTTTTGCCTGAGCAATTCCTTCCCACGGGCCCTCGTTGGGGTGTCCACCTTGGACTTCAGACAAGCTGCTCCGAACTCAGGCCCCCGAAGGGCCGGAGCCGACGGCCAGGGCAGCCACGGGGCTCACAGGCCCAGGCGGGTGGCCTGGGGCCATCCCTGTGCTGGGAGGCTGAGCCGGCTTGGCATCCTGCCCCCTCACTTCCTAAACCGGATCGGCCATTCGATCATGTAACATACTGTTTGTGGTTCAATATTTATTATTGATGCCTGCACTCACTGAGGCTGCGCCAGGCCCCCGCCATGCAGTGGGGAGCAAAGCCCAGCCCGTCCCCTCCACGTCCCCAGTCTGGTGGAGGAAACATGAAAAATAAGAGAACCGGGCTTGTCAACATATAATTACAAACGTGCGACGTGCCATGAAGGAGAAGAAAAGAACATGATGAGGGATAATAGCGAACGCCTGCCTATTTCAGGCAAGGTGCCTGAGACCGCCAATTTCACCGCGCCCTGAAGGGTGAGGAGCAACAGGGGCAAAAACAACAAGAATAGTGACAATCAGTCATTTCCTGAGTGCTTAACAGGTAGCGTGGTAGGCGCTGGAGCCGCACGGCTTTTGTGTACTGACTTGCCTGACGCAGGGAGCAGTGGCTGAGCGCATACTATCGTGACCTCACTTCCCTGGGTCTCGTGGTGGTGGGTGCGCTGGGCCGGGAGCGCACTGCGAGCAGGCTTAGCGGCTTCTCAAGCAGGGGCCGTGCCCTGAGCCGGTGCTTGTCAGATGGGTAGAGGAAGCACAGTGATGCCAACTCTTCCCTGAGGGCAGAGACCCAGCTTTGGGGCCCTCCTGGCCTGCGGGACCCTCCGAAGGAGCCTCAGCTCCAATCCTGTTCATGCCCACGCTGCTACCCGGGACGAGGTTAGGGCAGGAGAAGTCTAGCTCCAGGCCAGTCATGGCAGGGCCCCGTGCACTCCTGACTTGGTGGTGGAGGCAGGAGTCTCAGCTCAGGCCTGGCCTCTCTTCCATCCGGCAGCAGGCCAAGCGGGCCACTCCCAGCATCCCTCAGGCTCCACATTGAAGCTGACACGTTTGCAGGGACGCCAAGACAGCCATGCTCCCAAACCGCCTGCACCTTTCCCTCTGGTCGAAGGACACCCTCTGCACCTAGGTGACCTCCTGCACCTATCCCTCTGGTCGAGGACACCCTCTGCACCTAGGTGACCTCCTGCACCTTTCCCTCTGGTCGAGGACAGCGAAGCATGCTGCCTGCAAGCAAATGCGAATGTCTCAAATCCAGGAGCCTTAGGCCAGGCCCATCACGCCCACCCCGGAGAGAAATCTTGCCCCAGAGTGGGTGCTCACGGCTCCCTGCCCTGCAGGGCGGGTCGCGGGCGGGCCAGGAGACGGCCCAGGGGAGGGATGGTTGGGCCGGCAGGTACCATCGTGTGCTTGGCCGCCGCGATTAGATAAACACCGTGGGCCTGGAGGCACTGAGGACGGGCAGCTGCTGCCTGCATCTGGAACCCCTGTCTGCCTCTCTCAGCGGGGAAGGATGCTAGTTTGGGTGTCTGCTTTTTGGATGCTTTCCTCTCCCCCCCGGCTCCCCACTCAGTGGATTAAGCAGATTGGAGGAAGCAGGATAATAGCGTCTTGGTGACAGCCCGATTTTCTTTCCTTTTGGAAGGGCTCTCATGTCTACTCTCACTGCTAGTTCCCTCTTCCCCCGGGCTCCTCCTCTGCACCTCTCTGTGCCTCCCTTCCCATTTTCCTTAAGCTTGTCTAAAACGTGAAGGCAGGCCCAAGGTCACCCCACTTCCCTCGGCCAGCCTGGTGACGTGCTGTTCAAACGGTCCTGGCCAGGAAGTCTCTGCAAGGCAGTAAGCACAGAGCTGGACCCGACGGGCCATCCGGGCGAAACACAGGCGCTCCGGGGCCCTGCCCAGGGGGGACTCCCACACCCAGCCCTGTCCACGAAGTCCTGGCTGTGGCTCCAGCACTGGGGTCCCAGGGGCCAGAACTTCAGTCCTGGTGCCGCTGCGCCTCACTACCTCTTTTTTCATTTCACCTACCGGGACAATGGGGCCAACAGTGCTTATGTGCTTCACCTCAACGCATAGGGAGCTGCTTTCTGAGAAGGCACCAATGGAAAGCTTCTTAGAGTTAGAATTATGTTGGCTTTGAGTTGTGGTCAGGGTTGGAGTGCAGTTAGATTTAGGGTCAGGAGTAGAGTTTGGATTAGAATTGGACGGGGTTGGGTTGAGATGAGGTTAAAGTTGTGTTGGGTTTAAGACGGACTAAGAGATAGGGGTAAAGTTGAGTTGGCTTAGATTGGATTGGACTGGGCCTAGATTCTGGGGTTGAGGTTGAGTTGGGTTGCATTTGAGGCTGGGGCTGGAGTCGGGGTTGAGGTTGAGTTGGGTTTGGGCTAGGGTTAGATTTGGGGTTGAGACTGAATTGGGTTGGGTTCGGTTGGGTTTAGGCCTAGGGCTAGATTTGGCATTGAGGTTGTGTTGGTTGGGTTAGGGCTGGGGCTAGAGGTGGGGTTCAGGTTGGTTGGGTTAGGTGAGCTGGGCTGGGGCTAGAGTTGCGGTTGAGGTTGAGTCGGGTTAGGCTGGGCTGGGTTTAGGGCTAGGGCTAGCTTTGGGGTTGAGGTTGAATTGGGTTGGGTTGGGTTTAGGGTTGGGTTAGAGTTGGGATTGCAGGTCGAGTTGGGTTGAATTGTGGTTGGAGTTGGAGTTAGGTTTCCAGTAGGGTTGGGATCAAGGTTAATGTTAGTTCAGGGTTCAGACTGAGTTAGGGTCAGTTTAGGGAAGAAAATACCTATTTTTCCCTTTCCCCATCCTCTCTCACTCCTTCCTGGGAATGGAATGGGTTTCCATCCTGGGCATGACTGGGACACTGAGTGACATTCAGAGCCAAGACCAGAGGACTTCACCTAGCCAAACACTAATTCAGGTGAGTTTGAAGACTGTCCTTATGGGGTGTGTATTTCCATGGTGTGCAGCCTGGTCAGCTACGTGAAGAGGTCACCCAAGGAAGGGGGAGCAGGTTACCCAGGCCTAGTTCTTAGGCCAGAGGACCAAGTCAAGCCGAGTTGTACCTCATTGACTCATAAAAGGGAGAAGCATTCAATCTGTCCCAAAATCAGTTCTTGTTTGGGCAGCTTCAGCCTAGGTCCTTGACCTCCCTCTCCCAGACCATCCTCTCACTCAATTAATCACCAGGACTTGTCAGTTCTCCCCGCCTCCCCGACAGCTCTTGAAAGCATTCTTCTATCTCCCCCTCCACCACTACCGGCTGCCAGAAGCTGCCATCACCTCTCCACCACCCCGAAGCCTCCCAGGAGGGATGCTCGTTTCTAGTCTTGCCCTTTCCAAGCACTGCCTTAGCAAGGCTTCTGGAATACAACACGGGCCCCTCGTGGTCCAGCCTCTACTGACCTTGCCAGCCCTACCCTCCCTCCTCTTAACAAACTGCAGGCACTGCATCCTACCTCCGGCCACCACGACCTCCCTGCGCTCCCCAAACGCCCTCTGCCTCCCACACAGCGCGCTTGCTCTCCTCTTTGCCAGCCTCACTGCCTATACCTTGCCTCATACCCGCAGGGCCCTGCTGGGAGGGTTCCAGTGGCACAGTGTGACCTGTTCATGCCAGTGCCACCTGGATTTCAGGCAGAGCTGCCTCCAGCTAGAGTGGGGCTCTGTCAGAAGCTTCCTAGAGGCCCTGGCTGATTGGGGAGCAGCTCAGGGCACTGGTATAGAATCCAGAGCAGACTCCTGGCCCCCCAAGGTGCCCACGTACTAATCCCTGGAACCTGTGGAAAGGAGATTTGCAGATGTGATTAGATTATGGACCTTGGGATGGCGAGATTCCTCTAGATTAAAAGGTTGGGTCCAATCTAATCACACGGACCTTTAAAATCAGAGAACATTTCCGGGCTGGAGTCAAACAGAAATGTGACAGCAGAAGCAGAGTCAGAGATGCACGTTTGTAGCTTTGAAGGTAGGGAAAGGGGGCCACGAACCAAGGAATGTGGGAAGCTGCTAGGATCTGGAGGAGGCAAGGAAATGGATTGTGCTCCAGAGTCTCCAGTAGGAACCTGGCCTGGCAGCAGCTGGCTTTCCCCGGTGGGACCCACGATGGACTTCCGACCTCCAGGACTGTAAGATATTAGATGCATGTTGTTTTAAGCCACTAAGTTGGTGGGAGTTTGTTACAGCAGCGACAAGGAACTCATACGACTGGCTTCAGATTTAATGGAACTGGGTCTGCATCTTGGCTCCGGCACTTAATACCGGTGTGACCCTGGGTGAGTATCTCGCACATGGCAGCGTCCTCCCATATAAAACGCTGACTACCTCATAAGGTGGCTCGTTCATTCCCGTCCTATTTCTGGGGGTGCTGACGAGGTGTAGGCACCTCAGTGTCCTGTGTCTGCCATGAGGAGGAACTCAGTGTACGGTTATGACTGGCATGACCGGCCCCTGGTCCCTGCCATGGTGGGACTGGCTGGGAAGTCTGCTCCTTTGGTTTTGCTGTGGAGGTGGTGATGGTCGGCGGGGGGGGTCTGTGTCCTCAGAGGCTTGGGGAGAAAGACCGAAGTGTCCCTGGGCCATGTGGATGCTCTGTTTGCTTGGGCACGGATACACACATGCCAAGAGTCACCTCTCTCCAGGACTGGGAGGCAGCCTTCCCCTGATCAGGGGATGGAGAGGGGTCAGGGGACCCAGATCAGCATGTGGGAATCCAAGATCTGCAAGGACCCCACTCACAGGGGGCGGTTCTTTGTGCTCTCAAGGGTTTGGCAACTTGTGTATGAGCGTGAGAGCCTATCTGTGAGTGAGTGTGTCTGTGTGTGTGTGTGTGTGCATGTGTGTGTGTGTGCTTCTAGTCAGTTAATCTGGCATCTGAACCTGGCCCACTCCTGGGTGGTCCCAGAGATGATCCCCCCAAACTCCTTAGTATCCATGAGGAAGAACAATCCCAATAAACAGGGAGCCCACTTTGACAAGCCACCTCACAGAGACCAAGCCACCTTCCTGCTGAAGGCCCCTCGTTCCTCGTCGGGGACCTCTCCCTCCCTCGCCCCCTCCCCAGTCCTGGGGAAGCCAGACGGGTAGTGCTTGGGGCAGTGACCCAGGGCTTCCCAGAACCGTGCGGGAAGCCTTTGTCACGCCTTCTGGCTTCACAAGGTGGTCTTGGACTGCTGACGAGACCCACCAGGTTGGAGCCCAAGAAAATGAAGACTGGGTCCCCACGAGGGTCTGATCTCAGTGTAGAGTTTCGTTCTGTTGGCCCGGGCGTGCCATGGTAAACACTCTAAAACTCCGGGGGCTCCCGCCCTGGGCTAGAACTATAAGCCCAGCACTTAGAGTTGCTATGAAAATCATAGCCCTGGACCCCAGCCTCCCCACCCCACCCACGGCTCTCACTCCACCTCCTCCAGAAGCCCCCCATGACCATCTGAGTACGGGGTCCCCATCAGAGACCTTCAGCCCCCCTGCCGAGGGACCCATGGTCTCCTTCAATCCTGCTTGCACCTCCTGTTCTCAGGGAGCACCAGCCCCATCCCACCGCGGTCCAGCAAGTTCAATCCATTCCCGCACGCTTTCTCCCTTGCTCCACAGCTGACCCTAGCCACATCACCTCCTCCAGGAACTTTGCTGACCTCACCGAGGAGGTGCGTGTATGCCTGGAATAGGCTCCTTTGCAGTGCCCACACCCCCGGCTGGAGGGTGAGTGCCAGCAAGGTGGGTAGGATGTCACCTCGTCCGCTGCCACACCCATCATGGAGCCTCAACACGTGTGCACTTGGTTGATGCTCAGTGACATTTGGATAGATCAGCAAAGAAACAAATGCGCTCATCTGACTTCATCACAGCACTCTTAGTCTCTTCGTAACATACAATTTTGTAAATTCCTTCTCAAAAATCAAGCCCCCCTGGAGTGGGTTTCATTGTCCCCTCCAGAGATACATCCACTCAGATCCTTAGAATGTGACCTTATCTGGCCTAAGAATCTTTGCAGATGTGACTAAGGTGAGGGTCTGGAGATGTGATGCTCCTGGGTGAGGGAGGACCCCGAATCTAATGACATGAGTCCCCATAAGAGACAGAGAGGAAGGGACACACACGTGCGGGAGGGCAGCCCTGTGATGATGGTGGCAGGGAGTGGCGCAACGCCCCTTACACGGAGGGTCACCCAGGATTGCTGGCAGCTGGGAGAGAGGCCTGGCACAGACCCTTCCCCGCAGACCTCAGAGGAACACTGCCCTGCCGACAACACCTTGACTTTGGACTTCTGACCTCTAGAACTGTGGGAGAATACATTTCCGTTGTTTAAAGCCTTCCAGTCGGTGGTCATTTGGCAGCCCTCAGAATCCAATCCTCCTTATGGGATCTAATACCCCACCCCAAGGAACTCCATCAGCTCACTACAGCCCCCCGCCCTCATCCACCTTGCAATCCAGTCTCTCACTGGGGATGCAGCCTGCCCCCGTCTCCCCGGGGCCCCCTCCCTTACCACCCCCTTGCGCTCAGCCACCCTCTGTCTGCTTTCCGTGGCCCCTTAGAGAGCAGGCTGTGAGGCCCTGCCGCTAGAGAAGAAGGACACTGTTGCTTCTGCTGGTCCAACATCTTTTCCCCTTCTTCTGGTTGTGGCACCTTGGTTTTCCTTCGGGGGGGACCGACCCTTCCCCAATTTCCAACCCGTGAGGTCTGCATGGAACCCGTGACGCATGACCCAGGGCTGGTCAGTCAGAGCGTTCCAACCTCTGGCCACTATGGCTCACTTAGAGATGGGCACATGACCCAGTGGGTCAAGGAGATGCCGTCATGGGGCTCTGAGTAGGGCTGTAATGAAGGAAGTCTTTTCCTTGGGTTGGCCAATCTGAGAGGCTATAAAAGAGGACCCACCAAGAGCCACCATGCAGGTGGTGCATGCCTAGAGCCTTCTAGGAATGACACCAATGTGGAGGAAACCAGAACTCAGAATGGAGCAAGATGCTGATGGCAGCTTTAATGTCCCTGGATTTTGCCATGCCTGAAATCCACCCTATCACTCTAAATAAGCACTTTTGTGAGTCAGGGAAGTCCCACCTTTTTCCGTGAGCCACCCACTGAACTGGGTTTCTTCTCTTGTCAACCAAAAGAGCGTTGTTGATAGAAGATATCCTGCACCTCCTCCTAGAGATGAACAAAAATTAACAAAAATTAGGGGCACAGGAGCGTGTGTTCTTTCCACCCAGCCTCGGCGATCTTAGGGTTCCTCTGGCTACAGGTCACTTCCCCTGCTTTTGAGTCCCTACTGACTCTTCTCCTCGCACTATTTGTAGGAGTAACCAAACCGAGCAGCACTGATGTGGGGGCCATCCCCCTGCCTTCAGTCCTGCCTGCAGATCAGGGCTCTGGTTTCTTCCTGAGAACCTAAGCCCGCTGTGCCCCACCTCCACCCCACTTAACCAGGAAGCTCTGTAATTGACTTGCTGCCTTGCATGTAATTCACTTGTTTACCAGCCGGCTCTGCTCCCCAATCTGGGGCCTGCGGAAGATGGTGGGCATAGACTGGGCACCCAGTAGGTGCTTGCTGGATGCAGGACTCCATGAATGGTCCTTAGCTGCAAGGGCCCAGCCCAGCCCAGCCCAGAGCACCCGCAACGTGTCGGGCCTCACTCCAACTACTTTGCATGGAGCTTAATTAAGGAGGTGGCATTATGGACAGGGGCACGAGGGACCGGGCCCTGGAGTAATGCGTCCGTGGTCACAGACGGCAGGGCTGTGCTGGGCTGGGGGCTGATGTCCCTGGTTCCAAAGCCTGTGTTCTTAACAGGAAGGAAGTGGGGGGGGACGGGGAGGGAGAACTGTGGGAAGAAAAAAGGAAAGCGGGGAGGGGAGGAGGCTGTGTGCATGTGTGTGTGTTAGTGCTGCGTGAGTGCGTGCGTGGGGGTGGATACGTTTGTTGTAAGTGTGCACAGGTGGATGTGAGTGTGCGTGTGTGCACACTTGGTGTGTGTGTGCATGGCGGGGGGGGGGGGGGCTGCGTCCAGGGCTATGGGCTGGCTCGCCTGTTATCAATGTGCATTTTTAATGCTGGTCTCATCAGTGTGTGGCCGAGCTGACTCACACCACTTGCCGGGTGAGTCACTCACTGTCTGAGTGCAGACGTGGGGGCCGCACTGTACGACTCCCGCTGGCCTCCCTTCTCGTCACCCCCCCCACCGCCCACACCCACGCCTGCGTTTGCTGTTGTGTTGCAAGTGGCACTTCTTGAGGTAGGATGAGACAGTGACAGGCTCAGAGACGGCGGATGTGCTCCCTGGCCGAGGGCAAGCAGACGCGCTGGCCACACGGGCCAGCTCAGAGGTCCCGTGGGCGTGTTGTGTCCCGAGCGGGCAGTGGGGGAACCGAGCACACGGCAGCCCCGGGCCAGTGGGAGGGACAGGCAGCAGACAGACAGACACATAACAAAAGACAGACAGATGGTGAGAAGCGCTGCTCTGCGTTCCTTCCTGGCTGCTGGGACCACTGCAAAGACCGTGCACCTGTGTTTGGGTCCCGGGCCGCAAACCCCTCCGGTCCGGCCTGGCCCGCCTCACTCTCGTGGCCCCGATGGGGAGGAGGCAGGGGGCAGAGGGAGGGTGGGGGGTGGAGGCCGCTCCAACAGCCCCCACCCGGCCCTCAGCCCTACCCCTCCCGGAGGTGTGCACCAGGCCTGGAGACCGCAGAGGTGAGCGCCGGCTGTCGCCCGTGTCCAGACACCCAGACCAGCGGGGGGAAAGACAATCAGCCGTCTCCCCAATGAGCTGGACTTCGGGGGGTTGGAGGAGCTATTTGTAGCACTTTTAAAACCTTTTATAGATCCGTTTGTCGCCACTGATGACAGAGAAAGAAATCATGCTATTAGCGGCAAAAGCTTTAAAAAGGTTTGGGTGTTGGATATTTCTGATCAGGACACTGTGCTGGAGATAAACGCCCGTACCTGTCCTCCAGGGGCTGTGAGCTAGAGCCAGAGCGTGGCCGTGGGCCTTCCTGCCCCGCATCCTTCCCTTGGCCTGGCGCTGCACCGGGCTGGGGACCTCGGCCATTTTCCCCTCTGCGGCCAGGCCCTGGCCTGCTGAGTGCCCCGCTCGGGGATGGCCCAGGGTTGGGATCAGATACAGGTTTCCTGGGTGAACCTGCAAGATAGGGTGGAGCTCAAACCCTCGAAGGCTGTTCTGTGTCTCTTGATTGTCTCAAACTTCTCCCTTGCACCATCTTGTCCTGGCTCCGCCCCCCCCCCCCCCGCTGTCTTTGCTTCCTCTGCCCTACCCCCCCGCCCCCCCGCCCCCCCTGCGCCCCCCCCCGCACTCCTCCCTTTTATATTCGTCTCCTCCCCCTTCCACCTCCGCTCTTTTCCTTTCTCTCTCTGCACTGAATCCAAGGAACTTTACAGACATGACAAGAGTGGACTCTGTGGGTCCCTTGCCTTGATTGCCCTCAGACTGAGAATTGTGTTCCTCCAGAAGACCTGTTACCTCTGCTGAAGCTGCTTTTCTAGAAGAGTCTGTGGGATGCACGTGGACGACTGCACGGTGGTGCCCACCCAAGGTCACGAGACTAATGTGATGCCCAGTTCCACTTACCACACCTAGGTTGGGTGCCAGCTACCCGCCAGGGGCTCACTTCCCTGGGAGGAAGCCAGACTCAGTCCCAGGCGGCCTGGGTAGGAGGCAGAGGGTGTCAGAGCCAGTGGAAGAGCCCAGGAGAGAAGCCCAGAGCCAGATGAGGAACCAAGATGGCGTTGGGTGGAAGTAGCATTGGAGTAGGCCAGGACAGGAGAGACGGGAGGTGCCCAGGGGTGTGGCAGGGCCGTGGGGGAAGAAAGAGGTGATCGGAGGAGACAAAAAAGTGAGGTGGGCAAAGACATTTAGACCTGGGCTCCCTCTTGGCTCCACAGCTTTCTAGCTGTGTGGCCTTGGGCAAGGCCCTTACCTTCTTGGATCCTGTTTCCCGACCACCTAAAGGAGGACTTGGTGCCTCCCTTGCAAGGGAGCAACAGGAGACACTTACTGAGTGCCCAGCACGTGGGACATGTTGTACCGCTCAGTCCTCAAGACAAGGGCTAGATGGAAGCCTTCTCCACCACGGTTCCCATGCGGGAGAAGGAGAGGTGCACAGGGGGGCAGTGCCTCTGAGCATGGCCGTGGAGCTCACATCCCACTGGGCCGCTGGGCTCCAGAGCCATGCTCTCCACCATGTTTTCCACCTGCCACGTGAAGGGCTGCAGAACCAGGCCACGGGTGTGGACTTTCCCTGGCAGGATGGGGGGAGGGATGGCAGCCCCTGAAAGTTTCTGTACTGGGCAAGGCACCGTCTCATCGCCGCTGCCCAGTGGGGTGAAGGACCTCAGGGCTATAGAGTGGCAGCTATTGTTCCTGGTTCTGGGAACCGGTCTCTCACCAGCCTTGTCGCTGGGGAACATCCGGTCTTGGGTCCCTGGAAGGCTCCCCTCTGCTCACTTCCTTCCAGCGTAATGTCCTGACGCCATTGCATGCCAGGGGGCTCATGGAATATTGTTTTCCTCCAGCAGCTCAACCAGCTGACGACATATTTGGCGACATGCTCTCCACAAGACCTGTCCCTCAGAAAGCCTGTCTCTGAGTGACTGCCAGGGCCTTCAGTGGCGAGGCCACCTTCCTTGGGGACCATCGGCATATGGAACTTATTTTTAATTTACTAGAACGACAGGCTCCGCCCTTCCTCCCCCTCCCCCTGCCTCCTGCCACCGCCCCTGGCTGTCCCGTAAACCCGGGGCTGTTGCTACCTCTGGGGCTTTGTTGCAGTGTCCAGCCTGGAAAATCTTGGCCGAACTTTCCCATGCCTCGGGGGCCGCGCCAAGGCCTTGGCTGGACGAGGACCGCCCCACAGACACGCTGACCCTTACCATCTCCCCCTCCTTCATGCCTCTGGCTTCTGGGCAAACAAACCCCAGCCCTCCCCCCCAAGCATGTCTGCTCTCCCCACCCTTGCCAGCGTTCTGAGAAGACCAGCGGTAGCCTGGGCCTTTGGAGGGTTTGGAGGAAAAGCCCAGGGGGACTTGCTGTCTCGGGGACAGGGCCTCCCTGGCGGGGCCTCATGCTGCCAGCTCCATCCCCCTCCGGACTGGAGCTCCGCCCGCATGTCCCCCCCACCGCAAGCCTGTGCTCCAGGCAAGGCCGCGGAGGCACGGAGGCCGAGAGGCCGGGCCCAAGAGGAATGGCACCGTGGGGCCTCGACCCGGTCCTGGCCCTGCCGCCTCCACGGGGCTGCCTCGTGAGACACGGCTGGGGGACGGGGCGCGCCCACGGCTTCACACCAACGACCCGGAGGCACCTTGGCAGATACGAACTTTTTCAGGAGGGGTTCAAGTCAGTTAGGTTCGAGGGGTGAGAGAGAAAGAGAGAGAGGGAGGGAGAGAGAGAGAGGCGGGGCATTGTGGCTCATTCAGTGCCCAGCACATTTCTCTCGGGGTCTCTGCCGGCTCCAGAAGCCCCCTCCCCAGCTGTGACGTCTCCAGCCAGCCCCTGCAGATGACAGTCTGTGATTCACGGCCAGCCATCTGCCTTCTCACTGCTGGGGACAGCCCGTGCCCAGAGCGGGGGCCCGCGGGCCGAGGGGCAGCCGCACCCTGACCCTACGCAGCCCGGGGAGGGCGGCAGGCCTTTCTGGATCGTTCGCAGGTCTGGAAATGCTGCCTGTCTCACCCGAGTCTGCAGATAGCAGCACCTCACCATTCCGGGTGGGAGTTTCTAAACGGGCAGATAACCTTGCTCCCAGAGAAACAGCCTGAATGCCATTTATAGATAGTGACACGATTTAATGATATAGAGCCTTGGGCATCCACGAACCAATTTACGGTGCTAGCCGTGATGAAATGGCTGTTTGCTTAATAGATACCCAAACTGAACACAATCCAGAGCTCTGAAAGCTTCAAAGAAACTTCTCGGCTCTCGCCTCTTGAAATTTCGGGCAAAATCCAAACACTTGTCAGTCTTATCACAACCATGAAAACGATGTGTTTTTGTAACATTATGTGGGACCCGTTTGCCAGGGGAGAGATGCCCCAGCTGCTTTCGGGGCTCAAAACCGGTGTCTTCACCCTCGTTTCCCACAATGCAAGCACCGAATTCCAATGCTTCCTCCAGAGGGGAGATTTCAGATGGGTGGCTCGTCCTGGAGAAGCTTGAACAGCTGGGTGGGGAATAAATATCAAGCTTTCACGGCCTCCCCATTTCCTTGAACTTGCTGGTTTTCTGAAGCCTCCAGTGTGGACAGGCTGTAGCAAGTGGGCAACTGAATGTCAGACCCACTCCTTAAAAATAAGACTCTCCCAAACTCCCACCATCATGAGTCCCCCAGACTATGACCCCACCAGCCCCCTTTGAAAGGGCACAATCATCCCCACGGTGTCTGCTCCGCCCAGCTTGGGAAAAAAAAAAAAAAAAATGGCTCCCTCCCCTGAGTTCCTAAAACATTGATCATCCCTACAATACTCCGGGCAATTAATCATGTAATGTCTTGAATATCTTTTCTATTGTTGTATTGACCGGCTGTTTAACCCTTATCAGCGGTGAGGTTTTCAATATCTTGTCTTTCTAACTAGATGTGAGCTTCCAGAGGGCTGGGCGGGTGTGCCCCATCTCTCGCCCCTGCCCCTAGCCCTAAAGGTGCCTGATCTTGCCACCATCTGGCTTAGGGGTGTGTCTCCTTGGGAAGAATAAAGTGCTCCGCACAGAGATTGGTTCCTCAAGCCACTGGTATTATCATTATCATCCATGTTTTTGCCGTTTGGCTTCTCGTGTATGTATCAAGCGCCTTTCTTGTGTCGCCAGATGCATCAGAAGCCACCTGACAGGGGGGCCCCATGGACTTGCTTGGAGTGTTCTGGAATCCAGGTGGACACTCCAGGCACTCTTCCCTACTGAGGGATGCATTTATCCCCTGGCAAGAACTTGTCTTTCCGCAAAGGCCCTCGCCGTGTCAAGGACCCTTCAAACCTGGGCAAAGTTGGGTTGTTTTCGGTCTCAAGAGCTGTGCGTGACTTTCGAAGAATTGAGGGTCTGCAGGCAGAGATGTGCGTCAACTTCTCCCCACCCTCCCCGCCCCCCTGAGACGTCAGGAAGCGCCAGCAGGGAGGAGGTGCTGCAGTGGGGGTCCGCTGGTCTGGGGTAGCTCAGAGAGGCCCTGCGTGCTGGGCACTGGAGGGGACCCCACTGCTCACGGCCAGGTGGGGGAAAGATCTTCATTCCCTGTGCCTGGAAGCAATTCCCCCTGGCCAAGGCAAGAGGGAGATCCAGATAGATTCCAAGGGTTCTATCTACAGAATATAAAAATGTATCTTTATATAGCATATATTATATATGAAATCTATAAATATATTTTACAAGATACAACATCCTTGTCGTTTTCTGTAAAACAGTTATTACTGGACCATCTGATACTGGTACACCCTTACCCAGTTTTTAAACTCTTCCCCTGGTTCTTGGGTAGAGAACGTTTGGGGGTGTAGGGGGGACCCCGGGAGCTCAGTGAGGGGGGCCCAAGGTGGAAGAGATGGAGAGAAGCAGGCATATTGCAAAGACTTTTGTCCAACCTTCCCCTGCCCCGCCCCCGGGGCTCTCTGCCCCCTTCCCCGTTCCCTCCACACCCCTTACCCCCAACACCTGTATGGGACTGGCCGTTTGCCTGCTGGTCTCCCCTGCGGGTGAGGGGCTCCATGAGGGCTGAGACCCTGGCGACTGTCTCTAACACTGGAAGGCAGGCAGGCAGGCAGGCAGGTCATTATGCTTCTTTCCTGGTTCAGTTCTTTGCAGTAATCCCATCTGTGGGCTTTGTTACAGCAATCCAGGCCTGGAATAAGAAGAGGCTTATCTCCCAGGCTGTATATTATTCCATTCAAATCCTCACATTTTAAACCATGCTTCATTCCTGCCTGGGGTTTATGACTCCCCCGGGGTCCATTCTGCAGCCCACTTCCCAGCAAATCCGGATTCGGGGACAGCTGAGACCAACCCCAGGCCCCAGAAGGAGAGAGCCCTACACCTCCCCAGAGGGCCCCTGGCCCTGCGGACAATGGATCCTCTGTCAGCCGGTGCTGAACATTACAAGGACCTAAAGACTCTTTCCTGGTCCCGGTGTGCCTTTTTAGGAAACAAAACAAGTTAAACACACACACACAGTGAAAACAAAGTACACATTGGTGATGATGATGATGAAATCCAAGGTGCCCTTACCTCCATCGGGCCCCTGAAGAAGGCAATGCGGGCTCATTCTGAAGCCTTCCCGGAGAACGGGGTATGCACGACCCCACTGAGAGAGAGCTCCCCTCTGAGAGGCGGGGATGATGAGCACGGGAAGCCGTGGCTGCTGATGTTGCCTTCTCTTCAGGGGCATCTGGATCTGCGGGCAGCCCTGGACACTCAGGGATCTCTGCCCATCGCCGGCCGCCGCCTGCATGGCCCCTGGGGTGGACTGAGTGGTGCCCCCCATGCCCCAATTCCACATCTATCCAGAACCTCAGTGGCCTTATTTGAGAATAGCGTCTTTGTGGATATTCTTAGTTAAGGATCTTGAGATGAAATTATGCTGGTTTTCAGGTGGGTCCTAAATGCAGTGACTGGTGTCCTATAGGAAGAGGAGAGGACGCAGACCCACAAACTAAGGAGCGGCAGGAGCCTCCGGAGTCTGGAGGACACCAGGAAGGATGGTCCCCTGGCGCCCACAGAGGGCACGTGGCCCTGTCCGCACCTCGACTTCAGACGTCTGGCCTCCTGCGCTGGGAGAGAGTAAGTCCCCGTCGTCTGACGCGCCCCGTTTATGGCACGCCATTACAGCAGCCCCAGAAACTAGCACAACCCAAAGGAGTTCGAACTGGGGCCTCATTGCGAGAAGTTGCAGAAATCTGAGGCCCTGGAGTCTGGCACTGGGCCCCGCTAGGAGGTGGCAAAGGGGAGGGTGGACGGGTCTGTGGAGGGGACTGTTCCAGGCTGTGTGGGGCTGGGAAAAATGGGTGGCCTAGAGAACATCCAAACGGCAGGTGAGGGCCCCCAGAACCTTGTTGCGGTGTGGGCTGGGCTCCTAGCGTGTCGGCCGTTGCTTCCTACTGGCGCCCGGGGGCCAGAGAATGGTGGTGGCCAGCAGCCGACCTTCCTGGGTGGCTCTGGGTGACGCTCCTGACCTCAGCTCCGAGCCCACGTGTGGGACAGTCACCTTGACTCAGGCCAGCTCTCTCCTGCCTCCCCCTCCGAGACCCTCTGCTAGAGGGACCGAATGAAGAGTGCCAGGTCTTAAGAGGGTCGTGCAGTCTGGGTTTGAGTCCTGGCTCTCTTGCTTAGCAGCTATGTGGCCTAGAACAAGTGACCTCACTTCTCTGAGCTTCCTTTCCCCCTCTATGCAACGATGGCTGAGCTCTCTGAGCCTCAGTTTCCCCCCTGTAAACTGGAGATGATCGTAGTGCACCCCAGCGGGCTGGTGTGAGGTGCCCTCGGACAGCACGGGCAGGTGCCGGCACACGACCCCGCGCTCAGGGTGCTGGATCCCCCCGCTGCTACCGCCGCGATGGGTTGGCCACACCCGTGCTTGCTTCCAAGGCTCACCTGGGGAGGACTGAGCCGCCCACTCCATCCAGGTGGGAGGACACGTGCAGACGCCACCTTCACAGAGGACCGGAGACTCGCTGCAGGGGGACACGGGTGCAGCGCGACGGCTCTGGCAGCTTCGGAGTAGCGACCGGGCTCCGTGAAACGTGTCATGTAATTAGCGGCTCTACGGAGAGGCTTTGCCAAGGCCCGTTGTCCCCAGTGCCTGCCACAAAACCCTCTGGGCTTTATTTCTTCTGCAGTCTTTGGACAAATATCTACTGAGGATCTACGATACGCCTACCCCTCAGTGGGGGGCCACAGTGCTGGGCAGGTGGGGCCAGCTCCCATCCCGTGGAAGCAGCAGGGGGCTGAGAGAGAGGCTTATGAGCACACCTGCTGGTAGAGGGCAGCCGGAGGACTTCTCTGAGGAGGAGCCATTCAAGCCGAGATCTGAAGGACGGGAAGGAGCCAGCCATGGGATGAGCTAGGGCAAGAGCATTTCGGGCAGAGGGAACAACAGACACAAGGGCCCTTGAAGAGGAATGTGTCAAGGCCATGGTGGCTGGATAGCTGTGGGCCCCAGTGAGGAGCAGGGATGTGGGCCTGCCATTTCATCAAAGACAAATGCCCTAGGAGAGGTGAGGCCACTAACGCACTGGCACGTCACCTCCTCCGGGAAGTCTTCCAGGGTGGCCTTGGTGGAGGTGAGTGGCCACGCCGCAGAAGGCCTAGGCCTCTTGCCATGGCCTCAGCTAGCCATCATCCCCTGTTGCTTTGCCTCTTCAGTTCTTTGTATCATGAGGGGTGGGTTTCTAATCCTCCCAAGATACGCAGACTAGGGCAGCATGATGTCTGCTATCCCAGAGATCCCCAGGATGGATGTGACTCCTCTGGCTGATGGAGCAGGTGACCCCTTACCTCCCAGAGCTACGTACTCATAGACCTTCCGGAGGAGGAGCCGCTCGGGGCCCTATGTCAAACAGGAGCCTGGAGCTACATGCCCGGTGATTGAGTAGCAGTGTCCGCTCGGGGCGTGGGAGGGGAGAGTGGGCGCAGGCATGCCATGTTTTTGCCATCAGTCATAACTGAGAACCTCATCCCCCCTCCCCAAAGCCCCATACATTTTCTAGGTCTTAACCCAGTGGCATATACATGACAGATGTTAAAAATATTTGTTATTTGATCGATAGTTATTCAGCAGTCATTTTATAGCCTAGTGACCATGGGCTGGATGAAGGGAAGGGACAAGAGAGTGAGGTGGTAGAAGGATCCGGCTGCCAGAGAGGAGATGGGCAACATGCCGAAGGCAAAGGTCAACCGTCTTCCCAATCTGGGCACAAGGAGTCATTCTTCCGATGCCAACCGAGTGCCTATGGACAGCCGGTGCTATCCTAGATGCTGGAGTCCCACGGCCCCCGGCCCAGGGAGGCACCTTTGCTATCTCTAATTTCATGAACTTTGTGCAAAGAAACCCGTCTTGCCTCCCCCCAGAGGCGCTGGTGTGCATGGCTCCCGCCCCCACCCCCACCCCCCCCAGTGCAGGGGAAAAGGGGATTTGGGTTCTGTTTGATAAACACTCTTATAAAAGCAGCCCTCAGCAGGCGGGAGAAAGGCCCTATTTAATGGGCCTTGTCAGGGAGTCCAGAGCTCAAATTCTCTTCTTGAGAAAGGAAAAATACCATATAGTCCCGTACCCGCAGATGCAGAAATGTGGGCGTGATTTATTAGCCTACATGTCAACCTGTGTTTTCGCTCAGTAACTGTGAAATCTTTCCTCCTCTCTGACCAAGACATCAACAGTATGGTCACTGTATACGTTTTTCCACTTTGTCCAGAGCCAAGAACCAGGGAAAAAAATGAAAAATGCAAGTGCCTGAAAAGTAAAGGTCAGGCCGTACCTACCAGTTTGGGGAGCGAGGTAGGGCAGCTCTGTCAGGCCCCAAGCAGGGCCGTGCGCTTCCAACACGCCCACTCCTCCCCGTCCTCACAGCTCGGGCACGCACCCACACTCATGACGCCCCTGGAGGACACGCGGCTTCGGCGGCCTTCTCTGCACCCCTGTCGCCTTCCTGAGCATTCAGAGGAGGTGACACCGGTTCCGAACATCAAGGGAGAGGCGTCCTGGTTGATGGCGCACTCGGGTGGAGGCGGGGGCCGCCTCCCGCCAGCCTCAGGCCACAGCCCCCCCCCCCCCAGGTCCCTCACGGGGTCAGCGCGTGTGCTCCAGCCCCGGAGTACCAAGAGTCTCTCTGAGGAGCGTCAAGTCTAGGTAGTTACCAGCCGCGGGGCCTCCATCCAGAAGCCGGCCGTGAAAAGCAGTGGGTCTGGACCTGGATCGGTGGGGTGTCTGCCCCCCAGGGGACATCTGGCGGTGTCTGGAGACATTTTTGGTTGTCCCGGTCCCAGGGGGTTGCCACTGGTACCTCATGGGTGCAGACTGGGGGTGCTGCTAAGCACCCACAAGTGGGCTACGCAGCCCCACAGCACCAAGGTCGGGAACTGGCCCAGAGAGTCCTCTCCCGTCTCCCTTTGCGGCAACCACTCTCCTCTGTGTCTCAGGACTGTGCCATAGGTCAAGGACGGCCACACCCACTCGAGGGGGGAGCAAACGGAGGTTTCGGGGGGGCAGGAAGACTCACCCGAGGGCGTCACCCCCTCCCCATTCCCTTCCCTACTCCGGTCTTGGATGGGTGGCCCCGGGACACCTTTACAAATAAGAACAATGAGAGAGAGTGCCAAAAATTTTCCTGCAACCTTCTCCACCAGAGGAAAGGGAGTCCAGCCAACTGGAGAGCCGAGGTGGTTGAGAGGCCCAGAAATCAGAAAGAAGGAAATGTTCCTGGTGGTGACTTTCCCCGGCACGGAGAGGCGAAAGCGCCGGCCAGCCCTGTATGGGTGGTCATGTAGCGGGTTCACAGGAATTTTGGGAGAAGGGCCTTGGAATCCTTCCATCCAGGGGGTAGCAAGGGCAGGAGACCGCAGCGATGGGGGACTGAGACCACCCTGACCCCGCTCAGAACCTTCTCTGCGGGTACAGCTTGGAAAGCCTTGAATGAGTGCCTCCAGCCGGAGGAGGTGCTGTGGAAACCTCCACCCTCAAGGGGTCTGAGCCTCCCCATCTCGAGAGGGCCCCACATGGAAAGACCCCAGGAGTCTGACGGCCTGATTAGAGTCAGCCAATCCAAGGCCCCGCCCACAGCCTCTTAGGCTCTGCCTCCTCTGGTCCTTGCTGTGTCCCTTCTTGTCCCACTGGGCCCCCCTCCCAGCCAACCTCCTACCCTCCTGCTGGTCCCTCTCCCCGTGGTGCTCTTCCAAGACAGTCTCTCTGCTCCCACGTTACCTCCTCCTGGAGGCCTTCCCTGATCACCCTTCATGGGAGCCTCCTGTCGGCCCTGAGTCCGGGCCCCCGTGCCGAGCTGGCCGTGGCATCCTGGGCAACCAGCTCTGTGCCTGGCACGCGGTGGTTGCTGTGTCAGCACCTGTTGATGACTAGGTCCCACTCCTGTTGCTGGGGACCCTGCGAGGTCAGTCCTCAGAGGACTTTCTCACAAGGTGCTCTCAGCTGACTGGGCTTAACTCATATCAGCATGGGTGACCTGAGTCGATCCCCCCCCCCCAGTTAACACTATGATTGAGGGGCTGTGCGTGGACTCTGGAGCCAGTCGGACCTGAGTCCCAGCCTGGCTCTGCCCCCCAGTGACCTCAGGTCAGCCACACTTACCTGCTTCTTCGTCTGTAAAATGGGAGACGGCAGCCCTGGCTTCCCAGTTGTGGGAGGCGATTCGTTCTGGGTGCTGAGCTTAGCTATAGCTACAGCGGCCCCCTGCAACACACGCACGCACACACGCATGCGTGTTCACACACAGACATGCACATGCATGCACACACATAGACACAGGCGCACACAAGTGCACACACAGGCGCACGTGTGTTCACACCCACACGCGCGCACACGCATGCACACACGCGAACAGATGCAGGCGCGCGCGCACACAGACACGCACACGCACGCACATGCGCACACACGCACGCGTGTTCACGCAGACGCACGCGCACATGCACACACAGGAGCGCAGACACAGGCGTACACACACAGACGCGCACACGCACGCAGAGACGCATGCGTACACACAGGCGCACACACATGCACACACGCACGCGCGCGCACACGCACACACAGACACACATGCACACACGCACGCGTGTTCACACAGACGCACGCGCGCGCACACACATGCACACAAGGCTCGCAGACACAGGCTTGCACACACAGATGCGCGCACACGCACAGACACGCGCGCACACATGCACACACAGGTGCGCAGACGCAGGCGTACGCACACACAGGCACACACACAGGCGCGCAGGCGTGCACACACAGACTCGCGCGCACACACAGACGCACACACATGCACACGCACGCACACAGGAAGGAACACGGTTAGGCAGAGGTTCTTGACAACTGGCATGTTTTTTCTTCATGAGCCCAGAGCCTGGGAAGCTCCTTTTTCAGCAGGCCCTGTGGGGCCTCCAGATTGTTCCACCCTCCATGTCCCTCTCATTTTAAAAGATCAAGGAGCTGTGAAAAAGCTTCTCCCTCCACATGGGAAACTCAGGCATGGGATTTGCATGAAAAGCATCCCAAAGCGGCCTGTTTAGCCTTCAGACACGCACGGCCCCTCCCTTCCCTTCCCCCTTTCCAAATGTTAAATGTTAAAGATTGTCCATCGGAGCCTCCTTTCCTGGAAACTGAAGAATGACGGGTTCAGTCACTGTTACATCTGCCCCATGCCGGCCAGGCCCACCCTCGGGGAGGCCACGCTGCCCCATCATCTCCCAGGGAGTTGGTGCAGGCCTCCAGCAGCCCATCCCCCAACTCAAGAAAAATACCTATCAATGATTCCCCATTCTGGCCTGGCAATGGCTCAGCTTTCAAGGAGCAAGGAAATTATCACGCCCGGGGGCTCTCTCCTATCGCTCTGGATCCATCTGTTGCCTTGAAAGTTCCTCCAGGACCAGGGCCACTGGCCAAGGCGGATGCATTTGAGGAGAGAGCCCCTCATTTCACACCACGCTGCACCCTAAGCCCACAGACCTGCCACCACTTGCCAGCTCGCACGGCCTCCCGCCGAACTTCAGGCCCAAGCGCCTTCGGCAGGGATGCGATCCAGCCGCTGAGCCCTGCGCACTATCCACACAGCCCAGGGCTGCCGGATTGTCTCCCAGGCAGGCCCGCCGAGCGTGGGGGCCTGGGCCGTTCCCTGCGCCTCTGCTGGGGGCCCTGCTTTATTCCCACCTGTGAGGATCACCTTCGCTCTCAGGAGGTTCATTCATTCATTTGCTATTCATTTATTCTTTCATTCACTCCACAAATATTTACAAAGCCCTCACTCTCCTTGAGCATAGTACAGAAATGAATTGGGTATACATAGTCCCCCGGCTCTTTGTGGCTCCGAGAGGAAGATAAGGAAATGCTTGTGTTCAGTCCACGGGGCTCGCTGTTCCTCGCCTGCCCAGCATCCGCTTGTCCTTCCTCAGGTAGCCGACTGTGATTTTCCTTGGGAAAGCACCCCCCACCTGCCCCAGTATGTGTGGCTGGGGGAGCCAGCCCACCTCTGGCTCTCTCAGGAGTAGGTGAACGAGGCTGGGCCAGAGGGAGCCTCACTCCCTGGGTGAGAGCAACTAATTGGGTTGTGTGACATAAGGCAGGCCAATGAGACTCAGCTTTGGGACTTTTGCTGGGATGGCCAGTGAGTCTGGAAACACTAGTCAAGGCCAGAGAATCCATTCATTTTTCCATCAATCCAGGAAGGCTTCCTGAAGGTGGAGCTTTAGGTCTTTAAATGACGGGAGACAAGTGATGCATCCAGCACTCCCATGAGGTGGTCTGCCACGTACTGACCCACCTGCCCAATGTCGGGTGAAGACGTTCTACATACCAGGCAGCTCCAAGAAAAGCTGGGTGTGTTCTAAGTGTGTGTGGCTTGGCTAGAGGGTCTGAGTCCTTTTACCAGCATGTAAAGGGCTCCCTGCTTCTGCTTCCTCCTACCTGCGCACCTGACCCCAGGCCCTGCCCCTGAACTGGATCACGGTCTAATTGAGAAATGGCACCCATCGTCCCAGAGACCCACATGCAAGATCCTCTTCATAGAGGGCTTGGGGAAGGCACTCATTCTTTTTGGAGGGAGTCGAACTGGGTTCAAGGCCAATGCTGGCACGGGGCAGCTCTGTGGCCTTGGACAAATGGCCTCACTTCTCTGGCCTACGTGGTCTCTGGGCGTCCATCCAATACATTCGTTATTTCTAAGCCAATTAGAAACGCTACAGCCAGGAGGCTTGGAACAGGAGCTGGAGGACGTGGGGCTGACCAGTGACCCCTCGGGACGATGGCTGCCATCTGTCCTGTTGTGAGGGACTCTCCTTCTGCTGGACCCCCCGCCATCCTGAAGGGGCCGCTCTGCCGCTCCCAAGTCAATTTCCCAACACCATGTCTTCCCTTTAGTTTTTTCCTCCGTTCCAGGCAGAACAGGGTAGGAAATTCTGTCGAATGAAGACAGAAATGCCTGATGTTGCTAATGACATCCTAGGGAAATGAAGCGTAAAACCACACGAGTAATTCAGCTTCCACATGATGCTTTTATCAGGGGCCCTGGAAAGAACTCCTTAGCGGGAGGAAGTCTGATTTCCTTGGAAAGACGGAATTCTGGTGAGACGGAATTCTGGTGAGACCCGCAGGGAGTCAGGTCCTCCTCGCACTGATCCAGGATGGAGAGGACTGTGGGTCAACCACAGGCAAACACCAAGACACGAAGTTCTCCCTCCCCCCGACGCACACACACACACACACACACACACACACACACCGAGACCCTGTTTCATCCCCACTTTTCAGAGGAAAATCTACGTGGGGGCTTTCACGCAGCCAACTTTGAAAGATGCCTTGACTCCAGGATGCTCTTAGAATAAAATCCAAACTCCAGAGTTTGGCTTCCAACGCCAACAAGACCTTTGGCTCTGTCTCCCTCCTTTGCTACGTCGTTTGTTCTGAGAGGCCTCCCTGTAATATCCCCTGTCTAGAGCGGCCCCTGCCCCCCCCTTTTCGTTTTCGCCTGGCACTTCTCAATCTCTGAGCTCGCATTATTTATTTTTGCTTATTTTCTGCTTCCTCCTCCTAGAAAGTGAATGGTGGGAAGGCAAAGCGTCACATTGGTGTGTTTATCATTATACCCCACGCTGGGGACAGCACCTTCCGAATCTTGCAAGAATCTCCTTGTAGCCCGTCCTCACTGTCAACACACAAAGGAAATTCTAGGAAGTGCAATTCAGCATGGCCACGCAGGTGGTCTGAACATCTGTGTGCCCCCCAAATTTGTTGGAACCCGAACCCTCCAAGGTGATGGTGTTCAGAGGTGGGGCCTTTGGAGGGAGATTATGCCATGAGGGTGGAGTCCTCACAAATGGGATCCATGCCCTTCCTTAGGAAAGAGACCCCACAGAGCTCCCTGGCTCCATCCCCCAGAACATGAGTGTGCTGGTAACTTGATCTTGGATTTCCAGTCTCCAGAGCTGTGAGAAAGAGATTTTTGTCGCTGATAAGCCCCCCAGTCTGTGTATTCTGTTCCAGCAGCACAGCCAGAATGAGACCGCAAGTCCACACATTCGAAAGCCATCCTACAAGGTCCACCTAACCCTGACCGACAGGGTGAGTGAGTGGTTTCTGACCCAAGTGTGAACTCAGCCCAGCACCTCATTCTCGCTGTGGTCCAGCCTTTGCTGACCAGCAGCCTGTTGCAAGAGAACCTTCCTCCCAACCCTCCCCAGGGGTCATCTGGGCTGTCCCCTCTGCCCGGAATGCTGCTCCTCGCCCATCCACCTGGGTGGCCTTCAGCACCGTTTAAGAGTCAAGCTTCTAGCACTGTCTCCTGATGGAGTCACGTCAAGCCTGAGTGACGCCTTCCCCTGTGTTCTCTTTCCCTTTCCCCTCCCTGAGAACAACCCACATTCCACATTTCTTGTGTCTCCTTCCGGAGATAATCTAGTCATTTGCCAACGAAATTTATATATATGTTTCTCATGTGAAAGATGGCAAACAATATATTATTTTCTGGATCTTGCAATCTTTTTCTCTTAGCACTCTATCTCAGAGACCTTTCCCAATCATTATATACTGAACTGCTTTATTCTTTTTAACTGCTCCATGGGATTCCTGTGGATGGACCATAATTTATCTAACTGGTCACTTCTTGTTGGAAGTTCAGATTGTTTCCACTTTTTTGCTCAGATAAACAACATTGCAGCGAACATCTTTGTTCCTGCCCGGATCATGCCTCTGCCCCTTCAACAGCCTGCCAGTTCCTAGTGCTCTCCGAGACCCCCCTTCACAAAGCCTGCTTAAATCTTTGCTGAGTTAGGCTGGCTGCCCCTCTTTGCCTTCCAGGCTCCTGGTGCATTCCTCCATGGTAGCACCTGCTAGAAGATATTCCGGTCCTTTGAGGTGCGGGTCTGCCTACTTGCTCCGTGAAGGAGGCTTCCACTGAGATGATCAATCTCTCCCTTTTCTGAGCCGCTACTGCCTTTATAGTCACTTTGGCATATTTTTTCAAGCTCCATTGCTCACTAATTGTTTCCCGTCTGTTGGCTTTGTGTCCCCAGCTAGGCTATGAGTTCTTTGAGAGCAGAGTGTCTTACACAGCTCTAACATCTCCCGCAATGCTGGGCTCATTGTGGCTATTCAATTCTTCCATATTGGTAAAGCAATTGGTCCCTTCACTGATTGACTCAGGTCTTAATACCGATTGCTGGAAATGGTCCTCAGGGCAATGAGGAGGTGCTGAACATTATGATCACGGTAACCTTTGTAGCAGGAGATACCACCCACGCAGAGGAGTCCGTGGGTGCTTGTCTTCTCTCTAGACCCACCCTCCCCTCCCCCACCCCACTTGCATTTTTGCCTTCTGCACGAGTGACCCCCCGGTTACATCAAGGTGTACCACTCTACGGTCCCCATGGGCCCGAAAACATCTCTCCTTTGGGAGGTGCGCAGAACACACATCCTGCTTCCCAGGCTCCTCATGAGAAATGGAGCACCCAGAGAGAATCAAATGAGCTTCACCCAGACCCCACGTCCAGTCATATTTCCAGAGATAATTTGACACGAGTCCGACTCAATCAGCCTTTATTTCCATCAAAAAGACATGAAGCAGGCTGCGGATCCCATCAGGGGAGAATAGTGAAGTCACATCTAGTAAAGCCAAAGAAAACATTTAACTAGGTCTGCTACTGAACTTTGGAAGGTAAAAAAGAGAAAGAAGGTACCAGGGACATGTGTTTATCACCGACAATCCAACCTTGAGACTCAAATTGACTTAGACTGCCAGCTGAGGATGAGCTGGCCTTTCAAAAGGAGAAGGAGATGTGCCAATTGGAGACACAAAGTTTAGCTGGATTTTTTCCCTCTGTCCTCTTCATCACAACCTTCTCATTAGCGCAAATACTCCTGGAGGCCTTTGGGCTTATGGATGGCTCCCGATTACAGGTAGCAGGCCCTGACGACATCTACCAGTTTGGCCCAGCCTCACCAACCTCACTTCCTGACCCCAGGGCTGTAAAGCAGGATGTAAAGCAGGATCCATCCATCTTCCTACCAGGGTACCTGTGATACCTCCCGGCCCCCTCTGATCCTGGGGGGCCCACCTCATTCCCCATGCCCCATGAGGGATGCTCACATGTCCTTCATTAAGTCATGCAGGATGATCGAGAGCTTCCACGGGCAGGCACTGGAGACTCAGAGGCGGATAGGCCAGTGTCTGCCCTCCCTGAATTCCCCAGCTCATAGAGGTGACAGACGCAAAAACCCAAGACAAGGTGGTGGCATATCCTGCAGGCCATGAATGAACATTAGTGCTTTGTGCTCCAGAAGCAAAAGTGACTGATGTTCCCTGGGGGGATGGGAAAGCCTCAGCAATGATATCATCATCATGATCTTGAAAGGTGAGTGAGAATTTTCCAGGAGCAGAGGGTGGGAGTGGAGGAACCTATTCAAGGCAGAGGGGAGCATGTGTCAGAGGGCACAAGAAGCACAAGGATGGAGTGGGCGGAGAATGTTCCAGAAGGCATAGGATTTGCAGCAGGTGTGGCTCGAGAGACCACAGGCACTCCAGGCTTTTAGAGGCAAAGTTAAGGAGCTCATTTTCTCCTGTAGGCAGCAGGATGACAAAGCAAGTGTCGGATCAGGAGAGGAACATGAACAGATTGATCCTTTCAAAAAGGTGATGGTTTATTCTGCAGCAGGGACCAGCACTGGAAGCATGGAGACCAGGTAGACAGGCTGTTGTTGTGATTTTCCAGGCGAAAGAGACAAGACCAGTGGGGCGACCCTGGGGATGGGAAGGAGCAAGGGCTGCGGACATCCCCCCACTGTGGTCAGGAACGATATATTGGCTCAGGCAAAGAGGAACTGGAAAGGCAGATGATGCTAAAGGCTCTGTTTCTGGGGACCGAATGCCAGGTGGTGCCATTGATACAGTTCTGGAATACAGGAGGAGGAGGAGCGCCCCTAGACGGGAAGCTGAGGTTTGTTGTGGGGCATCCAGGCAGCTTGGTGCAGCTGGGGTGGAGAGCTCAGAGTGAGAGGTGAGAACAGAGGATGGCATTTGTGGAGCTAGGCCAAGGACAGGTAGGACCTGAAAGCACAGGCAGATGAAGGCTAGGACCAGACAAGCAAGGACAAAAGACCGGGGGCAGATCAGCACTTGGGGGCCGGGCGATGGAGAGATTGTGAAGGACAACCAGCCCCGACCGAAGCTCCAGAAGCCAGAGGAGAGAGTTTCAGGAAGGGCAGACGGCAGTGTATAAAGGGCCCAGAGAAAGGATTGAAAACTGGCCCGAGGCAGAAATCTGTTGCATCGGAGCACCCAACATCCCTCTTCTTGGGTCCAACCCACTGATTTCCAAAAAGGCAAACTTGTCGTGCTTTCTGTTTGGGTGGCTCTGAGCCTGCCACCCTCACCTTCCTGAGTCCAGAGGCCGTCACATGACCCAAGCCTGACCGATCAGATGATCGCTACTTTCTAGCCTCAGTTTAGGGTTTAGGGTCTAGAGATAAAGGATGTGACTCACGACAGGTCAACGAGAGTTAATTCTGGAACTTCTGTTGGACTCATTAGGGAAGAGAAGTGTCCTGCCTCTGGGGTTGCTCTGCTGTGAAATGCAACGGCAGAGCTTCCAGACAGCAATTTGCTACCTCCTAGGGAGAGCTAGCCTGAGCATGAACCAACACAGAGGAAGGAAAGGCTGAGAGAGGGAACAACTGTTGTTGATATCGTGTACCCTCCGGCTCTAGCTTTGCTGAGTTGTGGTTTTTTGTTTTTTAGGTTGTTTTTCTTTTCTTTTCTTTCTTCTTCTTCTTCTTTTTTTTTTTTTATGTTATCTGGGCCAACACATTTGCTTTTAAGCTTAAGCCAATCTGATTTGGGTTCTGTCACTTACAACCAAAGGACTCCTGACCCATACGAAGCTACATGGCTAATGAGAGAATGCTGGTTACAAGGGTGGCATTGGGTGAGGACTAGAGTCCAGCTCTGTACGCACACATCACACAGAAAACCACAGACAGGTCAGCGGCTACAGCCATGGGAAGAAACGAGATGGATGAGCTTGCTGTGTCTCCCTACCTGTTACCGTGAAAACACAATAATTTCCTTTATATCTTTTGAGGGTGGAATCATACAGGTCAGCCCTGGCTTGGCACATCTACTTATTGTTCCTGCCAAGGGAGATGCTTAAGATGGGAAGGTTGATTTATTTGACTACACATGTGTCAACATCATCCTGGAGGAAAAAAAAAAAAAATTGCAGAAGATATGCTTTGCTGGCCTGAGCTATTACCAAAGAGGTCTCTTTCTTGGCCTCAAAAACCAAAAGCCATGAGGTTAGATGTTGATTGAGTCTTGGAGTTGACTGAGCATGGGCCCATGGTGGGATGGGCCTCAGGCCCTGGGAGAAGACTGTCCTTTCCCAATGGCACGGGCAAGGTCGGGGGGCTACTTCATATGGGGTGGTCTGAAGCCTGAATCATGAGAAGGAGCCAGTCATATGAAAAGCCTAGTGAGCCGGGACAGCAAGTGCTAAAGTTTGAGGAATAGTAAGAAGGTCAGTGGGGCTGAAGCACAGCAAGGGATGGGGGAGACAGGTCCACCCACTTAGGGTACTGACCCTCTGGTATTCTCGGGCATTCCATATATTTAATCTCATCTTTCTATAAATCCATGTATTCATCCATGTGCCACAAACATTTATTACACCAGATGACAGGTGGCACTAAGTCTCGAAGGAAGCGTTAACTAAGCGGATGTGGGCAAGACTTGAAATCTAGGCACTTAAAAGCTCACCACTTCGGTGGGCCAGTTGGGAAGGGCCTTGAATGCCGAGCCTCCGTCCCAGTGGACACTCCACTGTGTTGAGAAAGCAGAACAACTACAAGCAGAACACCAGGAAATGTTGATATGTGAGAAAAAGAAAAATTAATGAAATTCATGGTTCTGGGACAAATCAGATATAGTCTCATAGTATAATCTAATATGGCCAAGTGGTAGCAGGGACCAAAGGCTTAAGAAAAGTAAGGGGAGAGACACTTAAAATGGAGACTATTCCATCAATTAACTTAATTATTTTTCTGCCAACCATGAAAAGACCATCATTAGTTACTATTAGTGAAGGCCCGGCTTAGAAAGCACCTGTTTTCTGCTGAGTGTCACTGGTTGGGCCAGAGGGAGCTGTTCCAGGGCCTCAATCAGGCGGTGACATGATGAAGTTTGCGCTTTGGAAAGGTCACTATGGCCGCAGCATGGAGGGTGGATGGAGGGGAAGAGAAGGTAAGAACCAGCGTGCGGGCGGAGCCGGTGGAGATTGCAAATGCCTTGGAGGCAAGGGTTTTGCTCTGTTTCATCCCTTTCAGCAGGGCCCAGCAAGAGCTAGATACAGCCACTGCTAGGCTGGTAGAAATGCCCATGGAACTGAAGTGTCTGCTATTACAGCCTGGTATAATGGAGTCTGCTCCCTCTGCCCGGAGTCATTCTGGAGTCATTCTGCTCGGGAGGGGCGTCGTGGCTGAAGACAGAGCTAGGGAGCTCTCTGAGGCTGGAGACACTCAAGGTCTATTTGGGGAGACAGAACATAAGGCGCCTGTTTCCTAAATCTGGCCAGAATCTGCCTATTGTGTCAGATCTGTACAAATGAGATATTTATCGGGTTTTTGCTGTTCATCTTGATAAAAGAATGACCATCTGTCTTTCAAGAGGCACTAAAAAGGTCAAAGTTAAAAGGTGTCCATTTGAGACTGTTTAAACCCCTCTTCCACGTGTGAGTACCATTGTAGACACATCTGGATTCCCAGACCACAGACCGGGAATCTTGAAAATGTGCTTGGAGAGTACCCAGTCCCCGCCATGATGCCCTACTCTTTGGAGCTGCTCCCTTCCAAGGGAGAGCAGAGCCTTTGTGTGTCAGCAAGACCCTGCTGTTAACAAACCACGTTGCCCCTTTGTGCAGCACTTACTATATGCTGGGCGCAATAAGGGCTTCACTGGCCATCTCATCTCAACTTCTTCAACAGAGGGTGTGAGTCTAGCAACGTGTTGCTAGACCCATATTGTCTAACCACTAACTTGTCAGCACTCGAAAATCTTCCCTTGTCCCTGCCGTCGTCTGGCTTCAGCCGGGAAATTCCATGTTTATGGTTCCCTTCCGCACTGATTAAGATGACAGGAAGACAATGAAACACTTGTCTCCAAAAGTGACTTCTTGGATCCACTGGCAAAATGTTAGAAAGTGGGTACGAACGAGGCCCAAGAAACAGGACACCCAGGCTCTTTGAGCGTGGGGAGTATTACAGAATCCTATCCCAGGCCAAGAATGAGTCACAATGAAAGCTTTTAAAATATAAAACCATCAACCTCGATTTCAATTCCAAGGAAACACATACTTGGCCATGAGGGAATGCTTAAAAAAAAAAAAAAATCAGGCTTAAGCCACTTGACAGGAAAATAAAACAGCCAAGGAACATTCAAATATAATGATTTACATCACCCCCCCCCCCCCGCCCCACAGTATGGGCCAGGGCGTACATGGACACCATCTCTGACGGTGTGCCTATCCAATCCCAGGCTCTCTGCTTTTCACTTAACACTATTGCACACACACAATCCCATGCCTGGGTGCGGCTGGCTTAGAGCTGCAAGGCACTGCCTTCGAGTTGCTATGCCAATCCCATGGATTCTTCATGATTTCCCTGCTCTTGGGCCCTTGTGTTGCTTAGGGTGGCTGTTTTGGGAATACGAGGATTTTTGTTCCATTATTTATGTGTGCAAGCACTGTTCATTTCTCTCAAAGAAATGGAAGCCTGATTGATTTCCTAAATGTAAGAACGAGATTGTCCCCCCGCAATAAATATTTAAGACTGACCAGGAAGGGCCACCACCATCTGCTGAAAAACAAGCCCAGGAATTACTTTGTTAAAAGCTTTCCTAGCAAAGGAAATGAATGAATAAGCATCCTATATACTATTTGCTCAGCATCTGATGGTTTACAAAGGTTTTCACCTATCCCACTTGATCTTCACGATAGCCCCAGAGAGGTAGACAGGGCACGGATTACAAGGATTATTAAAACCCTATGTTTTTGTTTTTGTTTTCTCAACAGATGAGGGCTCTAAAGGCTTAAAGTCACTCGAGGAGGTCAGAGAGTTTGGGGACTAAACCGCGGGTCTCTCATTCATTCATAGGCATATTTAAAAAAACATGTATCCGGAGCCTCTTCCAAGCCAGGTGAGCAGGCAGTGGGTACAAAGATGAATAAAACACGGTCCCCGCTAGGAGGACGATCGCGTTCTAGCCTGGGGGAGAGACCCAGTTGAAGTAAACAAGTCCCTGCTTTGCAAGGTGATGAGTGCTCGAGAAAGGAACAGAGTGCGGACCACGTTTCTAATCTGATGTTCCTACCGAAAGACCAGACCGGCTCGGTTGTTATTCACAATACGTGTTCTCCGAGAAGGGCATGGGGACTTGGCCGTGTGCCTGGCCTGGGGTCACAACACCGGGGGGATGTGGGGAGAGCACTCTCCCGCGTTCGGCAAACGTGCTAATATTTCCCGGAGTGAGGCGCGAAGCCCGGGGGTGCATACCCCGGCTCCCCGAATTTCCCCGCACGAGACGAGTCGGGGTCGGTGCCTCCGGAGCGGCCGTCTTCCTCCGGCCTAGGCCGCGGGATCGGGAAGGGCTGGCTGCGAGGCTGGGTGTCGCCGGAGCGGGAGCCCCTCGTCCGCGCCCCCCGCCGCCCGGCTCTGCAAGCGGCAGCCCCTTCCTCGCCGCGAGCGCGCCAGCCCGGCTCTCCGGCGCTCTCGTTCCCTCTGCTTGTATGCATTTTTATATTCCCCAACGGTGTTTTTAACGTTCATTTTTAGCTTCATGAGCGCCGCATAGGCACATTCTCCTGTAGAAAAGGATGGAAACGTGTGGGTTGCCCCGGCCCGGGACCCCGCGGTCTCCCCGGCGGGCGGGCGGGCGGACGGGCGGTCTGGGCCGCGCTGGCTCGGCGCCGCCGCCCGGGGAGCCGGCCCTGGCCGCCGGTTCTCGCTGCCCGCGCCGCGCTCGGCACGCGGGAACGCTCGGAAGACCCACGCGTGTGCAAAGTTTGGCCAACGCAGGAGCACATGCAGGCGTGAGGGCTCGCTCCCAGTCTCGGGGCGACCTCCCGGCACGGGGACCCCACGGCCGAGCCCCGCGGGCACTCCCGGCTCGCTCGGCCCTGCCCGAGATCCCCCCCCCCAACCCCGGGGCCCCGAGGAGGCGCGGCCACCCGGCTCCGCGACCCCGGCCAGCTTGGGCCCAGACCGCGCCCGGCTCCGGCCTCGGCCTCGGGGTGCCTGTGGGGCGGCCCCCGGGTCAGACGCTCGGCGGGGCTCGGGCCTCGGTCGCCCGGCTGAACCCTGCTCGCCGCGCTCCGGCTCCGGAGGCTCGAGCCCCGCACGGCCCCGCGGAGCCCCTGCCCGCAGCCTCCCGCCCCAGGGCCTCGGGCGGCGCGTCGGGGTCGCGGACCCCAGCGCCGCCCGGCTTGACCGCGGGAAAGCGGGGCGCGGGGCCCTCGTCTGGGGGTGTCCTTGGGGCGCAGGACCAGGCCCAGCACGCGGCGCCCGGGCCCACTTGGCAGGAAAAAGTTGTTCGGGGGCAGAGTGGGGGGCTGTGCAACTTTCGGGGAACTTTTCCACTTGAAATTCCACAACCCTGCAGTGCCCCCTACAGAAAGCGGCAGCCGGGGAGGGCAGGCGCCCCCCACGACCCCGGACTGCCAGCGGCGGCGCGGCCCAGGCGGCCCGGAGCTCTGGCTGTTGCCTTTTTTTTTTTTTTTTTCCCCTCGTTGTTTTTCGGATACAATCTTTTTTCAGAATTGAAGGGGAAAAAAAAAAAAAAAAAAGCGAGCGCGAGCCGCCGCCTGCAGTGAAGCGTGCTCGGCCTCCAGAGGCAGTCGTCTCCAACTTTTCCTCTCCCGCCCCAACTCCGCGCGCGCCTCAAACTTCGCCTCTGCTTGGGGCCCAAATTTGCCTGCCGCTCAACTCCACTCTAATGTGCGCGCCAAGGCCCCTGGCGGCGGTTTGCAGCCGGGGGGCCACGCTTCTGAGGCTCAGGCCTACCCGCTCGTGCGCTTCCCCGAGCCTGGGCCCAGTTTGGGAAGGGGAAAGCGGGCGCCCCGGGAGCACCCCGGGAGAGGGCGGAGCGCTCCCGCGCCCTGGGGCAGGGGGGCAGGGAGCTCCCGCGCCCGGAACGTTGCGAGCAAGCCTTGCGAACGTCGCAGGGGGGCACTCGCGAGGGACGGACAGGAAGAGGGCCAGGGGGGACGCCAGAACCCGGGACCACAGCACGGAAACGGCCCGGGGCTGAGCTGCAGTCAGATCCGGGGATGGAGGGAGCCGGAGAAGAGGAGTGAGGAGGCCGGGGAGGCAGGCCCTGCTGCCCTCCTGGAGGCCGGCAGGCCGCTGTAGCAGTGGAGGACCAGGCCGCCCAGAAAGGGAAGGGGTCAGGAGGTCGGGCCCGGGCCTTTAGCAGGCTCCCCCAAGGCCCAGGAAGGGAGGGCCAGGCGCCCCTGGAGTTGAGGGCCCAGGCCTGTCCCGGGTTGTCCAGAGGAGGCCTGGGCCAGGCCCCTGGTGGGGAAACCGAGTCAGAGGCAGGCCACAGGGCACGGCCTAGACGCGTGTGAGCCAAGTTAGGGTAGGGGGCACAGACCCTTGGGGGTCTCAGAGACTAAAGGGGGGTAGGGGGCTTCAGGGCCTCCCAGTCCAGAGCCGGATTGGCGAGTTAGACGCTTGTAGATCCAAGGTTGGATTGGGGTGGGGTCTCTAGGACGTTGGCTAGCGAGGCAAGGATTGGGGGGATTTAAGTGCTTAGAGATCGAAGGCAGGCCTTGAGTAGGGGGAGTCAGACAATTGGAAAGCCTAGGTGGTTATTTGGGGAGGGGTCTCCGCGCTTTGGCGAGGCGCAAAGCTGCGCCTGTTTGGCTTGAGGCCTTGTCCAGAGAGGTTTCTGTGCAGGGTGGGCCGCCTGGGCCAGGCCAAGAGAAAGAAAGTGAATAAACCAGGACTATAAGTGGGCGGGGGGCCCCGAGAGGGGGGTCACAAAGGGTGAGACATGGCCACCAGGCGTTTAACCGACGCTTTCTTGTTGTTGCGGAATAATTCCATCCAAAACCGGCAGCTGTTAGCCGAGCAAGTGAGTAGTCACACCACCTCCAGCCCTCTGCATTCACGTAGCATTGCTGCGGTGAGTCTCCCGGCGGCCTCTCCGACACACGCACCGTGTGCACTGCGGCTCTGCCTGTCTGTCTGTCTCTGTCTGTCTCTCTGTTTAAAAAAAGAAGATAAGAGTAATAAGACTAAGAGTGATCGGAAATGCAAGGTCCCCCGGCTAGGGTCCGGGGACGCCTATAACCCTGGACGGGGAGAAGACAGTTTTCGGCTCCCGCTCCACCTCTGCCTTGCCCTCTCCTCCTCACTTCCGCAACCCTCCCCCCACCCCACCCCCGCCGCGGTCGTCACTGCACGACTGGCCGCCTCCAATTTACATATGTTTTAACACGAAGATTTGGAAAAATTGGGGCCTTTCTGAAGCCTTTTTGTTTCGTTTTGTTTCAGCCCCCCTCCCCCCACCCCCCACCCCCATACGGGGCCTCACTTTGGTCCTAATGGCCGGGTTGCAGGCTCGCAGAACCCAAATCCTTGCAAATGAACGACACCCTCCCCCAAAATGAGGAAGCCGTGGGGTGTGTGTGTGTTGTGTTGTGTTGTGTTGTGTTGTGTTGTGTTTTTGGTTTTGTTTTTTTTTTTCCCCACCCGTTTTCTTTTAACGGCCTCACCGCCCTCGGTGTGGCCGCGTTCCCTGTGAATAATTGCCTCACTGTTTTTCCTGGGGGCTCGTGTTTGTGAGACTGTAAGGTGCTAGGTCCTTCGTTTTCCATTTCCCCCACAGGAAATTAAGCTTTTCCCTCCATTCGAACTTTTCAAAAAAAAAACATGGTGTGTATGTGAAAATTAACCTTCAAAATAGCACAGGTTTTTTGATTTAATTAACGTGAACCTTTCTTTAGCCCAGTGGTAGAATCTGTTCTAGGGAGTGCCTGGGAAGATGACTGAGGTGGTTTTGTTTGTTTTTGATGAGGTCTGCTTTCCCTTTCTGAGCTTCAGTTTCTTGCTCTTTCTTGCTCTGATAGATAAGGGGGCGGGTATGGATGGTCTATGCAAGGCGATGATTAGCTTTGGAATACCTTAAATTGAAAAGTGAAGTTATGAAACTAGTTGGCAGTGGGGGGGCTCCTTGCTGTAGACAGGCAGGAGACAGGCTTGATGGAGGAGGGAAATAAAGTCACCCCAAAACCAGACTCTCGGGGATTATACGTGAAATACACAGCTTTGGGGATCTCACACTTATTTCACCCCTTAGGGACCATGTTGCCTTTTAATTTTTTTCCCTTATGACTTTACTGAATGCTTCAGAAAAATCATGCCATGTGTCTTAGTTATCGAAAGAGCATCCACAAAGACAGTTTTTCCTTTTTGTGAATCACAAGTAGAAAATGTCTTTGGCCGTATTGCTCCTATAGACAAGCTGTTTTAAGCCGTGTGAATAGTTTGAGAAATAAAATCGTGTAAAGTCAGGTCTAGAAGCATAGAAAACAGGGATGGAATGTGTTCAGATTTTTATTTACTTAAGAATTTGAAGGGTTTTTTTTCTGCATTTGTTAACTAAAGAAATGGCATTATACTGAAGTAAGTGTAAATGGACAGGGGCTAATTCCAGTGCTGATTTTGGAAAGAAGGTGCTGAAATAAGCCAAGAATTAGAGAGTAGAAACCGAATGAATAAAACGCCTCAGTGGAACTTTAGTTTTTTCAAATAAGATGTCAAAATTGCATATTCCTTACATGGCTTGATTTTATGCTCCTGATGGGGGAAAAAAACCCCACAGAACTAAAACTCGCATTAATGTTTCTAAGTTACCGGTTTTAATTTATTGAAGAACGTTGTTTGCTTTTAAATTTTTAACCGTATAAGGTTCAAAACACTCTGAACCGTTGGGTAACATGAGACTTTTATTATTATTATTATTAATCATTAAGTCAGACAGTTTAAAAACCTGGTGTCTAAGCCGGGCAGCTTTTTAAAAGTGCATCTTTAAGTCAAACAGATTTTTTAAATGGTTTTCTAAGTTAGGCAACTAAAAAAATATACGTATAAGCTAAGGCAGATAATTAAATATGGATAGCTGGAGTATACAATTTGGAAAAATAGATATGTCAACAAAAGGTACAGATACGTATAGCAAACTCAGACAATTTCTTGAAAATAGATTTCTGGATCAGACTAAATGTACACGTCTAAGTCAGAACATTAAAAATGTTTTCTATATATTTTACCATTTAAAATATTACATGCTTAGTCTATTTGAAATCTTTCTCAGATTGTAAGCAGTCAGATCATGTAAAATATCCTTGTAGTCAATTCAGAGGATCTAAAAAATAGAATTTGCAATTAAACAAAAATGGTTTGCTTAAGTTAGAATTTAAAAAGAAAACACATTCGTATTTTTAATTGTGTACATTAAAAAAACACATGGCGTGTCAGATTTTTCTGAAGCGTTTGGGGCAAAGTATTACATCTTCAGTTTGCTTACAATTGATTCAACAGAAGCTATTCTGCCCACACACAAAATCAAACATGTCAGGATGTTAACATGACTAAGTAGAGGCTATAATTCTTTCGACTTTTCTGGAAGTTGGAAAAGTGCTATAAACATTTTGGGGGGAAAGCCATGTCTAACACAATTTTTTAAAACTTTATCAAATAACTTAAGCAGTGTTTTTCAGTGCATGTTTAGCTCATAGAAATGTTAACACCTCATTTCTGAATTGCGAATTTCAAAACCATGTAGCAAATCAAAGAAAATCAGAGCTGTTAAATTTGAACATGGATTGGGTTTTAGGTGATGTTAAGAAATTATTAATTATAGTAATTATAATTAATTTTGTTAATTTTATTAGAGATACCTACTGAAATGTTTAGTAGTAAAATGTTAAAATGCCACTTTTTTATGTACTTAACCCCTCATAAATGAAATAAATAAGGCAAAAGATTACTGATCGTTAAGCCTATTGAGGAATCTGTGGGGTGACATTATACCATTTTACATACTTTTCTGTATGTTTGACAAATTATAAATGAAAACTTAAAAGATACACAGGTCATTAAAAACGTGAGGAAAATAAAAGGAGACAATTTGTAAGTATGTAAAACCTAGGTAATTAAAAAGGAAGCAACTAAATGTTAGAGTTTAACTTAATTTAAAAAATCATAACCTGAAATTTCTAGTTCCTAGTCAGAAGAAAAAGCTGCAGATGTTGATTTCAGTGTGTGTTTGTTACCTCACACACAACCCAAAATAAATCAATAAATCACATTGAACTGATGGAGGGGGGGGTTGGGGTTTTTTTTTTTTTTTCAAGTTTTAAATCTGAACATTCACATCCTTATTTAAGTAAAAAGCTGTGGAAATTGTCAAGTTGTATGCATGGTGTGTATCTCACACCTCTCAAAACAAAGTACACCTAAAGCAGTATCATTCAAGAAACTTAAACATACATTTTTTTTTTTTTTTTTTTTTGCATCCTAGTTTGAGGGGGAAAAAAAGAAACAAGTTGGGTGGTGGTGATGGTGGGCTTATTGTGTGTACCGACATACATGCATACTAAAACAGGTTTGTGCATCGTTCAGACAAATATGTCACAGCTAAGCAGGAATTTAAGGAGGATGTACAGCGACAAAACAAAGTCCCCAGGGCCAGCAGAGACCTAAAGGTCCTTGACCCAACATCCCCTCTGTGATAACCCCAATGCCTCCCTTCCTTGGCCACATTCTGTGATGGCTGTAGGAAATTGCAGCAGCCGGTCATTCCACCTCTTGTGCTGCCAAAAAAATCTTTGCCCGTATGAACCCCAACTCTGTACCTTGTATCCTGTGGTCCTAGCTCTGGTTCTGGCCCTCGGGGTCTCTGACACGGGAAGCCTCTTCCTTCTTCTGCATGATAACCCTGCAGCCTTTGCGTTGCCGAGAGCTTTCTCTAGCTCAGCAGTCCCGGCTCAGACAGCCTGGTTAAGTTTCTTGCCTATGAATGAAACCTAGTGTTTTCTGCGTGCTTTTTCAAGTTTAGCACCCAGAGCTGAACAAAATTCTACCTAATTGTGTTTTTGCTTGTATTGGTACCAGTAAAACTAATTGTTAGAAACAGACTGGGGTTTGATTTTTAGACATGGAGCACAGTGCAGTGGTTGGCATTTCTCATTCATTGTGTTTGGGCCTCAGTGTTGCATCCCCATCACCATTGTGCCTCAGGGCAGGTGTGAAATAAAGGAGAGAGTGCTGGACTCTGGGAATTCAGGGGAATTTAGGGTTACCTCTTTGGGGTTATGTCGTGCTCTGCGGCTGACCCAGAACGTGTCTGTAGGCAAGCTTTTTTAAACCCTTCCGACATCTTTTGCCTTATTTATAAGTTGAGGGGTTTGAGTTAGGTGTTTTCTAGGGGCTGTATGGATTCAACAATGCTTTCTTGAGTTCTGTTTCAATACACGGTTTCTTCTGACCCAGGCACACAGTCCTAGCTTTCATTTGAAAAGGAGTAGTCAACAAAATCACTGTGCCCCGTTAGCCCAGTGTCACGCAGAAATCCTGGGAAGCAGCTTCAGTACTTTGCAGAAATAACTTTGACGTTGTTTTGGCCGAGTGCAGGTTTTAAGGCACCACTTCATTCAAGCAGTTACAGGCAGCTTGGCTTTAAGGAGCTGAAATGAATTTACAAAGTAAAATAATCATTCCAAAAAACATGTGAAGTCTTAAATGAATGAATGAAAAGTAGTTGTTGAGTTGCTGTTCTGATCTGATTAGGTGCTGTAGGACGTGTGTGATTGCCTTTGATCGGGAATGAATCTAATAGAGGAATTGGAGCCACTTGTTAGGGTTTACCGCCTGATCTATCCTCTGCTTGAAAATAATGCATAATCTATAAATGGAAGCTGGAGTTAATTGGTCTTAGATTAGTTTGAAACTAGCACATTATTTTTAATAAAACATTGTGTGCTTTAGGGGGGAAAAGATAACTCAGGATTAACTAAGGTTGTAAGAAGTCTAAAGTCCTTCTTCAGTCTTGACTATAATATTTACCAAGATTTACTGAGCCCTTCCTGTGTGCCTGGCACTGGGCTGTGGGCATGTGGGCGCTTTCCATGTGCAGCCTCATTTCATCCTCACAGAGCTGTCACGTCACGTAGGTGCTGTTGTTTTTCTCATGATACAGATGAGGGAACTAAGGTTTGAGGAGTCAGGGAGCTTGCCGGTGTCACCCACCTGGAGTCAGGGCTCCGGGATGGGGCCTCCGGTGACCCTGGCCCCAGAGCCCTGTGCTAATAACCCACTGGGCCACAGCAGTGCTGGCTGCCTTTCCAGGACTCGTGGTGCAGGTCCTGGAAACGGGAAGGACCCGTTGTTTAAATCTTTTTTTTTTTTTTCTTTTTCTTACACTAGGCTAGCATCTTCTGTATCTCAGTTTACAACCACACAGAGTCCATTTTTACCAGCATATTGAAGGTTCTAGTCCACACTGAGTCTGTTGGAAAATTAATTCTCTGTCTTTAGAATCCAAGTATGAAATCATTGTATATTTCTCTTTAGATCCGTTTGCTTTCCTGCCTCTAAAGATTCCCTTTGAGCAATGAGGCTTACTTGAGAATAAGGGTACTTTGTTGGTTAAAAGTGAAGCAAACTTTTATTTGGGCAGTAACAGAAATAAAGTAAATAGCACTATAGCATAGACCTGTGCTTCCAACTCAGTTTGCTCAACTTTCCCAGACTTCCTGAGTAAACACAGATGGGTTTCCACTTACTTTTCAGTTTTATGTAGAAAGTTCTTTAGACTATAAATTACACATGCTGCTTGGAGTTTTCAATATTTGCTTGATTATATGCCATGGGCAGGTCAGAAACCTAGATTTAGACATTATAAAGATTTAGAAGGTGATGATGTGTAGCAGCGTATTTTCATTTGGCTGTATTTTGGTTTTTCCTGATGGTAATTCTAAATGTTTTAATTTGGGTCTTGACAGAATTTTCTGGTAATTTGGTGGATGGGGGAGTTTTGAAGGCCTTCTATTTTTAAGTAGCAAAATAGGACGGGGGTGACTCTTTGAAAAGATGACCTTCTGAATTTAATTCCCGATGTGGTATGGTGGTAGCTGCCTATGGCTAGTAACTCCCTGAATTGTTAATAAAATTAAAGATGCTGGTAGGTGGGGTGGTAGGAGGCCTGAACACCTGGCTCTGTCGTCATCGCAGCCATTAAGCCCTGGGACTTTGGGGAAATGGACTTATACATTTTTGAAGCTTAGTTTTCTTATTTGCAACAGAGTCTTATCTGGCCCGTGATTCTGATCTCACCTCTTATCAACTAATAATTGTAGAAACCAAAAGATCAGGGTGTGTGCTTGGTTAATAATCCAAGAGGACAGGCTCTCCTGTAGCAGAGATCTTAACCGTGGTTTGCAGTAATACTTTGTTCGAAGATTGGATGCCAAGGAGCCGCTGAACAGGCAGATGGACAGACTGAGATACCGAAGTTAGGTGTTGGCCCTGTGCCTTGTTTTATTAATAAAAATATTTCAGTGCTTTCTTGATGAAAACATTTAAAATGTTTTTAAAAAATACATTTTCTTTTTTTCTTTTTAAAGTAAAAGGTAATTAAATCAGATTTCCATTTGACACTATCTTCTCTATTAAAATCTTCTAGTTCTACTATTATGGCAGGGTGTGTATATAAATATAGTTCTCTTTGCTCTCATAGCAAATTGTAGAAGGAATGAAGAGGACTTTCAGCTTTCTATAATGTCAGCTAATTGAATTTTTACATGGAGGAATATTGCTTGATTACACTTTTTATGACTGTCATTGTTTAATAATATTTTGACCCTGATAGACCAGTTTCATTTGCACTATTAATTTTTAAACAAAGAAGTTATGTTTTTTAATTTTCTAGATTTACTGCTAAGCATAAAAAAACCCACACAGTTGATTATTGAAATTTACTACTAATTATTTCACTGATCAATACTGCAGAAAAGAAAAAAAGACCTAGTTGTTTAGATTATCCATCATTAGTAAGTATCTGTTCAGAAGATAGAGTACCATGTTGATCTGAAAAAGGACCTTTAGTTTTAAATTGAAAATCCTCTGGCTGCCGGTGCTTCTTCCTTCCTACCCCCCTTAAAAAATAAATCTTTCCTTATCTTTTTGTTTTGTTTTGTTTACTTGCTTTTCTAATAGCTTTATAAATAACTGTGTGCTTTCTAGACTAATAATAATATATGGCAAGCAAATGGGAAGAGTTTTTCTTTTCTTTTACCACCTGTGTCTCTCTCCGGGGAAGAATGGTTTCTCGGCTTGCTTATTACCACGGATAAAGCCCTGTCTGCGGGATTGAATTTGTAGAGACCTTACATATGTGGTCACTCAAATATTATCTGAATACAGCCATAGACGATTTTTGTGGGTTGTTCATTTTCCAATATTGCTGCATTTGTAGGGCTGATTTACATGCTAAAATATGCACTTACTTGACATGGTAAAACTGCATTTTAGCTTTGCTTTCTTATTTTATCTTCCTAAGGGAAATTTAGAATATTGTGTGTGATATTTTATATTTATAAAACAGATTGGCATTATATTTTAGTGAAATTAAAGCAAGTGTATTTTATTTGCTTTATTGTATTTTAATTTTTACAACTATTGTTTCCTATCTCATTCGCTGAAACAACAATCACAGTAAATAAAAAAAAAATCTGTATATTGATGTAGCTTTTTTAAAAAAAAGGAACAATCTAAAGGGGGAGATTTTTTAAATGCCTGGGTTAGTGGCCCTTTATTTTTAGTCAACTTTGAGTTGCCTAAGATCAGAGTGTTTTCTCAACTGACCATACCTTATCTGTCTGTCCCCACCCTTCTCTCCCTGCTCTCCCTAACTCGATGGGACTGATGGGGACAACATCTCTCTTCAGGAGCTGGATGAGGTATTGTGTTTTGAATATTTTTGTATGTTAGTTAATAAAATTACATCTGTTTTTTCCTGAAGTCTTTGGTCCTATGCAGAATGCTAATAGAGCTTATATATATTTTAGCATTTATTTTGATTATAATTGTTGTGCTTAACAATTTGATCCTCGGGATTTATTTAATATGCTTTCACACTAGGTAAATTGGTGGTTTAGAGAAGGGTTTAAGGAACTATTCTTTACTGCTCTTAGGAAGTGTCTCAACTTTGGCAACAGTAAAGGTTGAGCCTTTTCTTGAACTTCCAAAAAACCGGGTTGTTTTTAGGAATCTGTGTGTAACTCATGTGGAGTGCGGAAGGACATGACGTCTGGGGAGGGACTGGAGGAAGGAGGGCTCAGACCCCACGGACCTGCCATGGAGGCTTCACAGCCCCTGTGTTTGGGGTGAGACCAGTGACCCAACATGTGTGCTCCCTGAGCTTGGCATTGCAGGGTCTGCTTTCTGCCCGCTTCCCAGCAGCACACTTTTGGCCTTTTCCTCAATTACTAACAGTTCACCCAGAAGATGGAGAGGGTGCTTATTCATAGCACTTTATTCTAGAAGCTCTAATGAAAGGGTCGAGGAAAAAGGAGATTGAACTGTGGCTGTCCATTTTGTGTCTCCATGACTCGTTTCAGCAGCGAAGGGGTAAAAAGTATTTTTCCTGAGGGGTAGACCTTTTAAAAAGAGTAATGGAGGTGGCGATGGGGGGGTGGTTTTGTTTGTTTTAATTTTTAGAAGTCTGACCAGTGAGCTGGGATTAGGGTGACTTCAAAACCGGTGGGTCTCCTAACTAGAAGATTAAGATCTACCCATAGCTCTAAAATCTTTTTTAACTAGTTGATAATAGCAACAGACGGGAAACAACCTGAATATCCTTCATTGAGAACTGGTTAAATAAATGAGATAGATAGCATCTTGATTCTCCATCCCTCTTGAAGAGTGCAGCCCGTCCCTGAGGGCCGCAGCCGACTGAGCTCCCGGACCCATCGCTACGTGCGAAGGAGTCTGGTGCCAGATAGCGTGCACGAAGTGATTCCCACTCTCTCTGTTTTTGATTTTGAGAAGAACAACTCACACTGGTGCTTGTGTATACTTAGAAGATTTCTGAAGAGGCACAATGAACAGCTCACAGTGGACACCTTCCAGGAAAGGTCTGGGATGGAGGAGAAACTTCCTTTCTATTGCTTGCCCTTTTCTTAGGTTGGATATCTATTTTTTTAAAACACGTGCATGTATTACTTTTGTCATTAAAAAACAATGAGGATTTTAAAAACAGCTACCCTTAAGCAGGTAGCTCATTGAGCCAGGTACCGTGGCCTCCCTGCCAGCATCCGGCCTGGGCCTGGGCCCCGGGCCCAGGAGAGAGAAGAAGTCACTGCAGCGCACATGCAGTGAAGTGAAGCATCTCTGGGGCGCGGCGGGCAGGATGCCCGTGGGTTTGCCGCCCAGACTCGAACGGCATTAAAGTCTGGGGCCTTCAAGAGGAGGCCTTGTAGAATAGATGTTCCCCCTTCCTGAACAGTTTGGAGATGTGGGGCTTGTGGCCCCCAAAAGGAAGTGTTCCACAGGGGACGAGTAACAACGGGACAACTTAGGGTTGAAGAAACGTTGATCAGTTTACACACGAGGGGGGAGGGGCACATCCAAAATCACGTTACTCAGGGGTCTGCCCTCTGAGCCGGTTTCGTCTTTCCTACTTCCGCTGTAGGAACTAACAGTTTTCTTTTTAGCTTCTGGGTGTTTAAAGGGGCTCTCCACATTCTGTCACCAGAGACCCTGCCTGGAGAGCCCCTTCGCCACACACAGCTCACATGCTGTTGGAATTCTCCGGACTCAAAGTCCAGTCTCCGTTCTGGGTACACATGGCCACCTCGTCCTCCTGAGCACTGGGTCCTTCATGTCCTTTGTCCAGAACCATTATATCTTTTATGAAGTGTAGCTTCCAGAATTGTATTTTATTTACTTTATTCCATTTATTTGTCGTTGACTCAGCTAATTATAATTGTATATTTATTACTATTAAGCCCCCAGGTGCTGAGTTAGGAGCTGGGGATGTTTGGGAATGGTGTCCAGAGCCTTGCTTCACCAGAGCTGCAGTGGGGCTTAGAATCAGTGCCTTCTGGGGATAGTGAGAGTGATCTCCCAGTTCTGGGCATAAGGTAGATGGAAGCCCACCCCTTTGTAGTTGAGGCCTGAGCAGACTTTCCTGCCTGCATCCCTTGGGTCTCCCAGAGTAAAGCCATCTCATCTGGTGGCATCCTGCAGTGGATCCACTTTAGATCGTCATTCTCCTGCTTAAATCAGTTTGAAAATCTGCACCCTGGGGACACTGCTCTTCTTCCTTCTCCAGAAGTACCAAGTAAGGTGTCCCTAAGGAGGAAGCCCACCCACCATTTACTCTCTTACCCAGAGAATTATCTGGCCCTCTCCTTTGCTCCCTGCTCCAATCTACTTCCCCTCCAATAACAAAGTCATCTCCCAAGCTGTTGGGTTTTAAAATTCGTAATAGGACATAATAAAAAATTACAAGAAGTAAATGTCAAGTTCTCAAACCACATAGCCTGGGCAAGGCAGAGTGATACAGTGGGGACACGGGGGCCACAGGCGGGGCCCACTGGTCACCTGCTGAGAAAGTCTCTTATCATGGGGGAGCCAGCGGTAGGGGGAGGAGGGAGAGGCTCAGCGTCCATATTTGTACAAGGGGGGGCAGTCCCCTCCAAAGACTTGCTGGGGTACAGAGATCAATTCAGTGGAAGGGCAGTACCGACAACGCAAGCCATCATTGCTCCCTACTGATTTTTTTTTTTAAGGAGAAGAAAGGAAAATCAGTGAAACTAGCAGCATTTATAGCTGGATGGTATGATTCTCTGAGTTTTTATTTCTATATTTTTTGTACATTTAAAAAAGTGTCTGTTTTGAACATTTATTGTTTCATAACCAGAAAAAGTAATCACTATTTTAAAACTACCACAGATTTTTAAAAGCACACGCTAGTGCTGACATCCCTTGATTCTCTTTTATCCATGTGCTCATTCACTCCCTCAAAAGTTTGAGATTTCTTAAGCCTAATTGTCTATCAGCAAAGTCCTCGAGCTGTCTGAGCCCCCCGAGTTACGCCTGTGGCCTGACTTCATCATACGCCCTCCTGGATCGTCTCACCTGGAAGCGAGAGTGGCCAGGCTGTAATTTGCAGCGTCCCTTCTAGACTTCCTAAATGTTCATTGCCACAAACAACCCAGAATTGTCAGTATTGTTTCTTGTTACCAATGCATTATGACTGAACTTAGTTTGTTTTTGTAGATGTGGGGCCCGGGGGGTGGGAGGGCAGCGTGTCTGACTATGCTAATCTCAACAGAGGCTTTGCCGTGTCCTTAATCTCACGGTACACTAAATCAGCCTTTTTGTAAAGGCAGGGTTTTCTAAGAGTAGAGAGGCTCTGTATTTGGAGCAGCCAGATTTATAAGAGTATGTGCGTATGCGTGTTCCTTCCATAGATCAAGAACTTGTCCATACTGTCTGGTACTCTTTAAAGGGACGAATGGTCAATATCCAAAGTGGATTAAGGGCAAAAGGTAACTTTAGTGAGACTAGTAAGAAGCCTTTTGGGTGTGCTATTTTGAACTTCTGTTGGAATTTTCCTGTGTTGGCAACCCTAGGTTAGGGTCACACACCCCCACAGTTCTAGGAGGACAGAGCCACAAATCAGAGACAAGAATTCTGAAATTCTTAATTCTCATAAGTACAATTTTTACTAAAATTTTTTTTAATTTAAAAAATAGAGGAAGATATTTTACTTCAGAAACACAAGTTCATTTAAGAAAAGCTTTAAAGACCAGTGTCCTATATTCAAAGAGGGGACTGAGTTGAAATTCAGCAAGGATGAGGAAAGAGAATTAAAAATCTGGCAATTTTTTAAAGCCTGTATTAGCTAGAATGGCAGCTTGAAAACTGATACGTCCTAGGTCTTAAAAAAATAAGAAAACATATTTTCAAATGTGAAGTGAGGTTTCTGAAACTGAAGGGTGATTGTTTTGCATTTAAAATCTATTTTTAATGTTCATATTTGTTCCTGTTTCAAATAATTGACACGTCTCTTCAGTTATGTTTACTCTTCTCAAAACAACATGGTTTTTTAAATTTTAAAATCATACTGATAAAATAAATGACCCATTTCATCTGAGCACTGCTGGATTTCTTTTTCATGATGAGCTATGGCTATATTCTATGTTATAAAGGGGACAAATTTTCCCACATTTCAAGTTGGCAAAACCCTGATGCAGGGTAGGGGATGCTAGGGCCAGCTTGGTGTGCTGGCATCTGTCCCCTGCGGGTAGGGGTCTCTTCATTAGCAGGCTTCCTTAGAACATTTAAACAGACTGTATTTACCCCAGTCTTAATTTACATGCATTTTGCGGGGGAACAAACTCTCTTAAAAGAGGTGAATCCACTTCAGCCGACTTTTCTCATTGGACAATTTCTCATTTGTTTCAGATAAAGTGATACTAATTACTATCCAGATAAATTTAGATAAATCCCATCTCTGTATCTTTTTTAGTTTAATATATTTGTAAAAACAGTACAAAGTAAAAGCATGAGTTTAAAAGCCATAAATAAAACAAATTATTACTCTGTTGAAAATGATACAATAATAAAATATGGTGGATTGGATAATAAGCTGGTATTGTGGGAAGTCGTGTGGCTCATGAAGAGGCACCTTAGCAATTTTGGGTTTTGCTTTGTATAAAGAGCTGGAGGTTTAGGTTCAAGTTCTGCTCCAGTGGGTGCACAGTTCTGTGTCCAGCACCTGCTGTGTGTGTGGTTGGTCCCTTGGTCACTGTGCTCTGCACAAGGTTGCGTACCTTTTGGTGACTGTGGAGCAGGAGTTTGAGGAATAAGCGGCTCTGCTTCTCGCTGTCTGTTCCTGCTCTGTCTAGGGTGAGGTCTGCCCCTCGGGGCTGCACCCGCGGAGGGTCAGTGGGGGAGGCCACTTTCTGTTGACGCATGTGCGCTCCCTGGGAGCTGACCTGTGGTCCCAGGTCCTGCTGGTGGGCTCTGGGGCTGAGGACTCTGTTTCCTGGTGGTGGTTCAGTCTGAAGGCTTGTTGTCCTGATTTGTTTTCTTAGCAAATTGCAGTTATAGTTCACGGGCCTGCCAAAGTGATGGGCAGCTTATGGATTAGATGGGGCTTCTGGAGTCAGCCGACCCGGTTTTAATCTGTCCCATCATAGCTTTGTGACCTTGGGCAAGCTACTTAACTTTTCTGAGTTTCAATTTCCTCATTTATAGATTGGAATAATAGTTCCTAGCTCATCTAATTTCTGTGAGGACTAAAACAATGAAAAGAATATAAGATCCCTATTAGGGAACTCTTAAAAACAAGCAGCGTGGCTGTGGTTGAGGATTACTGCTTCATGGACTCAGAGCCCCAGATCATGCAGGTTGGATGACACACCATTTGTTTACGACCTGAGATGACACCGTGGTCCTGTAGGGTCCACATGGCGGCAGAATGCTGGTGACTTAATCACGACTCACAGACGCTCTGGGAGCAGTTATGAGGATTCTGGTCTCTTCAGTGTGGTCATTGCGCACGGTGTGATCCGTGAACACACAGAATGCCCTAAGCCCGTGGGGGCAAAACTGGGCGGGGGGGGGGGTGACGGGGCAGGGGGCAGGGAGCAGATGCAAGACTCCAGTTTGCCTGTGGGAATTTTGCTATAAACTGTTCAGGATTTAGGGCATATTACTTGAAGACTTTTTTTAATGTAGGTTTTTCCTTATGTTCTGTTTTTTTCCCTTTATCTGTGGATTTTTAAATTTTGCCTTGTTCCTTTATTAGAAAAGCAAACAAGTATTTGCTGAATGAATGAAAAAATAAATTTAGATAAATGCAAGGAAGGGGGAAGAAAAGCAATATAAATTCTTCACCCAATTCTGCTGTATGATGTAGAAAATTTACAAAGTATTACCTGTACAAGACTTTTATATAGTGTTTTGCATTATTTTTTGATCATCATTTGGATCTTTGGAAACTGGCAATTATAAATTCTGAGCTCCGAGGATACCTCAAGATTCTTTAAACCTGTTCACTGCCTCCAGGCAAGAGAACAGCTTAACCAGGCCAGATCTATGATCGCCCTCCCCATCTTCAAGGCTTTCTGAGGCAGTGTCTTAACAGGGAAAATCAGCGGGAGCTCTCCGTATCATTTCAAAATAAGTGAAAACGTTGCCTGTGGACATTGAGCTGAAGAAAGGAAGCAGCAGTCAGGATTGCATTGAGGTTTTTCAGGATTGCTTTTGCCAAATGGTGGGTAATTTGCTAATCGTTTTAGACAGTTCTTTCACACATTTTAACACACGGTTAATGATCTTGTGACCAAGATAACTGGATCAGCCACATTTTCAAAATAAGCTAAATGTGTGTAAGTGAACCTTGCTCCTCTTGAACATTTTGTGTGAGTTCCATTTGTAGCCTAGTATTTTTTTTAAACTTGTATCTGATCGCATTAACTTTAAGGTTCATGCCATCTTGTCATACGTAGTACTAGTACTAAAAGGTCTTTCTGTTAAGGATCTTTTGTTGATTTTCTTTATTACATTTCTGTAGCCAGATCAAGTCAAATTCATGTTCACAAGTATGTGCAAGAAAATTAAGAACTGGTGCATGAAAAGATAGGAAAACAGTCCCAAATCCTAGCAGTATCAGAGCAAGCTTATGATCAGGCAAGTGCACTTACTCCTACATTTTTTTTTTTTTTTGCCTTCTTAGGGAGCGACATTTAAGAGGGTGTAAGAATATGCTTGTCAAAGTGGAATCTGAGTAATTTTTTTTTAAATGTCCCTTTATTTCCCTGTAGCTTGCTGATGACCGTATGGCTCTGGTGTCAGGCATTAGCTTAGATCCAGAAGCAGCAATCGGTGTCACAAAACGGTCACCTCCTAAATGGGTGGATGGAGTGGATGAAGTAAGTTGAATGTTAGTTTCATACTTCTTATTTCTTTAAGTAATTATGATGCCGACATTTGTTAAGATATCTGCCATAAAAACTGATTTGGCTACACTTGGAGGCATGTCCCTGGAAATCTTTTGCTTTGCTTTAGGTTTACTCAGTTCATACACCACAAGAAAGGGTGTGTGTGTTAGTGATCTTGGCGTTAGGAGCAACTACCTGGGTTATAGAGAGAAGTTGAAATGCTGTATAACGAGGAGTGGTATTTGGATTAAAAGTTGCTCACGCATCAGTGAGCCTACAAGTTGGCTGAAGCCTGAACTCTGTACTCGAGTGTAGCTAATTATCTAGGAGGCAGACAGATGCCTGGCAGGCATCAGTGGAATCCTGGTGATGTCATTTGTTTAGATACAGTATGATGTTGGCCGGATTAAACAGAAGATGAAGGAATTAGCCAGCCTTCATGACCAGCATTTAAACAGACCCACCCTGGATGACAGCAGTGAGCAAGAGCATGCCATTGAAATAACCACCCAAGAGATCACTCAGGTGAGGATGGAAATGGGTCCCCAGGTGGGCACGGGCGTTTCCCAGCCTTCTCATGACCCTCTCGAAAGCTATAACGTGGTACAGATTCTAAATCAGATCGCATTTCCCAACCCCAAGTTCACAAAGGGATGTGAGGCCCTGAGCTCCCCCAAGAAGCAGCATGTGTCTTAGTGAATGGGGACTGTTTTCTCTGTTGCTGGTAGATACCACCATGGACTGATTTTAAAATGTGTAACTTTTACTGTATACTAGTGCTTACAAATTATTCATATTATTCATGTTAAAAAATGGTCCTCATAATTGGAAAAGATTGGGAGCCGTTGCCCTAGACTTGAGTATATTAGTATCCTCGAGGAACTTAGTATCCTGGAAAAATTCCTTGTAAAATGTTCAATTTGAGTAATTTTTAAATAATATGACTAGTGTGTGAACTTTAGTGTTTTACATTTTTGTGTGTGTGTGTGTCTCCTGGATCTGATCACCAGTGGAGGGGCCAGGTGCTGTGGGAAAGCCCTGGGTGTTGGAATGTTCGAATCCTGGATCTTAGCAGGGTAACAACACCGTGGTTCTCTTCGAATCCCTCAGACTCTGGTGTTGTCATCTATAAAATGGGGACAGTACTACTAGTACCCGCCCCAAGGTGCTGATAAGGGATTAAATGAGACGATCACAACAGAGCAACCCGTGATGACGGAGCCTAAGAACGTGTGCCCTGCGCCCCGCCTCTGTTCACATCTGGTTCAGCCTTTCTGCAGGTGTAAAGGAGGCCTCTGATGACTTGGATCTGGCCCCCTTGCCCAGTGCCCGACTGTGTGCACAGAGCAGTTGATGTCTCTGGGCCCCGTGCGTGTGGAGGGCTGGCCCTCGGGGCTCCCTCCCGGCCCGCTGTGAGCCGTGGGCTTGTTCTCCCAGCTCTTCCACAGGTGCCAGCGAGCGGTGCAGGCTCTGCCCAGCCGGGCCCGCAGGGCCTGCTCCGAGCAGGAGGAGCGGCTCCTTCGCAACGTGGTGGCCTCCCTGGCCCAGGCTCTGCAGGAGCTGTCCACCAGCTTCCGGCGCGCACAGTCAGGCTACCTCAAACGTGAGTGTCACCGGGCTGACTTGAGGGATTTTGAGAGGACCACGGACCACTTTTTGTTTCCATCCTTCTTTTTTGCTGCTAGATCTCCGTTTCCTCCTCTCCCCTCCATCCTTACCCCTTGGGCACATTCGCACACCTTCTAGAGCAAACGGAAGCCCCGCCCCCACGTGAAATGCTGCCCAGACTGAGGCCAAGAACGGGCTGTGGGAATAGTTCCCAGGCAACAAAGCACAACTTACTCTGTGCCCAGCTTAAAGCACATTTATAAAACCTGTGGCTTTCCAGATGTTGGGTTGGGGGAAGCTGCTAACAGGTAGGTAGAATAAGTTGTAACACGGGAAGGCTTTATATTTGCATAACAACTGAAGTATTGGAGTGCCTGAAAACCTTTTCTGGGAGTAGTTGAACCACTGGCTGCTGGCTGCTGGCTGCTTGGCCCTAGTGACCCACTCAACCTACCTTTTCTTCCAGACAATGGGACGTCCGGTTTTGGCCACATCCGCATTCGAATTACCTCATAAGCTGGGTTTTCCTTTATTGCCATTGTAATCAATAATATCCCCACATACTCAAAAAAAAAAAAAAAAAAAGTCGTTCCCCCTCCCTCTGACAACTAGCGTATTTATATTTTAATTTCATTACTTCTAAAATTTGATTAGGGCCATTTGGAATTGTTACTGGAGATGCTTCTAGAGAGAAATATTGATTTTTAAAAAAATGTTTTATAACAGCAGTTAGATTAAATATTTCTGCCTCACTTAGAGATTCTCAGATGGTTTTAAGTGTCATTTTGTCACTCACTTGGCATCAAGTGAATTATACACATTTATAGCGTGATTTTTATCTTGAATAACCCCCAATGCTTGCATATTGTTATCTGTTTATAACCCTTTACTCTCCCCCCACCTCTGTTGGAGATAGGCTTCTTTTAAAGCTAAGAGTATCTCCATTTTGACTGTTGAGTTTTACTCTAGATTTCCCCTTTTTAATGGTGGAACAGTAACCAGGATGGTTTACATATTCGAGTAAAGTGAATTCCTATCTATGATAGGCATGAAGAATCGAGAGGAAAGATCCCAGCATTTTTTTGATACATCAGTACCACTAATGGATGATGGAGACGATAATACTCTTTATGATCGGGTACGTGAAGGGGCTGCAAGATTGACTGCTGTGCATTTGCGCTCCGTTCTGTTCCTTCTCTTCATAGACCTGTGTAAATTCTGTGCAATGCCAATGGGTCAGCGCTGCTTGACTTGTACATCCATCAAGTAGTTTTTGCAGCAGGTGGAAGAACAGTCATGGGGGCCATACTGTTTCTTCCTTTCTGTAGGCTGCAAGGAGGCCTTGTCATCTGCCTCCCGGAACCTTCGGGAAAGCAGTCTGCACGCCGCACGTTGGGAAGAACCCAGAGGAGCGCAGGGTTATTTCCAGTGGTTTTGCTGTTCAGCCCTGTGTAGCTGCAGACGGGGGTTCTCTTTGTGTCCCCTGCTTTGGCCCCTAGTGCTTTAGATCCTGCTTGTTTTAGGAATTTGGATCTTTCCTGTGAGGGAAAAATAAGTGCTTATGTGTTGTGTTTATGTGCTTTATAGAAGTATTTTCAGAATTCATTCTTTAAATGATATCTGCAGTGGCACACCATACCTCTCTGGTGGGGGGAGAAGAGAATCTAACCTACACATCCTGTACTTTCTGTTTTGCTAGGGTTTTACAGATGACCAGTTGGTGCTGGTGGAGCAGAACACACTGATGGTGGAGGAGAGGGAGCGGGAGATTCGCCAGATCGTGCAGTCCATTTCAGACCTGAATGAAATATTTAGGGATTTAGGAGCGATGATTGTGGAGCAGGTACGGGGTTTACCTTCCTCATCATTGAGTTTCCTGCTGTGACATCTGGTCCTTCTGGAGACTTTTGACTCGGCATCTGTGTCAGGAAACCAAATTTGACCCTACCCCCCACATACGTGTGTGTGTGTGGCTTGTACACGTGCATAGACGTGTGCGTGTGCTTGTACACGTGCGCAGGCGTGTGTGTGCTTGTACACGTGCGCAGGCGTGTGTGTGCAAGTCGTATGCGCATACTAATGTCATTCCCTATAAAATTACTGATAACCTTTTATTTTTTTAAGTAAAAAATAAATATCAGTAGAAGGTCTCATATTCCCTGCCCATACTCCAAGGACGCTCGTGGGACCACCCTACTTTGGGGGTCTGATGGGTTCTGACCCCACTCAGCCATGATTCTGGCAGTAGATAAGGTTTCCCTTCTAATTTTGGCAGGTTATTGTGTAAGGGCAACTGGAACCACTAGCTTTCAAGTAGAATTAAATTGTTTGTTCACTGTTACAATCTGATTAGGGTATTTTATTATCTTGCCAGCAGGGATTTGGGTCCTGATCCCCCTGCAACCAGCTGCACAATGGAGTGTTGAGGCCATGGAAGATCTAGTTACAGTAATTACTCCTGCGGTTCCCAAGGAACTGCTCTTGCTATCTCCTCTGATACAGCATGTTCCATTAAGAGCCCTGTTCCTCCACATAGCCTGGTGTTCCCTTCTTTCCGTTTGAACCGACAGATTAAACAATTAAAAACAAAATTCTCCTTGGGGCAAACGTGTAATTTTACATGGTGGATTGGAGCTCACCGTCTCTGCTCTGACCCGTGGAAACCCATGTTGACGTTTACAGACGTGATAGTCAATTTCCAGGCCGAATCATAACTGGGTCTAGCTTAACCAGCATTCTCTGTTTACTTGAATCCAAGTATTTAAGCAGCACATGGGCACAGAAGTCAGCCCTTCGCCGCTCAGAGCCTATTTCCACTGAACCGTATATTGCTTAAAACCCCAGGAAGTCTGAGTATGGCATATCTTAGAGTGGCTAGATCCAAAAAAGAAACCTCCATTTGTCAGTATTTATTTCTCATGAGTTAGACTTTATTGTAACTAACACAGCACTCTGCCATTGAGTGCCTAATACTGCTTGATGATGGATTCCAGAGCTTTCCGTGTTGTACCTTTCCAGCAGCGGTTAAGTAAAACAGATAATCCTGTGGATAATGATGTCTGCAGTTCCATGTTCCCAGTTGCGGTTGTTGGTCGTCTGTAACTGTCATTTCTTACTCAGGGTACAGTCCTTGATAGAATTGACTATAATGTTGAGCAGTCCTGTATCAAGACCGAAGATGGCCTGAAACAGCTTCACAAGGTAATGTCATGTGTTTCCGCAGCTGAGAGTTTGAGGAGCTGCCATCAGACGCCCGGGACTCAGAGGAGGGGCTCTCGCTGGCCAGGCGTGTGGGAGCATCCCGTGTCAGTGTAGCCAGCGTCAGCCACGGGGGCCTTGTCATCCTGCCGCAGGGAGTGACGCCAGGGGCGCTTGGCACTTGGATCTGAAATTGCTGAGAAGTCCCTTCTGTGACAGGAAATTATAAAGGAATTGGGCATTTCTTCCTTCCATAAATTATTTTCAGTCTTTGAATCTTCTTGTTTTGGGAAGTCAAGGGAATGGGTGTTTGCTAGATGTGTGTTGAACATTCTGTCTACTTGTTGTTGCGCTGACTCAGGTCTCTCTTGCTGTGACACATTTCTGATGAATTGCTGGTGGAGGATCATTTTGGAGCAGATAAAAATCTCATTTTCCCTTTTAATTACCACAGTATATCTGTGTGCTACCTTGGGAAAAGAATAGTTTGTTGAAGTGAGAGTAGCTCTCTTACTCTTCGCTAATAAGGTAGCTATTTCCGGAATATCTTTCGTGATACTTGTTAAAAATAACCGGGAAGCATCTTAGAAATCTTGTCATCAGTGATGAGACACATACATACGCTGCCGAGTCGATCTCGCATATAATTGGGTGCATGTTTTCTTTAAAAGGAATGCTAATACTTTGCAAATAAAATAAATTCTATCCATTTCCTTGTAGCTTTGAGACCCTGTGATATTTGTAGCCATATAATGAGTGGTTTTTTTTTTTTTGTTTTTTTTTCTACAGTCCATGAATGGACTGCTCTGTCGCTTTTCTGAAGCCAGTTGCTCTCTGTGGCAGGGGTGGCCCCGTCTGACAGTGATGTCAGGTTTACAGAAAGGGAGACCTACCGAGGTCTGACCAGAAACCCTTCCCTCTCCCTTCTGTGTGCTCGCTGCCGTAGCAGGGCATGGATGAGACTCCAACACATGGTGGAAGGAAAAGGCCTGCCTCGGGTAGGCAGAGGGCTTCTTGAGCATTTAGATTCATTTTGCTGCCAAGCCTTGTGTATGAGAAGAGTGAGAACTAACTTGAGTTTCCCACTCTATAATACCCAGTTTCTGATATGCTGTTGAATTATGCATTGGTTTTGAAGTTTCTTGAATAAAAACTAGTGAAACATGTTTTGCAATAAAGCACAGATAAAGGGCAGAGCTTTCTCTGCGGGAGTGTACAAATCTAGTGGGAACTAGAAATTTTGTTTTAGGTTCTACTTTATAAATCATCTTGAGAGGCTTTAAAGTATATCATTTAGTGTTGGCTTCCCTGGTGTTCTGGGTTCCTTATTAGAAAAGTAAGCATGCTCCTTCTTATCTCTCAAGTCACATTGCTGTCAGTGGCGTGGCTGGCCGTTTCCTTGGCAGTCACCTCATCCGAGGAAGACTGAGCTTTGGGAGCGGCTTCACACGGGCCGGACTCTCAAGACGGGTTAGCCTGTCTGTCCTGATGTTTCCTCCTGGTTGATGAGTGGCTCCCAGTGGGTGTGTAGGCTCACTTCGGAAACAAAACTACCAGTCAGAAGGTTGGTGGGGACCACGGAAGTAAAACGGAAGAGCTTGGATGTTCTTAGACGTTCCCATCAAGCTGTGTCCTTCGTGTCCTTCCCTGTGAAAGCACCACCTGGGGAAGGACGGGGCACGCTGTCCCTGGACGTGGTGAGCGACACCCTCAAGACTCCCTCCTTGTCCACTCTCCTGTCTCTGGTCAGTCTCCGGGAGCCCAGGTGGGGCATTTTGCGTCTGTGCACGGCAGGGGTGTGACTGAGGGCGTGCCCCCCTCCCCCAGGCCCGCCGGGACCTCCAGGCTGATGTTTGCAGGTGAGGAGTCCAGTGGGTGCTGAGCTCTGAAAGCTCCTGTCTGTCGTGGCAGCAGAAGCACAGCGAGACATGATCTCAGGGAGGTTCTTTCTGCACTTGAGACCTGTGGGGCACGCTTTCCCATTCCTCTGTCAGAGGAGGAGTGTGTTCTTGTTCCCAGCATCAGGGCAGGCAGAAAATACCACTCCGGGGCGCCGTCAGTTCCCTACACTCTGGCGGGGGTAACCTTAGCCCGTTGTTTGAGGTCATCGTGAAGGAGGTATGCGTTCATCCGAACAACTGTGTCCAGAAACGAGAGGCTCTCCTTCAAAGAGCGGTTCATCACAGTCAGTGGAAGGAGGAGGAGAAGCAAGTCCACCTGGTGCTGAGGCAGAGTCTTGGACTCCTCCTACCAACCTTAGTCTTAGTGGTGGGTCCCGGCCCTGCGCCTCTCTGCGTCCAGGATAACTAGGTAACGAGGTAGCTCCAGCATCATGGAGGTCGTCCACGCGCGGTGATTAAATTTGCTTGAATTGGTGGAAGGGATTATAATGATGTGATGTGGCCTGTAGCAGAGAGACCAGTCGTGCACGTAGAACTGCAAGCCCAGGACTGGAAACAAGCAAGGCTTGATTTTGGATTTTTGGGAAAATGACGGCCTTTTTCCCCTCTTTCTGTAGGCAGAGCAGTATCAAAAGAAGAATCGGAAGATGCTTGTGATTTTAATATTATTTGTCATCATCATTGTCCTCATTGTTGTCCTCATCGGCGTGAAGTCTCGCTAGGCGTCCATGGGGCTGCGTGTGCCGCCCGCGTGGACTCCCGGCGCCAGGGTCTCGGCTGCCATGCGGGCACAGCAGAAGCGCGGGCTGTGGACCGAGGACCGCGTGGGGGCAGCGAGCGCTGGCCTGGACTCCTCGTTGCAGTCGTGCTCAAGCAGAGGGAATGGGCTTCTGGTTTTCCTTCATTGTCAAGAATTTAAGGACCTTTGATACCACTGCAGAATAGAGATTGAGCTGTGTCATCAGTTATAATATCTATTTTTTTTAGAAAGAGAAAATGAGTTGAATGTTTACAGGCACCCCGCAAGCTGGTCGATACTGTACATGCATATGCTGTTTTTTTAGCTTCATGTCGGAGCGGCATGTTAAAATACTTTTTGGAAAAAGTTTTTAAAAACCATCTGGTTTTTAAGAAATTTGGTACCAAAAATTTATGAGTAGAGGCAAAAATGCCTCTTCATCTTTCTCTGTATATTTTCCAGTTGAAAACAAACAGAGAAGTCCTTTAAGAATTTATAATCCGTTCCCCATTAACTTAATTTAGCTTTTCCATCACTGTTAATGATCAGAGTAACAAAGTGTGAAAAATAAGAAACCATCATTGATGTTAATTAACACATTTAGATGGGCCAGTTAAAACAGCTTCATAAGTTTAAATTAATTGTAAATGGACTATTCCTCATCTAGAATCTGTGCCCTGCATTTTCTACTGTAAACCAAAAGGGGTTGTTAACAAAACCACCTAAACTTAAAAGTTGGTGATTTGAACCGACCTCACATGAAAACATGCAAATGGAAGATGGGCAGTGTCATGAAAGTCACCAGAACCAGCCAGTGTGTCCCTGTGCTCGTCCCCAGCTGTCCTTGCTCAATCCATTACTTACATACTAACCACATAATGGCCTGTTCAAACCAGACACCATTTAATGAACTGTGAATTTACACACAGGCCATTCTAAATGGGTCACCCCATTTAGGATTAGTGGGTCTCAAATTATTAACCAAACATCACTCCGTTTCAAAGTAAAATATTCCACCAGTGGTATGATTTATCGGCTCTTCCACTGCTGCTTAACAGGCCCAGAAAGTAGGCATGTTCCCGCAGATTGTGAAAATCTGGATTAGGAAATCCCTCATTTCTGTGAGCATGAATCAGATCGCCAAAGCAGGACTTTGCCGTTTACTTACCTATTATCAATATGGTGCTCGAATATATTCCTGGAACTGTAGAATAATGTGGAAAGTGATGGTAACTTTGAAAGCTGAAATTCATGTTTTATTGGGTCTTGAGACACCGGTATCTTTTTAATGGTCTTTGTATAATTTTCGATGGCTTTTCCATTGTTTTTTACCTCTCCTAAAAAGTTTGAGAAGAGCATGACTTCATTAAATGTGCTGTTTTATTTGGATCAGTCGCATAAAATGTCTCTTTAGAATTGACTTTAAAGTTGTTTCCAGAAACTTAAACTCAAGTCCAGAGGTTCAGGTCATCCAAACAGATCATGGTCTTAGAACCCACGCCCCAGCCTTCCCTTCCCAAGTCATTTGTGACTCCAGGCGGCCACTGGTTTTCTTATTACGGATGTGACTAATAGAATGATCTAGACGTGCCCCTGGCATTTCAGGAAATTTCATGGTATTCCCTGACAAACAATTATTTATTAGGAAAAAAGGTCGGCCAATCCGAATCCACCACCTCGATCGCCCCTGAAATGTGGGGCTTCTACAGATCTTGCAAATAGCTCTAGGCCTTCTCTACTCACAGCAGATTTGAATCCAGTGGCAGAGTCGAGGTGTTCCCTGAGACCAACTGCTCCTAGGAGCTGGGCTGTGCACGTCCGAGCTCTTCCCTCCCTGACGGTCTACAGTGGCAGTACTGGATCCCTGGTGAAGCTTTTAAAGTGCTCAGTCTTACCCTTGAAGGAAAGTGACCCTTTAAGAAAGGATCACCCAAAAAAAAGAAAAAAAAGGAAGGTATCACCATTTATTTATATTTATTTTCAGTTAATAGGGGTGATTGGGGTCGGTTTTTGCTCCCCACCCCCTAACCCCATTTGGGTAAAATAGTAGATCTAAATAGACGTGAAGGCTCTCGAGCGGTCTGAAGCCGGCGCGGTGCCAGTGGAAGCTCCAGCCGTCTGCTGCCGTGACCTCGTCCCACAGCGGGAAGTGGCCCCAGAGCCTGGGCACCGACTTGCCCGGCTCCTGCAAACACTGTATTTTTCTTTTGAGCCCTTATCAGGGAAAGATCAGCAGCCTTGGGGGAAGTAAGAGAAAAGTGGTGATGGAGTACTGGTACCTCAGGGTCATTCTTCCCCTGGGAAGGAGACGGGCTCCTTTTCCTGTGGACAGCCATTGCTGTCCCTCTCTGTCGGGCTCTGGGGGCAGTGCTCGCCAGCCCAGTCTCTCCCCTCACCTGGGATGCGAGCAGAGAAGAGGGCCGGTAGGGAAAGCTGCTTCTGGGCACCCCTGGGCTCAGCCACTGGACACCTGCCCCCTTCAGCGTGTCCTCGGCTGGCTCCTTGGATGGGACTGGAGAGCAGAGAAGTCCGTGTTTACCGTCAGGTCTCCAAAGCTCCTGATCTTTCCCGAGATTGTAACTGAAATCTACTGTCTCTTGTTGTATTAATTTGGGGGTGGGGGGTGCTGGCTTCGCCATGGGCGTGAAGCAGTGTATGACTCTAATTTAACGGATTTACCGCTTTCTCTGCTAATTGAGAGAGCATTATTTATTTGTTTTGACACAAGTGCTTTCAGTGTTTTATCCTAGCTAATGGCTTCTTAAAGGTAATAAAACCCTTCCAACCTAATTGGTCAGATAAGACTTTTTTTCTTGTGTGCTTAAATAAAGCAATTAGTGAAGCGCTTCTATCCAAAATGACTTTTTTTTGTCCTTTTTTAAAACTAATTTACTGTTACTGGAAACTTTTTGTACAATAAAGCAATCATGCGGATTAAAGAACATCCTGCAATCCTAGTATTAATTTTAACAATGGGGCTCGTGTTTTCTTCAAATGCATCTGTGTTACGGGAGGGCCTGGTCCATTCTGTGATCGTTTGGGCCAATGACTATTTGTTTTGTGTCTGAGGCCTTGCCTCAGTGTCTGAAAGTCCATCCATCTGCCTAATGGTTGCTCGCAGAGGGACCAATCTGTCTGCTATCCAATATACAAAAGGGAAACTGCCGAAAAGGCAGACAATTATTTTTCTTATGAAAATGTATGCTTCATATACATACCCAGAAGCATTCGGAGATCTTCAAATAAAATTTAGTCTGTGTGCCTTGCTGAGAAGTCCTACTTACAGCCAGGCTCCGGGAGACTTGCATTTCTAAGTGACTTTGGATGTTTCTTGTTCTATTACACTGAACACTTCAGGAATAGTCTTTGCCAGCCGAACTCAGAGCCGGGACCATATTTACACCTTGAATGTGCCCATGTCCGGTCTCCTCCTCAAAGGCCGGGGTGGGTTCCTGTCACCCAAACGTTACCTTTCACGTCATCCAGGCATGATGGGGTCTGTCTTCGAGTCTACTTACTACATGGGAGCGGACCTTCCCAGGAGTCCCCTTGGCAAGCCAGGCATTTCATCCTGTGATGCGCCTGTTGCTCAGGGCAATTATTTACCTTTGGACCCACTTGATGAACCACACAGAGGGAGCGACCTTCCCTTGTGCTTGCTCCTTGTTTTCTGGCTAGAAATTCTGTCTCCCCAGCTTGTTCAAAAGCCACTGGCTGTCCAAGCATCAAACCCACCCCTCAAAGGATAGACATTTGCCGCAGGCTTCGAGAACATTCTGACCAGCGATAACGAAGAAACCCACCACCCCGGATGGGACAGCTGTGTAAGTGGCAACGCGTGTGAAGGGACTGTAGGCTCTGCAGGGGGTCTGTGCCTCCTGAGTGGTCAGTCATGGTTCAGGTTTCCAACTGGATATTTGGTGGCTCCCTTTTGAGATGGCGCCGCAGGTGTGTGCAGGTAGAATCAGACACGTTGCTGTGGAGCAGAGCGCTACGCAGGCTCAGTCCTGGCCCTCGGGTGCGACCGGCCTGGAGGCACAGGAGCGTGGGCCGCGGCGTGGTTCCTCTTGAAGGCCCGCACTGATGGAGGACGACGGGCTGCATAGAGATTTGCCCTGCTGAATTTAGTGCACCTCCTTTAAGAGCTCTGATCATCACCCAGAATGTGAGCCACGTATAATTCTTCCTGGTCTCTCCTCGCCACAGCAAAACGGCTCATTTAGCCTGGCGTAATTTGTGGGTACATTTAGTAGGATGGCGTGTTATTCTAACATGCGGGCTTAATTTTGGTCATCAGGCTCCCTTATTCTAGTCAAAACCTGTGGGGACCAGATGGAGAGGTCTGGGTAGTGTCTTCACAGGAGGGCTGTCTGATCGTCGGGTACTGGAAGGACAGGTTAGGGCTGCAGGGGGACTACTTCACCCATTAGTTACCATGAGTTCCCGGTGCCTCCTAGGACTCGGGGTGGCAAACTTGCTTCATTTGATCGTGGCTACAAGTGAAACTTAGCAGTGTGTGTACATAGAAATGTGGGCTTCGGATTGTAGATCTCTGTGTGCATGTGTTGGCCCTTAGCAACTCCTCTAATTTTCTCTCTGCAGATTCCCTTGACCACCCAGCTGCCACCTCTGACCTTGTTGCCGGATGTTTACGTTTCGTTTTGTTTTGCAGTTGAGGGCAGTGGTGGGTATTGGGGTGAACTAATGTGGATGCTGGGTGAGAGAGACTTCCAGCTCGTCTGAGAGCGTGCCAGACTTGGGACTCGGAGTTAGACAGCGGGCATCAGCTGGGTGCCCTGCGCGCCCCGACTCCACACCACCCTGCAGGTCATCCTACCCGTCTCTGGCCAGGCCTCCTTCCCACACAAAGGGACATTCCACGGAGTCAAATGGCAGAGACTTTTGCACAATTATCTGGTCAATTGAGGCAAAAGAAAATAATCATTTGTCCAATTGTCCAAATTAGCTCTCTGGACTGTCCTGAATGCTCAGGATAATTGTGTGGGCCTCCACTTCAGCTCCATAATCTGGCTAAAATGGACCATTTACATGAGACTCCATTCAGTACAACGTACATTTAAATTAGACTTGGTGAAAGTAGACCACTGGGTTTAGTGTTTTCTGTTTGTCAACTATTATTCTAAAATTGCTTTTAGCTAATCATCCCAATTCTGCCATTAGTAATCACTATTTCTCCCGTTTTGTAGATGTGTGGAGGCAAAAGGGGCTCTGGCTTGCATCATTTGGTGTCTCAGGGAGGAAGTGCTGAGGGGAATCACTGACTCGGGACCCCCTAACAGACCTCCATTTCCATCGCCGCTTGGGCAGAGAGACCACCCCCCCCCTTTCCCGGACGGGGAAACGGAGACCCTCTGGAGGGCTCACTGGGGTCACACAACCAGTATAAACCCGGGGCTAGAGCTAGAATCTTCAACTTCTTAATTTCCAGACCAGTACTATTGCTGCTTATGCCATTTTAATTGTTCATTTCTTTCCATAAAATTAAATGACCTTCTTCCAGAAAGATTTAATGGTCAAGATGGGATGTGGTAAAGGCTCCTCAAGGATTTTTTCCTTATTACGAAGATGAGACCAGACTGAGGCCGGGAGAGATTTGCAAACAGCGGCATGTCATTATCCCTAGTTCAGTTTTTCGTGTAATTGGTGTGAAGAGATTGCTGCTGACTAATCCCGCCACCGGACAGAAAGCAATGACTCTTCGGTGACATGACGCGGCACACGGACATGTGTATGGGTGGCTGTTTATGGAAGGTATATATGTATACCCAGAGCGATTCCCAAGATGGAGAATGTCATTTTAAAGTTGTAAATAATAAAAAATAGGTTGGAGCAAAACTGATTTTACAATTGCCTGAGAATGTAGCACTTCATTTCCACACTATGCGATGGCTAGAAATTGATTTTTTTTTTAAATCCAATTAAGCCTCAAGGTTGGTTATCCATTTAAAAGGTCGGCTGAGTTAAACAATGACAGTACCTTCAGTTCATGCTAATAATTAAATTTACACAGAACTCGAGCACTTCCATCGTGCCTCGCGGAGGCGGACGTCGTGTGTGTGTGTGTGTGTGTGTGTGTGTGTGTGTCTGTGTGTGTGTGTGTGTGTCTGTGTGTGTGTCTGTGTTGCACAAAAATGCGCCCCGGAAGTCCCCAGCGGGGGTGCCCGCACGCCAGCCGACCGTGACCCCTGCCCAGGGCAGCCCCCAGCCCGGCCGTGCTCCTTCCCTGCGGGTTCCCACAGCCCGCCCTGGAGAGCCCTGGTCCCCACTCACCTCCCATCCTCCCCACCCTCCAGCCCTGGGAGCCTTGGGGGACGGAAAGTAACCTCATTTAAAGAGAAAAAAGAGGGGGGTCTTGGTGTGTGTGTGTGTGTGTATGTACCCTTGGTGTTTGCACGGAACTCCTCGGTTTCACGTGCTGCCGAGTTTATAACGTGGTGAATAAATCATGTTTTGAAAATAGTCCTCTAAAAAAAAAAAGTCCTTTATGGTTCGTATTGACTCTGTGTTCCCAACGTGTTAAGAAAAAGACTTCCAAATGTCTTTTTATGGTTCTCATAGGTGATGTTTAAGCATTTGATTTTACGAAGATGTTAGGAGAACCGGGAACCCGATTGGAATGCTTTTTATTCTGTTTGGGTTATAATGTCACTCCAGTTTTGTAAATCACTGAGCAGGGATAGTGATCTTATTTCAAATCTAGCATTTTAACCTGCATTGTAATGTAAGTAAGGTCACTCCAATTCAGTACTTTCTATCCATAACTATGAACCAGCCTGAAAGATGGAACCTTACAGATTTAGTGGGGGGGGGGGGATTATATATATTGAATTTCCCTCTCAGGGCCCTTAAGAAAATCTAACAATTCCCGCTTAGCGTTTTGTACCCCCACCCTTTCCTCTCGCAGCTCAGCTGCCAAAAGCCTCTGCAACAGATTTGTGATTCTTTTTTACTTTTGAAAAAATCCGCATTTAGATAATGCAGACAGATGTGTGGCTTTACACGAGGGTGTTTCTGGAGGAAAGAATGTGACTCGGGTTTTTGAAGACCGACTTCTTTTTGATGCACTGGAGAAGCAGACTATTTACGAGGATCCTGTAAGTGAAGGTTTTCCTAAAGAAACTTGATCCAAGTAAACATTTACACCCTTCTTCTGCTTTCCTATACACCTTCATTTCCATAAGCGGAGTTGCCTCAAGGAACGTGGAACCACCTTTGGTGGGTTAATTACCTCTCTCTCTCTTCCTTCCTTCCCTCAGTCACCCCCATCCCAAGTCTCCAGATCTTCCACATTGCCCTTGAAAACTTCTGCAGCTACAGAAGTAATTTTGCTGGTGCTCAGAAGTAAATAAGAATTTGGTCCCCGAGACAGGAGGGTTATTACTGTCCGACAAGGTGGGCTTCCTGGGAAGATAATTTAGGCTGCTAGAACAGCAGGGGACTGCCCAGAGCAACTAGCTCAGCCCCTCATTTTATCGAAAAGTCCTAAAAACCGATGTGGGAAGGAACGCTTTTTGTTGTTAATAAGTGGTTCCTCCAGTACATTTTTATTAACACCGTTCTCTCATCGTGCCAATATCAGAAGGTAAAAAGCGCTAGAGATGAAATCACAGAATGTGCTTTTCAAGCAAAGTGCAAAAGATTATATGCAATATGCTGTTTTTTGTATAGATCTGTGAGTGTGCATAAACGTAGTTTTTAAAAAAGAAACAGGAAAGATAAACCAAAACCTGATAAAGATGGCTACCTCCAGGGGTGAGTGGAAAAGGAGCGGAAGGGACAGGGGACGCCTTTGAGCATTCCTTCCTGCAGTGTCAACTTTTGAGCCACATAAATGTACGTATTCAAAAAAGAAAATGTAAAAAAAAAAAGAAAGAAAGAAAGAAAGAAAACCGCAAGCCCTTCGGTACAAACAGAAACATAGGAATCTAGCTAGGCATCAGACGGACAGACCGGACAAAAGCCGAGTAAATGTTGAGCGTATCGGTGGGACCGCTCCAAGAACAAGAAGAACGAACGGACTCTGGAGCTCGAGGGCGTGGGTTTGGGGTTGGCAGTGGAGGCTGTCGGGCGTGCTGTGGGAAAGACCGGCCAAGGACCCACAGAAGGGTGACTGGGAACTCGGGTTCCCACTGTGAGAAAAGGAAGAACCACCATGGGTTAGGGCATGTGAAGAAGAGCCCGGCAACACGGGCTGCGACTCCGAGGAATCCGTGTGCACTCACGATATTCCTCGAAAAGGATCAGAAACAGCCTGAGTGCACGCCACACGCAGGACTGGATTTCCAGATGGAAATCTAAACAGCCATGCCCCCGACCGCAGGGAGACCAGGGCTCCTGGGAGACCCGGCTGACTCTTGATTTGGGGCAAGGAAGGAGCAGAGTGAGCCTGGGGACCATCTTAATGTTCCAAGGAGGACAGCAGTCCTCAGAGACCGATAGGAACATGTGAGAAAAGACACGGGCGCCCGCCTGATGGGGCCCTGGCTGGCCCGAGGGGGGCCAGTGACTGCGAAAGAGCCAAACACAGGGACAGCACTGGGCCAAGGCCAGCCCCGGAGCCCGCGGCCACCGCCCGCTGTGACATGGGCCCGTTTTGGGGTTAATCCTCCGCTGCCACCATCGTGAAATTCTCTCTTGAAAACGAGGCTCGGCGCTTTCCTTTTTGCCCCAGACCCCACAGGTTATGTGAGTGCGTCCTGGCGCCGAGGGGAGGCAGGGAGGTCTCTACTCAGGACTTCAGGTGGTTGAACGGATGATCCAGGTAGAAAATGACCCTGTTGCAAAAGCAGTATTTGATTCAGGCAGAGGTCATCACTGGCTATGAAACTTCGGGGGAGAGGTCAGGAGACAGAACTCTCTCGTGGCCTCTGAGTCTCCGTGCATTTTAAAGAGGAGACTGAGCTGAATGCCATTAATTATGAAAAGGGAAACGGCCCTTTGCTGTGAAGAGATCGGGCCCACCCCGCCTGAACCAAATAGCCCACCTTGGCCAGTTAACACAAGACACACGGGTTCTGTGGCTCCTGGTGAGGTACGGTGGCAAACACAATGTGTTTAACCCAAATCTAATCATAAGGAAACAATCCAACAAATCCAGACTGCGGGACCTTCTACGCCACATGCAGTGTCAGGAAGGACAAAGGCAGGGATTGTTCTGAATTCAAGGAGACCAAAGAGAATTGACAACCAAGTGGAACGCCTGGTCCTTATTTAGATTCTGGATTTTTAAAAGGCAATGAAAGACATTTTGGGGACAATCAAACAAGTTTCAATGTGGACTGTGTATTCGATAATAGTATTGTTTCGATGTTAATTTTCCATGGGTATGATCAGGATATTCTTGTGATTTTGTGGGCTAGTGTCCTAAGAGATAGATAGATACACAGTGAGGTATTTAAGGTTAAAGTGTATGTAACTAACTTTAAAGTGCAGGAAAAAAAATATATGGACACACACACAGACACATCTGAGCTAGGTAAAGGGTATATGAGTGTTCATTATAGTGGTTTTTCAACATTTCCGTAAGTTAATGCATTTTTCAAAGAAGCTTCTAGAGAAATGTGATTTTCATGGCAACCGGTTCCTTTTCAACCCTTCAGGGAACATTTAGCCCGAATCTTCTGGGTGGCATGCCTGATGCAATTCACAAAGTGTAACCGAGGCACCCCCCCAATGCGCAGGCGAGGGAAGGCGCAGATACCCCCAAGCACAGGCCTCGTCCGGGGAGGTCATGCAGATGTCTCACCTGCCTGTTCGCTGGGGGCTCACCTCCAGGCCAGCTGCTCTGTGGAGGGAGGTCATGGAGCTGAGCCTGCCTCCGCCCCCTCAGGGCAGATGCAGTGGCAGATCACCGTCCACCAGGAATGAACCCTACCTCGATCTCACGTTAGTCCTGATGGAGGCCCTTCCACTGGTTTTGTGACCCACAAGGTCAAGTTCAAACTCCGTGGCTCAGCGTACGTCTCATGCACACTTTTATGTGTGCACGTGAGCTTGCCACCAGTCCAAATGGACTATGCCCTTTAGTATTATGAGCCCTTGCGTGGACAACTCCCTTATCAGGGATCAGACTGCCTGGGACGCCGGGACTTGTCCTTGGATAGCTCAATCCAAGCTCAGTCTTCTCCCAGGGACTGGCTTGCTGAGTTTTACTGCTGTATGTCCTCCCACGGCCAATGTATCCCCAAAAGCTGGACCTGGCCTGGAGCTCTTAGAAACTGATATTCAACAAATATATATTGAATAAAGGAATGAGTGAAAATCCCAGAAAGAAGCAGCAAGTGCTCCAAGGGAATGAGTGTTTCTCACAACAGAATAATGGAATCTGAGAATCTCAAGGCAATCAGTCTAATAAGCAGAGAGTAGAGGAGATGTTTCTCCTGGCACGAAATTAATATATAAATACACACTCCATACACCCAGGGCCGTCTTACACGATATGATCTCAGAAATGTGTTCAAGAATGTGAACTGTACCAAAAGCTTCCTAATAAGTCCTGGGGACTTCATTCTGATTCCTTCCAGTTTTTAAAGCCTTGTTCTTCAACTGCTAAGTCTGAACGTCCGGTTGAATTCAGAGTGAGTCGCACCTCATCAAAAACAGAAGTTACTTCTCGGATTGCGCGAAAGATCTGGTAAGTTGTTTTAAATTTTCATTTTTTTTTAAAGAAAATTAAATTGAGGTGGATTTTTCATTGATAGTGAAATATATACTAAGCTGTGGATTAATACCTTCTTAAAAATTTATCTAAACAGAGTGCTTGCCTGTCTTATTTATGTTGAGGTCTCTAAAGTCTGCAGTGCAAAGGGGAAAGTACTTTCCTGGAATATATTTGTATCTGTCACAAGCTACATCTTGAGGAAATTGGCAGGCATTTGAAATCGAATAACTCCTTAGCGTTCTGTTTAGTTTGGATTTCTTCGACTCGGGAGCGGAGGGGGGAAGGGGGTGCTTAGAACTAAAATCAGGATAATCTGCTTTTAACAAGCATCTAACATTTTCCTTTGCTTTGTGTATCATAAGTGTTCGATAAATTCTGGTCGAACTGAGTCATCTCGTTCATCCTTCCTTAGGGTCATGGGGGTTATTCGGTCTATTACATATGGAAGAGTTCTGAAAGGAAAGAATCTCCAGAATGATCTCTCTACCAACCGTTTCTCTCCCCACTCCAACTCCCTGTACTCAAAACTGCCAGGCCCGGCTCGCTAAAATGTGTCTTGGATCCTCCCTCAGCAAGCACAAGTCTGTGGAGTGAATCCCCGGTTTGCGGTCTCCCACAGCCCACTCCTTGCCTGTTCTCTGGGACCCTGGGTTCTTGCCCACAGGATGCAGAGCCCTGTGGACACTCTGGGTTTCTGCTCTCCTCCCCAGCTTCTCCCCGCCGAATGCCTTCCCCTGCCCTGTGGGTGTGGGGAAGTCCTCCTTTCACCGGGCAGGGCAACCCTCCGAGAAGATCCCCCATGGCCCCCCCCCCCCCACTGCTGGAGTGCCCTGTGCCTGTCTGCAGCGTATTTGCAAACAGAAGAAAGAGTGATAGATCTTCATACATGCTCTTCGTACCCTTTACAAATGTGTGAAAACATTCAGCTGCTGTAAAAATCTTTTGAGGAAAATAAGATCTAATTAGCGTCGACTTTCATGTTGGGAAAGCTGTGGGTTTTCGAAGGAATTCCTTTCACTCATTCAACGACTGTTTTTTTGGTACCTGCTCTGTGTTAGGCCCTGCAGAAGAAAGGGGATATGAGCCCTGCCTTCAGAATGCTGAAGCTCTCTGGCCCAGGGGGATGTTGTCGAGCACCCACCCTGCACCAGGGACCAGGGCTCAGAACCAACTACCCTGCACCAGGGACCGGGGCTCAGAACCGACAGGGAGACACAGAAGAGTGGCCAGGGAAGACGAAGCTGCCACTCGTGGGTGGGTTGCAAATCAGGGAGTGGGGGAGACGTGCTAGGAAATCAGTGGCTTTGCAAAAGCCTCGGATGCTGTGCTTGGGAGTTGGCGCTGCTATTTTTTTAAGGCTGAGAATGAAAAAGAAACTCAAAATGAGAAGGATGGCACATGGAAGTAGCTAGAGGTAACAGAGGGGAGTACCAACAGGCCCTTGAGCAATCAGGATGTGGGCAGGATCTGTATTTTTAAATGAGTCCTGGTGGGGCTTCCTCAACTGGGTCACGGCTCCCTGAACCGGGCATCTGAGTTACGGCAGGAGCCAGGACCCTCGCCAAGGGCACACCCGCCGTCCACCAGGTGCGCCCTCCGCCCTCACCCAGGGCCCCTCCACCCACCACATGCCCCCAACACCCTCCAGGTGCCCTTCTCGACTAGCCTTCCCTCCTCAGTGGCAGGTGGCTCAGGTGCTGCCCCCTCCTCTTCGCTCTTTGTCTCCGCCCCTCTCCCCAGGCAGGCCGGGAGGCTGCAGGGGGCAGCTTGCTCAGACTGCTGCCAGATGACCCTTCCTGCAAAGGGGTGGCCGGGGACAGGGCCCTCCACCGGACAGGGCCCTCCACCAGACGAGGCGATGCCCGAGTTTCTAATTGGCCATCCCAGAAGCAGTAACCTGGGTAGAAACCCACATCTTGACACCTGACTCACATCCAGGACAGTGCCTGCAAAATAGTGGGGACCCGCTCAGTGGCAGAGAACCCATTAAATGAGGAGGAAGGAACTGTGGACACTGCCCAGCATGCCAGGCAGCCGGGCCTCGTCTAAGTCAGGAGCTGGGACGGATCCAGGCATCACCAAGCCCATCCACACCTGACAGGCGACTGGGGGTGTGGTGAGGGCACATCCTGCCAGCGCAGGGGTCACCCAGGACCACCGCAGGAAGCTGGGCCTGCTTGGGGCTCATGCACACGGTGGTCTGGTGGGAGCTGCTGGGTGGGACTCAGGTTGGGCCTGCGTCTGCTCAGGACTTGCTGGAGGTCAGGGCCACCAGGGTCTGCGGGGGCTGGGGGCCAGGGCCCCTTCCAGGAAAGGTTCCCCGGAGAGCTGTTTCCTCACTCTGGAGGCAGGGCCCACTTGGGGACCTGCGGGGCTTGGGGCCTCCCCGGGCTTGGAGCCTGCCGGGCCTGGCCGGGGCCTGCCGGGCTTTGGAGCCTGCCCGGGGATTGGGGCCTGCCGGGTTTCGGGCCTGCCCCGGGGATCGGGGCCTGCCCAGGGATTGGGGCCTGCCGGGTTTCGGGCCTGCCCCGGGGATCGGGGCCTGCCCAGGGGTTGGGGCCTACCGGGGCCTGGGGCCGGGCTGCCGCTCGGGGCCTGCCGGCTCGGGCCTGCGGGTTTTGGGGGGGAGGGCCTGCCCCTGGGGCCCAAGGCCCGCCCGGGGTCAGGGCGGCCCGCCCCGCCCCGCCGGCCCGGCGCCCCCTCGCGCCCCCTCGCGCCCCGGGCTGGCCCTGCACGTCTCGCGAGCGGCCCGGAGCGGCGGGGGGAGGCGGGGCCGGGCGGCCGGGCAGGGCCGGGGCGGCGCCGAGGCCGGGCCGGAGCGGAGCCCGAGCGGAGCGGGGCGGCGGCCGGGCGGGGGGCGCGGGCCGGCGGAAGATGGCGAACGTGGGGCTGCAGTTCCAGGCGAGCGCCGGGGACGCGGACCCACAGAGCCGGCCGCTGCTGCTGCTGGGGCAGCTGCACCACCTGCACCGCGTGCCCTGGAGCCACGTCCGCGGGAAGCTGCAGCCCCGGGTCACCGAGGAGGTGAGCGGGCCGCGCGGCCGCCCGGAGGCCCCGCCCGGCGCCCGCAGGGGCGCGAGGCCAGCCCGGGAGGCGCGGAGGGGGGAGCTTCCCCCCGCCCCCGGAGCCGCCCGCGGGCGCTGCCTTCGAGGGGCCGCGCGGCCCTGCCGGGGGAGCCGGCCGGCCGCCCGCTCCCGGAAGCCCTCCCGGTGGCACCTGGCTGGGGCCCACCCCGGTGCGGTGCGGGGTCGCGGCGTTTGAAGCCCGGCGGGCCCGGCCTGGCCTTTTAAATCCCCACGGCTTAATCCCACAAGGGTGGAACCGTGCTAGCAGACACACACACGCTGAGCTGCAGCGAGAGGCCACACATCTTAATTAGGGATCATGGGTGCCCCGGGGAAGCTGCCGCAGTGCCCGTTTAGCCTCGCAAGCGTCTGCACGCAGGGCCCGGCTGCCGGCATGCGGACTGTTTGATGTCTAGCGTCTGTCTCTTGTCTCTCCTCCCCTTCCCGTCCAGCTCTGGCAGGCCGCTCTAAGCACGCTTAACCCAAACCCCACGGACAGCTGCCCCCTGTACCTGAACTATGCCACCGTGGCCGCCCTGCCCTCCAGGGTGAGCCGGCACAACAGCCCCTCGGCGGCCCACTTCGTCACCCGACTGGTGCGCACCTGCCTGCCGCCCGGAACCCATCGGTGCATTCTGGTGAGTGCCGACGGCCATCGTCGTACTCGTGGGGAGCGGGTGTCCCCGTAGCTCCGCCCCGGTGCGGGCAGGGCACCCCGGCTCGCAGGACCTCCGACGTAGACGTGCCGCCACAGCCCAGGACATCGTAACCCCTGCTTACAGACAGGGAAACTGAGGTCGAGAGACGAGGCCATTTGCCCTAGATCAGTTTTGGTGGTCGTTCTGAGCCTCAGACTCAGATTTCCTGAGCCCACGCCGCTCCACGTCCTACTTTCCCGCCTCGGAGGCAGTACACATCTGGTGGCTGATGTTTTCTTTCTCCCAGGGCTGGACGGTGGCTACCGGAAGGCCCCGCATGGCGGCTCTGCCGGGGCCTCTCTGTCCAGAGTGTAGCTCCTCCCCGGGGTTGCTCCCGCAGGTCGGCCCTGCTCACGGCTCTGCCTCTCTGTGCTGCAGATGGTCTGCGAGCGCTCCGATGCCTTCGCCTCTGCGTGCGCCCTGGCCCGAGCCTTCCCGCTCTTCACCCACCGCTCCGGGGCTGCCCGGCGTGCAGACAAGAAGACGGTGACGGTAGAGTTTTTCCTGGTGGGACAAGACAACGGGCCAGTGGAGGTGTCCACTCTGCAAGTGGGTGTCCGGACGCTCGCCCTGGGTCCCCGGGCCCGCACGCATTGGGGCAGCTGGAAGGGGAGGGCCGTGGCAGTGGGGTGCGGCAGCAACAGCCCCGGGGGGGGGGGGGGGGAGGCCTTTCCAAACCCGGGCAGCCGGCCCCCTCCCTCGGGGGGGGGCTTCCTGGTCAGGACTCCGGCCTTTCCCCGGTATTTCTTGAGCACCCCCCCAGCACCAGGCACTCTCCTGTTTAATCCTGAGAATCCCCTCCCTCTGCGGCCCACTTTTACATATGTTATTTCACTGGATCATAACCCTTTTGAGGCCAGCAAGGCTGGGAGGGATTCCAGGTTAGGAGTCTTGGCCTGGGCCGACCGGCAGGTTCCTTCCCCGTGGCGAGTGTCCCAGACCCTGTGGCTGGGACCTCACCCTCCCCACCCCACTGAGACCCAGGCTGTCCTTCCTACCCCACCCCTCACTGCTGTCCCAGGCCAGCACCCCTCACCGGCTGCCTCCTCCCCCTGGATCTTTTGCTCTAGAAGGAGAGGACATGCTTCTGTCTCTGCCATCTTGCAACAGCTCCTTTTTTCCTTCCATTGATTTCCAAACGTTGAAAAAACACGGTCTACTTGCTTTGCTTTCTTAACTCCCTTTCCCCCTCAGCCCACCCAAATCGGAGTTTCCACCCCGCATCCTGACATTGATTTTTTAAGGAGCCTGTCTGCTGGACTTAAATATTGGTCAGCCCGTTTGCATCCCCCCCCACCTTGAAGGGTCTACCCCACCCAGAGCCATGCCTCCTTCCCACGCCCCCTCCCACCGGCCGCCTCTACATCCCCTTTCCCGAGCGTTCCCGCATTCCGATCTCACTTCCTCTCCTCTGGGTTCTCCAAGCGCCTGTGGGCTCCATCCCACAGACGGGCACCGACGACCACCCCTCCCCTCTAGCGGCGGGGCATTCCGTCTGAGTTCCCGGCCTGAGCAGCACCCTGGACCCCCCCACGTCCTCCGAGCCTTTCCTCTCCCTCCCTGCTGGCCATGGTGGACTGACTTTCTGTCCTCCTCAGCTTCCCTCTCCAGGTCCTACCTGCTCCGGGTCTGCCCACGTCCCTCTCCCCGGGGAGCTGGCTGGCTGACATGGCCTCGCTCGAAGTCGGGCCCTCTGCCCGCTGAGCGCCATCCCACCTGACGTGACACATCTCTGCTTAGCTTCCGCGCCCTGCGCTGGGGTGAGAGCTTCCGGAGGGCAGGGACCTGGTCTGTGGTCCCAGGGGGGGCCCAGCATGTGACGAGGACGGTTGGGTTGGGTTGGTGGGTCTCCTAGACCCCCACATCCAGTGCGTCCTACTCTGCCCACTGCCACTGCCTTGGGGAGCCCCCAGCCGCGCCCCACTGCTCTCCTGGGCCCTTGTGGCCGCCTCCTCACGGGTCTTGCTGCCTCCAGATGCCCTCCATCCACTTCCCCTTCCCATGGCTGCTCGTAGCTTGCGTAGACGCGGACTGCCTGATGAGTCCTCTCCGCAGCCCTAGGAGGTGGGACTGTTGTTCTTCCCACCATCGGGCTGAGCAGACTGAGGCTCGGAGGTGCTAGGTGACATCCTGGGGCCACACCAGCAAGGGGCAGAGCCAGGTCTTAACCACTGCCGCCATCTGTCAGCTCTCTTTCCTGTCTGTCTTGGATCGTGAGCACGGGAACCTCAGGCACCCCGGGTGGCCTTTTCCATACTATGGAGACCTCCTCAGCACTCCCCCCGGCAAGTCCTCTTCCCCCCCGCCCACCACCCGGGTCCCTGTGGTCTCATACCCTCCTCCCCTGTCATGTTTAGTGGAGTGAGGTGTTGTGATTCTCCGCTGGGCTGGAGTACCTTGGACATCTTTGAATTCCCAGAGTCTAGTGTGGAGCCTGGCACACAGTAGGTGCTCATAGAAACGTGGGTGGAACGAATGAATGAATGAATGTTCGATCCTGGGGCACGATGAGCCACAAGCTCTTCCCCAAGGTCACGAGGCCTCTGTGGTGGCAGAGGGGCACCGGGAGCCTCCCCCGGGCTCCGCCGCAGATGCTGTGTGCCTTCTCGCTCAGCCAGGCTGCACCGGGGGCTCTGAGCCCACGGAGGGCTGCTAGGCGAGGGCCCGGCCTCCTTAGAGACGAGGCTTAGGGCATTGACGCACTTCCCAGACAGCGACCACAGGCTGCATCAGAGATGAACAATGGTCTCTGCGACGCCCACGACAGGGACCCTCGGCCTCCCAGAGGAGAGCCCGCTGTCAGGAGGAGGGGGCCACACAGTCACATCTCATATCTGAGCTGTCAAGTCCTGTGTCCCTGCCTTTGAGGCTTGGGGGTTTAATTACCTCCGGGAGGCAGAAGCTCTCCGAGCCATTCAGCAGGGCCTGGGAGGTGGCCGGGCTGGCGCAGTGGACCCAGAGCCTGCCCTCCCTGGCGCCAGGGTGCTGGGCAGGTGATGATAAACTTCATGCCCTCTGCACCCCTACCGCACCTGCACAGCTTTGCTCTTTCAGTATCACCTCTTCCCAGCGCGCAGGGAAGAGGCGGCCAGCCAGCCCTGTGGCCGAAGCTCGGGGGTGGGGCAGGCGGCACCGTGGGCAGCAGCTAGGCAGGGATGAACGAGAAGGCAAAGACCTTCCAGAATTAGCGCTGAAGCAAAAGTGGGACAGAAGTTCTTTGCAGAAAGTAGGGGTGGGGCCGGGGAGGGTGGCCAGCGTGGGGCCTGGGGCGGCTCCTGTGTTTGAGCTCGCAGGGGACAGTGTCAGGTCCCTGCTCCCTTCTGGGCTCTGGGCCAACGTGTAAGCCGCACAAGGCAGGGTCTGTGCGTTCCTCCGTCCGCACTCCATACCCGGAGCCGTGCGGCAGGCCAGGGACACAAGGGCAGGAAGTCTGTGACACACTCCCATGGGGCTCACGTGAGAAAAACGCCGCCCTCATGGCCAGAGGGCCGCAAGGGGGACCAGTGGGCTCTGGGGTGCGGGACGAAGAGAACTTGGAGCTTCTGGAAGGCACAGCCTTTAAGAAGTGCCACAAAGGATGGCCAGGATCTTGACAAGAGGAGAAGGGAGGGTGTATCGGTCGGCTCCGGCGGCCGTAAGAAAATACCGCTGAAGGGGTGGCTTCACCAACAGACCTGTACCTCTCAGGGCTCTGGAGGCCGTCTGAGATCAGGGCAGGGTCTGATGAGGACTCCCTGCCTGGTTTGCGGGTGGTGGCCTTCTGGCTGTGCCCTCCCTCCCTCTTCCTGTGAGGGCGCTAATCCCATCATGGGCCCCACCCTCCTGACCTCACCTAAAGCTGACCACTGTGGGGGGTAGGGCTTCACTTCAACATATGGGTTTAGGGGTGATGCAGACATTCAGCCCCTAGCGAAGGACAACACTTCCCCCCAAGAGAGGACATGGGATTGCCAGGCGCCCGAGGCAGGAATGCCCAGCGTGTGTTCAGGGCCGGGCACAGGACCGCCTGCCGCCAGGATGAGGGGAGTAAGCAGCAGGTGAGGCCTGGAAAGGGAGGTGGGCCCCACTGACACCAGGTGGGGGTGCCAGGCTGAAGGATTCTCGTGTAACCTGGAGGCGAGGTGCAGAGCCGTGTGGAACTTTCTGTGGATGGCAGGGCGGGTCACAGGCACCGGGAAGACAACAGCAGGCACTGTGAGTCTGGTTTCCCCCTGGCCTGCCCCTCGACACCCTGTCAGCAGCCCCGAAACCTGCCCCGGACGGCATGTGCTACTGATGCCTTTTGTCCCTGGGGCAAGGGACAGGGAGGGACAGCCCATCCTACCCGGTCCTAGGTCCCCAGTGACAGCCTCTGGTTTCTTTCCCCAGTGCTTAGCAAACGCCACAGAAGGCGTGCGGCTGGCTGCCCGCATCGTGGACACTCCCTGCAACGAGATGAACACAGACACCTTCCTCGAGGTCCGTGGCCCCGGGGAGTCATGCCAGGGTGGGGCCAGGGTGGGCGGGGCGTTGATAGACCCCAAGGAAGTCCGGGGACACCCAGGGCTGGAGGGGGACAGTGCCTACAGCCTCGGCACCCTGCCTGAGGATGCCTGGGGCTGCCGCGGACAGAGTCCTGCTGTCCACCCAGCTGTGAGGGGCCCCCAGGCCTCGGTGGAGGGGGGCGGGAGGACAGAGCCTCCTCCTCAAGGCCTCTCTGCAGGACCACAGCCGTGATCTACAGGAAACTGTAGTTTAGAGGGTGAACCTTTTGTCCTGGATTTAATCGTGCTCCAAGCTGAGAGAGTTGAGGCCCTGGCTTCCGAGCCTGCTCCTCTCCGCCGTGTGGGCGTTGGCTCATCCCTGGCCCCAAGCCTTGGCCTCGCCTTGACTTAAGCCATCTTCACGTGTCTTTGTGTTGTTTTTTCCATGAACGTGTCCAGGAGATTAAGAAAGTTGGAAAAGATCTGGGGATCACCCCAACGATCATCCGAGATGAGGAGCTAAAAACGAGAGGCTTTGGAGGTGGGTAGGGCTGGGCCTTACGGGCCGTGGCCTCAGGCTGGTCCTGGGTGCTGGGGGTGGCAGGGTGGCTGTGGGTCACGCCCTGTGATGCCTCAAGCTTCCCTTGAAAGGAGCCAGCCTTTGTCCAACCCCAAGGCCAGACCTTGGGAAGCAGACCATCTCTGGGGGAGAAAGGAGGCGCTGATTCAGACTCTGGAAGCTGCAGCGTCCAAGTCCTTCCCCAGCCCACTCCCTGTCCGCAAGGGCTGCTGTCCTGGCTGCCTGGGCCAACTCAGCAGGACCGTTCTGCTCCTTGAGCACACAAGCCCACGTTCACATCGGGGCCTTGTCATTCTGGCTCTCTTTCTCCAGAGTCCTTCCCCAAGATACTCTCACAGAGGGGCCGTCAGACCCTGAACATCCTGGGTCGAATCTACCCCCTCAGAGGGCCTTTCCTGATGACCGGACCCATCCTCCCTGGCCCCCAGACACTGGAGATATGGTGACAAGGAGGATAAGGCACTTTCAGTCTGGCTGAGGGGGGGGGGGGGGGTCACCACGCTCCTTATCTATGGCTGCCAAACAAATTACCCCAGAAGGAAGCAACTAAAGGCAACATATAGTCCTGTGGGTGGGGAATCAGTCACGGCTGGGCTGGGTCCTGGGCCCAGGGTCTCTGCCACGTGGAGACCAGCATGTGGATCAGGTCAGCAGTCATCTGAAGGCTCAACCGGGGCCGGTGATGTGGTCCCAGCCAGGCTCACTCACGGTGCTGTCACCAGGCTTGGGGCCTTGCTGGCTGTTCCTTGTCATTTGGGCCTCTCCTTGAGCAGCTCACAAGTAGCAGCTGCTTCCCTCAGAGCAAGGTTTCTGGGCGAGGACGAGTGAGCAAGCAAGAAGGAGGCGAGGTCTTTTTTTGCAACATAGTCTTGGAAGTGGTATCTCATCACTTCTGCCACATCCAGAAGCGAGACGCAAGATTCCAGCCACACTGAGAGAGGGGGGATCCCAGAGGCAGGGATCAGAGGGCGCTATCCTAGAGGTGCCTACCACAGAACACATAAACCAGCGACAAGTGGAGGCAGAGGCTGCGAAGGTCAGGGAAATCTTCACAGAGGAGATGGTATTGAACAGCGGGTTTTGCAGGATATATGGGAGTTTGTCAGGCAGCCATTATTGGCTCTCATTCAGTTCAGTTGCCGGGGGCCTTGAGGCCTGGTCTCTGCCCACAAGAGGCTTTCTTGAGGAGACAGGGCATGTACACCCCAGGGCAAGGCAGTGGTGGGAGCGGGCTCGGAAAGGGTGGTGCGGCACCGAGTGCACAGAGGGCTCAGGGAGGGGCGAATGAGCGTGGGCTGGAGTGGCCTTGAAGCCTTATCCAAAAATCATTTCATTCTGCAACCCTGTTCATTTCTTTCTGGGAATGTTACAGTTTTGTTTTGTTTTGTTTTTTTTCTCAGCGGGTTTTCTTGCCTAACGATACTTCGCACGGAATTCGTTTGCAGTCCCAGAGCATTGGAACTAATTTGCCTTCCCCGATCCCATGCTGGCCAGGGGGCAGGACAGGGGGCAGGGAGCTCGGGCTTGGACTGCACACTCTCCAGGAGAAATATTCACACGCCAGTGGGTATTTCCAGGGGAGAGCTGTTGTTTCTGGGGGGCTGCTGGGAGTTCTCTGCGCAGTTCAACCTGAGCCCAACTGACCCTCTCCCTGTGCTTTCTGTAGGAATCTATGGTGTTGGCAAGGCTGCCCTCCATCCCCCGGCGCTGGCCGTCCTCAGCCACACCCCCGAAGGAGCCACACAGACCATTGCATGGGTGGGCAAAGGGATCGTCTATGACACCGGGGGTCTCAGCATCAAAGGGAAGGTGAGGTGCTGGGGCCAGTGCTTGGGCAGGTCCCAGGGTGGGGAGGACTCTTGGGGGCCTCATCAGCTCTCAGAGGCGCTGGAGGAAGACAGCAAGCAAGGCTTCTGGGGCCTTGGCATTGGGACGTGCCTCTGGGGAGCCAGGTTTGGGAAGAGTCGGCGGGGCTGATTCCTCTTCTGAGGGGGAGACAGTTTCATGTCCACACTCCAGACAGGAGTCTGGAAACAAAAAGTCTGGACAAGGTCCAGAGAAAAGCCACAGAAATGATTAAAAGGCTGGAAAACGAGCCTAAGAAGGCAAGATTCAAGGACTTGGTGGTTCAGGCTGAAGAGAAGGGCGTGGGGTGGTGCCCACGGTCCCCACGACCAGCAAGTTTTCCATGGACAGAATGCTTAGTGCGATCTGCATGAACCCACTCGGAGAACAGGCCCCCCAGTGAAGGCCAGAGGGGTTTGGCCCCACGAGCAAGCCGCCTGCTGGTGTTCCTGTGAGGCCCGGCGGCAGAAGTCTCTCCTATGGGTGGCCTCTAAGTAGGGTCGTCTCACGAGGCCGGGCACCTCAGGGCACCAGTCGTGGTTGCATCTCTCGGCCACTGAGCTGCCTGCCCTCCTCCACGCCCAGCACGTTTGGGCCTGCTGCGCGCTGGGAGCCGAGATGGCCCCACGAGGAGCAGGAAGGGACACTTCTTCATCTGCTCATGTCCCACACTTGGGTTGAGCAAACACTGGGCACCGGGCCTGGGCTGGGCTCTACGGTGCCAGGACTCGGAAGGCCTGGGAAGGAGCAGGCGTGTGAAATCTGTGCCCCAGGAGACCAGGAAGAAGAGAGCCAACCTTCCCAGAGAGAAGGCTCTAGAAGAGAGAGCAGACCTCGAGAGCTGGCAGCCAGTGTGGCTCACAGATACGTCCTGTTGGCCCAAGGGCTGGTCTATAATTTGAATTAGTTACCAACATTTAAAAAACGGGAAAAATTCTCGCAGAACACTGGCTATCTGACCTTTTGTAAACTGAGGAGATCCGGCAGTACGGACCTCCATCTCCACCTGGAGGCATCCTGCTGGAGCCAAGAGGCACTGCCCGGTGGATGGAGCCTGCATGGTCTGGTTCGCCGCGGCTCCAGTGCTTTCTGACCTGAGCCCTGGTGTTGGTCAATGTTTCACAGGGAGATTGTACGCTACCATTTGCACCGCTAGCCAGTCTAGTGCATTTGGTACCTAGAGTGGATGGTCTGTTCCTTTTTTTTTTTTTTTTTTTTAACATCCCTCCTCCCGTAAACATTATTTTCAGGCCGAATCAGGAAATGATTGGAGAATAATGGTTTAAAAAAAAAAAACACCAATAGTGAATTCACCTTTATTGAATTCCATACGTATTATCATGCCAGTAAAAAAATGAAAATAAGTATTACAGGGCCGCCCGACCGGCTCAGTCGGTGGAGCATGCGACTCTTGATCTCGGGTTCGTGAGTTTGAGCCCCACGTGGGGTGCAGAGACAACTTAAAAATAACATCTTTAAATAAGTAAGTAAATAAATATATAAGTATTACAGCACACATAAAATAGCAATAGATCAATACTTTTAAATTACATTAATGTGATTTTTTGGATAGAAAGAACTTAATGCCTCCCTATTGGTCTGTTGTGGTAAAAGGAGTGTTAGCACTACAGTGTCTGTTTGGAGCCCTTCGCTTCTGTAGATTTGCCAATGACTTTATCAAAATTTTGCACATCTCTACGCTTACCAGGGACCGAGATTGGTCAGTCCATCTGCACTTATGGTTGATCCCCAAACACTGTTAATTTGAATTAGGAAGAGTTTCTGTCGCATGAAACAATCTGTACACCGATACCCAGGAAAAGTTTTTCACATAAGGATCACTTGGCAGAGACTGCCCCAAACCCCATTTCCCAAGAAACTCCAGAAATCGCAATACTGTCCATGTCTGCAGTTCTTTGAAACTGATTCTAGCGCCCTTCACAGGTCTGTGGAGTAAAATCGTGTTAAACACAAGTCCAGTGGCTCACATAGGCTGAGGGAGGCCGTGAGGCCCAGGCTCCCTGTACCCATGGGTTTGCTCGGAGTCCACTGTGGAGGCAGGACCGTGGGGAGTCACAGACGCCGGCCCCGCCTCCGCTGTCTGCTGGAAGGCACGCCGCCGCCTATCCAGCCAGCCCTGTACCTGGCAAAGGATAAGTAGCTAGAATAGGTGGGTTTGAACCTTTTATCTGTATGATTAGAACTCACTTCGACAGATTTTTCCGAAGAACCATTTTCCCACTGATGACAGCAGGCCGACGGACTTTGAGTTGGTTACTTACTGTTTGCAGACTCTCCACAGCCAGTGCGCCCCTCTGGTTGCGTCTGGTACTGGCCAGCCCTCTCTCTGTCACCCGCCATGCTGGCTGGCTCTTCTCCTGGAGGACAAGGTAGGGTAGGATAGGAGCAGGTAGAATTCCCAGCTCCTTCCTCCTGGGAGCAGATGTTGGCTTATTGGAGGGCCAGAGTGAGAAGCGGGGGCTCCCGAGAATTAGTCCTTTTGCTGGGGGCACCAGACCCAATCCTGCAGGAGTCACCACTCCATCTCCAAAGACTTCAAAGGCAAATCAGGATCAGTGTGAATGCCGGTCTCAAATGTGTTTGTCTCAGGACCCCTTCCTTTCTTAACAAGTATTGATCCCAAGGGGACTTTTTTTTTTTTAATTCAGAGTGATATTTAACAGATGTTGATATTTACCCTACTAGAAGTAAAGACTGGGAAAGATACTTAGTAAATTATTTTAGTATAACAATATAAATCCATTGCATGTTAATGTAAATAATATAATGTTATGAAAATAACTATATTTTCCAAAATGAAAAGACATGAGTGAGAAGAGTGGCATGGTTTTACATTTTGCTGATCTCTTTCCTATCTGCCTTGATCGAAGACGGCTGTGATCACGTATCTGCTTCTGCATTGAGTCTCTTGTGATACGTTGTCTGAGTTGAAATACAAAAAGAAAATCAGGCCTCACTTACTTTGTAGCTGGAAAAGGGAGAAATAGTTTAGTGCCCTTTACAAATAACTAAGGACATTCTTCTTTGCTATTACACCAAAACTCGACAAGTGGGAATCTCGGAAAGGTGAGGGATTGGTGCGGGATCAGAAACCATGTCAGTGAGTCTTTGCACCCTGTTACTTAATATCTACGGTCTACCTTGAACTGTGAAAGCATGGTTTTGTAATATCATGCATGGGTCATCCAGAAGACATCGTTCACAGAGTTACGCAGACCCTCCAAATTGTGGCCCAACACAGGATGTTTTTAAAAGTCACACTCGGTACCACCATCCATCTCGTTTTAAAAATCGCTAAGTATTAGGAAGCCGTCACAGAGGCAGAAGATACACGTTTTTCAAAATTGTGATTTTTTTTTTTTTTTTTTTTTTTTGCTTGAAAGCTCAAATTTTCCCACTGGCACCAGCTATGGTTAGCTGTTCCCCTGGACATGAGAGGTTCGCTTCTGCTGGACACCTGAGTCTGAATAACCCGTCACGTGTCAGTTGTTCTTTGAATTACAACGGTGTTCTGGAGCACAGAGCCCAGCTGAGCCGAGCCCCGGGAGACCATCCGCGGCTTCTGCTCTGACCACCCGGCCTGGGGACAGTGGGGGTGCTCGGTGCATGAACCTTGTGTTCCATCACAGGGAATCTTGCAAACAGCTGTGCTCAGCAGTTGAGCTTTTTGAAAAATCCATCATTCTACTCCTTCAGCAAGGAGACTCAAGTGGAGTTGGCTGTGTTTATTTTCCCGGAGGGCGGACGCAAGTCCGGGGACCGTCCCTGCCGTGGCTGCGGCGCGCCACCGCTCTGCTGCATCGCGCGAGTGTCAACCCCATGAAACGAGGGTTTCGGAAATCACCTCTTTCAGAAAAATAGGAGCAACACGTGGGGAATCTGCAAAGCTCACACAGTCCGTTGAGTTACATTTGCAGTTTGGCGTTTGTTCAGTCTGAGGTTGGGAGGCCGCCCCGGTGACAGGGAGACACAATTTCAGTGACCATCTCGAGCTATTCTGCATGGGCCATTTTGCTGGTGGCTTGATTCCAGATCTGAGGCCCCGTTTTTCCATTTAAACAATCCTGTGCTTTCTCACCGATTAGGTCAAAGAGACAGCTTATTTTCAATAGTGCTAGCTGGGTCATTTTCACTCAATTTAATTGTAAAAGCAGCTCGGTTTCTGTCTAAAAATACTTTCCATTAAAATTCGAGGCTTGTGTAATCCGATAAGGGTTCGAAAAAATCACTCCGTCCATTTCAAACCCAAATCCTGCATCTGATGACCTGTTGTTAATTTAAAGTATGAACTTGTCAATTAGAGCTGGGAACCTATAAAATGTAAAAATGTGTAACCACTCTCAACCCGTTTGTAGAAAATCACAGCTCCCTCTGCAGCGGAAGGGAGCCTCCGCTGCTCACGGCCCTCATTAGACACCGACAGAGCGGGCGGTGGGGTGGGATCAGGGATGTGACAGTGACATTGGGGAAGAGTTCACATGAACCTGAGCGGATTGTTTGAGATATTGACGTCAAGGAGCAGAGCTGAGGCCGAAAGTGTCGCCGAGGCCAGGCGGTGACCTGGGCAGGGTGGTCTGCCGCAGAAAGGTGGTCTGGGTGGTGGCGGGAGGGAGGGAGGCTGGTGCACAGAGGAAGATGGACGGTCCTGGGGGAGGACTCAGTATGAGGGGGAAGACACGTGGCACCTGGTTTTAACCTGCTGCGTGGCTACTGCAAGCCCCCGTGGGACGGGGGTGCAGGGGTGCTGGCTGGGAGGTCAGACCTCAGGGCAGTGTGAAGGAGGGCACTGTGAAGTGGGGCAGGCCTGATGTAAAGCTCTGGGACTCTTCCTGGGCCTGGGCCTGCGGGAGACAAGTAGAAGTGGAAGGGCTAGCGAAGGGAGCAGGGGGTGTGGGAGGGGGCCGTCGTGGGAACCAGAACAAGGCCCCGTCCTTCTGCAGGGTGCAGCCACCCTGGGGCCCTCTGCAGGGTTCACGCCGGCCGGGCACCACGCGCATCACACGCGGGCACAGCCCTCTGCCAGCAAGTGGGGATCAGAGAGCTTCGGAAGCCAGGAAAGGCCGCTCCCGCGTGCCCCCCATGTTGAGCGGGAATCACAGGGCCCCTGGGAGCCAGGCTGCTTGGCAGTGGCACTGCTGACCCAGCAGAGCAGGTGGCCTTGGGGAGCGGGCTCCTGGGAGAGGTGGGTGCGGGTGAGCAGGTGAGGTGTCCAGAGAGCTCAGGGATGGGGGGGTTCTCTGGGGACCATCTCAGGGTGAGGGTCTGATTGTACTTGTCGGCTGAGGGCTGAGGAATGGGAAGCAGGAAGATGGGAAGAGGCTGACACGGCGGAGGGGAGGAGCGAGGCCGCAGCCCACGTGGCAGCTTTGGGCAGCTCCCGGGCTCTCCTTCCCCTCCCAGCTCGGTGCGTCAGGTAGCCCCCAAAGCTCCGCTCCAGCGCAAAGAGCCCATCACCTTTGGCCGTTCTGGCCCATTGCTTCTGGAGACCAGCCGCTCGGCCAGTGGCAGTTTCATGGGTTCTGTGCGTGCTCTGGGGACCCGGCGGTGGGTCACGCAGGTCTGGGGGAGCCACTCTAGGGCCCTCGTGTGCCGGGCAGGGGTGGGGCGCTGTTGCTGGCGGGGCCGACACCCACTCACGCTCACTTTGTGCCCCCTCTGTGCCCCCTCCAGACCACCATGCCTGGGATGAAGAGGGACTGCGGGGGTGCCGCGGCTGTGCTGGGGGCCTTCAGAGCTGCCATCAAGCAGGTGGGTGCGGCCCCGCCCTCTGCGGTCCTCAGGATGGAGGTCTCCCCGGTGTGAGCTGCCCCTCCTCTCCCAGGTCCCCACCCGGTGCTCCCGAGTCCCCGTAGCTCCGTGTCTCTCTCCCTCCTCTGCGCCGCCGTGTTGGGCACCCCTGGGCTCCCAGAGCTCCCTGCCTTCCACCGGGGCTGCTCCACCTGAGTGTCACCTCTCCTGGGGGTGTCACCTCTCGTCACCTCTCCAGAGGGTGTCACCTCCCCTGGGGGTGCAGTTGCTGGGTTGTAGGGTAGCTCTATTTTCAACTGTTTGAGGAACCTCCATACTGTTTTCCAGAGTGGTTGCACCAGCTTGCATTCCCTCCAACAGTGCAGGAGGGTTCCCCTTTCTCCACATCCCCGCCAACATCTGTCGTTCCCTGACTTGTTAATTCTAGCCATTCTGACGGGTGTGAGGTGGTATCTCCTGGAGGTTTTGATTTGGATTTCCCTGATGCCGAGCGATGTTGAGCACTTTTTCATGTGTCTGTTGGCCATTTGGATGTCTTCTTTGGAAAAATGTCTGTTCATGTCTTCCGCCCATTTCTTGATTGGATTATTTGTTCTGTGGGTGTTGAGTTTGATAAGTTCTTTATAGATTTTGGATACTAGCCCTTTATCTGATAAAACATTTGCAAATATCTTCTCCCATTCTCTCGGTTGTCTTTTGGTTTTGTCGACTGTTTCCTTTGCTGTGCAAAAGCTTTTTATCTTGATGAAGTTCCACTCATTCATTTTTGCCCTTGCTTCCCTTGCCTTTGGAGACATGTCTAGCAAGAAGTTGCTGTGGCCAAGGTCGAAGAAGTTGCTGCCTGTGTTCTCCTCTAGGATTTTGATGGACTCCTGTCCCACATTTAGATCTTTCATCCATTTTGAGTCCATTTTTGTGTGTGGTGTAAGAGAATGGTCCAGTTTCATTCTTCTGCATGTGGCTGTCCAATTTTCCCAACACCATTTGTTGAAGAGACTGCCTTTTTTCCGTTGGATATTCTTTCCTGCTTTGTTGAAGATTAGTTGACCATAGAGTTGAGGGTCCATTTCTGGGTTTTCTATTCTGTTCCATTGATCTATGTGTCTGTTTTTGTGCCAGGACCATACTGTCTTGATGACGACCGCTTTGTAATAGAGCTGGAAGTCTGGAATTGTGATCCCGCCAGCTTTGCTTTTTTTTTCAACATTCCTCTGGCTATTCAGGGTCTTTTCTGGTTCCATGCAAATTTCCGGATTATTTGTTCCAGCTCTGTGAAAAAAGTTGATGGTATTTTGATAGGGATTGTATTGAATGTGTAGACTGCGATGGGTAGCATACGTATTTTAACAATATTTGTTCTTCCAATCCATGAGCATGGAATGTTTTTCCATTTCTTTGTGTCTTCCTCAATTTCTTTCATGAGTGTTCAGTAGTTTTCAGAGTTAGATCCTTCACCTCTTTGGTTAGGTTTATTCCTAGGTATCTTATGGTTTTGGGTGCAATTGTAAATGGGATCGACTCCTTAATTTCTCTTTTTTCTGTCTCATTGTTAGTGTATAGAAATGCAACTGATTTCTGTGCATTGATTTTATCTCCTGCCACTTTGCTGAATTCCTGTATGACTTCTAGCAATTTTAGGATGGAGTCTTTTGGGTTTTCCACATGGAGCATTTTGTAATCTGCCAAGAGTGAGAGTTTGACTTCTTCTTTGCCAGTTTGGATGCCTTTTATTTCTTTTTGTTATCTGATTGCTGAGGTAAGGACTTCTAGTACTGTGTTGAACAGCAGTGGTGAGAGTGGACATCCCTGCCACGTTCCTGACCTTAGGGGGAAAGCTGTCAGTTTTTCCCCCATTGAGAATGATATTTGCTATGGGCTTTTCATATATGGCTTTTGAGGCATATTCCCTCTATCTGTATACTGTGAAGAGTTTTGATTAAGAAAGGAGGTTGTACTTTGTCAGATGCTTTTTCTGCATCTACTGAGAGGATCATATGGTTCTTGTTCTTTCTTTTATTAATGTGGTGTATCACGTTGATTGATTTGTGGATGTTGAACCAACCTTGCAGCCCAGGGATAAATCCCACTTGGTCGTGGTGAATAATCCTTTTAATGTGCTGTTGGATCCTATTGGCAAGTATTTGGTGGGAATTTTGGCATCCATGTTCATCAGGGATATTGGTCTGTAATTCTCCTTTTTGGTGGGGTTTTTGTCTGGTTTTGGGATCAAGGTAATGCTGGCCTCATAGAAAGAGTTTGGAAGTTTTCCTTCCATTTCTATTCTTTGAAACCGCTTCAGAAGAATGGGTATTAATTCTTCTTTAAATGTTTGGTAGAATTCCCCTGGGAAGCCATCTAGCCCCGGGCTCTTGTTTGTTGGGAGATTTTCGATGACTGCTTCAATTTCCTTGCTGGTTATGGGTCTGTTCAGGTTTTCTATTTCTTCCTGGTTCAGTTTTGGTAGTTTATATGTCTCTAGGAATGCATCCATTTCTTCCAGATTATCTAATTTGTTGGCACATAGTTGCCCATAATGTGTTGTTATAATTGTATGTCTTTGGTGTTGGTTGTGATCTCTCCTCGTTCATTCATGATTTTATTTATCTGGGTCCTTTCTCTAGAGTGTAACTGCAATTTTTGTAGGCCTTGATGTGAGCCACACAATAAATAATGGTGGTGATGGCTTAGAACCCACAGAGTAAACTAAGAATCTGCACATCAGGAACCAAGCGTTGAATGAATAAATAAGTAGAGGAGAGGAGCACTGTTTCTCCCCATGCCCACTGCAGAGGAGGGACGGACACAGCACATCTCTGTGGGGCAGACAGCACTGTAGAAGTGAGCAAGAGCTGCTGGAACCCAAGTGCAGAAATGTCTGGGAGCAGGATGGCTGGCGTGGCCGGGAGTGACTTAGAGGGACTCTGCCCGGTGGGGTCACTGTGTCCCCGCGCATCACACCTCTGAGACACAGTCCCAGGAAGAACATGGCGGGTCTCTGGGCATCCGGCCGAGCGCAGGTGGGGAGCGCAAGCCCCAGGAGACAGCGAGGCATGAGGTCACCAAAGACGGAGGGCGGATCTCAGGAGTCCGAGACTGAGGTGCCGGCCAAATCTGTGTGCCCAGATTAGATCCGATCCCCAAGTCAGTGATGACTCCCTGGTGCAGACCAGCGCATGGGGCGTGCCAGGCGTTGCCACTGGAGGGGGTCGGGGGTCACAGTCAGGGGTATCCAGGGATTGTTTGTACCATTTTTGCCAAATTTTCTTTAAGTTTGAAATTATTTCAAAATTAGACGTTCTAACAGTTTTTAAAAGGAAAGGATGTGCGATGCGATGTTGCGCTTGCTGGGAGCAGGTAGCGCGTGGTGCTGGGGCGGCCGTGACCCTCCAAGCCTCACGTACCTACAACCTCGGCCGCTGCAGCTGCTTTACAGTCCCCCTGGGGATCCCAAGATCTGTGTGTCTTGCCCCTGCACCCCAATACCTGCCACATGAGCTCAGAACCACCTGCCCAAGGCTCGCAGCACTCTCTAAGCCAGCCTTCCCAAGGGGGACCCCACGCCAGAATCAGCAGCACCCCAGACCTTCTGAATCCAAAATCGGGGGGGCATCTGACAGGGTCAGGTTGGGGACCGTGGTCTCTCCTCACCGCCCCGCTGTCCTGCCACAACATAATGCTTGTGCGTGCTCCACAAACTCCTCTCGCCTCCGGGCCCAGACCCGACATGGCTCTCTCTGGGAAGACTTCGGGGCTTCCCCACCTTCCCTGGCGAGGTCCACCTGCCTCTCTAGCTTCAGAGCCCCTGGGGCCACCCTGTTGTTTCAAGGCCACATGTTATCACAATTCATTTAATCCCAGCCACTCTTGGAGGGGTCTTGGAGGCAGGGGGCTGCCTGGTGTCATGTTCCCCGGGAAGCGAGGGGGGGCTTTCCCGGGCGCGGGGTGTCGGGCTCAGGCTCAAAGCCGGCCCAGCCCGGTGCCGTGGCCCAGCCTGTGCTGCGGGCCCGTGTTTACCTTCACTGGGAGCTCTGCACCTGTGGTGGAAGAATCACCTGTTGCAGAGATGAGGCTGCACCTGACAGCTGTGTGTGAGAGCTTGGAGGCGGCAGGAGGGGGCCTGGCGTGCCCCGTGCCCAGAGGGGACGCGTCCTGATTAAGGGCTTGGGTCTGGGAGGAGAGGACGCACGGGGACGGGGTGTGGGACTGCCACTCCCACTGCCACTGCCACCTGGGCAAGGCCGCCTTGGGGTTTTCTTGGGCAGGTTGAGGACCCGTGTGGGGCGGAAACCTCCTCAGCCTGTTTTGTGCACATTTCTCAATGTACCAACGTCATGTTTGGGCATCAGAAAACTAACTTCATACCTAAATTTCTGTGAGGCAAGTTCTCCCCAACTGCCGTGCACCTGTATGTGTGTGACTTGCTTTTGTGCGGCTGTGCCGAGCTCAGAGGGTTTGTGCAGTGGGAGACATTGATTGCTGACCACGTTTTGTGGACAGGAGGCAGGGGCTGAACTAGCAGCCCGGCTCGTGCCCCGGGTAAGTGGTTGAGCCAGGATTAAAGCTGGGAGCCCAGCCCCACTCCTGGGCTCATTTCTGCATTGTTGGGCTCTGATGGAGGAGGCAAGACTCCCCAGATGGGGTGCTGCCAGAACTGCTGGGGAGTCTGCTCTCTGCTCCCTAGGGCTCTGTCTGTCCACGGGGGTGGGAGACTCTGGCCTGTCCTCCCTCCTCCATGCATGGCCACCTGTAACAGGAGCCTCTGCCCATGTTCCCTCCAGGGTTTCAAAGACAACCTCCATGCTGTGTTCTGCTTGGCTGAAAACTCTGTGGGCCCCAATGCTACGAGGCCAGACGATATCCACCTGCTGTACTCAGGAAAGTAAGGCTGGCTCCCCTCACTCATCGGCTGCCTTCTGGGCTAGAACTCAGAGGGGGCCCCTCCCCTTCCCAGGGCTAGGCTGGTCGGCCGGGGGGCTGATTTCACCCGGCTCACTCCAGCCAGAGGCACATCCTGTGGGGAGGATGCCCTGTCACAGGGGCCCCTGGGCCCGTGGGCTGCTTGCTCCCAGGGGCCCAGGGGGTGTCGGCCGCATCACTGGACAAACTGTTGGGCTCCCTCAAGGTGCAGGGCATAGGATCCACCGTGCCTTAATGGGATGAGCCCTTCCCAGCCTTTAGACTTAAAGTTCTTTGTGCATCTGAAGCCCTGTCCACCGCTCCCACCAATTCCCTACTTGGGGGCCCTCCCCGCATTTCTCCCTTGAGGTCAGCCCTTGGACTGTTTCTTCTCAGCATAAGGACATGCCTAGAAGTCAGTAGGCAGCAACTGGAGGAGCAAGTGGCCCAGATTCACAATAGGAGAGTCCACTCAGCTCCCCATACAAGGGTGCCTGTCCCCAGGGAGACCCCCAGAGGCGCTTCCCTTTTTGCATTTACCCAGTGCCTGGCGTTGTGGGCCAAGGGCTGGCCCAGCGCAATTTACGCTGCCCACACAACCCTGTTCTCCCATCTTACAGATGAAGAAACCGAGGCACAGGGGGCTGGGTGGCTTTCCCTGGCTCCCAGCAGGGAGGGCAGTGGGGTGGGATTGACCTACTGCCCTTTGCTCTGGCCCCTGGCACTGCACTGCTGCAGGGGACGGGAGGGGCCCCCCGGGACGGTAGCTAGAGGGAAGAGGGCTCTAAATGGAGTCTCCCCAGTTCCAAAGGGACTTGGTCGCAGTGCCCCAGGGAGCACGATCCCTGAGCCGGGGTCTCTGCTGCGCCCCAGGACTGTGGAAATCAACAACACTGATGCGGAGGGCAGGCTGGTGCTGGCGGATGGTGTGTCCTACGCCTGCAAGGACCTGGGTGCGGACATCATCCTGGATGTGGCCACACTGACCGGAGCTCAGGTGAGCTCCTGGACGTGGCCACACTGACCGGAGCTTGACTCTGGGGGGCGGGGGGGGGGGGGTTGCTGGTGCAGTCCCCTAATCGTCACGGCCTGGCCGAGTAGCAGGGAGCTCGTCCCTGGCGTCCAGCGCGGAGCAGGCGGCAGAACCCGTGGGCTGGGTCCCAGCGCCCGGACGGCTTAGGAAGCGTTCTCCCTGGGGGCGCGCTTACGCTCTCGTTTCTTCCCTCCTTCGCTTCTCCTCCCTGCCCCTCCCGGCTTCTCCATCTTCCACCTGTGGCTCCGCCCCTCCCTCTGGCTGGCCACCCTCCCAGGGCATTGCCACGGGCAAGTACCACGCCGCTGTGCTCACCAACAGCGCGGAGTGGGAGGCGGCCTGCGTGAAGGCCGGGAGGAGGTGCGGGGACCTGGTGCACCCCCTGGTCTACTGCCCCGAGCTGCACTTCAGCGAGTTCACCTCGGCCGTGGCCGACATGAAGAACTCCGTGGCGGTAGGTGTGCAGTGGCGCCCGCGCAGGGTGGAGCGGGGCAGGCGGAGCCCTGCCCTCGGGGAGCCCGGGGGACCCCGAGACATGGCAGCAGTGTGAGCGAGCGTCCCCCCCCGCAGTGGGGCCCCAGAGCCACGTCAGGGTGGAAGCGTCCAGAGCGGGGACGCGTCTCTCACTGGTCTCCCTGCCAGCGCATCCACCGGGTCGGGCGCTGGGGGGGTCCCCTCCCCGCTCCGGCGTCTGCTCCTTCTCCAGCCCCGCCGTCGCCCCAGGGAGAAGGCAGACCCCTTAAGCCCCGTGCGAGGTCCTCGGGGTCCCTCTCCGCAGTCTTCCGACACTGTCGGACCCCTTCTTGTAGCCACCAGGGGAGGTGGTGGCTGAGGGTGGTGCGGTCGAGAGGGCATGGGGCGCCCACTCGGGTCCAGGGGGAAGCAGCCCCAAATGCACTTTGGTGGAGGCCCTCCCCCACACCCCACTGCCAGGAGCGGAAAGGTCACCACGTGTCCTGCTGTCCCACCAGGACCGGGACAACAGCCCCAGCTCCTGTGCCGGCCTTTTCATCGCCTCACACATCGGCTTTGACTGGCCTGGGGTCTGGGTCCATCTGGACATCGCCGCCCCGGTGCACGCCGTGAGTCCAGGCTCCCCCATGGTGCTCTCCTCTCCCCCCCTGCCCCTGACCCCCCTGCACACCCTGCACACTGGCCGGGCTGCTCCCGCCTCGCATGCATCCACAGCCCCTCTCTGGCTCCAGGCTGAGCTCATCCGAAGCATTAGGTGTTGGGGGTCGCACTGCCTGTGGCCTGACCCTCCGGCCAGTTGTGCCCCCAACCTCCGGTCTCCCCGGCCCCGGACACAAAGTGCCTGCTGTGTGCGGCCCTTCTCCAGCCAGCCTGTCCTCTGCTGGGGGCCCAGGGCCCTCAGCTCCCCATTTCCCACCCACGAAGACCCGGGGCTCGGGACCGGAGTGCACAGAACCATCCCACCACCCTGCCCCCCACTCCGTGCTGAGTGTGACAGGATAGCAGGAGGGGGGGCCATAGGGCAAGTGGGGGGTGGACCAGGAGCCCCTTCCCGCAGAGATGGGCTTGCTGAGGGGGTCTGGCTCCGCCTAGCAGAGGGTTCCCAGCCTGCTCTTCGCCCACAGGGTGAGCGCGCCACGGGCTTCGGCGTGGCCCTCCTGCTGGCGCTCTTCGGCCGGGCCTCCGAGGACCCTCTGCTGAACCTGGTGTCCCCACTTGGCTGCGACGTGGATGCCCAGGAGGGGCATGTAGAGAGGGACTCCAAGAGGCGCAGGCTTGTGTGAGGCCTGCCACTCCCCGGCCCCCGGTGACACAAGGCTCTTTACCTCACTTTGCACTGATTAATTTTAAGCAATCAGAAGATTATACCTTAAGATAGCCTTTGGTTTGTTTTTATTTTTAGTTGTCATGGTGATAGAAACAGCTCCTTCTTCTGTCTTAGGAGACAGCTTAGGGTCTGGAGGATGGCGGGGGCGGGCGGGAGGGGGGAAGCCCTGGGGCTCGCTGCTGTTCGAGTGACCTTCCAGCCTCCCTGCCAGCTTCTGAAGACTCTGCTCCCTCCTGGGGCCTCCACATGACCTTGAGGCTCCAGGATGCATGGGTGGCCCTGACGCCTTGGCCAGATGGCCTCTGGGCCTCCTGCCCCTGCTCAGTGCCCACAGTGGGTGCCCATGGCCTTATCTTTGGCCCCAGGCCCCACACATGGCACCCACCTGAGAGAGAGCCCAGGCCCCTGCTCCAGCCAGGGCAGTGGCAGCCCCCCCGGGAAAGGGGTGGATGTGACTTGTTTCAGGGACCCAATCTTATGGCCCAAGGGGAGTCTCTGGGCCCTTAGGATTCCCTGGAGGTTGAAGTAAATATGGCTGTATCACGGTACACCTTTGCCTCCGTCTCTCTGTCTCCCACCCTGGTTGAGAAACCCACCCTGAGGCCTGCCCGTGGCTCCGAGGCTCCAGGCACTCCCACCTTCTTGAACACCAGCACCCTGCATTGAGAGGCAGCTTGGCAGCCTTGCTTTTGCCGCCGCTGAGAGTGCTGGGGCCTGGGAAGGGTTGCGAGTGGGGCCCGGGGACTCTGGGCCGTGGCTGTCTGGCCCAGGCTGGCTTGGTTTTCTGAGGTGTCACAGTGCAGACTCCAACCGGAGGCCCCCGGGGCTTTGTGGGGGCCCCCCACACTCCTGCTCTCTGCAGGGAAGGTCGGCCTCCACCCTGAGCACATCACGAGGCGAGTGTCCTATGGAGTCAGGTGTGTCTCCTCAGCACAAAAGGCCCCCGGGGCACGGCCTCAGTGCTGAAGGACACCGATTCAGCAGATGCCGCCTCCCCGGGCCCAAGTGTGGCAGGTGAGGCAGGGCGCCTAGGAGCCCGCCTCCCCCCGCCGTTCGGGTGAGAGAGCAGGCAGGGCCTTTGTCCTGTCTTAGGCTCCATCCCAGTGGGCTGCGTGGCCCCAGAGGAAGCTGTCGGGGACGCGGGCACCAGCTGGCGTGGAGGAAGCCACCCACACTTTCTCTGCTGGGGACAGAGGGGGAGAACACGGCTGCAGGACGCAGGTCACCAGGCTATGCCCAGGTCCACTGGCTGCCTCAGCCCTGCTCGAGGGTCCCCAGACTCCCAAGTCCCTTCCCCAGCTCTGGAAATCAAGGTGACTTTCTGGGCCCGATCCCAAGCAAATATTTATTAAGTGCGTGCTGTGCACGGTGCTAGCTGGGCCCGGAAAAGGCAAGGAGCAGCTCTGAGGCCCCAGCTCTGTCTGGGAAAACCATGACCCGACACGCTAAGTGACAATAATAGCAGTCACAAGGTGGTAGGTGGGCAGTGGGCTCTGTGAGCTGAGGGGAGGCACCGTGGGGGGCCAGAGGGGCCAGGAGCCTTCACGGTTCATTAGCCTGCTTAATGGCCTTGCAATAGGCAGCCCTCTCCAGCTTCCCCGAGATGCCCTGGAGGAGGCAGAGGTCATTGAGGTGGTCTAGCTCCCTCTCCGGGCACTGTCCGCTCCCCCCCACCAGGGGGCTGCAGGATGCAGGGTCAAGGAGCAGGGGACGAACTGAGTCTCCCTTGTGCAGGCACAAAGGCAGCCTCAGGGCCAGGGACCCAGCTGGGGACCAGCTGCGGGCTCGGGACCTGGCCTGCGTGCCTGGCGTCGGGGGACTGTGGGGGTGGGGCGCCAAAGGCCTTGCTTTCCCAAGGGCCAAAGGGCTTTAGGACGGGGCGGCTGCTTCCCCAGGCCGCACCAGAGCCCCAGCAACAGGGTCAGGGGGCAGCCAGTGGTGGGGGGCAGGTGGGCACCGGTGGGTCCACTCGATCATGGTTTCCAGCGAGCAGCCCAAAGACGAGCCTGTCGAAGATGGGCCATTGTAGCTTGCAGCTCGCCAAGCTCGTGGGCCCGAAGGTGTGGGTGCAAAGCCCCAGCAGAGTCCACACCGGGCAGCTGGTCGGACCTGCATGCCGAGGAGGTGCTCGCGGATGAACTCACCTGCATCCGCCCCTGCCTGCACAGAGAGCCTGCCAATCCTGGAGCCTCGTCCCAGGAGCAGCCCCACTCCGCTGGGGGCGTACAGAGGAGCAAACACTGGCCCTCGCAGCCCACGAAACCTCCTGCGGGTGGGCCCAGGGGTCCCCAGCACCCGCCCAGGGGTGCGGGACATGGTGACACACACCTGCCTGGAGCAGAGCCCATGTCGCCCTGTGGGCAGGAATGAAGGACGAGACCCTGGAAATGTCTCTTTTGGGAAAAGGGTAGCAGAGGTGGAAAGACTGCCCAGCTTCTAGCTGAGAGCCAGCCAGCTTCCCCAGGGCTTGGCAAGCAGGTGGGAGGACAGCGAGCCCCCACTCTGCTCCCTATCAGAGGACATAGCCCCCGATCTGGTGGTGAGTGCCTGCGTTCCCAGGGCCTCCGGCACACAGGCCTCGAGCTCCCCCTCCCAGGGCAGTTCTGGGGAGCAGGGGCGAGCAGGACCTGAAAGCTCTGCCGAGCCCAGGGATCGGGGCCGGGAGAGGCCGACAGGACCCCGCCAGGAAGCCCAGGTGAGAGTGAGGATTTCACGCCCCGCTCCCTCCACAGTGGGCTCCCGAAGTCAGTCTTGAGCAGGGAGAAACCGCAGGCCTTCAGCGTGGCTTTGTGAACACACAGAATGTGGCCCTGGGGCTATGAGGGCCCTGTGTGGCCAAGGTCCGCACAGCCCCCAGTCCCCGCTTGGCACAGGTGAGGGGTAGCCGATCAAGCAACTGCACCTCCCGTCCGGCCTGGGTCGCAAGAACCTGCCCGACCCCCGAACTCCCACACGCATTTCCAGCTGTCACTTCCCATTTCTGTGCCCCCCAAAATCAGGGGAATGGACTTATTTCAAAGAAGCAATTCAAACTGGATGAAATCATTTCCATTCAGGGAATGCTGACCATTCAGTCATTTCAGAAACCCCTGCCCTCCCCCAACCTGCCCCAGATGAATTACTCCAGCGCTGCTCCAAATGCGGCCGGCAGTCCCCCCCAGGAAACCTCCAGTGTGCCCCCAGAGGCAATGCAGCGTCCCCCCCAGGCTCAGCACGGCCCGATGCCCCAAATGCACCCCTTCTTCTTGCCCCGTGTAGGGGCTCCCTCCCCGGCCTCCTCTCTCGGCCCCTCCTGAAGGCCCCGTGTTTGCAGTCTGCCTAGCCAGGTCAACCTGGTCCCCAGTGCACGCTGCCCCCTAAAAGCTCTCGGGCGGGCCCCTCCCGAGCACATCTGTGGCCCCAGCAACCCCTCCCCCAGTACATGTTTGTTGAATTCAGATTTGCTTCGTGATTCTCTGCCCAGAACCTCTGTTCAGACTGTGTTCCCTGGTGAATTGGTGTTCAGCATTTTTGTTTATTTGTTTGTTCTTTAACAAAAGGTTGTTTTGGTTTGAGATTCAGCGAACACACACACACACACACACACACACACACACACACACACACACGCACACACATTGCATTCGGCTTCCTCTCCACTCGGGATTCAGTAAATCAGTTGTTTTCCAGGCTGCTTCTGAGTCCTTGCCTCAAATGAGCCTCCAACAAGATAATGCATTTAAAAGCCCTTGGAAAAGTACCAGGCCCCACGCACATGTACGGTATTGTCATCCTGCTCGGCCCCGCACCCCACGCGCCGGAGCCAGGCTCGGCTCCAGAGAACACACAGTCCACGGGTAGGGCTCAGGAGGGGACTGTCCCCCAGAGCCCAGGCCTGCCCTCCCCCCTGACGGCCCCTGGCCCTCTCTTCCCAAAGGGGGGGTGGGGGGCAGGAGCATCCAGGAAGCCCGTGCTCCCTCAAGAGGTGGAATAGGTCCTTATAGACTTCCCACCCGTGGGCTATTTTCGCTTCGGTTCCCGCTGTGGTCCTGAGAGCTTTTGCGAGGAGTCCAGAGAGCATTCTTCAGGCCGGAAAACAAAATCAAAAACAAAACCCCCAGGCTGGAAAGCTCTGAGGCCTGCTTCACAGGCAGCGGTAGCCCGACGGGGACATGCGGTGGCCCAGAGCAGAGGCGGTGGACTGGGACAAGGCTGCGTGGGAGACTCCGCCACCCACCCACGGTGGACGCGGCCGCTCAGTCCCCAGCTACAGGCCTCTGCCAAATGCCAACCCTGTCCCTTTCCTCCAACAGGCTGGCTGGCTTTCACTGGTGTCCATGAGCAAGCTTGGCCCGGTGGGGTGATGGACAGCTTCCCCGCCCAGTAGTATTTATTACATGCCACCGGGACGCAACCCCTGAAAAGCTCATCCCTCTTGTGGGAACCCCGTTTCTGTCCAAGCTGGTTTCCAGCAGCCTCAAAGGGGGAGCCATTCCTGCGGGAGGCTGGAAGTAGACCGTGCCCCCAGCACCCAAGGGGTTCAGGCTGAGTGAGGCACGGGTGCCGGAAGGACCCCCCAGGCCCACCTCAAACGCTCACTTTCTGGTACCGACCATGAGGGTTTACTAGCAACCATTGGAACAGCTAACATTTCATAAGCAGTCAGCCCAGTATGTGGCCAATGATCTTATTCCCATCCAGGGTGTGGGGTGTGGAGGCTAGTATGTGTGTCAGGAGGGGGTCAAGACACTCAACCCAGGAGGCCCGTGCCCCGCACCTGATTTCTGCCTCCAGCCCAGTCCACGCCCGGCGCACGCCCTCCCACACCTGCGCCTCCTTTAGCGGCGAGGGCGGCCCTGGGCGGGCTCCCAGCTGCCAGAAGGCGGCAGAGGGGTGCGGGGGGCACGCTCAGCACCAGGGCGGCCTGCGGGGCGGTCAGAGCCTGCCTGTCGACCTACAGCTGCTCGGATGTGAGGGTTTGTGGTGGCTTGACCATGGTTCGGCCACCGAGGGCCCTGGTTAACTGGCAAAACTCAGGCACCCACAGAGGGCTTTTTTTTTTTTTTTCCGGAGTTTTTCAGAGACCAATTAAATGTGGTCCACCGGTAATGGGCCTCAGGTCAGAAGGGCCCGGTGAACACAGTCCTGCCAGCCTGCTGGGCCCCCAAGGAAGGGCCGTTTCCTCCTCTGGATGCAAGACAGCTCTGTCCCATTTCCTCCCCGGCTCCGGTAAGAAAAAGTGCTGTAAATAAACAACCCACAGACGGCAGTTTAATAGAGGGACGGGCACAGCAAGGGAGGGGGCCCGCTGGGGAAAGCTTGTCTCAGGGAAATGAGATTGGAACTGAGATTGCAAGGATGAGTGAGTATTAAATGATGCAGAACATGGAAGAATAATTTCAGGCGGAGGGAACTGCATGTGCAAAGGCCCTGGGGTGGGGGAATCCATGACACGCTGGAGGAACAGAAAGGAGGACAGTTGGCTGGAAAGGAGAAACAGGTATAGATACAGGCGGGGCGTGGGGCTGGAGGTAGGCAGGGCTGGAGCACACACAGCCTTGCAGGCCACTGGGGGACTTGTTGCTATTCTAAGAGCAATGGGAGCCAGCGAGGAGTTTGGAGCTTACAAGAAACAGGTGGAATTCACACCTTTCAGAGAGCCCTCTGCCTACAGCTCACCAGGGGCCTGCCCCCCGACACACACCCAACACTCAGTTGTAGCTGGGATCAATTCAAGCCCCAGTGAAGGCCTGAGGCTCTAAGGAGGGCCAGTGAGAGCAACCACCCGAAGGGCCTCGATTCCTAGGTGTCTGACCCTAAAAGCCAAGATCCACTTCTGCGGAGGCCGACTCCACGTTCCCATCTGCTTTGCCAGGGGAAGGCGTAGCTTTGTGGTCCTGTATGCACCCGCTCTGCTGTTTCCTGGTCATGTGACCCTGTGGCCCAGAACTTCGGCCCCTTCACCAGGAAAAGGGGAACAGGGTACTAGGGCCCACCTCGCAGGAAGTTTTAAGGGTCAAACAGTGTTCGTGGTCACGGAAAAACCCATGGATGGCAAGTGTGAACTCTTGAAGAATATAAAACACAACTGTTGGGAGATAGTGACAAGCGGTTAGAAATGGAAGGGGTGCGAGGCTTGAAAGAAGGGGAGCGAGCACGTGGGAGAGATGCACGTTCGCGTGAGTTCTCGGCGGGGGATGCCCCCAGCCCTTAGCGCAGGGTGGCTAGAAGCGCCGCGGGCTGGCGGGGGAGCCTCGGGGCTGCAGGGAGAGGAGAGTCACCGTGACAGGGGCGAGGGGGTGTCCTGCAGGGCAAGAGGCAAGGTCCCTGCATAACATCCCCTTACAGGTGGTCTGACCGCCGTTTCCAGCCGTGATGGCCTGGAGGCCGGAATTCACCCTGCTGCCCTAAAGAAAACCAGACCTACATAGAGAACAGTGGTTTTCAGATGCTAGAAAACAGGCGAATGAGTTCTGAGAGAAAGCAAGGGAATGCCGGGAGCCCTCCATTGCCCCCGCTGACTGCCCGGAGGGCTCTGCGGGCCGAGGTACAGGGAGGAAGTGCCCGCTGGAGACTCAGCGGTCCTCCCGGGTGGAAGGCGGGGGGCTGGAGGTTCAGGACAGAGCACTGAAAAGCAGGGAGCCGCCCGGAGAGGAGAGAAAGCCGGCGAAGCTCTGCAGAGGTTCCTGCAGAGCACACTGCCTACGCCTAGGGAGGAAGTGGCCAGGGGAGCAGGGCCGGGGGGTGGGGGATGGGGGTGGGGGGGGTTGGTGTGCGCTCCCGCAGGCAGGGGCACCCCCCTGCAGTCCCACCCCGGCCTCCGAGCCCGCAGGATGTGCACTGGGCGGATGCAGATCTCTCCCGGCGCTGGGGAAACTGAACGGACAGCAAGCAGGAGGAGGGGGTGGTGGGAACATGGCTGGGTATACCGCCTGCTAATACAGAAGGGCGGGGGGGGGGGGGGGGGGGGGCGACAGGGAGAGAGAGAGAAAATCAGCATCTTCCAGAGCATTTTTAACGGGATCCAGTCTTCTCACATAACAAAAACAAACAAAATGTCCAGGACGAAAATCCACATTACTCAGCATACCAAGAACCAGGAAAATCTGACCAAATCTCCAGGGACAAGGCAATCAAGAGATGACAACCCTGAGATGACCCAGATGTTGGAATTAGCAGACACAGACTCAGCAGCAGCTGCCCTAATTATCCTTCATGAGGTAAAGCTGCACAGCCTTGAAATGAATGGAAAAAATAGAAGTTTTGGCAAAGAAAGACAAACTATAACAAAGAATCACTAAATGCAATGTGGTTTCCTGGATGGAATCTTGGAACAAAAAAAGGACATTCGTATAAAAACTGGTGAAAGCTGAAGCAAGTCTGGGGTTTAGTTAATAGTCATGTACCAACGTTGGCATCTTAGTTTTGACAAACATGGCACGGTCCATGGCCACGTAGGATGCTAGCATTAGGGAAAACTGGGTGAAGGGTATTTGGAAACACTCTGTTTTTGCAGCCTTTCTGTAGCTGTAAATATTTATGAAAGAAAAGTTAATTTTAAAAGAATCAAATTAGTATTTTCGAACAGGGAAACAGTATAGGATATAAAAAAAATCTCACTGGATAGGCTAAGAGCAGAATGAAGGTGACAGGAAACTGGAAAAGACATCAATAGATACTGTTTAATCTGAAGAACTGAGAGAAAAAAATAGGATTTCAAAAACCGAGCGTCTTGGGGACTTGTCGACACCCTCACCATCAAAACCCCTGAAAGGGAAGGAATTGGTGCGGAAAAAAAAATTAACCACTTTCTGGGGGTATGATTGACCCAGGAAAAGCTATAGCTATTTAGTGCATTGAATGATAGATTTATAATCTATAAATTATAAATTATAAGAGATTATATTTTAAATTATAACCTATAGATAATTGGTGTGTTTAGAGCTGAGTATAGGCCCACAACCCCATTGTCACTATCAATGCCATCCCTTCACCCATCACCTCTAAGTTTTCCTGACCCCTCTTCTGAGGTAAGAGCACCTAATAAAAGATCTATCCTCTTAGCAAGTCATTTATACAACACGGTATTATTAATCAGAGGCCCTAGGTATTACAGTGGATCTCCAGAATATATTTATTTTGAATGGCCCCCAAAATTCTCAGTTTCCACCAAAATCCAAAAAAAAAAAAAATGTTTTTGAAAGAATAACGGCCAAACCTTCCCAAATATATCAAAAGACATAAATTGCCAGGTTCAAGAGGCTTACAGAACTCCAAACAGGATAAACTCAAAGAAAACCACACCCAGACACATCAAAATCAAATTACTGTAAACCAAAGACAAAGAAAAATATTGAAAGCAGAAAAAAGTTATCCCTTACCTGGAGAGAAATAATGACCGAAGATTTGTCATCAGAAACAGTGGTGGTCGAAAGATGGGGGAAAAAACATCTTTAAAAATGTGCAGCCAAAGAACTGTCAACTCAGAATTCTAAGGCCCGCAAAGTATTTTTCACAAATGAAGGCAAAATAAAGACACACTCAGAAGAAAAAACAAGGCATTCATTCATTCACTAGCAGCCCTGCTCTAAAAGAAATATGAAAGTACACTCTCCAGACAAAAGGGAAACGATACAGAATGAAACTTGGAGTATCAGAAATGAAGAAGAAGAACAAGAACAAAGGTAAATATTGGGGCGAATGGACTACCTTTTTTCTCCTCTTAAGTACTTTAAAATATGTATAACTTTAAAAAGCAAATATGGCCCTGGGAGATGTGATGTACCCAATACCTATGACAACTATAACAGAGACAAGGTGAGGGTCTAACCTGGAGAAAGTAAAGGTGAGTCTATGATTATATTTTACATGCAGTGGTAAAACGTCAACTCTAAATAGATTGTGAAATGTTGGGTATGTATACTGTCCCTAAAGTAACAATTAAAAAGTAACACAAAGAGATAGAGCCAAAAGCCAATAGACAAAATAAATGGAATACTAAAAATACTTTCAGAAAACATTTTCAAAAGGCAGGAAAGGGAGCAGAGAAAAAAATGAGAAAGAAAAATAAAATGTCAAGACCTAGACCTAAATTCAACTATAGCAATAATTGCATTAAATGTGAATGGTCTAAACACAGTGATCAAAAACAGACATTACCACATTGGATTAAAGGGGGGAAAAAAAGACCCAGTTAGATGCTGTCTGTAAGAAATGCACCTTAAATATAATTGTATACGGCGCGGCAAACCGGCCCACAGGCCACGTGCAGCCTATGCCCTGTTTTAAAGAATGGTTTTCACAAGTCTTAAGGGTTGCAAAGAAGAAGAGGAGGAAGAGAAGACAGTTTTGTGGCCACATATGTGGCCACAAAACCTAAAATAGTTATTTACTGGCTCTTCACAGAAAAAGTCTGCTGGCTCCTCATGTTGATGGATTAAAAGTAAAAGGATGGAAAACGATATGCCACGTTAATACCAATCAAAATAAAGCAGAAGTGGCTACATTAATAGCAGACAAAAAGACTTCAAAAAAACTACCAGGTAGGAACAAGGCTGTCACATCATGATACAGGAATCAATTCACAAAGAAGACGTAACAGCCCCAAATACGGATGCCCCTGATGGCAGAGCACCAGACTAGATGAGACAAAAACTGATTGACCCGAAAGAAGAAATAGACAAATCCACAATTATATTTCTCACTAATTGATAGAATAAGACAGAAAATCAGCAAGGCTAGGGAAGACCTGAGCAAACGTCAGTTTTGTCTAGTTGATATTTATAGACCACTCCAGCTGATAGTAACAGAACACTTTTCCCAAGTGCAAATGGGACTTTCATGCAAATAAATCATATTCTGGGCCGTTAAAAAATTAACCTTAAAGGAATTAAAATTACACAGTGTATATTCTCTGACCATAAGGGACTCAAACTGGAAATCAATGAAAGACAGACATCTGGAACATCCACAAATATTTGGAAATTAAACAACATACCTCTAAATAACCTGTGGATCACACAGGAAGTATTGAGTAAATAATCTAGGATTCCACTGTAAAAACCAGAAAGAGAGCAAGTTAAACCCAAAGAAAGAAGGAGGGAGATAAATAGCAGAAATTAGGATAATTAAAAATAGGAAAATAGAGAAAATAAGTGACACCAAAAGTTATTTGACAAGATCAGTATACTTGATGACTTTCTAGACAAACTGAACAAAATAAAGACACAAATTGTAAATATCAAAAAAAAAAAAATGAAAGATGGGCTATCGCTGCAGGCCCTACAGATATTAAAAAGATAGTAAGGTGATCTCTCTATGCCATAAATTCAATTTAGATGAAGCGGGCAAATTAATTGAAAGACACAAAACACCCAAACTCACTCAAGACAAAAGAGATAACCTGAATATGCCTATATCTGCTAAAGAAATTGAATTTTTAGATTAAAATCTTCTGACAACGAAAACTCCGGGCCCAGCTTATTTCAAAGGCAACTTCTCCCCAACATTTAATGAAGTAATAACACCAATTCTGCTTCAGCTCTTCCAGAAAATGGAAGAGGCAAGAACACTTTCCAACTCATTTTATGGGGCCAGCATCACCTTGACGTCACCACCAAAGATGTTAGAAGGACACTAAAGATCAATGTACCTCATGAACATAGACACAAACATCACCAACAAAATATTAGTGAATCAAAAGAATATATATTGGTAAGTCACATCCAGCAATATATAAAATGGTGATATACATCATTACCAAATGGGGTTTGTGCTGGGAATGCAAGACGGTTGAACGTTAGAAAATAAATCGACGCAACTGACCATATAGACAGATTATAGAAGGAAAGTCCTATTTCAGTAGATGAGGGAAAAGTACCTGACAAAACTCAACATCCACTTTTGGTAAAAATTCTCTACACAATGAACAGAAGGGTGCTTCCTTCACGTGGGAAAGGGCATCTACAAAAGACAAAACAAAACTGCAGCTAACATCATACTTAATGGTGAAAGACAGAGTTTCCGTTGTAGCAGATGAAAGGAATCCTGGAGATGGATGGTGGTAATGGTAGCACGTTAGGAATGTATTTAATGCCCCTGAAACTCTGCCCTTAAAAGTGATTAGATGGTAAGTTTTATATTTGTGTATTTTACCACAAATTAAAAAAAAAAATGGGGAAAAAAGTACATATTATCCCGGGAACAAACATTAAAATCAAAGTAGAAGGATGAAAATATTTTAAACAATAACAGGAAGCTAAAATGGGATATTAAAAACTCTTTAAGGGGCACCCGGTGGCTCAGTCGGTTAAGCGGCTGCCTTCGGCTCGGGTCATGATCCCTGGGTCCTGGGATCGAGCCCCACGTCCGGCTCCCTGCTCAGTGGAGAGCCTGCTTCTCCCTCTCTCTCTGCCTGCCTCTCTGCCTACTTGGGCTTTCTCTCTCTGTGTCAAATAAATAAACAAAATCTTTAAAAAAAAAACACACAAAAAACTCTTTAAAAATGTTGTTAACCCAAGAGAAGGCAAAAAGCAGAGAAAGGAGAAAATGACACATTAAAATCAAATTAGCAAAGGGTAGACTTAAACCGACTTTATCAATCATTATATTAAAATACAGATGGACTAAACACTCCAATTAAAATGCAAATCTTGGGGCGCCTGGGTGGCTCAGATGGTTAAGCTTCTGCCTTCGGCTCAGGTCATGATCCTGGAGTCCTGGGATTGAGTCCCGCGTCGGGCTCCCTGCTCCTTGGGAGCCTGCTTCTCCCTCTGCTTTTCTCTCTCTCTCTCTCTCTCTCTCTCTCTCTCTCTCTCTCTCTCTGTCTGTCTCTCGTGAATAAATAAATAAAATCTTTCAAATAAAAAATAAAATGCAAATCTTGTCCAATTAGATTTAAAAATGCAAGGTCCAGGGGCGCCTGGGTGGCTCAGATGGTTGTCTGCCTTCAGCTCAGGTCATGATCCCAGGGTCCTGGGATCGAGCCCCGCATCGGGCTCCTTGCTCAGCGGGAAGCCTGCTTCTCCCTCTCCTTCTACTGCTCCCCCTGCTTGTGCTCTCTCGCTCTCTCTGTCAAATAAATAAATAAAATCTTTAAAAAAAAATGCAAGCTCCAACTATATTTGGTCTATAAGAAATAGTTAAAACAAAGACATGGTGGGTTATAAGTAAAAGAATAGAAAAAGATTATGCAAACAGCACAATTAAGTTGGTCTGGTCACATTAATATCACACAAGGTAGACTACAAGGAAGATTACCAGAGATAAAAAGGAACATTTCATGATGATAACAAAAACATTTCACCATCCATCAGGAAAGTGTTAACAACCATGAATGCATATGCCCCTGATACCAAAATTTCAATATACATGAAGGAAAAACTCAATAGAACCAAAGGGATAGAGAAGTCCACAGTCATAGATGGATTTTTAACACTTCCTCTCTGAAACTCGTAGTACCACTGGACCCCAAAAATCAACATACTGAAGACTCCAACATTATCAAGCACCTTTCCTAATTGACATCTGTGGAACACCATACCCAGCAACTCTAGAATATACGTTCTTTCATGTAGACGTGGAAAGACCTACACAGCAAAGTCTACGCATCAAGATAGACCACATGCGAGGCCAAAAAATGTCTCCATAAACTTCAAAAGATTGAACACTCACAGAGGTGTCTTATGTTTCTATGAACATAGGGCAACTGAACTAGAAATCAATGAAAAAAGATAGAAAAGCTCCCAAATATTTGCTACACTGATGCTACACTGACTTAACTAACACATGGATCAAAGATGAAATCACAAAGGAACGTTTTAAATTCTAAACTGAAGAGTCATGAAAACTCAGCATGTCAAAACTTGTCAGGTGCGATTGGAGCAGGGGCTTCGAGGGATCCCTGTTGTTTTCATTGGTATTGGAAAGGAGAGAAAGTTTTAAAAACCAGTGATCTCATTTACCTTTCAAGAGGCTAGAAAAAGAGCAAATTACTCCCAAGTAAGAGGATAAAGGAAGTAATAACAATAAAAACAGAAACCAGTCCGGTGAAAGCAAGCCGCACATAAGACGGTGGTCCATGGGTGCCTTACTCTGTGCCCCACGCGTCACAGTATATTTCCCCCGCGGGTCGTGGGAGTGCACCTGTGGCAAATGGCCTCGCTTGATTGGCAGGCACCAGTCTCCCTGTTGCTTTCCCACAGTTTTCCCGCCATAATCGCTTCCTTGCACACCGGTGGGGAGCAACACTCAGCTAGACTCCAGGGGGCCCCTCTCCCAATGCCTCGTGTTTCCTCTGTGTTAGGTTTTCTCTCCTGACTCTGCCACAGATTCTCACCACCTGGCCTCCCTGAACCCCAAACTCTGCTCAGCTCACAGAGACCAGGACTCTAGTCTGCATTCCCGCTCCCTGAGCTGTGACCTTGAAACTCTCCAGCCACAAGACAAAAAAAGGAGAAAGAAATGGCAAACAGATGGTAGATAGAAAAACGTGCACCAAGATCATTTAAGCTCAACCCTATCAATTCTCACATTAAATGCAAATAGTCAATGTTTATAGCAGTGATGTCCACAACAGCCAAACTATGGAAAGAGCCCAGATGTCCAACGACAGATGATAAAGAAGATGTGGTATAGATATATACACACACAGACACACACACACACACAATGGAATACTACTCAGCCATCAGAAAAAATGAAATCTTGCCATTTGCAACAACGTGGATGGGACTAGAGGGTATTACGCTAAGTGGAATAAGTCAATCAGAGAAAGACAATTATCGTGTGATCTCACTCATATGTGGAATTTAGGAAACAAAACAGAGAATCATAGGGGAAGAGATGAAAAAATAAAACAAGATGAAACCAGAGAGGGAGACAAACCGTAAGAGGCTCTTAATCATAGGAAACAAACTGAAGGCTGCTGGAGTAGTGGGGTGGCGAGATGGGGTAACTGGGGGAGGGACATTAAGGAGGGTAACTGGGGGAGGGGCATTAAGGAGGGTAACTGGGGGAGGGGCATTAAGGAGGGTAACTGGGGGAGGGGCATTAAGGAGGGTAACTGGGGGAGGGGCATTAAGGAGGGTAACTGGGGGAGGGGCATTAAGGAGGGTAACTGGGGGAGGGGCATTAAGGAGGGCATGTGATGTAACGAGCACTGGGTGTTGTATAAAACTGATGAATCACAGACCTGTACCTCTAAACCAATAATACATTATATGTTAATAATGTATTATTAATAAAATACATATAAATAAATAAAATAAAAATATAATAATAAATAATAAAATTTAATTTAAAAAAACGCAAATAGTCTAGACACACCAGTTAAAAGGCAGAGATTATAGCAGTGGATATAAAGAGACTACCCAACTCTGTGCTGTCCCTAAGAAACCTACTGCAAGATTTACAAGGAACAGCAGAAGGACGGAGAAAAACACAATTGTAGGACTTACCAAAAGGAAGCTGGAGCTTCTCGCTTCAATATGATGACATAGATTTACAAGCGAGGAATATGACAAGGATAAGGAGGACTGTTCATCCAGAGAACCTAATCGTCCTGAACACGTACACACCAAGGAATAGAGCTTCAGAAAACTGACAGATTTCAAGGAAAAATAGGCGAATCCAGAATTAATTGTGGTTTTCAACGGCCTTCTCTTGGTAATCGGTAAAACAGACGGAAGGGAAGTCAGTGAAGACCCAGAACACCTGAATGGTACTGTCAGTAACAGCAATGGGATACACGTTCTCTTCAAGGGCACGTGAAACGTTTGCCCAAATAGATCACACTGTGGACCATAAAACAACTTTCAGTAAATTTAGGAGGATTGAAATTATACAAATAACATTCTCTGACCACAGTGGACTTCAACTAGAAATCAGTATCAAAATACCTGGAAAATTGCAAATATTTAAAACTACAGTGTATACTTCTAAATAATCCAAGGATTGAAGAAGAAATCACAGTAGAAAGGATAAAATATTTGAACTGAATAAACATTAAAGCGACTTAAAATTTGTGGGCTTATATTCATAACTGAATTTAAATTAAAAAAAAGAAGAAAACCTCAAACATGTATTAGAAAAGTGGGAAAAAACTTGACTGATCTAAACTTCTACCTTAAAAAACATTTTTTTTAAAGTAAATTAAACCCAAAGTACAAGAGGAAGGCGAAAAACAATATAGAAGAATCAATAAAATCAAAAGCTTATTCTTTGAGAATGTCAGTAAAATTGATAAACTTCTGTTCAGGTTGATCAGGGAGAAAAATCAGATATTAACTACCAATGACAGAATTAGAGATCCCATAGAGATGAAAACGACATCATCAAGTGAATATTAGGAACAACATTTTGTTGGTAAATTCAGTAACTGAGATCAAATGGACACATTCCTTAAAAGACACAAACCACCAAACTCACTTGAGGTGAAACGTATAGCCTGAACTGTCCTACAAGTGTTAAAAATAAAATGAATTTGAACTTCAAAACCTTCTCACAAAGACAACTGCAGGCCCAAATAGCTTTGCTAGGGAATTCTACTGAACATCTAAGGAAGAAATAATACCAATTCCATGCAAACTCATCCAGAAAATAGAAGAGGAGCGCACGCTCAAACACATTACAAGAACAGAGAACGACAGAATATCCCTCATAAACATAGATACAAAACCCCTCCACAAGAGCCTTGCAAATTGAATCCATTCATATATGTAAGTAATATCTCATAACGAGGGGAAACTTATCCTGGGAACTCAGACTGGCTTGATGTTAGAAAATAAATCAACATCATTCATATCCATGGACCACAGACGAAAAGCATATGATCATCTCAACAGGTACACGAAAGGCCTTGGACAAAATTCAATATCCATTCACAGTAAAAACTCTCAGCAAACTAGGAATTGGAGGGATATTAGCCCAATGATGAGCAACTACAGAAACCTTTAGCAAACATCACAATTTACAATAAAAGACGGGGTACTTTCTTAAGATTAAAATAGTACTGGATGTTGAAGCTACTGTAGTAAGGCAAGGAAAAGAGATAAAAGGCACACAGACCGCAAAGAATGAATAAAACTGTCTCTATTTGCACATGACTTGAGGGATCTAAGTATCACATTTGAAATCAACGCCAACCCCCACCCCAAAACCTCCGAATAGTAATAAATGAGTTCAGCAATATTGCAAGATACAATTATCGGTGTGTGAACATCAATGATATTCGTAACTGCCAATGAAGAACATGAGGAAACGACAACCTAAAACCTAATGCTGGACTTCTGGTTTCTAGAGTGGCTGTAAGAGGCTGGGAGTTGCCGCTCTGTCCTACAAGCCAGTACAAAGATGAACAAGCTGACAAATCAACAAGTCTTCTCAGATCAGTCAGAGAAGGGGGGGGGTCACAGGGCAAACTGCAGCCCCCCCAGACTGAAGAGACCAGCAGGCAAGTAGGGAGCGCCACAGCTGACCGGAGCAGAAACCCACAACCGCGAACCCCTGCGGGAGCCAGCACCCACAGAAGGAAAACCAAACCACGGTTGACAAATTGTGGGAGGCTCAGTGTGGGCAAGTCTCAGAAATAAAAACTCCCAGGGGATCTAGTCACCGGGGGGCCCACGCTTTTGTGGATTTTGCCTCCAGAGGGTCAGCCAGGTCCTCACCGTGGGTATTAGAGAAAAAGTCCCTGGCAGGAGGGGGAATCGTTTTGAATTAAGGCAGAGCATCGAGTTCTTCTAGATAAGGTGCGCCCTCTGAGAAACGATCTAACCAGGGCCTAATGGCTGGTGTTTTACCTGAGAATGGAAATACCAAGCTCCAGCCCACAAGCGCCATCCTGCCCTACCTCAAGAGCGGCTGGGTGGGGGCGGGGGGGCAGGGGGAGGCATGACAAGCATGTTGGAAGTTCACCAAAGGATATTCGTGAAAAGAAAACTGACAAGCTATATTTCATGAAAATTAAAAATTTCTGCTCTGTGAAAGACACTGCCAAAAGAATGAAAAGATAAGCCACAGGCTGGGAGAAAATATGTGCAAAAGGCATGTCTGCTAAAGGAATTGTTCTCTGAAATATACAAAAGACTCTCAAGCTCAACAATAAGAAAACAAACAACTTGATTTCAAAATGGGCCAAAGACCTTAACCAAAGACACCTCGCCCAAGATATATCTATAATATATCTAGATAGATCTCTATATATCTACGTAGTAATTGTCATATATATATATATGGCAAATAAGCGAATGAAGACATGCTCCACAGCATGTCTGGGAAGTGCAAATTGAAACACTGAGATACCAAAATCCAGAATACCGAAAATACCAGCTGCTGGCGAGGATGTGGAGTAGCAGAAGTGCTCGCTCATGGCTGGTGGGAATGCAAAATGGCTCAGCTACTTTGGAAGACAGGTTGGCAGTTCCTTAGAAAACTAAACGTATTCCTACTATATGCTCCAGCAATCATGCTCCTCAGTGTTTACCCAAAGGAGTTGAAGACTTACGTTCACGCAAAACTTGCACATATTTGCAGCAGCTTTGTTGATAATTACCAAAGCTTGGAAACAACCAAGGTGTCCTTCAGCAGGGGAATGGATAAGTAACCTGTAGCACATCCAAACAATGGGATATTATTCCAGGCCAAAAGGATATGAGCTATCAAGCCATGAAGAAGAAATTTAAACGCATATTACTGAATGAAAGAAGTCCATCTGAAAAGGCTACATCCAACTATGTGACATTCTGGAAAAGGCAAAACTATGGAGACAGGAGGAAGATCAGGGGTTGTTAGGGCTTAGGGGCAGGGAGGGATGAGTAGTGGAACACAGAGGATTTGGGGGGCAGTGACATTACTCTGTATGGTACCAATGATCCGAGAATGGTGGATACACAGCATTATACGTTGGTCTAAACCCAAAGAACATACAACACCGAGGCTGAACCCTACTGTAAGATTTGGGTTCTGGGTGATAAGGATGTGTCAGTGTGGCTCTTCGATTGTATCAGATGTACTGCTCTTGGGGGGAGATGCGACATTGGTACTGAAGGAGGCCGTGCTTGCAGCTGGGGGGGGGGGCGGGGTGTGTATGAGAACTTTCTATACCTTCTGCTCGATTGTGCCGTGCACCTAAAACTGCTCGAGAAAAAAGTATTTACAATACAGTAGTATTTTACAATTGTTCCAAGGAAAGCCCAATGCTCGGTGGAAACTGGACAAAACCTGGGCCTGATCTATATGCTGAAAATTATAAAATGCTGCAGAAATAAAGACCTAACTAAATGGAGAAACGTACCATATTTATGGATTGTGAGATTCAATGTAATAAAGATGTCAGCTCACCCCAAACTGATCTATGGGTTTAAAGCGATTCCTATCAAAGTCTACGTTTGTCTTATAGACATAAAAAAGCATATTCTAAAATTTACGTAGACACTGGCCCTGGGGTAGCTGAAACAACAAAGAAGAGTGAAGTGGGAGGAATTATTTTACCTGGTATGAAGGCTTCTTCTGTAGCCACAGTAATCAAGACAGTGTGGGATCATTGGAGGAAAAAACACATAGGTGAGTGGAATCAGATGGAGAACGTGGAAATAGACCCACACACATTTCAGTCAGTGTCTGACTGACTTTTGACACAGGTGAAAAAGCAATTTAACAGAGGAAGGGCAGTCTTTCTACAAATAGTGCTAGAGAAGCATTTAGATCTCCATAGACAAAATAATGAACGTTGAACTAAATACTATACATAAAGTATTTAGAAAATTACATAAAAGACCATCTCCGGAATCTAGCGCCAGGCAGAGTTCTTCAAATTGATCTCAAAAGCATAATCTGTAAAAGGAAAAACTGATAAAGTGAACCTCGTCAAAATTTTAAAATTTTCCTCTGCAAAAGACTCCATTAAGAGGGTAAAAAGACAGGCTACAAACTGTAAGAAAATATCTGCAAACTACATATTCAGCAAATGACTTGTGTCTAGAATGCATAAGGAATCCGTGAAATTCTAAGAAACAAACAGTGCAATTATAATATGGGCAGAAGACATGAATGGACATTTCACTGGAAAGGGTATATAGATGGCAAATAAGCACATGAAAATTTGCTCACCATCATTAGCCATTAGGGAAATGCAAATGAAACACCTAATGAGCTATCACAGTGTATCTATCAGAATGGCTTAAAAAATAGCAATAATATCAAATGCTGGCAAGGATGTAGAGAAACCAGGTCACTTGTACATCAACGGTGGGTATGTGAAGTGGTACAGCCAATCTGGGAAACCACGTGGCGGTTTCTTATGAACCACAATTGCAACATGCCCCAGCAATTGCACACTTGGTCATTCATCCAGAGACATGGAAACTTAATGTTTATGCAAAAACCTGTACAAAAATGTCTGTAGCAGCTTTATTCATAGTAGACAAAAAGGAAACAACCCAGGACGCCTGGGTGGCTCAGTCGGTTAAGCGTCCAACTCTTGATCTCAGCTCAGGTGTTGATCTCAGGGTTGTAAGTTTGAGCCCCACATTTGAGGTCAGCGTGGAGCCTACTTAAAAAATAAAGAAAATAAAAGAAAAAAGAAAACAACACAGATGGGCTTCACTGGCACCATGGTTAAATAAACTGTGGTATATCCATACCATAAAATACTACTCGGCAGTGAAAAGGAACTAGCTGTTGATACACGCAACAGCTTGGATCGTGAGAGAATTAGCTTGAGTGTGCTTCATCACAATTTTAAAAATTTGTTTTTCCAAAGACACTGTTAAGAAAAGGCAAAGGCAAGCCATGGCCTGGGAGAAATATTCGCAAAACACATCATTGACAACAGACTTTTATCCACGACGCATAAAGACTTCATATAATTCTTCAATGAGATGACAAAAAATTTTTTTAAATGGCCTTAAGATTTGAACACATACTTCAGCAAAGAAGATACATAGACCCCACAAGGAAATTCCAGGCCCCAAGTGCTTTACTGGTGAGTACTGTCAAACACACAAAGGAAAAATAACACAACTTTTACATAGATGCCTTTAGAAAACCAAAAGGAAAATATTTATCAAATTATCTTAGGAAGTCAGCATAAACCTGACACCAGAACCTGACAGAGGCATTGTAAGAAAACTATACACAGATATTCTTCATGAAACAGATGCCAGGATCCCTAACGTAATGTTACCAAACTGAATTCAGTAACATGTAAGATGATAATACATCATAATTAAGTAGAGTTTTTTCAAGGAATGCAAAGGTAGTATAACATTTAAAACCAACCAATATACAGAGCCCGGGTGGCTCAGTCAGTTTAGCATCTGCCTTTGGCTCAGGTCATGATCTCAGGGTCCTGGGATTGAGTCCCACATTGAGCTCCCTGCTTAGCAGGGAGTCTGCTTCTCCCTCTTGCTCATGATCTCTCTCTCTCTCAAGCTCTCTCTCTCTCTTTCAAATAAAAAAAAAATCTTAAAACCAATATAATTCACCACATTAACAAAATAAAACCATACGATCATTTCAAAAGATCATTTCATAAGAAAAGGTATCTGACAAAATTCAGTGCTTATTCATGACCAAAACTGTTCCCAAACTTGGACACAAAGAGAACTTTTTCTTTCTTTTTTTTTCTCTTAAGATTTTATTTATTTGAGAGAGAGAGAATGTGAGACAGAGAGCTTGAGAGGGAGGAGGGTCAGAGGGAGAGGCAGACTCCTTGCTGAGCAGGGAGCGCAATGTGGGACTCGATCCCAGGACTCCAGGATCATGACCTGAGCCGAAGGTAGTTGCTTAACCAACTGAGCCACCCAGGCACCCCACAAAGAGAAGTTTTTCAATCTGATAAGGGACATACATTTATGAAAATCTTTGTTAACATCTTAATTATTACTGAAACATTGAAGACTTTTCTCCTAAGATTGGGAACAGGCAAGAATGTCTGCCCTCACCATTGGCTATTCACCATTGTCCTGACGTTCCTAGTTGTGTAATAAAGCAAGAAAAATAAAAGTTGTGTAGATTGGAAAGAAAACACAAGCCTCACTATGCATATAGATTTTATGACTATGTAAAAAATTTTGAAGAATATATGAAAGTAACCACTAGGACTAATAAGTATTTTTAATAAGGCCATAGGATACAAATATATTATACACACACATATCAATAAAATATATCAATTATATTTTTTATTCTAGCAGCAAAGAATTGGAAATGAAATTTTGAAACAATTCCATTTTCAATAGCATCAAAAAACATGAAACACTTAAGAATGACTTTAAAGTTGTACACAGCCTGCATATAAAAAAAGTAGAAAACAATGCTAAGAGAAATTAATGGTCTAAATGGATAAACCACGTGGATGGCTTGGAGACTCAGTATTGCTAAAGTGCGAGTTCTTTCAAACTGAACGATGGATGTTTATAGTTTCAACAAAATTCCAATCCGAATATCAGTGAGACATTTTTGTAGAGTGCTTCTGACAAATTGTTTCTAAAATTTCAGTGGGAATTCGAAGGACCTAGAATGGCCAAAACAATCTTGAAAATAAACAACCAACCTGGAGAACGCACACTCTCCGATTTCAAAATGCATCAAAAGCTACCGTAATCAAGATGGTGTGGTATTGATGGAATCACAGAGAAATAGATCAATGGATCATAATGAAGAATCCAGAGAACAGATTTGTATGCATTCAGTCAATTGATTTTTTTACAAAGGTGTCAAGGCAGTGGCACCTTCAATGAGAAAGAAATTTTTTTTCAGCAAATGGACTGGGAAAAGCAGGAAACATATAGGAAAAAATAAGCCTTGACCTCCACTTCATATCACACATAAAATTTAATCTGAGGTAGATCAGAGACCTACACACACAAGCTAGAACTCTAAAGTTTCTAGCAGAATACATACAAGAGTATCTTCATGAACTTGAGGCAGGCAGATTTCTTAGAGAGGATCCAAACAGCACTAACCACCAAATGAAACATTGGCAAATTGGACTTCTTCACAATTACAAATACCTCTGCTCATCCAAAGTCAACACCGAATATATAAAAAGGCAAGTCATGGATAGGAAGGAAATATTCGCAATACAAATATCTGATAAAGAACTTACATCCAGAATAAAGAATTCCTAAAATTCAACAAGAAACAAAACAAAAGCAGAACAAGACTTGAGTAGACACTTCACAAGGAAGACACACAAATGGACCATAAGCCCATATAAAGTCGTTTAGTATCACCAGTCACTAGGGAAACACAGCACAACGAGATACCACTCACATTGGTCAGAATGGTCAACATCGGAGAGATTGATCATATCTTTCACCTGTGAGGACGTGGAGCAGCTGGAACTCTCGTACATTTGCTGGTGGCAGTGCAAGACGGCCCACCCACTTTGGAGACTGTTTCTAAGTTTCCTAAAAAGGTAAACACACGGGGCACCTGGGTGGCTCGGTCGTTAAGTGTCTGCCTTTGGCTCAGGTCATGATCCCAGGGTCCTGGGATCGAGCCCCACGTCGGGCTCCCTGCTCCGCGGGAAGCCTGCTTCTCCCTCCCCCTCTCCCCCTGCTTGTGCTCCCTCTCTCGCTGTTTCTCTCTCTGTCAAATAAATAAATAAAATCTTAAAAAAAAAAAAAAGGTAAACACACAACCAACCTACCACAAACCAATTTCATTCACTCAAGAGAAAAGAGAACATGTGTCCATAAAAATGGGCACAATGGAAATGTCTATTAATACTAAAATAAATTGTTCATACAATGAAATAATGTAAAAAAAGAATAAACGGGTTCATGCAACAATAGGGAAGAATCTCGAAAGCAAATGAGCACCTCTTGTCTCATGACACATGGATGTGGTCCGTGAGCAGGGAGAACTAGTCTACAGTGATGGAAGTTAGAACAGTGGTTGTAGTGGGGGTGAGCCAGAAGGGCCACGAGGGCACTTTCTGGGACGATAGAAATGTTCTCTGTCCTGCTGGGAGTGGTGGTTGCATGGGCATTTGCATTACTCAAAACTCATTCAATTGTCCGCTTATCTGTGAATTTACTGCATGTAAATTTTGCCTCAGTGAAAGAGTTACCACAAACACATATGCTGTTCCACCTGCAGCACCACACCCTCATGCACCCCATTCCATGTTCCAAATTCACTCCTCAGAAAATCTGCAACAAAGCACAAAATAGATCATAGAGCAAAAAGATAATAAAAAGCCTATTAACAGATTGCCCACATATTCTGGGGACAAGTAACATCGTGTGTCCCTCAGAAAGTCCATTTTTAAAACATGTTCTTTCTAACCATATAATTAAAAAGAAAACAAATGGTATTCTGTCTCACAAAATGAAACAAAGCAAAACATAGTGACCGCTTTTTTTTTTTTTTTTTAAAGCAGGCAACCGTAATCTGTGTTGTTAGAAGTCAGGGCGGTGGGCTCCAGGGTATGGCCAAGGTCTGGGTCTGGGTCTGGGTCTGGGCGCCGGTCACAATGTGGGCTCAGTCTGTGAAAAGACATCAAACTTCACACTTATTTTATATATTTATGTATACATGTATGTATACACACTTTCCTCAATGTTTCTCAACAATACTTTTATAGAATTTAAAACAAAGCAAAGTAATCCCTAAAAGTTAACCATAGTGAAAGGCTGGCAAACAGCAGATAAATTTAAAATAGAAATTGTTTTCTGAAAGAAAGAAGAGGAGAGAAGAGAGGAGGAGAAAGGAAGGAGGGACACCCGGACAGACGGACACAGTGCCTGACCCCTTCACGGCCCCCTTTCAAGGTCAGTGATTACGATTACTGTTGACACGTGGGCTCAGAGCTTCTGATGCTTGTGACATGCCCCACACGTGGCTGGGCAGCCACAACAGGGCTGAGGGTCTGGGTGATGCCAGGTCTGCTCTGACTGGTCCTGAAGGTGCTGTGGTCGATGGGCGGGGGGTGGGGGGGCGTGGGATGCCTGACCACTGCTGCTCAGTTGGCAGGGCCGATGGCGGGCTGGCGTGACTTGTGATCTGGGCAAGAATGACGTCCTCTGGTCTGTCGTTTGCTAGGAACTGCCTGGCAGGCTGGGGAACCTGCCTCAGGACAGGACGCCGCCTCTTTTACCATCACTTGGGTTCATCTTTGTGCTCTTGTTGTGTTCATATGACTCCCCTTTCCTGTGCCAAGTCCATTCCACCTGGATAATCGTGGGTAATCATAAAGTGTAAATATCTGGTAGGGATCTAGGAGAAAGAGATGCACAAATGGGAGCTGATGCCTGGCGGCTTCTCCGGGCTTGGCAGACACTCCCGGGAAGGGGGGTGTACGGCCGGCTCAGCTGGCCATAGTCGGCCTCTCAGAAGCGGACCAGGAGCTGTTGCCGAGAAGTCACAGAGAAAGAGAATGGTGTGATGCACTTCAGAACGCGGGCCCGCGCTGGGGCTGGGAGCCGAGGGCCAAGACGGCTGCATTGCGCTCTGTTCCCTCTGGGGGATGTGTGTCAGAATGAGGCGCACAGCTGGAAGGAGCTGAGATGCCAAGAGGCCAGATGTGGGGAAGAGCGATCTCTTCTTTTCTGAAACCGGCAGGGGGAGAAGAGGGGAAGGGTATAGCTAGGCAGAGGAACAGCAAGAACAAAGGCTCAGAGGCTGGTGTGAGCACTGAATCCACAATCTAGGAGCACAGCTGGGGAAGCAAGGGTTCTGGGCTGGGAAGCAGGTGCAAGCCCCCCTCACCTCCCAGCACAGGCACCTCCCTTCCTCTCCAGCCCACCCCCCACAACCGTCCACGGTGATGTGGACAGAGGCAGCCAGCCCTGGCCGAGCACGCCGCCCACTGTCTTCAACAGACCATGGCGGCCGGCAGAGCCGGGGGGTGGGGCACGAAGAAAACCAAAGCACACGTGCTGACGCCCCGACTCTGCGTTTCACATCCTTCTCCTGCTGCTGCCTGGGGAGGCAGGGGGCATTTCTGCAGAACCGGGCCAGGCAGGTGCGGACTCAAGGGAGGGCAGGTTGGCACTTGACTTAAAAGTGGGAGGAAGGCAAGCAATTCGGGGCATGTCTGGTGGCCCAGAGTGCTGGGGGCAGGGAGAGGGGGGCCAAGCCCCAACCCTACTGCTTCCTGGCTGGCGGGGTGCGCACACCACCACTCTGCCCCTCCAGAAAACGGGAAAGAGAAGTGCCACCAGCTCCCTCGGGTGGTTGTGAGCGCCCCGGATGGGATGGTGGGGAGGACTCGGCAGGAGGTCTGCCGTTTTGTCCAGGACTCACTACCAACTTGGGTGCCCACACGAGGGCAGACGGGCCGCAGCGGATGCATTTCATCCGGGGCAGATCTGAGCCACACAGCTGAGATGAAGCCCCTGCAGATGCCCAGGAAAGCTGGTCGTCCCGGCCGTCACTGGGCCTTCGGGCCCCACCCGGAACCCAGGAAAGGGGCCTCCGTGCTCAGCTGTCTTGGACGCTCAGGAACCCACATAGCTCACCGGGCTCATCCGAGCCGAGAGGGAAACGGAGGTTTTGCTTTCACGAGTAATTGTTAGTTGGAGGGGAAAGGAAGAAAAAAACATAAAACTGCCTTTTCCCAAATGCTTCGGCTTGCAGATGGCCCCTGGGGACACCTGCGCTCCCTTTGCTTTCCTGAAAAAGGAGAGTTTTTCTTCCCCCTCATCTACCCTTGACAAAGGAGCCGAAGCCGCAGCTGCAGGTGCTAAAACCTCACCGCTCCCGGGCTGCCTGCTGCTTGGTTGCTGATTTATTATTAAGATAATCCTTAAATCTTCTTCATTGGGCCAATGGAGACCGTCTGATCAGAGGGGCCTCAGGAAGGTCCTGACGGAACAGGGAGGAAGGAGCCCCCCAGCAAGGTTGCGGCAAATACCTTTTCCCCCCAAGAGCAGTTTAGGGTGAGGCCCCGGGGGTGCCCCTATCAGAGAGGTTCTGTGGTGCCACTGCTCTAAATCTGGGCTTAGAGCCCCAGGCCCAGAGGCAGCAAGTGCCACCACCTTGCATCCCCCCGCCGCTTCTTAGCTGCGACCCCGGGGGACAACTCGTTGTGTCCCCAGCCGCCCTGTTTTGTAGGGAGGGAGCCAACGTGCAGCTGGGCCAAGCCAGGGCGGTGCCTGGGGGAATCTCGCCGGGGGAAGTATACAAGGCCTGATAAATATTCCTCGGGCTTATTTACAAAGCTGCTTGGGAGCTGCACCGACCCATCAGCAGCGAGCCTATTGCTCTGCACTCCTTTGGAATTACAAGATGCTTCCTTGGCAGGTGGATCTTTTCTTTTTTTTCCTTCCTGAGGACAGGGAGGAAGGAGGGCCGACAGGCCAGCAGAGATACCTCCCAGTGGCCCCGGGCAGGAGGAAGAGCGGGAAATGGGTGCTGGGGTTGGGGTGGCCTGGAAGGTGCACTTCCCCAGCAAGGGTTTCTGCAGGTGCAGGGCCCGGCCCACCATCATTATGCCAAACTGGAATGCTTCAGGCACCCTGTCCTCCAAGAGGACTCGGCCACATCAGGCTGAGTATCTACCAGGGCCAGAAAGATGGCTCAGGAGGAGGGCCGCACCTTAGCAGCGGACACGTGGCAGAGCGTACCTTCCTGACCCCTGAGCCCTCAACCCGTCCCTGCCGTTCTCACACCTCTAGCACTTCACGAGACGTCACCTTCTGAGCCTGGATTCGGGGAGCCCCCACTGCCCTCCAACGTGAGCTGGGGCATCAGCCTCCCATCCCTGCTGGTCTTTTGCCCTATTAGTCTCTGCACGTGGCTCCGCCCTTGCCCCTTGAGACCTACTGGGGATCCACTTCTTGTGCCCTCTCCTGCTCTTGCGTGCTCTCTCTTTTTCTTCCGACTTGACCTTGTTCTCAAGGCCTCATTCTAATGTCTCCTGACTCCAGAAAAACCCCTGACCTGTCCTCTCCTGTCCCTAAGCAGAGTAGTCATCCATTGCGTGCCCCAGGACCTTGACTGGCCTCATGGCCCTGGGGCGCTGGAAGCTCTCCAGCTTCGACTGTTGTCCTGTTGTTCCCAGACATGTGTCCCGTTTCCTCAGTTCAGTGCTCGGTCCCTTGAGGACGGGACTGCCTTTGACACTTCCCTGAACCTCATGACACAAACAGGACATAGCGCCTGAGATCCGAAGCTGGAGGGGACACTGTCGGCTCCCACAGTCACTGCCCCCTCACCCTCTGGCCACTGAGCACGGCGGAGCGGAGGGTGCTGCCGACTCCGATCTCTTCCACCAGCCCCACTGTGGCTGGCAAATGTCCCCAGGCCTCAGGGTGAGGGCCCAAGCTTTGATGGACTCTGAGGGGAGGCCAGAAGCCCTGGACAAAGAGGAGGTGACAGTTGCTGGGCCCCTAAAGAACAGCTCAGTCCAGGTGCCTCAGAACGCAGCGCGGCCCGATTTGTGTCTGGCTTTCACCTTAATTAATAAGAGCTTTTCTGAGAAACAATAAAAGAACAACATAGCAACTTGGCCAGGGTTGGCAAGAGCCATTTCGGTAATGGAGTCAGTGGAATTGCTATTCGAAAGAGAGAGAGATGGAAAGAGAGAGACCACTCTCTGCTATTAAGAAAGCCAGTGGCAAAGCTATACTGTCGTTCTCTAGGTTATTAAACACAATTGATGGCCACCCCACCCCCCAACAACAGAGGGGAATTGCAGCTCCATGAACCCAGAGTTCTGGACAGTTGTTCCCAGAAAACCAAAGGGCTGAGCTCAGCAGTCTGGGGAGAGATGCGTGGGCCCAGCACGTGCTGGCTTACCCCAAAGGCCCAGTAGCCAAAGAGGATGATGGCAAAGTTGAGTGCCTGCCCCAGGTACGTGAGGACATGCACATTGCACACCAGGCTGGTTGACAGATGGGAAAGCCGAGGACAACACACAGATTCATTTTCCCAAAACCTGTATTTGCAAAGAACACAGAAGGAAGCTGCTCTGGCATGCAGGGACGAACCTCTGAGCAGATACTATGCTTCCTTCTCTTAACACCTTTATTTCCATGAGGACTGGTTGCTCATGGTCAAACCTCATAACTAACCCACCCACAAAATCTCAAGGGTCTCACCCAAATGCAAGTCAGATGCAGATTGGTGTGGTAGAATGGTACCAGATTCTAACCTTTACTGTTTGAAACTAAGCAAGTTGTTCTATTTCCAAGCTAAATGGGGATGAGGAGCCCTGTCCTGACTATGCCATGGGGTGGCTGTGAGGATAATATGCTGGAGTCAATTCGAAACAGCACTAGAAATGAGAAAATACAGTGTACATGTGTGATTATCTGCCATATACAGGGAATCCTATGGATGAGCAAGAGGATGGCAGACAGGGAAGCAGGCGGGTGGATGGATGGATGAGTGGATGGATGAGTGGATGGGTAGATGAGTTGGTGGAGGGATGGATGAGTGGATGGAGGGATGGATGGTTGGATAGATGAGTGGGTGGATGGATGGATGGAGGGATGGATGAGTGGGTGGATGGAGGGATGCATGGATAGATGGGTAGATGAATGGATGGAGGGATGGATAGTTGGAGTTGGAAGTTGGAAGGATGGATGGATGGATGGATGGATGGGTTGGTGGGCAGGTGTAAGGGCAGGTGGGTGGGCCAATGGTTGGGGAGATGGATGGGTGGATGGGAAGAAGGAAGAAAGGGTGATTAGAAATAGAGAGGATAGATCAGCGGAAGAGAGGAAGCATAGAAAGATGGAAGGAGGGTGGTTGGCCAGATCAAAGATGGTTAGATGATGAATGATTGGACAGACCGGAGGAGACACGTATGCATTCACAAAGGCCTGGACAAAAGCAAGGATGAACACCTGGCCTCCTGCAGCCCTACAGAGGGACCAGCGAGACAGAAGGATGGGTGCTTTCAGTAATAGCAGATGCAAGCCTAGCACCTGATTCCCACGTGTGCTCTCCCTGTGGCCCAACTCCAGTTCCCAAGACCTGAGGGCCCAGGTCTTCCTCCTGTGGGCACATGGCTCCATAGTAACTGTGGACCCCTGCTTTTCAGGCCAGTTCTACCTACAGCCAGGGGTTTGTGGGGAGACTCCCACCTCATTGGCTTCCTCTTCACCTCGGCTCTCCCACCGCTCCTGAATGAGTTTCCCTAATCACCTTTTAATGGTCAGCTTCCTGGCTTTCTCCAGTGGCTTCTAGATCAGCATCCTTCTGCTGAGTCGCTTTTGTCTGAATGGGAACTTCCCGACGAGGCTCCATGTCTTCCTGGATCCTGGGTCTTGGGGAATCCCTGGCAAGACACAATGATACAGGCCTTCCCCTTGACCTTTTCTTTCAGAAGCTATTTTAGCTGGGACCACCCTGCTCTCCACCCTCAGGCTGGGAGAGAGGGAACCGGCACCACGTGGCTTCCACCAGCATCTGGGCTTGGGCCAGGGCCTTGCTCTATTGCCTTGTCTGATCCCAAGGTGTCAGGTCTGACCCCAGACTGGAGAGAGGAAAGCCTGGTGGGGTGGGGAATCTGCCAGGGAGGCATGAGCATGGGGTGCAGAGGAAGTCTGTGGTGGCCCTGGGAACAATGACCAACAAACCCTCTCCCAGCCCAGGGACTTGGGGGTCCCAATGGCCCACACTTTTCCAGACTCTGCAGTTGGGTTGAGACTAATGCGTGTTCCTTGTTGGGCCAGACCTTGAAGGGCTGGGGCCCAGGGCAAGCCTACATCTGCTTCCCGCTGCCTGCCGTCCCCTCCAGAAGGCCCGGCGGTGGGCTGATAGTGGCCATGGCAGCTTCCGGGGACGAGGGGTCCAGCCTGGCTTGTCTCTGGAGGCGGCCACCACCCGGAGCCCCTCTTCCGGCTTTTCTTTTCTCCCTCCTGCTCTTTTCTGTTCTTCGCAGTAAGCCCGGCCGGACAGCGGCTAGTCCCACAGCACCGAGCCCTGAAGGGGTGAGGCAGGCCGCGGGGAGTTAGCACGGCTTGGAGGCATCACATGCCTGCTCCCAAAGCCGTCTGGAGGCCAGGAGGATGTAAGGGACACAGGGGAATCTGCCGAAGGGAGGGAGAAAGGACCAGGAGGAAGTGGACCCTGCCTCCCAGGGGCAAGGGCAGCTCTAAGGCCCTGAGTCCCTTGCTGAGGCTGACCTTGCGAGGCAGAGGGGCCAGCACGCAGGCCTCAGCCTCAGGGCTCGGGGGGCCACGGAGCCCAGCCACCTCTCTGCTCTAGCCACCCACAGAGCCAACGATCAGTCTGATGGGCAGCAAAGGCTGTGCAGTCCCCTAAAAACGTTCACCTGGGGGCTGCTTCAAAACCAGACAGACTCGGGATGTGGCCCCAGGAGGGTCCCTGGGAGATGAGCAGGGCTGGGGGTGCGTGGGTTCCCCACCCACTCCTGGGACCTGACATTGGGCTTCCAGCAGCCTCGAAGCAGCGGTTGAACTGTGCTCAGGGCTGTGTTCCCCACACCCAGAATGGCCCCGGCACAGAGGAGATGGCCAGGGGGTGCCTGGGAAGAACAGGAAGATGATAAGGCCAGCCAAGAAGGAGGAGGCCCCAGCAGCAGGAGGACCCCTCTCTGGGCGGCTTCAGAAAAGGGGGGCACACAGCCTTCTGGGAAATAGGGCGACCTCCAGACCAGTCTTGTTCACGGTCCCTTGCAGCCTTCCATGGGGAGGATGCAGAGGAGAGAGGCAAAGGGGCATGAAATAAGTCCCTGGCAGGAAGGTGGCCAAGAGGCCTCCAGGGAAGGACAGGAAGGGGGCTGGGGCAAAAGGCCTCAGCACACGGGCAGGGAGCAGGGGGCTCGGAGGCCCTTGGAGCAGGCACCCCCGGGGTGCCAAGGACAGCTCCCAAGGTTGGGCACTGAGCAAGGGCCACACGAGGTGAGATGCTTAGACTCTTGCAGGCGTATGCCAGGGAATAGGAAGGCCTCCAACTAAATGATTTAAAACTCCCCTGAAGAGAGAAGACCCTGGAACAGGGAACAGCGCAGCAGCACAACCAGAGGCCGAACCAGGCATGCAGAGCGCGCTGTGTCTGCAGCTCAGGGTCGGGGCGGCTACGGCAGCTCAGGGTCGGGGCTTCCTCATCTGCAGCACAGGGACCGTCACTCTGACCTTGGCCGGTCCTCCTCGCCCCTTGGCCATGGCCCCGTGGCCCCTTCTCTGAGGATGCCACGCCTTCCTGGGCCTGGCAGGGCGACGACGGGAGCAGGCCGGGTGACCGCAGCCATCCCCCCATCCACTCCCAATCAGATCTGGCAGGGAGAATAGCTTTTCCCCAGTGATGCCAGCATATCGTTCTGTGATCTGGGGAAAGAGTCCAAACTGCAAAAACTATCTGACCACAGCAATGGGCGAGCAAAGGCAAGAAGAAAGAGGTAAACTGGTGGCAAGCCGCCGGGTGCCAACGCGCGCACACCCGTCCCCTGGAACCAGTGAGCGCCCGGGAGAGCACCTGGTGTGCGCGAACGGGCCTCATAAACGTAAGGGATTGCTCTGGTCGCCAGCAGAGGCGAGAGATTAAAAGGAAATAAAAAACCAGAAACCACCGTGAATACACAAGTCGGCCCCATGCCACACTGCTGAAGGCTGGTCAGCCTTCTTTCATTTCTTTGAGTTATTACCCGCTTTCTAATTTCTCCTGACATTTGTTGCCTGCTAAATCAATCTGATGCATGGCAGGCAGATTAAGCCCGTCCCCTCTCCCAAGCGGGTCCTGGGGTAGTGATTTTAAGAGATTGTCTTTTTATGCTGAAAATGCTCAAAAGTGGCTCTGTTTCCTTTGGCAAGAGGAAAAGGTCACCCCAAGTTCCCAACCTTGTAATGCTGCTGGATTATCAAGCATCACAGGGAGGGGAAGCCGTTCTTTATCCCAAACCAGGGAAGGGAAAAGCCACATGCGCAGTGTCCCGGGATTTCTTGAATGCCTCAGTTTACAAACTTCTAAAACTATAGGTTCTTCAGCCAGGTAAACCACCTCATGCCGAGGGGGCTCCCTCACAGGGAGGGGGTGGACAGCCACCACCAGCCCCACTGTAGAGCCGCGTGGGGTCCGTGGCACCAGCAGCCGGGGGCGGGGCTGTGGGTGGGGTCGGGCCCTCACCTTACCTGCTGCCTGGGACCCAGTGCACTGTTGGTCTCCTTGTCTGTAAGATGAGAGGGTGGGGCTGGATGGTTCCGTAAGGCACCTGCCAACGTGACCCTCTGTCACTCTTCAAGCAGAAACACATATTTTTGCTGCTCAGTCTGAACAGGGAAGGACAGTCGGCCCCCAAGATGGACGCATGACCCTAGGCAGCCGTCTCCAGGCCCAGAAGCCCTGGAAAGCCTCACTGTCCAGACATTGGCATCTGGGCTTCCCTCACCACAAAACGCTGCTAGGTGCTCGGCCCTCCACAGCTGGGCCCTGCACACAGTGGCTGGAGCTTCACGGGTCTCGGGCAGGCGCAGGTGGGTTTCACCCTGAGAACCACCTCGGATTCGGCAGGGGACTTGGGGTGATGGGGACGCTGCCACGGGGCGCCATGAGGGGTTAGGAAGAGGCCACACGTGTGTCAGAGAGCATTGTCCTCTCGTGGTCTGGAGCTGTTGTCGACACACGTGGAGGCAGGGGCCGTGGACGCCGGTCGGCGACCTCGGCCATGTGGTGGTAGGCCCTGCTGTCCCCTCTCTGTACAACCTGGGACAAGGCCTGGATTTCAAGTTTCTTATCAAGACACGGCTCATTTAAATTGAAACCTTACATTATTTATTTTCTTAAATGGTATAGATATATCTATACAGACACAGCCATTTTATTTTAATAAAATCACATTTATAACAAAGGGGGCCAGGCAGTAGAAATAGCATACAGAGAATTTCAGCAATATCTGATTCTTCAGGTTCCTGTCCCTAACATTCCCACTCCCAGGATCATTCCTGCTTTACCCTCAGGGCAAGGGTCCCATGGGAATATGGTGACAATATAGCCAGTGACTTACAACCAGTGCTGGTACCAAAATATTTATGGCTCTGAGGCTCTAAAACTTAAAAACAAACAAGGATCACCTACTTGACTTCCTTGGGGTTACCATTTTGACTGGTTTGCACGTGATGACCCGGCATTGAGGTATGCAAGAAGATGATTCTGGGACCAGGTAGGTCCAGAGTATGTTTTAATTCTAACTGAGAAACAGGATCTAGATTTCCCAGAGGGATTTAGTCCTTTGGGGTAGACTCAGGCCTTCCGGGCTATGTCTGGATGACTCTAGAATCACTTCAAGTTGAAGAACTCCAGGGTCCTCTCTTCAGAGAATTATAAAATTCTTTCCAAAGTCCTGGGTTAGGTTATTTTTAATTAAAGACTGGTCCCCAGTATAAGTCCTCTGAAGAAGGGGATATTTCTGAAGTTACTTCCCTCTAACATCAGAGGGTTTGGCATTCTTAAGATTCAATCAGTGAGCCATCCGCAGCCAAATGCACAAAACCGGTGACTGGAAAGGCTTCAACCGTACCTTAGAATGTGGAACAAGACTTGGCTTGCCTTCCAAACCCCCTGCCCAGAGACCCCCAATGGGACATAGGATGGGAAGGGAGGAGAAACCAGCAGATTTGCCAGACCAAGCCCTTCAAGGGCGAGATGGTATGAACTAAAAGTCAAAATTATAGGAGTACTTTTAGGTGAATTAAATATTATTGGCATTGGCTCTAAGTGGTAAATCAAGATAGATCTGTTTCACTCGTAATTTAGGAGCATCTATTTATATACAAAAAATGTAACATGGACTTTTAAAAGCATAGTTCTTCCAGTGGATTAAAATATTCTTTATGATGACGTTTACTAGTTTTTTTAAACACAAATCTCGCTTCTTACCTCATTCCATGCTAGGATATTGGAGCATAAGGAGCCTGACGGGACAGAGCCCAGGCTAGTGGCTGCCTCCCACAGGGGTGTTTTCAGTGACTCCCAAGGAGGGGACCCCGATTCAGGAAGCTCTCCTCCCTCCCTGTCCAGGACTCTTGGGGGCAGGGGAGCAATAGTTTATTCAGACAGGCTTATAAAAATGATGTGATGGGAGAAACAACCTAATGACTGGTACTTAACTTTTGCTCTAATTAATTTCGCGGACAGGCTGTCTTCAAGTTTACAAATGTTGCATCTGAGTCGGAAAGTACACCAGAGAGAAAGAGCTGGTGGTGAATTATGTCCAAGATGCCAAAAAGCGAAATTAAACTAAAATAATAGAAGCATGCACTGCCAGAGCCCACTGGGAAGAATCCACAAGTGTTCGCGGTGCACCTACTATGTGCAGGGCGCCTTGGGAGCACGCGAATCACTTCCTTCTGACTCTGGAGAGCGTGAGCCCTGGAGGGAAAGCCTGGGAGGCCTCCATTCTTTGGGTCTCCCCTCTGCACCTCACTAGCTCGATTCTAGCACTAGATGTGCAACTGTGAAAGCACATCACAGGTATGTGCGGTGTTTGGGACAGTGGTAGGTGGGGTGCTTTGTCTGTTGGCAGGAGCTGCGTTTGCGAGGAGGCCTCCCCTTGGCACCTGCCCGTGCGCCTCCAAAAGCACCTGGAGGGCCTTGGGCCTGGAAGCATGGGCCACGGGGAAGACAAGTGGGGAGACACAGAGGACAGACGCCTGGAGCGTGTGACTCCTAAGGGTCACAAGATAGCACAGCAGGATGCATGGTGTCTCAGGCTCGGACGCAGCCGCCTGGCAAGGAATCCCCGGCAAGACAGGTCCAGTGTCCGAGGTGAGGCAGGCGTGGCCCCCTTGGGAGAGCCCAACATGTAAACAGAACTCCATTTTCCCAAACTCTACACAGGGAGCAATTTTTCACTTTCCCGGAGCACTCAGCCATCAAGTTTTCTATTTAACAGGCACTCCCCAGATGCATTTAAAAAAATATATGTGTGTGTGTGTGTGTGTGTGTGTGTGTGTGTGTGTGTTTTGCGGAAAAGCTCAACTGCTCACAATTTCTCTATTGAGTAAAGTATTTTCAAACAAGTAATCAAGTTCAAAGAACCACTTGCTTTGCCGGCTAGAGGGTCTAGCGTAACACCTCCAGCTTAAGTTACTAACCCAAGAACAGCAGCTGGGGCAGCTGGCCTGAACAAGAAAAATGGGCTGGTTCCGGACTTGGGCCACAGTAATTCTTGACTCTCCAGTCACCGATCACTAGCTGGTAACATCCTGAAAGGAGTGTTTCTGCTGGTGCTGCTGGTCTTCGATGGGTTGCGTATAACAGGAAGGTCGTCGGTTATCAGGGGGCCTCTTGGACTCGCTGGCCCGCTGTCTGCAAGGGACATCCTGCCCGGGGCGGGGTCCTCCTCATCTTCCTGCTGGCACCTTCCCTCCCCTCCCCCCACCATCCCGGCTGGACCCCCCCACAACTGTGCATCACCATCTCTGTGGCCTCTCTAGACCCTGGAGACATCATTTTTTTAAAAACCTTTGATGACCCATCAATTGCATTCCCATCAAAGGGCATTCTAAATGTTTTAAATGATTCCCGACTCTCTCGTCTGGAGTTTGCAATCACTTGGGGCGGTCTGAGGTTTACTTCTGCAGTATCCACGGAGACTGCCTTGCTTGGTTTAACGAGTCTATCAGCTGACAGGCTGTTGTGTTCTAGACCTGGAACCACACGGCAGAGGCGCGGACACGAACACAGCAGGCCCCTGTCCTTACGGGCTCACGTCATAGAGGGCAGAAGCGCCCTGAGGACGTGCACAGTTCTGGGGCCCAGGGTCTGGATGAGAGCCACTTCTGAGATGGCACAGAACTTCAAAGGAAGAATCAGGAGGGTTCCTGGGGCAGGGCCTGGGTTGGTCTTGAAGGGTGGGTGGAAACCCCACCAGGCAGGGAGGCCTGGGGAAGGGACATGCCAGGCACAAGTTAAATGATGTGCAATTCTAAGATCTCAGAGGGAAGAAGACACGCATCAGATCACGAAGGGCTCAGGAGCCAGCAGGGGTTGGGTTCATTCTGCAGGAGACAGGAAGGCCACTGAAGGGTTGGGAAAGGGGGTGACAAGAGCAGGCTAGGGTTGAGTTGGGGTCAGTGCAGAAAAGGCATCAGATTGAGGAGCTGGTGGCAGGGAGAATGTGCTGATAGATCAGGTAAGCAATAAGGACGGTCTGATTCAGGGCAGTGGGCCCAGGATGGGACCGATAGGGCTGGAACCAGGAGACATTTCCAAAATAGAGTCCATGGGAGCTCCCAGTCCTCCCCACTGCCCCCGTGGTGATGGGTAAGGAAGAGAAAGAACTGTCACCCATCGCCAGGACCCTACACCAGGAGCCGGCTGGCTGGCTGGTGAAGGCATCGCATGAGACCTGGGATGGGGCTTCCATTGGCCAGGACCGCGTCGGGAGCGTGGAGGGAACCGGTTCGCAGGGAACGGGGAGTCACGAACTGCGTTTCTGCAAGGTGAGGGATGGCGCCTAAGCAGGTAGGCACCCTGGCAGAAGCTCAGGACACACACTGAAGGAGAGCCGCCAGGAAGAGACGCGGAGGCCCCAGGGAGCTCAGGGGCAGGAGCGGAAGGGGAGTCGGAGTGGGCCGGCCCATCACAAGTGTGTGGCAGGCAGCTGAGGCTCCAGGTGCCTTCTCACACCTCCAAGAAGTCTGGCGAAGGCGGGGAGGTTGGTGCCTGGAGGCCCGGAGGACCCCGGCATGAGCACGGCAGCCAGAGAGGACAGAACAGGGCACGGGAAGGGGAGGGCGGCCGGAGGAGCAGGCCCCGGCGCAGGGGAGAAAGGCTGTGCTGAGGACACACGCGGGGTGCGGTGGAGGGGGAGGCTTTGGGGAAGGGGACATGGGACGGGCCTTCTGCGATGGGAGAGAAGAAGCTGGCAGCCTGGGGACGGGCTGCGGAGCCAGCCTGTCTCCCAGCAGATGTGGTTCTTCCGAGCGGCCCTCGGCACCGGATGGTGGACTGGTTTTGGGGGCGGGGGCGGCTCAGGAGTGGGTCCATAGCACCTGGACGCCCACACCCACCCACAGCGGCACTGAGGCGGCGTGACCTCCGGGGTCACACGGGGATAATGTTGCCTTCCTCCCACGCTCCTGCCCTGACTGGAACGACCTGCCTACACGTCCATCTCCCCGTCCAGTGTGGGCTCCCAGTGGCCAGCTGTCTGTCCTTGCCTCCATCGCACACTGCCTCGGACATGCACAGCCACAGGGGGACAGATGGAAGGTTCCAGGACAGGCTCTCTCCATCTCTCACCTCCTGGCCCTCCCATGCACACGAAGGCACCTGCTCCATCCAGCCCTCCCAGGCGACTCTTTTAAAGAGGCCCATTTACAAAGTTACAGCTCCTGTTTGCATCACTGAAAGTGCACAGAAAAAGGGACCCCGTCAACCTCAGCTGGAGCGGCCTCCAACTTCTCTAAAAGCCAGATTTCACATTCGAGGAAAATTACTTCTGTACCTGCCGTGGGCCACTGTTATTCGACTCAGAGTATAATTTCATGGCATTAGCAAAAATGATCCCTTTTACAGCTCTATAAACGTCCTTGGCCCACAAAACTGTCTTGACCTTCAGAGAGACTGACATTTCACAGGGGGCTCCTCACCTGAGATCCTCCCGGGGCAGGGAAGCTCCCTGGGGCTGCGGGCACCCTGCTGCCCCCATCAGGGGCCCTCCGGCTGCTCGCTGGGGGGCCAGCTGCAAGCCACGTGGGCTTCTGTGCTGATCTGCTATGGCCCTTTATTTTTCCATGTTGTCAGGGGATTGGGTGTTCTTCCAGGAGCAGGTGTTGAGGCCCAGGTAACCCTCGGCTCCAGCGCCCCCCCCCCCCGACCGCCTCTCCTCCCACCCGGGGCTGCCCGTGGGCTCTCTTGCAAGGGGAAGCCGCAGTACCCCAGGGGGCTATCCGTCGCGGCCTTTTCCCCTTCAGAGAGATTTCAGATCTTTGTTACCTTAAGGAAAAACACAGACAGAAGCCAGTGAGGATCAGGAGGGGAAGGAAGGGACCTCACCTCCACAGGGAGGCCCCCAGGACGGGTCCAGGAGGTTTGGCGGCGGGTGGGGGGGGTCCCCGGGACCACAAGCTGCGCGTGGGGACGGCGCACAGAGCGGGCAGGGCGGGGGCCCCCGGCCTTCGGCAGTCATCACCAGGAGCTAATGCGAGGCATAAATCATCTGTCAGCTTACCGAGTGACTTTCGAAGTTGTTGGAATGGAATAATTAAAAGAAATTGATATCGTAAGAGAAAGCCATGTCTGCCGTTGCAAGGCTTGCCTTCCTGACAGCTCTCCACCACGCACGTCGCTTTCCCCGCAAGGGGACACACGGCGCACGCTCTGCTCGGGGCACCCGCGGGCCCCGGTGACACCCTCCTGCCGCACCCTCCCCGGCACCCACCCGGGAGCGCTGCACCTCAGGGATCGGCCTGTGGGCCCCCCTTTCTGCCGGCAGACGGCAAGAAGGACCCAAGGGAGCCTCTCATGGCTCATCAACTTGCCATGCCCGGCGACAGGAACCAACTGGGCCCAGGTGATCAATGACAAACCACTGATGCCCATCTCTATTCCTTTTTGTTGACTTGCCTCACAGAGACAAAGAAATGAAGTCCATCCGGTCCACCAGCTACGTGCCGAGGGGCTGCTGGGTGGGAGCCCCGGGGCTGTGAAGAATTTCCCCAGATGAAACAGGCTGCAGTCCAAAGGGGGAGCTAAGGTGGAGCCAGTGGGCACCAGGGTGGAACAGAGAGAGGCCTTGTCGGTCTGAGGGCCCTCAGCCAGCCGCACCCGTCCTTCCACGTGACGAGAGGGTGGCCGTGTTAAGGTCTGTGTCATAAATAACATTTGTTGGCCACTGACTGTATACCAGGCACTGGTGTGGTTCTGTTTTGACCCTTTAATCATAGAGCAACCCCCTCTGACTTAGCTTCTCTCATTAAGCCTCCTTGTGCAGATGGGGAAACTGAGGTGCAAAGAATTAAGTAGTTAGGCTGAGATGACACCAGGCAAGCCCAAACTCACTCTGAAGGAAGGGTCCTAGGAGATCATGAAGGGGGAATGGAATACTCTGGAAAAGCTGACCCGCAGATGGGTAGGGATGAGCCAGAAGAGTGTGTGCAGCAGGAGGCCCCCTGTGGTGCTGAGGTCGTCCCGGGTCTGAGCCTGGATCTGGCACTTTCCAGCTGAGGGGCCCCGAGCCAGTTACTTAACCTCTCGGTCACTGTCCTTACCTGTGCATAGGATCAGGGGTTGTCTAGATCATGCCTGGCATCCAGTCAGCCCGTGGTGAGGCCAGCTGTTGGGATGAGTGCAGCCATCTTGGCATGAAGATGCGCCCATCTTCCCCGAGCCCAGGGACACAGGTGTCTTCAGCCTTCTCTCCCATGGGTTTGCAAGTGTGACAAGCACTTTGAGGGGATCCAGGATCCACCCTGGCCCCTGAAGACCACCTCTCCTAGAAATGAAGGCCCACATCGTGCTGGGAAGGGCTGGGGTGCCCCTTACTTCCCTTACTTTGCTCACGCTGCGCTGCACTCAGCTAAGCGCCTTCTGGAAAGCTCAATAGTTTCTTTTTTTTTTTTTTTTTTTTTTTAGATTTTATTTATTTTTCAACAGAGAAAGAGAGAGACAGCGAGAGAGGGAACACAAGCAGGGGGAGTGGGAGAGGGAGAAGCAGGCTTCCCGCTGAGCGGGGAGCCCGATGCAGGACTCGATCCCAGGACCCTGGGATCATGACCTGAGCTGAAGGCAGACGCTTAACGACTGAAATAGTTTCTTATTTAGGGTCAGGCTTTACTTGGTTCTTGTGTCTCTGAACTCTATCTACCCAGTTTCATCCCTAAGTGAGCTTGTCAGAGGTCTGCACGGGCTCAGTGACATGCTTTTTCTTCTGTAGTTAGTTCTGTTTTGAACATGGCTACCAGGTTCATCTGAATTCTCTGCTCCAGCCTCCACTTTGGCCTCAAGAGTCACCAGTCCCTCGCCTCCTGAATCACACCAAAGAAAAACAAAATAGGTGGCCCCTGGGGATTCTCATCTGTTTTCGGTTTGCGTTTTTACAAATGTTTGCTCCATCCAAATAGGGGTATCTGTGTGTCCAAGGCAGGCGTGTTGATGGGCCATGGAAATTATGGTCCGCCTTAAACATAAAAAACACTGTGGACACTTTCTGGGGTCTTTGGTACACTGCGGGCATTAATGTTGAATCACCTAGTCTTCACTGCACATGCTAGGAGAAGCAGGTCCGTCTAAAGAGGAAAGCCTTTCAGATTTGTATTGACTCCTGTCTACTCTTTGTCAGGGCCCAGGGTTGAACTCCAGTGAATGCCTCACTTAGGAAAGATTGGACACTCGACAGACCACATATTTATCTCTCTCTGGGTCTGGTCAATGTGTTCCAAAGCCCAAGCCATTATGGAAAACAGGCTTGGAAAAATGCGTATTCCCCCCAACATCTCAGACGAACAAGTTGGCCCTTCAGCAAATATCCCATTGTCCCAGCTGCGTGGACACCTCCATAATGCCCCCCCTTCATTGGCGCGTATAAAAGATTCCCTATGCTTCCTATATGCGCCCATGACCTCATCTTTCCTGCTCAGTCCACTTGCTCTCAATAGACCCAGTCACAAGCCAGATCTGTTTGACGCCACTGTTTCCTAGTGGACCATCTGTTGATCGGAGTTAGCACACAAGCCGCCGCGGGCTGCCCTCTCCCTCCTGCACCTCTCCCCTTCCCTCCTTCGCCCTCCTCATCCTGGGAGCAGACTCGGCTGCCCGTGAAGTGCCCTGTGGGAGCTGTCGGGAGACAGTCATAAACCCGGCTCTGTTCTCCGGCAGTTTGAGGCACAGCCGGGCCCAGACCCGCCTTTTCTTCCTTAAAGGTCACAAAATCTAATTAGAACCATTGCTAACTGTATATTCTCGTTGTCGGTAAGCCTTAAATAATAAAAATCAGACCAAATGAGACTAATCAAGGGAGATGGAAAATCGATGTCATATTTGTTGCAAGTAATTTCCTTTTAGAAGAGAAAAGGCTCTTAGGAGTGGTTTGTGAATTTAAAAGATGTTTACAGTTGCATCTAGACGTCGGAACATCAAAGTCAACCCCAAACGGAATTTCGCTGGATGATCTCTCTCTTTATTCCCGGAAAAGCCAGTGCTGTTTGGTATAAAGCCTAAAACGGGGTGACAGCCTTTCTTGGGTCTGCTTTAAGCAGTTCTGGCTTTGCCAAAAAAAAAAAAAAAAAAAAAAAAACAAAGCTGTAGAAGGGATCCCCTAAGACAGGAGCGAAGAGCAAGTCATATGTGAAATTCTTTTCCCTTTCTTCCATATTTTTCTGAGTAATTACTTTTGACTAAGCGCACACTTAAGGAAAAAAACCCTAAATGATAGCGCAACAGAGACACACGAACAAGGCATGGCAAAGAACAGGGTTAAAACACTTCTTCCAATAATTTACCCTTTCGCCTGAAACAGACCGAAGATAGTGGCTGACACCCCCGGGTAAGCACCCCTGCTCTCCGCTGGGTTCTGCATGTGTCCCTGACAATGGGAGTCGTTTGTACCAAGACAACCAGCTGACCTGCTTCCCCATGATCCCTCCACTTTTCCCCAAGAGCTGGAAGACAGCCCCCGTGGAAGGAAGGCATCGTCAGCGTCACACCCGGATCACGAGGGAACGAGCACCAAGCTCCCACCGTGGCGGGCCTCCAGAGCAACAGTGGTTCTTTTTATAATTAGAAATTCCCCAGTGGAATCCAAATAAACCCAGGCTAAAGTTACATTCTTGGCCTCTTGTTCTGCAAAGTTTGACCTCCTGCTTGTGGATCCAATCATGCACACACGTTTCTGTTGGCGCCGAATGGGGGGCGGGTGGGGGGGATGCTCACTCATTGCCCCTCAAACTGCAGGAGGCGTCCTACTGCGTGGACATACGCCCTAGAGTCCAGTTCAAAGAAAAGTCACCTGGAAAGCTGTTTTGGGCTTTGGCAAATTAATTATCTTTCATTTCTGCCTCAGTTCCTCCAGCTGGTTCTTCTTCCTCACTGTTGGTCTCAGAGAGGCTGTGGCTACCATCTTGGATCGCTTAGAAACATGTCTGCGAGAAGCTGGGAACGCCCACCCTCCTGCCCCTTTGCCCACAGACGTCATGACAAGTCCGGCCCCGCCTGAGACATGCTTGATATCTCGATGACACGGTGGGCACGTCGTTTTGTGCATGAGATTTCCTCCCTTTTGGCACGTTCTAGGGCAGAAGTGAGCGCCGTCAAAACAAGCTTACCTTTTTCCCTAAGTGGACTTAAATTATGTATGAGTATTGATATTTCATATTAGACCCCTGTGGACTCCTGTTTCCCTTTATTATCCATCCACCTCGTTAGCCATGGAATTTCCAACCCCCAGTCTCTGCTGAGTTTACTCAGAGTCACTGCGCGCACATCGTTCAAGGCAGGACAGCATGCAGCCCCTGGTAGGCGGAGGGGGTCCTTCTCCACCATCCCCAAGGGCACGCACTCAGCTTCTTTCTTCTAATAGCCCTGGCGGGGTGGCAAGCATGAGCCATCCATCTGCTTCCTTGCCACATCCTTGTGTAAAATGAGAGGCGTTTCCCAGAGCATGGGCCTTTTTCAGGGAATGCTGGAGCTGAGGAGAACCACTTGGCCCAACTGGCCCCCAGTACTGGGTCTTCCAAAGGGCCCTGCCCCAGGCAGCTGTGAACATTCCCCGCCTTACTCAGAGGATGCTTCACCCAAGGCTGCCACCGTACATTCTCTTGAGCGTCTCCCGTCATGCTGAGATCATCTCAATAAAGGTGACACCCAAAAGCTATTGGCTGTTACCACCCCAGACCAGGTTGTGGTCATTCAGAAAGGGACTGGAGTAAAATTCACTCTTCAACTGAAGAAATAAGAATCAACACAGCGGTCCTTATGAACCACCCCCCCACCACCCACCTACCTCACAAAATTAGTCATCTGGACAAATGAGTTCATGCAAAGAAAATTTGGAAAGGAGATGTACAAACACCCTAAAATAATATGCTGTTTTCAAGGGTGTGCTAGTGTGCCTGCCATGTAAGCTGACAAGCTCTTCTTTGCTTCAAAAAAATTCCCAGGGAGCCTTCACTGGGCACTATTTGGAAGACCGGTTCTAATGGTTTCATGGACTTGAAAGTACTAAAACGGAATATTTTTTCTTAAAAGCACCATAATTCAGACTTGTCACTAATTCAGACAGTGTGTCCCCCAATTAGGAAGGTTAAACCATACATCACACTCTGCATATAAATTGCCAGATAAAACAGAATCATCTTAGTGGTTGGTAGCCAAGAGATGACATTATTTTCTTCAACTTGTTCAACCGAAAGAAAGAGAAAATCCAGTCCAATTTAAAAGTAACAACTTTTGAGAGATATTTTATTTATTTCGTGACCAATAAAAAATGAAACGCCTTTCTTCTTTAGCCACCTGGCCCTTTGGGGAAAACGTGTTTCTGAAAAACCTCAAAACTGGAAGGCAGAAAATGTTATTTAAGTAATCCACAGATTTCCAGAGAGCCAGGGCTCAACCGGAAAGAACACTTGTGGACCAGGGGTGTTTTTATTTTGCAGATGGGGAGGGGTCCCTACTGTGACTTCAGGTTGGGTTCAGAATGTCACCTCAAAGAACAATTCCAAATCTGAAGTCTTGAGATGCATCAGACAAAAGGGCACTTTCATTATTCCAGTTCTAAAGGGAGAAATCCGTGCTCTTGTTGGCTCCCGGAGGGGCTTGGGGGTTGGGGGCCAGTGGTGGGCAGATCAGTGTAATGTCCCTGTTTCAAGACCACTGGGGGCAGGTCGCCTTTGACGCAAACCCTTCTCGCAGCTTCCTCTGCGGCCAGGCGGCTCACACTAACCGCCAAGTCGTCAGGACTCCTGCAGGCTCTCTGCAGAGCAGCAATTTTCTTTTGCTTTGCTTTGATTTTCTCCATCCTGGCAATTGAAGACAAACAGAGAAAGCCATTTTCTTCTCCACCAGTCAAAACACCTTTGCCATTTTGTCAGTTTCTGTGCTTGCCTTTTTCCCTAATCCCAAGGCAGGGCGAGAGATGCCCGGACTTTGGCTGCCAAGTTCCCCTTCACTAAAAAGAGCCCCATAACACCCCATGCCCAAGAGCCAACATCTTGTGCGCCCATGTGGACAAAATGCTGTTCTAAGGGCTGCCCAGGGTCGGTGGTGAGAGAAACGAGAGGGCCGGCCTGCTCTCGGCTCCAGAAGATGGGACGCATATGACAAGTGGGGTTTGGTCACCTCAGATGGGGAGGCGGGTCCAGGGTTGGGGAGTCTTCATGAGCTTAGACAGTTTGGGGATTCACACTTAAGCCGGCAACAAAGTAGTGTCCCACCCCAACTTCAGTCGTGTACACACTTTGATTTTTCCAATATTATTTAACATTTAAAGTTGATTAAAGTCAATTCACCTTTTAAACTTAGCCTCATCCTAAGCAATAATCCTTGAAATCGTTTACTAGATGGTCTAGACGTTCCCCTCTAATGTGCGTTAAGATAATTAACCTGTAAGCAAAAAAATATACTCATGTGCGTACCACCTAACTCCTCCCTGGGTAGAGCCAGGGGTGCATGCGTCGTGGAGCGTCAGGGGATGGAGCATGGTCTTGGCCATGGTCTTGGCCAACTAGAGTAACGTTAGCTTCTTTTAGCACAGGACAGCTTGGACTCAGGCTCAGACCCAGGGAAGCAAGTGACCTTTTGGGGGGACAGTGAGTTTAACCAAAGCAGGGAGTCTGTGCGGTTAAGGGCTCAAAGCATCACCTTCTCATCTAAGAATTACATCAGGTGACAGGTCATCCCAGGGGAAACTCATGTTCCCATCACACTCAAGAGCCCTGCCTTTGTTTTCTGAGCTAGAAGAATCAGCCCTGCAATTTCTGCCACCTCCATCCACTGATTGACCCACATTTATAGCTCATTAGCGCCCCACACTCTGAACACGGGCACATTTCCAGTCTTACTACGCAGGCTCTTCCTCTTGGTGAAATTCAAAAATAAGAGAAAGAAAGCAAAAGGGGGAAGTCTGTATCCAAGAAAGAAATAAGCAAGAAGAAGATGGCAGATTGTTTGGAAGGGCTGTGCTCCCGGGGTGGGGTTTGGGTGGAAAAAGAAAAGCCCACGTAACTGTTTCATGGTGACCAGTTGGGACTTGATCTTTTTCCCAGTGCTCCAACACCTTGCCCAAAGACGGCTCCAACAGCTCAGCACCCCTACGTGTGCAAAAAAATAAATTGAAGGAATCATCTTAGCCGAGATGACGTCTTTGTGGTAACATCTTTGTTGGTAAAATTTCACTATCAGTTTTTGCATCAAAATTCAAGATGAATTGCACTGATCATTCATCTAACAAGACAGGTCTAGCAGGCTGCTCAAAAGGAATCCTTTTTTTTCCCCTTTCTTCCCAAAGAGCGTAAACCTGCAGAGCATAAAGACCGAGTTTAGCTCAACAGATTGAGGACAGAACACTCCACAAACCATGGATACTCTGCAGGGGGACAGATGCTTACAAGGTGCAGGAAGCCTGGCTGTGCTGGGCAGGATCTCAGCGGGAGAGGCTGTCGAGTTTGAACGGACACAGTTTGCTGGGTGGCGTGTCTGAATTCTGGAATGTTGGGCCACACCACTGAAATGGATGGTATAAGCCCCTTGAAACTGACTCTGCCCCTTCCCCTCAGCACAGTGTTTTAGCACACGGCGAGGTCCTGTCTCTGGGCTGTTGCTTCCATCAGTGAAGGAGAACGGACCCAGGGCTGTTAGGCAATCAGTTCAGTACCAGAGGAAGACTCTGTCACTGTCAGGCTCTCTGGCAAGCCAGTGGAGCAGACATTTAAACAAAGATGCCAGCCTAAGGACGGGAGTTGTGGAGAGTTGCGCCGCACCCGTGGACCTCAGCGGGGCCGAGCTGGTTCTGCCCAGAAGTTAAGCAGCCTCTCCTTTCGGCTCTTGGCTGGATTTGTCTCCCACGGCCGCGGAGTGACTGCCACTCACCCAAAGGCTGGCAAAGAGAGCGGCTGGTCCTTTGCCCTTGCTCTTCCTCTGTGTTCACAAAGTTAGTATCGCCCAAGATCTCATGGCGCCGCACCATTCGAGGCCCTGAGGAGATAAAAGAACTGAGCCCCAGACTTGGGTGGAGGTGGTCATGCTGAAGAGGCCCTGGGAGGAAGGGCTGGGGTCAGTCCTGCTCCGCACCGAGCCAACGGAGCCGTCCCCCGGCCGGTGACCCACTGGGAGCTGCGCTCCATCTCTGTCCAGGGGAGGGGTGGGATGTGACCCGGGGTTTGTGTGATCTCTAAAGGGTTGGGATCCTTCGGCTGAAGATCCCTTCCTGTCTCTTTGAACCTCTGACCTTGGATGTTTTTAGCCTCGGTTTCCTGGTACCTGGGTGCGGAGGCTTCGGTGGCCTCCAGCTCAGCCCCCCTGTAGAGGGGGTGATAGCTCAGGAAGCTGTGTCACTGGATTAGCAGAGAGGCAAAACACACGGCATCCCAAAGGACGCCCTTCCTTTCCCAAGGATTCACAGGGTACGTCCTTGGGGGTGGCTGTGTGGAAGACTGGAGGAACCCAGAGTCTTGTGGCTGGTGCCGGGTGAGGCCACCTCGCTCCATGTGGGAGGAGGCAGGTCTCCTTTGGGCAAACCTGGCTCTGCATCCCTTTGGGCTCTTCTGTTCTTTGCTCCCCTTCCTGCCCAAATGGCGATCATCTAGGGGAATAAGGAGACAAGGCCCTCCATCTGCACCTCCCTAGAGCCTTGGCCCACCTCCTTCCCAATCCCTTGAGGCAACTCATGCTGAAAGCTGCCTGGCCTTCCCTGTGGGGAAACTGCGGAGCTGATCGACAGGGGTGGGACAGGTAATCCGTGGGCTTGAGAACCTTCCATCACAGCGCCACGCCGAGGTGCACAGAAACCTGCCCCCCGTGGCCCCAGCCCGAAGCCCCGGAGGTCTGAACTTGCCCGCAAGAGATGAGAGATGTTCGCACATATTTTCTTAACAAACGGAGGGAGAGCGGGAGAGCCCGACCCAGGCTGTCACTCAGAGGCAAGAGTTCAAATAAACACATTTCTCCTTTTCCTTCATTCATAAAAGGAAGCCAGTTAAAGCAGCAGTCGGGCAGAACCCGGGGCGCCGCCCTCGCTAAACAGGCCCGAGGCCCGGGAATTAGCGGGGTGGCTAGAGTTGCAGAAACTGCGGAAGCCTGGTTGGCACGGACCGACAATGTCCCCAAAGCCCGGAGGTGCTCGGTGGGAGGGCACCCCGCCCTTGACCTGACCTTGTGTCTCAGGGCAGAGACTCTGAGGTTGTGCTCTCTTGGTCCTGGGTTCTCCCCAGAGAGAATGGAGGTTTCCCAGTTTTGACTAGGGCTCTCCTTGTTGTCCCTTTATTTTATTCTTTTTTTTAAAGATTTTATTTATTTATTTGACAGAGAGACAGAGAGCACAAGCAGGGGGAGCGGCAGAGGGGGAAGGAGAAGCAGACTCCCCGCTGAGCAGGGAGCCCGATGCGGGGCTCGATCCCAGGACCCCGGGATCATGACCTGAGCCGAAGGCAAATGCTTAACGACTGAGCCACCCAGGCGCCCCTCGATGTCCCTTTAAAGAGGAGTCGGGCGAGACAGACACATGTGGCCTGTGACCTTGGGTTGCCCCCTGGGCCCGAATGCTAGTGATCACGGCCTAGCTGTCACCAAGTCTAGGGACAACCGCATTAGAATGTGGCCCCGGGTATCAGACAAGGCTGGGGATTGGAGGTAATTTTCGGAGGGTGGGCCGGCGATCGTGGGGTCATGTGGGAGAACGCCCTGGTGTCTGCTCCTTTCCTTCTGGTGATTTCACAAAAATAGACACACAGGCACAAATGCAGAGAAGGTGACATGGCCAAACAAACTAGGGGGTGTGAGTGGCCCCGTTGTGTTCTTTCAACTTTTCTATGCATTTGGCCTTATTTTCCTAATAAACCACGTGGGCTACGCATTAGTTGTTCCCTGGGTCCACACCTGTGCTGAGCTGGTGAACATTCTTGGGGAGGTTCATCTAAGTGGTACCCTTGATATGCGGGGTCCCTGCTGCAAGCACGCACCAGCTAGCTTTAGGGGACAAGAAACGCGCCCAGGACCCACACGTACTGTTTGCAGCAGAAAAGGTGGGAAAGACTCGCCAGCCCTCGGGCTGCAAACCATGGCCCCCAGCTTCACCAGCCAGCACCATCTCCACCTGCCTTTGTCGTCGTGGCCCCGAGGACGCTCGTCGCCTGAGATCTAATCATGCTCTTCCCCAAGGACATGATGAGAAGCTAACCTGGAGGCCGTAGAAGAATCTTCTGTGTCAAGAAGGACTGAGCATAAGAAACAGAGAGGCCGTGAGCCAGTCACTGCCTTTCTCTTCCCCGGTTCTCAGTGGGCTCATCCACAAAGCCACCCTGTCATCTCTGAAGACTCCTTCCCACTCGCATGACCCGTGACTTTTATCTGGGAAGACCTGTTGGCCATTAGGAGGATGAAGTCCTAAGATGTATTGCACTGAAGGACACTGTGGTGTCGCCGCCCACGGAGATGCAATAAGATAAATTGGTAATATGAATGTCACCATTACAGTAAAAGCTGGTTTATTTGACAGGCAATCACTCAGAAGTTTCAGGCCAAGGAGGGCCAGTGTCCTGAGGGGTGACCTGAGGCTTCAAGACCTCCGAAGAATAACCCCATTATGCTGAGTGGAGTCCTGATGCGCTGCTGAGTCGGAAGTTGTGCACGGGGCATGGCAGATCAGACAACCAGCGCTGGGCGTCTGGCCCTGGGAGCCCAGTGTCTGCGGGAGCAGCTGATGGTGCTGGGCTGGCCCCTGACTTCTCTGTCTTCAACCCGCTGAAACCTAAAGTCCTAAAGACCCAAGACGGGAGCAGGGAGGGAGGCACCAAATCATCTCCTGCAGTCCCTTCCAGTTATCAGACCCATAACCTCACTAGCCTTCAGTCTGCTGGATTAATCCACTTTGTTCCATATTTTTCAAATATGACTGCCCTTCGAAATACACCAGGCGCACAGGGCACGCTCTAGGAAGGTGAACAAACAGCAGATTCACTGGGGCATCCTCCCGGGTTATTAGTTGGATCAGAAAGCGTGCTTTCTCTTGCGTTTCCTTCTGCCTCTAGGTTTCCTTTAAGTTCACAGCTCTTCAACATCAAAAGCGACTCCCAGGGCACAGGCTGCATCATGCATGACATATGGAAGATCATTTTACATTTGTCCACCTTTGGTAAACATATCTTTGAAACGGGCCTTTTAAGATGACTGTTGGTTTTGGCAGTACCCTTTTTTAGGGTATTAAGACAGTCAGGCTCAGAAAACAAAGAGCAGCCTTGAAAGAAGGGCGATCCCATGCCGGCAGGAAAGTCTCCCCAGCAACCACCAATCCCCCGTAAGCGACGAGGCGGTCCAACGGCCAGAGGATGTACCTCACGGGCTTCAGGAGAAGGCGGCTTCCACACAGCACGGAATATCCCAAGGCCAGCAGGTGCCCAGACACCAAGACGTTAATCCATATCATTCCTACAAGAAACCCCAGGAAAAGCACAAACCAGAAACGATACCAAACACCGGTCACTTGCACCATGTCCAAACAGGATCTGGAGGATTGAAGGGGGAAGTGAAAAGCAAAGATGATGTCCCTCGACAGACACAAACATACCCCCACAGGTCATCTTAAAATCGAGGCACATGTACGTCGAGGGAGAGGGGAGAGATGCAGTGAGCAACAGACTCCCAGAGACCCAAGACAGTGCCCACAGATAGGAGGCTCTGTGAGGCCCGGGGTTCTCGTCAAGTCAGGCTTTCGGACATACGACTTACGTTCAGTAAAATTCCCTGTTTTTGGGTGTGTGGTTCTTCGAGTTTGGGCAAATGCACACAGTCCTGTTACCACCGCCTCAACCAAGACATAGAATATTTCTGTTGTCCTCAAAAGTTGCCCAACACACACCTCCAGGCAACCAGGAAACTGTTTCTGTCCTTGTACCATTGCCTTTCCCCAAATATCACGTAAATGGCACCAGACAGCATGTCACCTTTTTGTGTCTGACATAATGCCTTTGAGGGCTCTCCATGTTACTGCATGTGAGGATCCATTCCTGCCCATTGCCGAGCAGTACTCCGTCCACCGGTGCACCACCGTCTGTCCGCTCCCTAGTTAATCGGGCATTTGGGCTCTTTCCGGGTTTCAGGGATTCTGAGTAAACATTCATAAACGTTCACGTGCAGGTTTTTGCACGGAACTAAGTTTCCATTTCATTTGGGTAAATGCCTGGGAGCAGGATGAGTGGGTCAGATGGGGAGTCAACATTTAACATTTCAAGAAACCACCAAAGTGTCTCCCAACGTGGCCCTACCATTTTGCCTTCCCACTGGCAATGACTGAGGCCTCCGGTCACTCTGCATTCTTTCCAGCACTCGATATTAAGTTTTTGGTGGTGTTGGTTTTAAATCTTAGCTATTCTAATGAGTGTGGAGTGACATCTAGTTCTAATTTTTAATTTGAATCTCCCTAATGACTTAACGATGTTGAGCATCTTTTCAAAATGTGCTTATTGTCTTATTGTCTTTTTTGATTAAGAGTCTGCTCAAATCTTTTGCCCATTTAAAAAATCATGTTGTTTCCTTCTTGAGCTGTAAAAATTCTTTATATATTCTGGACACAAGCCCTTTATCAGCCATGTATATCTTCTCTCCCAGTCTGTGGCCTCTCTTTTCATGATCTTAATGGTGTCTTTTCAAGAACAGGAGTTTCTATATTTTTGATGGAGTCTAATTGATCAACTTGTTTCTATTACAGCTCATACTTTTTGTGCCCTATTTTTAAAAAGTCTTTCTCCAACTCAAGGTCACAAAGTTTCTCCAGTTTTTTTTTTCATAGAAGTTTTATAGTTTGGGGTTTTACAAGTAGGTCTATAATCCATTTCAAGTTAATTTTTTGTATGCGATATGAAGTATGGGTAAAGGTGTTTGTGTGTGAATGCTCTGGGGATGTGAGGGGTTTGGGGCCATTATGCAAAAATGTTCCACCACCACTTGTTGAAAGGCTGTCTTTTCTGAGCTGTCCATTCCACTGATCCAGGCATCGATTCATTCACCCCTAACACAAGTAATCTTGATGGCTGTTTCACTGTAAGTCTTGAAATCAGGTAGTCGTAGTGTTCCAACCCTATGCTTCTTTTTTCAGAATGGTTTTGGGTATTCCAGGTCCTTTGCCTGTTCATACACATTTCCCAATTTCTCTGAAAAAACAATAGCCTGCCAGGCTAAGGGCAGGAGTCTTTTCTTCCTGTTAAAGTCCTGGTTCCTTGAAGAATGCCTGGCACATACAGGTAATCGATAAATATTTTGGAATGTAAGAATGAGAAGGTGGAACATGGTGGGGACAAAGTCATGGAAGATGCTACAGCTACTCTGGGAAGCTCTCTGGCAGTTTCTTGAAACAACAGATGTGCACTGACCCCATGACCCAGCAATTCCACTCCTAGGTATTTATCCAGGGAAATGAAAACGTATGTGCACAAAAACTCTGAACCAAAATGTACATGGAAGGTTTATTCACACTAGTTCCAAGCTGGAGACCACCCAGATGTTCATCAACTCATCAACAGATAACCAAAATGTGGAATACCCGTACTATGGGCTCCTACTCAGCAATAAAAAGAGATGATCTACTGAAACATACTACAAAATGGATAGGTCTCGAAAATATTCTGGTGAGCAAAAGAAAGCAGACACCAAAAAGTACATACCACATGCTTCCACTGAGATGAAATTCTAGAAAAGGTAAAACTAACCTATGGTGCAGAAATCAGGTCGGTGGTTGCATCAGGGAAGAATTGACTGGGAAAAGGAACAAGGGAAATTTCTGGGATGATGGAAGCATTCTGTGTCTTGTTATGCACCCATGAAGATGGATTGAATGTTATAATTAAGAGCTGAACATTTCACTGCATATAAATAATGCATCAATTTAAGTTTTTAATTAAAAAAAATCATAGTAATTTCTTCTCCAAAGGAAGCAATTCTTGGGCCCACGATGGCGCGAGGGAGTGAAGACTGCCCACCCACGAGAGCGCCTAGGACCAGGATCTCAGTTCTTAGCAGCAGAAACTATACCTGGGAACAGGGCTGAGCTGGATGAGGTCTTCAGACCTTAGTTTGTGGCTGACCTCCACATCGTCCCCTGGCCACATTCTCACGACGCTCTGTGCTCCCGCATACACACTTGCCATTGCAAGGGGAAGCCAGGAGTCAACTGTGAAGATCCAAAGAAGGGTTCCTGGTTTTTGGCGGTGGCCACTCCGCTCAGGGGTCATGGGCACCCAAATGCTAACGTCATGAGTGTCCGTGCTGCGAGGAGCTACCATGGCAGGGGGAGCCCCTGGGGCCAGTGAGGCAGTGTGCTCAGGGTACCTGCTCCATCCTCTCACATTATAGGGGAGATGCCTACCACCCCGTTGGTGGGAGATGCAGGGCAGGAACACTGCGTGAGTTTCCAGGAGTCACGAGCAGCCCTGAAAGGTCACAAAGCACACTGGGTCCGCTCAGAGCGTGAGCACCCGGCCACAGGCAGAGAGAGAGAGAGCTGTGGTTCTGGGTGGAACCCAGGCGGAACTCGATCCTCAGGTAGGTGAAGGGCACAGGGTTTGGGACTCTTCAGCATTTGATGGATAGGTGGGTGAATGAAAAAAGAAAAAAAGGATTTTGCATGGGACAGAATTCAGGCAAAAGGTCAGAAGTGGATGAAGGTTAATGAAAACTATTTCCACGCTTCGCGCTTGTATTTTCTCATATATGACTCAGCCTATTTTCAAGAAGATGGACATTTTCTGGACTAACTGAGAAGGGCACACCCCTAAAAAGAATGCAAAGAGTGCCCACTTTGGAAGGGCAAGCTCCAGCTTACAAAATTCAAGTCTCGGAAGGCCTTTATTTGAGACGATATTTGGAAATCTTATTCACAAATCAGCCCATCCACTTTTTATTTAGTATCTAACTAAGTCTCTGGATTTTAAATCATCTACTGAAAGTCCTACCCAGCCCCCAACAGCCCATCGGAATAATGCTTATGAATTAAAATTCTCTCCGACGCAAGCATTTTTTAATTAGATTGAGCCCTTGGAACCTGGTAACTATATTTCTTCTCTGAGTACTGGCCGGGTGATTACAAGAAGATGAAATGGAGAAATATCAGAAAGAAGACTGGCAAAGAAGGAAGACTGAAAATGGCACTTGGCATGTCCCAGGCTCTCAACTGCCTGCCCAGTCTGAAGCTCCTGGAGCAAAGAGGCGCTCAGACACCCTCGGTACTCACCCAGAGTAACAACTTGGCATCCAGCTTCTTGGCAAAGTCTGGAAGATACAACCACTTAATGAGATTCGAATGTATTTCTGTACTTGTGGTTCTCCATGGGTAATCTATAGTATAAAGGAAGGAGCAATTTTCTTTTTGTCTTCATTATTTTTCTAAAGATCATTGAGTCTATGTTCTGTTAATGCTTCCTTCAAATCATAGGGAACATCTAGGAAGCCAGATGAGATGTCAAGGTCAAGAGAAGGACTTTTTTTTTTTTAACAAGTTGAGAGGATGCTGGGAACTGCTTCAGAGCCCTGACAGGTGACTTGCCTGGGGAGCCCGGACCGGCTCTGCCTCGTGGTGTTTGGGGCACTTCTCCAGGACACCTACCTGCCCCAGCGGCCCTTCGTCCTGGTCCACGGGTGGCAGACCCAGGCGGCCCTCTCCACCCTGGGCCCTAGGAAGCAGGAGCCAGGCAAGGCTGAAGGGGAGAGTGAGAGGGAGAGACCAGCAGGGAAGAGAGAAACACCAAGAAGGGAAGGAGAGAAGGAAAGGAGAGTCTGGGGAAGGCTAGGAGAGGGGTGATGGAGGGAAGAACGGGGAGGGCAGGAGGCAGAGAAACAGAAAGCCGGAGCAACTCCGGGCGGAAACACGGTGGAGGCCTCAGCCATGGTCGTAGGAAACTCAGTCATGAACTAGTACCTAAGAGGAGAACAGAGTTTTCAGTTTGACTCAGGACAAGACAATCCAAGGAAAAGACTGCTCGGGTCCCAGTCTGCAGAGCACGGACGGCCCCTTGCGCCTGTGCCACCAGGAGCTGTTAACCGTAGCTGGGACGTGGCAATGTCCTTTGGTCGTCAGCCCTCCACGGGGATGGCGGCGTCTGGCTGACTTACCCTGGTGGGACCACCGCTGGGGACAGAGGCGGGAAGCAGCCGCGTGCGCCCAGGTGGAAGGGGGCGTGCTGTGTCCGTCTCCTGCCCCTTTCATTTGAATTTGCCTTTTCGGACAGAATTGCACCACCTGCTCCTCTCAAAGCAAGCCTGAGTCGGCTTGGTGGGGCCTGACTCTGTCCCCAGACAGGGTCAGCCTTGCAACAGGAAGCCCCAGGTGTTGGACCAAATGATTTCCAAAGCCCTATCATTCCTCAGTGCAGCGATTGTTTTGGAAAAAGGAACGGAGACGTGGGAGCCCAAGCGCCCCCACCCAAGGGAACCCAACACATCCAGGGCAAAGTCAGCATTTGCCAGAACCCAAAGGGGCCTGTGGGTGGGCAGGTGGCGTGGCTCACCTTTGCAGAAAGCAGGAGGCAGCCCCAGACACAGAAAATGCTGAAAGGTCATAAGACTGACGAGAAAAAGCACAGTATCTGGGCCAGACCTCAGCAATCGCTTTTCTCACTGAAGATTCAACAAATAAATCAGCCGGATGACAATGGATGAGGGAGCAGAGATCCACGCGCTGCCCTGATCCACAGCTGAAACACAGGATGAGAGACGTGAGGCAAATATCCATGAACGCCAACAAGTGAAAAGCAGGGGCAGGAATGGCCACCTTGGTTCCCCGGGGCAAGAAGGTTTGGGGTTAGCGGAGGGTGGGGAGTTGGGTTCGTTAACTTGTTCTTGCTTTACTGCTTGTCCAAAGCACCCCGTTAGCCTGGAAATTCATTCCAACCATTTGATGTATTAGCAAATTGGATAAATAACAGGACGCAATTTGTTAAAGACTGTCCAGAGAGAAAACGAAGCCGAGTCTGTTGACTGCAAGGTGATAAGGAGGTGGGGGGCCGCTCTGCGGTGAGCGCCGAGGCTCCGCCAGGCTCTCGATGGGCTGGAGGTGTCGAAAGAAAGGAAGGCAAAGGGCAAGAGCCTGTGGCAAAGGTTGCTGGCTGTGAAGCTGAGGGGTCCCCTCTGGCCGAAGATGAGGCAGTCTGAGCATTGCTAGGACGATGTCTGCAAGAGGTTGAAACTTGGAGAACTCGCTGAGCACCCCGGGAAAGCCCTACACAACCAGACCCTGTTGTGGAAAATCAAGCATTTTTCTTGCCTTTTTGTTTTTTAAATAACTGTATCTCAGGGAAATTGAATAGTTGATGAGGGAGTGTTTCTCCCCATAGAAGTCTTTCAGTTAATTAATAAAGAAGGCACGATAGACCCAGAATATCACCATTTGAAATGAGGCCGTGGGGATGCAGTCAGCAACATCGAGGCAGTAAAAAATCCTACAGCGTCTGATCAGGATCCTTCAACCAATAAATTGCAGGCAAAGGGTGTCTACAGATTAAGAGCTTACATGCTGTATCGACCAAGGAACCAATGACCACGTGTGGACCTTATTTGGATCCTGACTCAATCAAATTGTCTTTTAAGGCTCTGGGCCAATCAGGCAAATCTGGACACGGACTGGGGACTTAAGGAGTTGCTCACCTTTCAGGTGTGATGATGGTACTGTCTCTACGGTTTTTGAGGAGCTCGTACCTTTTAGGGATAGACACGGAAATATTCACGACGTTCGGCATTTCCTGCAAAATAATCCATGGGTGGGGGGACCCGTAGTGGGGAAGATGGAAGCAAGGCTAGCCAAGAGCTGATGATTGCTGAAGACGGTGAGCCATCCGTGAGGGGGTTTAGGATACTATTCTCCCTACCTTCACATATGAGTGGTATTTTCCTTGTTAAAAAAAATAATAATGAAAGCTACAATCTAGGAAGTGGGGACGTACACAGTGATGTCACCCCACGCCCCAACTGGTGAAGTCCATGGTTGATTAAATACTGCAAAGCGCTCAGTAGTCAAGATAGGCTTGAGTGGCGGTGTCAGCGTAGCACTGGTCAGGGGCCCAGCAGGCTGTTCTGAAGCTGGTGGGCCTCTGATGCGGCCCAGTGTCACCAGCAAAGTCCTGGGGCCAAGATGGTGGGCTGCCCAGCAGCGCAGAGCTCGCCGGAATCCCTGCCCACCGTGGGGAGGCTCACCGCACGTGGCCAGCCAGTCACTGGGCAAATGGCGGAAATTTGCTCCCATACCTGCATCCTCAGGTCCCCAGGAAAACTGTGGTTTGGATGATCAAAACCTTTTACCAACCCAGCCAGCCGCACACTCCTGAGAGAAAGCCCTCCTTCCAGCACCAGCTCTGACAAAGAAGAGTGGCCGCTTCGAGACCCGGCTGTCAGAGGACTAAATCATATCCTCCATGTTTCCCAAACACTTCCTTTCATTTCTTCCTATCAGAGATGCTCTCCACAAATACCAAGGTATTGATTTTCCAATTGATCGAGGTAGAGAATGCTTCATACAGTTATGACTCTTGACAAGCTGGGAATAAAAAGCCAATCATAATGAGTTCATTTACTTTGCTTGATTATATTACTTTATAACACAATGTGTATACCATCACACCCTTTCAAGGACGCCCCCCCCCCCCTTCTAAGCGGCCGGCTCTTAACAGTGCTGCTGGTTAATGCTGAAATCCATCTTGCTGCGTGATGTGTGAATTTAAAAATCATCCTTAGTGGGCTTCTTCTTCTTCTTCTTCTTCTTCTTCTTCTTTTTTTAAATGCCATTGCCATGCTATGGAATCTTTCCTGCCCCAAGGAAGACTTGATTGATAGACTGAGAGCCACTCAGATTCGGGTATAGGGTTTATAGAGGGTGTTTGTTGATGAGCAGTGGGGGGTGGGGGACAATGCAGTGAAAGCCTAATTGTGGGTTATAAATATGCTGTATTTTCCCTATCGATTATATAACACAGAAATGAAAAGGATTACCTTATTAGATCATATTTAGCCATAAGTATGCCCTGTGTGCTTCAACTCGGGGTCCTTGCAAGAGACTAATTATTTGAGATGAAGAGTGAGGTCTGTTTGGGGCTCCAGACGGTCCGAGCGCTGTCCCTAATCCTATGCAGATGCTGTTGGCCCCTTCAGTGTCTTTCATGAACCTCATAGAGATTCTCTGTTCCAACCAGCCTCCCATGGCTGTGCAGGGACCTCCTATGCATCCTCTCAGCAAATTAGGGGGTAAGACTAAATAGGACTTCTGTCTGAAGATTTGCACGGCTGGCTCGTCCTTTTCCAGAAGTTTCTGGGGGCAAAGACTGGAGTCGAGTGGTAACCAACAGAGGCTGACACTTCCTAAAATAAAATGTCTCACAATGAGACCCCAGCTCTCTAGAACTCCCAGGAAATGAATGGGGGTGGGGGGCGGGGGCTACCCGTGGTGACTCAGAAGACAGCAGAGCCTCGGCCCTTGGGAGCACCACAGAGGCTTGCTGTTCATCTTCTTGGGTAACTTGTTTACAAAAACGGATTGTGCCCTCCCCTGCCTTCAGTGCGTGTCGAACACGATCAGCTCCTCCTTGGTGAGCGAGGTCGGTCTTCCGTCTCCCTCCAGAGCTCGTTGCCCCTCCGTGAACATGCTCCAAAGCCAGGCCGGCACGGTCTGCCCCTTCCCATGTGACCGTGGAGGGGGGCCTGAGCCTTCCGCACTGAGTGGTGCTCTTCTGAGAAGCGTCCTTCTTGTAAGGCCAGGACGAGAATTCAGTGAGCGAATGCAGGGGTCGGCCCGGGAGGATGCCAGGGAGCGGGGTTCCGGAACCCAAGCATTAGCAGCTTTTCATCACGACCAGCCCAGTGCCTTGCACTAGAGATTTTGGGCCCACCATGCTCGCTCCCTACTTACATAGGCAGCGACTCAGGCCTCCTAATTTATTTCCTATTTAAGTCCTCCTCTTTGTTGGAGACTGAGGTCTGGGAGCACCCAAGCACCTGGAGTGAGGGTGGCAGGCGCGCCCCACAAAGCTGCACCTGTCGTTACTACCCTCTGTCCTGCTGCTTGGGGGGTGGAGGGGTGGGGGCGGCCACTCTGCTTTGTGCTCCTCAGGTGCGACCTGGCAAAACGAGACGTTTCACCCGCCAAGTGGTGACCCAGAGACAGGATCTAATCCCGGCCCTGCCATCCCTTCTCTGTGTGACCTTAGACATAGCATTCTGCCTCTCGGGGCCTCAGTATCCTCCTCTGGAGAATGGGGCTACGACCCTTACAGCCCCAAGATCGGGCTGAAAGAGTTGGCATCTCAAGAGAGAATCCCTTGCAGACTCCCAGCACTTCGGAAGGGGCTCCAGAAGGGGAGCAGTTAATTTCCCCGCTCAGGCAGGCAAGGCGCTACCAGGCTTCGATTTTGGCTGAGTTGTTTAATTTTCACTTCTGCTAACAGCCCGGCTGTAATGTCACCTCTGTCCTTACTCGTTCCTGGCTTTCCGAGCTGCCACAGAAACCTCTCTAGGCAAAACAGTAAAAGTGAATGATAAGTCGGAGCCAGGTTCATTCTCAGTCATCTATAACTTGGCCACTGAAGCAATTACTTAATGTAATGCTCCCCGGGAAGGGAAGGGGGTGCTAAGCTTATTGAGTAGGTGCCTACCGTTGGCCAGGGCAGGGCCGGGTACTTCATCTCCTCCCTGGCACATGGATCCCATAGGGGTGAGCTTCTCTGGCACCCCATTTGTCTGCGCCCGCCAATCACGGGCCCTTATTTCTTCCCCACCTTAACACAAGGCGACACTTGGCTATCACACCTCATTAGGGCTCTGAGCCTCTCTGCCAGGCCCCCAGGCTGCAGGGGGAGGAGCGATCCTTTGGCAAACCTGGCTGCTGGTGGGCACATTCTGCTTCCTTGCCACGTCTTGGGGTGGACAGAAACGATGCCGGGGTACTTGGTGGTGAGTCTTCCCCATCCATGGACCCCAGAAGTGACTCGGGCTGCAGGATTGCCCAGGAAGGGTCTCTGGCTAAAAGACCCAAGTAGGCCTCTGTGCCCTGCGAAAGCCGAGGATGGACCAGAAGACCCTTCCGATGCCTCGATTTTTCTTGGCAAGTCCTCCAGGCCTCCTGCCTGTCTTCCTCCCCCAGCTTAAAGTGGAGGGCCCAGTTAAAGAGGAGCTCCCTGTTAAGAAGGAGGCCATCTTTTCAAAGTCCCTTCCAGCAACATGGTCCCCATGGGCTGGGCAGGTTGGAGATGCAGACGGGTGGCAGGGCACAGTCTCCCCTGGGCACGAAGGTCCTGCACCTTTGTAAGCCTGGCCCCCAGGAAGCTGTGCCTCTCACAATCCCCCACTTCCATGCCTGGCCCCCACAGAGGTGTCTCTGGAGCCTCCTGCAATGGGAGCGAAGGGCCACAGCGGCCCCATCCACCCCTCCCGCCACCCCCCCGCAGGCTGTGTCCCCCCCCCACCTCGCCATCACGCATGCGTGTCAACGGGAGGGGCAGGGGCGCGCCGGAGGCCAGGTGCCCTCCCTGCACCTGCCCCCCCAACTCCTCCTCGCCCCTCCTCGGGGCGGGCTTCTTCACAGCTCCTCCCACTCCGTCCCATCGCAGGGTCTCTATCTCCCTCCCACTCCGTCCCATCGCAGGGTCTCTATCTCCCTCCCACTCCGTCCCATCGCAGGGTCTCTATCTCCCTGCAGGGGCCTGTGCGTCCCTTTGGGATCTTGCCGCCAGGCTCTCCGGGGTGGGGGTGGGGGGCCCGCCGCCGGCACAGCACCCAGCGCAGAGCAGGCCCTCTGCGGAGCTTTGTGGAAGGAACAGGTGGATGGGCTGTGGCTCTCCCACGAGTCCTGCGCACCCCTCCCACCCAAGTCTTAATCTCCTCGCCCTTGAAATGGCAGACGTCGCACTGGACAGTTTTTCCCAGATCACTGTGCCTTTTTTTTTTTTTTTTTTTTTTTTGACAGAGAGAGACACAGCGAGAGAGGGAACACGAGCAGGGGGAGTGGGAGAGGGAGAAGCAGTCTCCCCACCAAGCAGGGAGCCCGATGTGGGACTCGATCCCAGGACCTGGGATCATGACCTGAGCCGAAGGCAGATGCTTAACGACTGAGCCACCCAGGCGCCCTGGATCACTGTGTCTTAATGGTTCATCTAGCAGCTCTCCTCGGAGGAGACTCCATGAAGCCAGAGGCCGGGGAGATGGAGACTCAGTCCCCGCCTCTGGCCAGGGAGCTCCCACGCAGGGGGAGAAGCTCAGCTGGGGAGAGAGCTCCACTGTGCCGTGTGAAGGGTAGGCCCTAGTTGGCCCATCATCTTGCGGACCAGCATCGCACACGCCCAAACGGTGCAAGCAGGGCAGGGGATGCAGACGGGCGCGATTTGGACAAAGGCAGGGCCGCCACCCGGAGGCTATAAAACAGGGGATTCATCAAAGAAACCTACCCCCGTTAAAGTCTGCAGGGCACCTTAGCTGGGTTTTATTTCCTGCCTTCGATCAGAGCATTTCAAATTAGGGGGGAAATGGGAGTTAAAAATATAGCCACCAGGCCTTCAATAAGAGGCCCACCCTGCGCAGAAGAAAGAGATAAAGGTCTCAAAACCTGACTCTAAGCCTCCAGAACATGACAGCACCTGGTCCTCCTGAAAGGCCACTGACCTGCAGCATGAGCCAGATGACTGCGGGGACGCAAATTTAATGACGTGTGTTTCCAGGACGCGCCACAGAAACACTTGAGTTCCATTAACCATTTCTAGAAGCTTCAGAAAACCAGCGGTCAGCTTGCCAACTGCCGAGTCCCAATCACTCGTTCCCTCCTCTGGGGGGGAGAGAAAGGCTTTAACTGGCTGCCCCCGGTGAGGCTGTGGGTCTAGCTCCTTGTTTAAAACAACACAAAGACCTCTGCGTTGGAGAGAAAGCCAGAACAAAGCAGAGAGCTGGGAAGTGGTTGTTTTTGTTTTTTGTTTTTTTTAAAGAATGCTTTTTTCCGATAATACTGCCTGTCCCCATGTTGACCTCCCCCTCCCCTCTGCTCGCGGTCTCGTCTCTGTGGCCCTTGGCCGGAACACAGTCCTCCCGTGTCCCAAATATCTGTGAACCCTCCCACCCCGCTGCAGGCGGCCACAAGGCAGACAGTGTGGACAAGGGGCCATCCGGTCTCTGCCACGACTCAGCTCTCCCTGTGTAGCAAGGAAGCAGCCATGGGCAGTGGGTAGGTGAGCATGGCTTTATCCACACCCGGGGGGGTTGGCTGTGGCCTAGGGGACACAGCATGCCAGTGTGGATGAAGCACTCAGAATATGTCGGGCACCATACTGAGCGTCTTACGTTTCTTCTTCTGATCCCAAGCACCAGCTGAATCAGAGACACACACAGGCCCAGGTCACCTGTAAGCAGCCAGCTCCCCAAGTAAGTGATACAGACTCCAGGAACCTCTGTCACTTCTAATTTGCAAACTGTGTTTTACTTGAAAGAACAGTGGCAACCGTCAACGCAGCTGCTGTCAGAAACGTCATGGAGTCTGCACTGGCAGGTCCAGCAAATGCAAACTGGCTCCCCGTCTGGAGAAGGACAGACGACAGAGCTGCTTGGACCAGAGCTATAGTAGGCAGACGGCAGGGTGATGACAGCCTGGCCACCCCACATCTGGGACAATTTGCGTGCCCCCTCAAATAAAATGTGAGGAGGGTGTGCAGAGGCTGTATTGAATCAGAGAATCAGGTCAACAACTTGGTGGGTTTTTTGTTGTTTTTTTTTTTTTTTTAACGTTCAACTCTTTGCCTATATGTCCAGGATTCTTGGCAACGCCAGAGGGCAACCCAGACAGCATCATGCAGGATCTCGGGCGGAGCGGGAAATGGCATCTCCGACCTCTCCTGCCTCCCCCACCACAACTTCCCATACTCCTTGGTTCCCATTCATCCTGTGCAACATCGCTTGCTTTGTCTGCAGAGTTCTGAGCTGTCTCCCATCCCCATCAGGTCCTCGGCTAAAAACCAAAGGCAGAGCCCCTTGGGCGCTTAAACACAGGGAATCAAGTACCAACTAGTGAGCCTCTTTTATCGAAGCCCATACATGAAACGGGTCGAAGGCCTGGGGAAATATGTGTAGGGGACAGAGTCAAGGCCTTGGTCATTAGAAAAGTCTTCCGTTTGGCCTGGTTTGCTCTGCACTGTTAGGGGTCACGTTTATGCTTTTCCCAGGGCACCACTGACTGCAGAAGTCAAGATGCAAGAATGCATTTTCCTTCACTCTTTAGTTCTTACTTCTTCTTCTGAAGTTTCCAGGGTGTAGCCTGGAGCCTGAGAGAGAGAGGGAGGGAGGGAGGGAGGGAGGGAGGGAGCCTCCTCTGTTTATAAAAGCATTTGTTTTCTGTTGGATTTATTTAAACAGCAAACTCTCCAATAGATTTTTAATAGTGTATTCATTTATTATATTGGCTAGACAATGCGTGCTCATGGTTAAAAAATAACTCTAAGGGTACAAAAGGGTGTGCGGTGAGAATTAACTGACCTCCCCACCTCTATCTCCCTCCCCATTATAGGCTGCTTCTGAATTCTTCCAGAGATATGCCCTGGATGCGTAAGCGTGTGTGTCTATATATCTTTTCCTTAAACAAATGGTAGCACATTCTCCGAACGGTGTTCTGCACCTTGCTTGCTTCGCGTGGCACTCTATCTTGAAGCTGATTCCCTATCAGTGTATATGGAGCGGCCTCATTCTTTCTAGCGCCTGCAGAGCGCCACGCGCCTGAGACACACCATCATTTGTTTAGCCAGGCCCGAGTGATGGGCGTTCATCCACTGCCGGAATTTTTTCAAGAACTAGATTAACACTCGAACGCACAGGAGCCGGACGGCTGAGCTGGTGCACCCCACGCGGGGCCGAGGCGCCCAGGAGAGAACCCCTTGCAGCAGGAATTTTAAAGAAGAGCCTCACACGTCTGCCAGGGGCTGCACGTCGGTTTCCTGCGTGTTGCTGGGGGATACAGATCACAGGGCGCGGGCGGTGGCAGTGCAGTGGGGGCTGGTGCTCAGAGTGCGTTACCATGGCAACTTGGTCCCAAGCATCAACAGCCGCCTCTGAAAACCTTCACCCCTTCATGCCATCCTGGGAGCTGACCCGGGGGTGGTGGGAGGGTGGGGAGCCTGGGCAGCCTCAGAAGGCAGTGTTTCTCCCCACGGTTGGTCCTCCCTCTACAGCAGGGCTCCTCTGGTGGGGGTCCCCGCATGTCCAAGCACGCCCTTGAGGGGAGTGGGGGGCGGGCATGCCACACTGCTCCCGGGGGTGGCTTCCCTGCTCCCCGGGGACCCCTCGAGCTCCCGGCACCCTCGCCTTTCTTTTTAGGGCTTTCACATCCCACCTTGGATCTGAACAAAGCTGAGGAAGAACCGCCACAAACAAACCACACGATGTTGACAAAAAGGAAGGTTTTACAACCCCTGGGGAATAAAAGAATCAATCCGTGGTAGTACACAAAATACTCTGTGTACTTTCTCATGTAACCTGTGAGGGGTTTGCATAGTCGGAGCTGAAAAACAGATTCGGGCCTTCAGAAGACCACGGTCTTGCGCTTCATTCTTCTTCGCAAGAAACCGAATGGCTTTGGCAGCGTACCCCCTTTTTAAAGAATAATTCTGTGAAATATCCTAACGTATTAATGACTCAGTCTAAAAATTAGGAAACCTTGAAAAGCCAAGTTTCACAGCCAGCATCTTAATTTAGAGTACAGAATGGTAAAAACTAAAATAAACAAACCCTCGGGCGCATAAAACATCCCGTGAGCAGACTGCTCTCCCACTGTCGCCGCCGAAGGGGTCCCCAACAAAAGCAAAGTGCCAACCCAACCGAGCGCGGGGGTTCTTGTGCCCCCGGAGGCGGCTGGTGGCGGCTGGTGGCGCTGGGGAGGGCCCTGCCCCTTCGGCCAGCAAAGACAAGCGCAGTCGCCCTTCCCCACCAAGTTCAGAAAAACCCCCACAAATGGATGACTCAGCAGACGGAAAGTAAATCTAATTCCCTTCCCTGAGCTGAGCCCGTCCCTGAGTCTCTGAGCAGAATCTCCAAATGCAACCCCAGGGGCAGCCGCCGGACCCATCACGTGTGCCCTTCGGCTTAACGGGAATATTCTGCAGATGGTCTTCAGACGGGCTTCTTTAGGGTAAGGACGCCGACAGGCGCGTGCCGGCAGGAAGGCATCAGGCCCAGAATGTGAGCAAACGGAGCCCATCTGTCGAATTACTCCCGGCCCACGTGGCATGGCCAGGGGTAGGTCGAGGAGCAGGCCCCTCTGTAGGTGCCACCTGACAAAGACCCCTCGGCCCCTCTGTTGATAACCAGATGGGATTGACTATGAGGGACCCAGGCGTGGCTCCCGTGGGCAGAGGGGGCACGGCTTGGGGCCCCAAGCGGTTCTTTGGTGGGTGGGTGCAGGTGACGTGGGGGAGCCCAGAGCTCTAGAGAAGCCATCTGGGCCGTGTACCCCAGCACAGATTCAGCCTCGCCGTGGAGTTGGAGGGGTGCGAGTGTCCGGCGCAGTCCCGAGGTTGGGGTGAGGATCCCGCGGTGGTCTGGTAACAAAGTCTCGATGGGAGGGTTCCCCACTCCCTGGACTTAGGGCTCTGAAAGCCGCAGAACTGGCAGAGGCTCCTCCCCAGACCCGGGGGAGCCGAGGGCTTTGCAGAGGTGCTCAGAATGCACAGAACCAACTAGAAGGGCCCCTGGCCTGCACATTCGCGCTCAGGGGCTCCGCGGGGGCCATCACAGGCAGCTCATTGGCGAACGCCAGCCCCAGCAGGTAACTGTTCTGCTTTCTCTGCGGGTTTCCACCTGATACCACATCTGTTCCTGGTCCCCGAAAGTCATGAGTCCTGGCAGAACTAGAGCCTTTTAGCCCATCAGATGCAGGAGCCACCACCCACCAGCTCCAAGGGCCCCAATTGCTACTCCTCCTCACACAGCCCCAGAGCTGGGTTGAAAACTCCGGCAATGATTTGGACGTGCTCGGTGTAGTGTAGTGTAGTGTAGTGTAGTGTAGTGTAGTGATCAGGACCACCCCTGACTAAGAGGCTGTGGCCATCAGGAAAATCCTTCAGGATGCTTCTCTGTGAGTTATGGTGTATCTGCAGTTTGGACACGCTCCCTGGTAGATGCACTGCAGTGATTATAGAAATGGACGGGCACCAGAGCCAGCCAGGGCGGGAGCGGCTGCCACCGGAAGGGCCAAGGGGAGGCTTGGAAGGAAAAGCTCCCTGTGCCGAATCATCTTTTCCAACAGAAGTCTTTGCTGGCTGGAGCCCAGGCTCATTCTTACATGAGCATCAAGGAGCCCAGGCTCATTCTTACATGAGCATCAAGCAAGTTTTATGAGACACCAACATGAAGTCAGGGGTCCGTGCCTGGAGCTAGGTCACCTGCAGAAAAGCAAAGCCAAGAGCTTGAGAAGTGTTCCACCCAGAGAGCCTGCAGCCCTGGGCTCAGGAGTTCTGTTTACTGAGCGAAGGGGTGGTACTGCCAATGCACATGTTCCCCCCTCTCTCTGTGTCTCATCCAGGCAACCTCTCTTTCTACCTGGGTGTCAGAACGGCTGGGTCATCTCAAGTGAGGTGCTGATGTGTTGAGTCATGGGTCAGGCTGTGCAACCTCACTCATCAGTGCAAATGGCCCCCAGTGGTGGCTCTCCAGGCCTCCATGGTCCTGTCCCACTGTGGGAGGCTCTGTGCTTGCCACCGCAAGAGGCCTGCAAGCCCAGCCCCAGGCCTGCTGAGCTCTGTGGTTCTCCAGGCCCTCGTGCTAGAACGCCAGAAGGCAGAAGGCAGGGGGGCCCACAGAGCCCAAGTGTCAGTGGGGAAGGACCCAAGGTCACAGGGCCTCACCTCCCACCTGTCTGGCCCCCAGGGGCTGCTGAATCGAGACCCCCTGCTCCCTCGGCATCACTTAATGCAGGCTTTGTCACCCCTCCCTTCCCTCCCCTGCACTGCTGATGGGATGTACCAGCCAATCCTGTCTAAACATGCGTCCTAAACGTAACTCGCTCTACTGGGGGTCAGGCACTGAGCTGAGCAACTGCAGGGGTGGATGCATGGGCCCAGCTGGGCTGGGGCTGGAAGTCAGTGTGCAGTGGTGGGGGGGGGGGGGGAGGGGACAGCTGCCAGCAAAAGGGGACAGGCACAGGAAGGCCGAGCAGGGGTGGGGGCTCGGGTGCAGCGGTACCAGGCCACACAGGACAGGGAGAGAGAGATGGAGATGATCCTGCATATTGCCACCTTGCTGTCAAAGGTGACAATGAGGAAAACATGGCAGCACAGATGTAGATCCCGCCCTCGGCCAGGAGACCCTGAAGAAGGTCCAGGAGCCTGGAGTGCCCACCAGGACATCATCTGGCCCTGTGCCAGAGTAGGGGAGGGAGGGAAAGTGTGAGAGAGGCCCCCAGTTCTGGCTTTCTTGACTCTCCCTGGCTCCTCCCCAGCACCTGAAGACAGCGCCAGGGTCCTGGGGTGACCAGCCATAGTGGGCTTCTACCGTGTTCCCTTCCAACAAGAGCCAGCTTGGCCTGAGGTCAGATGTCTCTCACAGACAAGAGCAACAGGTCTACAGGGGGCTCAGATGCTGAGAGAATTGGACCACGGGCATCTGAGGTCAGCTGGAGACCTCCTTGCCACCTCCCCAGTGGCTAGGAAGAAAGTGTATTCAGGGCTGGGACACCATGAGGGGTCAGAGGGCTTCGTCCAAAGACCCCTGCTCATCCCCACCATCCAGGGGAAATCGCTCTTTTCAGGATGGGGCCCGTGGCCAGGGACTTCCAGATCCAAAGTCTTGAAGGACACAACCCGACAGCAGAAGAGCCCTTGCCTGATGCTGGGCAGCTCCCTGGATGAGGGGCTGGCCGCGGACCCTGCCCTGAGCCTCTGGGAGCAACCCGGGCCACCTGGGACCACTACCTACGCATCCTTTGAGAGCTACCGGTGGGGCCTGGTGGGAGGCAGGCCAGGACAAGGGCCCAGGGAGTTTCTTCACCTTGCCATAAGATTCTGGGATTCCCAGGAGGAATGGTTAACTTCAGAATATGCACATAAATGTCCTTTGAAGCCCCTAGGGCAGGAGGCAGGCCATGCGGGGTCCTCATGGACTCTCTCTCTCTCTCTCTCTCTCTCTCCTCTCGCTTCTCCACATTTTTTCTCGGCCTGTGCGGCATCTGCTGCTCCAGGACCTGCTGCCGTAGCTGCAGCCGAAATAAAAATGCAGAGAGACTCTGCAGGGGAAAACAAGCGATAACCTCATTGCTTACCCGCAGCCTCCCTGGGATATGAATCACGAGTCTCCCTCCTGTCCCTGAGGCCAGGAGTGGAGACAGGCTTCTGTTTCCTTCAGAGGCCCACGGGCGTGAGCCGCAGAGCCCGGTGGAAGGGGCATTGCTGGGGGCGGCCGGGTCGGGGTGTGCACCTGGCTCACACCACTCGAGTCATGCCCACAGAGCTCACGAATGTCAGATTGGAGGGCTCATACCGCCTATCCCCTCCCCGTTTCGGAGGCAGGGAATTTGGAGCCCAGGGCGAAGATGAAGGTGCAGAGGGCCCCGGGGAGCTGGCGGCTCATCTGAGGCGGGGCCCCCAGGCCTGCGATGCCCCACCTGCCAGGCCTCCCTCCCTGCCCCACTGTACCAGACCTGATCTGGTCTGGTCTGGTCTGCAGTGGCAAATCCCCAGGCCCCGTCCCCACCCTGGAGCTCTGGCAGAGAAGTGACCCTACGCTGGCACCCAGATAGGGACACGGCTGGGTAGGGTTTGAGGTCCAGGTTGGTGGGGGTTCAGTCCGGCACACTTGCAACCAGCTACTCCGGGCCAGGTGGCAGCCGTTCTGGACCATCTAGGTGACCCAGGCCCAGAGCAGTGGGACGAAGCCCGGCCAGCTGGGGTGAGGGATGCTCCCCACCTGCAGAAAAGGCGACACAGAGGCCCATGCTCCTCTCATGGGCACAGCTTGGGAACCAAGTGTTCCAGAGCCTTCTTAGGAGCATGTTTCCAAATCTAACTTCTCCCCCCGCCCCCCATCGGGAGCTCTCACCCCATCATTAGGGCCGCCAAGCAGGGCTTTCCCCCATGTAGCACATGCTGATCTGGTCCCTCTCTCAAATCCACTTTGGATTTAAGGCTTGGAGCCATTGCATTCTGTCAACAGCCAGGGCTCCATTCTGAGCAGGGTAGCTGGGGACTTGGGGCTCCGGGACCTCAGATCTAAGGGTCCCAAGACGCTCCCATTCTCAAAGCCACCATTGGAAGCCACGCCCCAATGTGACGATGAGGAGGAAAATGCAGTCGCTGCACCGGGAGCCCGGAACGTGCAGGTGGGCTCGGACAGCACATCGAGGACTCGGCTCCACTGTGCAGCTCCAACCCGCCCGCCACGGCCAGACGAGAGAAGCCGGCCAGCCTCGGCCCGCCACCCACCCACATCTTCCCTCTGAACAAAATACACATCCTTCGAGTCTTGCCTGAGCCTCTCCTTGGGCCCAATGTCACCTTTTACCAGCACTCTTGAGCCAACGTGGCAGCCATGAGGGGCGGTTCCTGGAACCTCCTAGAGAGCCTGGCAATTGGTAAGTTCCTGATAGATAATTCCAGAATAAATGAATGAGACAGAAGTCCCCACGACAAGAGCCCAGTGCAGCTCTAGGAAGTCCCTGTAAGTGGTCCACGGCATTCCCTCATGCAGGAGGCCATTATTAGGCGCCTTCTGTGTGCCTCACCTGTGCTGAGTATCACAGGGACCCCTAAAGAGGGGGCAGCATCAGCTCTTCTTCCCTCCAAGGAGGTAAAATGTGGTTGGACAGAGACAGTCCCCAGAAGTCCCTGAGAACCAGATAACATGGCGGGTGATCCTGAGTGTGTCTGCGCTCTTCAGAATCCCGTGCCTCTTTCCCCACAGGAGGTGAGGACAGGAGATGGGGACGTGGACTGTCCTCACATCTGTGGGCCATCCCAAAGTGTCTGGAGACATTTTTGGCTGTCACAACTGGGGCAAGGCAGGGGGGGATGAATCTCGCGTCTAGTGGGGGGATCCCACTGAGATGTTGCTCAGTGTCCTGCAATGCACAGGGCAGCCCCCAGCAACGAAGTATCTGGCCCCACATGTTGCTGGAGCTGAGGTCTAGAAACCCCGCTCTCCCACAGCAGTCAAGAGCGTGGATTTTAATGCAGCCAGATGTGGCTCCAGGCATGTGGGCCGTTACTTAAGCGCTGTGACCCCATTTCCTCCTCAGCGGAATGAGCGCAATGATAGTGCCTATTTAGGAAACTCACTTCATCTTTGGGAGAATGGGATGAGACGGTGGGTGTTCTGAAGGCTCCAGGGCAGAGCGTGGCTCATACATTTAAGTCGTTGGTCTCAACACTATTAGGAACCTAAAAAATTGCCAAAATGGGACAAAGTCATGAGCTTTGCAGCCCCAACCCAGATTTTTCTTGCCCAAAGAACATTCCCCCAGGAGAATGTGAGCTGCTCCTTGGCTTCTCTGGGGAGCGGCCTTGGTGCCCCGACGTGTGCCCATCTAAATTCTAAACCCTGCTGGCATGGGTGACAGGTCCCACCTTCCGGGGGGGGGAGGTGTGCGCTGAGAAAGAGCTCCAATCTGACTGTCTCCCTGCCCCCACCCCCCCAGCTCTGAGAAGACATATGTCGGTTCCCTCCCGCTTCTACTGTTGGCTCAGGAATTAAGGGTTCTCAAGCTGCTCTGGGTCTAGGGGTTGGGGTGGTTTGGGGTTTGGGGGCCTTCATCAGGGCGTGTGGGTCTTGCCTGAGAAGGACGTATTCCTTCTCTAGGTACGTAAGGTACGTATTCCTTCTCAGGTACGTAAAAAAACGTACGTTTTTTTCCCAGCACAAAAAAGCGGGTGTGCCCAGGAGCAAGCTTTGCCCAAGGTGAACGTCCTGTCAGCTCACGCCCGAGAAGGGTACGTTGGGGGGCCCCGGAGGGGGTGCTGCTTGGGGGCTGCCTGCGTGGTGGTACTCTGGCACCTGGCGGCAGGCCGCGAGACTGCAGAAGCCAGCAGGGAGGGCGGCCTTCCGCTAACTTTCCCGTGACGGCTTATATGAACCCCACGGAAACTCCGGGGAGGTCGTGGAGTCAGAGTTGTGGTTTCTAAAACGCCTGTTTCCGACCCTGAGTCTTTTCTACATGTCTTCTCCTTCCCTTCCTTCGGGCATCCTGAGCTTGGCCGTACCCAGCGTGCGGCACTGGCCTCTTCACTGCCCTTTGCTGCCTCCAGCCTGGTCTTGCCGCCTCGTCGCTGTGCTTCTGGAAGAGGAATCCTAGGGTGTCTGCCCCCTGCCACCAGCCGCCCCCTGCCACCAGCCATCCCCACTGGCAGCGCCAAGAGCCATCGCAGGGGCCCCTCCTTCGCGGCGGGGCTGAACCTCCCTGACCACGTCAGGGTCTCCCGCGTCCATCCGTCCAAGAGCCGGTGACAGGCCGGGCATGCGGCAAAACACAAAAACACCCCCCATGCCTGTACCCGTCCAGCAGAGGGACATTAGAGGGTCACACGCACAAATGTGAAATTCCAGCCGTGATCAGAGCCCCGACAAGAGGCGCGCACCCCCAGGAAGGCCAGGCTTGGCCCCCGGGGCAGGGGAGGTCTGAGGGCCCCCGGTAGAGTCTAGCTCTGTTAAGCACTTTAGCCTGTGTGTCCTTTTCCAACCTGAGGGCTACTTGTTTCACACCAAAACGTACATACTTCGCCTGGGAGACTTCCCCAGCCAGGAGTGAGCTTCCCACGACTTCTACCTCCACGCTAGAGAGACACAACCCAATCCTTCAAGCCCAGCTCTTCCTCGCAGCCGACGCCCAGCCTGCACTGGAGGCAGTGCATGAGACCCAGAGGTAGCCAGCTACAGCTGGACGTGCCTCCCCTCACCGCTTCAACGCCTCACCCCACAGGAGTGATTCACACACAGATCTTAGCGCCCTGGCTGGATGGTTAAGTTCCAGAGGACAGAGACCCAGCCTTGTAGTCTCTGTGGCCTCCACAACCCCACGCCCGGGGGCTTGCCTGGAGCTGTCACTCAGCCCGAGTGTTAACGACAGCCTCCCCTCAACGCCCCCGGGAGGTCCAGAGCCACATGTACCCATCAGTATGTGCATTCCAAACAGGCTGGCGGGGGGGGGGGGGGGGGGGGGGGGGAGGGGTGCTTGCTAAAACACCTTTCCATCTTGCGCTCAGGGCCGAGGTCAAGCAAATGGATCTGTGCAGAAAATGCTCTTTAAAATGCATTACGTGCAGGAGTTTAAAGAGACGGCCACTGCTCGGTGAATTTCAAAAAGGAGCAAGCTGGTGATGAACGACCTCGGGTTGTTAGCAGCTAAGGAACAGGGGGCTCTGTCTGTCTGCCGGTAAATAAAGTGCGGTCATACGTCACCTTTGGGCTCTGCGGGAAGGAGGCTCCGGAACCGGTTGGACAGGAAAGTGCAGTTCCCAGTTCATCAGAGCATCATGCAATAAGGTTCTGATTGGGGTGCCCTGTGGAAGGAGTCACAGTGTGCGGGGAGGGGTCCCCACGCCCATCGCGGGGGTCAGTGGCTCAGCTTCCTGGCTCCTGGGCAGTGAGGAAACTCTGGGAGGCTGCCTCAAGGCATGCACCGGCACCGTTTGATTGGTTTTGGTTAACTATCCAGCAGATTCTGTTTTTGAACTTTTCCATCCTGGACAACACTCTGAGACGGGTCGAAGGCTCTGCTAGCCTGGCTTCGTGCAGGAAGAAATTAGTCGGGTTCATCGATAGTGTATTAATTACATCCTTCCATTTCCTCACCTCCTAGAGCCGTCAGTGAAATTAAAACCGGGGTGGGGGCGGCAGAGTTATTAACCAGCCGGTACAAAACACGCCCGGTGTCCAGAGCGCCCCGTTAGGCACTGTGGGGAGACAGCAGAGCCCACAAGGCCGCCCAGGCGCTCCCGGGCTCTGCAAGCAGACACAGCTATTGTGGAGCCTCGCATCGCTGAGTCCAGAGCGACAGACTCGACGCTGAGCAGATGCGCTCAGGAGAGCACTCAAGCGGAGGAGGGACGGGGCCGAGTGGGGAACGTGTCCTGCGGCTCGCGGTCGCTTCAGAGAATGGAGCTGGCTGTTTGCAGATTTCCTTTCTGGTGTGTTCCAAATCCGTCCCGGGCTTCCTCTGGGCCCGGGCGCCCGGTGTGGTCACGGGGCTCTGCACAGAAACAGATGCGAGATAAAGGATGGGCCCGTCCCGCCAAGGTGAGCGGGAATACAATCACCCTGGAGAGACTGGTGTGGGCAATTATTCATACAGACTGTTTCTTCCAAGATGGACGGCTTCTCATCGGGGCTCGGGGAGCTGGGTTTGTGACCTCGGGCAAGTTATTTGCTTCTGGGAGCTCTGCCTGCCGTCCACCCACTAGTCCCCGGCTCGTCTGTGAGCCCGCGCCACGCCTGCCACTCCAGGACTCCCACCCAGGCCCACTACGCGAGGCCTGGCATGATGCGTGGGCCCCGGACGTGGCCACACGCGGAGAGGCCGGCCCCCTGCGCAGCTCCCCTGGGCGAGCCACGTGCACTGATCAGTGTTGGCCACACGCGCGGGGTGCCGCGGCACAGAGGTCTGAGTGCCGGGCTGCCCGCGGGCACCATCTTAGTTTGCGGAGCTGGGGATTCTCCTGGTGGTGTGTTTGAACTCCACGCTGGCCCGCGTTGCCAGCAGGCTTCCCGCCTCCCTCCTGCTGAGGAGACCGCAGGGCGTGCTGTGAAGACAGAAGCTCTCATATCACACTGCCTAGGCCCGGATTTCAGTCTTACCACCTAACATGGGCATCCGCAGGGTGCGTGGTGCTCCTCTGTGTCCGACTCCTCATCTCTAGGATGAGGGTGATGGTAATGTAAAGCACTCGAAATGGCACCTGATACAGGGGAAACCCCCAATAAATTAATTTCTGACTGTAGCTATTACTATTAGCATGGTACCAGTCTGGAAAGGAAGTGTGTGCTTGCTGGGGTGTGTGCGTGTACCCCCCCCCCCCGCCCAGGTAATCTTGCTTGGTCTTCCTCGCTGCCTGAGATCCACAGCACAGAGTACAGCTCCAGGTCTTCATCTTGGCGGGGGGGACCCTGTGTGGAGCACCCCCTTTTCTCCCCAGTTGTGGAGGAAAACATGGCCTGCGAATGCCCAGCCACCGACAGAATCCCACCTGTGAACCTGTTCCTTACCCAAGACGCCCTCCACGGGAAGAGGCCACGGGGTGGAATATTCAAAATGGAGGCTTTCCCCCAAGAAATCCTGGCCTCTGAGGTCTCTGGACCATGGCGTGAGCATCCCTTCCCGAAATCAAGGTTCTGCTCGACCCTCTGGGGCAGGGAGAGCTCTCTGCTGTAGGGGTGGGGCCGGGAGCCGCGTGTGGCTGTTCAGAGCGAACACCCAAAACACAATGACTTCGACAGGTGAGCAATACACAAAACTGTTGGGATATCTTACATCCTTTTCACCGTGGCAAGTTTTCAAAATCTGGTATATGTTTTGCTCTGATAGCACATTGCAATCTGGACACTAAATTTCCATCAGGAGCACTCGATGTGTACTTAGAGTTCATCAAATGTAAAGCCAAAGACACAGATCCACGCGCCCAAGTTGTTCCACACAAACTTTAAGGTTTTCCAATAACCAACTCAAGCGTTTAGTTTTTGAATTTTCATTTTAATTAAGTAAAACGAGACATCTGTTCCTCAGTCACACGAGCCACATTTCAAGTGCTCAAAAGCCACGTGTGGCTGGTGGTGGCTGATGGTAGCGACAAAGAACGTGGCCTCCATCGTCACAGGAAGTTCTGCTTACTGGCCAGAGTGGCTCTAGAACAGTGTCCGGGGAGGGAGGATGCTGTGTAGATGCAGACCCCAGCCGTCAGACGGGGCTGGGGCTGCAATGCAGAGTCCACGGCCAGGGCCCGGCTGCCAGCTCCGCAAACCGTGCTTGGGGCAGTGAAGCCCTAAAGAGCCGGGCAGAATTTCAGAGCAGGGACTCTGGAGGCAGCCGCGCATCCAGTTCTGGCCCTGCCTCCCGCTAGAGCAGTCTCCCCTCTTCACTTCCCCGGTGCTCCTGCCTCACTGATTGTCCAGGTCGGCAAACCTCCCAGTATTTCCGTGAGCATGTCATAACGTTACGGGGCTTGCACAGCTGACGCTCAGTGTCTCCATCAGTGAACAGCTATAGGTTTGTTTTGTTTTTTTTACGGTTCTCTTGCACAATAAACTGAAACTTGCCTCTTTGTACCTTATACGCTCCCACCTTCCTTCTGTTCCCTGGAGCTGAGTGGGGACAAGCTGATTGCCTCAGCCACACAATAGGTCTTCAAATACTCTAAAGCAACTCTCCCATCTCCTTTAATCTTCTCTTCCTGTACTCTAAACCGTCACACCCTCTCTGTTTAGTACCATAGGAGGAGAAACCTAGTAATCAACTATCAGTCCTCCACACTTTAGTGAGAATTTGCTCATCAGCTTACTTTCCCCTGTAGGGCTGAGCAGGTAAACAGAGTTCCGCCTCCCTGGAAACAACTGACCCCAGGCCGTGGGGCCCACAGTTACAGCAGGAGGACCAGTGGACAGCAGGCCAGCAACGGAATTAGAAGGTTTACAATCTCTGGCCATTTGAGGGTGGAGGGGAGCTTCCAGAACTGTGTGGTTGGTCCTGATAAGCGCGGTCATTCCCAGCAGCCTGCATGCAGAGAGCCAGCTGGGAAGTTGCAAGATGCTCGCGTGGACACCCCACGTCCATGTCTACATGACCAAGCTCCTCCAAAAACCCTGGGTGTGGAGGTGTGGGGGAGCATCCCAGTGGGCAGGGCTCGCACGCGGGCTCCCCCGTGGCTGGGAAGAAGCAGGCGCCGTCTGTGGCTCTGGCAGGGAGGACCACTAAGGCTCCTGTCTGGCACTCTCCCAGCCCTGCCCCAGCGCCTCTGCCTCCTTCACGGGGGTAAACCGTGAGTGTGAGGAGAGCCTTGCTGAGTGCTGAGGGCACTTCTAGCAGATCACTGAGCTTGGAGCCCAAACCCTTACTTGGGCAGTGACTTTGCACAGATTCACCGTCTGTCGGGGCCTCTGTGTCCACGTCGAACTGAGGAGGTGGACAGTCTCTCCAGTCCTCCCAGGGATATTTGCATTCAGGCCGCGTGCGTGTGCCCCCGAGTTCGCGTGTGTTTTTGCTAAAGGGATGGGTCCCCCGTGGTGCCCCCCCCTCCCCCGCACCGGTGTGTGCAGCCCGGCAAGGGTCCCTCCCCGGCCAGGGCCTCTAAGACCCCGCCCCCCGGGGGCGGGCACTGCCAGCTTCAGAGGCGCCATCACCACGCCCCTCGCCACAGGCTCTGTGCCGGCCTCTCAGCAAGTTTTCTTGCGCTGACCTTGATCGAGGGGCTACTCCGGGCCCAGCCTCGCTCAGGGGCTGGGGCCGCAGGGAAAGGGACAGAACCGCTGTCTGTTCTGCCTCAGGTTCCCTGAGGAGCTCCTCGGGCTGTGGTCCCAGGGGCCCCCCCGGCTTGTGTCTCAGCCCGGAGCTGACAGGGCCGCCGGGGAGCGGGAGGCCCACGACCCTCCTTGCACCCCCCACCCCGTGCTGGAGCTGCGGGGAGGCCAGGCAGACAGGGCGCCCCCTCCCACACTCCCGAATCTCGCCTCTCGTCTAGGAAGGGCCGATGGCCACCCTCCTGCCCCCGGAGCCTCGCCCTCGCCTGGCTAACATCCCCGAGCCTGAATTTCGTCCCCTACAGATGGGGGCGCGGTAGGCGTCACGTCGCCAGATTGTTAGCATCATCGACACCATTATGACCGCCTGCGTGACTTAGATGACTTTGCACGGACGGGAGCTCCAGGGCCCAGCGTGGGCTTGAGAGCGGGGACCCTGGAGTCTGTGTTCAGCTCCCAACTCCACCACTTAGAAGCCCCCTCTGCAGGGCTGCTGCAAGGCGAGATGAGTGAATTTATGTCGATTCAGTTGTGGAGTGCAGCGTGCTTGGCGCCACTGCCGAGCGGGTGCGGGCTGCGTCTGTCTTCTGCGTGGGGACGGTCACTTGCCAGCCCCTCCGCGGCCCCCCCCCCCCCGCCCGACCTCCTCTAGACCTTTCCGTGCCTCGGCTGTTTGTCCGCTGCCCACCCCGGAGGCCTCTGCCGGGAAGGACCAGGCCTCGCTCTGCCCTGCGTCTCCGGAGCACCTCGCCTGGACCTGGCCATCCGGAGGCTTCTCAGTAGATGGGAGCTGGAGGGTCTGGTTTACCCCGGAAACCACCCACCCTCACTGCCTGGGCCCCCCGGATACTGGAGGACGGCGCCCACAGAAGAGGCCCAGCCTCTGAGGCAGCAGATGCCAGGCTTCTCCTGGAGGCCCCGGCGCCCTGCCTGGCCCTCAGCAGACCCACGGACACCGCCTGAACAAAGGCTGGTGGACCCGAGCGTGGAGGCCTGGAGTGGACTCTGTGTCGGGTCCGCGTCGAGCGGGGCGGGAGGTGACGGGAGCAGGGGGAGGAGCATCTGCACCCTCATTCCCCAAGCCTGTGGAGCTCACTGCAGACCCCAGTCAGCGCCCCCCGAGGCAAAGGAGGTGCTGCGGCAGGGGGAGGGACGAGGGGCCCAGGTGGCCGGGGCAGGCGGGGTCCCGAGGCCACGGAGGGGTCTGAGGTGGGGTCTGAGGAGCGAAGTCCCCACGCCAGTGAAGGAGGCCAGGGACGGGCATCGCAGACAGAAACAGCCACAGAGATGTGCCCCTTAGAACCAACGGAAAAGGAAACCACTAGAAGAGCAGTGTGGGGGCCGGCGGGCGGGCAGAGGGAGGGCTTTTCCATCATAAGCGCTCAGAACTCCATGGCTTTAAAATTACGTACATGCATTACTTTGCTAAGAAAAGAAAAGAAAAGGGGAGAGCAATACTAGATCTTAACTCATCTAATGAGGTGGGAGGTTCTGGGGTGGGGAGTGGAGGACTGGTTTCCGTCCGGCTCCCCTGTGGGTCGAGCAGCCGTCAACGGAGTCGTGGTGGCAGTTATGGGGAATGAGGCGAACGTCAGATGCTGGCGTGGAAAGCCGTCCACGCACCGCCGGGCACAGAGCAGCTGGCACCACAGGTGTGCCTGGAAGGACATGGGCCTCAGCACAGCACGGAGGGCACGCGGGACTGTCGGCCCCTGACGGTTTACGGGGGCAGGTGGTGTCCAGCAGCCGGATCATGGGTACTTTGCCTTCATCTATAAGGATTTCATTTCTTATAACCAAGCATGGATTTCTATTGTAATCGCAAAAGAGCTTAGGCCATAAAAATATATAAAAGTCGATTTAGAGGGAATAAACGTAACTTCGTGTTCCTACTCGACCACCCCACGGCTCAAGAGACCTTGGACGGCGGGATCAGGGAGGATCAGAGGAGGGAAGGGGGTCAGCCGGGGAGTAAGAGTGGGGCCGTGGGGAGGGGATGCTTAGGAGCTGGTCCCGTCACTCTCCTGGTTGCAGGTAAAATACAGTTACTCCATGCACCTGGGTGGCACATTTGGCTAAGCGTCTGCCTTCGGCTCAGGTCATGATCTCCGGGTCTGGGATCATGCCCCGGGTCGGGCTCCCTGCTCGGCAGGGAGCCTGCTTCTCCCTCCCCTCCCTGCTCGTGCTCTCTCTCACCATCTCTGTCACTATCTCTGTCTCTCTCAAATAAATAAAATCTTTAAAAATAAAAAAAAAGTTTTAATGGATAATTTTTTAGTACAAGTCTGTCTGTCCCACAAAGTATCTTTTTTGGGGGGATAGACTTATACTAAAAACGTATCCATTGTTTATCTGAAATCCCATGTAACCCGGTAGGCTGTATTTGAGTTTGCGGACTGGCAGCTCTGTGTTGTAGCCACCTGGACCCCTTCAAGAGCTTGATAGAAACCGTGGGCCTGGGGCGCCTGGGTGGCTCAGTTGGTTAAGCGGCTGCCTTCGGCTCAGGTCATGATCCTGGAGTCCCGGGATCGAGCCCCACATCAGGCTCCCTGCTCAGCGGGGGGTCTGCTTCTCCCTCTGACCCTCCCCCCTCTCGTGTTCTCTCATTCTCTCTCTCTCTCTCTCTCTCTCTCTCAAATAAATAAATAAATAAATAAATCCTAAAAAAAAAAAAGAAACCGTGGGCCTTTCTCCTGGAGAAGTGCCCAGGCCCCACTCTGCAAACAATTCCAGGGAATTCATGGAACCCTCTGGAAGTCCATCCATGGGTTTAGATCAGGGCTCAGCAAACTTTTTCTGCAAAGCACCAGATGATAAGTATCTTTAGCCAAAGCAGCCAGAGCTGATACATACACACGGGCGTGGCCGTACGCCAATAAAACATCATGGGAAATTCAAATTTCAGTTCCCATAAATAATTCCTGTGTGTCAAGAAAAATCTTCTTCTTTTGATTCTTTTCAAACCATTTAAAAATGTAAAAACCGTGCTCAGCTCGCAGGTTAGAATGCACCAAGCCCTGCTCTAGAGCCCCGAGCTGGGTCTCCTCCTCCCGCCCTTGGCTCCCCCTCCCCAGGTCTGCTGCAGCCCCCTTTAGAATGAGGCATGAACAGTTCAGGAGGTGGGTGTTTTTGTTTTGTTTTGTTTTGTTTTTTTAAGAAAAACAGTTGTCATGGAAGAAAGAAAGGCAGGTCCCCGTGTGGTCTTTCTCTGATGACTGAATCACAGGCTCGCCCTCAGCCTTGGGCCCCCTGCCATCAGAGCTATAACAGAGAAAAGTAAAAGTGGGCTTCGAGGTTGAGTGGCCCGAGCCAAAGGCGGTCCGCATGGCCCTTTGCAGCTGGTGGAAGAGGACCCCGGTGTGCCCCATGGCTCCTAGGACATTCTTGGTGCTTCCCGGAGGAGGGAAGCAGTGGGGAGGATGGACGGTCAGGGGGTCCAGCAGTATGGGACGTCACAGGCAACTCACCTTGTGACGACAGGCCCTGCCCTGGGCACTAGCTAGGTCCCCAGGGATGCGTCTCCAACAGGGTGGTAGCTTTCTCAAGGTGTTCAGGAGGAGAAATTAAGTGGGCCACTTCTTCTGTCTCTTTCCTATCAGATGTTTGCTGATTTGGGGCCCTTCTGGTAGAACGCCCCAGCCACTCGCTGTCCAGCCTGGCTTTGTCAGACCCAAGGGTGGGGTGGTGTTGGAGCCTCGAGGACGGGTGTGACTTCCCAATGCAGGGGGAAGCACAGGTTGGGTTGGTCTCTCTCAAGTTTGGGGCCCCTCCACAGGAAGGTGAGCCAAACACGGACAGTGAGGTTTTCATGAGGCTGGACATACTCGATTCCAGGGTAGTGTTTGCCCTGTCTCCCGGGTGCCTAGAATGCTACGAGCCCAGAGGATGTGCTCGGCAAATGTTGGTTGAATGAATACATGATGTAATCAGCTCTGAGATTCAGTGCTTCCGGCTCAAGTTGCCCTTAGAAAGCCTAAATGCTCTCCCTTTCACAAGAACTCGCCTTAGAAGGTGGTTGCTTTTTACTGCCCTTTCTCGATAAAAGAAAAAGTGGCTATCTCCCCTCTAATTATTTTTATTTTTTTACCACCCTGTAAAATCTCAAAATCTGGGGCACAACCCATCAGTGTGTTAACTGACTGAAGAGGAGTGTCCCCTCGAGCACCTGAAAACAGTCCCTATGTGTCCACCTCCCCGTATATACTACAAAAGATGCTTTGAGACAGGATGTTTCTGCCTTTCTTCGCCAGCTTTTTGTAAAACAAGGCATTGCAAAGTATTTAATATTGATCTCTGGGAAGACACCGAGGACACTCTGGCTCAAGCCAACACACATCAAAAGGCTAGTTTTTTCAAGGCTACCCAGTGGAATCTACGAGCTCAGCATCTGCTTTTGTTCGCTTCCCCAAACCCACTGGAAGAGGTGCTCCAGGTGGGGCTGGCCTACCCCTGCCGGAGCCCGCCAGAGGGGTGGGTAAGAGTGGAATCCATTATACCAGAATAAAACAGCTGAAGGAGAAATGAAAAGTGAGCCGGGTCTAGGGTACCTTGGGTAGCCAGGCAGGGGAATGAGTGGAGAACAGATGTGCTGAAATTTCATTAAGAGGGTCTTGAAAATCAACCTGTCAGGATTAGACGCTTGTTCTTTCCAAGTGGTTTCTGAATTTTCAGGGTTTTCTTTCTTCTTTCTTTCTTTCTTTTCTTCTTTTTTTAAAGGAAATAAATAATTCTATAGATCCTTCTCCCCAATCAGTGGCCTGCCTTTGAAATTAACCATTTCCCTGGCTTTCCCTCTGATTGGGATCATGTTCCTCCTCCGTCTCTCTGAAGTGCTATTGTGCCCGGTGTTATTCGCTTAGCCACACACAATGTAACTTCGAAATGTGATGGAAAAAAAATTAGCATTTCCAGTGAACTGGAAAGAATGCATCTGATTTCGAAATGTGTACTTAAAAAAGAAAAAGTGCACCCAAATTGATTCTACCAACTCTAGGGCATATTCTGCCAAGCCAAACCTGAAATGCATTTCTGCAAAGGGACAACTTTTATTTATGATTCTTTAGAGGAAGGAAATACGAAGATCCAGGCACAGGGTGTAAAAAAAAAAAAAAAAAAAAGGCATCTTGAGGATTTAATATAGCTTGGATTAATCAAAGCGCCTGCTTTTAAGCCGTGTGCCCCCACAGAGGAATGAATTAATGAGCGATTTATGCAATGAATATATTTTTTTCTTTAATTATCTAGGTATTTCAGACAAGCATGCTTCTTCTGACTGGAATTCTCCAGATACTTCTCTGAAATTTTAGCTTCACTTTGCATGGATAATTACTGCCTCCAGTTGTTCAAAGAAGTCTCGAGGACGTGGAAATCTCTCTCGCCCCCCGCCTCATGCAAATCAAGTGGGTTGCTCGCCACTCAACCTCAACTGTAGCCTGAAACCTTTTGAATGAAGAATCCATTTTGGTTTTATCCTTAGGCCAGTGTCTCCTAGGTCGGTTTGGGGAAGGGTTGTTTTGTGGTTTGTTTTTTTTTTAAATGAGAATGCAGACCCTGGACCCCACCCCTGGAGACTCAGAACCAGCAGGTCTCGGGTGGGGCCAGGGAGCTGGTATTTTTGGTGTTTTTAAAGGACCCTGAGCAGAGCGGCCCAGCCCTCCGCTCCCCACCCCCGAGGAGAAAGTGTTCACTTAGGCACGTTGGCTTATCTGCTGCCTCACGAGGGATCTGTAGACCCCAGGCTGAGCCCAAAGGCTGAAGTGACGTGAGCAGCGAGAAGATGGATATTCCTTTCACATGGCACAAGCTGAGCTGCAATTTAGACCTCCGAGATACGTGCGGTGGGGGGACCCGGGGAGACAAGCTGAGCCTACGGCCCGCGTTGCCCCAGCGGCCCCTAACTACACTGGGTCTCGTTCTTAGGTTCCATGATTGTCCCGGCTTCCAGGAAATGGGGAGGGGACGGAGACACGGGGTGGGGTGGAATTCCCAGGCTACAGCCTAGAGCACGTCAAGGTCAGTCTTATCTCCCCCTTGCAGCTTGACCAAAAAGGACAGTCAGGTTTCGGGAAACAATAGGTGGGCACCGCCAAGAAGCCTGGAGCTATTGAAAGCTCTGGGCGGCAAATGTGGGTGGGAGGATGGCCCCTTCCTCTCGCAAAAACAATCCTGGGTCTTACCTGAGTGCGGGGGCAGGGCAGCAGGACCCTGAGGCGGGGCCTCCCCCGAAGCCCTGGCCGCCAGGCCGCCCGGCCGGCCGCCCGGGTGTGGTTTCGGGTTCGGGGACTCTCCTGCGGACCCAGCCCTCTTCTGAGGCCAGAGGAGGGGACTCGGGAAGGGGCTGGTGCTCAGCCTGACAGGAAAGTGCTAGATCAGTGGAAAGACTGGACCCCTTCTGGCCCGTCCCCCCCCTCAGCCAGTCCCTCCGCGTTGGAGTCAGGAGGCTCCTACCCAGACCCCACCTTGCCCCCCACTTCGGAATAAAGGAGGGAGCCCGCTTCTGACGCAGGCGGAGATGGGCCCACACTGGCATCTCACGTCCCCCACCGAGAGCTTTCGGGAACCGGGAACCTCAAGTTCAGAAAAGGACAGGAGTGTTCGCGTCTTCTGACGGGCCCTCCCCTTTGCCACATTTCCTTTAGCACCAAAATCATAGCCTCCAGAGCCCTGGAGACTCCCCGGCTTAGATAATTATTTTCTTCGTATTTCCACTCACATTCGCCTGCAAACTTCATTAGACACTGGTGTATAAAACGGTCATCTTTCGGTACATAGGGCCAACTGAGTCCACAGTCCTGCAGGCGCCTGCTTCCCAACCCTCCACCCCATGCCCACTCCCTCCCGGGGGTACTGGGGCGAAGCCATCCTGACAAAGGGCCTGCAGAAAGTGGCCTCCTACCCCCAGCCCCGAAAATACTCGTCTGTTGCCTCCATGTCCCCCCTTAGACGGGCGTTGATCTGGGTTAAGGAGAGCCATCTTTGTTTTGTCTTTCCCAAGCAAAGGCATAAAGTGGGCCAGAAGGCTTAACGAGGCTTTCCAAGAGAGACCAGCCACCAGAAAGGTGTGCAAGGCCCACGCACAGGGTGATCATGCTGTCACCAAACCAAATGAGCAGGCACTCTGGGTATTTTGAAGGCGAGCGGGAGAGCCAGGCACCCATGAGATCCTGCCTCCATGTAGCAGTAACTACACACGGCCCTCAGCCCGCTCTGCTAGAATTCTCTTTGCCCCTATCAGGAGAAACCATCTTGCCCTTCTCCACTGGAGCCCCTTCCTGGTGTCTCTGAAATGTAATTTGGAGCTCCCTTGCATGTAAGTACCCCATAAAGCAATAACTCCTCCCCATCTGTTAGCCAGTTTTTTGGACCCTGGATCTCCTGAGGGGAGTTTTGTCCCAGGACCCATTTCTGGCGCTGTCTGCAATCTATCTGAGATGGACAGCAGGCAAGAGTTGATCCAGCCAAACCCTGGGGTTCATTAGGCCTCCCTTATCAGCTTAAGATTTGTGGCCCTTAAGGCATAATGGACACGGGAGAATGAACAGTATGTTCTACAATGGAATGGGAAGTGAAGGTCATCATCTCTGTACAGAGGTGGACGGACCCAGCCGAGGAGCTCAGTGTGCACTGGGGAGCCTTCCGCCACCCACCCACTTAAGGAACACCTGCATTTGCTGCTCCACTGAGTAATTGAAAGCTCACTGCAAATGCCTCTTTCTTCTCTTCTCTTGATCACATTGAGTTAAGAGTCCAAGAGGCCAGGTCACTGAAAGTAAAATCACTTTGCAGGGGAGAGGGGTGATGTGGCACGGAGCTGCGTGCCCTGAATTTCAGCCCGGCATGCTTCTGTATCTGTGGTTTTTGCGCATCTGCTGGCTTCACTGTGCTGTTATTTACTTAACATTGTTTTGCTCTTGCATTATTTAAATAAATTACTTGAAAGTGAACGTTTACACTACCACAGTGACTGGAAAAATCTGTATCACTTGACACAAATAGGAAATACACATAAAAACAAGTCCATGCTTATCAAACATAATAATGGCAACCCTCGCCGGGGTCTAAGGGGACAAGGGTCCTGGAGTACGTTTTGGCCCACGACTAGAAGGTGTTGATGGCTGGGTTATAATGTGGAAGACACCAACGTATCACGGGATATTAGCGAAGCAAAAAATCCTTAGAGAACTAAGGCAAAGTTTGGAAAAATTCTGAGGTCCAGGGAGGAACCTGGGTGTCCTGGAGGCGACACACTTGCGTGCTTCCTAGGAATTCACCATCCCTTCCCTACGGTGTGTTTTTCATAACAAATTAGCATGGTGTGTGGTTGGTTTGTGCTTTTTTTTTTTGTAAAGGAAATTTAATTTTATATATTTATTTCTGAGCACTTATTTCTGGTTTGAAAACCAAAACACACAAAAGGGTATGCAGGGAGGCGTCCTGTGACCTCTCTCTCTCTCTCTCTCTCTCTGGTCTCCCCGTCCCCCTCCTGGGAGCCAGCCAGCCTAGGGACACACTAGGTATATACAAGCCAATGCATACGTGTATATTTTTTCCTTTTCTTATAAACACAGATGGTAGCATACTATAAACATTGTTCCCCACCGTGGCTTCAACAATGTGATGACGCATCTCCTCTCACTATACAATGAGCCTCCGGGTTCTGTTTTTAGCGCTACATGGTAATTCCATCGCAAGGCAGGAATGGGGTTGACTTAACCAGCCCTCTATGGGCAAGCATCTATGTTGTTGCCAGCCTGTTGCTGTTACCAACCACCTGGCAATGAATAAACCTGGGTATTCATCATCCCCAGCCTGGGCAGGGCATCGGAAGGATAAGTTCCTGGCAGGGCAATTACCATGAGTCTTAGAATGTTGTTTGCACGTGTTTGTGACGTTCCTCTCCCGTGGGATGGAGGGCTGGGCCAACGAGGTCAACGTCAGGGGACAGGCGCTCCAAAGAGCTGCTTTTTATTTCCTCCAATTTAAGAACAGGCCTCTCCCAGTCTCGATCTTTGGGAAAAACAAAAAACAAAAAACAAAAAAATGGATAATTCAATTGAGCTGCACACCCCCTGACTGGGTTCGCCATGAATTATGGATTTTTAAAAAGACAGGAAGGGAGGTGAGGTATTGAATTTCCAAACTGGTTTCATCTTATTTAATTGGAAGTTCATCTTCTGCTTCTGATTTCGGCGCTGGTGTGCCAAGTGGCCTCGGTAGCACCTCCCAGGGCCTTCTCACGATTAGTGGGTGGGTTTACGCGCTCCCGAGAGACACGGGCTCCTGTGCCTTCTCGCTGCGGGAGGTGGGGGAGTGGGTGGCTGCTTGAGCACAGCCTACCTGCGTGGCATTATTTGTAGGGAAGCTGGGGCCCCAGCCTCAGGCCTCCCCACGGCCTCGTGGGACTGGGACTTATCCCAAAGCCTCAGGCGCCCCTGGACCTCCAGGGGTCCCACCTTTGTGAGGGGCTGTCCTGGACCAGGTAGGCACAAAGGGAAGACTTTTGAAGACAGAAAACATGGGCAGTGACTCGGAAATGCAGCCAATCAGCGTCCTGATTCAGGGGCCTGAACCATCTCTGGGAGGGCCTCCCCGGTAGAGCACTGAGCACGGCCACGCGGTGCTTCTGTGCAGGCCCCGATCTCGGCACTCCCGCACTGGAACGTTTGGCCTCCACTGGAGACATGTGGGGTTGTCATGACTTGGGAGAGGAGGGGAGCTATTAGCATGGAGGTCAGAGAGGCTGCTGAACACCATACGACGTCCAGGATGCCTCCCCACAGTGGAGAACTACCCCACCCCGACTGTTGATAGTGCCTTGGTTGAGAAAGCCAGGCTTAGCCCGGCCGTAGACACCATCAGAATGATCTGGGGACTAAATGCTGTCTCTGAAGGATGGAAGCACCCGGTCCACTCAGCCGAGGGCAGGAGGCTTGCTGGACCCCCCCTCTGTTTCCCAGTCTCTGGCACTTAGAAGACCCTTACTGAGTCCTCCGTCTTCTAAACGCCTCTGCTGCAAAAAAATGTACACATCGGCTCAGAGGGGAAATATATGAGGGAAGCAGTATCTCCATATTCTCAACAATTTTTCTCCTCTGAGCTCGGAGAGCTTTCCCAGGACAATGTTACTTTATATTCCTATAATATAATGCAAGAAGGGATTGCTCTTCTCACTTTCCAGATAGACGTATTTCCCAGAGCTGTTCCTGACAGCTAGTTAGTGGGAGAACTGGATCAGAATCGGTAAGTCCTGAATCCCTTTTTATTTTTTTTATTTTTACAAAACAAAAACAGCTCTTTTTTTCTGATTATAAAAATGATACATGCACATTGTTCCTTAAAAAATTCAAACGGTACAGAAAAACATAAGGAAGAAAAATAAAAAATTACCCAAATCCTTTCAGCAAGAGATAAACAAATGGAGACGTTTTGGTGCCTGCCCTTCAGGCCCTTGCTCTCCCGTATGTTACCCACAGCACCCTGCTGTCCACTTCTGGGTTTCTCCACCTGCCCCTGACATTCTGGGCTGGATTACTCTCTGCTGCGAGGCCGTCCTGGGCACTGTAGGGTGCTCAGCAGCACCCCTGGCCTCTACCCACTAGATGCTCAGAGCATCTCCCCATCCCTGAACTTCGAGAACCCAAATGTCCCCAGACGTTGCCAAATGTCCCCCCGGGGTGGGGGTGGGGGGTAAAACTGACCCTAGTTGGGAACCCTGGAGATAAATGGAATCATGTACCTCCTGCTTGGTATATACCCAGTGTTTGGAAAGAGAGGAAAAAAGACTAAGGGTTATGACTTTTGTGTCCCTTGGTATTTAGCATCAGAGTGGCGGGGGGTCGGAGAACAGCTGTGATATTTACGAGGTCAGAGCTGCAGGTAGATTACTTGACGTCACCGAGCCTCACTTGCCTGGCTTCTCCAGAAACAGGGACAGGGTGCTCATGCCGAGAATGACCCCACGGGCCCATCTGAAGTTTCTCCTTGGGTGGTCTCACCGGGGACCTAGCTCTCTGCCTCTCCTGCGGCAGGGACCCCAGAACGGGAAGGAGGCTGGCCCCTTCCCAGCGAGGAGAGGCGGGCTGCAGGGTGATTTATTCCAGGCACCAAGGCAAGAGGAGCGGCAAGGGGGCTGGTGCAGGGCATCGTGAGCTTCTGTTTGTGGGCTTTGTTTTTTAATTCAATTCTTTTGAAAAACAGATAAGCACACGTCTGCTTCAATCCAGCGTGCTAGGTTTTTTCTTTTCGTGTAAACTTTGGTTTCTTTTGAGCTTTAGGTATTAAAAAAAAAAAAAAAAAGACAAATGTATGAGATCAGTTGGTTTAAGCAAATTGGTTTATTCCACTGCCGAGGGAATTGGGGTGGATGAGTCACAGTCCTCGGGTCGTCGGAGTTTTACAAAGTAGCGTATGGTTTCAAAGCTGGTGCAAAGCCTCTGGGCCCTTGCTCTCCTCACCCCCATTCATGCCCTGCCCCCACCTCTACATGCACTGCCCCCGTCCTCGAATTGCAGGGTCCAGGGCTGGCCCATTTGGGGCCACGTCTGCACATGGCAGGGACCCTCCCTTTACCCATCCCAGTGGGACTGGCGGAGCCTCTGATTGCTTCCTAAAATGATCCCCACTCCTTAAAATGCCCAATACCCTGGCCTCAGGATAACAAGCGCAATTCTTTCCAGGGCCCACAAGCCCTGCTTGGACCCCCGTTTCCCCCCAGGTCGCCTAGCCTCCCTTGGGTTCCTCCTGCTCCCGTGGTTCCCTGCCACAGGGCCTTTGCACATGCAGTCCTGCCCCTGTGCCTGGTAACGCCTTCCCATCAGTTGGATCTTGGCCCCACAGCGCATCTTCTGGGAACCAACCAGCCCCTCTGTTGTACGTCGTCGCTGGTGGTAGTTTGACATGTGTTTCTGTGATTATCCAATTAATCCCATTGGGCCATAAGCAGCCTGACAGTGGAGGCCCTAGTTTTGTTAACTATTGTATCGCCAGTGTTTTACACAACGCTGAGCACAGTCGATGAATATCTAAAGGAAGGCAGGCAAGAGGAAAGGAAGGCGGGAAGGGAGACCCCCCCATCTTTAAAAGTGTGGTTTGTTTGTTTTAACCTTCAACACCCCCATCACCCATATTCAGGTGGTACATGGGTAGCGGCGCTCCCTGTCTGCCCCCCCCCTCTCCTGGGGGCCGAGGTGAGCACCTCCCATGAGCGGGCTGGGGGGACACACCCACTAAGCCACCTGCGGCGGCAGTCCGCTACCAGCCAGCGCGTGGGAGGAGGGATGACTCAGTGCCTCCCCGGCGCGAGTGACCACATGGCCTGCCCCGGCCTCTTCCCGCGGAGCCGTCCTCCGCCCGTGATGGAGGAATTATGGGAGGCGTAATTTATAGTAAAAATCAAATGAACATTAATTCTGGTGAGTCACCCATGCAGAAAGGGCACCCGGCGGCTGTGGACGTGGGCTGTGGTTGAGGACAGCTAAATGTTTCAGCAAAGAGAGAGGAGGGCGCACTGCACGCTGTGGTTCCTGAAGTTTGGGGTGGCAGGTGGGCGCTGCTGCCCGAGCCCTTCTGGGCGGCCGCAGCCCCACGTCCACTGCATCTTGGGCTCCCGAGCTGGGAGAGCACGTGGCCAACTGCCAGCTAAGCTCCCTTATTTTAGGAAGGGGGACTCCAAGACCGGGGGGAGATGCCAACTTACCGCACATCCTGCCCCAAGTGGCCCCTTTCCCAGCTGTGCCCCCCCCCCGCACAGAGCTGGGGTGCCCAGCCTCCTGGGCTGCCTGCAGCTGGTACTCCTCTCTCCTCCCTCTGCCAGCCCGCCAGCCCCCCAGCCCCGCTGAGGGGCTCACATCTACTGAGGGGTGACTCCAACAGCCTCCCTAACCCCGTCTCCAGGCTTCTCCAAGGAACCTTCCCAAATGCAAATGGATTGTCACTTGTCAGAAATGCTTCAGTGGCTCATCCCTACCCTCTCGGTAAAATCCAAGCTGGGGGTGGAGGCTGAGGGGAGTCCTGAGGGTCAAGGCCTTCCCATGCATCCCCCCCACCCCCTCATGCGCACACACTTCCCTGCTGCCTAGCCACCTGGCTACTACCTCCTTCTCATGCCACGTACATGCCACCTCCTCCGGGGAGCCCTCCCTGCTTCTCCTGGCCAAGCCCCTGTTGTGCACATGGTCATAGGCTCTAAGCTCTACAAGGACAGGCCGTGTCCATCTTGTCCTACTCTGTGTCCCTGGGGGCCCACGACAGGGCCTGGCATGCAGTACAAGTGTGCAGGGAGGGATGGGTGGTGGCTGGCCCCCGGGAACAGGTGATGGCAGTGGGGGCACCTCTGCTTCCCTTCCCGCCCCCACTCCCCCGCCACTCCAGCCTCGGTCAGGCGGCAGGCACCCCCTCCGAGCCCTGGCCTGGACTGTGGACATCACAGCTTGTTGTGAAGGAACAGGCCACGGATGGCTCCCGCTCACAGGCAGGTGCCAATGCCCAGGACGCGGGCACATTTTCTTTCTGAGAAGATGGCATTGGTCCCAGTTCACCTCAGGCAACGAGAACATTCTGCCTCTTGAGAGAGCGAAGAATGTCACTAGGGCAGACAGGGGCCTCCCCTGGATCTCCTTCTGCCAGGAGTGTGCTCTGGGCTTTCTCCAAGTTGTGCAAACCACCATCAGCAGCCGGGAAGGCCAGGCCCCACAGGGGCTCAGGGCCACGGGCACAGCGCCTGCCAGGCCCGAAGGGGTCACGGAGGCCCTGGACCAGCGGTTCCAGCCCAAGGAGGCCTGGGCCTTTCCCAAGAGGTCCAGGCTGCACACGCTGGGAGCACAAGCGCTTCCAGGGCACCCCAGCCATCCTCCTGTGCCCTACCTCAGACCCAGCACCACCCCTCGGACCCGCCCCCTTGCTGTCGGGTCCCAGCCGGAGCCCCAGGTGCCTCCTGGACCCCAACTCTCCTCCCTCGCCATGTATCCAGCCCAACTTCCTCCCTCCAGTCCTCGCCGTGCAATGCTGGGAGTCATGGCACAGAAAAAAGATCAGGTGGGGGGCGAGGGGGCAGCCAGAACCCCACGTGAGTGTGGGGGCAGGGCGCCGTTTCACTTGTCTTAGTTCTGTCTGTAGCGCTGATTGGCATCCAGGAAGGCCTGGTGCCTTGGTAGCTATTTCTGAGACTGGGACACACATGCCTATATTTTAAGTACACTTTTTATTTTAAAATAGTTTTAGATTTACTGAAGAGTCACCAAGACAGTACAGTTCCCGAGGGCCCAGCACCCAGTTTCTACTACTGTTATATTGTTGAGGTACTTTGCCACAACGCATGAACCAACACTGATCCATTATTAACTGAACGCCATGTGTTATTCAGGTTATCCCTGGTTTTCACCAAATGCCTCTTTTCTGTTCCAGGATCCCATCCAGGTCACATTATATTGAGTTGTCAGGTCTCCTCTTGGCTGTGAGTGTCTCAGGTTTCTCTTGTTTTTGATGACCTTGACCATTTTGAGGAGGACTGGCAGATCCTTGGTAGAATGTCCCTGATGTTTGGTTCGTACTTGGATCAGGGTGATGGGTTCAGGAGGGAGCTCACAGACGTGAAGGTCTTCTCATCACGGCCTGTCTGGGTCCGCGCTCTCCCCAGGCTCTCACTGGTGACGTGAACCTCAGCCCCGGCTGGTGTGCAGCGTTCCCGTCCGCCCAGGTTCCACACTACGCTCTGGAAGCAAGTCCCCTAGCGGCGCCCAGACTGAAGGGATGGGTAGTTACGGCCCTACTCCTTAAGCGGCTTTTACATGAATTTGTGAGGACGGTGTTGGACAGTCAGGGAGTCGGGGCCAAGGTCCCCAGCAAGGAAATATGGAGTCAGGACAGCTAAGATCAAACAGCACTGCCATCCTGTTCCGCAGCTTAGACAGGACCGCACTGACATTCTGCTTTGCAGCCCTTGCAGAAAAGACTTCTGCAAAACGTCCTAAAATAAGACAATGAACCACAAAAGCATTTGTCAATATCACGGGCAAGGGGCAGTTAGGACCTAAGCCCCCGGATGCCAGCAAAAAAAAAAAAAAGGACCATCAGCATGTGGACATGAACCTAATACTTAGAGATACGTGACCAAAGCCCCGATCGGCACAACTCAGCACACCCTGATTGTTTAACATAGTTCCGCAAAAGAGCTCATAAAAACCCCTAAACTTAGAAACCCCGGGGACAACCCACTCCGGCCCCCCTCCCTTTCCGGGAGCATTATGCTCTTGCTCAATCAACTTTGCTCTGCTGCCCACCACCGTCAGTGTGGTCTACCTCCTCATTCTTCAAAGCGGTGTGACCAAGAACCATGGACGCTAAGGGGACACAAAATCCTGTAACAAATTCTTTGGAATTCTCTATGCAAGACATCTGTCTCTTGTACGCATTTCTCTATTTGTTCAGTTACTTACAACGGTGTAGACTCGGGGGTCAGAATCCAGTGCTCGCTTGTTAGTCAGATGGTTCCACTCTCGGTGGCTCCTGCCATGGCCCCCATTTTGGTTTTGGAGGACTTCCTTATCTTCAGCCACAATGCCGTGTTCCTGGCTCATCTGCGGTCCTCACCTCAGCCCAGGAACAAGCTCTGTTAACAAGAAGCCTGGTTCCTTCTCTTGGATAAGGGCATCAGGGGCCAAAGTCTGAGGGTGGGGCATGCCTGCTGCTGCTGGGGTCACCCTGGCTCCAGGGCCTCCCAGGGCCAAGTGGAGCTCAGAGATCCGTCTGTGCCCATGATGCACACTGATCTAGAGCTATTTCTGCAACATCGATCAGACTCCAGGTTAACACCGGGACCCGTGGAAGGGCACAGACTTTCTTTACATCTCAGCTACCCTGGGGCGGTAGGATCGAGTCCAGATCAGGTGATGTGTGAAATCTTTTTTTGTCCTTTTTTATTTCTTCCTATGAGGTCAAAGTAAACTTTGTGCAAGCTAACCATAGTCTTCCAGTGGGGCGTGGGTTTCCCCCCCGGGAGGACGCAGGGCGGTATCTGGAGACACCTTTGGTTGTTACAACAGGCAGAGGGGTGGTTACCGGCCTCTGGTGGGTAGAGGCCAGGGACGCTGCCAGGTGCCCCACAGTCCAGCCCCAACTAGCAACAGTGCCGACGGTGGAGAAGCCCGGGGCCTGGACACAGAGGGGAGGGAGCACGGGGGCCCGTTTCAATCTGCAGTCTGTCTTCCCACTCCCCCCAACCCGAGTGGGAGCGCGAGTGTGCAGAAGTCACTTCTGACCTGCCACACAGTTCGGAGTTCTCCTTTACAGCTTTCCTCTCCCACTGGAAGGAAACGCCTCTTGGAACGGATTCCTGTCTCTCTTGCGTGCCCGTGGCTGAACGGGTGGTGAGGCAGAGGAGGCCAGAGTAGGCAGAAGCCACAAGAAAGAAGGTCGGCCTTGGCAAGGACGGTCACGTTGTTCTCCCGAGAGACAGGAGGAAAGGCTACGGGCCAGAGAAGTGGGAGGCGGTCAGCATTGCGACCACGCTGGCGGGGAGAGGGCTAGGGGTGCCTGGCCACAGAATTGGACCAGGAGGCCCATTATCTCCCACCCCCCTGACACGGTCTCCAAAGCCACAGACTCTGAGCCTTCCCTGCGGCACGTGCCGTCTGGTAGCCAAGGCCCCGCTCATTCCTCTCTCCATCTCTCTCTCGGCCTCTCAGGGCCCTTGGCCTCCTCGTCCCACTTGCCAGGCCCCTTACTGCCCGGTAGGCCGCCGGCAGGGGCCACACACGCCTGGCTGGCAGAACTCTGGAGCAGACAGGGTGGCCAGTGGCCCGAGTGCATCACTAGGAAACCCCCGCCCCCCCAGCACAAAGCCACTGCAGACCTGGTGCCTTCCCCGCAGAGCTGGGCACCAGAGGCCCCTCAGTCCCCCTTCCCCCACCTGTGGAGCCAGGCTAGACCCCGCGGAGGTTCACGAATGGGCCCCGGCGGCGGCGGGGGTGGGGAGTGTTCTCAAGCCCGGAGAATCCCGCATCCATGCCGCAGGATGCTGCTGTGATGGGGCAGGTTCGCCAGCTTCGCAGGGGAATGTGTTTGAGAAAACTCGTTTCCCTGACAGCAAGGAGGTGGCTTCGTCTGTATGGCTGCTCTCAGTAGATTCGGGGACGCCCCTCACTGCTGTGCCTGTCCCGTGCACTGTCGTGAGGCCACTCTGCACTTGGGATACTCCTTCAGTTGCCCTTTTCATGCCCTGTCTGGATCCTTCTGCGCTGTCTGTCCGTCCGTCCGTCCATCCAGCCAGCAATTCCGGGGCCTCACGGCCTGCTCTGTGCTGTGTGTGTGAGAAAGACAGCCCCTGCCTGCTGGGGTTCAGTCCGCTGGGGAAGCCAGGCGTTCAGCCAGTACGTTCCGTGTGATGGTAAGTGCCGTGAAGGCAAGCCCCACCCCGTAATCAGGGGAGAGGGCGGGGGGCACCCCGCTCAGCCTCGGGGGAGGCGCGGCTGCGTCCTGAGAAGCCCCGCGAGCAGCCGGCGGGAGCTCGAGGGAAACGGAGCCAAGGCAAGGGAGCGCGGCCCCACGCTGGCCTCGGGACACAGGCGTGAGGCGAGCAGGGAGGGCTCTGCGGAGAATGAACAGAGAGAAAGACATTCACCCTACTCAAGCTCACACATTTATTAGGCACCGACTGCACACCACAGGAGAAGACCAAGCTGGAGAACACAATCCTCAGGGCAACTCTGGCCCTCCTCCCGGGAGCCCAGGGACTAGAAGAGGTGGCAGCAACCATTCCCAGTCCAGGGACCGAGGCGACGGGGGCCGCGGTGCCAGTGACAGCTGGGTGGCAGGGGGCTCCCTGCAGGTGGGAAGCCAAGGTGAGAGTGAGGAAGACCCCCAGGAGAGGAAGAGCAGGCCCAGGGGCAGGGCTTCAGGTAGCTCTGGGCCAAACAGCGTCTGGGGCATTTGGGGGCAATGCAGGTGGTCAAGGCCAAGCTCAGAGGGTGGGCTGTACTCCAGGTAGCCACTGGAGGCCTGGGGCAGAAGAACAGTATGGTCAGTGGCCTCTGGCTACCACGTGGGGGGGCTTGCCGGTGGAGTGGGGGGCCTCTGTGGGGGGCAGGCGGACGACGGGGCCTTTCCCTTGTCAGGTTCCCTGTGTCCTGCCTCCTGACGGCACAGCCCGAGGGTACAGCGCTTCACAGAGCCCTTCAGGAAAGCCTCCACCCAACCCTCTGAATAGAGCACAACAGGATTGGGGGGGGCCCTCCGGAAGAGCCCTTCATCATCAGCCCCACACAAGGCTGTGCCTCACGTGCCCCCCCTTCCTGATTTCATAATGTGGCCCAGGGTCTCCTGTCACCCCTCCCAGCCCAGCCCCACATGGGGACCTAGGGTGGCCGCAGGTGAACGGAGATGTCACAGGACACCGATGGCCCCTCTTTGCACCCCAAGGGCTTAGGCCACCAGAAATCATGCATCTCCCCTGGTGGAGCCCGTTCAAACACGCGCACTGAGACCTGCCTTCCGACCCCCGTCTCCCTTCCCAGTTCAAAGGCAGCGCTGTTTACTTTGAAGAAACGGCCTTTGAACGTGGGTTTGCTGGGGCCTTGGCGGCAGGCTCTGAGCACCATGGAAAAGAACTTCATCACAGCTCTGTCACGGCCTCACGCGCTGACAGCCAGCCTCAACAGTTCATCTTCTGAAGGCTTCTCCCTGAAGGTTCTGTCGCTACCTTGATTTGAGTGGCGGGTGCGTGCTCACCATGTTATTCTGCACCGGGCCCCAGAAGAGGGTCTACGAACAATTGCCTAACTCGAGTGTTGCAACGATGGAGAACCCCTGCCTCGTTCTGAACAAAAGCTGCAAATCAAAAAGGAGCTGTCAGCTCTCTCCTAAGCAAAGCAGGAGGCTGGTCCTTCATGGTGGGGGAGAACCATGGGGGCGCTGCCCGCCTCGCACCCCCGTGTCCTCCAGGGCTGACCGCCTCGGAGCGGGTCCGCACATCTGACTTTGGAGATTCTTTTTTTTTTTTTTAAGATTTTATTTATTTATTCATGAGAGACGGAGAGAGAGAGAGAGAGAGAGAGAGAGAAGCAGAGGGAGAAGCAGGCTCCCAAGGAGCAGGGAGCCCGATGCGGGACTCGATCCCAGGACACTGGGATCATGACCTGAGCTGAAGGCAGACGCTTAACGACTGAGCCACCCAGGCGCCCTGACTTTGGAGATTCTAGGCGAATGGCACTGGCGGATGAGTGTCTGCAGAGGCCTGGACGTTCTGCCTAGAACATTCGCTGTGGCGTAGAGAAGAGAGTGAGAAAATGATGAAAGCAACCAGGGCCGGGGCCCGGCGTCCAGCCTTCTCCTCAGGGGGCAGAAAGCCACAAACCTCACAGCCCGGCGCCCCAGACAAGCAGAGAGTGGGGAGACAAACCCGTGGCCGCCTCCGCCGAGGTCACCGCATTCCACATTTATTATGCAGCAGTACAAAGTGTTTGCTCGGTGGATGTTCCGTTATTAATTTTTTTTTTTTAACAACAGATGGTCTGGAGTTTCCCGCTTTCACCTGATGTGGCTTGGCAGTAAACTGGTACAGTAAATCCTCCCATTTCAGATGGCGTTGGGCGGTGGGGTTACCACCGTGAATTAATCAAGCCACCTTACAGAAGCCCGGTGGTGAACCCAAAGTAAGCTCCGACAAGGTGTTTGTAAGGGGCCACCGTGCTGGGCCTGCACTCCAAGCTAAAACTGACTCATCTCCCAACCGACATTTGCAAAGAACGCGGCAGAGAAGCCTTGAAGAACAAGAGCGTTCTGGCAGAAGGTGGAGATGAACCTTTTCCTCCTAAGACCTTGTTTACACAAATCTGTTTTTAGCAAACCTCTTCTCCAGGGAGCAAGGGTAAAGTCCCCCTGCAAAGAGGCTGAAGCATGAAGAGTCCGATCAATGAGGTGCCATCAACGAGGCTCAGCGGGGCCACACATGGCGGTGCCACCAGGGACACTGCTGCTGGACGCCCCGAGGACGCCTGAGAACAGACCTGCTTGCGACAGAAAGAAAGAGGAAAAGGGGAGGGGCTAACAGGGTACCCAAAGGCAGACAAGTGCACACACACCACAACCACCCAAGGTCATATTCGGGTGGCTCTTGTACTTGATCTCTTTCTCCCGATGGCCAGAAGAACCATCAGTGCGACTTGTACTTGTGGGCAATCTTTATAGACTGTTGTCTGTTGTTGATTTCAGAGAGAAGGAGTGATGGTTCTGGAAACGTGGCCCCTTTTCTGATGAGACAGAATGGGCTGTTAATGAAACCTGCTGGGAGTCACAATCTCCAAGGCCTTCTTCCGCCCACAGCCGACTTCAGAGCCTCGGCCAGCCAAGAGCAGAGCACACGGAGACAAGCTCACAGAAACCTTCTCTGAATCTTTCTGGTTGGGAAACGAGGAAGGAGACAGAACCATGGCGGTCCTGTTGGTCGTGTAGAGCAGGGAACACAGGAAGAAATGAGGCGGCTGAATTCGTGGCCTCGTTCACCACCAAATGACTGTGCCAATGGAAACCCATCATCTCTGTACCCAACTGTCATTCCAGACAAGGAAACCCATGCAGGTGCCATCACTTAGCCAGGACCACACACATGGCCAGGTCCAGAGCAGGTCCAAGAGGTGCCCCAGGCCAAGGGGACCAGAGGAACCCCCACCCCAGGGACTCTCCTGACAAAGGGGGCATGGAGAGCACCAGCGACATCATTACTGCAGCTGCGCCATCTAGTGGTGAGGGACTGGGGCACTTTGTGCCTCGGTCCGAGCCCCCAAGAGCATCCATCACCCAAAGAGAGGAAGACGAAAGGCCGGGCTCCAAGCGAACCTGGGGGTGTCCAGAAGACCTTTTCACGGTGTCCCCACAATGAGCAATGGCCACCCACACACCCCACCTAGTTGACTGTTTCCATCAGGGGCGTGAAGAGCGACTTCAGGCACTGACCTGTCAAGCCTCACTGTCCTCACCTATCAGAAAGTTACAATGGGAAGACTCAGGACACCGCATCTACAGGTCCTACTGCTCCTTCCAGAAGTGCAGGTGAGAGGAAAGGCCCTGCTGGAAATCGTGTAAGCGCTGACACACGGGTGTCTGCCCTCAGCCTGCCCTCTCTTGGCTGGTCCTCCCAACGGTCACACCCCACCCCGGTCAGCTCTCCAAGGCCACCCTGCCCCGAGGCCATGTCTGCTCCAGGCTGGAAGGAACCAGCTCTGACCATAGGCTGACGAATATTCCAAAGTACCAGGGACCCTCCACTCCACTGTCAAGAAAGAGGTCTCCAAGGGAAAGCCTCCCCCAAGACTTGGACCACCTCAGGAAGCAGACCCGCTCAGCAGACCCTGAGCAAATCAGAGTGACCTTTGACCTCTAGCACATCCACAGGCAAGTGCTGCGAGCCTCCCAAATGCATCTCAAACATACTCATCATCACCACTGACGGGTCCAGCCAGTCTCCCAGCCACTCCTCCTGCCTCTGGCAATCCCTCTTCAGCACAGTAACAGAGAGGTTAGCAGAGAGGGTGCTGGAAGACGTGGGTTCAGACCATGGCTGAGACCCCTCAGCGCTTCCATGGCCCTAGTCCAGCCCCGCTCCCCTCCCTGTCACTCCTGCAGCCAGGCTGGCCTCCCTCTGTCCCTAGAGCCCACAGCCAGCTCTTCCCACCCCAGGCCCTTCCCCCAGCTTGCGAGGTGGTGGGCTCCTGACTCAGCCCAAACATCACCTCAGACTCCTCCCCGGAGCCCGCCCCCCATCCCCATCTCCAAGCAGCATTTGCAGACAGTGGTTTAGAAGGTGGGCTCTGGAGTTCAAATCCAGACTCTACCACTGTCCAGCTGTATGGCCTTGCAAGGGTTATTTGACCTATGTGCCTCAGCTTCCCTGTAAAGTCGCTGTGAAGATTAAATGAATTAATGTATTTCCCTAATGCCTAGGATATGGGAGGCACCATGAGACATATCCAATAAAGGAGCAAACAAGTCAGGAAGAAGGGCCTCTCCAAGTTTGAGGCTGGTTGTGTGTAAACAGCCAACCCTACCGAGTGTTTCTCCCACAGAAGACGTGGTTCTTCAAGGGAGAGGAGGGGTCTCCCAAGCCCTCACACAGGCGGCCCTGAAGGCCCAGCTGCGTCACTGCCGCCAAGGGTTCTTCCCAGGGGCCTGGACAAGCAAAAGGTTCTGCACAGCAATAGGGATCAATTTGAGGGCTGCCTGCCCCTGGCCGAGGGCCCCACGAGCCCCCTGAGCAAGCCCCTCCCCACCCTTCCTGCCTTCCTTCCCCAGGCTGAGAAGCCACATCCAGGATTCAGACCTGCCCTGGCCTCCCCAGAGCCTCCCCGAGCTCCATCCTATGGCTGAGGGGCCCTGTGCGCACGGATGTTGGCATCGCCACAGAAACCGCCCTAACCCTGTTGTGTTTCTACTCAGCTTACCGAAGGACCACAGGGAGGGAAATGGGCAGCCAAGCGGCCTCCGGGGGCCTGACAGAGGCCCTCGTGAAAGCTCGCTGCCCCCTTCCTTCACCTCCCCCTTCCCCGGCCAGGCCACTCAGTGCTCTTCCAGGAGCCCAGGTCTCCCAAGACCAATGTCATGGCAAAGTCAAGAAGGCCCCAGCCAGCAATTTGGTGGCTAATTCTGACAGCCCTCGCCCCTTCTGAGATAATAATAGGTCCACTTCACTGCACAGAGAACAAGTGCAAATGCCTACAGAGGCCAGGCCCTGCTCAGAGATGAGTGACGGGGCCAGATGGCAGCGGGCGCGGTGGCGGTCTGCAGCTCGCCGACAGGGGGCAGTCACCCCTCGGTGACGACTGCCTGTGGACAGGCCCCGGAAGCTAGAGGCTTCGGAGCGTGGGCCAGGAGAAGTCAACTCTCCAAGAGTTTTGGTAATATCTCCTAATATCTAAACACTGGTGGCTATCATAATTCAGACTTAAAAAAAAAAAAACGATTCTGTGCGGTTGAAACACAACCTGTTTCTGGGTGGGATGAGCCTGGAGGGCAGTTTCCAGCTCTGCTCCATAATGGTGGTTTTCCACAGATTTCGTTTTTGCTAGTCATAACAGCGGCCACCGTTTTCGGGACTTGTTTCTGAGCTTCCGGAGCGGGTTGTCTAGTTTAATCCTCCAGGAGCCCAGGTCCCCTTCCTCGTAAGTCAGGAAACCAACTCGGCAGATAAATGAGTCGCCCCAAGGGTGTGGGGCAGGCAGTGGGGTGCTGAGGTTAGTGCTCAGGTCTGTTTGACACCAAAACCGGGGACCTGAACCACCAGGTTTATTCCGCGGCCCGTTCCTGTGAGCGAGGGGGCTCAACCCTGCTGACCTCTCTGCTCCAGACTTGTCCTTGGCGTTTCCCCACATTTCCATCTGCCCCTGCCCCCACCCGCCGGCGCCTACCGCTTACTCAAATGACCCTCCTGCTACCTCTTCACTGAACTTCACATGCTGGGCTTCTTCCCAGGCACTAATCCTACCGAGCTCTCCTGACCATATCTAGCCATGGTACTGCAGTGTCCTCCAAATCCCCCTGCCCCTCTAACCTGCTGCCAACTGAGCTTCCATTTGGCCTGTGACATTTAAAAATATCTGTCCAGCCTTGGCATATAGAACCCAATACCCCCAGCTGTTTAAATACCACTGCCTCATTCGGCCCGCACATGCCTCTGCTTCCGGTAAAAGCGTAAGCTGACCCAGAACACTGGGCCGCCCGAACCCTCTATTCCAATCACGCCAATCTTAATTTGGCTCCTCCGTCAAGTGTGCTGTCCACTTGAGCCCATTCCTGACCCTACAAGGAGAAGATAGGCGCAGGCCTGGGGGGCTTTGAGCGGCAGGGCAAGGTGTGGGCCATCTGTGTGCCCATGACACGAGAGCACATGCCTGGAGCATGGTGTGATGTCCGCCACAGCTGTCCCTCTCCTCTCCCTGGCTTCCGACCCCAATGGGCCCCATGGCCCTGCTATTAATATAGTGCAAAGAGGCCCAGCAGCTGGCCGTGGCAAAATCTTTCCACACGGACAGTGACAACTGACATCACACTGATTTGGGCTCTGTACGTTCCAAATGTGCATTCTTTTAGAAAGAGCATAGCTGAAATTTGCCTGGCCACTGAAAATGTCTCTATGTTGTTTTGGGAATTGGGAAAATCTCCAGCGATCAATCTGGAGGCCTTTGAAAGGGGACCCAGAAGATGGGTGGTGGCTTTAGGAGACTCCTAGGGCTCACAGGGGTTAGAGTCTACTCCCCTAGCGAGGGTGTCCCAGATCTGTGCAGTGACTAAGTGTCTCACGGGGAGGAGGAGGGGAAGGGGGGTCAGTTACCTGACTTCCTCTCCTTGCAGGGAGGGGGTGGCTTCAACAGACAACCAAAAGAGCCCAGAAAGAGCAGCATGAAACAGTATGATTTCTGGGACATGCCTTAAAAAAGACACTCGAAGAAGTAGGGGTAAAGGAGGGAGAAAGCACTGATGGGCTAGTACTGCGGTGCTGGGGCCCCGGGGTTGCGTCTCCACCTCAGGACGCCGGGAGACGTCCATAACAACAAGTTTAAACTTACGCATGTGAAAAAAGAGTCAACAAAAATTCAACAAAACTTGAATTCAGTATTCAAAAATACTCACAATATACATGTGAAAAAAATCAACAAATTGCTGAGAACCTAGCGTGTGCTAGGAACCCCTCTTGATTTGTTCAAAATAAAGATGGGTGAGCAGAGCCCTGGCGTCTGGTCAGCAACAGCCTGGCCTGAAAACCACCTCCTTTGGCCACAGCACAATGGGTCCCCTCCCCAAATGCCCTGGATTTGTTTCAACTGTCCCATTCCATTGACCCATGGAGATGGCCTCAACACATACTTTTTAAATTTAGTATTTAAAAACACACAACGAGCCAACCCAAGCAAGATGCAGCCAGTAACTTCATATACTCGAATGCCTCCCCGCATCCTCACCCACCTTCTCCGCCAGAGTAACAGAGTAACAAATCTCTAGTTTATCGTATGCTTTCTGTGAACGTGTTCCTTCTATCATGTATATATTGGCTTCGTTTTGCTGGCTTTTGACCTGTATGAAAAGCGTATCCCACCACACTTCTGAAGGTGTATTTTTAGGCACAGGCCCTTTTCTGGCATCCAATCAAGAACCAAGCGCATGATGGGAGAAAAGACCCACCTCCCCCCACCCAAATCCCCAGAAAAGCCCAGCAGGAAGTAGAAGGTGCCTGAGCTCACGCTCCTGTTGTTTGGGACAGAGCTCTGCTGAGGCCAAGGGCATGGGTTAAAGCCTCACTGATAAGCCTGTTTCTTGGCTGCATCTGCAAACAAAAACATGTGAAGTGACGGCAAATGTCATGGTAAAGGCAGATCAAGACAACTACATCTGTCGATTTATTATTAGAAGGCAAATGTCATGGAAAGAAAATATGCCCCAAGTAATTTAGTCCTGTGCAAACTCACCAGGCTTCAGCTGGTTGGAACCAGAACCCTTCCCAGCACTCCTCAGCTAAGAGTTGCCTCACTAGATCCTGGGTTCAAAATCGATTCTGTCCCCGCCCCCCCCCCGCCCCGATGGTAAATATCTGTTGTTGAGGGAGACAAGAATATGCTACACAGCTCAGGAAGACCACCTGTCAGGACATCTTTTCTACGGTCCAGACGAGTACTCTCCTAGGGGGATGAACAAACTCGGCCCCTCGCTGTCTGTTGGGGAGAAGACAGCGCTACACCCAACCAAGGTGGTGCCCGAGACGATTCCAAGGGGCCAAGGGCCAACGTTATCCAGTTTAAGAGCTATGTATTTATCTTCTTGTGTATTTAAAAAATTCTTAGCTAGAAGCCAGTGATAATGGTGTAATTTTCCTTTAAAACTAAATTCATTTACATAAATACAGCAAGTTGATTTAAAGAAAACCGTTAAGTGCCGCTACAGGGTGGGAATATGGCAAAAATCATCTAGCTAGTATGGAAATAATTGAAGTTTGAGCAAAAATCTCAATTCTTTCTAAGGGACTGTAAAATGTTTTCTAATTTCTATAGTGCTTTTGAGCTCAGAAAGTTTTGACTACATTCTCTGCCTAAAGAAGGCCATTCCATCCACACCCCAGGCCAGCCGCCTCCAACCTCCTCTGTTCCAGGCCGTGTGCTGTGGGGCGTTTCTGATGGCTCTGCTGGAAGGGGTGCACTGGGCCCCCAGCATGGGGTGCATGAGAGGGGGAAGGAGGAGCCCAGAGTCCCCGCCACTGATACTGAGCGAAGCCCCCAACAGCCAGTGGTCATGCACCTCAGCTCTCCGGTCAGGAACCCCCAGGAAAGGTCTCAGAGAAAGTTCCTGTTCTCTTTCTCCCAAGTTTGCTCTTTTCCTAAAGTTTCCACAATGACTTCAGAAGCACTGATCAGCACATTTCCCTTTTCATACAGATAGCCCACCCAATTTAACAAGTGTTCCTAATGGCGTACCTTTCTTCGGACAGAAGTCTATTTTAAAACTAGTCAGAGCTGGGAAGTTACTTTTAAACATGCTAAAAATAATAGTAATGTTAATCATATTATTTCACTAATTTTACTTATATACAACTACAATGTTATAATTATATTATTAATAATAGATTAATATTACTATAAGGAAAAGCTAGTACGCCCATACAACCCGGTTTGCAGGAAAGCCCTACTTTACCCATCATCCCAGAAACCCCTCCAGTTAACGCGGCCTTTCACACTCAAAAACGTCCCAGCTGGATGACAAATTATACAGTAACCCTGGTTATACACCGTGACCAACTCGTCTATGCCTGCAAGGGGCAGGGCGGGGAGGAGCGCGGGGGACAGGGTTCCCAATCTCAAAGGCTGGAGAGCATTCTTTCAATTGTGGCCATTCCCAACTTAACCTGTCTAGATAGGGGATTAGGAGAGGAGGTCTACCAGGGGGGTTCAGAATGACCAAAAGATCGGAGCACTGCTCATAGTTCTCGAGGGGGCACTAGCAAGAGAGATTTGTCAATGCGGTGTCTCGAAAGGCTCAGTGCCCTTCATAAGAACTTGAAGAAACAGTGCAGAGCCTGGCCTAGTTTCTCTCAGTGCGGTCTCGCCCCCACCCCGCTTTGTGGGAAGTCTCAGAAATGTATTTCACTAAAGTTTAACTTTTCTTCCTGACCAGTCAGAGCCAAGGTCATGCCCCTTAGGAAAACAGCGCCAGGGCCTGGCTCCCAACTCGCGGGGGTCTGGGCACACCACCGGTGCCTTGCTCTCTCGGCCGGAGCAACGGGGTGGTGTGAGAAGGTGGGGGACACACACACACTGCCGTGGGGACCGACTGGTAGCCTTATACTGGAGGGCAACGGAGTCAGAGCACATGCCTCCCTGTGACCTCACTTACGACTGACCCCAGACAAACCGTTGTATACACAGAAGTAAATGCCAGGACAGGGGACCAGGAGAAAGAGCCAGAATGTACACCGATAGGGAAAGGACGACTGATAGTCTTCTACTGGAACCACAGATGATGGCGTGACGACTGAAAAGAACAGAGGAGATCTTAGGTGAACCAACATACAAGGGTCTCCAAGATAACACTGCCAAGTGAAAAGGCTGCAAAGTGACATAAACACGACTTGTGTTAAAAAAAAAAAAAAAAAAGACATTTTTGGGGGGGGGCGCGTGGGGGGTTCAGTTGTCTAAGCATGACTCTTGATCTCAGCTCAGGTCTTGATCTCAGGGCATGGATTCAAGCCCCTCACTGGGCTCCACGCTGGGCATGGAGCCAGGGAGGGAGGGAGGGAGGGAGGGAGGAAGGAAGGAAGGGAGGGAGGGAGGAAGGAAGGAAGGGAGGGAGGGAGGGAGGAAGGAAGGAAGGGAGGGAGGGAGGGAGGAAGGAAGGAAGAGGGAGGGAGACATTTTTCTATGGAAACGGGTCATTCTGTGTGAAGCTGGTAGCCTCGGGGGAATGTGAGAGGTGGGCTATGGAGACTATGGCTGGTGGAGGGCCATTAAAGCAGACTTTTTTTTTGACTGACTTTTCATGTAATATATCCAATTCATGAATGTCACATATAATTAAACACTGCATTTTTTTAAATTACAGCTAGGAGAAGCTGCTGAGACATCACAGGTTTCAGAGTAGGCATCTTGAAAAAGGGTCTTGAGAAAAATGGATTTGCCGTTCTTGTACCGAATCCCCATATTCTGGGGACCAGCTTTAAATAATGACTGGTGCTTTGGGCCTTGGCTGGATTTTTGAATAACCAGCAGAAAAAGAGTGTCACCAAATGCGCTTAGCTTTAACCTTGCCCAAGTCCTTCCCGGCTGCCGTGTGGACCCTGCCAGGCCTGAGTATTAAGGGCATGGTATAGTTCTATTTCCAGCTTCCAAACCACTTTCAGCCAGCTCTTGATTTGCTCTTTCTTTAATAAGGAGCCGGCAGAATGTCAGTTCTAAAGTGATCAAGAGAAGAATGTGAAGCTGTGAGCTGTCCGTTTGGATGCTGACAAAAAATAGATCTGATATCAAGAGGGTTGACATCTGAGCCCTCGGTTCGCGTTCCCTCTCCCCATGAGGACAGTCCACTCGGTGTGGGGCGAAGGGACTCAAGTAGGGACTGAAGGTCCCCTCCCCGAGGGCTTCGGCCCCAAACCAGCAGACCTGCCCTCTCAGAGGCTCAGGCTCCTCAGCTGAACCACGGAGGGGCTATGACACCATCTCCAGTCCCTTCCATCCACAACGACTTCGGCTGGAAACTCAGGTTGGTGGGCCTCTCCTGCACGGCCCTTCCCACAAGACTCTTCTGCTGCCACCAGAGCCCCTTCGTCAGACTCCAGACCCCCTCCCACCACCCTTCCACCTCATGGATTCCTTCTCACAGGTCATGCAGGTGCTTCTAACTCAGCGAGTCAGGGACAGAACTCACCCCACTCCACAGGGCAGAAGTCACGGTCTGCCAGCCGCCCCTGCACCCTCTCCACCCCCACCCCTTCTGCAGCTCAGCGAAAGCTACTGACTTCCCTCCCTCACATGGCCCATTCCCCGATTCCATGTTGCCGCCAAGCCCTGCTTCATCGACGGCCCAGATGCCTCTCAGGGTCACTCTCACTACTACCAGTTTTATGTATTTCTAGAATGACCTTCCTGAGACCCAGCTACTCCCATCATCTCTGGCTTCCCTTCAAATTCTAGCCCCTAGCCCATGGCCAGAGAGATTTGTGCAGCAGACGGCTTGGTGGCAGCACCTGCCAGCCACCAGGACAACAGCTTCCCACTGTCCTGAGGGTGTTCAAGACACAAGACTGTATTTTGTCCCCAAAGAGGCCCTACCTGGCAGCCCTGGGCCAGCCCTGGGCCAGCCCTCTGACTCACTTCGCTCCGTACTTCAGGTTCTGCTGACCTTCTGCCAGTTTCCTTAATACATTCAGTCCCTTCCAGCAGAGGGCCCGCGAACATGCTATTCCTGCACTGGGACCTGCGCCATCCCCTGCCACCCACCACATGCCCATCCTTCAGTTCACAGCTCAAGTGTGCACATATCACTTTCTCAGGCAAGGGTTCCCTGACATGCCCAAATCGAGGGCAGCTTCCTCTGCTGTACACTCGGAAAAAAGGTTCTTTTCCAGAGCCCCTGGCTCAGGTTGTAACGAGACTCCTTAATATGATGATTCATTATTTCCAGAGCCCCCACGGAATGCACTGAGTGGAGAGACAGAGTCTGATTTAGCTCACCAACATATTCCTGGTGCCTAGCCCAGTGTGTGGCCATAGCAGGTGCTCAGTGCACTTCTGTGCATCAAACTATGGCTTCTAAGACCTTCATCAAGAAGCCACTAAGAGAGAACTGGAAATGTATATAGACAAAACCCACCACCATCACCACTACCGTCATCACCACCATCACCACCACCACCATCACCACCATCATCACCACCACCATCATCACCACCACCATCATCATCACCACCACCACCACCATCATCACCACCACCATCACCACCATCACCACCATCATCACCACCATCATCATCGTCACCACCATCACCATCACCATCACCACCACCACCACCGTCACCATCACCACCGTCATCACCACCACCACCACCACCACCATCACTGTCATCACCACCATCACCGTCACCACCACCACCACCACCGTCACCACCACCACCACCATCACCACCACCACCACCACCACCACCATCATCACCACCACCACCGTCATCACCACCACCACCGTCATCACCATTATCATCACCACCATTACCACCATCAACCACCACCACCACCATCACCACCATTACCATTATCATCACCACCATTACCATTATTATCACCACCATCACCACCATCAACCACCACCACCACCATCATCACCGACAGCTGCCATCAAACTACTGGTTCAGAGTTTGCCTGTTCTAGACCCTTGCTAGACACTTTCTATTTCTTTCCTCATTTGATCCTCTCCATAACCCTGGACGGCAGAGTTTTTTGGACCCTAGAAAGACCTTTTTTGCAACGGAGGAGACAGAAGTCCAGATAGGTAATGCCACTGGTCAGCTATGAAGCAGAGGGATGCAAGACGTACATCTAGGCCCATCTAGTTCCAACTCTGGCTTCTCAGTTCTCACCCTTCTCAGCCTTTCCGTTGAGTCCCTCTCATGAGATGCCATCTTGTTTCCTCTTGGAAGCCACCTAAATACTGTCAGAGAAAGGACATTAAGAGAAAATCTCTTAAAAGAAACGCAATGAAGATGCCCCCATTCCAACCCCTTGTTTAGTAAAGGAGTAAGGGCTCTTCTCTGCCGCGTACTGCCAGAGAGCACGGTGAGGCACAAGGGAGGGTGAGGAGACTAGAAAAAGATGAGAGAAGACATAAAACATCAATTTAATGAAATGACACGACTAACCAGAAGAACACAAAAGACTAACCGGAAGAAAACTAAAGAATAAACCAAACTTATTTTTAAATAAAAAGAAGCCCAGAATTACCAAATATCACAAACTGTACCGTCCAAGAGAACATGAGGTAGAAGTTCCTGATTTAGAGATTTCAGACAATGCTAACATTTCAAAAGAAATGTGAGATGCCAGCCTGGGGTTGCCAACTTATTTTTTTAATACAAGTAAAATAATTTTTAAAAATGGAATAAAAACAAAAATTTTTAAAGCTCTAAAAAACTCTCTAAAATCTTAAAACAAAAAACTCAAATTACTATCTGTTGTGATTCAAAAAGAGCTGCCACTGACAGACTAACAGGAGGGAAGCTTCTGTAGGCTCCATGATCAAGAACAGTCCCTGGAGGTCCAGCGCCCAGCTGGCTCAGTTGGGGAGGGTACAACTCTTGATCTCAGGGTTGTTAAAATTGAGCCTCATATTGGGAGTAGAGATCACTTAAAAGAAAAAAAAAATCTTAAAAAAAATAATAAAAATAAAAGAATCCTCCCTTCGTCCCTTCTCTGAATAACTTGAGCCTGATGAAAAACCCATCATATCGTCTTTAACTTTTCTCATTTTACTGCAGATTGGCGACCACTGACTTAGTTCGCCTCTCTCCCTTATGCACGGATCCTTTCTACAAAATCCTCTGCAACCTTCACTGAGTGTTTGCTTGAGCAGGCTGCTGGTTGCCTCATAAACCAAGCAATTCTAAAAGTCACAGAATATGAGAAAAATGCACAAAAATCAATACCATTCCTATAAACACATAATAAACAGCCTGTGAATATAATGAAAAAAGAGAACCATTCGCAACAGCAACAAAAGTATCAAATACTTGGGAAATACATGATCTATTTTCACATATCAAACTCTACATATGATACATGAGAATTATATAAAGAAAACACAAATCCTTAATGGGAGAGATAGAAACTCAAGGTAATGAAGAGTGAGATCATACTGGGGCTTAAGGCTAAACGCAGAGAAGATGACAGTATTTCCCAACTTAATTTATAGATTGAATGCAATTCCAGTCAAAATATCACCAAGGTCATTATGGAACTTGATAAAAATGGTTCTTACATTCTATAGGAAAATAAATGGGCAAAACTATCAGAGGGTTCTGAGATAATATCCAGTAAGAAGGCATTTGCCCCAGCAGATCTTAAAATACAGTATAAAATGATGATCATTAAGGCTGTAAACCCCGATCACGGTAAAACCCTGGAGAAAGACGTTATGATTTAACAAACGGAGCAGGAATAAACTAGCTATCAATAAAATATATATATACAAGCCACATTGTGCCACAATAGTCTGGCTGGATGTTTTTCAAAACCCTCTTATCTCAAATGTGGAAAGGAAATTTTAGGTTTAACTAATCAAGCAACATCAGGAAATTTCAAAGTGACAAAGACGAAGATTTCTGACAGTCTAAAAAAACACCTTTTTGCCTCCTCTGTATTTTCCCACAGTCATCTCAAGTCCCACCACCTCCTTGCTGGGGTGCTTATTAATTAGATCCTCTTGTTCTTGGACTCTGAACACGAGTGTGGGCGAGGGAGATACAGGAGGTGTATGGGCAAGAATCTTCCGTCTGGGCTCCCTGGCCAGGACCCTGCACCCAGTGTCCCCCAGCAGGCCCCATGCGGCCCTGGTTACCCGCTGGTTGGCTTCCTAATGGCAAGGACTGTTCTCAAGGGCAATTATGATTGAAGTCTGCACTTGCCTCAAAGCAAAACAGCCCTCTGTGCTTTGGAAAAACACGAGTCTTTTCTTGCTCCGTGAGTGAAGAGAGGGAAGTGATGGCTGTTTTGTGAGCACATTTCTAGACCGGCAAAGGTAAAAAAAAAACCCAATTTACAATGATGTTTAGCCAAAACAATGAGTGGAAGAGAGAAAAGCCATGGCCAGCCGATGACATTTTCCTTTCTGATTTGGTTCATTTTCTGTTGTGTTATTCTCCTAGCTTTATGACGTTTTCTTTAGCATGCACAGTTCGTGTCCAACCGTGGGCCCTGCTGGAATCTGGATGGTCCTGGCACGGGGACGACCCTGTCGACCACCCGGCCCGTGTCTCAGGATCCTTATGCACAAGGAGGGAAGGAGCGGGGAGAAAAAGATAGGCGAACCCAGAGCCGCCTCCACCAGAAGCAGAGGCGGTCAGTGGAATTGCAGATTACATACAGATCCACATCACGGTCGCCCATGTCCAACTGGTCAACAGTGTCCTGCCACCAAAGGGAGCCACACACCCTAACTCCTGTGTGGGGTGGGATACAGCTTCACCAGACTGCCTTTTGGAAAAACAAAGCCCAGCTCAAATAACAAACAAATACCTAGAATCCTCTTTTAACTCAAACAAGCGTTACAGTGAATGAGGCTGGCTCCCCCATTACCAGGACTGACTGATTACAGAGCCCAGAGCCATTTGCCTGAAGATAATTGCCCCAATTCCCCACTTCACTTTGCACATATAGAAACAGTCCCAATCTACCAAAGCCTCAGTGACTAGACATGTAAAATTGGTCTAATCATATTTTGAAGAGCTCGAGCTGAAAGGGTTTCTATGAGCGTGTGCCTGAACCATGACACCGCTAAGAGTTTCTCCTCTCTGGGCGCGTTGCTCGCTCACTCACTCCCCCACCAAATCTGAAGAGGTGAGTCAGATTCTCAGCAGAGGGGAGAAAAACAACTTTGAAGCTCTCTGTCAGTGCTGGCGGCCGGAGGGAAGGTGAGATGACCCGGAGAGCTGGACAAAAGCTAAGTCCACACGCCGGAGGACGGTCCCGAAGGCTGAGTCCTCCGCAACCAGCAGCCCACCCGAGGCTGCAATCACTGGGCTGTTGGCACCTTGGGATGCTGATTCTATCAGCTGGCCATGGGAAAGAACCGGGCAAGCTAAAGTGTAAGCTGGGGGCAGGCAGATGGACAGAACCCAGTCCCAATTTCTACAGGACAAGGCCAGGCCAATGGCCAGAGTCCAGAGTGTAAACCAGGGGCCACATGAAAGCTGACAGAGCCAAAGCAGAGAAAAGGAGGCACCAGGCCCAACAAGGGCCCGTGTGCTTAAGCTCGGCCTGAATGAGGGGGCTTCCAGACACTCCCTGTTGGATGAGGAGCCCAGAAAGTGCTCCACCTGTGGCAGAGGTGGGCAGGCAGGTCAATAGGTGAGTGGGTGTTGGATCGATGGGCGAACCCTGGTAAAGCACAAATCCCAGGGAAAGAAAGGCTATTCCTGAGAAGACAACTCCTAACAGCTCTGTACACAGGAATCTGGTTCACTTCTGATCCTGTCTCCCTTTAAAAACAAAGGGCACAAACAGAGTATTATAATCCAAATGATGGCCTGGACAGAATCCAGCCGTGTCAAAAAGATGATTATTTCACCCTATCATTTGCTTTTAGCTCTGGATGGCATTCCCCCAAAATCACAAAATCAGGAGCTTGGGGTTGTCACTATTTCTACCGGTGAGAGCCAATCGATATCAGTGCCGTCTGAGTAACAGCAAAATAGCGCCCCAGAGAAATGAGCCAAATGCTTTTGTACTGTACCCAGACCTATTTCGGGGGCGGGGCAATGCTAAATTCCCAGTGGGGTAGAGCCTTTCTGGCTGATTGCCACAGTCAGGGGTGGGGGATACTTCAAACTCCCTGAATTCATTTCTACCCAAAAGAAAGTTTGAAAAGCTCTCCATCTCGAAAAAATAGTCCTTTCTAATGATTGTCCAAAAAAATTCATTCAAGAGTGATTATACCCACTCACCTGAGAGGAGAACCAATCTCTTATCTCGTATCTCATCTTGGAAACTGTGTCGGTGTCTAGGGGACCCATGACAATAGCCTGTCAAGCCTTTTGAGAACTCATGTGACTCATCTCTGTCTCCCCCGGAGCGACCAGCACAGGTCATGTACACGGTAGGCACACTAGACAGATGGGATCGAAAGCGATCCTCTCACGGACATTTAAAAAAACAAGAAAATCTCAAAAGTCAGCACCAGGAAAAAACCCACCTTTTTGGAAACCTAGCAGCTGAACTTCCCCTCTGATTGTATAAGCAGTTCCTCAGCTGCCCTTGGCAGTTCATGTGTCTCATGTAGGGTTTATTATTTGGCACCTGTTGGCAGCCCACTTTTTAGAATCTGGGGGCACATCGCGCTGACATGCATGTTGGAGGGTGAGCTGTGATGCATTCCCATTGACCACCTTCCCCACACAGTGCCCACGACAGCAAGGGACTCGACTCCTGACTGCTAAACAGCCAAGTTCATTCCTAATTTCCGAGACAACTCTGGGAGGGGAGGCAGAGGACCGACAGAATTAATAGACGGACCTGACGAATTCTTTTGCTCCAGCAAGAGAGCTGTGGAGCAAAGCGCCTCGGAGCCCGATTAGGAAAGCCGCACTGCAGCCCTGCTGGTTCTCTGCATACACCTGTTTGCTCATGTCCTGAAACTGCCACCCAAACATTCCTTCCTGTCACTGAGCCGCCTGCACTTTCAAATGCTTCTAAAATAGAAGCAGAGTCGGAAGGGCATGGCCATCAATAGAGCCCCCAGCCCCTCTCCCAAGGTCTCCAAATGCCTTTCACGGAATCAGAATCCGAGTTGAAAAGAATTTTGGCGCGCATCAAGTTCCAACTCTGCCCAGCTCATGAGTCCCACGGAAAACATCTCCAATATGGGCTCATCTGTCCTTTGATTTAACACCGCTTCTGACAAAGAGCCAACCGCCTCCTGACAGCCATTCCATTTCAGAGCCCTAATTGTTAGAATATTCTTCCTTGGGTTGAGCTGAAATCTGCCTGTTGTAACTACTACCCATAGGTTGTAATTTTGCCCTCTGGAACCATGTAAAATACATCTCAATGCCCGTTCCACAGGACAATCCTTGAAGGGGCTGAAGACAATATTCTTCACAATGCACCCCAATCAGAACCTTATTGTATGATGCTCTGATGAACTGGGAACTGCACTTTCCTGTCCAACAGGTTCCGGAGCCTCCTTCCAGCAGAGCCCAAAGGTGACGTATGACCGCACTTTATTTACCGGCAGACAGACAGAGCCCCTTGTTCCTTAGCTGCTAACAACCCGCAGTTGTTCATCACCCACTTGCTCCTTTTTGAAATTCACTCTGCAGCAAGCACTTTTTAAAGTCGTGCACGTAATGCATTTTAAACAGCATTTTCTGCACAGATCCATTTGCTCGGCCCCGGCCCTAAGTGAGAGATGAAACAGTATTTCAGTGTGGTTCTGCTGCTCCTCCCGGAGCCTGTGTGGAATGTGCACCGAAATGTATTTGTAACTATACAGGACTGGGGCTCTAAAATGCGGTGTTTTGTTAAATGTTCATTTGCTGATTAAAATGCATCTTGCAAAGAAAGTGCATTACTAATGCAGAATCTAGTCCAAAAATACGTATTATGTAATGCACATTTGTTAATAATGCAGGCAATCTCGGTGTATCTATATTAGTGGATCAGCTCGGGGCTGCCATCTCCATTATAGGCATAAAGCACTCCTTCTGAAAAACGAAGTACTTTCTTACGAACACTAAAGAATCATAATCCACCTCGTTGCTGATAGCTGGCATTCGTCTCCACTGAAAGGGCATTCACCAGCACCCACATATTCCTGATTTTCTTTTTCCAGTGTGCCTTGAAAAATCACTTCAATGATGTCTTTATGTTCCATGCACCGTCAGTGGGAATGGGCTAATTGAAAGAAATAAAGCAGGTGGGTCAATATGAGCAAACCTCCTGGATGAGGGCTGAGAGATAAGGATTTGAGATATGCAGCTCAAAACAGCCCGTCCGGTGTCCCATACTAATATCCCCATGATGACTTGGAACCAGGCACTTGTGATATTAAAACCTTTTCAGTGTCTCTGCAAAGTGTTTGATTCAGGCAACACTAGAATACAGACACTTGTCCTTTTATGGGGTTTGCCAAATCAATCCTACTTTATTAGACCCATTGGTATGTTAATTCTACAAAGGAACTCAAAGAACACAAGATAAAAGATAGACACAGCCAAGAAGCCCAGTCAGGAACATTCAAGAACGTCCACAGCCAAGATGTAGAAACAAAAAAACCTCAACACATCAAAGGCAGGAGGAGTCTTGCTAAGGTCTAAACTCGGGATGTGACAGCTATACCTGGGCATGGTGTTAAAGGTATGAGGACCAGTTCCACCATGCTGAGTGGCAGCTGTAGGTACATGACTCTTTAGCCACCAAGAAGGGAGTACCAGGAGGGAAAGCCGGGTGGACGATCTCAAAAGGGAAAGCAGAATTACGAGAGGTCATGCCTTTCCAAATTTCCCCCATATGGACTCAAAGACAAAAAAAACCCCATGAGTCCCAAGTGGAGCAACTTTGTTGACACGTAGAAGGATTCTAGGACGATGGTGTGGCTCTGAATTACACTACCTTTGGACTTGCTGCTATGACAAAAGGGGCACTCCATACTTTAACAGGGAAGGCATCATACACAACCCAGAAGCAGCAGTTCTGTTACAGATGGAACTCAAGAGCTTTCCAAGGGCCATGTTTTCCTGAGCAAAGATCACTCCAGGGACCCCCCTTCAGGAGGACATGGAGCTCATTTGATTTTCCAGGGCTGAGAAAGAGATGTACTAATTTCCTCCAACCTTTTGGCCTCTGGGGTTCAACATGGTCTAGGGGTGTCTAGCCAAGTCATCTAACCCTAATGCTCTGATCGACCCAATAGCTTTCTCATGGAGCATTCAAGCCGGATTAAATATTGGTTGGCAAGGAGGGATTCTGAGTGGTTTAATGCTCTGATTAACAGCAGATTAGTCCTAAACAGGCTTTCCTTAATATAAGTTTTTTTTCCTTTTTCTTTTTTTTTTTCTTAACTTTACCTTCAGCACCTGGAACAGAGCTTGGCATGTGCTAGGCACTCAATAAATAGCCCCGGAATGAGTTAGCGTTGTTGAAAAACTATCTATGTATTAAATGAAAGAGCTTTAAAAGGTACCCCGTGAGATTTCCTTGATAGCTGACCAGCCTGCAGCGCCCCACAGGGGCAGAGAACGGGGCTGTACCTACTGAATATCAGCGCAGGCAAGACTTCCCTTAACTAGTGGTTCCAGCTAATTAGAGTCTGTCTTCCAGCACATGTTCTCAGCTCGAGCTCATGGCAGTCCACTGATGGGTCTGTGGACTTGCAAACCATCACCCAGTCTGTGGGGCCCTTCCTAGGAAAGATGCTTATTTGACCATGAGGTAATTAGCCAATTGAGACTACAAGGGGGGGGGATTTTTCGGAAACGCTCTAATTACAGTCACTATAACAGATCTGCCAAAGGTGGTTTCATGATTAATGACTGCCTGAGGTTACCAACCTCAAACTATTAAGCCCTTGGAAATCACCCGGGGCTGATCATTAATACCCACGCACAGACCCCTCATTTCATTCTGCCGAATATCTGCAATTTTGCGGTCTGGTTTTTAGCTTCATTTTAGCGATAACCCTGGAGTTGGGGAGGGGTATGGACCCCACGGAGAACCCATGCCCCGCTGCCCAACTACCCTAACCTGTGGCTAGCTCGCTCACTCGTTTTGCTCCTTGGCACCCGCCAGACCCCCGCCCCTTGCTTTGCCCAAATCCTTTCAAACAAGGTTCCCTCCTGCCACCTGCCGGCCCACTAGGGTCTGCGCCACGGGCTCGGCGCCACCGCGCAGCTCGCGGGGAGGCGCCCCCGCCTCCTTACTGCACATGCCCGGCAGAAGTCCGGGCGCGCAACTTTGCAGAACCTCTCCGCCGCGTCCCTCCCCGCCTCAGTCTCCTCTTTCCTCTCCCAGGCGAGAGGACCAGCGGAGGCACCTCTCCCGAGTCTTAGACTGCAGAGTCTGAGACTTAGAGAGAGGAGCCCAGGAGGAGGGAGACTTTTTCTCCCCATTTTCCCATCCCTTCTTCTTGCTCAGAGAGGCAAACAGGGGCGCGGAGCTTTAGAAAGTTGAGTGCTCAGGAAGGTAGGTGCTTTCCTTTTTCCCCCTCACACCGAGGTGGGGCTGGGACCTCCGGACCCAGCTTCTCACCTCGTGGGGTGCACCTTTTTCGGCTCTAGCAGCCAATGCGCATCGGAGCCGCTCTCTGCAGAGCCAGAGGGCGGGTGGTCTTCTCGGTGCGTGCCTAAGAGAATGGATCGTAGGTCCCGGGCTCAGCAGTGGCGCAGAGCTCGCCACAACTACAACGATCTGTGCCCACCCATCGGCCGCCGGGCAGCCACCGCGCTCCTCTGGCTCTCCTGCTCCATCGCGCTCCTCCGCGCCCTTGCCACCTCCAACGCCCGCGCCCAGCAGCGCGCGGCAGCCCAGCAGCGCCGGAGCTTCCTTAACGCCCACCACCGCTCCGCCGCCCAGGTATTCCCCGAGCCCCCCGAATCTGACCACGAGCACGAGGAGGGAGACCTCGAGCTGTCCCTCCCCGAGTGCCTAGAGTACGAGGAAGAGTTTGACTACGAATCTGAGACCGAGACCGAGACCGAGTCTGAAATCGAATCCGAGACCGACTTCGAGACCGAGCCTGAGACCGCCCCCGCCACAGAGCCCGAGACCGAGCCAGAAGACGAGCGCGGCCCCGTGGTGCCCAAGCACACCACCTTCGGCCAATCTCTCACCGAGCGTCTGCACGCTCTGAGATTGCGGAGCCCCGACGCCTCCCCGAGTCGCGCGCAGCCCAGCACTCAGGAGCCCCAGAACCCCAGACAGGGGGAGGAGCCCAAGCCCGAGGACAAGGATCCGAGGGACCCCGAAGAGTCCGAGGAGCCAAAGGAGGAGAAGAAGCAGCAGCGCCGCTGCAAGCCGAAGAAGCCCACCCGCCGCGACCCATCCCCGGAGTCTCCTTCCAAAAGGGGACCCATCCCCATCCGGCGTCACTAATGGAGGACGCCGTCCAGATTCTCCTTGTTTTCTTTGATTCAGGTTAGTTGCCCGCCGCCAAACCTGGGAACCTGGGGTCGGCGTGGGAGCTGCGGGAGGAAGGGAGGGAAAAGGAAAGGCAGGTTAGGAGGAAGGCGGGGAGACAGTGGGCTCAGCTAGCCTGCCCGGGGAGGCCGGAGAGCCAGGGCGAGCTGGGGAAGGCTCCCGAGGACGCCGGGAGGACGTCGGGAGCGCCCAGGTGCCCAAGGGCTTGTTGGACGGCGGGGCGCTCCGCGCGCCCCGTTGGAGACAGCCTGAGGTCTTGGAGCTGGTGTCCAGGACGCGCGGCTGAACCCCCGGCGCGCCCCAGATTTCGAGCTGCACAACCAAAAGGTACGGGTAAATCACTTGTTTTACACGCTTTTTTCCCCCTTAACACTAGACTCAAACCAGTTGGCTTTGGCAGGCGCCCGAAACGTGGTTCTAAGGTGCGCGCGCCAACTTTCACCATGAGAAAGGAGCCGCGCCGTAGCGACACTGTTGCAATGCGCGAAAAGTAATCACAATGGGATTGGGCGAGAACTCCGGAGGCTGCCGGCTCCGGGAAAAGTCGCGCGCGGCGCTTTAAGGCGCACAAAGCCCGGAGCCCGGAGCCCAGGTCCCAGCGCTGCCAATTTGGAGCCGCGGGACCTCGGCGCCAGTGCTCCCCGCAGCTGTGCGCCAGGCCAGTCCTGGCCGCAGCCACCCGCCTCCAGGCGCGCACCGGGCCAAGCCCGCCGCAAAGAGCGTGCGCACCTGCCCGCGCGCTCCAGAGCCGACCTCTCCAGGCCCGCCCGCGGTTCCCCACGAGTCACGCGTACTTGGAGGGCTGGCAGAGAAGGTATGGGAGTCTTAGGGGGTGCCTCTACAGGCTACCAGGGTTGGTGGCGCGGGCTTGGTCACGTCGGGGCATCGCTAACGTTTTGGCGCCGCTGATCTGGCGGCAGGGCTGGGTGCAGCTTTGCTGGCGAGGTCTGGCCCGTTTGCGTAAGGCCCTGGGGATGGAAGAGAGGGGCTGAGAGGCCCGCGAGGCGGTGCCGAGCGGAAAGGTAAAGCGGCACACGAAACGGGGCTAGAGAGGGGATCGCGTCTTTCATCAGGATACCCTACAGTGCGTCCCTAAAGAGCGCGGCACCGCTGAGCTGGGGAAAGGTGTTGGATCCGACACAAGTCCTTGGGTGATCGGTCGAGAAGGGGCAGGGGCTGGCGGCTTGGGCAGCCTCGGGGAGGGAAGGCGCGCACCGGCCATTTTCAGCTCGGCTGGAGCTAAGTTTGGAATCTCTAACCTGGAGGTGAAACCGGCCTGTTGTCCGAGGACAAAAACGGCTGCAGTCTCGTAACGCATCTTCGGTTCGGTGCATAAAGTGTGCCTTACTCGCCAACCCTGGAGGAAAAGACTGAGAAGTGAAATATATTTTACAAAACCTCACCCAGTATGGAAACTGATCTTTTCTTGGTGCGCGCGCGCGTCTTGGTTTGCGCCGGTTTGAGCTAGTCTGATGAAAATGATGGGGGTGGGGGAGTGACGCGTTTTGAGGCTTGAAATGAAAAGACCGGTCGGGTTTATAGACTCTTAAGAAAAGGGGAAGCCAGAAGGAACGCTTTCCACGGTCTTCCTTCCAGGTCTCTTCCCTAGGAAGGGCGTCGCGCTGCCCCGAACTTAGTTCTGCGGGCTGCGGCGCTGACGAAGGACTGTTGGATGCCTTTACCGTCTTAACTAGGAAGTACCGGGAAGGCACTTTGTGCACAGGGGGCTTCCTTGGGCAGCGGGCAAGTGTCAGAAGTCTGGAGGCCGCCGAGGACTTGCAGAAGGGCCAGGTGTGCCCTGCCTTTGGCTTAAACGTGTGAGATTGCCTATGTGAGATGGCGCTCCCCAAAGTTGAAATTTCTACTCCACCTAAATAGAGATGCTGGGGGGTTCCTTTCAGTGGCATTAAGTGTTGTTTTTCCTCCGGTATCGTCTTAGCAGCCTGAGTTCACCAAGTAAAGTGTGTCTAGTGAGTGTGCAACAGAAGCCAGGGTTTGGGTTGGCTTGTTTTGGTGTACTTTTCAGTGTGGGAGCTCTCTTCCCAGATTGGGTAGTCTGGGGGCCCCATTTTCTGCAGAGCTAGGTTTTCCATTAGAGAAATTAGCATGTTGCCTTGTTGCAGAAAGAATAAACAAGTCTTTAAAGAAGTCCTCAGTGCCTAAGCACACACTGTTCACGCCAATCTTAGTCCGTTTTTAAACAAGCCTGCATATTGGGAGGCTTGCTTTAACTGTAAGCAGTAGACCAAGCTCATTAATGGGGAGGGGGTGGCCCCCATCTAGGAACACACAAATAGTTTGCCCTCTTTCAGACATACTCTTCCCTGTAAACTACCTCTGACTGTGAAAGTCTGTTGCCCACCCCCCCCCCCCGACTCAGTTCCCTTCCCCCACCCTACGCCCCCCCCACCCCCACTGCAGGGTAGAAAAGCCATTAGGGACTATACAGAACAACTGAGGAAAATGCCAAGCTCCTAGGAAGTGCCCCAGAGCCGCCAGAGGAAGGGATTCTGCTGTAGAGACATTTCAAACCCTCTTTCTACCTGAGACACTGGTGCTTCACTGCCTACCCCCACCCCACCCCAGGCATTTCTGGCAAGTTCTCCCTAGCATTCCCAACTCACTAGTCTCCAAACTGGCCCTTTGTCTCACCCTGCTAAATTGGGGTTAGCATTTGAATGGGCTCACTTGCCCTTTCAATTTAGGTGGGGTGTGTCTGGTGAGGAAATTGGCTCAAAAAAAACCAGACCTTCTAATTGACCACAGAAGTAAATTACTAGCTGGTTGTAGTATCTCACATGGAGAGGGGGAGGAGGAGAAAAAGCTAGTTAAAGGTGATGGTTTGCTCTGGCATTTAGGATTTTCCTTTACTACATTAATCATTTACTTACTAGAAATTGGCTTTTTCTTGGACAAAGGTCCTCTTACAACTGAACTTTCTGAGTGGGAAAGTGATAGCGTGTTCACATATTGTGTGCTGTCAACCAGCTGGCACAGGTTTACTTCTCAAGTTTGGCAAACAAAATTTTTATGTTTATCAGAATTCAAAAACTGGGAATTTTAAAATTTGGAACTGTTTTAAGAGGATGTTTCTTTAATGCGCCGGAGGCTGCCCCCCTCCCCCGGAAACTGCTTACAGCCCTTTACTCTTTAGCCCTCACTTTTAGCAGCTGGGATAGAAGATTTCATGAGGAAGCTGAAACTTCAGTGTGGGTAAGAATGAGGTCTTTTCCTTTGCTTTAATAATCTGAATGGATTTTACTTAATTTACCTGTGTTATCACTGCTCCTTACGCAGAGGGAAGCTATTGAGGGGAAACTGAGCAGAAACCATGGTGTTGGCGAATGTATCTTAACAGAAAGGTGACCTGTAACAAAAAAACAAATTACTAAAATCAAATTAAGCTTCCAGAGGCGAGTGATGTCATACGCCAGCTCAAGTGCTGCCCTTCTCTTAGAAATTGCCCAGCAAAGGGGATGAGATCCTCAAATTACATCTTTAATCCCCATGTTCCAGGATGAGGGGTGGAATTCCTCGTCCTGCTCTTCGGGGTTTTGACACTAATGACCGTTTCCTAAATCTGGATGCCCCAGGGATGGACAGCAAGACCTAAGCATCTTCTAGGCCTGGTCCCGCCCAGTGGCCTTGGGTCAGACCCAGCACCCCACTGCCTCTTTCTTCACATGCAAAATGAAGTATGTTCCTAGCATCCCCTCAGTGCCAAAATGTGTGCAGGTTGTTAAGCCCAGGGTTGCCCAATTTGACTTTATCACTAATGGGGCCAAAAAATGTGCAAGGTTGATCAAATAAAAAGCACCAGTTGTGAAGAAATCTGGTTTTTGTTGCTCTGATTTCGATTTTATCCAGTCTGTTTTTGAATGGGTGGCAAAAAAAAAAAAAGGTTTAAAAAGGCAAGTTAGAGAATACAGAATCCCACTGTGTCTTGTTACTAGCAGTCCTTCAGAACAGATCTTTAGTGTGTGTCTTCTGTGTGCTTGTTTCCCCACCTGCTCTCCCTGATCTTGGTGTGTGAAAACAAGCTTTTCCGAGTGGGAGCAGGCAGCCGGAAGCCAGCATTGCACCGAGTACTGCAGCCTGGAAACGCTCACTGCTCTGAGTGCAGTCTGACGGCGGTGGCTAACTGACCACAAGTGTTGAATATATTATTTGGTAACACTTAGAAGGGTCTTGATTAGACCAGACCCGCAAACACGCTCAGAGGCTGCAGCTAGTTAGGATAAACCAGTCTCCTCAGCCTTTGTGTTTGTTTTTATTATCCTTCTCTCCCAGGAGCTTTTTCAGACTTTTTTTTTTGTTAATTGCTCCTCTCCCATGAAATTTTAATACCACAGTTATACAGATGTATTGGATATTCTGTTTCTGTACTGCGAGACCTTTTAATAGCTAAGTTGTTGTGTTTTTTGGGTTTTGGGTCTTGTTTGTTTTTTTTTCCATTTCCCCCTAAACCAGTCTTCCCCTGTGGCAAATGCCTGGGATAACAAAGCAAATGTTTAAAAAAAAAAAAAAGTCAAATTAATGATTTGAGATCCCATTTTTGTTTTTTAGTTTTGGTTTTTTGGCTACATGTCACAAGGCTATATATAAGGTAAACTTTACTAATGTTTGGTTTTCGCTTTTCTTTTCATTTCACCCCCCCAGCCCCTGGCACCGATCCTGGTGCTAGTGCCCAACTAATTCAGGGCAAGGGAGCCAGTCTGCAGTGCAGGGCCACCGTCACCTGTTGACAGGGCTCAGCCAGTCACGGCAGGACACCCAAGAGGAGCCGGCGCCACAGCACCCCACACCGTCCCCACCCCCCTACTTGCCGGCACAGTCCCTGTTGCATGGTAGAATTGGGGAGGCTACTTTCCTGCCTTTGCCTGTGGACATGGCCTATTTTTATTCTATGAGCTTATTTTAGGGTGAGCATGCTGCAAATTAACAGGGGGCCACGGCTGTCAGAAATGTCCGGGGTACGACTAGACTGCGTGAACAGATGGGAAGGGGTGTCCATGATGTATGGGAAGGTTTGGGGGGGAAATCACAGAAAAAACTGGAAGGCCAAGACAACACTGGGGAAGGAACGGAAGATAAGATCTGGAGATAGGAAGTCACAGTGCATACATGCTAGGGCTGGGAAGGGTCGTATGAAGAAACAAGGAGATTCACGGAGAAAAAGGTTTAGGGGAGACTTCACGGCCATCTGCAAAAATCTGGTGGCAGCAGAAGCAATGTCAGGAAGAACATTTCTAACAGCCACACCTGGCGGTGGAGGCACGCAGAAGGTCACTTTCCCTCAGAGGGTCTCTACAGACCTGGCCAGAAATTTGAATTTTCTAGGTGCGGTGGGATTTTTGTACATGGGCCTCAATTGCTTCAACCAGATGGAAAGATTTAAAACCTAGGAAATCTTGTTTTAGAGTTCAAATGCTCAATCTTGGATTTCAGTTCAGGGAGAGGCCCCACATCTCAAACTGGCCAAGGACTGCCGCCAGCTGAAGATGACCTGTTTCTCCTCCCCCCAGGCGAGAGCCGGTTCTGAGTGCCCTGGCTTATGTTGCTGTCTCCATTCCAGTTCAGGGAGGATGCACTCTGGGAAATTGAGGCCATGCACAAACATGAAATATACCATTCCCCTAACATTCAAATTACGGTGCCTGGAATAGCCACCATGATTACTGAAATTTTAAACAGAGCTTCCACTCAAGCCAAGTTTATCCTCAGGGATTCCCTCCTGCCCTCCTGGCCCTCACTTTCACCCCTCTCTTAGCCCCCTTCCCAGGGCACCATTCATCTTTTCGGGAATGGCCACTTCTCCCCTCCAGACTCTCGGCTGCATCATCAGCTAGCCTGGAGGAGGAGTCCGCAGTCCAGTTCAAGCGACTGCTGAGTGTGTGGACCCACCGTACCGGCACGGGTAGAGGACAGTCGTGTGCCTGGCTGCAGCAGAAATGAGTAGCCCTTCCAAGTTGAGGGCTGCGGAGTTTAGCTCGTGAGCTGAATGAAGGGGTCTGAATTCCTGATAGGAGACCCCTGGCCCCTGCGGCTCCAGCTCAGGGCTTTTTAATCTGAGCACATCAAGTATTTTCCTAAGTCTGGTTCCGACTTTCTTTAATATCAGCCCTGCACCTGCTCCTAACCTCCATTTGAGGCATTTTCTCTGGAGCTGGCGTTTGCCTGAGACAGCCTGGTCACGCAGGCCCTTCTGCAGACAGCAGTAGGCTGCTGCTGCCTCCCCCGGCCAAGGCTGGAAGGGAGAAGGATGGGCACAGCACGTCTGGATTGAACAGTAATTAACTGAACAGCTTCAAAGTCTTACGGCTGCTCAGCACACAAAAAAACGTGTCACTGGGAGGCTGAGAAAAGGGATAGTTGCCTCAGTTCTCTTCCCCAGGTTCTCTCCTCTCTACTTTTGCTTTTTTCCTCACAACTGGTGAAAAGATTCTCCTTTTCCTCATTTGAGAGAGCGCCGAATCCTAACCACTAGACCACCAGAGAAGTTTCCTTTTCCTCATTTGAAAGAAAGCCACTGACAACAGGGACAGAGGTGGTCTGCAGAGACTGCCCCTCTGCAAAAGCCTGCCCCCCCCCCGCCCCCCGGCCCCAAGCCATAGGCTAGGAGGAAATCCCACTGCCAAAAACAAGCACCAAAAAAAAAAAAAAAAGATCTTTTTCCTGGTTTCTGCTCCCTTCCCTCTCTACCACCTCCTTCCCTGTCTGCTTTGCTTTCTCTTTCTCGGATACAGGGATGAACTAAGAAAGAAAGTTGACAGGCAGCTACTTAAAACTTGGATGTGCCTTGTGCTTTTGGCAATGAGGAAGAATCCCCAAATGTAAGTACCCTAACAGCCGTCTGCTGACTATAGTGTGCGCTCGTGGGGAGGTGTCACTACAGCAGGATGATCGAGTTTGGGGAGCCTAGGGCGCCACATGGGGTTGCCAAGGAAGGGGGCCGTGTCCCTGCAGATGGCAACGGTGCTGCTCAGAGAGCCAACAGTGAAGAAATACGTTCTTTCCATTGGGGGTTGCTCGTGTACAGAAAGCCAGCCGATATTCCACCTGAGGCACTCGGGCCATTTGGTGAACAGGCTGACTTGCCTCAGAAATGCAGTTTTACTGAAACATGAGCAGTGTTTGCTGTTCCTTTCTTAATTCATCAGGTGTAGAAAATCTATTCTTTTTAAGTAGCTGAGGACACACAACTTCCCAGAAACCTTTGCCTGGATTTTGACAGCCAATCCTTTCCTTCTCTGATGGCTGCACCGTCTCACCGCATTCCCTGCGGGAACAGGGCCCAGACCCTGGCACGCAGCTTCTGCCCCCCACCCCAGCTCCCCGGCCCCCTGATGAGCCTCTCTTGCCTTCCTCTTTGTGATCTGTGTGAACTCACTCACTGACTTTCCTTCCTTGTTCCTGCTTATTCCTACCAAGTACTGACTGCTTTTCCTGAGAGAGATCCATCCAGAACTGGAGATCTGGACTCGGCTGCACACCACCACCTGTAACTGGCCATCTCCATCCAGGGCAAGGCCACATTTCTGTCTTGAGCCAGAAAGCTCACCAGACAGCCCCACCAATCACAGCGGGCCCCAGTCAACCCACCCGCTGTCGCCCCCAGCGCTTACCACAGCGAGTTCCTCAGGTCCCTGTGACCAGGCACACCAGCTGCCTTTCATGTCAGCCAGCTCCTCAAATATCTGGCCGTGCTTCTGAGGTGTCTCGGGTCCCACTCTGTTCTGTGACGGTTTCAGCTTTGAACCCCTTCACAAAAGTGATGGGATTTTCAGACTCTGGCAGCCAATCCCTACAGGAGAAAAAAAAAAAAAAAGTAGACACAATGGGGAACATTGGAGTTAAATAGTGGGATTTTTTTCTTCCCAGTCCTAATTTACCTTTAAATTAAGGTGATTCCTACTCAAGTCTAAGGGTCTTTCTCAGCCTGCGGCAGTGGTTTCATCCGGGGGTGATTTTGCCCCCCAGAGGACATTTGGCAAAGTCTACAGACATTTTTTGGTTGCTACAACTAAGGGGCTGCTACTGGCATCTAGTGGGTAGAGGCCAGGGATGCTGCTAACGCCCTACAGTGCCCAGGACAGTCCACAGCAGAGAGTCAGCTAGCCCCGATGTGAACAGTGTAGAGGCTAAGGAGCCACAATCTCCATTAGATACTCTGGGCGCCTCTTAGAGTCTCCCCTCCGGCATACCCCCACCAGTCCCTTCTGAGCCCACTGCTCGCTCCCGAGACATCGTTCCTTTTCCTCTCCCGTGCTCCAAGTGTTCAAGATTCTCCAGATACATTCCTCCCCTCCAGGGTAGTCTCTGATCCACTCATTTCATACCCTATAAGGACGGCTGTCACTTTGAACTTGGGGTCTTTACCTTCCTTCGAAACTGCAGACCCACCCTCTTAAATAATAGGCTGTACAACACTGCATCCCGACTGCCCATCCTTCCTTCACCTCTGCCAAGTCTAAAACCAAATTGGCTCTGCCACCACCACAGCTCCGCCCCAGATCCTCTGGACTTCCTGTGTCACTTGTGTCCCATCATCCAAGTGCCAGACTCTGGCTTCTCCACCTTTTGTGCCTTTCTGGCACAGAAGAGGCTAGAGGGCCCTTTGAGACCCCTCCTGAGTCCCTTCCTTCAGCCTTCCTGCTACCTTGGAGGTCGTGGCCGGCCACAGCTTCCAGTATTCTCTCCATCGGGGCCATCCCCCCACACCGCCTCCGTCTTTACTACAGTAAACTAGGCTCACACCCTCCTTGCGGGACAAGAAGCATTCAACATCTGCTCTATTTCCTACCAGAACAACCTCAGAAGTGCTTGCCCTTTAGTTTCCAGCCATCCGCAGAGAGAGCCTGTCGGTTTGTCCTGCTTTCGCCCTCACTGCCCCTCCTCAGACTCCACGCGGTGTCCCTTGCTTCCCCCGACTGGGTCTTGTTAAGGGTAGGCCCACACCTCCCATTCCTCCGATTCCCGGCATTGGTAAGCAGGGGCCCTACCCATCCATGCAGGCCCATCTGAAACGCTATTTTCCCCATCGAGACTTTCAGGGTCCCCCACCCCAACCCCAGGAGGGGGTCTTTCTTTCATTTTTCTGTTACTTACCCTTTAGGACGGAGGACCGGTGTCTACCCAGCCGTTATCCCCTCATAGTTGTGCTCTCCAGGCAAAGGACCAAGATCCCAAAGAGTGTTGAACAAAGGGGTCCCACATGCCCATGAGGGGGTCAAACAAAGAGACCTTGTACCCATTCCTTGATGGACAGTGCTTGGGGACAGAGCCCAAGCGTAGTAGGCAAACCGTCCCTTTGGGGCTCCAGACCCCAGCGTCTCCTGACCTTCTAGCTCGGCAGGGCGCAGCATCCCTGGGGCCTCAACTCCTTATCCGTCTGGGGCTGCTCCTCTGCATCGGGGCAGTGAGCCCTCTCTCTCCTCGGGGCCCTGGCTCTCTACCTCCAGGCCCTAGACATTTTCTTCCTCCTCGCCTGGCCTCAGCGGCGGTCCCCTTGCTCCGGTGGGTTTGCCCACCGCCACCAGCGACACCTAGGGTTGAGCCCTGACAGCCCCCGACCTTCCCTTCCAGCCTTGGTGACTTGTGGCCTCAGGAAGAGTGACCCCACGGCGCCAGCGGGCCTCGTGGCGTTCCAGGCCTGGCCGCCATACGCCCGCCCACCAGCAGCTTCCAGCTACCCCAGCAGCACAACCTCTTAGGGCGTTCCAACGCGGCGCCCCCTATTGGACCTCCCATTCATATCCGGTTTCCGGTCCGACGCCCCCTGCTCATTCGCCAGGCAACCTTGATTGGCGTGACCCCAGCCCAATAGCTGACCCAGCCCTGGGGTCGGAGGGGAGTGAGTTGACGGTCGCGACCCAGTTGGCCCATTCAGTGGATGCTCAAATGGTTGAGCCATTGCGCGTGGGAACAGTTGGACAAAGTTTGGGCCAAAGTTCAGTGTTGGCATTTCCAAGTGTGTAGACCCATGGACCTGACATGATACGCCTTTGGGGGGCCCCACACGTTGCCCAGAGTCCGACTTTGTCCGCTTTCCTCTGCAGCATGGCCACGTGGATGGTGGATGCGGGGCAATGATGCGCCGTGGCTGTGGTCCCATCGTTCTAAGAGGGATGCGTTAGACTTAACGAGATTGAACGGTGCGTGGTTCGCCCGCCTGAGGCTCGTAGATACAGCGATCCAAGCGGTGCTCCCGCTCGCCGCAGCCCACCCCTTGTGGCACTCATCCCGCCATCTCTCTTCCCCTCCGCCCACCAGGCGACCACCTGCCTCGTGCCCGGATGCCTTGCACCTAAAGGTCGCTTGCAGGTCCGTGTCACCCGCTGGCGAGACAGACCTCATGCCCATGTCCCCGGTCGTACGTGACCCGCAAGCCGCAATTTTTTCCCGCGGCTCAAATCCCTCCGCAGACCCCAGACCCCAGACCCAGAGCAGTGCGCGTGCACGCACCAAGCCCACCCAGGCGGTGCGGGTGTTTTCCGCAGCCAGCTCCAAGCCCCCACGAGCTTCGGTGACAGGAGCGCAGCCAGGAGACCGCTGGACTTCTGGCCGGGCTCAGTGCCGCCTCAGAGGGCTTTAGCAGTGGAAAAGTGAAGCAGCTGCCCTGGGATACCCATAGCGAAAGAAGAGGGGCTGGAAGGGGGCTGGTGGGGGACTTGTGAGGAACTGGGGCTGCTGACCGACCGACCGTGCAGCCGGCACCCGAGGCAGATAAGCGGCACGTTATAGCCACTGCTGCCGACGCGGCACGGTATGTGTCTTTGGGTTCAGTGCGCACAGGCTTGTCCAGTCTCAGAGACCACACTAAGCCGGCCATAAATTCCCAACTGAAATCCCCTTAGCCCTTCCCCAGAACAGTAGGACCCCCGGAACTCTGAGGCCTGCACTGGATGGGGTCTCCGTGTGTGTCCCACGCCGCCCCCCTGTTTGGTGCCGCGGCAACTACCGCTTCGAGGGTCTCCGTAGAACGCGCCCAAGACCCTCTTAATTCCCCTACATCATTATCCACATAAACGGGGGAAACACTTGCCTGTGCCACCCTCAGCTACTGCGAGGACCCCCCAGAGTGTGGTGGGGATGGGGGACATTGAAGTGCTTTACGGGAGCCAGTCTCGGCAAGCCGGCAAACAAAAGCTGCAGAAGCGGCAGAAAGTACCCCAGGGCATTTTAAAAAGAAATTATGTGCGCACACACGGCAGCCCCTCGCCCCTAGCCTCCTATCCGCTCCGCCGGTGGGCTCACGACCACCTGTCGCATCCCCGCGCGCGCCCGCGCCCCCTTCCCACGCGCCCGAAGCCTTGCACTCCGGACTTGGAGCTTAAGATGTGAGGCTGCCCAGGTCTGGGGTCTGCGGCTCAGGGGTTCAGGGGTATCCTGGGGTGATGAAACTCTCCTGCAGTTCCCCCCTCCCCCCCCCCCCGAGGAGAGTCATTTGGGTCTGGGAGGGAGGGTTTCAGCTCTTGCGCTCAAGCAGCCCGGGGCCCACGTCTTGCATCACGTGTCCCACAACGCAGGAGAGCTCTCTCTCTCTCTCTGGCCAGGGGATAAGAGAGGAGAAAGACTCCAAATCAGTCAGGGAGAGGACTGGAAGGAGCCAAAACATCCCTGCGAGGCCTGCGCTCATCAGCCCCCTTACCCAAAGTCCGGGGCTGCCGGCGCCAGGATCCGGCTCCCGGAGCCGCCTCGGCACCGAGGCCGGCGTCCTCTGGTGGCAAAGAGTGAGCACTACGAGCGATTTTCGGACCGAATCGGCACGCTCCTCAGATCCAAGCAGGCGGGGCTGGCCTGGAGCAGAGAGAAAGAGAGAAAGAGAGAGAGAGGAGGGGACAAGGGCAGGCCAAGGGGGGGGGGGCCGGGGGCAGCCTGAGGGGATAAAAAGTGGCCAGGAAGGAGCCAAGCCTCCACCAGCAACAATAGAGTTGCTTCCACCACGGTCTTGGGTTTGAGGCCCTGAACCCCCAGACCTCAAGAGGGCTGGAAAGTGAGGTTGGAGAACTTTCTGGCTGGTACTTTGAATTTTTTTGAAAAAATTTTTTTCACCCTAGTTCGGTTGGGTGCTCCGTCTTACGGGGCCCCAAGTTTATTTTAAGAGTCCGCCACCGTGTTATGGGCGTGCGCAACTGCCTCGACGGCAATAATATGTCAGGACAACGCGATATCCCCCTTGAACTCGGGGAGCAGCCCGAGCAACCATCTTTGGAGGCCCCAGGGGCAGCTGCCCCCAGTTCTGGGCCTGGCGCAGCCGAAGAGATGGAGACCGAACCGCCTCACAGCGAGCCCGTCCCCATCGAGAGTGAAGGCGAGGCCTGTGGACCCCCAGAGGTCTCCAGGCCCAACTTGCAGGACCTGGGCCAGGCCATCGAGGAAGCCGGAGCCCATGGAGGCTACAGCCCACCTCCTGAGGAAGCCATGCCCTTCGAGGTCGAGCAGCCCAGCTCAGGAGGCTTCTGGCCTACCCCGGAGCAGCCTGGAGACACCATTGGGGCCCGTGCAGGCCTTGAGGTCTTCAGCCAGGCGCTCATGGAGCCTGGAGCCTTCGGTGATGCCGGACCAGGCCTGGGAGGCTACAGCCCTCCACCCGAAGAAGCCATGCCCTTTGAGTTTGAGCAGCCTGCCCAGGGAGGTGGCAACCAGCCTGTCTTGCAGGTCTCAGACCTCGCTCCGGGAGGCCCAGGTGCGGGGGTCTTTAGCACTCCTCCGCAGGAGCCCCAAGCTCTCAGACCTGCAAACGCAGGCTTCAGAGGAGACCATAGCCCTCCCCCTGAGGAGGCTATGCCATTTGAGTTTGATGGAGCAGCCTTTGGGGACGACAGCCCACCCCCTGGGCTCCCCCGAGCTATTCCACAAATCGACGGCGGCAGCGGCGGCCAGTCCGCGGCACCCGCGGTCCCGAGTGCGGTCCTCCTCGCTCCCGCCGCGAACGAGCCCCCCCTCTGGGTCCCAGGCGCCATCGGCAGCCCATCCCGAGAGGCTGTCAGATCTCCTCCACACTTCGCGGGCGACAGCCCCCCGATGGAGATCTCCGGACCCCCGCTCGAGATTGGCAGCGCCCCCGTTGGGGTCGACGACGCTCCCGTCAACATGGACAGCCCCCCAATCGCGCTTGACGGCCCGCCCATCGAGGTCTCCCGAGCCCCAGTTAAGAGAGAGCGAGCAGAGGGAGAGAGACCCCCAGTTGAGGGAGAAGCAGCCGAGATGGAAGGAGGCTCAGCCGCCGCTGTTGCGGAGGGAGGAAAAGTCCCCTCTCCGGGGGACCGAGCCCCTGACGCCGGGGCCAAGCCTGCTTCTCCAGCCGCCGGGGCAGCCGCTGCCGCCCCTGATGCTCCAGCCGCCGGGGCAGCCGCTGCCGCCCCTGACGCTCCAGCCGCCGGGGCAGCTCCAGCCGCCGGGGCAGCCCCAGCCGCCCCTGACGCTCCAGCCGCCCCTGACGCTCCAGCCGCCGGGGCAGCTGCTCCAGCCGCCCGGGCAGCCCCTGCCGCCCCTGCGTCTGGAGCCCGACCCAAGCTCCGCTTCCTTAGACCCCCCAGCCCCGAGATCCAGGCTGCCGATCCGCCTACTCCGCAGCCTCCTCGCGCGTTTGCCTGGCGGGGCAGGTCTGGCCGCAGCCGCGACGACGATGAGGGGTCGGTCAGCAGCGACGACGACCACAGCAGCGATGAGTCCGACGATGGGACCTCCGGATGCCGCCGCTGGCTGCAGCCCCGGCGAAATCGTCGCCGCCGAAAGCCCCGGCGCAACTTGCTCCGCAACTTCCTCATGCAGGCCTTCGGGGGCTGCTTCGGCCGATCTGAGAGCCCCCAGCCCAAAGCCTCGCACAGCCCCAAGGTCAAGAAGATTCCTCTGGCGGAGAAGCGCAGACAGATGCGCAAGGAAGCCCTGGAGAAGCGCGCCCAGAAGCGCGCAGAGAAGAAACGCAGCAAGCTCATCGACAAACAACTCCAGGAGGAAAAGATGGGGTACATGTGTACGCACCGCCTGCTGCTTCTAGGTAATGCGGCGGACTCTGCCCGCGGGGAGCAGGGCCGCCGGGGGACCCCGGGAGGGGGTGGCAGGGCTGCCCGGTGGAGCTCAGGGCCTGGCAGCGGGAGGAGGGGGTCCAGGCCGAGGCGGGAAGAGACTGCTAGAAAGTTCCAGTGAGGGGCCCTAACTTTGCCCTGGGAGCGGGAGGGGGCCTCGGTTGGGCTTGGGTGGCCGAAGTATGTGCCCTCCAGGGAGAAAAGTGGTGCCGAGCAACACTGAGGGTCGTTTCCGGCTGGACAAGCCAGCGCCAGCGACCGTAAGATGCCCCCGAGTCCTGGGGTGGGGGCCGGCAAGAAAGGCGGGGGCTTCAGGTGAGCCAGGAACTGCCGGGGAGGGGCCCCGGGGTTCCCCAGGCTAGGCCGGTTGGGGCCGTGGTGGGCTGGGGTCGTTGGGGAAGGTGCGCCCCCGCCTCGCCTGGCACTGCTGCTTGGACTCAGACAGCTTGTCGTTGGTGTGTGTTGGTGTCCATATTGTGTCCGCCTGTGCATGATATGCTCAAGTGTCCCCCAATTCCCATCCCTGGCACCCCCAGATTACCCGCCGACTGTGTACTCGTACTGGGGAACGGGCTGTCTTGTGTTTTGCGCCATGGCGCGGGCAAAAACTTTCCGTGTTTGCACACTCTGGTGGTACCTGGACGCTGGCGCTCTGCAGCGGGCGGCGCGAAAAATGCGGAGGAGAAGCTGGTGGGACATCTTGGGGAGTGTGTCGGGCCACTGGCGCGGGAGAGAGGGGGCCGCCTCTCGCTGGCCTCCATAACCTTTTTTCTGTATGTCTTTCTCTCTTTTTTCCCTTTGCGCTAAGCGTTTCCTCACTTCTCATTCGTTCGCCAAACCCTCCCGCCTTTACGGTTGAAAAACCAGACACTCAGGTATCTGGGGCGTCGGGGCTACACACATAAAGTTCAGTATTCTGCACACACTCAGCTCACCTGGTGGGGGGATGGAGGGAGGAGGGGGGGGGAAAACCCACTTAATCTGCTACAGGCAGGTCTGGATCTAAACCTACACGGGACTGGGTCCAAGAGGGTGGGCGTGGCTGTGTTTAAAAAATATGAAATAATTTTTTTCCTAGGGAAGAGCCCGAGGTAAGCCAATCATTTACACTTTTACAAAGAGTACAGTAGGAGGGGCTTGGTTTAAAAAAGACTGTTATGCGTTGGGAGTGGAATGCTGTCTTGTCTTCGAAATGCAATTAAAATAAAAAATTTTAAAAATGTTTCCAGTGTATTTTAAGTATATGGACGATATGTGGTAAAACTGTGACTATGACTTGTGAAATATGTAAATGTTTGCATGTGAATCTTTTCAAGCAGCTTTAGCTGGGGGCAGAGAGGATCAAAGGTAAGATCCTCTGCGAATGGACTTGGGATACCAAGAAATTAAAAAGGTCTTGTGTTCATAACCACATCGGGTACGTTTGGCGGCCCTCCGCCTTCTCCTCCTTCTCTCTTCATCTTTCCCACCTTTCAGGGTCCCCTCGCCCCTCTAGGACTCTCCCACACACACACAACAAGTCCCTCCCCCCCATCTCCCCACCTCTGTGGCTCTTCCCACACCCCCTACTTCCCCTCCTCCAGCCTCCCCTTGGCTCCCAGCTGAGGTGCTGGCTCCTTGTGCCACAGTCCATCAGAGCAATTAGCAAGGGTCTGACTGTGGCTTGAATGAAAATTTCAAAAGTGAAGCTCCACAACCTTAATTTCTTTATTTTATTCTTTAAGACCTTTCAAGGGATTTAAAGATCACAATTTCTAAAGCTGGGCTACATTTGTTGGTGAAATATTTTATAATGTGTGATGCTTTTTAGTAATGACATGGACAATAACTATTGGCTTCTGTGACATGTGTGTCTTTCACAAATCACAGTTTTAAACACTGTGGTCATTTTAGTGCCACCCACCCAGGGAAATAATGATGTCGTCATTTTCTCAATCACATATAGAAGGGATGCAGTTTTAAATTTGGGATGTCCCAACCGTACTGATAGCCAGAGCCTTAGATGACAACACGCTCTTCTCCCGCAGACAACTAGTTTTGCCATAACAGTCCCATTTCAATATTCTGAGCTTAGCTCTGGGAAGCTGGCCTCTGATGGGGAGGGGACACACGTGGGTACAGACAGGAAGCCAGGTGACAGTGTCCCTCACTTGCCGGGTCCTCTGTTCTGGGGGAGTTGGGGTGGAAAGCACAGTCCACTTAAATCAGGACTGGAGGCTTAAAACCATAGATTATGCCCACCCTGCAGCAAACTGTCAGTCCATGTCTGGGGCCAAGCCTTAAGAATATTAGAAGTTTACCTTGCTCACCCTTGTTTTGTATCCAGGGTGCAAAATTAACCTTAATAAAAGGAAATTTACTGGGGTCATCCCACAGTGGTCCTGACTCTGCTCTCAGGGAGCCAGCTGGTCAAGAAGACCAAACCCCAGGCTACATCAGACACGAGCCTGAACTAGGACAGCCGGTGTTACCTGCTGCCATAATGCAGTTTGTCGAAACGGCTCATTTCTGACCAGCCTTCATTTGGCCAAAGTGACAAGAGCGGTACCCCATCGGGGTCTCAGTTACTGATTGGGGGAGAGAGGGCAGGAAAGAAGGATGAGGACTTATATTTAGGACAAGACCTCTTACTAACAGTCTAATTCTAACATAAAACAAGACATCCATATATTCCTACCACTGAAAATGCAGGTCAAAAGAGCATCCTTCCATATGGTTATGAATTTGTGACATGCACACTCATCTGTTGCTTTACAACTGTGTGTGTTTGTGTGTATATACTGTTTCCATTTTTATTGCCCAGTTTAACCATATTAGAGGGAATTTTTTTAAAGGAGATAGATAATCAATAACATGACAAATTCTAGAATATGTAAGAGATGAAGGCTTTTTTTATTTGACTATTCAGTAATAGACTATTTCCATGTTTTTGGAAACCCAGTTTGGGTATGAGTCCCCCGTTTTTTTAAGACTTGAAGGGCCATGTAGATTCGAATTTTTTAGTATCTGCTACATTTCATAAAAGTGTGCAGGCAAATGCTATAGATGATAATGGCCATCCTGTCATGACCCTTTATTTATACAGTGAGTCTCAGTTAATTGTATGATAATTTATTTATGCCACCAGGTACAACAGTGATGCATTACATCCCATCATGCAGAGGGCCTTTTTTTTTTTTTCTCCTCTTCTTCTTTAGTACAGCCATTTTTCCTTATTCGGAATGCCTCCACTGAGCTTTTTGGTGCAGTGGGGAGGGCATAGCTTATCAGGCCACCAAATCTTTAGAATTAAGAGACTTTTGTGATTTTCCCTATTTGTCTCCCCAGTAGTATTTTATGCCTCTCGAAGGCCAAAACTCTTTACTGCCTTTTAAAATACAATTTCCCATAGATTTGTCTCCAAAAAAATGTTTTCTATACAAGTAGGTTCATTTTTGTAATTTGCCCACATTATGTCTATCATGGGAAATTGATATTAGGCAAAGAAAAGTGGGTCCCTGGGCTTTTTGCACACCCCCTCCTGACTTGAAAGGGATAGCCTCCCTGCCTTCAGGTATTAGTAACCAGTAATAGTAATGATCACGCATAATGATACCACATTCTTATTGTATTTTTAAAAGCCTTTCATCTAAGTCACATTTGTCCTTTGAAACAGCCTTGGGCAATAAAAATGTGGTAGGACCCCATGTCATAGGCAAATAAACTGAAAGCTCAGAGATTAAATGTCAGGGACTTTTGCTCAAAGACTGCAAGGTAAGTGAAGGAATCAAAAGTTTCTAATTCAGATAAGACAGTGCTTAACAAAAAAGGTGGTAATAAGCGATGAAGCATTATTTAAATGTAAAGCATGATTGTGCGTGTGCTATGTGCTCTTCAAATCCCTTGTCAAATGACAGGTGTCTAGCAGTCTTCTGCTTTCTGAAAGATAGCCAAACCCAACAGATCACTGGTTATAAATGTCCATTGAGTGTACATGACACGTGAGCTCCCCCATTTCTGAGATACCTGTCATCACTACGGTGATATTTGGTTTCCACATTTGCTTTAACTCATCTGCCAACACTGCAGTCTTAGTTTGTTTATTGGGCTTTGTTCTTTTTCAACTGCAGGTTTCCTTTAGGATCCTCTGTGGTTTTCTTCAGTGGGGTCTAAAGCTTTCCTTACTCAGAGTTCCACCAAAAAAATAAATAAAATAATAATAATTAACAATAATACTAAAAAGTGGGCTTCAGTGCCTAGCTCCCTATATGTACAGTGTTAGAGAAGCAGACTGCTTAAAATCCTGGCCTGGATCAAATAACCCTATTAAAATAACTCTTGTTTTAATATTCTTCATAGTGATTTTTTAAGTATTCCTTACTTTTAGTTGGAGCTTAATTCCTACTTAGCAGAAGTTAGCGCATAGTCTTAGAAATCATGTTTGACTTTTATGCGGGAATGTTGGTATTAAGCAAAAAAAAAAAAGTATATTTTTTAAGAGAAGGTAGCCTAACTGCCTAGATTTGAAATTCCTCGTACTGTCATGCCTCTACTTCTTTTCGGAGTCCTTTCCTCCCCCCCCCCCAAATAAAACTCACCGTCACCCCCAGCAAAATTGTGGCATTCCAGTGCTTCTACATAAAGTAACTTTCAGGAGGCACAGAAATAGGCTTTCATTCAATAGAATTAAAATTGGTTTCTACGCTTCTTGGTTTCTTTAACTGGTGGCAGGGGTGTTCTTTCCAAACCCACCTTGTGCCTCCTGGGGTTCCTAGTGGAATGTGAAATTAACATGCCACTTGTCCATTTCAAAATCAAATTTCTCAGGAAGAGTCACAGTTTTCAAAATAGGAAGGGCTGGGCCGATTGATAGGACAAGATTGCCCCCCCCCCCCAAGTGAAACACTCAAGCGTTGGTCAGTCTAACAATTAGCCCTCTCCAGCCCTGGTGCCCCCCAGTAACAGGGACTCTGAGACTATGGCTCTGCTACACCCTCCTTGACAAATTTCCCTGAATTAGACTGGAAAGGGGTTTTGTCGCATCAGGTTCCTATTCTGGCCTGTGGTTACCCTGGGCATGAGATCTTGCCCCTTCAGGGACGGAGGAGAATCAGCCTGAGTCTGTCTCTCCTTGAGAGCCCTGCTGAAGAATCAACAAATCCTCAGTGGCCTTTCTGAAAGGACAGGTGGGATGCCCCAGATACAAAGTACCGTGGGGGTAGGCCAGGGAGCCTCTGAATGCGGAAGAGGAGGGGCATTTCCAGAAGAATCAGAGGTAGACCTGTCATTTTTCCGTGACTCCTCTAAAAAGAGGGCCAGATACCAGAAGTGAAGTTACCCTGTAGAAATTCTCAACCCTGTGCCTGGCACAGGCAAGTGCCCAATAAATGGTAACCATTGTTTCTAGAAATTCTCTTCGACTTTTCTCTCCCTGCTCCAAGTAAGATTTTGGGGTTTTTGTTTGTCTGTTTTCTGTATTCCCCATGAGACTGTTAACTTGTAAATTCTAAAAGTACTAGGCACCCATTCTTCCGCTACGTTTCAGAGTACACTCTTTGTACATACTTTATAAATTAAGGTCAGCTCAAACAGGAGACAGATGACACCTTGCCGAATTTAGGGTTGTGTGAAGTCACTCTCAGGTGAGTGACGTGGCCAAGAGAAGATGAGGAGAGACCCTGTTTTTACTTGTCCTGAAAAAGTTTCCCTATTCCCCCTTTCCTTTCCCCCACCTCCCCCCACCTTCTCTTTTATTATTTATATTATCCTCCAATCTATAAACCAACTCCATACTGTGGTTGAACCCAGGGACCTGAGCGCAGATTGTTGGATGTTTACTACACATGCAAAAAAAAAAAAAAAAAGATTGTTTTTAGTCTCCCTTCTGACAGCCAGACGATGAAGCAGGCCAGCCAGTGGGACTGAAGATGAGACCTCCAAGAATGAGGTAAGAACAACAAGAAAAAGCAATGCTTGATGTTTAATTGTTGTTGATCATCACACGCTCATTTGGGACCCAGGATGCTCTGGTCTCTGACAAACAGTGAGCACACGGGTGCCCACCTTTCACGTTAGAATTACCAGAGGGTGGCCTGTGCAGGAACTGGGCGCTGTAACATGGGAAGAATGTTAGGGAACTGATCTGTGACAGAGTCATGAAAATGAAGGGAGTGTGCCTCTGTTGTACTCGCTTGGAGGGAAAATCCCAAATTGCACTGCAGAGTAATTTGTTAAACCTCAGGAGAATTCGGGAGCCTTGACTCGTGGAGCTCTGCCCACAGAACTTGAACATTAGATCTTACTAAATGCTTCTTAATGATTCAGTTTGGGGCGAGGAGAGAGGTGTATAAATTGTTATCTGATCCCAGACTTATTATGAGTCAGTCAGCGTTTCCGACGTTGTCACACACATTTGGTGTGTGGGACAGAGTAAGTACCTTAAACTGCCTTTAATGAGCTGATAATGGGAAGGAAGATCTCTTGCACCCACTTCCTAAGGAGTGCCGTGATCCGGCTCCCCATCCCCGCTAGACCACAGTTGAGTCTAACCGGGAGGCCGGGGGCACCCAGAGGCACCCCCTTGGTTGACACAGCTCTTGCCTCCCCCAGTCAACAGACCCTGTCACCTCCCGCCTCGTTTCTAATTATTAAATAGAACAGTTTTTCCTTTCATCAAACCAATGGCTAGTGTGCAGATGACTATGAAGGGATTTTTTTATTATTATTTTCATAGGGAGGCTGTATTCAGGTAAGTTTGCAGGATTTTTGAAAAGAAAGACTAATGCTCATCCTAATTAATGCCCCAAAACTGAAGTCAGGTGGCAGTGCTAGAGTCCAGGGCCAGGAAGGCCTGTTTCACCGGCCTGGGTCCAACTGAAAATGACGAAAACCCCCAACCTGTCGGGAGTAGATGGTGTTACTTAGGAAGGGTCTGGGTACTTAAATGCCTGGGACCATGTGAACACACCCTTTTCAATCTTCTCGTCTATGTTAATTCCTTAGCATCCGAAGGACTTAAGCAAAAGCCTGCGAGGTCCTTGTTTATAAAAAATGAAACCTTATTTGTCATCAGTCCCTTGAGGTTTTTTTTTTTTGGCCTTTTGGGGCTTCTCAGATCGTAGAAAGTGTCCATCTTAATTCCTTACAGCCTCTGTCTATATGGGTCCATTAGGCCTACGAGATGCGTAATTAACATATTAATACAATCATATCCATCATTCAGGGGTCCTTCCGCCCCCCCTGCCCCCACAGCTGTGAATGTTTTAATGACTGACTTTAGTAGGGCCCAGAGATGGTGAAGGTGAGTTGATATTTCAGGTGGCCACTAGATGGTGAGACGGTGTAAGGCAAAAAAAAAAAAGGTGTCACATCTATGATTAAATGAGAGGGAAGGGCACATGGAGCAGGGGTGGATAGGGTCCTGCTCCACTTTCACCACCACCCGCACCCCGGGACAAAGCCCACATCTCCTAGGCCCCGAAGCTTTAGTCGAACCCAGCCTTTTGTTTGTAAGGTGTGACATCTCCTTGTTTGTTGGCTAGGCGGTGGGATTTGGGGAGCATTTTAGGGGCCGTGTCTAACACGAGGGTCCTCCATAATAGTTCTACTGATGTTTTGTCGTGGAAGCTGTCTGTTAGCAGCACTCTATATAGATGTCCAGCAGCATCCCTGATCTCTGCCTCCCGGATGCCCATCTCTGTCCCTCACACACACACACAGCCCACCCCACCACCACTAGGTACACACACTGTGCGACAATCAGAACTGTGTCCCCTGGGGGACAGCAGCATCCCCAGTTGATAACTTCCTGCCCTAACATTATCAGTATCAAATTCTGGGGAAGGTTGAGATCACACATGTCACAATTGAGCACCTTGAAAAGAAAAGATATCTTCAGAGAGAAAGGTTATTGACTCCAGTTACTAATAACCATTCAGAAATGTTTGCCGCAGTGGAGGCGACCCTGCGTTCTTGGGTAGAAGTAATTTCCAAAAAATCACAGAAAAGAAGGTGACTCAGATGACCCTAAATAGGACAGAAAAGGGAATTATTCCAGGGAAGTAAGTAATGAATTGGTCAAAGACTCTGATTAACAAATTCAGTCCCATAGCCAATCAATGGGCCGGGATAAATCAATGCTTAAATAGATTTTAACCCTTTCATGATCATCTCTACCACTTAGAGGTTCTTTTGTAGCAGGCTGGGGATTCTCCCTCTGTCTGGTGTGTGCTAAAGTAATTCACTCTGCATTGTAGAGAAGGATGCCAGGATCATCAGAACTAGTACTCAGATAACTGTTAATAGAGCAGCACTGGGTTTGCATGTGTCCCACAAAACATTAATGGAGCCTTTAATTGGTAGTGTGTGCGCACACACATGGATGTAGGCTCTTAGCTGGTCACCTTAGTCCCAGGTCCACAGGGGCCAGCCCAACTGCATGGAAGTGACCCATAACCTTTAGCAACTGATATTTCAAGGCAGAAAGTTACCTTGTGGGGTGGTGGTGGGGTCCCACGGAAGGAATGCCTCTGAATGACTACCTGAGAAAGGTAAAATGAGATCTTTTAGAAATAAAACATAGTTGTGTCAGAAGTCATAATCCAAGGACATTTCCTGATCAAGAGTCTTGCACTTGGTCTTGGAAAAGGTGGTAAACGCCCCCTCCTCCATCCTAGGGCAGAATCTATAACCAGCATCTGGTATGTAACAATCATAACAAGACTAAATCATGATTTTATTTTTAAACCGGGGCCTGACTCCCCCGCACCCCCAACCTTGCACCTAAACAGACTCTCCCCCAGTTAATCGTTATAGAAGAAGACTTATATTGCTTCTTTATTGTATTTTGAGCCCAACGCATTTATATTCTTGCCCCCATCTGGTCTTTCGATAGAGCTGTTCGATCTTATAGATTCATCAGATTGAATTTGTCTTAAGCAAAGTGTTTTTTTTTTTTTCCTTAAAGTGTTTGGAATTTGTGATCTTTGTTAATCACAAAGTCTAGAAGGAAAAAAAAAAGTAAGAGAAGAACTACTTTCCATCCCCAGCCATCTATATGAATTTAAATACTTTTGCTTTTATTATTGGGATTACTTTAGGGTGAGGAGTAGAAAGTGATTGGTAGTTTGATACATTATTTATCAGATATGTAAATTTAAAAATATCATTTTTTTATGTGTTTCGAGTTTAGCTAAGTGAAGTGCCTCTAACTAACACATCCTTATTGCAGAATCCTCGAAATTACCCAAGGCATGTTTTTTGAATGTTGATTTTGACATTTTGCCTGGGACCAAGTACAACATCTTTCCAAGGAAATACTTAGAAGACTCCGGGCAGAACCCAAAACAAATGCCAGACATTAGGGGAAAATTTTTGAAAGTTGGGTTGCCAGAAAACTAATAGCTATTTATAATTAAACATTTGTGTGTGATTTCATTTCTTCCTTTTTGCTGCTAAATGGGAAGCATGTTAGATCATTTTGTTTTACAAATGACCAGGGCTGGTTTTAAGATGGACACTTGAAGGAAGGTTCCCCTTTCCTAGTGGGAGTCTTTGGAAATTTTCCTGATGGGATCCAGTCATTCTGGAGCACTCTTAGGAAATCATTTATCGTGGGGTGGTTTGGCATGGGGTTGAGCGTATGGTGGTTATTCCTTGCTGTCTTCCCGCATTGCCCTGATGGGGGAGAGAGTCTGATCTGATGGGAGAGGGGATGGGCGGAGGATCCCCAGCTTTTCTGGAGGGTTCTAGGAGAGTGGAAAGAGATTGCCTTAGGCGTTAGGGAGGTTTCTCATTCCTGGGACGGTGGTGGTTTCTAGCGCTCTATTATTCAAGGATCCCATGAATTTGCCAAGTGACATCCAGAAAAGGCCAAAGGTTGATTATCTTTCAAGTGTTGACAAGCCTTCATTTTGTGATGATTCTGCAAGAGTAATCCTGAGGTCCTGCCGTGGTCACGGGAGGGACTTAAATTTGATGGGTGGTCTAAGAGAAAGCCAGGGGGTATCTCTGTGTCCAGCTGGAGGTATAAAGAAGTAACGAGTGACCCAAGGTAGGGGGTGGGCAGGTCTTAAAAGGATTCTGGGTAGAGTACATCAAAAACCCTTGTAGACGTCTTATCCAGAGACTTGAGTTGACAGGTGGCAGAGGGCTCATTTTTCTTTTTCTTTCTGATCTGAAAACCTTGATCCCCCAGAGGTGGGCGGGGGGGGGGGGTCCGACTTCAGATATGAGAGCAGGCTCAAAATTGGGAGTTGACCTTTCATCCTGCGGGAAGAAGGGGTCAAGGAGAAGACCCTCGGGGCTTGTCCTGTCCCCGCAGAGGTTTGCCCAGCGCAGAGATGGGAGCAGAAATCAACCTTCTAGGGAATTCTTATTCCCTTCTTGCTTTCCTTTTCTTCCCCCTCTATTTTAAGATTTTTTTTTTAACAATTAGATTCCTTTTTTAGGGGGCCTCGGAGCAGGAAATAGCTTGTTTTTAGGGAAAGAGTTGAGATTCCGCAACTGTTTGGGGCTGGGAAACAGAAACAGTAAAATAAAGCGAGGCTGTTCGGAGCTGGCTGGCAGATGGCGCTCGGCTTTTACTGTTGGGAGCCTGCCTTTTCAAAACTCACCGCGTGCTCCGCCTTAGGCAGGGCTCTGCATCCCCCTCCCCTAATCATCTTTCTCAGGGACACAGCCCCCGACCCCAAAGCCTAGGGTATAGTTTTAAAGATTCTTCCGTTGAACAATTGATTTCTGAGGACAAATCCTGTCACTTTTTAACTAGTGGCTCTAGAGACCTTAGCCAGTGCGGAAAAACACACTATCACAGTGACCTCCAAATTCCTAACCCACGTGTGTGCCATGCTGCTTCTGGGAACCAGCTCTGAGACCTTGGGCAAATCTAACTGGGTCCCAGTTTCCCTCATCTGAAAAATGAGAGGGATGCCCTCCTCACTTTAAAACTTTAGTTCTCTTGTAAAAAGTTTACCTAGCACAGGTATGCTACCCCACGCCCCCCCCCCCACACCCCCTGCCTTTAAAGAGTCCTTACCAAAATGGCAGACTGTATAGGAAATTTTAGGCCTATTTGTTGTCCTTTGGTAAATAGTTAATAATTTCTGGGTACCCATTGCTGGGAGAGTCCTTACAGGAGGCAGAGGAGAGTGGTGCATCTTTCCCACCCCAGTCAGGGGCTAGAAAAGAGATTCAGAGGTGGGCAGAGTTCCCTTTTCTACCTGGGAAACCCAAGGAGCTTCCCTGGAGGAGTTAGCATTTGAGACAATATGGGAAGATAGAGGAGGATGAGGGAGCAGGATTTGGGGTGGAAGCTCAGTGCTGACAAGAGAACGTACTGGCTGACGACGAATCCCTATTGTTGTTTCTCGTTTTTGTCTTTCACTTACGAGGGTGTCCTTGGGTTTTTCAGGGTCTCTGAGATTTCAGGGCTAGCTTGAGTTTTTTCCCCTATCAGTCCCCCGCTACTCTTCTGTGCCACAAACCCACAATGCACTGAGGACATTCTTGTCGATGAAGAGCCTTCCCTAAGGGTGGGACCCCCACCTTTCACCTCAGGATGTGGGGCAGGTCACCTCTGCCGTCTTTAGGCCAAGTTTCTGTGGAGGGGAGGCTAGCTCTGACAATGTCTGGGGCCAGGTTCCCTGGTTCTGAAAAGAACAGGCACCCTTTCGCCATTTCCTTCCACCCCGGTTCCCTCCCTCCCTGCAGTGGCTGTAAATCATGAGGTCGTCCATCTGAGAAGGGCCACGTGAGCTTCTCATGCGAGGCCCTACTGAGCCCTGGAATGGGAATTCATTCCTTCCCAACAAAACTTATCTTCCATACACCATTCCCAGATACGTTCCCCTCTTTTATAGTTGAAAAGTTAAAAGAACTGAATAAAATGCATTAATTTCAGGCAAAAGCTTCCCCCACCCTGCTATTAAAATTCCTTTAAGTTAACGAAGTTTATTCCAACATTCCTGTCTTAAGCCCATAATCTTCTGGACCCTCTTTAAAGCCTTGCTTGCTCTTTTTTCTCCCTACACCTCCCAACTTATAGCCCTGAACCTTGGCCAAGGCAAGTGACCATGGAAGCCCCCGGAGGCGTGACTCAGGATTTGGAGGGTACTGGGGTAGAGGACAGGTGGGCTGCCCCTGTTTAGAACACCTTTTGGGGGCCAGTAGAGCTCCTCTCCCACCAGGGGTCAGCAGAGAGCTCAGAATGGCTTTGCCCGCTCTCAGGAAGTGGGATCACTTAGAATTCTCTAGATGGAATGTAGGAAGCCCTAATGGAAAAAAGCCCCACCTTTCAGGGATATGTTAGGTTGGGGTCTCATTTTGTCCTGGGTCCCTAGGGGGGTTAGTTTTGACACCAGTCCTGCCGTCCTGTGCTTTGAGGGGGCCGGGTGCCTTCGGTCTGTTCATTTGGTGGGTTTCTTTGCCATGCTCCCAGGCCCCCAACACGTACACCCACACAGACACCCTTTTTCCTGACGGGGGACCTTGCCCTCTAGAGCTCAGAGCCTCCCACATGTGACCAGACTGCCCATTTGGGTTGCCCACAGGACTGGGAACCTGCCCCTTTCCCTTTTTCTTCCAGAAGATTGTATTTATTGTTAAAATGACATTCTAGTATGACAGGAAATCCCCCCACCCCGCCCTTACCCTGCCATGATTTTACATCTCCTTATCTCCTGTTCTTCAGCTAGATGTATGGATGTTTCTAAAGAGGGTATTAACCACGGTATACAAACCATTCTGTGTTTGTGCCCCCTCCCACACACTCTTCCTTAGAGGTTTTCCCACGGTCGCCATTGCGCCTTCCACTTCTACTTGATGGGGGGCGGGGAGGAATCTGAATTCCTTTCCTTTGTTTTTCCTTCTCTGAACTTTTGAAATCCCAGAGCGCTTGCTAACGACCACCCCCCCACCACCACCACCAACCCAAAGTTAAAAACCAACTCCCCTTAGCCAGGTCTTTATTGTTGAAAGAGAGAAGGACAGGAGGTACAGAAGGAATTGAAGACTTAAACACGGAGATCAAATGAAAGTCTAAAAGAGAAAAGGGGCCTTGGCCAAATTTAGCTCTAAGCCACAGACGGGATGCCTACCCTCTAGGAACTTACGGTCCAGAAGGGAGGATCAGGTTGCAAGTCAGGGCAGTGGCAACAGGCAGAGGGTGGAGACCTGCCAGCCTCCTGGGAGCGGCCCGCACAGCTGAGGGCCGGACCCGGAGCAGGAGTGGGAGGCAGCATCCTCCCCATCCCTCTTGTGCCCCTAGGGTCCGACGTGGGTGCCAGGAGCCCACAAAGCGGGACAGGGACTGCGGGGCTGGGGGGGTGTGCCAGGGAAAGCCTGAGCTCCGCCCGCCGCCTTCTCTCCCACACAGTGGGCCCTCTCTGCCTCCCCAGATTCCTCTCCCCACGCTACAGTGATCGTTGGATTTCTGGAATCTTTTTTTTGAAATTAGGAATTAAGCCCCTTCCAAGCCGTTTTCACATGCCTTGCCCCACTCAGTGGTTTGGTTTTGCTTTAAGAAATCTGGCACACAATGGACCTTTTTGTCCTTAAAAAAATCCAGTCTTCATGAGTTCTTTGATTCGATAATGACTCAAAGCAAAACAAAGCCAATCCTAAAGTTAAAAGCAAACACCCTGTACATTACGTATACGTCTCAGATGTTGAGGAAATCCTTAGAAGTTTACAGGTTGGTGTCCTCGAGAATTTGGCTCCAGCCAGACCCAGTATAGGCATTGTTTTCTTTTTTGTTCCTTCCTTCCTCCCTTCCTTCCTTTCTTCTCCCACCCCACCCCCCACCCCCCGCCTTTGGAAAAACAAGTTTTATTCTCCTGGGTATGTTCATTAGAGAGGGGAGACATTCTATTCAGTACGGAAGAATGGGGGGAGGAAGAAGGGGGAGCAGGGTTCTGCAGGAGGAGACACAGATTGATGGCTCTGTGCTGGGGGGTCGAGAGGGACCATCACACCCAGATGCAAATCTCTCAGGCTGTAGCAAGGAACAACACAGCAGAGCAGACCTTCAGCTTCCTGGAGTTAGTGGGGGAAAATATTTCATCAGCTGCCTCTCTGTCCTGCACTTTATTCATTAACTCAAGTGAAAAGAAAAAAAATCAAAGTCTTGTCCTAATTTGTTGCGGTGGGACCCCAGTTCTCCCAAATTTTTGCCCTTTTTTGTTTGTTTAAAAAAGCACAGCCCACAGAGGCAGAAGGGGGTTTGCTGGGTAGAGCGTGCCTCAGTTTGCTCTCAAGGCTTAGCTTCTCTCCACCAGGAAAAGTTCACGCTCTTCCCAAGTGCCAAGAGTTAGAAATGTGTTACTAATTGATTTGACCTAAATTTGTATTGCTTTGAGACTTAGCAAATGGTCGATTAGGGGCCATCGGGGCCGGGGGCGGGGGGGGGGGGGGGGGGGCGGGGGAGACAATTGTTATCCCAGTGGCCAAGAAAAGGGACTCGCCACAACTATGTTTATGAAACGGGCCTTCTATGACATTTAGGAACTGTTGCAGGGGAGAAAAGGGGGGTCGTGGTTGTTCTTCAGAGAAAGAGAAAGGTTGCTGGGAAGTGTTTAATGGGAATTTAGCATAAAATGACACGCCCGGCGAGGAAAATCACGGTTCCAAATGAAAACAGTTGTCACAAATTAATTTTACAAATTCTTGACTATTGGCAGATCGGAGGTTTACCTCATATGCAGAATTATGTCCAACTTGGCAAAGAGCGTGGAATATTGCCGGGTTCTTGGTACATTCATACCCATTTTCCCTCACTGATAAGTTATTTCCTAATTGGGGGGTTCAATTGAATGTCTAAATAGCTTTGTTTCCTTTTTGCCCTTCTAGTAGAGTCTCTTAGCTTGCGGTAGCAGTGGGTGTGTCTGCCAAGCCTCTCAGAAGGACGAAATCCTTGCCGGGTCGGTGAGTCTGCCTTCACTTGGGCATTTTCATTCATTCATTCATTCATTGATTTGTTCACTGTACACACATCGAACGCCTAATATGTGCCCTTCCCCATGGGGAAGACAAAAGTTTAAGACTTGCGGCTACCTTTGATGGTCTTACAATCAGAACGAACCCAGGAAGTCTCTGCTGAGGAGTGAACTAGGGCAGAGAGAACAGTTCAGAGCAGATGGAAAGACGGTCAAAAAAAAAAAAAAAAAAAAAAAAACTGACTTCAGAAACCTTTCAACACTTCTCCAAGCTGGTGGGGCAAACCAAATCAGTGCTTACATGAAATTATTGCGCCCTGAATCATTAAACTGCAGAGAACCCGCCAGAGCTGCTTCAGGCAAAACAAACAATGGTTATCTACATGTTGGGCAGGTAGGACAATGTAGATTTTCATGTCAGTCTGAGGCTGGAACTTTGTAAGCCGGCCGGGATGGAGCCCTCTCTAGCAGGGTGACGAGTCTTCCTCCCGGGGACTCCACGAGGCCTCTCTCCCTTGGTGTAACCCAGGGGCGATGCTTTCCTAGGGGGCTGCAGAGGCCTGGCCAGGGCTGGTGCAGACAACTGCCCTTAGTCAGCCCCTCTCTCTTTCCTGCTCTGTCTGGAGCCAGGTGGTGCCTCCCGGGATCTTCTAGGACTCAAAACTCTCTTAGGGGATGGGTCCAAATTCTTCTACCCAACCTTAGAATTTCTTTGGGATTCCTGTTCTGAGGGTGGGATGGGAAAGTGCTTGTAGTTTGCTGCCAGAGTTAACTGATGGACTGTGGAGTGCTTTTATCTTAGCTTCTAGGCTGCCCTGTATTTTAGCTGCAGACCTCCATCTTGGTTCCAGGCCTCCATCTTAGGTGCAGACCTCCATCTTGGTTCTAGGCCTCCATCTTAGGCCCTGAGCTGGCCTCCATCTTAGCTGCAGGCCTCCGTCTTAGCCCCTGAACTTTGGGCCTCTTTTTCCTGTTCTCTGATGCAAACACAGAGATTCTGTATTCAGGTAGTATAATTAGTTCCCAGTCACTGTGGAAAGAAAACACACCTTAAATTCCAGAATTAATTTCCAACCTTCCTTTAACAAATACTTTTATCTACGCATTGCTCTTGGAAGAGCATCTTACTTACCTGTAGGCCTCCTGTAATGCTCAGCACCTACGTGATCTTTATATACAAAACAAATTTTTAATGTGTGTCTACAGATAGAGATTCTTTGCTTTAGCGATAAGACCGGGGACATGCTTTTGCGTGGAGCACTGAACGGCAGGAACTCTCAGATGACAGGGACTGGTTTTGTTCCAAGAGTGAAGTTCAGATTCACAGAGTTAAGTTTTGGCCCCCCTCGTTTGTAACGTTGAACACTCTGCACCCGAGAGGCACGCGGAGCCATCAGTGTGACTGAAGACTCATTTCAGGACTTGCCTACTCAGAAAAATCAGTCGCCCAAGTTACTTTGAAAGCATCCTTCATGACAAGTTGCCAGCTTTGTAAATGCCTTAGTTTGTGGGCAGTCGGCCTACCGCATTACCAGGACACTAACAAAGCGTTGTCCACCCCAAGAGAAATGGTGGGCAGAGATGAGGGCATCAAGGCTGTGAGAAAATCAGTGAGCAGGTGGTCCCACAGCTGGGACTCAGGCCCTGGCTTCAGAGTCCCCTTCCAAAGAGATCCGAAACAGGGATGCCTGTGTTTTGTGTTCTGGGCCCTCTTGAGATGAGCCTCAGGCAAATTTGAGAAGTGGAGACTGGACCCCGGGCCTCCTTACCTCCCTGCAGGTGGCTGTGTTCGGTTCAGTTAATCCCATTAGCTGGCAAAGGCTTACAGGGCTACGCTTAGGGGAAATTTGCATTTTAATAAAGAGCTCTGTGAGGCCAAAAGAATAAAAAAAGGCAGGGAGTCACATTTTTAATGGTGGAGTCCTTAGAAGTAGAATTCTAACTGGAGGCATTGGGAAAGGATACGGGAGGGGGCCCTTGGGCAGTGGACTTCACTCCTCACTCCTTGTCCCAGGCTGCACCCCCATTCTCCCCCTCCTGGCACCCTCCCCCAGTGCAGTGAATTCATTGAATTGGCTTTTTTTCCCCTTGGGATGCTTCCTCCCCCGTTCCCCAGCTCTCCAGGTGCTACGGGGTGCCATACTGGCTTCCGCTTGGCAGTGGGGGGTTGGGGGTGGGCATCCGAGTGGCAGAGTCAGGTCCAGATTGAAGCCTTCAGGTGCCTGACTCATTCCGGCTCGGGTCGATAATAACAAGCCCCGTGTTTTCCTGCAGCATCCTCTGCTATGACACACAGAACAGTCAGGAAATAAAAGGCTCGAGCACTATATGGTTGCTTTGCTTTCTTTAAAAAAGAAAAATAATAATCATGTCGGGGGTGGTGGGGAGAAGGAGCAGGGAGGTAGGAGGCCAGGCCGGCAAATAATCCAGCAGCAAAAACAGTCTTGTTGCCCGGATGTTACATAAACAGCCCCCCAACTGTCCTGCGTTACAGCCTCGGGAAAAACTGGTGCTTAGTGACACTTGGGTTGATTTCACACCTTAGCTTCCAGTTACTCAGAGGTGCATTAACAACTAATGATTCAGTTGAGGGAGGCCTGGATTGCCATTTTGACTTGCTAGATATTAGCATACCCTCATAGAAACCCGGAAGCCTGCCAATTAAGCTCCCCAGTGTAACTCAAAAGGGGCCTTTCCAAGATGTGTGATCTTTAGGAAAAGGAAATTAAGCTAATTTTGAAAGCTCCTGACATACGAGTTTCCTTAGAATGTAAGTAGTTGAAGGCTAGGATGAATATTATGATTTCCTCACATAATATGTATTTGAACATATGTCAGGGCTTCCAACGGCAGAGCTCAGAGGTGCTCAGGGCCGTAGGCTCTTTCTTTCTTCTTTTTTCTTTCCTTCCCAGTTTTTTCGTCTTTTCTGTCCTTTGTTTTCTCAAACGTTGACATGCACCCCACCTGCAAGGCTCTTTGCAGAAAGTTCTGTGACGGTCAAGGGGATGAAAGTGACGTTTTCACCAAACGAGAGGAGACACCATTGCCGGGACGAGAGCCCGAAACACTGCAGTGTCCCTGACAAGCAGGGCTGTCACCCAGTGGCTCAGTAGCACTGGGCTGGGAGGAGGAGGGCATTTAATTATGCGTGTAAGTTACAGCTTTATTTCAAACGCAAACACGCAGGCCGCTGCCGATATTAAATACACAGTCACGCTTTTCCCCGGGAGCGTGAAAGGCATTCGGATTTTATCTTCCCAGATCCAGAACCTATTGACTTCCTCCGAACAGCTTCCTCCTGCCTCTCTGCTAAGTCAACGGGGGAGAATCAGCCGCCCCATGTGGCTGAATTGTGCACCCTGACAATGACTGGTAATTAGGGGCCGTGCGTGGAGCAGAGCCCAGAGGTGGCTGCCGGCACCGCTCCTGCCCGTTAAGATGGCTTCGCCAGCACCTTGCCGCAGAGCGAGGCCGCTCGAAACATCGATTTCCGCCCCCCCAACCCTCCCAAGGTTAGGATTCTGCTTAGAACTCTCTGCTTCCAGCTAAAATTTCCATCCCCAAAGGGCCTGATTTCAGGCAGAGAAAGGACCACTTTAGCAAATGAGAGAAGAGGAAGGAGAGGGTCATTTCAACTGCAGCAAAAATCAGCCCTGCCATTTTCCCTGACAGCACTTTAATTATGATGAAAGAACAAGATGTTTTTTGGTTTTTACAGAGGAGGCTTGTGGCGGGGGAAGGGAAGGGACCTCTGGAAGAGATGTGAGCTGCAGAGCGGGAGTGCAGAGCGCCTGTCACCAGCGTGATGGAGACCCTGGGAGGGGGAGCGAAGCCCCCCGCCCGGCCGTCCCGCAGGAGCCCCAGGTCCCGGCCCCACCTCGGGTGGGCGCGCCTTGCTGTTTGTCGCCAGGGGTGAAGTGTGACTAGGAAGGGCCCACAGGGGACAGAAGTCAGCAAGCTGCTTGGGTGTGGGCCTCTCCCTTCCTTCTGTGGGGGCGAGCTGGGACTTTCACCCCGAGGAGGAGGCCAGCCTGCGTTCTGCTCCAGCGGCTGCGAAAGCAGCAGAGGGGTTTCAAGTGGTCACACAGCCCGTTGTTGAAAACGGTGTTTTTTTCCTTAAAGTCAGGTGCCTGAGCCAAATGGACATCCAGGGCCCTTGGAGCTGCAGGGAGAGCCAGGGACTGATGCTCGAATGGGCAGAGGCCATGTCTTAGAGTGGGAAGAGAGTTAGAAAGGCAGATGTTGATAGACCTCATTCAGCTCGGGGCAAGCATCAGGGAAAGAGTCCCCCTGTCCCCCTGCAACCCTCCCGGGCTTGTCTGTAATCCCTGCCCTGATCTTAGGCATTGGGCCCACGGGGAGCCCACAGAGTGGGTTGCCACAACCCCTGAGAGGGGCCCTGGGATTCCGGTCTGGCAGCGTTTAGAGAGAAATGTAAAAGTGAATACTAGACGCGCTGTCAGCTGAAAAGAGCCTTAGCTGCTGTGAGTGGGAATGTGAGCAAGGGAGGAGCAGGATGCATCCAGGTTAGCGGTGGGGTTCGCAGGGAAGGAGCAGAGGGGAAACACACCAGACTTAGAGGGTGCATTATTCCCTGCTCCTTTTCACCTCCCTGCTCCGTTTAGGGCTCTTTCGTGCCATGCACCGTACAGTGCTGGCTGTTTCCAAGCCTCCAGCACGGAATTACACAGAGCAGGAGACATGATTTGAACCTGCTCATCTCGGCTGCTTTTGTGTAACTGAATTACACAATGTCTCGTTAAAAGTGATGTCGCCGCCGCCGCCGAGCGCCCCGCGGCCTTGAATTAAACACCGATGGGCATTATTTCCCTCCAAGGAGGCACTCTCTGCGGCAACTTCCCCCAAACAATTTGTGATTTTCCAGGGCTCCTTAGTCCCCTCGCTAAATTGGCGTGCTGCTAGAGACACTTCTAATTTTGATGATTATTAACGGGCAGTGGATAATGAAACAGCGGGGACTTAGGGCTTTGTGGTAGATGAATTATGGACATTTACGAGTAAAACCACTTTATTTCTTGAACTTAACAAGAGGATTAACAAGCAAAATGCCACATCTGTAGAATCTTAGAGGAGGGGGCTGCGGTCGGGACTGCAGGCTGGGCTGAGATGCCTCCTTCCCTGGAACCACTGCAGTCTCCCCGTCTGAGCCAAGCCGAGATGCAAATTCTTGCTCCATCCAGATACGCGGCGATTCTGCCTGCGACAGAGATGGGGGCACCATGATCGTGCTGACTGCAATGGACCAGTTGAGGAGAAGAGATCAGAAAAATATGTCTAAACCCATTCCCCTCCCTTTTCGCTTGGAAAATAATATTAGGAGCCAGCAGTTCGGTCTGCAGGGAGAAACACTGGAGGACAACATCTTGAGTTAGAACCCTTGGGGCACTTCGATATTTTATTTTATAGTGATTTTATAATTTGGAGGAACAACAACAACAAAACCAGACAAATAAGATACAGAAGCTGGCAGAATCGGGCGGGGGGGTGGGTGGCGGTCAAGGCTAGCCCACTTTAGGAGATTATGCCTTTCCAATACCAGAATGAGGACAGAGTGAGGATTTCATCCCCTCTTGGAAAGAAATAGGCACTTCGGGGAAGGGAAAATATCCCGTTCTTTGAGAAACACAGTGAGGCGATCGGTTAATGTCAGGCGGCGGTGGTCATAATCCTGTCTGGAGAATTGGTCTCATTTCTCATGTCAGAATTAGTATTGGTTGAGATTAGATGGCTTCTTAATTTAGACCAATTTAGACCATTTACATTTTATACAGTGCTAAAAAGGAGGGCTCAGGCCACTGTGTGGCAGCAACAACGCCAAATAAATAGGAACAGTATAACCTTTAAAAACATCCATTCTTTCTGCTGTGGCTTTGTTCTGGCAAATTTTGAGTCATTTAGCACAATCTGAAAACTCAGATTTTCATTCCTAGAAAAATGTAATGCTTTCCACTGTTCCTATCGCTTCTTCTTGCCCACAAATTTCCTGTTCTGGTGACCTTCTTGACTTGAGTTTTTTGTCTTCTTCCCACCGAAGCATCAAATCAATTTGGTCAAAAATGTAATCGTGAAAAAGCATCTGGTTGTTTTGTCTACAGCCAGCCCGTTGGCTCGAATATCTCAGAGGAACAGCTCATCCAGCCACCTACCCTGACATCACCCCAACACAGCCCAAATGCCGTAGATAAACTTATTTTTTGGAACCAGAGGGAACAGACCTAGGAGCCAGGCTGCATCTGAGGGACGAGGAAGGGAGGGCATGAACAAGACATCGGAGTCTCTTGCTCTCTCTGCAGTGGCCATGGGAAGTCTGCCGAGGGACGGTGGGGATGGAGTAGCAAGCCGATGAAGGCAGGCGCCGGGAGGCAGAATGGTGCCAAGAGACATCTTTATGGCTTGGCTCTCGGCAACCTCATTATCAGGGTCAAGATTTGTCGGGTGCCTGAAGCCATCTTAGAATTTAGAGGAAGCTGAAGCCACCAGCCCTTGTTTTGTCTTAGGTTACAACCAGCTCAGTCCCACCGGGAAAAACTAAGGATGAGAAATTGTAGCTTTTATAGAAAAAGGAAAAATGTCCATGATTCAGTTTCTCAAAAAAAGCAGATGCCCCCCCCCCCTTTTATCTCAAAGTCACCCAAACTAGAACTAGATCATGACTCTTTTCTCTTTTTCTTTCTTTCTCATGTGGATAGCCAATTTAGACTCTCGGGGCTGCATTTTCTTCCGCTCTTCCCATGCGGTCAGCAGCCAGGCAGGTGGAGGAGGAAGGGGATGAGAAGAAGGGGCAGGAGAAGGGTCCGGGCCCCCTTGGCGCACCTCCCCCGTGCCCTCCGGTCTCGTGCACTTCATGTCTATTTGCAAACAGCTCAGACCAAAGCAGAGCGTTGATATTACCCCCAGATGCTGTCTCTAAACCAGTCTTACTTTCCCTCCGGGGCTCAGGCAGGGCAGAGCCCAGATGTGCTCAGACCTCCGAAACCACCCAGCCTTGATCCTTTATTTTTATGTTATAGTTACAGAACCTTGAAAAGGTGTTTTCAGCAGTTTACCCCATACCGAGAATTTCAGGAGAGAAAGGTCAAGAATTGATGACTTAGATATTTATTAGTAGCCCCATTAGGCAGACCTCAGAATTCTAATAATGGGTCTTTGCCAGACAAATCAGTGTCATGTTCCTAAAAGGAAGAGAAAGACAGCTGGGTGATTTCACAGAATTACCAGGTATTGGGAGGAAGGTTAAGCACGGGTTCCATTACGATAAATTAGAGTGATTGTTTGTTTGTTTCCCTGGGGTCTGCGTGCCGCGAGTAGCTTTTTTAAAAATTTTTCATTTGCAAGACGCGCTGTTTTGCTCTGCACGTTTTAGAAATGACATGTATATTTTTCTCCGCAAATCTCCTGCCTTTGGTGTCCATTTTGGAAACTGGGTGTTGGTTGCAGAATTCTCTCCTCTAGTCCTGTCTTCACCTTCCTTTCTCCGGAGTTCCCCTCCCTGCTCTCCACACCCTCAGTAAATCTAGCAGATGAGTAGCTATGCCAGGTTGAAGAAAACACATTTATTTGACACATTTAAAGATGTGCAAGGAAAATGAAATATCAAGGTATTTTGTATTGAAGATTCAAGCGTTACGTGTCCTTGGGGATCACACTAGTTAGTCAACAGTTTGGTTGTTTTCACATTTTGCATTCAGCCAACTTGTGGCAGCTCATTGAAATGATATATTTAGAGTACTTACTGACTTAATTACGAGAAAGCCATCTAAGAAACTCACTTTTAAGGCTGAGAGTGATTTTAAATTACCCTGCTCTGGGGCGCCCCCCTGAGGCATGGGTTAATAACAACATGGTAGGAATTTGGGGTCAGTTAGGTTTTTCTAGACTTGGGGCTGGTTTTAATGGTGGTGAGTAAATGGAGTATCCATTTAACTTGCAGATCAGGTGTCTTTGGGTCCCAACTGAGTTTTATATCAACTTCCTTTGAAAGGTTCTTTAACAGCTATGCTTTTGGAGGCAGTTCTGGGGATCCAATTATTAAAGAAATCCTGGTACTCAGAAGGCAGAGATTACCTTTTAAGAATAAGAAGCAAAAAAAAAATCTAACACGGCTTTAAGTTGGTCGACACCTTCAGCCATCATCTTAGTGAGAAGCACTTACTGGGACCTACTGGAACCAGTTTCCAAAGCGGGAGATGTGGCAGTGATCTGGAGCTGGTCCTCTATCCATCAGCTGTCTGGCACCATCCTGCCAGAAGATAGGGACCTGGGGCCTTTGCAGTCAGTGGGACGGACCAAGGAGCGCCTTGTCTAGGATCCGTCTTGCCTTGACAAGACCCACTTCCTTCTCTCTGTAGACCAGGACACCCTGTGGGAGTCGTCCAGTTTGCCTGGGCCAGGCTGACATTTCAGAGTTGCCCTCTTCCCAGCGTGGTGACATCACCCCTAGAACTCCCAAGGTTTGGTCTAGAGCCTCACTTGGCCTCTTTCACTGCTTCTAAGTTCCCACGAAAATCAGCTGCCTTCATGGGTGACTGCTGATTTCTCACCCCAGAGAGGACCAAGGGCCCAGTGCAGCCATACCCTCGTGGCCCTCACCCCCAAGGTCTTCATGTCTTATATATGCAGAGGGCTAGTTTTCTAGAGATCTTATATCTTGGTGTTAGGTCACTGCAACCCTGGGACAAAAAGAGCTATAATTAGTATGTTACAGATTAGACTCTGCGTTTCTAGCTTTGTACCACTTCCTCTAATAATACCAATTTTGGTGACACATTTCCTAGAATCCCGGGCTTGCTTCAATTGCTGAAATCCTCCAAGAGGCGATTATAGGACAGACCTGTTTGCTTTAAAACCTGGAAGGGTTTGGTCCCGATCAGTTCTCCCCACTCCCACCTTTGTGGTCTTTCCTGGGTCTCTCTGGATTTTCTTGTTTTATGTTCAGGGAGCTATGCCTCCCTCCATTCTCCCCCGAGGCTGGTGTTTTTGTTGACGGCTGAGCACACATGGTCTCCTCTGTCTGTGGCAAAAAGCGCTCGCTTTCCTGGCCGGCTCCAGAGTCCCCACCAATTAACTGGGGTGGGGGGGGTGGATTTGAGTGGGGCACCACAACCTCAGCCAAGCTGGGCATACATCAAGTACACCTGTCACTCGAGCCGGTGTCCAAAATTCAGCCCTACGGGTCACAGCTGTGGCATTATTTCAGCATGAGCAATTCAGTATTTAATGTTCCTTAGAAAAATAAATCATTCCAAGCTGCTACTGCTCACCTATTAACCCTTAGAGGATTTCAGAAAAGGAGAGGTGGTGTCATCCGTGGTGTGCCTGGCTTACAGGGGTAGCTCGTCCTCCCCGGGGTTGCCTCTCCGGGAGACGGCTTCTTACATCGTGGAGAGCAGGGGCCGCAGAAACTGAATGCTCGGCTCTGCTCGGCTGTGCGGCAGCCACAGCCTTCCGGGGGGAGAAGTTGGGCTTGAGTTTCATGTCTGTCTTTACCTGCATAGTATAGGTACTGCTTTCTGCAGAGCTGTGGCTTTGGTCTCTGCCCTCATCCCTGGCAAGTCATAATTTACAATTAAGTGCTGGGACGGGGTTGGGGGGAGCTCATCATTAATCAGATCTTCTCATTTTATGCAAATGGCCCCCAAAAGCAGCACAGATTTTTAATTTGTCCTCCCAGTCGCTGGGCCCTTCTGTCACCTGGGTCTTAATAAATGAATTGGCCATCTGCAATTAATCCACGTAGTGCGGATCGTTTGAAAGCTGAGTTGTCTGCCTTCTGAAAGAAATTGGCTATATTTAGGCTTTAAGGCAACCCTGCTTTGTGTTCTTTGTAAAGTCAGCGACATTCTTTCCATTTTTTCAGTGTAATTAGCACAAAAGGAGCCGTAATCTGAGAAGGTAGTAGAGACTAAGGCAACCCAGAGGCAGGAATGTTCAAGAAAGGGGCAGAGGCAGCTTTCCCAGTCCTGGGCGGCGTGCAGAGACCCCGAGACGCGGCTGTGGCTAGGGCTGAGGTCTGGAGCTCATGGAAACATCTCCTTCTCATCTGATCCCCAGACTGGTGGCAAAATGCTTGATGCTTTGGCTGAATGATTTTCTCCTCCTAACTTCCAGAGGTCGGCAAAGACCTCAGGAAGCCACAGCACCAGTGGGGTTCTGCTGCTGTTGAGTGGGCTCCTGAGAGGCCGGTCAGGATCGAGCACGCTGCTGACCCCGTAACCTTGGGGAGGGGTAGTGAGGGGGGTGCAGCCTCGGGGCTCCCAGCAAACCCTGAGTTTCACCAGATGGTAGCTGAATGGAGTTTGTAGGGCGGGGTGGGGGGCAGCCAGGAGGAGAGCCTGGGCTTCTGTGGAGCCTCAGTGGAAAGGAGGAGGCTGCCCTCCCCATCTGGGGGCCATGCTGTTTGTGCCCCCGATGGTTTGTTCCCCCTGAAAACAAAAACCCAGGGAAATAGGTGGAGCCTCACTGTAATTACACATTTTTCTATTTCAGTCTAAACGTGTGTGGGCAAACACAAAAAGATGAAAAGGTAGATCCATGTCTAGATGAAGCAGGCATGTGACTAATTATGTCACATGAATTGCTTCATTCAGGGTTTACCAACAGCAGATAGAAATGGGACTAGGGAGGGGGCTCCAGCCGGGAAGGCAGATGACACCCCAGCCTGGCGGGAATCTGGGGGATGGGAGACAGAAGCTAGTAACTAACTGCAAGGCTATTTGAAAATGATCACCCACATTGGGTTAGTGGGTAAACAGAGTAAAACCCAAGACATAAAACTTGTATCTAGAAGCTGTCGCATTTGTGTATGTGTGTACACAAAGCAGCATTTAGCGAAAGAACATTTATAACCTGATTAATCCAGAGTGTTTAACGCTCTAAACTCTTAATTATAGGGGGCTGAATTTGAAGAATTGAATGCAATGGGGAAAAAAACTAAAATCTTTAAAATCAGAGCAATTAAAGGGCCTCTTTAATCTGAGGAGGTCTTATTAGGACTTCAGCGCTCTATTGATTGCGCCAACTTGCTTTTTGGTTTTTTCCTGTTGATACTTGTTTAGTAAGAAGTCAGATCAAAATGTCATTTAAATAAGGCACCCTGTAAATGAAAATAGAAGTTAGCTGGCCCTCCCTCCACCGCTCCCCATCCTGGATGAGTTTCCATCCTCAAGGCCAACTTAAAACTTCTAAGCAACAGGTTTTGCCATTACCTTAGCCCTCATGAAAAAATTTTCCCCCAAGGGGAGTTAAAGATATTTTAAGTTTAGGAAGATTAATTTTCCTGCTATAGGGCAGTAACACTTGTATAGCTTTTATTTTTTTTTTTCTCAAACCCAATTATGATCTCCAGTAAGTGGGTCCATGGGTTTATGTTTGATGTCATTGTGCCCCTAATCCAAAGTGTTTGTCCATCTAGAATCTTAAATCAAGCCTAACGTGTGTATCATATTATTTAGGTTTAAGTTTTAAAAGGAACAGAGTAAAGCACATAGTCTCTTCTTGATTGTTTCCCCCTTTTAAGGTAGATGGTGGCTTTGTTAAAAGTCTACTCCCACCCACTCTGGGGCTCTTGGGGATGTGGTAAGGAAGGGAAGGCACTCAGGGCCCTGGAAACTGGGCCTCTAAGAGACCAGAAAACTTCCCTCATAAATGGGGCCCACTCATCAGGGTCAAGAAAGATCAGTAAAGGGCCAACAAGTCCCAGTTGCCCTCACATTGTGCACCACTGTTTCAAGTCGATGCTTGAATGGCATCTCAAAGCACTCGCTCAAGAAATTGGGTCCAAACACATGGGCCAGTGTGGTCCCACATTCCTTTTGGATCAGCTTTGCTTTGAATTTGAAACAAATTGTTTTGAAATTAGTTGATGGCAATTAAATAGGGGAATGTCACATGGCAGATACTTAATTCCTTGACTTCAAATCTTCTGAAATGAAGTTTTCCTAATTTAAACATTGTGTTTAGTTTAGAATGCAAGTTTAGAAGTACTTTGTGATTGACGTTACTAACTAGGGAATATGACAAGAAAAAGAAATGCCCCAGGTAATCACTGCATTAGATTTTAAGAACTTTATGGTCCTAAGTAATAGGATCTCTTTACCAGGGATAATACTGGGTCTTAATTCTTGGCCTCATCATCTACATAGCACATGTTTCAGGTCACATTCATTTGCAACAATTTCAGTCATTCTACATAAATAAAGTGCAGACTGTGCTTTAAAGACCGAAAACACCATGAAAGCACTAAATACTATTAAAATCTTATAGCTGAGGTTTCTGTTTCAGTGGAAACCTATTTATTGTTTCCTAGGCTATTAAAATATTATTATATTTTCTCTGGGCTCTTTCCATGACCCCAGTGGTTGAAAGGCCAAGAACACCCTTGTCCAAAAACTGAATTACATCATTAAGTGTAACAGTATTTTCAAGATTCCAAGCTATAGCTTGGAAGGCATTAGACAAGGCATTCTTACTCAGACAGGAAGATGCAAAAGAGCCAAGGAACACATCCCTCCATAAATATGAAGCTTACAAGACCACACAATTTAAACCCAGACATGTGAATTCATTGTTGTAAAATGTGTTAGAAAGAACTGTTGCTGGGCCATCCCTCTGGGTAGTGTGTGACACCATCTGTTTAACCAAGCTGTATCGTTAGGGAACCTAGCATTTTAGGTTAAGGGTGTGTTATCCCAACTTGCTGGCTTTGGCATGAAGCAGGTCACCTGAGCCAGGGACCTGTGCCCTCCCTAGACATTTGATACCCAGGACATTCTGGCCCTTTGCCCCTTTCTGGAGCCTGAAGTTTCCACGACTTACATCTCTCCCTGAGCCAAATAAGAGGCCCCTTCCATTAGAAAACTCTAGTCGAAATGTTCCAAGAATTATGCTAATGGATTTCTGTCCTTTCAGAGCATAAGCCAGGTCCTTAAAACGGCAGCGACCTATTAGAATAAATTACTGATTCATATGAAAAGGTCACGCATGGTGGCCTCCAAATGTGAAAGCCTTTTTTTAAAAAATTAAAACTTTTAAGGCCTGGGCAGGTCAAATGCTAGACCAAAAACTCTAGGTGGTGTCGGCTCGCCACACCAATTAAGCAAAATCTCGTCTTTCAGTTTGTGTCGGGTGAAAACAGAAAGCCGAACAGACCACAAACGGGCTTGTGTTCCAGAGTGCTCCGTGTCATTTGCTTACCTGTAAACCCTTGATTCCACCTACTGTCATTTATTTACAAAGTAAATGCTTTATTTGTCCATCAGTGGTCATAATGACATATAGGTGAAACTTACACTGAAACAAAACAAAATCCTCTGGAGGACAGCCTGCTAGGTTAGAAGCTGAAACGACTGAAGTCTGACCTTGCTCGATACATTTCCGGGACAATAGTCCTAATTGCGCCTTGCCTGGAATATGTGTCTGTGTGTGACCTGGGACAGCGTCACCGCTTTCAAAGTTTAGGTATGATGTTTATCCAAAAGGGGGGAGATGGTAACCCACCTCAAGGATTTCCAAATAAGGAGATGGGGCATTATATTCACTGTAGTGATGTGTAGCTACTGGCACAAGTATCAAGGTTGTATTGGTTACTGTTTACCTTGTTCCTCTTAAATACAGTGTATTTGTGTTTTGCCACATTGTAAGCAGGAAGGAAGATGCTTTTGAACAAATGGAGCATAACAGAAATTTCTGGCCTGTTCCTCCTCCTTATAAGTCTTTGCCAGTTTTTAAAAATGACAATCAGTGAATCAAATTCAGCCAAGAAGTTTTTATTTAATATAGGAAGATATAAAACTTGGGCCTTGTCTTCAACTAGTTTCTAATCTAGTTGGTGAACGATTGTGAGTCATGATCTCTGCAAAGAGCCACAGAATCGTTGCTCCGAAGGCCTTGATGCCGAGGTGGCTTATGGGCCCACTTTGGGTCAGTGAGCTCACTATTTTTATCCACTCTGGTTTAGGTAAAAAGTGTCAACCCTGGAACAGTGGTTCTTTTGAGCTCTTTTCAAAAGAAGGTGTATTTTTGTGTGGAAGAGGGGCCAGAATCCGAAGTGTGATAAAGAAGACCTGGCTAAGGTTGTGCGGCAGCGGGCCAACGGCGGAGAAGTTCGGAGGCCCTGGGTGAGGTAGCCACTGCAGGTTATGAGGGTCTGGCCTGTGGCTTCTGCTTCCTGTTCTTCATTCCAAGTGTTCTCTAGTGACTTTGAATTGCCCTCTGTTGTCTTTCAGATCCATAGAAAAGAGGCCTTGTAGAACAGGGATAGAAGTGTACCTGATGGGGCCAAGAAAAATAGTATGTGACATCTCCATCTGTCACACCTTTTCTTACTTTTGGGAAAGGGGATTTCAGTCCTTCTGTTGAATGGTTACCAGTGTCTGTTTTCAAAGAAAACTTAGAACTGTACACGACAGTTTGCTCAAGGCCTGTCGAAGTATCAATCTCCTCATACCCCTAGGTATGTTAGGTGTGTTTCCATTTACAGGTAGGCTTCCTTCTCTCTTTTCCCCTAGGCATCGGAGGTTTGACTGACTGTTGAGAAGTCAAATAAGGTCAAAGGTGGGAGAGAGTTCATGACTACTTTGACCATCTGGGTTTACTGGCAGGTAGGCCTGCCACCCACCAAAGGCAGTTGCCATGTCTTAGCCTAATCACCTGGGCTACTACTCGGGCTCACCTGGGCACAAGGTGGGCCGCATGGACCACATGTATTGAATGAATGAATGAATGAATGAACTGCACCCAAGCAGACACCCGTGTGGCAGCAAGTGGCTCATCCAGGGTCCCAGGAAGAGTGAGCCGCTGCGGTGTTTGAGAACTTTAGCATCACTACTCTCAACCCAGTGCGCTCTACCACGTCCTAGTGTGGGGTCACGTTTATAATAGAGTTATTAAACAACTTTCAAACAAATTTGTGTTCAATAAACTACTTTTCCTTCTGTTCCAGAGGCCCCCGCGGTGCGCAGGCCGGGCCACGGATAACCAGGACACCCCGGCCCGGCACCTCTCCCGCCTGGGAAGACGCCGCGTGCACCGACTCCGCAGCCTCGGCCACCGCTGCTTGGCTCTCGCGTCGCCGGCGCACTGCCTGCCTCCAGCTTCTTGTCGCAATGCTAGCTCTGCGCTCACATAGCGCCTCTCACCACAAGATCTGAAACCCTTTCCAGGCGTCGCGATTAATTAGTCTTGCCGACACCTACCTCCACGGGCACGCGCCGCCGGGGAAGGGAGGGGTGGGTGGCGGTCCCCGCGTGCGCTAACCGGGAAACTGGAGGTAAGGAGGCGCGCAGCCGGGGTAAGCGCCGCCGTCGCACACTTTGCACGCCGCCCAGGGCTACACCACTCACCGAAAATTGGGAGGCAGGTCTGGGAGGCGGGGTCCGGCGCCCACCGCCTTGGGCGCCCCCGCGCCTGGCGCTGCTGCGCCCCCCGCGCCCCCTACCCACTCCCGCACCACCCGCACAATGGCCCGCACCCCCTGGGTGCGCGGCGCCCCGTTTGGGTGCGTCCTCGGCGGGCCGATTTTTCGGCTTCCCCTTCGGTTTATAGGGGCCGCCGCTGTGGGTCCGTCCTCTGAAGAGGCTGGGGCGTCATCGGGCTGGTTAGGAGCGCCGTCTTCGGCGGGGACACTCAGTCGCGTCGGCACCGCGGAGCGGGCTGCGTCAGGTGGCTGGCCCGGCGCGGCGCTCGCTCCCTCGCTCGCTGGCTCTCCGGCTCGGGGCTGCGGCGCCGGCTGGAGCGAACCCCTGTCCCGGCGCGGGGCGGCGGCGGCGGCGGCGGCGGCGGGCGGCCCGCAGGCAGGCAGGCAGGCACTGCCTTGCGTGTGAGTGCACCTCACTCACATGTAAGTCCGGGTGCACCGTGGCCTCCCGCGGAAGTGCGAGTCGCCCGGCGCGGGCAAGAGCCACCGGGGCCGGGACAGGGCAGGGGCGCCCCGGTGCTGCCGCCCTGCCCCGTGCCTCCCGGGCACCCCCCAATTCTCTCTTTTCTCTTTTCTCCTCTCCATTGGCGTGCCCAAGAGCCAAACCGAGGAGCGCCTGAGGGTAACAGCAAACTCGTGCCATCGCGCCTCTGCACTTTTCTTTTTTGAGTTGTTTGACATTTCTCGGTGCTTTTTGGTTTCTCGCTGTTGTTGGGTGCTTTTTGGTTTGTTCTCACCCCTTTTTTCGTTGGCTCATCCTTTTTGGCGCTAACTCTTAGGCAGCCAGCCCAGCAGCCCGAAGCCCGGGCAGCCGCGCTCCGCGGCCCCGGGGCAGCGCAGCGGGGATCGCAGCCGACTCCCCCCCGACACGGGGCGCACGGGGTCCGGCCAGGCCGAGGCCGGGGGCAAGCAGGGCGCCCGGGCCAGGCAAGAGCCGGGCACCCCGAAGTGGCCGAGCCACCATGCTGAAGATGGCCATGAAGATCAAAGCCCGAGCGGCGGAGAGCGAGAAGAAGACGGCGGCGGCTGCGGCCGAGGTGGCTGCCGAAGCTGCGGCGGCGGCTGCAGCGCTGGCCGAGCCGAGAGAGCCGCTCGCGCCACGGAAGAGCGGGGACGCCGAGAAGACCCCGAAGACGGCGCGGGAGGCGCCCCCCGAGAAGTTCCTGACCGAAAAGGAGCGGAGGAAGATGGAGAAGAAGCTGCTGGAGCAGAGAAGAAAAGAGGAGAAGAAGAAGGAGAAGGAGAGGAAGAAGTTGGAGAAGATGCAGAAGAAGAAGAAGAAGGCGCCCGAAGCCCGGGAGGAGGCCCGAGGCCCGGAGGCCGCCGCCGCTGCCGCCGCCGCCGCCGACGAGGGCGCCGCGGAGGGCGCCGGCGGGGGCGGCGAGGGCGCCGGCGGCGGGGGCACGAGTAGGGCCTGGGCCGCGTGGGACACGGACTCGGGCGACGAGGACGACGCCTACTACACGGCGCCGCGCGTGGGGGGCGTCGTGTGGCGGCCCGGGCCGCTGAAGGCTGGCGCGCTGAGCGCCCACCTGCCGCTCGTGGTCTTCCTGGTCTTCTCGGTCCGCAGCCCCTCGTGGGTGCTCAACTTCCTGCTGCAGAAGCGCACGGAGCAGGGCCGCGGCTGCGGCTTCGTGTTCGGGGCGACCTGCTGCTTCCGAGTGTTCCTGGGCTGCGCCTTCTTCTCCTACTTGGGCGGCCGCGCCAAGCGCAGAGGCCGCGGGCGCTCCGGGGCCAGCGGTGCCTTCGGCTCGGGCCATGGCGCCCGGCGCCGGGGGCGCGACGAGCGGCTCATCTAGTCAGACCCCCGCCCCCCGCCCCCCGCCACCGCCACCACCACCAGACACCACCATCGCTGTGTAGTGTGGATTTTTATTAAGTATTTGTGTGTGTGTTTGGACACATTTTCCTTTTCGGTTGCTCTGTCCTTTGGTTCGTGCTCGCCTCGCTTTTTCCACACTCTCCCTGCTCTCTGGCTCTCTCTGTGTCTCTCTCTTCTTTTCGAAAATTTTCCGAAGTCCGGGCTCGGGCTCGCGCTCCCTCCCCTTCCGCCCACCCCGGCCCCTCGGCGGCGCCCGCGGGAGGAGGGGGGGGGGGGCTCGGCCTCGGGGGCCGCAGGGCTACGCGGCCCGGGGGGTGGAGCGTTGGCGTCGTGCGAGGGGTCGTCACTGGCTCGGGGCCGCCCCCTCTCCCCCCGCGGCCGGGCCCGAGTGGGGCCCGAGTCAGGGGGGCGAGGGGGCGGCTCCCCGTCCCGTCCCGGGCCGGGCGCGGGCGGAGGGACCCCCCTTCCCGGGCACCCGGGGGGGCGCCTCCCTCCGCCAGCTCCCGCCCTCCCCGCCGCCGCGGCCGCTGCCGCGGCTGCTCCTCATCCCTCCTCCTCCTCCTCCTCCTCCTCCTCCTTCCACCCCCCTCGCCGCCGCCGCCTCCTCCTCCCCCCGCCTCCCCCCGCCCGCTGCAAAGCTTTGGGTCGGGGCGGCGGCGGGCCCGGGCCGAGGCAATAAGAGCGGCGGCGGCGGCAGCGGCGGCAGCAGCTCCCGCAGCTCCTGCTCTGGTCCGCCTCGGCCCGGCGGCGGCCATCAGCCCCCTCGGCCTCGGCTCGAGGGGCGGGGAGCTACGCGCTCCCCTCGGTCCGACCGCCAACCTCCCTTCCCCGCGCGCCTCGCGGCCCGCAGTCCGCCCCGCGCGCTCCTCCCCGAGGAGCCGAGCCCGCGCCCGGCCCGCCCGCCCGGCGCTGTCCCGGCCCGCCCGGCCCGCGTGAGGCCGCCCGCGCCCGGCCCCGCCGCCGCCGCCGCAGCCCGGCCGCGCCCCGCGCCCCGCCGCCGCCGCCATGGGCTGCCTCGGAAACAGTAAGACCGAGGACCAGCGCAACGAGGAGAAGGCGCAGCGCGAGGCCAACAAAAAGATCGAGAAGCAGCTGCAGAAGGACAAGCAGGTCTACCGGGCCACGCACCGCCTGCTGCTGCTGGGTAAGGGCGGGGCGGGGGGCGCCGGCCCCGGCCCGGCTCGGGGGCCCCTCGGGGCGCCCCGCAGGCCGCGCGCGCCGAGCCCGCCCCCCGCCCCGGGCGCGCGCTCCCGAGCCCGTCGCCCGCTCGCGGGCTCTGTTTCTGGGGGGCGAGGCCGGAAGGGGGACCCCGGGGCGCAGATTCGGCCGGGCGGGGGCTCAAAATGGGGCGGGGGGCCGTGGCGGCGCGGGCGTGGGGCCCACTCCCCTGGCCCGCCCGCTCTCTGTCTCTCTCTTTCTTTCTCGCCCTCCCCCTTGCTCTTTTTTCTCTCTCTGTTTTCCGCGAGGCCTACACGACGCCAGGGGTTTGGGTGCATGTTGGGGAGGGGGAGGGGGAGCCCTACAGGGCTCGGGAGACTGCGACAAAAAGAGGGTTTCGGGGACAGGAAATGGGGTGGCGGGCAGAGGGAGGGGGACCCGCCTCCGTGGGGTGTGTGATTTGTTGGGAGAGGGAGAAGAAAGGGGCCAGAGAGGAGGGGGTGACGCGGGGGGGGGGGCGCCGCTGTGGCGGAGGGGACCTCGCCAAGGGGAGGCTTTGGCGGGGGAAGTGGCCGAGGAGAGTGGGGGGGGCGGGTGACATCAGCCCCTCGGAAGGGATCGGAGTGGTAAAGGTGGTGCAGTGAGGGGGAGGGGGCGCGGGCGAGTCGTGGCGCCGGAGTGGGGGGGGCGGGGAGGAGGGAGCGCGGCCGCCGCTGGGCGCGACTCGGTGCGTTTCGGGCAGGACACACACTGTGTGCGCGGAGCAGACGTGTCCCGGGCCGGGTCGGGCCGTGGAAGCAAGACAAGGAGAATCAAATAAAATAAGACCAAAAAAAAAAAAAAAAAATGGAGTTAGTACGCTAAATGCCCAGTGAAGCCAAATGACACGTCATTTTTACAGTATGACCTTTTTATCCCCTTCCAGACATGCAGGCTTTTTTGAAAAGCAAGAGAATTAATTGTAGCACCCCCCCCACCAAACCATTAACACACACACACACACACACACACACACACACACACACACACACATTTTCCTGTTAGTCGGCCACATTGAGAGTGCTTTGTTAAAAAAAAAAAAAGACATTCACAAATCAGAACTGGAAAATGACATTTGTCTGTAAATGGCTTCTTGGTCTGGAAATGGCGTGGTTTTTTTTTTTTTTTTTTGTCCTGTTCAAGGTGGGAGGGGGCATTGAGAGCGCTTTAAGGAGAAGACTTTTTTTCCAGGTGGAAGGAGATGAAAAGACGTTAATTAGTTGTTTGTCAAGTGACATTTGGTTGTTTGGTTTTGGGTTTTCTCTTGATTGCGGTTTTTCCTCTTTGGCAAAAAAAAAAAAAGGCGGGGGGATTGTTAACTATAAGGAGATGGCCTAACCTCCTTTTTTCTTAAGGGGAGGGGGAGGGACAAAATAAAACATAAGCATAAAAGAAATTGTTGAAATGACCAGAAGAATTACACAGGCATTAATTACTATGGAAGTTTTCCACTTCCTCAGTAATTTGGCTGAGTTCATTTGTGAATTTGCTAGGTTAAAACCTAGTTCATGGTCACATTTCAACAAAACAGCTTGATTATAAAGAATAAAAATGTAAAAGGCTGAATTTTCTTCGTGGTGGTGTTTGGTTTGCTTTTTTTTTTTTTTTTTGGATGGGTCACCTCTTTGTTCTCCTGGGTCCAGATTTATATAAAGCAGAAAATTAAGTGGAAATAAGTTTGGTGTTTATGCATTTGCAATTTCAGTAATTAAATGATACATATGTTGAAGTCTTACCTAAAACTTCTAAAGGTAGAATTATGCTATGTGAATTATTAATATGCATATAACTTGATTTCAAAGTATAAGCCTGGAAAAGTCTAGAATCTTTCCTAGGAGTGCCATCTTGCTACCTGAATACTAATTTGAAACAAATGTGATACTAAGGGTGCCTTAAATTTCTAACACCTTTGCTCAGTGATCACAAAGTCTCTGCTTAATTTGAGACTGTTACTCCGAACACACCTTGCATCCCTGTGGGCTTATTTTCCCCAGGTGTCCCAGTCTATGTGGCTACATTTTATCATGATTTTATTGATAGCCTCTGGCATGGGGGTCTGCAGCCCAACTCATTGCCACACATTTTGCATTTTTACATGGTGGTTCTCACCAAATAATGCCCCCCCCCCCCCCCCCCCGCCAAAGAGGAAAGCTAATGATACCCAAAATCCTCTTTTTAAGTGCATCTTAATTTAATGACGTAAAGTTGAGTAAATTACAGCACCACAAAAGATCTTGCAGTAATTTTTCAGCCCAGTTCTCCAATGTCATAGATGTGGAAACTGAGGCACAGATCTGTTTGTGTCTGTAAGAGAGAGGTGTTAACACATGTTCACACTTCTGACGAAAGAATTTGGAGATTCTGATTAATGTCATGTATTCTCTGCATGGAATCTTAATAGTGCCTTTAATATTTTAACTTATTAGAGTTGGGCTCATTAAGATACAGTGTTTGCTTTGAAATCAATGTTTCTGTGGAGACTAATTTTAACTTTTACAGATATTGATTACAGCCTTGTGAAAAGGCAAGAGAAGGAGGAATGCTTTGCTCTCTGGGCAGTAAAACAAAAGCAATTAATAAAATTAAAAGTGGAAAAAAAGAAAAAGGGTAAAAAAGGTTTGTGTGGGAGGAGGGCAAAAAATTTTTCACACAAAGAGTATTTGTTGAAGTGAGTACATTTGCAAAAAAGAAAATGAAAAAATAGCAATCCTCCTTCTAGCTGGGTGGAAATGTGCTTTTTCCATAAAATATGTTTACAAATGAAAGGTGATTTAAAATGGAGGCATGTGTGTTCCTTCTTACTTTGAGAAGGGCTTGAGGAATCTGAAAATTCAGTAGCTCCCAGGAATATTTTTTCTCATGATTAAAGTCGTGTCCTTTTAATACTTTATACAGTTGTTGCTGCATGCAATTATGGTTGTTCTCAAGCACTACATTTGATATTAAAATGTGTTTTTTGAGAATGTGACATACAATTGATGGGCTCCCATTCCCCCCTCCCCCAACACGGTGGTTGTATCCAGAGAGAATTTATCTTTAAGAAAATACCCTTTGCGGGAAAAGAGGACACATGGAACCTTGCAGGTTAGGGTTGATTTTTGAGTAGCCCAAGGGGAGAGAAGGCTGCCCGTACAGCAGCTACATTGTGAGAATTTGCGGGAGGGAAATGCTGCGTCAGTCCGCCAGCTGAAGGAGACTGCGGTGTCTGGGCATTGTTTGTGAATCCTGGGTGTTTTAACCATGAAACCTCCGACAAACAGTGAATTCTGTGGCTGTCTACATTTATGTGTGCGTTTCACCAGTGAATGCTCCTATTTCAAGGATTCAGTTTCAGTTTTAACTTCAATTTTCTTCCCCCCTCAAATGACAAAATTGCGTCATTCCTTCTCTTTGCCCCTTGGCTTCTCCACCTCACAAATTTTAAAACAACCCGAAGGGGGGAAAAATTCCTGAAAACAGCAAACCCTTTAATTCTCGTTACTGTGATGGTGAATACTGCAGGTAGAGCTGGACATGTGTTTCATTTTCAATGCGCCGAAATGTCAAGGAAAATTGCAAGTCTGTTGTTTTGTTTTGTTTTTTTGCGTGCTGCTTCTATGGAAAAGACAGAAGCCCTCTTCCCTGCCCAAAGTGTGTAAAATGCCTCCTTCATAACCTGAGACTTACTTTCATTTTCTAGGTGCCGGAGAATCTGGTAAAAGCACCATTGTGAAGCAGATGAGGATCCTGCATGTTAATGGGTTTAATGGAGAGTAAGTGTCAACTCTGTGCAAGGGCACAGGAAGATTAACACGTTTTATACTAACCTTTAGGAAGTTTAGGTAGATTTTGGGGGCTGGGCAGCCAATTTCCACTTAATTTTTTCAGCCTACATATTAGAAAATCCAGGGAAGTGCTCTTTGGGGATTCCCCCCCTCCTTTTAATCTTTGGTGCAGCAGTAAATAATAATAGTAATAATAAAGCACCAGTGTTCTTATAAAAATGCTCCCCCTCCCCCAAGAAAATAGCACTTTTACAGATAAAAGTAGTCCCATGACAGGTCTGCCGCAGACCTGCCCACAGATTTTGGTGCAGTGGGTCTCTAATGGCTGACACCTGCTGTGGCCACCCCCTTTGCAGGTAACCTGACCACTGCAGAGAAGCCCCCCCCCCGCCCCGCACCCCAGCAGACGTCAGCGCAATGCACCAATGTAGGGTGTTTTAAACTATTAAGGAAAAACAGTTTCCATAATGTTCTCATGTAAAACAAAGTTGGAAAGAGGCAGCAGCCCCTGTTAATAATTCCTCATTCCCTCACCACCCCCCCTTTGGAATTAATATTATGGGCAAATCACTGTTTCCCTTGCTAAAAATCAATAATCTCGCATAAAGAAAGAAAAAGACATTTAAGTGATGGAGACTGGGAGTTAGGTACTTCCGGCCGGGTCAAGGGGCATTTTTGCCTTTGAAAAGTCCTTGCAGGCATCTTGGTTTAGGACAAGGTGACAATACCGCATTGAGAATAAAGATTAAAAGAGAGTGCGTGTGCGTGTGTATTAGGGATGGAAGAGAAATGCGGGGTCTTGCTTGCCATGAAGAATGTAAACAGAGGGGGCGTTCAATATAATCAGGGCATTTGCTTTTCTCCCCAGACCCCAAATGCCCCCCGCCCCCCAGCCCTTGTGAAACAGAAAACACTAAATCTACCAGCTGTCTGCTTTCACTGGGGTGACAGCTATTCACCGCACCGGATTGCAAACACCTGAAGGCACTAGTTTGCAATTACTAGCTGGTTAGCAATCCCATTCCTTTCCCTAAACCTGGATTCAGTTGAAAACTCATCTCTCCCTTGCATCCCATTTAGTTTCAAAGGGGGACATTGAGTCAAGGCCGCGTAGTTTCAGTTATGCACCAAAACCCCACCAAAAAAACAAACCAATAAGAAGCCACTTACAGACGCCTACTATGCACCAAGCACTAGGGACACAAAGATGAATTTTACCACCTTTCAGAGGTAAAAGGACTGCCCTTGAAGGCAGCTCTTTATGGAACATTCTAGAATTTCTTGGTTCAGATAATCGGGGCTGAGGATGATGTCACACATACAAATAGGTGTTTTAGTTTAGGATGCTCTGTGCTTTAAGCACGAATCTAGAAGGATGGGCTATTTTACCAATTTTGAGTGACTTGAGTTATCAATACGCACATACATGCAGCTAATTAAATACTCACTTTCACTTGTCACAAAGCAATTCTGAAATTCTTAATTCCTGACACACCCTTCAAAAAGCCCTATTCCCAGAGATTGTCAGCGGTTGATAAACAAAAAGCCAGAAACCAACTTTTAACTATGTGAATTTGTAATTTAAAGAAAAATCTTGTATAATTATTTCCCCCGTAACTTGCCGGGGAGTGCTTCTTCTGGAGGCTAGTTAAGCAAAGATAATTTGACCACGTACCCTCTAGATAAATATTTTGATTAAAACTGGACATGGCTAGCGTTTTTAAAAGGATGCAGCCGCCGCTGTTTACCTTAGCTCGAGTCCAGCAGAAGGTAGGACATCCTTGCAATAATTTACTTAAGGCTTTATCACTCTCCAGACTGCCCTACAATTTTTTAATTTTTAGAGAAAGGATTCTCCTCCCTTGGCGAGCCAGTCTGTAATGCACATGAGGCATTTAAACCAGAACTTCTCTTTTCTATTTTCTTTTTAAAAAGAGGAAGCGACATTCCCAGTTTGCCTGCCTTGTAGAGGAAGCCATAGGTAATCTCTCAGGATGTTAAATTTAGCCTGTGGAAGTGACATACAGGGGATTTCTTCGTGTGAGTCTAGAAACCTTATTTTTGTCTCCTTCAAGTGAGCCTCCTTTTTTCTTTTTCCTCAGTGCGGTATTGCAACAAAAGCGTTTGCCTTCTTCACTAGGAATTCCCTATGAAATAATGGTGACATCCATCCACTAAAGGGTGTTTTGCGTGGTGCAGGGCCTTTTCCTCCTGGCTCCCGTAAATGTGCGCTTTGTTAGGGCTGGGCTGAGCTATTAAATTTGCCTTAACTATCCGCAGACTGCCATGCCGATTACAGTTTTAGAGTAAGGTGTAATATTAATCTGACCTTGAGAAATACAGAGGTCAAGTGTGGATTTTCCTAACTCAAAAGCTAACTCTTCCTTACAATTAGTATCAGCGGGGAAAAGGTGCCATTAACATTGGTTGAGCTGATAAGCTAATCAATTACAAAACCATGTAGAACGCTTAGGCATCCTGCCCTTCCCACTTCCAAGGAGGAATTCCTGCCATTTATGAGGATTGGTTTTTGAGTAGGGTTTGTTTTTGTTTTCTTTTTTTTTTCTTTTATTTTGCTGCCTCATGGTGCAGACACACAGTTTTAATTGATGACAATTTATCGGGAACAGTTTATATAAATAAAAACACTTCATAGGTAGTTTCCCCGACTATAAGAAGGGAGGAAATTAATACTGCACCAGGAAATCATGGGCCAAAATCACCCATGTCTGGGCCTTTGTGTGTTCAGATACAACATGGTAAAGATCTAGGAGAATTAAGGAGCCTGATGCGCTGCTATATTCTCAAAAGAATTGTGAGAGAAATCACGGCTTTATCTCCCTAATGCATGTACATTTAGTGAAAGCACAAGAAAATAATTATCCGTCCCTTCTGTATACCCGACCTGCGAGTCTCCAGAGGGCTCAGCTAATACGGCGGCGGAGGTGTGGCATTCTTCCCTCCACGGCCTGCAGTCTCAGTAGGCCTTCCAGCTTGGCCCGAAAGGCCACTAGGACTGACGGGAGGATGGTGGCCATTTGTTTAGGAATGTAGAGAGGCTGTGTGGGGTTTTGGGGAATTGCGGTGCCTTGCAGATTAGGTGAGCTTTCAATCTCTCTTTAAAAGGGGCGGCGAAGAGGACCCGCAGGCTGCAAGGAGCAACAGCGATGGGTAGGCACATTCAAAAACAGAAAAACTTTTTAACAAACAAACAAACATGAAGATCATACTGGGAAACTGAGGGCTGAGCCCCCGGGGAGGAAACAAAACTCATTTCAGGGCCATCGGCCATCTTGGTATACGTTTGCACGTGACACCTAAACAATCTTTGACATTTCAGAGCCAGTGAAGTGCAAAACATAATTTGGGGGGGGGGGCATTCTTTAAATGTAATTAAATCCAGCTGGGGGAAAAGTTACAGATTTCAGTGTTAGACGATCAGTTTAAGATTTCGAGAATGGATGTTTTTCCATATGGTTTTTGTTTCCCCACCCCTACCCCAGCTGTCCATTCAGATTGGCTACTTGTTTTTAAAACTATCTACTAAATTCCCATCCACCCAGTGCTTGGTCTGATTTTAAAATTTCAGACTTGGCGGGGAAAAAAAAAACTTTTTCCCTCTCAAAATATTCGTGGTGCTGCGCTGTCTGTAATTTGGAGAGGAAAAAAAAAGTGCCTCAGCACCTTGCAGGAGGTCATTGTTAAGAATGATATCAAAGCCTCTGATCTTTTTAAGATTTTCAAGTATATTTTGAATTGGAGGCATATTGCATTATTAGCTAGTGGATAGGAAATTCATGATGGCATCCGCTTTTTTTTTTTTTTCCATTCATCATCAATTTTGTTTTCCTTCACTTCCTACATCCCCACTCCCCATTACACGCCGACACGCACACGCATGCCAGGTAACCATTGGAGGTCTGCTTGCATATTCAGCATGCAGTGATGAAGCAGCTATTTCTCATGAGAACACGCAGAGCTGATTGACCTAGCCTAGGGCATCTCAAAGAAATAGCCTCTGTGGCCGGGGTGGGGCGGGGCAAAGGATCCTGGGGTCGGGGACAAAGTAACTTACACATGTTTGTTCATCTGTTTCTTTTAGAATATATTATCCCTAGATGATGGCTACAGTTTCTCATCTTCCCGGCTATGTCCTATCACACTTTGCATGCTGGAATTGCCTGGTCTTAGGAACTTCTAATAAGAATACTATTCTGTTGTGGGGGGGGAGGGGGAGGGGGCCCTACCACCTAACCTCAAAAGATAACTGAAAACAAACAAACAAAAAAATACAAAAAAAACCACACACACACAAAAATATGGCATGAAATCCTTAATTGGCAGAAATGTAGTGTAATAGCAAATCCAAAAAAGGCATCTACGTAAAAGTGACTGACAGTTTACTGTACCAAAAGTTGGCATTTGAGAAATATGACAAACCCTTATAGAACCAACTACTGTGTACTAGATGCTGCGCTAGATCCTTGAACCCTACTAATGCCTTGCCTGCACTTCTCTCTGTGACTCTGTTCTGCAAGTAAATATAAGAATTAACATACGTGATAAATAAAAATTCTCTGCATGTCTCAGCAATCCCTGTATCTTGCGTCTGTCTTCTGTCTGTCTTCTTTTGTCCTTTCCCACAAAAGCCCAAGGATAAAGTATAGGACGGAGAGAGACGTTCGGGACGACGTAGCCTCCCCCTACCACTTAGGCAGCTGACGGTGGGGGGGGGGGGGAGAGAGAAGGGGCTCCTAAAACTCAAACCCAGACAACAGGCTTTATATACGTGTTGGCGGGGGGGGAAGGGGGCAATGTGCTAGAAGCACTTCTAGCCCCAGCCCTGATATTTAGTCCGTCCAAATTGTAGTAGGTGATACATAATTTGGCTTTGTTAAGTAGTTTAGAGACATCTGAGGGATTTTCTCTGAATTTCACAATCAATGTTAAATTCATTAAGCGATAGTAAAAATGATAAACCTGCCAGCCCTAGTATAATATCTCCATCTACATAGTAATTGCTTCAATGGAAGAATTTTATGTTTTAGTATTACACACCCGAATTAGATTTTAGATTTCTATTTTAGCTGTTTTATACTTGATATACTCCCACACCTATTCACATACGTAGATGAATACTGAACACGTTCTCAAAATATCCGTATTTAAGACTGGAAGTTTTCCAATTATCATACTACTACTTAGACCAAAATATCAAACTGAATGAAAGAACCTAGTTTCTGGAAGTACTTTCCTCTTGCTGTACGTACATTTGGGTATTTAATACCCGGACATCTCTAATTTTAACTACCGTGGAACCTTGAAACGGAAGGTTAATGGCTCTCATTACCATGGAAATGGAGCCTGTTTTTAATGAATGGGAATGGATTTCTTCTGTGGGGTTTTAGGTAAATTTGAGTCCACAAGTGAGCATTAGGGGCAAACACACATCCTTTTAAAAAATTTCTAATGTCTAAATAACTGATTCAGACTCTAGCACCGAGTCTGGACATGGTTCCTAATTTCAGAAACGAGCTTCAGTTGGTGCACGTACAAAGCAGAAAAGTCCCACAGAAGGGTCAGGACTCTGGGTCCCTTTTCAGTGTAGGGTGGTTGCATAAAGAGTGGGGGACCAGAGCCGGACCTCCGATCGGGGTGCGGATGCCACACTCGTGGTTTGCAGGATCTCTTACTATCATGTCTGTTACTCAAGTTCTCCTGACTTCAGCACTTTTAAGTGGCCCTGAGGGGGTTCCTGGTACCATTTACCACCCCCCCCCCACGCACGTGCACATACCCCAAAGCCTACTGACCCTCCCCCACTGGTGAGAATACTTCCAAACTAGCTTCTTATTCTCATATGAAAAGCAGTTTCTCTGAGGCCAGTTTACCAGAAAGAGGGCTGATCCTGGAGAAGGGATGAAATGAAATCAGAAAATCGGGGCCCACCCCTCAGATCAATATGCGGATCTTCCTTTTGATAAGAATAAACTGTGCAGGAAACATTAGCTATTATAATTCGGTGGAAAGGACCAGGATCGGGCTGGCAGGCGAGCCCATGACCCCTGCACCCCAATCTCCCTTCCCTGCGCCCTGCCCTATGATTAACCCTACTGCCGGCCTGTGGGTGTTATTAACCCCCCCACTTCTGTTTCCTCTACTCCTGAGGGCTACCTCCATTCCAGGACTCTTGGTGAATCAACCAAGTGAAAGCTTCAAAAGTTGGGAATCTCGAGATGGTCTTTAAAAATCCTACACAGCAAGAAAAAGATGAGCTCTGTCCCTTCTGCCTCTGTGACTCACTTTTCCTCTCAGCCTTAGTTTCCTCTGTGAGGGGGCGGCGCCTTACTTCCACGTGACAGCGCTGTCACAGCCCCGGGGCCTAATGCGCAGCAGGTGTGTCCTGCACATGGTTCCACGTCCCCCCCCCACACACACACACCCAAAACCACAAGGTTGAGGCAATAGGTGTGATAAGATTTACCCCAAGCGAGAGGCCCTTTTTATCCCCTGAAGACACAAACTCTAGACTCTTCTTTGGTCGTGTCGCTGATGAAGGACAGTTGCTGAAAGACACCTAGGCGCTTCCAAATGATGCGATTGGGAGCAGGCATTCCATCAGGGGGTCCCCCCAGGAGCCAGAGGGTGTGGCTTTTACTTGTGGTCCCAGTGACTCTGAATAAAAAAAAAGATCATCCCACATGTCCTGTATGACTTAGGTTCAAATCAGCTAAACCTTGGACTTCTACTTAACAGGTGCCCCTGCCCCCCACTGCCCCCAGCACACAAGTCCCAGATCATAAAGACTCCTGAGCGGGGGGGGGGGGGGGGGGGGGATCTGATCTTATCCCTATTCACGTGGAGGGATCAGCGTATATTAACATCACCTAGAAGCGTCATTGCTACTGGCTGAGTGACTGACGCGGAGACTTAATTAATAAAAATGGCCTCAAAGCCTTCAAATCTGTAATATCACCATCTGCATTCACTGGTTCTCTATGTACTAATCCAGTGATGGAGTAAGCCCCAAATAGAACCATGAAACTTTTTCTCCTCCCCAATATGATTGATAGAGCACCCCCATGTCCCCCCTCACATCATACATACACACACACACACACACACACGCGCGCGCGCGCTGATAAGGGCCAGTAGGAGCCTTTTAGGAAGTGTTGGTGTGCAGTGGGAACTTCAAAAAATGGACCCACATCTGAAACAGTGAACCAGGTCTGGCTTCTGGTACAGTAGACTTGATCATTATCTTGATGCCAATTTGCTAATCAGCCCCAATTGGGCGTGTCCTTGGGACACATTGGGGAGGTTATAATTTGAAACCACCTTTATTCAGGAACCTCCAATCCATACGGATTTGAACCCACAGCTCTTGCAAGAACAGAATACTATGCTTTTAGTTGGAATATCTTGACTAAAGAGACTCTGTTCGTCAATGTGATGCAATATGATCTCTCTCTCTTTTCAATCCCACTGTAGTGAGAAGGCGACCAAAGTGCAGGACATCAAAAACAACCTGAAAGAGGCGATCGAAGTACGTGTTTGGGTCCTATCTCTCTTCCCTTAGTCCCCTTCTCAGGCAGTGCTGTCCCCCTGACTGCTTTGCTGACTTGTTTTCAGACCATCGTGGCCGCCATGAGCAACCTGGTGCCCCCTGTGGAGCTGGCCAACCCTGAGAACCAGTTCAGAGTGGACTACATTCTGAGCGTGATGAACGTGCCTGACTTTGATTTCCCTCCTGTAAGCTAAGCTCTTGGGTTGTTCCTTCCCCCCCACCCACCCCAGCCTGGCCCACGGGGCGGCACAGGTGATGAGCCCCAGCCACCGGTCACCTGTGTCAGCCACACTTCCGGCGAAACACCTTTCCGGAAAAGTGAATTCCCTTAGGGTCCTTAATGTTCAAAACCAAAATCTTAACAATCAGTAGGGTTTTTGCTCAAGATGGGGGAGCAAAATTCGATCAGCCCTTCTAAGTCCTGGCTCACCCGTCCCCACAAGTCAGCACCCCACTTTAATCCTCGTGTTAGTAGATTGCAAATGTTTATGAGGGAAGATGGCACGGGTTGTGTGTCACAGCCTTCATTACGCCCTCGTACCCGTCTTGTGGCAAACCAAACTGTATGTTAAGTGTGGCGCACAAATGCTAATTGTCCAGTTAAATGAACGGACCCGAAGATAGCAAAGAAGGCAGAAAGGAAGGGCCAGCCCTGAGTTTTATAAATGGGAGACATTCTCGTTTTCAACAATTTGCTGTTTGACCTTTATGAAGTTTTAAATCAGTCCTTGCGTTGGGGCAAATTTTTTAAAAAGGAAATAAAAAAGGACTTTCACCTAAATTATAACTTGGAGATTTTCTTCTGTGCATCCTCGTTGGCGTGCAGGACACTTTACAAAGATTCTCTGTCCCATAAAGAGCTATTTTTAGGTGACACAAAACTGCCCATGCCAAAACATACGTTTTGACCCCTTTGTAGGGGAAGATTGGTTTCTCAGAGGGGAACGGGAAACAAGATGGAAAGATGCGCAAGTTTATAAGGCCCAGAAGGAAAAGACTTGTCTACAGTTAGAACAATGAGTTATTGTGGCCTTTTGTCAGGCTTTCCTGGGAATTTGTGTTTGTGTATTTTAAATGGGCTTGGCTGCAAACTTCTACTAGCAGGGAAGCAGTAGTAATAAGTAGGGCTAGGTAATTTTTTTTTTTTTTTAAGTAGCACTTGCTAGAAAAAAAGATCAAGCGGTCAGCACGATATACATAATGCATATTTCTAATAGAAGGAAAAATGGCAGCCAGTTGAAAATGCACCAGAACAGTAACCTTTTATTAGTCGTGCTGATAGCTGAACTTTGTGTCCCTACCTGCTTTTAATCCTTCTCTTGCTAAATTCATATTGGAAGAGAAACCTTCCCTTTCCCCGTAAGGGAAGATTGCCCCCATATGATTAAAAATGTTTCTTATGTTCAAATGAAATGTGAATCATAACCTACTACAATTTAAAACAACAGAGGTTATTTGCTCCTTTGTTTCTCCCTATTACGACCCTTCCCAAGGGACAGGCACTGACAAGGCCAGATTTGTCAGCGATTCCCAACCGTAATATTTTTTGGGTAAAATTCAAATTTCCCTGGAAGGGAAATTTCATCCCAGCACATCTTTCATGTTTTCACAACACTGAATCATTCCTTGGCATATTCTCCTAATGCAGATTAATGTATATCTTTCCCATAAAAGCAGTTGTGTGGAGAAACAAAATGATTCAGTAGTTTACTCTGTCTGCACCCCCCCCCCAAAAATAGGAGGAACACTACCCAAGACCAGTTAATTCACCCAATAAGAGGACAGCAGGAATTAATTACTTTGCCTTTTAATTACGTTTCACAAATTGAATGAAAGTTCTTTTGAGCACAGAGTCACTAATTTGGCTCGCAAGTGGGAATCCCACCCCGTGCTGGTCACACCGTGAACTGTGGCATCTGGACTGTAGGGGCAGCCTGCCTGCCTGGGCTCAAGCTCATCTGTGTTCTCTCTCGTGTTCACTCTCAGGAGTTCTATGAGCATGCCAAGGCTCTGTGGGAGGATGAAGGCGTGCGTGCCTGCTATGAGCGCTCCAACGAGTACCAGCTGATCGACTGCGCCCAGTAGTGAGTAACCTCTCTCCCCCAGCCACACACAGCATAGGCACAAATGGAGAAAACACTAGAAATCTCAGCTCGTGCTTGTAAAGTTATTTGCAAAGGGGTTCCATTCATAGGAGCCAGCCAGTTAAGTCCCACCTGCACTTAGAAAGTTCTGGTCTGATTCATTTGTTAATTGTACTTTTTAGTGCAGTGACATTATTTTATATAAACAATTAATGCCTGTTAGAGCGAAATGATAATTACTTGCAATAAAGTGATGTTCGTAGTTAATTAGCTTGAGGTAATTAATTGGATTGACCTCCAAGCTTTTAGGAAGATTGGGTAGCTCTCACGCTTTGAATAATGTAAAAATATTATACTTCATTGCTGTCATTTAAAAACCTAACCGAAATGGCAAGGACAAAACCATACCCCGCCCCCTCCTTGGTAGCTGAGAATCGCCTTGCTATTTCTGCGATCAGGTAGGTGATTATAGAGTAGTTACCAGAGTCCAGCATTACTGGATGCTGTTCCTCTAGAGTTATTCGTTCACGCTGGGCTTTAATTCAAGGATGCTTCCCCTTATGGGGAGTGGACCGCCCTCACCCTGCACCTGATACAGTAAATACAGGATGCTCAGAGCCACAAAGAAATTGTTTTTGAAGACAGTGTTTGTAGACTGCGGTTGCACAAACATGCTAAGTGGTCTCAGCGAAAATACGCTGGGGGGGGGCAGGTAATAGATATTTGCGACGTTCCAGCCTTTCTTCTGCAGGTCGCTGAAACTCAGAAGCGACTTCACTGTAGAAAATATCAAGTCATCAGGACCAGGGTTCCAGGCTGGCTCACAAAAACCTACAATTGCATTTGCTTAGAAGCCCCAAACCTGAGGGATTTATTGTGAATACCAGTTGAATAAATAGGAGGGAGGAAGAGGTAACAGCAAACAAACAGCAAGTTCCCTAGAATCCTGTTATCTACAAATCACAGAAGCTTCTGGTAGGCTCTGGGAAACCTATCAACGTCCCCCTCCCCGGCCCCGCCTTCCCATAGGAAGCACACAGTCAGCTGTCTCCAGCTCTTGGGGACGTTAGCTGTTTGGCGGTGGTCGCTACTCACCAGTCTGTGTATTTTCCCAAGGAGCAGAAAAACAGTCCCTCTTGGCCAGTCCCGGTGACCCCAACCCCCTACCACTTCTTCAACAAAGTCCCTGATTTTCTCAAAAGTTTGAACTAAAAGCTGGAAGTGCTAATTATAGTAACTCAAAACAAATGGAAATCCTGGAATTGTTTGCGTTTTGTATTTTGGATCCAAGTCAGAAGTACAGGTACAAGATTAGGAGGGCTTAACCCTCCCCATTTTGAGTGCTCTGTTGGGGGGGCGGGGAGAGAGTAACAGTTTCATGAACAGTAATTTACCCAGGTTTCTGGGTTGTTGTTGTTTTGTTTTGTTTTTTTAATTTCACACCATTTAAAAGTTTTCTTACAGCAACATTATGTTGCTCCTGCAGCTTTATCTGAAAATGGCAACATCTGCACAGTTTATGGAAAGTTTTTTTTTTTTTTTTTTTGGTGTTTTATCTTTTTTTTTTTTTAAAGATTTTATTTACTTATTTGAGAGAGAGAATGAGAGAGAGCATGAGAGGGAAGAGGGTCAGAGGGAGAAGCAGACTCCCCGCTGAGCAGGGAGCCCGATGTGGGGCGGGAGCCCGATGTGGGGCTGGAGCCCGACGTGGCGCTCGATCCCAGGACTCCAGGATCATGACCTGAGCCACCCAGGCGCCCCAGTTTATGGAACGTTTTAAGGAAACTTGGAGGAAAAAAAAAAAAAAAGAACATAGGTTACAACTTTTAAAATGTCTTCCCCGGGCAGGATGATAGCGTGCGGGGCACACTGACCAGTATGTTTCTGGTTGAACTGCCTTTACGTTAAAGTTGCCATACTGGTATCTTGCCCATTTCTTAAGCTGCCTATTTTTATTTGTTGAGCTGGGGTTTGGCTGGCCTGGCTCCAGATGTCTCTCTCACAAGATTTGGTGCTGATGATCTATTTATAGAACTGTGGTTCTGTTGCCATGGCAACGTGCTGGAGGCCAGGGCGGCTGGGGAGCTATTTCTGGACTGGTGCTGTAATGTAGGACTGATTGGGCAAGTTAGTATATCCTCTAAGCCAGACTAACTCTAAACTGGTAAAGAGGATGGGGGGCAGGGGGAACTTACAGAATTTCTTCAAAGTATGACTTTTCTCCCTTTGTGATTTTCTTTTCAGTTTTAAAACAATTCTAAACCCCCATCTCCCCCCCCTGCCCCAGGAAAAACTACCCCCTCTCCCAGTTTTAACATTCATTTTCCATATTAATTAAATGACCCCAATCTTTCCTAAGTTCTTTTCTCTAATGGTGTGTCTAGTCCAGCAACACTTGGATGTCTTCATTGCTTTGGGAAAGTTGTGGCCCACAGAGCTTCCTTACGGTGGATGGTTGTCTCTCAGGCCCCAGGCCCCTCTTTTGTGCACGATCCCAGCCCCAGAAGGATCCATAGCCTGGATGGCTGTGGGATTCTTTTTTTTTTTTTTTAAACTCAAAAGTCTCCTATCTGGAGGGTTCTATTTCATGGACCGAACGGAGCGGAAGGGAACTTTGTGTTTGTTTCCTGCTCGGTGTGGTTAGGCCAGAAAGGGCTCCTTTGTGTCAGCCTCTTTTGTTCTCTTTTAATAAGTGAGATTCTTAAAAAGTAGGAGGAAGGGATACCCATTCTGAGTAATTCAAACAATCTCATTTTCACGAGTCCCTTGAGGGGAAAATCCTTGCTGCTTTTAAGTGTGCCATTTTACTTAAAAAAAAAAAAAAAATGGAGTAGAAGTGTACAGTTTTCAAATTACTTGCCATTTTAGTCAAAGGCAGACAACTTGAAAATTTTAAATTTTTAATAATTTTCAAATGGCACAAGATCAGGTAGGCCTGGTTTGGGGGCCTCTGCTAGTTGCACAGAACCAAGTCCAGAGCCCCCAACCCCATCCCCCTTTGGTCCTCTGCTGTACCTGTAGGCCAGGGGCCCTGAGAGGCCTAGATCTACTAGTCCTCCAAATATCTTTTCTTAAATGCTGCTTGCTCTAACCTTTCTAAGGTATAGGCTTTGAGTCATCAACATGACCAACACGGACAAAACTCCCATTGACTGAATGCCATATAACTATGACACCCTCATTTCCATTGAGCTCAACTTCGTAGCGAGACAGGAATGGAATTAGGGGCAAATCAGCATGAGCTCATGAGCTCCTTGAACACCCCTGTGTGTCTGTTCTTCTCCTCCCAGCTTCCTGGACAAGATTGATGTCATCAAGCAGGCTGACTATGTGCCCAGCGATCAGGTAGGCAAAAGTTCTCAACAGTCAGAGGACTTGGAGCCCTCTTTCCAAGCTAGTCAAGACTTTTGCTTCCAGTTGGCCATTATTAATATTCCAGTTGGTTTTGGTGAGATCCATTGACCTAGATCTTGTTTTAGGATCTGCTTCGCTGCCGCGTCCTGACTTCTGGAATCTTTGAGACCAAGTTCCAGGTGGACAAAGTCAACTTCCAGTAAGTGAACGGTTCCCTTTTTAAGATAGAGACTGGTTTCCTTCAGTTCCCACCAGCAGAGCGGTGGGGTGACTGGGTGTCCTCTGTCTCCCACAGCATGTTTGACGTGGGTGGCCAGCGCGATGAACGCCGCAAATGGATCCAATGCTTCAATGGTATGGAAGCCATAGACTTCTCTGCTCTATAAGGACGTTTTGCTCTTTGAATCATCAAGGTTCACGTTCACCTCTAACATGCATTGCTTTTGCTTTCTCGCGCTGAAGATGTGACTGCCATTATCTTCGTGGTGGCCAGCAGCAGCTACAACATGGTCATTCGGGAGGACAACCAGACCAACCGCCTGCAGGAGGCTCTGAACCTCTTCAAGAGCATCTGGAACAACAGGTTTGTGGAGCATCCCCTTGGCTTCCTCCCAGCCTCTCTCCTGGGGGGGCAGGGGGGAGGGATCCTGTGACTGATCCCAAAGCCCTGTATTTGCACTATTATTAAAAAGAGTCTTGTGCAAGTAGATCAGACCCCTTGCAGAAAGAATGCTTTCTTTTCCTGGACATTAAGCCCATATTCCTCTCTGTTAGATGGCTGCGCACCATCTCTGTGATTCTGTTCCTCAACAAGCAAGACCTGCTCGCTGAGAAAGTCCTTGCTGGAAAATCGAAGATTGAGGACTACTTTCCAGAATTTGCTCGCTACACTACTCCTGAGGATGGTGCGTATGACGTTACGCTGTCGCACGGGAGCGTGGTTCCGTTCATTGGTCCTATACACCCCTGACTGTGCTACAAGTCTCCCTTTCTGGAGGTTTTTCACATAGGTGGAGTTTAAGAATCACCTAAATGAACAGCCTCTAAGAATGGAAATGTCCCTTCACTCCCACCACCCAACTATAAGGGATCTGTAGGGAGGCAAGAAGAGCTCACTTCTCTGCATAGAAGTTAAGGGGCTACAATGATGTCAGCACCCTAGCTCTGCCCTTAACCTTTCGATGACCTTACCAAAATGGTTCTGTTCTTCACAGCTACTCCCGAGCCCGGAGAGGACCCACGCGTGACCCGGGCCAAGTACTTCATCCGCGACGAATTTCTGGTGAGTAGAGACTGTCTTTAGTTTTCTCTTTTCTCCAGGCGGTAAATTTACTTGAACATTTGGGGATTAAAATCTCTTCAGTTCTTCCATTTTATTTCACTGGTAGCCAGTGAGAATTTTAGCTTTCACGTAACCTCAGTAAGTAGCTGGTCAGCTCGTCCTTGGCGGATACCCTGTTGATGATCGTAGGGCGGTGGCGCTGACTCGGTTTTCCTGCGTTTGTCCCGCAGAGAATCAGCACTGCTAGTGGAGATGGGCGCCACTACTGCTACCCCCACTTCACTTGCGCTGTGGACACCGAGAACATTCGCCGTGTGTTCAACGACTGCCGTGACATCATTCAGCGCATGCACCTTCGTCAGTATGAGCTGCTCTAAGAAGGGAACACCCAAATTTAAGTAAAGCCTTAAGCACAATTAAGAGTGAAACGTAATTGTACACGCAGTTGATCACCCACCATAGGGCATGATTAACAAGGCAGCCTTTCCTTTCCCCCCCAAGTGATTTTGCGAAACCCCCTTTCCCCTTCAGCTTGCTTAAATATTCCAAATTTAGAAAGCTTAAGGCGGCCTACAGAGAAAAAGGAAAAGGCCACAAAAGTTCCCTCTCTCTTTCAGTAAATAAAATAACAGCAGCAAACAGAAATAATGAAATAAAATAAATGAAATAAAACAAAAGAAGTGAAATAAATATTGTCTTGTGCAGCATTAAAAAAATCAAAATAAAAATTAAATGTGAGCAAAGGATGTGAGTCCTGTGAATTAATTACTTGCAGCTTCGTGCAGATATCCATTGTTCATGGTTTGTCCCCATAATTTGGGTTTCTGAAAACAACTTGCAGATAAGTCAAAAAGTCTACCCCTGTCTTTTGCCCAAGCCCACGCCCCTTAGGAAACCATTAGCCCATGTAAAGAAAGACTTCCGAATTGGTCATTGCCACCCTATCCATTCTACCAACTTCTCTTATATATGTCATCACATTGTGCCTGTTTTACCTAGAATCTCGCCCCAAAATAGGTGTTAGGTTTGGGGCTCTCTGTCCAACTTTAGGATATGGACTCACGTATGTGGGGGGAAATTCAGGAATGCAGTGCTTCAAAAGACAGGAAGTGGGGTTACTCAAGAAATGGTGTACAATGTAGACCTTTATCAAATCATCACATGGTACACTTAATTATCTCAGAATTTTGTCTGTCATCCCTCAGAGCTGGGGAAAAAAAACAGAACAAGAGCTATCAAATAGAAATGGCTTTGAAACAAATGGCTAAACATTTGGGGACAAACTTAAACTGGATCCCTACCTCACTCCATATACAAAGGAATTTTATGTGGATCACACATTTAAATACAAAAAAGTCCTTTAAAATGGATATTTTAACAGAATATTGGTTTCTAGAAGCCCTCTTCTATATGGTCTAACCTCCACAAGCCGTGGGGGTGGGGTGGGCTATACAAAATGAAAATTATATAAAACAATATGAATGGGGTGGCGACTGGGTAAAAATCCGTAACAATGGGTTGATTCCCTAATAAGGAAAGTACTCGTAAGAACTAATAAACTGTCATAAAAATGCAAAATTCATGAACACACAGTTTACTTGAGAAAAAAATACAAATAACAGGGAAAATGGGGAGTCTCAAAATGCACTATAAACTCATCGGGAGGTGCTGGGGGGTGGTGGTCAGCATTCATAGGCCCCACATGAAACTCAGTAAAGCTGTAATGGACTGTGGCTTGGGTCTGAGGTCCACTTGGGCTCCCTAATCTTCATCCCCAGGGTCATACCTTAAGCTTGTGGTCACCCCTGGTGTGGCTTCCTGGAGAGGTGGGAGAAGAGAGACCAGCTTGTCTTCAGCATCAACCACTGCACCCTCTGAAAGTGGCCAAATGAAACATTAAGTTGCTTCTGTAATTCAGCCCCAAAATCCACTTAACGGTTCTAGTTTCCAGATAAAATTAATCCCGGCCAAATTAATCCTCTTGCATAGCTCCCCAGGGGTGAGCAAAATAAGCCCCAAGGAGGGCAGAAAAAGTAGCAAATACCCAATCTCCATAAACCCTTCGAAAGCTTCCTACCTAATATTCAGTCCACATAAAAACTGTGTGCGTGCTCTGTAGATTTTGTTGCAAAACAACTCTCCAAATCACCCCCAAATTAACATCAATCTACATAAGTGCTTATTATGCAAATATAGCCCAAAGACCAACCCACCAATCCCCATAATCCTCCAAAGTACTCCAAATAAACAGCTAACAAAAACCTGGGTACCAGCCATCAAGACCAGCCCACCAGGATGGCCAGCTCTTCCAAGATGGCTGCCTGTATGCCCCCCCCCACCACCACCACCCACCTAGAAATTCTGGAACCTTCTCTGAAGAATAAACAGAAGATTACCACAGCACTAGCCACAGATCCCATCAAAATTAGGAAACAAATTCTCAGGCCCTAGAGCAGTTACACCAAGAAAATGATGCCCCAGAACCCCACCCCCTTGCAGGTCAAAATTGGTCCTTTTATGACCCTCCTCCAGAAGGAGGGTCATGAAAGTCAGTTACCCAGCACCTACTATGTGCTGACCACTGCCCAGCGAGACGGTTTCGGCCCTCACCACCATTTTACCAATGAGTCAACCCAGGCCTAGAGAGGCCAAAGCAACTTGCTGTAAGAGACAAGGCTGGTAAACGGGGAAAATGGGCTTCAAACTCAGGTAGCCAAAGCCTACTGCTTGACTACCACACCATACTGTCCTTCTGGAAGACAAAGATAAAAGAGGAAAAGGTCTCCTGTTGTTCTTTCCAGGATGCCAGTTGCCAGGAGTCCATGACCTATGACCCCAAGGGGAAGTGCTGCAGGGCTCTTCTGGACTCCAGAGCCAGCAGTGATGGTGGAGTAGGTGGGGTGGGTGGCAGAGCAGGGAGGGGGTCCTCTCCCCTCGGACAGTGGCATTGGACATACTCCTGCCTTCCCCCCAGTTCAAAGGGTTGCCTTGGGGCCCCCTCCAGTCACTCAAATGTGTCTGAGGGTTCCTTCTGTTCCTTAGGATTTATTCCTTCTATTGAAAACATTTCCATTTCTACTTTCCCTCTGACCTGGTCCCAAACATAACTTTTATAGGGTTACTTTGAAATCTAAATTCTAGGATCTTCAGAAAGCCAAAAAACTATGAGGAATTTCATCTAAATCTTTGATTACAAGTAGCCATTGGATTTTAAAATTTCAGCTGAATTTTACATCTCCATTTGAATGCAAAACAACATTTTTCTAAAGGTAACAATTTGTGCCACACTTTTTAAAGGCGTATAGACCATATATAACCACGTATTGACCTTTTAGAGAATAAGTAAAAATAATAATAAACCACTGAGCTCCCCAATAAAGCTTAGTATGAGGAGGCTCTAGAATTGAGCAGAATCTTCAGAATCTTTACCCACTTTCATTTTTATTTAAATGTGGGCAAAATCATACTCCTCAAAATGACCGCCTCCGCAAAACCCGTCTATGTTAAATGACATTCTATTTTAATGGTTTCTTGGCCATGACTGGTCATCTTTGTATGCAACAAATGTATAGAGAGTAGAGGATCTCTGCCAGCCACTGAGTGTTGCTCTCATGGGGTTTCTATTCTATCAGGGGAGACACACATTTACCAAATAAATAATCAAAAGAATTACAGATGGCGACCAGGTCTCCGAGCTAATAAAACGAATGGGGCAATGGGGAATGGGAGATATTTGGGGAGGGATTCCACTTTAGATAGAAGAGCCAGAGAGGGCCTCTCAGGGGAGGTGACATTTCTTATGGGAATGCAAAAGAGGAGGAGGAGTTGCCATCCATGTGAGTAGCTAACATCAAAATTTTTTATTAATATTGATTATTGAAACATCATACTTAATACTTATGGAGTACTTTAACATGTGATAGGGGCTGTCCTAGGCCCTTTTTGTGAATTGTCTCATTTAATCTCTCTGAAACCCTTTGAGGATGTATCCTATCATCTGTACAAGTTGCACCCAATCTGTGCCCCATTGTACACAATTTTAAAAAGTGATATTTAAAACATGGTGAGTAATTTATGCAAATTATGCTTTTAACAATGGCTACACTGAAAAGGCCATTGCAGTAAGCGCTTAATTTGAGTAATTGCTACCCAGGTTCCTATTTTAGAGTTAGGGGATTTGGTGTCTCTGTGATAATTTTCCTGTGTTTAAACACGCATATACTATGAACAACTAAAGTTTTCTGGTTTTGTCTAGTGTATTCTATCAGTTAGGAATGTATTCAGCTGCACATGACAGAACCTTGACTTGGAGTGGCACAGATAAACAGAGGCTTATAACTCACTTCACAGGAATCCTGAAGAATTCTGAAAGTGGCTCCTAGTGTTACTTAAGCAGCTCATCAATAGCAGGGCCGGTGCCTCCAACAATTCTCTTGGCTTCTTTCTCTTGGTTGCAAGACAGTATCACATCTTTGCCCAAGGCAGAGAGGAGAGGGAAAGACAGCCTTGCCGACTGTCCCTTTTATCAGGAAGGCAAATGCTTTGTAGCTGCCCTTCCATTTTCTCAACCACGTGAAATACACATAGATACCTAGATAGTAACGTAGATGCCTAGATAACTAGCTAGACAGACAGAAAAATGTATGTTTAATAACACTATCACATACACAGAGAGAGAAGGATTTATAATGTTCTGTTGCACAGAGCTTGATGGAACACCTAGAAAGATCTAGCCAGCACCTACAGTTTTTAAGGATTCGGGAAGATAATAGGAAAAAAAAAAACTTTCAAATCATAAGAGAGCAATTTGTATAATTCTATGTAAATCAGTTTGAAAGCCTAGACGAAATAGATAGTTGTCCAGAAAAATGCTGTTTATCAAAACTGACCCTGGTGGAGACAAAAAAAAAAAAAAAAAATCTAGGCAAAACAGTTACCACAGGGGGGAAAAAAAAAAAACCCTCACATTACCATAGTGAGCACCATGACAAGTTGGATCCAGGCTCTTGTTGGAGTGGGAAGCTAGGAAATGGAGGGAGACATGAGGGAGGCTGATGGGGTGTTTGTTTCTTTACCTAAATGCTGATTAAACAAATGTATTCGAGAAAATCCACTGAGTTATATACCCATGATTCATGCAGATTCCAGTCTGTATACTATACTTCAAAAAATTTTTTTAATTGAGAGAAAGGAAGAAGGCACTAGACCCAGGTGGTTTTACAGAGAATTATACTAAATCTTTACAGATCAAATCATTCCAATACTACTTAAATTATTTCAGAGTATAACCAAAGGAAAATTTCAAAATTATTTTTGTAAAACAGGCATAACATTGATTTTAAAATATGTCAAAGATTGCATCCAAAAGTAAAATTACAGACCAATCTCATTTATAATGTCAATGTGAAAATTTTAAAATATAAGCAAACAGAATCCAATATAAGCAAACAGAATCCAATGTTACATTTAAAAAATAATACATCATGCCTAGATGAGAAATATTCTATGAATTCAAGGTTGGTTCAATATTAGCAGAACAGCAATATTTGTAAAAATTTAATACCCATTTATATTTTTGGAAATCCAATAAAATAGTAATCAATGGGTGCTTTCTTAATAACTATATTTATACTATGTATAATATATAAAGTACACTGTCTATGTGTATGTATCTAAAATGTACTTTCCTATATGTTTTGCATAAATATATCAATTATAACTATACTAAATGTATTTAAATATAAATATATTAGTTATATTAATAACTGATGACTAAGTAACCAATTAACATAGATATGTTAAATAGCTATACAAATTTTTTCTCCCCAAACCAACATTTTACTTAATGAGAAACCTCTAAAAGCTTTCCTATTAAGATCAGGAACAAGAAACAAAAAAGACAAGGATTCCATATCACCATACTATTTATCACTGTATTGGAAAAACAAACCAATTCAATCAGACAAAAGAAAGCAATTAGAGGCCTGATAATTTGAAAGAAAGAAGTAAAACTTTTATCTTGTGCTGAAAATGATATAACTATCATGATTCCCCCCAAAAAAATCCACAGAAAAATAATTACTAAAAATGAGAATTTAGTAAAGTACAGGTTTATGAGATCAACATGAAAAATCAATAGCCTTTCAATAATGGATAGAACACCCAGACAGAAAAATCAATAAGCAGCTGACTTGAATAACACTATAGACCAAGTGGACCTGACAGATATATACAGAACTTTCTTCTCAATAGAAATAGGATAAATCAATGTTAAGTCATAAAACAAGTTTTAACAAATTTAAGAAGATCAAAATTATTCAAGTGTTTTTCCCATCCAAAATAAATTAAAACTAGAAATCAATAACGTAAGAAATGAGAAAATTCAAATATGTGGAAACTAAACAATACATTTTTGAACGACTGTTGGGTCAAAGAGAAAATTAAAAGGAATTTTTAAAGTATCTTAAGACAGACAAAAATGAAAATACAACATACCAAAACTTAAGGGATGCAGCAAAAGCCGTACGAAGAGGGAAGTTTATAGTGATAAACACCTACATTAAAAAAGAGGAAAGATCTCAAATAAACAACCTAACTTTACAGCTCAAAGAACAAACTAAGCGTAAAGCTAGGAAAGGAAGGAAATAATAAAGATTAGGGCAGACATATATCAAATAGAAAAACAATAGAAAAAAAAAAAACCCTACAAGTTGGTTTTTTGAAAAGATAAACAAAATCAAGAAACCCTTAGCTAGACTAAGGAAAAAACAGAGCAGACTCAGTCGGTGGAGCCTGTGACTCTTGATCTTGGGGCCTTAGATTTGAGTCCCACATTAGGTGTAGAGATTGCTTAAAAATAAAATCTTTTTTAAAAAAGAGAGCGAAGGCTCAAATTTTTAAAATCAGAAATGAAAGAGGAGACATTACAAATTGGATAACCAAGAAGAAGTAGATAAATTCTTAGAAACGTACAACCTACCAACACTGAATCAAGAAGAAATAGAAAGCCCGAACAAACCAATAACAAATAAGGAGATTGTATTAGTAATCAAAACCCTCCCAACAAAGAAAAGCCCAGGACCAGATGGCTTCACAGGTGAATTCTGTCAAATATTCAAAGAAGACTTAATACCAATTCTTCTTAAACTCTTTCAAAATAAGAGAAAAAGAGGGAACACTTCCAAACTCGTATTATGAGGCCAATTACCCTGACAATAAAGCCAGATAAAGACACCACAAGAAAAGAGAACCACAGGCCAATATCTTTGACAAACATAGATGCAAAAATCCTCAATAAAATACGAACAAAATTTAATAGCACATTAAAAGGATCCTACACCATGACCCAGTGGGATTTACCCCTAAGATGCAAAGATGGCTCAACGTATGCAAACCAATCAATGTGGTACATTAACAAAATGAAGCACAGAAAGTAAATAATCATCTCAGTTGATACAGAAAAACATTTGACAACGTTCAATATCCATTGGTGATAAAAAAAAAAAAAACTCTCAACAAAATAGTACAGAAGGAACTTACATCAACCCAATAAAGGCCAATACGAAAAAAGTCCACAGCTAATACCATAATCAATGGGGAAAAAACTGAAAGCTTTTCCTATAAGACCCAGTACAAGGCAAAGATGCTAACTCTTGCCACTTCTGTTCAACATAGTACTGGAAGTTTTAGCCAGAACAATTAGACAAGAAATAAAAGTCTTCCGGGGCGCCTGGGTGGCTCAGTCGTTAAGCGTCTGCCTTTGGCTCAGGTCTGGGATCGAGCCCCGCGTCCGGCTCCCTGCTCCGCGGGAAGCCTGCTTCTCCCTCTCCTGCTCTTCCTGCTTGTGTTCCCTCTCTCGCTGTGTCTCTCTCTGTCAAATAAATAAATAAAAAATCTTTAAAAAAAAAATAAGTCTTCCAAATTGGAGAGGAAGAAGTAAAATTACCTCTGTTTGCAGGTGACCATGATCACATATACAGAAAACTCTGAAGGCTCAACAACAGCTGTTAGAACTAATAAATGAATTCAGTAAAGTTGCGAAATTAAAAACCAACATATAAAAATTAGTAACGTTTCTATACACAAACAACTACCCAAAAAGGCAGTTAAGAAAACCATCTAGGCTGTGGGAAGATGGTGCAGGAGGCTGGTGACGTGGAGGATGGGCAGCTTTTTTTTTTTTTTCTTAATTTTATTTATTCATTTGACAGAGAGAAACACAGTGAGAGAGGGAACACAAGCAGGGGGAGCGGGAGAGGGAGAAGCAGGCTTCCCGCAGAGCAGGGAGCCCGATGCGGGGCTCGATCCCAGGACCCTGGGATCAGGACCCGAGCCGAAGGCAGATGCATAACCGACTGAGCCACCCAGGCGCCCTGATGGGCAGCTTTCTGACTTGGATTCTGACATGACAGTTGCACCCAGTGACAGGCCGCTGCAGGGACCAAAAACATTAGGTGGGGACAGCACCGTGAGGCCCTTCCAGGGTACAGCAACACCAGTATCACATTATCAGACTGTTAAAAGTGTGGATTCAAGCGAAGAGGGTTTTTCTGATACAGATGGTAACAGCTGTCTTTGGAAATGCAAGCAGTAGAAATGTTTTAACCCCCCTCCCAAGCCAGAGCAGCCAGAAACCACCTGTTTCTGGAGAAAGTTAACAACATAGGGGGTGCTGGGCTACAAGAACAGAATCAGGGTGCAGTGGCCACCGAACTTGCTCTCTGGGGAATGGAGGATGCTATTGACAGAAGCAGACAACGCGAGACCTACAGTTGTTTGCTTGCTAAGAAACTGAAGAGGAAATCTCAAGAACATACAAAAGAATTAGACAAAGACCTAGATGAATATATGCAGGGTGGCAAAAGACTGGGGTCGAAGGAAAAGGAAAACGGGCAAGGTCATCTCACGCAGGACTGACCCACTAAAGACAGGCCACGGGTGGGACTAGAGCTGAGCTCCAAAGGCCGGTATCAGATCACAGAGGCCGGTTCACAGGAGAAACTGGCTGATGGCATTTCTTTCGAGTTGCAGGAGATGTCTTTCAGCTTGCAGATCTTCCCAAAGAAAGATCTGACAGCACAAGTAATGAGGATAATTGGGAACAAAAAGGCACCTGAACTTCTGATGGAAACTGCTGAAGTTGAACAAAATGCCGGCCTTGTCGTAATGAATGCTAGTTGAAGAAAAACACCAGGTGGAGTTTTCCTGGATCTCCTGAAAAACACTCTCAGCGTCAGCGAGGAACAAATGAAGGACATTTTCTACACTGAAAATCAGAAGGAGTGGGAACGTAAAAAGCTGCTAGAAAGAGAACACAAGTGTTGGGGGAAAAGATGAAACAAGCTATGAAAAATCTAAATTTTCAAGAAGATGGCGATGCATCATGAGAAACTTTGCAAGTGACAAATATGAGGCACTGGCCTCTCCTGACGAGCCCCCAGGAAGCCATGGAGAGGCCAAGGCAGATGTAGAGGAAGCCACTGAGGTTGACTATTCTCACAATCTGGACATCTTTTAGTTCATTCCTAAATGGACTAAGGAATTTTGAGGAATAAACCTTTCTAAAATAACATTATAATAAGCCATTGCTACTGAGATTGCTTTGTTTCACTTTGCACTGATAAACATAAAAGTCTGGAAAGAAAGAACGGTTTTCTTGTTTAAAATAAAATTGAATTTGTGGGAAGATGATATTTGTTTTTTAAAGATTTATTTGAGATAGTGAGAGAGAGTGAGCACAAGCTGGGAGGGGAAAGGGGGTGGAGTAAGGCAGAGAGACAGAGGGAGAAGCAGACTCCCTGCTGAGCAGGAGCCCAGAGGGGCTCGATCCCAGGACCCCTGGGATCAAGACCTGAGCCAAAGGCAGACGCTCAACCAACTAAACCACCCAGGTGCCACGGGAGATGACTGTTATAGATAGAAACATTCCTCATGTCTGACAAAATACTTAAATGTATATAGCAGAGGATTTAATTTCTCAATCTGTTGCATGTGGTAATTATTACTAGTTGATAATTATTTTTGTCCAGGACATTGTAACATACTATTCACAAATTTGTTTTCTTTTTCTGATTTATCTTTGCAGCAAATTATGATTGGTTTCAAAACATGCCATTAAAAGGTCCTAATAAGGTACATAAATTGTTAAGCTATTACAAATGCATTCAAATTTAGTTTTTCTATGTTCTAAGAATTTTTAGGCAATCTTAAGGATAGAGACTAAACTTAAAATAGGTTGGGCGCCTGGGTGGCTCAGATGGTTAAGCGTCTGCCTTCGGCCCAGGTCATGATCCCAGGGTCCTGGGATCGAGTCCCGCATCAGGCTCCCTGCTCCTTGGGAGCCTGCTTCTCCCTCTGCTTCTCTCTCTCTCTCTCTCTCTCTCCCTCTCTCTCTCCCTCTGTCTCTCATGAATAAATAAATAAATAAAATCTTTAAAAAAAATTAAAATAGGTTTACAATGATGGCTCTTCCCACTTATTTGTCCAGAAATAAATTAACATCAGAAGCTTTTCAAAGAGGTATTGGCTCTTTAACTTTGTTTTTGACTTCTTTTTAATTAACTCATTCATACATTGAATACTGAATGTGATCCATACCTGTGTAATTGCCATGGAAATTAAAAAATTCCCAGGAGTTGCCTAAGACAGTTTTACCTTATGTTTAGAAAGTTGGGTATTAAAAATGTTACCTTGGCAAAAAAAAGGGGGGGGGAAGAAGAGAAAAAGAACCCCATTCATGACAGCAACAAAAAGAATAAACTACTTATGTATAAACTTAACCAAAGAGGTGAAAGACTGGTAGGCTGAAATTATAAAATGAAGGAAATTAAAGAAGACGCAGGTGAATGGAAAGACATCCCATGTTCATGGACTGGAAAAATTAATATTGATAAAATGTCCATAATACCTAAAATTACCTATAAATTCAGTATAATCCCTATTGAAATCACAAAGTTATTTTTTACAGAAATAGAAAAAAATTCCAACATTATTATGGGAAAAAAGACCCCAAATAATCAACGCTATCTTGAATAAGAAGAACAAAGCTAGAGGCATCATACTGAAATATATTTCAAAATATTTTACAAAGCTGCAGTACTCAAAACATAAGTACTGGCATAAGAATGGACATATAGATCAATGGAACAGAATAGAGAGCCCCAAAATAAGTCCACCCATCTATAGCCAATTGATTTTTGACAAAAATCCTAATGAGGGAAAGGATAGCCTCTTCCTTAAAGGATATAGGGAAAACTGGATATCTACATGCAGAAGGATGAAATTGGACTCTTATCTCACACCATAGACACAAATCAACTCAAAACGGATTGACGATGTAAATGTAAGATCTGAAACCATAAAATAGAAGAAAACATAGGGGAGGGGTGCATGGGTGGCTCAGTCAGTTGAGTATCCAACTCTTGTTTTACCTCAGGTCTTGATCTCAGAGTTGTGAGTTCAAGTTCTGCTTTGGGCTCCATGCTGGGTGTGGAGACTACTTTAAAAAAAGAAAAGAAAAGAAAACATAGGGAAAAGCTTCTACATTGGTTTGGACAGTAATTTTTTAAATGTCACCAAAAGCACATGCAATAAAAGCAAAAAATAGACAAATGGGATTACATCAAACCAACAGGCTTCTGCACAGCAACAGAAACAATGAACAGAGTGGAAAGGGAACCGATGGAACGGGAGAATATATGCACAAGCCATACATCTGATGAGGGGTTAATTCCCAAAATATACATCCAAAAATCAATAGCAAAAAAAAAAAAAAACCCAGTTATAAAATAGACAAAGGACTTGAATAGGTATTTCTCAAAAGAAGATATACAGATGACTAACAGGTGTATAAAAGTTGTTCAACATCACTAATCACCAGGGAAATGCAAATCCAAACTACCACGAGATATCACCTTGCACCTATTAGAATGGCAGTCGTCATAAAGGCAAAAGATAAGTGTCAGAGAGGATGTGAATAATAGAAAACCCTTGCACACTACTGATGAGAATATAAATTGGTTCTGCTGCTACGGAAAACAATGTGGAGGTTCTTCAAAAATGAAAACAGAACAAACTTATGATCCAGCAAACCTACTTCTGGATATAGAGCCAAAAGAAATGCAATCAATATCTCGAAGAGATATTTGCTCTCCTATGTTCACTGCAGCATTATTCACAATAGCCAAGACAGGGAAACAACCTGTCTATAGATGAATGGACAAAGAAAATGTTGCATATATATATATACACAATAGAATATTATTCAGTCTTAAAAAAGAAGGAAATCCTGCCACTTAGGATCATACAGATGAATCTGGACAACATTATGCTAAGTGAAATAAGCTTGAAACAGAAGGAAAAACACTGCATGACCCACCTTATATGTGGAATCTAAAATAGACTCATAGAGGCAGCGAGAATGGTGGTTACCAGGGGCTGGAGGGAAGGGGGAAAGGGGAAATGTGGGTCAGAGGTAAAGTTTCAGTTACACAAATAAGTTCTAGAGATCTACAGCATGTGACCACGGTTAATAGTGTTATCGAGTACTTGAAATTTGCTAAGAGTAGTTGGTAAGTGTTCTGGCCGCAGAGAAGAGAACAGTTGCTATGTGAGGTGATGGATATGCTAATTAATTGGACGAAGATGATTGTTTCACAGTCAGACATGTATCAAAACATCAAGCCGTACAATTCAAATATATATTTTTAAATTGTCAATTACACCTCAGTAAGATGGGGAGGGGGGAATCAGTAACACGTGACAGCTAAAACAAAGTTTTTAGAAGAAGACACAGGAGACCACTGGCTGGATAGGGCACCACGTTGTATTTGGTTTATATGTCTCAGTTAATATGTAGCTACCTCTCCGAGCCCCCTTACAGGCTCGCTGTTGAAGGAACCAGGCTCTTTGTCCTATAGAGTTTTCCACATCTTAGATTTTTCTGATTGCATCCCCATTTGGAATTCTGGTTTGAACAAACCAACTATTTTTTTTTTTTAAGGTTTTATTTATTTGAAAGAGAGAGAGTGAGAGAGAGCAGGAGCGGTGGGGTGGGGGGAGAGGGAGAAGCAGACTCCCCGCCAAGCAGGGAGCCCGATGCGGGGCTCGATCCCAGGACCCCGGGATCATGACCTGAGCCGAAGCCAGACCCTTAACTGACTGAGCCACCCAGGCGCCCCAAACCAACTATTTTTAAAAATCATAAAATTGGGGCGCCTGGGTGGCTCAGTCAGTTAAGGGTCTGCCTTCGGCTCAGGTCATGATCCCGGGGTCCTGGGATCGAGCCCGGCATCGGGCTCCCTGCTCCGCGGGAAGCCTGCTTCTCCCTCTCCCACTCCCCCTGCTTGTGTTCCCTCTCTCGCTGTGTCTCTCTCTGTCAAATAAATAAATAAAATCTTTTAAAAAATCATAAAATTATCAGGGAAACTGGAATAGTAACTGATATTTGACAATATTTTAAAAGTTGTGTGAACTTCTTTATGTGTGACGGAGTTATAGTTATGTTTTTTAAGGAATTCTCATCTTTTAGGTGTACCCACTGAAACAAAATACGATGTTCCCAAGTAAGCTAGCTGAGTGGAGGGAAGGCTGTGCTGGTAATGACCTAACAGCAGGCTCTCTGGCACAAGGTGGGGGTAGGCGAGCCCTGATTTGTCCTATTCACCAATTTCCATGATGTAAACATGCCCATCACAGTGAAGTTCAGCTCCCAGTGGTACACCACTGAGCATGGAGCTGGGAGGAGAGGAGTCTGACCAGCCCTCAGCCGACCCGGTTGTCCGGCTCCAGCACATCACCGCCAGGCAGAGGCAAGAGACTGGATGTGAGTCGGTATTTGCTGAGACGGAGTGATGGGTCCATGGGGGGTCATTATACTGCTCTAAATGTTTTTATTGAGCTATCATGGACATAACATTGTATTAGTTTCAGGTGCACAACAGAACGATTTGATACATGTATATATTCCAAAATGATCACCACAATCAGTTAACATCCATCCCCACTCATAGTTACAAACCTTTTTTTCTCCTGGGGTGACTACTTTTGAGATCTACTCTCTTAGTAACTTTCAGACCTACAACACAGTCCTGTTAACTATCTCACCAGGCTGTACATTACACCACCATCTCATTCTGCATAGGCTTGACGTTTTAACTAAAAATTTGAAGAGAAGAACCCTAAATTGCAAGATTAAGTTCTTTTAAACCTTTTAATGTTATGACTGATCAGTGCAGATAATTATGAACAGGAATCACACGATCACATCAGTGCTGCCTGACAACACTCAGAGCCACTATGTTATTGAGCGCCTACTACCCGCTCGACCCTGGCTTTAAGTGCTTTACAAAGGATAATGCCAGGGGCTCTTATCATCCTTGCTTTACAGATGAAGAAATTGAGGAGAAAGCCAAGCAATTTTCGTGGTTTATGCTCACAAAAGTGGCAGAGTTGGGATACAAATCCAGGTAGTCAGGCTCCAGAGCCTGCGATTTTAACTCTGACCCAAGACACTTTATTTTTTACTTTATTTTGTTTTTTATTTATAATCTTGTTCTTTCCTTAAGTCATCTCTAAGACCATCATAGGACTCCAACTCATGACCCCGAGATCAACAGTCACACGCTCTGCTGCCTGAGCCAGCCAGGCAGCTCACTGAATTTTTAAAAAAATACCCAAAATGCTAGATTGGAAATAAACCTGGTGATGCAGCCCACTGGCAACACGCTGTTTAGGAGAATGGTTTTCTAATCACGGATCTGGTGAGTGCCTCCATTAGACCAGAACTAAACTGGATGATGGTGACCCAGGCAGATCTGGCTCCTGTCTTCATGCAGCATGCCTCCGCTGGGAGGCAAAGCATATTTCCAAAATGGGATCTCATTTTTATGGGGCCGAGTGGAGCAGGGTCGAGGGGATTGTTGACATATAAAGTTTTGGGTTAGTCTATTATCAACATGGTGTTCTAGTAGTTTCTCTGCATGAATCTGTTAAGAGTAATATTTCTATACGTTAAAAACACAACACAAGAAACAACACCTGTTGGTGGGGATGTGGAAAAGGGGAACCCTCCTACACTGTTGGTGGGAATGCAAGCTGGTGCGGCCACTCTGGAAAACAGTATGGAGGTTCCTCAAACAGTTGAAAATAGAGCTACCCTACAACCCAGCCATCACACTACTAGGTATTTGCCCAAAGGATACAAAAACACTCATTCATGAGATCGAGCCCTGCACTGGGTTCTGTGCTCAGCATGGAGTCGGCTTGAGATTCTCTCTCCCTCTCCCTCTGCCCCTCCCCACCCCACTCGCGTGCTCTTTCTCTCTCTCACTAAAATCAATCAATCTTAAAAAAAAAACACACTAATTCAAAGGGACACATGCACCCCTATGTTTATTGCAGCATTATTTATAATAGCCAAAGTATGGAAGCAGCACAAATGTCTACTGATAGATGAATGGATAAAGAAGATGTGGGAGATATATATATGTGTGTATGTATGTATATATACATATAATAATGCGATCCATATATATATACACACACACATTACTTGGCCATAAAAAAGAATTAAATCCTACCATTTGCAATGACGTGGATGGATCTAGAGAATATTATGCTAAGTGAAATAAGTCTGTCAGAGAAAGACAGATACCATATGATTTCATTTCATATGTGGAATTTAAGAAACAAAACAAATAAGCAAAGGGGGGGGGGGAAAGAGAGAAGCAAACCAAAAAACAGACTCTTAACCGTAGAGAACACACTGCTGGTCACCAGAGGGGAGGGGAGCGGGGGACGGGGAAACGGGATGGGGATGAAGGAGCGCGCTCGCCGTGATGAGCGCCGGGTGATGGATGGGAGCGCTGCATCTCTGTATTGCGCACCCGACACTCATGTGACACTGTATGTTAGCTAACTGGAAGTTAAATGAAAACTTAAAAAAAAAACGCAAATGTTTTCATTTTTTGTCATAGCCCAGACTATTTTACCCACCCAGCAAATAGTTACTGGGCACTTACTACCCAGCAAGCGCTGTGCTGGGCGCCAAAGGCATAGCAACAAACGGGGCAGGAAAGCCCTCTCATTCTAGAGGGAGAGTGAGACAGGAAACTGCTAACCTGAGAAATCATCACAGTAACTCAGAGCATCCCAGGTCCATCTAAAGCAATGGTATGTGGTTGCGGTGGGATCACTGCAGAAGGTGTGATCAGGGAAGGCCTGCCCGAGGTGGTGATGTTGGCCTGAGACGGGAAATGCGAGAAGAGACAGGTGCTGAGGCACGGGGCACAGCCCCGAGGAAGGTCCCGCATGCACTCCACATCACTGAAGCACACATTTTGAGACACAAATGTGCGTTTATAATTCAGGACTTTCACGACGCTGCCTGGGGGGTCTCCGGCTGTGCATCTCAGGTCCTCCCTTTCCAAAGAGAGGTTCTATAGAAACACCAACCAAAAGTGGAGAGTTTGGCTGGGCTGGGTGGACCTGGCGGTGGGGTTAGGAAGAGGCGAAGACTCACCTATCTGAAGCAGAGCTGTAGCATGAACCCCCTGGAGAAACAGGAGGGCATTTCCATCAACTTTCTGGTGAAATGAGTGAGCTCATTAAGTGGCTGTCTCAATACTGAGGAGGTGAGCGTAGGACCTCCCTGACCCCCACCTGCCTAGACTGTCCTACACACACACACACACACACACACACACGTTGCTGCTTCAGAGATGAAGTTCAAGTCTGAGAATAATTGAGATCAGCTGCTAGAAATAAGGATCCATGAGCCAGAGATAAGAATCGGCTCCTCACTTTTTTTCCAAAAGGAAAGAAACAATCAAAGAAAAAAAATGCTGTGACCCTGTTCCCCAAGGTTGGGGAACCTCAAAGGAAAGAGGGAGTCTCCATTAAATTGGGCTTCAGTGAACAAGGACTTTAAGCAACGGATAATTGTACATGGGGTTGGGATTACCAAACAGTCCCTCAGACAAAGGCTAAGAATGCTTTTGTGTTTTCTCATCATTTACTCCCTGATTGCCTGGTACTTGCTTTAGAATTTTATAGATCACTAGCAAACTGGGGATCCTTGGACATTGTAATAACTGGCCAGCAAGGGCATTCTAAACTATGTTCTTTAGGGTTTTATAATTTAATAGTGCTTAGCAAACATCTGAAGACCCATTAAAAATCACACTGCAAAAAAAAAATTAAAAATCACACTGCATTTGGTAAATCCACAATTATTCAATATTTCTCCCTCTGTTTTGTCTTTCCCGATTATTAAGTAGCCTTTGTTGGCAGTGTCCACAATGACAACATTTTTCCAATGCCTTTCAAGTATGAGATGTCTTGGGCTCCTAGAGTTTGAGAAACCCTTCGCTGTATTTCCATTTGTGTAATTCGGTGCTACAATTTCTTTCGTTAGTTTCTTTTTTTTTTTTTCTTTTTTTAAGATTTTATTTGACAGAGAGATAGAGAGCCCAAATAGGCAGAGGGAGAGGGAGAAGCAGGCTCTCTGCTGAGCAGGGAGCCAGACGTGGACTCGATCCCAGGACCCCGGGATCATGACCTGAGCCGCAGGCAGACACTTAATGACTGAGCCACCCAGGCGCCCCTCTTTCCTTAGTTTCAAACTGAAAACTTTTTTAGGACCAGATCTCAAACACATTGGCCATAAAAAGATGTAGACTGAAGAAGCAGAGACCCCCTAAAGGAAAATGGTACCAGGTAAGGAAGAAACCAGACTGCTGGTACAGCAAGTTTTAAGGAAAAATTCAAGTTTTCTTGCCTTCACACAGAAGAGAATTATCACCCCTGGGATATAGCTGGCCGTAATTCTCGGTTGTCTCTGGGATCAAGAACCCAACACAGAAATAAATACCTTTCACAAAAAGGAAGAGAACTTTCCTTAATTAGTAAGTGAAAAATCTAAAAATCAGCAGGTACTACAGGTTAGATTCAAAATGACAGTGTATGATAACAAAGCATCAAACCTTTACCCATAAAAATATAGCTTATTGTACAAACCAATTGAAAAATTACCCCACATAGAATTCTGTAATTGCTTCCATCCACAACTATAAACATTTTCATTATCTTCATATAGAGGTTCAAATATTCTTATACTAGTTTTAGCAATAAATTGGAGCTGTAATAGTAGCTTGTCATTTGCCTTACAGCTCTTACTTTTATTAAGCAGTAATACTAGTACAGAAACCACCAGAACCCCCTGGGTGTGGCTATGACGATATGAGCTCACTCGATCAACTTATAAGTCACCTACTTCTTTAATTGGGAGTTTTAAATTTGGACACAGAATTACCTCATTGACACATCTGATCAAGGCAAGAGCTTTTTCAGGTGCAATTCAGTGCATCTTCTGAAACCCAAACCCTCGTCATAAGAGTTTAAATTCAGATGAGTTTTGAGAGCCAGCTTCTGCCCAGGCCCTTAGAACAAGCACTTCTGACCACTTGTCTTTGGCTTTCTGCTGCAGCTGTGGATTTGTCAAAGCTGGTTCAACAACCTGGCAACATTTAGAAGAATGTAGTCCTATTAGGACTTCTTCTTGCTCATTTGGTTCTTCCTAAAACGATGCTGGTACTTTGTCTCCTGCCCCTGATGCTTGACACCCTCTACAGAGTGAGAGATGAATTTGATCATAGCCAATAGGATCCAGACCATAGCCAGAGGGGTTGGCCCCAGGAAGGAGGACGAGGAGCATCGCAAAATTGGCCAGTGAGATTCTCCTTATTAATGGGTCCAAAGAGAGGCACATCACGATGCTCGGTAAGGGTTCAAAGGGCACTTGAGACCTTTGGGTCCCTTCCTGGTTGTTTTCTAAAGCCCGTGGCAGAATAATAATGAAAGGGTACTTCCTGACTTCATGTGTGTGTCTCCCAAGTGTGCATGGAACCAACGGCCAGCAATATGCTCAACGTCCCTGGAGTCAGGAGCAACAAAAACAGGGCCTGTGCTCGTCACTAATATTTACCTTCACTCTGGAAGTTCTGGTTACACTTCCAGTGCAATTAGACAAAAATAATCAATAATTACTATTGGAATTAAAAACCTGCAAAAGTAGAAGGTAACCTTGTCATTACCTGTGGATGATAGGATTAGATAGCTTCGGGGCGCCTGGGTGGCTTGTTGGTTGAGCGTCTGCCTTCGGCTCGGGTCGTGATCCCGGGGTCCTGGGATCCAGCCCCGCATTGGGCTCCCCGCTCCGCGGGAGGCCTGCTTCTCCCTCTCCCGCTCCCTCTGCTTGTGTTTCTTCTCTCGCTGTGTCTCTCTCTGTCAAATAAATAAATAAAATCTTAAAAAAAAAAAAAAAAAGGATTGGCTAGCTTTGGGAAACCCCAGAGAAGAGCCCCTGTGTGCACTGTAACCAAACGTAACACTTGCTGAGTGCCAGTGCTGCCCCCGCGTCCCACTGCTCACGCACCTGTAACTGTGATGACAAAAGCCAGCACTGATGGGGTGCTTGCCCTGAGCCGGTACTGCTTCATACCTCTCTACTCATACCCCTGTCAACAGAAAAACTTTATACCTCCTGGGTGTTTGTGATGGGCCAGGATCTGTCAAATACTTTTTAATACTCTTCTCAATTGTAAGAGACTTTAAAACCCATTTGTGCCATATTGTGGGATAGTATAAATTATTCATAACATATATATGTTACTGCATATGTATTTCTACAATATAGTTTATATGTAATTACACATACATGTGAAATATATATTAAATTATATAACATTGATATGCTATATATTATGAATTATGAATTTTATTCTAGATTAGTGTGTTATATGTTTATATTATGGCCTATACTTATTTCATATAATTATACAGGTAAAGGTGATATATTACATATTAAATTATAGATAACTTATTATACTATACTAGATTATATTTATGATATAAATATAAACTCCCTAGCAGGATACATAGTCAACAGGTATGATTAGATGCCTCCAGGGAGGGGATTGGAGGAGGGAATCTTTTTCCTTTTACTGGACCTCAGGACAAGAGTTCATGGTCACCCTCAGGTCCCAAACAGACCACCACTGAAAGGGCCACCGGTTTTATTGATTTACTTATTCCCCTTAGCTGCATTTCCTTCCCACCATCAACAGCAATTCTAGTATGTTTGAGGTGTATCCCTTTGTGTGTATGTGTTCCTGGAAAAATGCGTGAGTTGTTTGGGGCACCTTATTTTTAATTGATGTAAATGGTATTATGATATAGATCTCGTTCAGTTTTCTCCCCACCCAGAACTGCCTCCTACACTGCTTCCAATGTCGACATGTGGCCACTGTATCAGTCAGTGTATTACACTACAGTAACAAATATGGCGCACGTTGAAATGGTTTAAAGCCACGAAAGCTTACTTCTCATTCATGCTCCCTGTCCACTAGAGGTTGGCGGGAGGGCTTTGCTCACAGTAATCACCCAGGGACCCATGCACCATCTCTATCAGTGCCAAGTGCTATGCCAGAGATAAAAGAATGTAGCAAAGCATGCACTGACTTGATCCTCATCTGGAAGCGAGGCACACACTTTCTGCCCATATTTGATGGCCAGAGCATGTCACAAGGTTCCAGCTAACTTTTCATGGCAGGGAAGTCCATTCTTACCATGTGACCATAGAAAGAGAAAGGATCAGAATAGTCATGGACAGTCCCAGTGAGTAGTACCAAACACCCTCACGTTGTCTTCATCTCCCTGCCACCCCGAACAATGGTATGATGAACGATCCTGTATATATCCCCCAAAGGCCCCCTGGACCATTGCTTTGAACATCACCCAGGAGTAGAATTTCTGGACAGGTGGGCATGTATTTAATTTCACTAAGTGCACCAGATTGTTCCCCAGAATGTCTGTTCCAGTGTATGCTATGAGGAGGTACAAAGGGGCATTTATCCCCACATCTTGCCAACGCTTGACAATAACCAGCTTTTTAAATTTTGTCAGTCAAATAGGTGTAAAATGATAGCTATTATTGCTCTAAATTGTAGTTCTCTGATCTCTAATGAGTTTAAGTATTTCTTCATATGGGTAGATTTCTTCTTCTGTAAATTGCTTGTTCATTTTTTTTCTATTAGGGTTTCTATATTTTTCTTATTGATTTTCAAGAGTTGCTTGCAGAGATTTTTGCTGTATATCCTTTAGTATCTTTTAGATGTGGACTAATATGAATATGGATATATTCCTGTTCCCCCAGAAAGTTATCTACTATTTTAATGGGTTTCATCTCACCTCCCAACTCTCTGGGGGGAAAAGGAATCTCAAAAAAGGAAGATAGGCCAGGCTTAAATCAGGAGCCATTCCTGGACCAATCAAAGGTGACTGGGATGGAGGTTCCTCCAAAAGTTAAAAATATGGGCACCTGGGTGGCTTGGTTGGTTAAGTGTCTGCCTTTGGCATGGGTCATGGTCCCAGAGTCCTGGGATTGAGTCCGGTGTTGAGCTCCCTGCCTAGTGGGGAGTCTGCTTCTTCCTCTGCCCCTCTCCCCTGCTTGTGAGCTCTCTCAAGTAAATAAATAAGTAAATCTTACAAAGTTAAAAACAGAGCTACGCTAATACCCAGCAATTACACTACTCAGTATTTATCAAAGGATACATGGTGATTCAAAGGGGCACATGCACCCCAATGTTTATAGCAGCGATGTTCACAATAGCCAAACTATGGAAAGAGCCCAGACATCCATCGACAGATGAATGGATAAAGAAGATGTAGCGTATATCTATGATGGAATATTACTCAGCGTTCAAAAAGAATGAAATCTTGCCATTTGCAACGACGTGGATGCAACTAGAGGGTATTATGCTAAGCGAAGTCAGTCAGTCCAAGAAAGACAAATATCATAAGGAAAAATAAGATGAAAACAGAGGGAGGCAAATCATAAGGGACTCTTAACTCTAGGAAACAAACTGAGCGTGTTGCTGGAGGGGAGAGGGTGGGGGATGGGATAACTGGGTGGTGGGCGTTAAGGAGGGCACCCGATAGAATGAGCACTGGGTGCTATATACAAAGGATAAATCATTAAGCTCTACCTCTGAAACTAATAATACACTATATGTTAGTTAAATTGAATTTAAATTTTAAAAAAAGATGACTGGGAAGGTGGATCTATATTATGACAGCTTCTATTTAAATCGCAAGGCAGGAACGGATAAACAAACTCTCCTAGGACAAGTGGGAGGGGGTGGGGAGAGGTGGAGAGGAAGGGAAGGTTGCTCTTTTGGGCAGACAAAGCAATAGATGATCCCTAGTTTAGTGTTTGATGTGAAAAGTAAGGTCATGTATCCAGGATGCTTTTGATTGCAAGTAACAGAAACTCAGTTGAGGTTTTTTTTTTTGCTTTTTTTTGGGGGGGGGCATATTTGCTCCAGTAACTCAAAAGTCCCATGGGTAGTGGGTCAGTTGGATCTAGGTGCTCAAATAATGTCATCACATCTCCAACTTTCTTTCAATCTCTCCCAGCAGCTCTCCCCACAGTGCAAACGTCAGCCTCCAATAACCAAACACACGTAGTACCTTAACAACCGCAGCCTAAGGAAAGTAGTTCTTTCCTAAACGTTAGGGTAGAAAAAAATTCTGGAGAAATTCTGATTGGCCCGACCTATATCACATGCCCTTCCCTGGACCAATCGCTGTGACCAGAGAGATGGAGTAGTCTGGTCAGACCTGGGTCAAGCAGGGGAGGTGGATGAGCTCACCCCAGCTCAGACTGTAATGAGAGCTAACCCTACTGGGGCAAGAGAGAGAGAACACATGATGACAGGCAGAACCCAGAAATGCCAGATTTCTACCTCATTCCTGATGTCAATATGTATTCTATATGGACAAGGATTTACGGGCGGGGGAAGAAACCATTCAAGAGCTAGCAGAAAATATTGGTGACTGAATCGGGCGCGTGGGTGGCTCAGTCGTTGGGCGTCTGCCTTCGGCTCAGGTCATGATCCCGGGGTCCTGGGGTCAAGCCCCGCATCGGGCTCCCTGCTCGGCGGGAGGCCTGCTTCTCCCTCTCCCACTCCCCCTGCTCGTGTTCCTGCTCTCGCTGTCTCTCTCTCTGTCAAGTGAACAAATAAAATCTTTGAAAAAAAAAGAAAGAAAGAAAGAAAGAAAATATTGGTGACTGAAAAATTGGAGGCTTGGTAAATGCCTTTCCAACCATGACACTAAAATTAAATGTCATAAATAAAAACACCAAAACATACTAAACTTCCATAGCACAAAAACAAATCAAACCACCAGAATCTCTATAACCAAGATCAAAAGACTAATGACACAAGGGAGCGGGTAACCTACATGTCAGACAGAGCATTGGTACCCCACTTATGTCAAAGAGTTCTTAGAGATTAATACAAGATGGCCACGTCAATGGAAGTCTGGGGAAAAAATGACACAGACAATTCTGAGAAAGTAGGACAATGGAAGTGTACTACATGGATGAAAGATGTGAATAATAAAAATTTTAGAAGAGTGCAAATTCCCGGTAGAAAAATCAGCATGCTCAGGCATGGTTGGTTGGAGTGTCTGTTGGTCTAAACCTTTTGAGAAGATAGGTTGGTTCGATGGATTAAAGAGTAAGATTCATTGGTTCATTCAGCAACTACTGAGTGCTCAGTGCATGTTAAACACTACTCCAAGAGTCTGAGTAAACGTGTGAACAAGTAGACACAGTCCCTGCCCACTTGGAGTCTACATTCTATGGGGAAAGGTGAATGTTAAAATCCAATGGACAAGGGGCTCAGTCGGTGGAGCATCTGCCTTCGGCTCAGATCATGATCCCAGGGTCCTGGGATCAAGTCCCACATCGGGCTTGAGAAGAGCCTTCTGGCTGCGGTGTGGTGAATGGTCTGGGGTGGAGCTCGAAAGGAAGAAGCACCGCAATTGTGGGGTGCTGCCGGCGTTCGGAACGGACATGACGGCAGTTTCTATGAAGCAGTAAAAAATGGAAAAGAGGAGAAAAAACATGGTGATGGACTGGATGTGAGTGGAGGGAGGTCTCCGGAGGGTGCCGTCTACTGGGACAGGAACTGGACAGGGATCCACTTGGGGGGGGCGGGCGGGGAAAGATCATGGACACAGTGGCTCTCGTGCCTTCGAGACATTCAGATCCAAGTGCCAAAGAGCAACTGGATGACTCGGTCCAGAGCTCTGAGGAGGGGCTGGGTTGGCAGGACACCGGGAGCCGGGAGCCCATGTTTCAGCGCCCGTCCGATGCCACTGGCCGGGAGCTGTACCACTGTGTTCCACGCCACTAAGAAGGAGAACAGGCACCACGATGAAACCGACCTGCCATTAACTGAACAGGTCTGATTGCAGATAAATTAAAATGTAAAAAAAATGCATCTGAGACTTGATGAAACAGGATAGTCAGGACGTAAGTTTGGCTTCTTGCGGCGGGCTGATGTAATAGGAGCACAGTGGGATCGAGCTTCAGCTCGGCCCCATGCAGGAGCTGGAGAGGGTGCCCCAGGGCCCAGGCTGCTTCTGCGTGGTGGGGGGGGGGGTAACTCTCGTCCACAGGGGCCCCCATGGCCCATCTCCGTGACGGCCTCCAAGCATCCAGGGGGGCAAAGAGAAGGGAGAGGCCATGCCCCTTCTGTGAAGACACCACCCAGAGTTTGCACGAGTCATTTCCCCTCACCTCCCAAGGGACACCATTTTGTCCCATGGTGCTTCTCACTGCAAGAGAGGCTGGGGACGGTGGCCTTTGGGCAGCCTGATGCCCAGCTAGAAGTCAGGGCTCCTAAGAAGGAGGAACGGATGGATGTTGGCATGGGGGGGGGTGGTCTCCGCCCAGGAGTCACATGCACGTGGGTGGTGATGGGCACTAAGGGCATGGCTGAGACAGGTGACCGAGAAGGTGGCCCAGGCCACGCACTGAGGTCCTCCCACACGGAGCACTTTCAGAGTAAGATAATTAAGAAATGGACTGAGACAGAAAGGCCTAAAAGAACAGGGGAACCAGAGGCTATCTGTGTCCTGGAAGCCACGGGAAGCCAATGATTCAAGGCAGAGGGAGACGCCACTCTGTCCAGGGCTGCTCGGGGGTCAAGAGAGATGAGCTGTTCTACAAAATTATTGAACAGAGGGTGGCGGAAATCAAAGAAACAGGGTTTGCAGATCCTGGTACTTGCTGAAGTTGGGTGATGCCGAGCAGCTCTTTACGCTATTCTACTTTTGAAGACGTTTGAACGTTTCCATCCATCACAACAAAATAAAACAATCTAGTTGATTTATCAACATGGAAATCATCTATGACGTTCCCATGAGCAGCGGCACAGCAAAAGCCAGCCTAGAAGGAAAGGGATTGGTGGGGGCTGAGGGCATAGAGCGTGTGGTGTTTCCACAAACACCACAGTACTACCTTTCATTCCACATGCTCTTCCAGAACCTTCCTCTCATCAGGAGGAGGAGCCCATCCTCAAACCCCTGAATCCCGGTGCACCTGTGACTTCTCTGATCAATGGAGAACAGAGGCCCTGGTGCTATGGGGCTTGTGAGGCTGGGCCATGAAAAGGATGCAGCTTCTCGCGTGTTCTCTCTCTCAAGTTGTGGTAAAATACACGTAATATAAAACTTACCATTTTGGCGGCTTTCCAACGTACACTTCAGTAGTGTTAAGTACATTCACACTCGTGCAACCCATCTCCAGAACGCTTGTCAACCCACAAAACCAAAGCTGTGTCCCCAGGAAACGTGGCCTTCCCTTTCTGCCCTATCTCTCCAGCCCGTGGCACCCCCCATCTACTTTCTGACTTCAGGACTTGGACTCTGGTTCTTTTCTGGAGTACTTGCATCCTTGGAATCCAGCTGCCATGCCACGAAGCAGCCCAGAGTGGTCCGTGAAGAGACTGCGTGGAGAGGCCCCAAGGTCCCAGCTGACAGCCACCGTCCACTGCCATGTGAGTAAACAAGGCTTTGGGGAATGCCAGCCCAAGCTAGGGGATGACTAGAGGAAGCTCAGAGGCTATAGAGCAGAAACAATAATCCCCACTAGAAACCACTAGAAGAATAAAGGTCATTCAGGTTGGGAGAGTAATTTGTATGCAGCCATAGTAACTGGGACTGTTGGTCTGTCCAGCAGAGAAGAAAGTTGGGGTGGTGATCAAAGGAGGCGAGGCGAAGGAAACATGGTCTTTGCTTTGCTTTGCTTTTTAAGATGGAAACTATCTGAGTATGTTTAAATGAGGAAGGGGGAAGATATTATTTTGAGGAGGCACCAGATCTGCCGATGAAGGAGGATGGATCCATTGCATGAAACTCCCGAGAGGCAGAGTGGAAAGGGCCCTGAGGGCCGGTGGGGGCGTTAGCCCTGTGTGCAGAGGGGTCGCTTCTGTTATGACGTGTAGGGGAGAAGCTGTGGCAGAGGGGTCAGCGGCTGGCATGTGAGGGCCTCCACGATCTCTCTGTAGTAGAAGGTGACTGGCTGGAGCATGGGCAAGTCAGAGGTCTGGGGAGAGAAGCAGAAAGTCTGAAACATCTTCACAGAGAGGAGAATGTGTTGACCAGAAGGAAGGAGCTGGATGTAAGGACAAACCGTTTGGTTGATGTTGGTGATTAGGAATTTCTAGGAAATAGGTTACCCTGTTGTGTGCTTTTTTTCACCTTCGGCACACAGGTGTAGGCATGATGCATGGGGGTCTCCCAGCATTGGGAGCATTTGCGGTCAAAGGATGACGGGGCAATGGAATTAGGGCCCCAGCAAGGGAATGCTTCCATGATGGACCTTGAAGGCTAAGCTGGAGAAGGAGGGAAATCATCACGGGTTGCACAAGTATTGAGTCAGCATATCCACTTCTAGGAATTTATCTGAGAAAGAGCATATCTGGTCCATATACAAGGAGCTCGGAAATTGCCACCCCAGTAGAAAGCTGAACAGACTGAAAACTCAAGAACTCTTCTTGGATGCCTGAGATAGAGGACACAAGGCCAAGCGCTGCCTTGAGACTGGAGAGACTGGCAAGCAAATGCAGGGGGCCGCTACGTATGGGGCCGCCTGGCGCGGGAGGACCACCACCCGGGGAGCCGGTGCCAGGAGGAAATCCCCAGATGAAACTGACAACGTCCCCCAGGTAAAAACCCGGTCCTGGAGAGTTCCCCCCAATATGGTGAGATTTAATGGTGGGAGCTCAGCCAGGTTCCCACAATAAATATCTGAGAAAAATCCCCTCTAAATACCCCAGAGCAATCTGTTCTGGACAAGGCCTGCCCTCGGAGGAAAGTAGTTCCCCAGAGCCAACCAACCTGGGGAGGGCAAATACCCCAAGGTAGCCCATTATAGCCATTCTGCAGCCCCCCTGCGTGGGAGAAACAACCAGAAGCTCACAGACCAGAGACATACGCTCACTAAAAGACCGATGATAGGCAATGATGTGCTGCAGAACGCTCACCCCCCCGCCCCCCACCAACTCTAACCCTCACCACCATGTTACCAAAGGCCCATTTACAGTGCTTCCTGTACCTAGCACATCATGTGTGGCTATCAAGAGAAAAAAGGCAGGGCGCCTGGGTGGCTCAGTCGTTAAGCGTCTGCCTTCGGCTCAGGTCATGATCCCAGGGTCCTGGGGTCGAGCCCCACATCGGGCTCCCCGCTCCACGGGAAGCCTGCTTCTCCCTCTCCCACTCCCTCCTGCTTGTGTTCCCTCTCTCGCTGTGTCTCCCTCTGTCAGATAAATAAAATCTTTAAAAAGAGAGAGAGAGAGAGAAAAGGCAACAAAACAAAACAAAACCTTCGGAAGAGACAGAGCATGGGAACCCAACATGGCAGGGATGTTGCGATTATCAGACTGGAAACTTAAAACACCTATGAAAATATGCAGGCATGCCTCATATTCTTGCACTTTGCAGATACTGCATTTAAAAAAAAATTTTTTTTTTTTTACAAATTGGAAGTTTAAGGCAATCCTTCATTGAGCAAGTCTGTCAGCACCATTTTTCCAACAGCATTTGCTCTCTTTATGTCTCTGTGTCACATGTTGGTAACTCTTCAATATTCTGAGCTTTTTCATTGTTATTATATTTGTTATGGTAATCTATGATCAGTGGTCATGATTTGCTGAAAGCTCAAATTATGGTTAGCATTTTTTAGCATGAAGTAGTTTAAATTAAGGTACGTGCATTGCTTTTTCTTAGACATAATGCTACTGCACACTTAATAGAATACAATATAGTATAAATATAACTTTTAAATATGCTGGGAAATCAAAAGATCCATTTCACTCGCGTTACTGCAATATTTGCTTTATTGTGGTGGCCCGGACCCCAACCCACAATGCCTCCAACATGCACCTGTGCTTGGGTGCTAACGGATCAAGCAGACAGTGTGCAAGAACAGGCGGGCAGTGGGACAGAGAGATGGAAATCCTAAGGAAGAACCATAAGAAATGCTAGAGCTCAAACACTGTAACAGAAACGAAGAATGCCTCTGAGGGGCTTACTAGTTGCCTGGGCGTGACTGAAGACAAGAGTCTCTGTGCTGCAGGGCATTTCAATAAGCATCCTCAAAAACGGAAAAGCAAAGGGAACTAAAAGGGTAACATGTGTGATGGGAATTCCAGACGGAGAAGAGAGAAGGAATCAGAAAAAATACTTGAAACAATAATAACTGAGAAGTCTGCCAAATTAATGTCAGACGGAAAACCACACATTCAGGAGGCTCCAAGAACACCAAGAAGGATAAATGCCGAGCAAACAAAGCAAAACAAAACTACACTTAGGCGTGTCATTTTCAAACTACAGAAAATCAAAGATGGATAGAAAAATTCCTTAAAAGAACTAGAAGGGGGAAAAAATCCACCTTACCTAGACAGGATAAAGGTAAGAATTATATTTGACTTCTCAGAAACCATGCAAGCAAGAAGACACTAAAATGAAATTTTACAAAGTGTTGAGCAGAAACAATCCCACCAAACTATAATTCTGTACCTTGTGAAAGAGAAATAAAGATCTTCTTGGACAAATATTGAGGAATTTCGTTGCCAGTAGCCCTGCCTTGCAAGAAATGTTGAAAGTTCTTTAGAGAGAGGAAATACAATGTAGTCAAAAACTCAAATCTACCTAAAGTAAGGGAGAGCACCAGAGTAGAAATAGTGAAGATGAAATAAAAACTTTTATTTTTCTTAACTTTACACTCTCACTGGATCTCACCAGTGATACTTTGTTCGAATAGTAACAGCAATAATGTATTCAATTCTGTACGCTAATGTACATGCATGTACTTATGTAGGATTATGTATAAGTGAGATAAATGGCATTAGCAATACAAGTATGGGAGGAGAGAATAAGGAATCTTTTCTTATTACAAGGTTCTTGCTCCGCCTGTGACATGGTATAGTGGTATAGTGTTATTTGAAAGTAGATTTGGATTAGTTGTAATTGCATGTTGCAAACTCTAGGTCAACTATGAAAAATAGCATATGAATCCAATGATGTATAAAAAGAATTATACACTATGACCCCGGGGGATTTATCGCAGGGGTGCAAGAAAGGTTGGCTCATCATCTGAAAATCAATTAATGTGTTGCATCACATCAATAGGCTAAAAAAAGAAAAATCACATGATTATATTAACAGATGCAGAGGAGGCATTTGTCAAAATCCAGTATCTATTCATGATAAACACTCTTAGTGAGAACTTCCTCAACTTTATAAAGAATATCTGCAACCCTCCCCTCCCACAGCTGACCTTATATTGAATGGCGAGAAACTCAAAGCTTTTCCACTAAAATCAGGTACAAGGGAGGGATGTCCTCTGTCACCACTGCTTTTCAACACTGTCCTGGAATTTCTAGTTGATGCAGTAAGAGGAGAAAAGGAAATAAAAGGTATATAGATTGGGAAGGAAGACATAAAATTGTCTTTGTTTGCAGATGACATGATCATGGATGTAGGAAATCCAAAGGAATGGGGGAGAAAAAAACTCTGAGAGGTAGCAATCATAGCAAGTTTGTAGGATACAATTTTATTTTATTTTAAGACTTTATTTATTTGACAGAAAGAGAGAGCACAAGCATGTGGAGCAGCAGAGGGAGAGGAAGAAGCAGATTCCCCGCTGAGCCGGGAGCCTGATGTGGGGCTCGATCCTGGGACTCTGGCATCATGACCTGAGCTGAAGGCAGATGCTCAACTGACTGAGCCACCCAGGCGCCCCTGCAGGATAAAATTTTAAAATATAAAAGTAAATTGCTTTTCCTATATACCAGCAATGAATAAGCGGAATATGACAAACACACACATGCATAGGCACGCACGCACGCAATACCATTTACATTAGCGCTCCAAAATAAAATACTCAGGGGCGCCTGGGCGGCTCAGTCGGTTCAGCGGCTGCCTTCTGCTCAGGCCATGATCCTGGGGTCCTGGGATCCAGCCCCACGTCCGGCTCCCCGCTCAGTGGAGAGCCTGCTTCTCCCTCTCCCTCTGCCTGCCACTCTGCCTACTTGGGCTCTCTATCTCTCTGTCAAATAAATAAATAAAATCTTAAAAAACAAACAAAATAAAATACTTAGGTATAAATCTAACAAAATATGTACAAGGCCTATATGAGGAAAACTACGAAACTCTGATGATCAGAGTCAAAGAAGAACTACATAAATGGAGAGATCTCCATGTTCATGAATAGAAAGACTCAATATTGTCAGGTGGTCAGTTTCTCCCCGCTTGGTCTATGGATTCATTGCAGTCCTAATCAAAGCCTCAGCAATTATTTTGTGGGTATCAACAAACAAATTCCAAAATTTATGTGGAGGAGTGAAAGACCCAGAAGAGCCAACCCAGCATTAAAGGAGAAGAACAAAGTTGGAGGGCGGGTGCTGCATGACTTTAAGACTTGCTGTGAAGCTACGGTAATCAAGATGGGGTAGTGGTGGCAAAAATATAGACAAATAGAAAAAATATATATATAGGTAAATAGAAAGCTCAGACATAGACCCACATAAATATCGTCAGCTAATCTTTGACAAAAGAGCAAAGACAGTACAAAGGAGTAAAGACAGAAATGGTGCTAGAACAACTGAACATCCACATGCAGAGAAATGAATCTAGACACAGACCTTATACCGGTCACAAAGACAAACTCAAAATGGGTCACAGATCTCCATGTAAAACACAAAACTGTAAAACTCCTAGGAGATGACAGAGGAGAAAACCAAGATGACCTTGGGGATGGGGATGCATTTTTAGATAAAACACCAAAGACACAATCCATGAAAGAAATAACTGATAAGCTGGACTTGATTAAAATTAAAAATTTCTGCTCTGCAAAAGACAGTGTCAATAGAAGGAGAAGACAAGACCTAAAACAGGAGAAAATATCTTCAAAAGACACATCTGGGGGCACCTGGATGGCTCATTCGGTTATGCATCTGCCTTTGGGTTGTGATCTCGGGGTTGTGGGATTGAGTCCCGCATCAGGCTCCCTGCTCTATGGGGAGCCTGCTTCTCCCTTTGCCTCTGTTTCTCTCTCTCTGTCTCTCATGAATAAATAAATAAAATCTTAAAAAAAAAAACACCAAAGACACAACTCATAATAGACTGTTATCCGGAATATACAAAGAACACTTAAAACTCAACAATAAGAAAAAAAAAAAAAAACTAAAAAATGGGCCTAAGACCTTAACAGACAACTCAGCAAAGAAGTTTTACAGAAAGCAAATAAGCACATGAAAAGATGTTCCACATCATATGTCATCAGGGAAATGCAAGCTGAAACAACAACAGAACACACTACATTCCTAGGTGGGAATGCAAAATGGCACAGCTACTCTGCAAGACAGTTTGGCTGTTTCCTCCAAAATGAAACATACTCTTACTATACAATCCACCAGTCACACTCCTTGGTATTTACCCGAAGGAGTTGAAAACTTCTGTCCACACAAAAATCTGTACACAAATATTTATAGCAATTTTACACATAATTGACAAATGTTGGAAACAACCAAGATGTTCTTCAGTAAGTGAATATGTAAATAAACTGTGGTCCAACCAGGTGATGGAATATTATTCAGGGCTAAAAAGAAATGAGCTATCAAGCCATGAAAAGACATGGAGGAAACATAAATGCATATTAATAAGTCAAAAGGCTACATATTGTATGATTCCAACTATATGGCATTCTGGAAAAGGCAAAACTATGGAGACAGTAAAAGATCAGTAGAAAAAAAAAACAGTGGTTGCCAGGCATTGTTATGGGAGGGATTAATAAGTGGAACACAGGATTTTTAGGACAGTGAAACTACTCTGACACCATAATTATGATACATGTCATTATACATTTGTCCAATTCCAATTCATCAGCGTCTGTAATATGGTCAAAAACTAATAGCAGCATTCCTCTCCCGTGTATTAGCTAGAATGTTTCTTTAAAAAGAAACTTCCAGGCGCCTGGGCGGCTCAGTTAAGTATCTGCCTTCGGCTCAGGTCATGATCCTGGGGCCCTGGGATCGAGCCCTACATTGGTTCCTTGCTCATCAGGGAATCTGCTTCTCCCTCTGCCCCTCACCCTGCTTGTGCTCACTCCTCTCTCTCTCTCTCTCAAATAAATGAAATCTTTTAAAAAAAAGTAAAAAGAATTCCTTCCTCTCATCTACTATTTGGTTACCCAAATATACAGTGTGTATAGGATAGGCAGGTAAATAAAGACTAGTAAGTGTTCAAAATAATTTGTTCATCCTCCAACCTCTTCCATCTGTTACTATTATTATTATCAACATTAATTCTAATCTATTTAGTATCATATTAACCTCTTTTTCAAAGGAATTAAAGACTTCATTCTGAAAGAAGACTCAGGGTGAATACAGTTGACCCTCGAAAAACACAGTCAAAGATCTGCCTATAACTTTTACTCCCCCCAAAGCTTAACTGCGAAAAAAAAGCCTGTTGCCTGGGAGCCTTACTGATAACAAACAGTCCACACATATTTTGTATGTGAAAATGTATTAGATACCATATCCTCACAACAAAGTCAGCTAGAGAAAAGAAAATGTTACTAAGAAAATAGTAAGAATGAGAAAAGACATTTATTGCATTTATTGAAAAAAAATCCACATATTAGTGGATCCATGCAGTTCAAAGCCTTGTCGTTCTAGGGTTGACTGTATTTCCAAGTGTCAGATGGACAAGCTCAGGGAAAGAAGAGCAAGCTCTGTGGTGTCTTGCGAGCAGAGGCCTGCACATGTGCATAGAAGGCCCAGCACGTAGCTTCGGGTCCACCAAGCAAGATATTTCTCCTTCTCCTCCTCTTCTTCTACTATCTCAGCTAGTTTTTTATTTTATTTTATTTTATTTTATTTTATTTTATTTATTTTATTTTATTTTATTTTATTTTATTTTATTTTATTATTTTATTATGTTAATCACCATACATTACATCATGAGTTTTTGATGTAGTGTTCCATGATTCATTGTTTGTGTAGAACACCCAGCACTCCATTCAATACATGCCCTCCTTAATACCTATCACCAGGCTAACCCATCCCCCCACCCCCCCTACCTCAGCTAGGTTTAAGTGTGCTGTTTGGGAGTATTAAATACACTCATAATGTTGTGCAACCAGCACCGCCATCCATCCCCATAACTCTTTTTATCTTTTAAAACCAAAACTCCAAGGGCGCCTGGGTGGCTGAGTCAGTTAAGCAACCAACTCTTGATCTCAGCTCAGGTCCTGATCTCAGGGTCTTGATCTCAGGGTCATGATGAGTTCAAGCCCCACTGGGCATGGAGCTTACTTAAAAAAAAAAAACAAGGGGCTCCTGGGTGGCTCAGTCAATTAAGCGTCTGCCTTCGGCTCAGGTCATGATCTCAGGGTCCTGGGATTGAGTCCCATGTCAGGGTCCCTGCTCAGCAGGGAGTCTGCTTGTTCCTCTCCCTGTGTCCTTCCCTCCACTCATGCTCTTTCTCTTCTCCCTCAAATAAATGAATACAATCTTTAAAAAAAAAAACACAACTCTATGCCCTTTAAATAATAACTCTCCATTTGCCTTTCTCCCTAGTCCCTGGCACCCACGATTCTGGTGTCCAACTCTGTGATTTTGTCTACACTAACTCATTTAAGTGGAATCATAGTATTTGTCTTTTTGCAACTGGTTTATTTCACTTAACATAATATCCTCCAGACTTATCCGTGTTGTAGCATGTGTCAGAATTTCCTTTTTAAAGCTGAATAATATTCCATTGTACATACATACTACATTTTATCCATTTCCATTGAGGGACACTTGGGTTACCTCCGTGTTTTAGCTGCTGTGAATAATGTTGCTACAAATGGGGTGTACAAATATCTCTTCAAGATTCTGCTTTCAATTCTTTGGGTATATACCCAGAAATGGAATTATGGATCATATGGTAGTTTTATTTTTAATTGTTTAAAGAACCACCATACTGTTTTCCACCATGGCTGCCCCAGTGTGCATTCCCACCAACAGTGCATGAGGGTTCCAAGTTCTCTACATCCTTGCCAACACTAGTTCTTAATTCTTTTTTTCATAGTTGCCATCCTAATGGGTGTGAGGTGGTATCTCATTGTAGTTTTGATTTGCATTTCCCTAATGATTAATGATGCTGAGCATCCTTCATATGCTTATTGGCCATTTGTATATCTTTTTTGGAGAAATGTCTCTTAAGGTCTTTTGTCCATTTTTAAAACCAGCTTGTTTGATTTTTGTCATTTTGGGGAGTTCTCTAAATATTCTAGATAGTCATCCCTTACTGGTTCTCAAATATTTTCTCCCATTCTGGGAGTTACCTTATTATTCTGTTGATACTGTCTTAACAAAATTGTTAAATTTTCAGGGAATCTAATTTTTCTGTTTTTTTTTTTTTTCTTTTGTTGCCTGTGTCTTTGGGGTCATATCCAAAAAATCACTGCCAAATTCAAAGTTGTGAGGTTTTTGCCCTGTTTTCTTCTAAGGTTTTTATAACTTTAAGTGTTACAGATAGATCTTTCACTCATTTTGAGTTAGTTTTTGGGTTAGTTTTTGTAGACAGTGTTAGATAGGCTCTAACTTCATTCTTTTGCATGTGGCTACACAGTTTTCCTAGCATCATTTATTGAAAAGACTATCCTTTCCCAATTGAATGGCCTTAGCCCGTCTTGTCAAAAATCACTGGACCACACATGCAAGGGTTTATTTCAGGCCTTTCTATTCTGTTCCATGAGTCTGTCTGTCTGTTCTTACATTGGTTCAACAATATTTTGATTACTGTAGCTTTGTAGTATGTCTTGAAGTTAAGACATGTAAGTCTTTCAGTTCTTTTGTTCTTTTTCAAAGTTGTTTTGGTCATTCAGGGTTCCTTGGGATTCCATATGAATTTTAGGATGGGGCTTTTCTACTCTGTGAAATGCAGAATTCTTAAATGTGATTCTGATAGGGATTACGCTGAATCTGTCAATGGCTTTGGGCAGTGTGGACATCTTAGCAATATTATATCTTCTAGTCTGTGACAGTGGGATATGTTTCTATTTACTGATGTCTCATTTAATTCCTTTCAGCAATGCTCTGTGGTTTTCATTGTACATCTTTCACCTTCTTGATTAACTTCTAATTTTTTTATTTTTCTATCAAGAAAAATGAAATTGTTTTGTAATTTCCTTTTCAAGTTGCCCATTGCCTGTGTATATAAATGCAGCTCAGTTTTGTATGTTGACTTTGTGTCCTGCTACTTTGTAAAATTCATTCAATAGTTCTAACAGTGTGTGTGTGTGTGTGTGTGTGTGTGTGTGTGTGTGTGTGTGTGTGTGTGTGAGATCTTCAGGGTTTTCTATATGGGAGATCACATCATCTGAGAACAGAGACAATTATACTTTCTCCTTTCCAATTTGGATGCCTTTTCTTTTTCTTGCCTGATTGCTTTGGCTAGAATTTACGGTACATCCTTCATATGCTTATTGGCCATTTGTATATCTTTTTTGGAGAAGTGTCTATTAAGGTCTTTTGTCCATTTTAAAAGAAGTGTTGAACAGAAGTGGTGAGAGTGGGCATCCTTCCCTTCTTCCTGCTCTTAGAGGAAATTTTTTTTCTTTTCTTTTCCTTAGATTTTATTTATTTGTCAGAGAGAGAGCGCGAGAGCACAAGCAGGGGGAGCGGCAGGCAGAGGGAGAAGCGGACTCCCCACTGAGCAAGGAGCCTGACATGTGGCTTGATCTCAGACCCTGGAATCATGACCGGAGCCGAAGTTTCACTGAATGAGCCACCCAGGCGCCCTAAGAGGAAATTTTTAATTTTTCACTGTTGACTATGATGTTCACTGAGGTTTTCATAGATTGCTTTTATGGGAGGTAGTTTCCTTCTGTTCCTAGTTTGTTGAGTGTTTTTATCATGAAAGGGTGTTGAATTTTATCAAATGCTTTTTCTGCATCAATTGCAATAATCATGTGGGGTTTTCCCTCCCTTCATTCTGTTACTGTGATGTATTACATTGGTGTGTAGTTTTATTTTATTGTAGCATCTTTATCTGGCTTTGGTATCAGAGTAATGTTAGCCTCATAAAAATCAATCACTCCTCCCAATCACAGTGCAGCTCTTTTTGCCCACGGGTCTTGTCCCTGTACTTCAATAAAAAACACCTTTTTGGGACGCCTGGGTGGTTCAGTCGGTTGAGCATCCAACTCTTGATTTTGGTTCAGGTCATGCTCTCAGGGTGATGGTTTCAGGCCCCACATTGGGCTCTGTACTCAGCGAGGAGTCTGATTCTCTCCTCCCCCCACCTGTGTTCTTTCTCTCTCTAAAATAAATAAATCTTTAAAAAAATAAAAATAGGGCGCCTGGGTGGCTCAGTTGGTTAAGCGACTGCCTTCGGCTCAGGTCATGATCCCAGGGTCCTGGGATCGAGTCCCATATCAGGCTCCCTGCTCAGCAGGGAGTCTGCTTCTCCCTCTGACCCTCTTCCCTCTCATGTGCTCTCTATCTCTCATTCTCTCTCTCTCTCTCAAATAAATAAATAAAATCTTTAAAAAAAATAAAAAAATAAAAAAATAAAAAAATAAAAATAAAAAATACCTTTTTGCATGGAAAAAATAAAGAAAATGAGTTAAGAAGAGTTTACTCCTCTTCAATCTTTTGGAAACATCTGAAAAGGATTGGTATTGGTTGTCCTTTTAATATTTGGTAGAATTCAGCAATGAAGCCATTGAGCCCAGGGCTTTTCTTTCGTGGGAGATTTGTGATTACTGTTTCAGTCTCTTTACTAGCTATAAGTCTATTCAGATTTTCTACTTCATGATTTAGTCTCATTAGATTTTATCTTTCCAGGAATTTGTCCATTTCATCTAGGTTATCCAATTTGTCGGCATACAGTTTTTCACAGTAATCTCTTATAATCCTTTTATATCTGTAGAGTTGGTAGTAATGGCCCCACTTTCATTTCTGATCTTAGTAATTTGAGTCTTCTCTCTTCTTAGCCCATGTAGCTAAAGGTTTTTCAGTTTGGGTGATCTTTTCAAAGAATCAACTTCTGGTTTCATTAATTTTCTCTACTGTATTTCTCTTCTCTATTTTATCTCTGCTCTAAGCTTTTTAAATTTTTTATTTATTTCTTTAAAAGATTTTTATTTATTTGAGAGAGAACAAGCAGGGAGGAGGGGCAGAGGGAGAGGGAGAAGCAGGCTCTCTGCAGAACAGAGAGCCTGACGAAGTGTTTGATCCCAGGACCTGAACCACCCAGGCACCCCTGCTCTAATCTTTATTTCCTTCTTTCTGCCAGCCTTGGGTTTAGTGTTCGCTCCTTTTTAGTTCCTCAAGTTGTAAATTTAGGTTGCTGATTTGAGATCTTTCTTGTTTTTTACTGTGTTTATAGCTATAAATTTCCTCATTAGTACTGCTTTCAACTGTACCCCATAAGTTTGGGTCTGTTGTGTTTTTGTTTTCATTTAACTCTAAATATTTTTAATTTCCTATATGATTTCTTCTTTCATCCACTGGTGAAGAGTGCTGTTTAATTTGTACCAATTTGTGCTTTCTCCAGTTTTCCTTCTGTTACTGATTTCTAACTTCATCCCATTGTGGTTGGAGAAGATATTTTGTATGGTATCTATCTTTTTAAATCTTTTGAGACTTTATTTGTAGCCTAATATATGGCCTATCATGGAAAATGTCCGATGTGCACTTGAGAAGAATGGGTGTGCCATTCTTGTTGGGTAGAGTGTCTTTATATATCTCTTAAGTCCATCGACTAACATGTAAGCTTTTTTGGTGGTGGGGGGATAAAGGGAGAGAGAGACTCCCAAGCAGACTCCATATCCAGTGCAGAGTCCACGTGGGGCTCAATCTCACGACCTTGACATCACAACCTGAGCCAAAATCAGGAGTCGGACGCTTAACAGACTGAGCCACCCAGGCACCCCTAACATGGAAGCTTTTTAAGAAGACATCTGATAGTAAATATTGTAGGCTCTGTGAAGGAAGGGGAAAACTCAATAATGTAGACAATTGTTATTACAAGAGAGGAAACAAACTATGCAGGTTTTTAATTGATGAAGTTAAAAATATAATAATAAATATAATTTTTTTGTTATATAGGCTGACTCATGAGAAGAACAGAATACTCTTCACTAACATTGGTTAGCAATGGACTGGACTAGCATTTGTTTAATTGGTGGCCGAAGTGTGTGTCCCCTCTAACAAAACCAGTCACAAAAATTCATCTCTAAATGCTGATCTGTAATGAGATTTTATGCGTTTCATCTTTGAAAATGCCTCTTAACACAAAGAGGTACTACCAAGCCTGGTATTGGTCCACAAGCCTGTGATTTTAATTAAACAAATTCATCACATACGAGGCAATTACAGAATTCTTTCAGGTTCTTCTCTTGATATTTGTCTTTTAGCATGTCATTCCATTACAGATTAATCACTTCCAGTTGACAGCTATGTGGAAGCTTCTCTGTTGCACAGTTAAATGGATTTTGAAATATATAGATTTCCTCTGAGCTTGCATCAAGTTCTAAAAATCACTGCTTGAAATGTAGTGTGAGAACAAACAATAAAGGCGCTTCAGGTTTGTATGGGAAAGGGCTCTTCCGTCTTATTTCAACTTTTGACAGCAGGGGAAGCATATAAAGCTGCTTGACATTACCTGAGACTCCAACAGGATTAGCAAAGTTGAAATGACTTTCCCGCAATAGAAGTTTTGCAAGAAGCACTGTATTGCCTGTTAAGGTTCATCTGAACTTATTAAATAACATTTTCAAGTCCACAGCAAAATGCAATTTCCAAAGTCATTCGTTGTCTTACAGTAGTAGTTGAAGGAGGTTCCTTCAGGTCAGAAAAACTTCAGTCTTGGCCCGGAGCTCAAAACCTCTGGATAAAATGTCCCTGTTGATAGGCCTTCAAATTTCCACGTGAGGACAAGTCAGGATATACCTCCTATATTTCTGACAGAATTTCATTGGCCTGATGATGGAGTCCACAAGAGCAAATGACATTCACGATTGACCCCAGTGGTTCAATAAAACATGACAGATTCCAAGATTTTCCCCCACATACCTAATAAATACACCTGTGCGTGACCACAGGTCTCAACACCTTCCGTGTCCGTGAGCCTCCCATGTCTGTCTGTCTTAGCCAATGGCTGCTCCACACATGTCACCGTCGGTCATAACACATCTTAGTTGTGAATTCGTGTTTTAGCAAGTCTCTTTATCATCCTTTTTTTTTTTTTTAAAGTAGGCTCCACACTGGGTGTGGAGCCCGATGTGGGGCTTGAACCCACAACCCTGCAATCAAGACTTGAGCTGAGATCAAGAGTCGGATGCTTAACCGACTGGGCCGCCCAGGCGCCCCACTCTTTATCATCCTTAAAGTTACTCTCACCTGGAGCTGTTCTGGAGACACTATTCACAGAATCTCGTTCTTGGGTCACTTTCTAACTTTTCAGCGACTCCTCAAATCAATGACAACCAGATAGGAACCTCTGCCCTGTTTTTAAACCGCCGTCACTCCCAGTGTCCTAATTCTTAAACAAGCTTGTTCTTTTTTTCCTGGCCGCACTTTTCAGCTGTTGCATTCAAACACCATTTAATGAAGCTACCAACGATAAACAGCTCTGCCTCTTGGCTAACAAATGAGCCACTTTACAACTCATTTTAGTAGCAGATCCCTTTTTATTTTTGACAGGCGTGAAGAAATTCTGCCATGACAAGACAGGGTTTCACATTTTCCAGCTTTTCTGCCCGTCCCCTTCCTGGGCATCGGGGAGACTTCGAGGAACGCTTGGCCCGGCGATGGTGGTGCGTGTGGTGCTCTGTGGCACAGCTGTGGAGCCATCCTGCCCCCCCCACACACACAAGGTCTTGTCCGGTAATTGAAGAGCAGCATAGTCCACACTCCATGAGGCCGTACAGGCACGACATTCACAGTTCACTTTTGTCCTCTTTTCTCGTTTTGACATAAAAGATATGCGCTGGTAATTTTTTTTTTTTTTTTTTTTGGAAAAAAGTCACAGTAGGGGCACAGGGCTTGCTTGGCTGGTGGAACGTGCAACTCTTGATCTTGGGGTTGTGAGTTTGAGCCCCATGTTGGGCGGAGAGCTTACGTAACAAAAATAAAGCAAGAAAACATAAAGAAGTCCCAGGATGCAGACTCCGAGAGCCGCTGGGTTATGGCTGTGTCACTGCGGGGTGCACGTTCTGAGCAGCAGGGGAGGGTGGTGACAGCACCACACGTGGTCCCCCCCACCCAGGGAAGCAGGAAAACACCCACAGAAAATATGTACACAAACGAGCACGGCAGTGTTCCAATAAGAGCTTATTTAGGGACATTGACATTTGAATTTCAAATAATTTTCATGTGCTACAAAAGAGTCTCCTTTTATTATTTTCAACCATTTTCACAATGTAAAAACGAATGAACTCATGGGCACATAAAAACAGGTGGTCAGTCAGATTTGGCCCACGGGTCAGAGCTGTCATGCCCTGCCACAGGTCAAGAAATGTTTTAATACCTTTAAAGTTCAAATTAGGGGATGCCGGGGTGGCTCAGTTGGTTAAACATCTGTCTTTGGCTCAGGTCATGATCTCGGAGTCCTGAGATCGAGTCCCACTTCGGGCTCCCTCCTTCTCCCTCTCCCTCTGCCCCTTCCCCTGTTCGTGCTCTCTCTCTCAAATAAATAAAATCTTTTAAAAAATTAAAATAGGGGCGCCTGGGTGGCTCAGTCATTAAGCATCTGCCTTCAGCTCAGGTCGTGATCCCGGGGTCCTGGGATCGAGCCCCACATCGGGCTCCCTGCTCCGCGGGAAGCCTGCTTCTCCCTCTCCCTCTGCCCCTGCTTGTGTTCCCTCTCTCGCTGTGTTTCTCTCTCTGTCAAATACATAAATAAAATCTTTAAAAAAATAAAAAATTAAAATAAAGTTCAAATGAATGTAGTTAGTTGTATAGACAACACTTCCACATACCTAAAATGGAATGACTCCGAGAAGGGTGGATAGCATGCAATTCCCCTCCCTCCTCAGCCACCAGCTCCCAATTCCCAGAACTCCCTGGAGGCATCTAGCACTGCTAGTTTCACATATAATGTCCCAGAGCTAGTCTGTAAAAATAATAAGCATTTACATACAGACTCTTCTTTCCTCTTCGTGTTTACATGAAAAGTAACATGCCCCACTTCATACCCACTAATATGGCTATAATAAAAAAATGGGCAATAACAAGGATGGGCAAGGATGTGGAGAGCCCAGGACCTTCCCACATGGCTAATGGGAAGGTAAAATGGTGCAGCCAACTTAAGAAAGCAGTTCCTTGAAAAGTTAAACAGAGAGTTACTGCATGACCCAATAATTGTACTCCTAGCATATACCCGAGAGAAATAAAAACATGTTCATACGAAGATTTGTGCACAACTTCTCACAGCAGCACAACTCATCATAGCCAAACAGTGGAAACCACTCAAACGTCCATCCACAAGTGCGTTCTATCCATATAGCAGAATATTATTTAACCATAAAAAGGAACAAAGTACTGATCTGTGCCACAACAAGGCTGAACACATTTTCACAATGAAGGCTTAAGGGGAAAAAATCAGTCACAAAAGGCAACATATTGTGTGATTGCATTTAGACGGAGTGCCCAGAATAGGTAAATCCATAGAGACAGAAAGTAAATTAGTGGTTGTCAGGAGCCGGCGGAAGGGAATGGGGAGGGACTGCTAACGGGAACAGGGTTGGTTCCTTTTTGGGGTGATGAAAATGCTCTGAAACTAAATTGTGGCGATGATGTTACAATCTTGTGAATATACTAAAAACCACTCAATTGTATGCTTTAAAAGGGTAAATTAGGAGCGCCTGGGTGGCTCAGTCCTTAGGCGTCTGCCTTCGGCTCGGATCATGGTCCCGGGGTCCTGGGATCGAGCCCCGCATCAGGCTCCCTGCTCGGCGGGAAGCGGGCTTCTCCCTCTCCCACTCCCCCTGCTTGTGTTCCCTCTCTCGCTGTGTCTCTCTCTGTCAAATAAATAAGTAAAATCTTAAAAAAAAAAAAAAGGTAAATTATATGGTGTGAGAAGCATGTCTCAAGAAGGAAAGGTACCACATTATGCATACACCTCACCTTTTCCCCTTGACTTTATCCGGGAGCCAGTTTAAAGCTGAGGAATGCAGAAACACCGAAGTCGTGGTGTTGCTTTCGTCAGTCTCAGCTCACTTAAAATCATCCGCCCAGCTGGTTAAATCTCAAAATGCTTTCCTCAAGGAAGGGAATAAAATCGGAAAGCCTTTCTACCGCTGTGTGCAAAGACTCCGTAACTGGTTATCGGGAGGCCCAAAACCCCTGAAAACCACGCCCATCTGAGACCGCGCCTACCACTTGCTGAGTCTATCGTACTTTTTGACTAAAAGTTACAGGAATGGGGGGAGAAAGGAGAGCGGACTGGAAATTGATATGGAATATGGATATTGGAAATGGAATATGGAATAAAGATACCCAGAGACAGCCCGAGAGTCCCCAGCCCCCACCATCCTGAAACGTTCCTGCGGTACGTCCCCTCCCTGAGAAAAGACCCTGTTCCTTCTGGAAAAGGAAGGAACCCTGTTCTCTGCTGCCCTCCTACCTCCAAGGCTTGCTTGGCTGGGAACCAGAATCCAAACTCAACGTGCTCTGGAGTGAAATGCAGAACCAGGGTAGGAAAAGAATTACAGCTTGAAAGAACAGCAAGAATTTGCTAATACGGACAGGCACACACCTTGGGTGTATTTGGGAGAATGGACTTACAGGTACACAGGCATGGAAAGGGGGGGGGGGCGTGGTTCACTTTTCCACTGGGATGAAGTTATTGATTCGAGGGCATGCTTTCAGGAGGCACACACACACAGCTGCTTTAGCCGTGTGCTGTTTTGACTAATGTTCTGAACGCTGCTCTGTGCAAAATGAAATGGAAAGGCCAGAAACACTTTGGCATAAGATAGAGGAAAGAATTCAAAGACTTCAGGAGACAGGAATGCTGAATTGGAGCTAGCCAATTCTTCCCACTCACCAGGACCCCCTCCCCCACCCCGCGGTCTTGTCTCCCATTAGGCCTGGAAAGACTACATTTACCTCTGCCTTGAGGAATGGATTGGGGAGGAAGACGTCAGCCTTTTAAACCGGACTCTTACTGACTGTTCTCCTAGCCTGGCAGGCGGGGCTGCAGTTGGTTCCCGATCAATTGTAGCGGAGATGGGGAGAACCAAAGGCGGTTTGGTCCAGGTGACCACTGTTATCCCCCAGAAGCAGTTTCTAGTTATGGGTTCTAGTTACCCTAACAAGCAACAAGGCAGGCGTGATTGTGCAATTTTACAAAATAGTGTGACGCCTGGAGATATTTCACTGTGGTTAATTAACTATAAGTTTCTCGGGAATTAAAGTGAGAGGACCCTTTTTTTTTTTTTATTTTGTAAATTAAAATAAACCCAGGTCTGAGGACAACAGGCCTAACCTCGGAACATCAACACAATCAAGACACGAGAAAGTCAAGGCCTTTCCCCTAACTCTGAACGCCGGGTGGCTTCATCAATTCCAAGTCTCTAGCCCAGAATAAAGTAGATGTCAGGTAGCCTTGAGATCTGTGTAAGCACCAAGGCAAATTGTAAGTCGTCTTCCTCACATTCCCCAAAGAGAAATGTGCCCTAGGAGAATAGACATACCCAAATCTTTGGTCTACCGGATATGTATTCTAAGTTAGTGCTCATTATTGGGATCCTAAGAACTCTGAACATCACCAGTATCTGCCATTCGCAGTGAAGGTCGTGTGCTGCAGATATCAATGGGGTTGTGACCAGGCCCATCCAAAGGCTCTTTTCTATTCCCGTGTAAGCCACTGGCAGGGGGCTCCTCAGCATCAGAAACCCCTTGCTGGCTAACGAAGGCAGGCATGGACTAGGTCCCACCATGGTCGGCAGGCCAAAAGGGAAACCATGAAACTTCGCCTTGCCTCCAAAATCACAATCAAAAGCAGTATCGTGTCTCTGAGGAAAACACAGATTGTCACCACCACCGAATACTTGGGGGGGTGTGCTTGGCGATTCCTAGGACGTCCTCACGGAGCCCACAGTCCAGCCACTGCACAAAACGTCAGTGAGTGAGCACAGAGCTTATCAGTTGGTTTCTCCGATGGCAGAGAAACTCCCATTTCTCCTTACTGGAGAAAACCAACACGGTGCCTGGAAGCTGGTGAGCGCTTCTGACTCAGCAAGCCTATCAGATGTGCTCCTTTATTCCCTTCCAGTCCTTCCTCAAAGTTGTCTCGCATAAACTGTCCCTTCGGACACCTCACACAACAGCTCGCTGAAAGCATCCTACTGGTAGACCAGGGAGGCAAGAAGTAACAGGTGCACTGCGGATTTCTTTCTTATGGCTTTTCTGCACCAAGAGATCCTTGGACTACAAGTGTGTTCATTCATCATCTAGCACATGATTCCTGAAGCCGGAGTGATATTCAGACATTAGCAAAAGGCATATGGAGCTCACCAGAGAACTGGGCTGGGAGCTGTGTTTTCATTGGACGCGATTTCACATTCTCTCCATTTGGGAAAAGCAGGGAGATGTTTGAGTTATGCAGGAGATGCATATGGGGGGACATTTAACATTGTACATATCGGCACTATGAGCACATGCCTGTGCACGCACACTCGAAAGCCACGGGGGTGGGGGGACGGCAGTGAACATTTATTGCTTTTGCCAGGCCAGTACCCGCAATGCCTTTGGGGAACAGTGACCCCTACCTCCAATCACATGGTACTGAAGGGGGTGCCAAACAGAGAACCTTGCTCCTGTGGTCACATGATTGGGCAAACGACCCAGACCAATCATAATTCCTTACTGGTGGGAACATTTCAAGTGGCAAGACGCAGAAAACTCAGTTAAAATGGCTTTTGAATGAAGAATACCCAAGTGCATTGATACAACACTACACACAGGAATGCACTTTTTTTTTTTTTTTTTTAAGAATACAGGGGACATTGACCAAGCTAGACCATATTCTGGGAACTAAAGCAAACCTCAACAAATTTAAAAGAATTAGAATCATACAAAGTATATTTTCTGACCACAAAGCAATTAAACTAGAAACCAAGAACAAAAGACATTTGACATATTCTCAACTATTTGGAAATTAACACACTTCTAAATAACCCATGGGTCAAGGAAAAGTCACAAGGGCAATTAAAAATATTTTTAATTAAATGAAATGAACACAAAAGCTGTAGGTTGGAGCTAAAGCAGTACTTAGAGAAAAAGGAATTATAGCATTAAATTATTAGAATTTAATGAATATATAGAAATATAGAATATATTAGAAAAGAAGGTATCAGGGGCACCTGGTAGGTTAGGTGTCTGCCTTCAGCTCAGGGTGTGGATCAGGGACGGCCTGCATTGGCTCCCTGCTCAGCAGGGAGTCTGCTTCTCCCTCTCCCTTCCCCCCCTCCCTCCAGTTCATGCTCTCTCTCTCTCAAATAAATACATAAAATCTAAAAAAAAAAAAGGTATCAAATCAGTGATCTGACCTTCTACCTTAAGAAATTGAAAAAGTAACTTAAACCCAAAGCAGAAAGAAGCAAGTATTTAAGATAAAAGCAGAGGGACACCTGGGTGGCTCAGTCGGTTAAACATCTGCCTTCGGCTCAGGTCATGATTCCAGGGTCCTGGGATTGAGTCCCACATCTGGCTCCCTGCTGAGCAAGGAGCCTACATCTCCCTCTGTCTGCCTCTCCCCCTGTTTGTGCTCTCTCTCTCTCTCTGTCTCTGACAAATAAATAAAATCTTAAAAAAAATAAAGATAAAAGCAGAAATCAATGAATGAAAACAGAATTATAGAGAGAAATCAGTCAAACCAAAAACTGATTCCTCAGAAAGATCAAAATTTATAAACCTCTAGCCCGATTAAGGGGGAAAAAAGAGAGCGAGAAAAGCTATAGATTACCAATGTCAAGAAAGAATGAAAGATTTTACACTATAGATCTTAGACATTAAAAGCATCGGGTAATATTTAAACATTATACCTATAAATTGACAAATTTGATGAAATGGACAGATTCTCTGAAAGACAAACTTCCTAAGTTCACCAAAGAGGAACTAGATGATCCTGATATTCCTATAGATAATAGGGAAGTTGTACTTGTAGTTTAAAATCTTCAAAAGAAAACTCCAGGCCTATATGGCTTCAGAGGTGTATTCCACCAAACATTTAAGGAAGAAATAATAAAATTCCCACAAGATCTTCCAGAAAATGGAAGAAAAGAAATTGCTTTCTAGCTCATTTTTTGGGTTGTTATCCAATATCCATACTTGAAATAAATATTACAAGAAAAAATAACCTCAGGTCATTATCCCTCATGAACATAGATACAAAAATTGTCAACAAAATATCAGCAAGGTGAATCCAGCAATACATAAAAGGAAAAATATATCATGACAAAGTAGAGGAGGTGATACTGGAAATGCAAAATTGGTTCAATATTCAAAAATCAATTAATGGTAGGGCGCCTGGGTGGCTCAGTTGGTTAAGCGACTGCCTTCGGCTCAGGTCATGATCCTGGAGTCCTGGGATCAAGTCCCACATCGGGCTCCCTGCTCGGCAGGGAGTCTGCTTCCCCCTCTGACCCTCTTCCCTCTCGTGCTCTCTATCTCTCTCATTCTCTCTCTCTCTCTCAAATAAATAAATCTTAAAAAAAAAATCAATTAATGGTAATAAAAATTTTTTTAAAGAGTCTAAAAAGTAAAATTAAAAATTATAAAAAAAACCAATTAATGGAATCAATAGACCAAAGGAGAAAAGCCACATGAATATCTCAATGAGATGAAAAAAAAACCCAAAACCTAAAAAAGCATTTGACAAACCTCAACATCAATTCATGATAAAAACTTTCCACAAACCAGGAATAGAAGGAACTTCCTCACCCTGATAAAGTGCAATTACAAAAGAACCTACAGCTAACATCGTACTGAACTGCGAAAAACTGAAGGCTTTCTCCTAAAATCAGGAATGATGTAAGAATGTCCACTCTCACCACTTCTATTCAGCCTCATACCGGAGGCCCTAGCCAGTGGAATAAGGGAATAAGAAACAAAAGTCACATCAACTGGTCATCAAGAATAAAACAATTCACAGATGATATGATTATCTATGTAGAATATACAAGAGTCTATTTTTTAAAAGCTTCTAGAACTAGGGGGTTCTGGGTGGCTCAGTTTGTTAAGGGTGGGACTCTTGATCTCAGCTCAGGTGTTGATCTCAGGGTGGTGAGTTCAAGCCCAGCCCTGGGCTCCACACTAAGCCCGCAGCCTACTTAAAAAAAAAAAAAAAAAGCGTCTAGAACTAATAAACACATTCAGCAAGGTCACAGTACGCAATGTCAATTCAATCAATTACATTTCTATACACTAGCAATGAACAATTAGAAAATGAAAGATTCCAAAGTGCCATTTACAAGGGCACTAAAAAAATCATGAAATGTGCAGGCCAAAATCTAACAAAACGTGCAAAATCTGCATGATGAAAGAGATCAAAATCTGATCAAAGAAATCAAACAAGGCCTAGGTTCATGCAGAGGTATTTTGTATTCATGGGTTGGAAGACTTAATTTTATTAAGATGTAAATTACACCAAAAATCGATCTAGAAGTTCAGTACCATAGCAATCCAAATCCTAGAAAGGTTTTTGTAGAAATAGACAAACTGACTGTAAAATGTATAGGCAAAGGCAAAGGAAGTAGAAGTGCCGAAATAATTTTTAAAAGTAAAAATCGGGACTCGCGCTTTGTGGACTGCTTTGTAAGGACATTCGAGGTCACCACTCCATCCTAACAAGTGACTAAAGCCAAAGACTGCACAGAAACCTGAACAAACTAAGAAATCGACAGCTCTTCTCAGATCCTTCAGAGAAGTGAGATGGAGACAGAGCAGGGCTGGGCTCGGTCCCCAGAGTTCCCTGGCAGCGGACACCCTATGCCCTTGAGTAGCAGTCTTGCCGGGAGGCGGGGACAAGCTTAGCGACGGGGGGCTCCACCAGGAAGACTGGCAAGACCAGACCCACCCAGTGCGCGCCAAGGCGGCCCCGGCGCTGACCCTGCACCGACTCTTTCCCGCCTTACAACACTAGAAACGGCGCCCAGGGGTGAAGACCTAGCACGCGAGGGAGCCCCGCGATGCACGAGGAGGCAGGGCCTGTCCCCTGCACCTGCGCGCCCCACTCCGGGCTCCCATCCTGCCACAGCCTCTGGGGAAACCTCCCCGGGCCTTTGTCCCCAAGCCAGCCTGAAGGACCCTTCCTTTTGTCGCTTTCCACCGCTTGGAGCCCGCCACGACCTCAGACGGGAGCCAGGCCGCGGGCAGACCACCCCCCGCACCGCGAATCAGCAGCGCCCATGGGCCGAGAGCGACTCACCGGGACAGCACCGGGCCGGGGGACCCGAAGTGCAGCTGAGCAATTGCTGGGGGCCCTGACAGTTCTCAGGGGTAAAAACTGGGTGCGGGGCGGGATAGGAGAACCCCTACTTTGGGGATTTTGCCTCCAGGAGCCTACCATGGCCTTGGCGATTAAAATCGGAGAAAGTTCCATGCTGCTTCCGGCGGGGGAAGGGTGGCAGTAGGCTGTTATGGGGCATAACCCACCTGGGGAAAGGGAAATACCCACCTGCGGCCACTCCAGGGAAGAGAAATCAGAAACACCGGGAAGCGCAGGCCGGTGGGCTCAGCCTCACCCAACGACTGAGCCCACCCTAGGGGCTCCAGAGCACTTCCCTTCCCCACGCCTGTCCGCAGCATTGCCAAAGGCCTGTTCACTGCAGTGCCTTTGACCCCGCATATCATGCCTACCTCCCCACAAAAAATTAAAAGGCCTAATAGAAGGCAGAGAATACAATTTAAAGAAACAGAGCAAACATCAGAACCAGACTCAGAGATGACAGGGAGGCTAGAATGATGAGACCAGGAGATCTTAAAAATTAAGATTGAAACGCTGAGTGGGCTTTTTTTGTTTTGTTTTGTTTTGTTTTGTTTTGTTTTGAAGTAGGCTCCACACCCAACTGGGACTCAGAACCCTGAGATCAAGCAGCGTATGCTGTATGAACTGAGCCAACCAGGTGCCCCTATATGCTAAGGGTTTTAATAGGGAAAGTAGACGGCATGTAAGAACACAGGGATAAGGTAAGCAGAGGGATGAAAATTCCAGGAAAAAATACAAGAGAAATGCTGGACATCAAAAACTATAACAGAAAAGGAGAATGTCTTTGATGGGCTTATTAGCACACTGGACACAGCTGAAAAAAAGATTCTCTGACCTTGGAGATAGACAATAGAAACTTCCCAAACTCAAAAAGCCAAGAGAAAAGAACACTGGGAAGAAAATGGAACAGAATATTCACGAACAGTGGGACAACCACAAAAGGTGTAACATACCCATAATGGGAAGAACAGAAGGACAAGGGAGAAAGGAGAAGAAATTTCTGAAAAATAATGATGGAGAATTTCCCCCTATTAAAGTGAGAGAGACACCAAACCACAGGTCCAGGAAGCTCAACAGAACACCACACAGGATAAATGCCAAAAAAACAACAAAACAAAAAACAAAAACAAAACAAAACACACGTAGGTATATCACATTCAAACTTAAGAAAATCAAAGATAAAGAAAAAATGTTGAAAGAAACCAGAGGAATGAACCACCCTACCTACAGAAGAGCAAAGTTAAGATTTCTATCCAGCTTTTCCTCAGAAACCATGCAAGCAAGAAGAGAGTGGGATGAAATATTTTAAGTGTTTGAAGAAAAATACCCCACCAACCTAGAATTCTGTATCTTGAGCAATTATCCTTTAAAAGTGAAAGGGGGGGGTGGGAAAAAAATAAAAAATAAAAGTGAAAGAAATGAAGAGTTTCTCAAAAAAACAAGCATTTGAGGGGATCTGTTTGCAGTAGACCTGGCTTACAAAAAATGTTAAAAGAAGTTCTTTGGAGAGGGGGCACCTGGCTGGCTCAGTCGGTGGAACATGTGCCTCTTGATCTCAGGGTCGTGAGTTCGAGCCCACGCTGGGTGTAGAGATTACTTAAAAATTAAAAAAAAATCTTTAAAAAAATGTTCTTTAGAGAGAAGGAAAATAATGTAGGTCAGAAACTCAGATCTGTATATAGAAATGACAAGCACTGGAGAATAAATAAGTGAAGGTAAAATCCAAACTTATTTTCCTTATTCGTAATTGATCTAACAGATAGGAGTTTGTTCAAAATAATATCAACAATGTATTCGATTATGCACTGATCCATGTATATATCTTATGTGTGTTTGTATATAGTAGAATGAATGACAGCAATGACATGAGGGAAGGGAGGGATGAGAAATGGCTTCTTATCATAAGAACAATAACTATACCCACAAAGCAGTATAGTGTTATTTGAAAGTGGACTTGGATTAGTGGTAAATGTATGGCAAACTCTAGGGCAACCACTAAAAAAAGTAAAAAAAAAAAAAAAAAAGAAATACAATGTATATGCTAAAACAGGAGAGAAGATGGAATCATATAAAAAGCTCAACTCTGACAAAGGGCAGAAAGAATGGAAGATGAAAAATAGGAATTAAGGCAACAAATAGAAAACTGGAACCAATATGACAGGTATTAATCCAGCAATATCAAAGATCACTTTAAATGGAAATGGTCTAAGGGCACCAATTAAGACAGAAATTGTCACTGTGGATAAAGAAAAAAAAGACTCATCCATAAGTCCTCTACAAGAAACCCATTTTAAACTTAAAGACATATATAGATTAAAAGTAAATGGAGAGAGAAAGATAAACAATACTAACACTAAATTTTAAAAAAACGGGAGTAGCTATATTGATTTCAGACAGAGCAGACTTTAGAGCAAAGAAAATTATCAGGGATAAAGATGGCCATCACATAATGAGAAAGGGGTCAGTTCTCCAAGAAGACATAACAATCCTTAATGAGCATGTACCTAACAACAGACTGTCAAAGTGCTTGAGACAAACACTGATAGAACAGCAAGAAGAAACAGATGAACCCACTGTCAAAGTTGGAGACTTCAAAACCCCTTTCTCACAAATGGGTAGATTCAGCAAGCAGAAAATCAGTAAGGAGATGGTGAAATTAACAAACCATCGATCAACTGGATATAACAGACATCTGTAGAATATTTCATCCAACAAGAGCAGATTCTTCTCAAGCTCACAGGACACATTTTCCAAGATAGACCACATTCTGGGCCATAAAACAGAATATAAAAGAGAAAATCATACAATGTATTCTGTCAGACCACAACGGAATTAAAGCAGAAATCACTAACAGAAAGATAGGTGGAAAACTCTAAATGTATGGAGATTAAATAACATACTTTTAAATAACATGTGGGTCAAAGAATAAATCACAAGAGAAATTTTAAAATATTTTGAACTAAATGAAAATACAACTTTCTGGGGCACCTAGGTGGCTCAGTCAGTAAAGCATCTGCCTTCAGCTTGGGTCATGATCTCAGGGTCCCTCTGCCCCTCCCCCCTGCGCATGTGCTCTCTCTCTCTCTCTCTCTCTCAAATAAATAAATAAAATCTTTTTAAAAAAAGAAAATACAACTTTTCAAAATTTGTGGGATGCAATGAAAGCAGAGCCACAGGAAAATTTATAGCCCTGGACACACATATTTGAAGAGAAGAAAAACCTAAACTCAATCATCTAAGCTTCCACTTTAGGAACTAGAAAAAGAAGAGCAAATTCAATTCAAAGTAAGAAGAAGAAATATAATAAAAATTGGCACAGAAGTCAATGAAATTGGAAACAGGAAATCAATAGAGAAAATCAACGAAACCAAAAGTTGATTCTTAGCAAAGATCAGTAAAATCAATAAGCCTCTAGCCAGGCTAGCTAAGAAAAAGAGACAAGACACAAATTCCTACTGATATCAGAAAAGAAAGAAAGGACATCGCTACAAATCCCATGGATATTAACATGACAATCAGGGGGCACCTGGCTGGCTCAGAGCACGAGACTCTTGATCACAGGGTCATGGGTTCAAGCCCCACACTGGGCGTAGAGATTACTTAAAAATAAAATCTTTTTAAGTATGTAAATAAATAAACAAAATTATAATCAGGGAATATTATCAACAACAGGCCTGCAAATTTGATAACCTAGAAGAAATGGATGGTTCACTTCCTTGAAAGATAGAATCAGCCAAAACTCACGCAAGAAGAAACAGACAACTGAATGGGCCTAAACCTATTAAAGAAATTGAATCAATAATTAATAACCTTCCAAAACAGAAAGCAATAGGCCCAGGTTGGTTCACTGATGAATTCTACTAAACTTTTAAGAAAGAGATTATACCAATTCTCTACCCTCTCAGAGGAGAGAAACAGAGGGATTACTTCCTAACCCATGCTTAAATGAGGTCAGTATTTTCACCTTAATACCAAAACCAGACAAAGACATTATAAGAAAAGAAATCTACAGACCTACATCTCTCACGAACATAAATGCAAATATATATATAACTATTAAATCTAATAACATGAAAAGAATTACACATCACGACCAAGTGAGATTTGTCACAGGTATGCAAAGTCGGTTTAACATTAAAAAATCAGTTAATGTGATCCATCGTATCAACAGGCTAAAAAAAAGAAAAAGAAAAAGAAGAACCACATGCATATTACTAAGGATAAGAAGCTACAAATTGTGTGATTCCAAATATGTGACATCGTGGGAAAGGCAGAACTATGGAGACAGTAAAAAGATCAGCACGGTTGATAGAGTTAAGGCTGATAGAGAGACAGAGCACAGATGATCTTCAGGGCAGTGAAACCATTCTGTAGATACTGTAAGAATATATAACACCAAGAGTCAACCCTTAAGTAAACTATGGACTTTGGGTGATAATGATGTGTCAATGTAGGATCATCAATTTTAATAAATGCACAACTTTACTGGGGGATGTTGATGTCGGGGGGCTCTGTGCCTGAGTAGAGGCAGGAAGTATATGAGAAATCTCTGTAGCTCCCATTCAATTTTGCTGGGAACCTAAAACAATTAGTTTATTTAAAGAAACAAAAGAAAGTGGTTAAAAGAAAGAAAGAAAAAGATAGTGGCCAGGCCATGAAAAGCCTTGTAAAGAGTCAGGGAGACTGGGTCTTATCCCAAGAGCTTTAGGGAATGGGATGGCTGTTGTTTCCTGTGGTTTCTGTAACAAATTATCACAAATTGGGGATTTAAAACAAGAGAAATGTATCCTCTCACGGTTCTGGAGGCCAAAAGTCCAAAATCAGGGCGCCGGTGGTCCCATCCTTCTCCTGAAGACTTTAAAGGAAGCCTTTTTTCTTTTTGTATTTTGGGTTTTTGTTTGGTTGGTTTTTTGGGTTTCTTGTGTGTTTGTTTGTTTTTTGCCTCCTCCATGTTCACCTGGCTCTGATATTCCTTGGCTTCGTCTACCAAAGAATCAGTCTAATATCTGCCTCTATCTTCACAGGGCCTTCTCCTCTGCGTCTCTCGTAAAGACACTTATCATTGGATTTAGGGCTCACCCAGATAATCCAGGATGATCTCATTTTGAGATCCTTAACTTAGTTATCACTGCAAGGACCGCTTTTTCCAAATAAGGTCACATTCACAGATTCTGGGGATTAAGACATGGACATATCTTTTGGGGGACCACCCTTCAACCTGCTCCGATGTTAGGCTACTTAACACACCTCTATTGGGTTGTTGCATTAGTTAAGCCTCTTTAGGTGACTTCTGAAAGCTACTCTGGCTAAACCCAAGCCAAGAAGGTGGGGGAGGGGGCCAATGGGGGTTACTGGAAATTACTGGGAAGGTGACAAAATTGAAGGAAAAGTGAATCAGCTGGCCTTACAAAGGTCAGGGCAGCCTCAGCAGTGAGAAGTCATGAATTATTGCTTTCGATCAGGGGTTGGCAAATATTTTCTGTAAATGACCAGATTGTCAACGTTTTCAGCTCTGCAGGACGTACGGTCTCTGTTGTAGCCGCTCAGCTTGGCTGTCATACATCGAAGCAGCCACAGACAGATGTAAACAAATGACCGTGGCTCACTTCCAATATTGATTCCCTCTTTATATATGAAATTTTCCAACTTCCCTTTCAAAAACGAGAGGGGGTCCAATCAGCGCACTGTGGTCACATGCCCACCTCATGGCTGGAGGTCAGGGTGGAGGTGACAGGCGCCACAATAGATGGACCCGCCAAAAACAAACGAAATGCTGGAGAATGGTTGCCCACAGGAAAATAAAGATGCTCTAACAAAAAAGAGAGGAAGAGGTACTGCCAGTATCCTAGTATCTAGACCAGGGAATGAATGCGGGGCTGTGCCAGGCTTGGAGGACCCTGTATGAATAAGAACCATCACGATTGTAGCTCTCATGAAGTTCACTGTCAAGCTGAGACAGACACCAAAGAAACACACATGAGTGTACAGTAACAAGGAGACACGGAGACACACACTCCAGAGGAGAGGAACATAGGTCAGCTACCGGATGTTTCGATCTCAGTGCTATGGACATTTGGGGCTGGATCATTCTTTGTTGTGGGGGCTGTCCTGTGCCTTGTGGGATATCTAGAAGCACACTCGGATTTGATCCACTAGATGCCATTATCCAACCCCACCCTACCCCTCAGTTGTGACAACTAAAATTATCTCCAGACACTGCCAAATGTCCCCTGGTGGTGGGGGGGGCGGTGCCCCCGGTAGAGAACCACTGGTCTATGACAAAATACAGTAGGGGAACCCATCCCCTTCCGGGGAGTCAGGAAGGCTACCCCGGGGGGAAATGATGGATGAGTTGAGGGCTGAAGGATGGAGAAAATTTACCTAGACCAAGGGAAAGAGGGAGTCACAACCCAAGCAGAGAGAACACGGCAAAAGCAAAGCCTCTGTGGCTGGAGAGAGTGACATGCTGAGGAACTGAGAAGGGCATCACAAGGCTGGAAACAACCATTGCACTTGGGGGGTGTGGGTGTGTGTGAGCGTGAAGCCACTGAGATATCTTAGCAGATCAGGGACAGTAAGAGAACTAAAACAAAGAAAACAAAGCAACCACAAGAACAAAGGCCCCATGGCAGTAGAAGTAAAGATGGAGGAGGCAAGGTGGAGGTTGTGGTCTGTAGTCCAGGTGAGAGAGGACCAGCCCGTTGGTGGCACTGAGGACGCAGAAAAGTAAAAGGATTCAAGGTCAGGGGCATTAGGTGATGAGTTGAAAATGTGGTAAAAGGGACAAGTTTCGGGCACGACCTTTAGGTTTCTCATTTGACCAGAAGTGGTGGTACCATTCCCTAAGGGAGATGAATTAATTCATCTTTAGACACTAAAGCAACCTTGATTCCTAGAATAAATCCCACCTGCTCATAGGCTACGATCCTTTTTACGTGTTGACAGATTTGGTTTAGTTTGTTCTTTTTCTAATTTCTTGAAGGGGGAGATTAGGTGATGGATTTGAGACCTTTCCTCTTTTCCAAGATAGGCATTTACAGCTGCAAATTTCACCATAAGTGCTGCTTCAGTTACATCCTGCACCTTTTCTTATGTTGTGTTTTTGTTTGAATTCTCCTCAGAGTTATTATTTTTTTTTACTTCTCCTGTGATTTTTTTCTTTGATCTGTAAGTTATTTAGAAATGTTGCTTAATTTTGAAAAATTTTAAGTTTTCCTAGGTATCTTTCAGTTGGGGGTCTCCATTTTAATTCTTTTTTTTTAAATTTTTTTGGTAAAGATTTTATTTATTTATTTGAGAGAGAGAATGAGATAGAAAGAGAGCATGAGAGGGGGGAGGGTCAGAGGGAGAAGCAGACTCCCCGCTGAGCAGGGAGCCCGATGTGGGACTCAATCCCGGGACTCCAGGATCATGACCTGAGCCGAAGGCAGCTGCCCAACCAACTGAGCCACCCAGGCGCCCCCATTTTAATTCTGTTGTGACCAGAGAATGTACTTCATATGACTTTAGTCTTTAAAAATTTGAGTCTTGTTTTATGGTCCAGTTGATGGTCAATCCTGGAGAACGTTCCATGTGCTCTTGAAAAGAAATTGTATTCTTTTTTTTTAAGATTTATTTATTTGAGAGAGACAGAGTGTGTGTGCATGTGGTGGTGAAGGGCAGAGGGAGAGGGAGAGAGAGCATCCCAAGCAGACTCCCCACTGAGCACGGAGGCCCACTTGGGGCTCTATCCCAGCACCCATGAGATCACGACCTGAGCCAAAACCAAGAGCCGGACACTCAACCGACTGAGCCACCCAGGCATTCTAAGAACATGTATTCTTTAGCCTTTGGGTGTTTTCCATAAATGTAAGGTCAAGCTGGTCGATAGTGTTGTTCAAGTCTTCCATATCTCTGTTGATTTTTTAAAACTGTGATAAAAACACATAACAGAAAATTTACCATCTTAACCATTTTTGAGTGTACAGTTTAGTAATATTAAATATATTCATTCATGCAATATTGTTGAGATACCCATCTCAAAATACAAAAACTTTATCATTTTGCAAAACTGAAACTCTATACCCACTAAAAACAACTCCCCTTAGCCCTCGTAACCACGATCCTACTTTCTGTGCCTATGAACCTGATTATTTTAGGTATCTCCTATAAGTGGGCTCATACAGTATTTACCTGTTTGTGACTGACTTATTTCACTTACCATAATGTCCACAGGATTATCCATGAAGTAGCATGTGATAGGGTTTCTTACCCTTTAACGACTGGACTATTCCATTGTATGTGCACACCACATTTTGTATATTCAGTCACCCATCAGTGGGCATTTGGGTTACTTCCACTCTTGCCGGTTATGAGCATGAGTATGCAGATATCTCTTTGAGACCCTGTTTTCCGTTCTCTTGGATATACACTCAGAAATGGAATTGCTGGATCACATGGTAATACTGTTTTTAATTTTTGGAGGGACTGCCATATTGTTTTCCATAGCGGTAGTGCCATCTTACAATCCTACTCTCGTTGACTTTTTTGTCCAGTTGTTTAGTAATTATTGAGAGTGAGGTATTGAAGTCTGCAACTATTTTTATTGGATTGTCTATTTTTCCTTTCAGTTAAGTCAACCTTTCCCTCACTTCTTTGGTTTTTTTTTTTTTTTTAAGATTTTATTTGACAGGGAGAGACACAGCGAGAGAGGGAACACAAGCAGGGGGACAGGGAGAGGGAGAAGCAGGCTTCCCGCAGAGCAGGGAGCCTGATGCGGGACTTGATCCCAGGACCCTGGGATCATGACCTGAGTTGAAGACTGACGCTTAACGACTGAGCCACCCAGGCGCCCCTCCCTCACTTCTTTGGGCTAATCAAGAGAGGTTGATAACATCCACATATATTTATAATTATTATATCTAACTCATGTATTGACCACTTATCATTATATGTCTTAAAGTCTATTTGTCTGGTATTTTTAAAAGATTTTATTTATTTATTTGACTGAGAGAGAGAGAGCACAAGCAGGGGGAGTGGCAGGCAGAGGGAGAGGGAGAAGCAGACTTCCCGCTGAGCAGGGGGCTGGACGCGGGGCTAGATCCCAGGACCCCAGGATCATGGCCTGAGCTGAAGGCAAGACGCTTAACCAATTGAGCCACCCAGGTGACCTTATTTGTCCGATATTAATATTGAAACTCCAGCTTTCTTATGGTTACTGTTTGCATGGTATATCTTTTTTTCTATCCCTCTGCTTTCAATTCATTTATGTCTTTGAATCTATGGTGCTTCAGTTTATAGATAGCATATAGTTGGGTCTTGCTTTTTCAGCCATTCTGACAATCTCGGTTTTTTAAAGTATTTAGTCTATTTACATTTAAGGACATTGCTGATACGATTAGATTTATGCCTGTCATTTTGCTATTTGTTTTCTATTTGTCATATGTCTCTCTTTCATTCTCCTTTGCTGTCTTATTTTATGTTAAATATGTTTTCATGGATCACTTTGATTTGTCGGTTAATTTTTTTTTTACTATTTTTTTGAGTTATTTTATTAGTGGTTGCTCTAAGGATTACAACATGCATTTTAATTTAGCACACTCTGCTTCAGAATACCAAATTTCAGTAACATACAGGAACTTTCTCCAAGCCTGTCTCATTTTTCACCCCATCTTTTGTGCCATTATAAAACCAACCACACAGTGTTAGAATTATTGCTTTGCCCAATCTTATATATTTTTAAAAGGCAAGAGAAGAGGTGAAATCTACTTATAGAATCTTTTATATTTACCATTTCTGGTATTCTTCATATCTTCTCATGAGTTCAAGTTACTGTCTAGTGTTAATTTCGACTTGAAGAACTTCTTTTAGTATTTCTTGGAAGGCAGGTCTGTTAGCAACAAATTTTTCAGTCTTTGTTTATCTGCAAGTATATTTATTTTAACTTCGTTTTTTATATTTGTTAGCTATAGAATTCTTGCTTGACAGTTTGTTTTATTTCAGCATTTTGAGTATGTCATCCCACTGCTTTTGGTCTACATTATTTCTGATGAGAGGTCAATCATTAATTGTATTTCCCTTGTTGCTTCCTTTTGATGTCCATTTGCATGGTAAATATTTCTCCATCCCCTTAGTTTCAATCTGCAGGTGTCTTTAGGTCTAAAATGAGTCTCTTGTAGGCAGTATATAGATGGGTCTTGTTTTTTGTTTTTTTTGTTTTTAATCCATTCTGACACCCTAGGTCTTTTGATGGGAACATTTAGTCCATTTACGTTTTCAGAGTAATTATTGATAGATATGTATTTAGTGCCATTTTGTTACTTCTTTTGTTATTGTTTCTGGAGATTTTCTCTGTTCCTTTCTTGTCTTTGTCACTTTTGGTCTTTCCTTTTTGCTTTCCAGAAGAAGAGCATCCTGGCGCACCTGGCTGGCTGAGCTGGTGGAATGTGTGACTCTTGATCTCGGGGTTGTGAGTTTGAGTCCCATGTTGGGTGCAGAGATGACTTAAACATAAAATCTTAAAAAAGAAGAGCATGCACAGGCAAAAATGTCACCGATTTCACACTATTCTTAACTGAAGTTTAGTAATTTTCATTAATAAACCTTCTCAGTTTGGGGCGCCTGGGTGGCTCAGTTGGTTAAGCGACTGCCTTCGGCTCAGGTCATGATCCTGGAGTCCTGGGATCGAGTCCCACATCAGGCTCCCTGCTCAGCAGGGAGTCTGCTCCTCTCTCTGACCCTCTTCCCTCTCGTGCTCTCTATCTCTCATTCTCTCTCTCTCAAATAAATAAATAAAATCTTTTAAAAAAAATAAACCTTCTCAGTTTGTTGTATGCCTTTGACCAATTTCCAGTGGGTTATAATGGCATTTTTGACAGTTTTGTCCAGCTTTTTAAAAAAAAGATTTTATTTATTTCAGATAGAGAGAGCGAGAGAGCAAGCATGAGCTGGGAGAGAGGGCAGCAGGGGAGGGAGAGGCAGACTCCCTGCTGAGCAGGGCACCAGGACCCCAGGATCATGACCTGAACTGAAGGCACTTAACCAACTGAGCCACCCAGGTGCCCCTGATTTATGTTTTTATTTTTTATTTTGTAAATGTTTTATTTATTTATTCATGAGAGTCAGAGAGAGAGAGAGAGAGAGAGAGAGAGAGAGAGGCAGAGGCAGAGGGAGAAGCAGTCTCCCCGTCTAGCAGGGAGCCAGATGCGGGGCTTGATCCCAGGACCCCGGGATCATGACCTGAGCTGAAGGCAGATGCTTAACCATCTGAGCTACCCAGGCGCCCCTATGCTTTTAAAAAAAACGCTCTGGATACTTGTATTTGTTAAGTATTGCTCATAAGAAATTGCCTCAAATTTATTGGCTTAAACACAACACATATTGGGGTGCCTGGGTGGCTCAGTTGGTTAAGCGACTGCCTTCAGCTCGGGTCAGGATCTTGGAGTCCCGGGATCGAGTCCCGCATCGGGCTCCCTGCTCAGCGGGGAGTCTGCTTCTCCCTCTGACCCTCCCCCGTCTCATGCTCTCTCTCTCTCTATTTCATTCTCTCTCAAATAAATAAATAAAATCTTAGGGCCGCCTGGGTGGCTCAGTCGTTGGGCATCTGCCTTCAGCTCGGGTCATGATCCCAGGGTCCTGGGATCAAGCCGCGCGACGGGCTCCCTGCTCCGCGGGAAGCCTGCTTCTCCCTCCCCCACTCCCCCTGCTTGTGTTCCCTCTCTCACTGTCTTTCTCTCTGTCAAATAAATAAAATCTTTATAAATAAATAAATAAATAAATAAAATCTTAAAAAAAACCCACACAACACATATCTATTATCTCATGGTTTATGTAGGGCAGAAATCTCGAAGCGTTTTAGCTTCATGCTTCTGACGCAAGTTCTCTTGTGAGGTTGCAGTCAGGTTGTCACCTGGGACTGGACCGGGGGTCAAGATCAACTTCCAAGTTCACTTCCTTGGCTACTGTAGGAGGCCTCTGTTCCTCACCATCTGGATCTCTCCAGAGGGTTGCCCATGACCTGGCATCTGTCTTCCTCCAAAGCAAGTAATGCAAGAGACAGAGTGGCCAAGATGAACCTAGTCTGAGAAGACTTACAGCGCCCCTGGTCCACTGCATTCATTAGAAGGGAATAGCTAAGTTCAGTCCACACTCAGGGAGAGAGAAAATTAAGCACCACCTCTTGAAGAGATGAGCACTAGAAAATTTTGTGATGGCAAACGAGTCACTTTGGAGAAGCGGAAGGAAATTAAGGGGTGGGAACTGTCCTTTCTAAGTCATTATAGGCACAGCTGCCAGATTATTCTCATCATATTAAGGTTTGTCCATGTGATTTTCCTGCTCAAACGCCTTCATAGTTTTCCACTGCCTGTACTCTATAGGATGAAGGCTAGAATCTGTAGCGTGGAATTCAAGGCATTCCAGGATCTCATGCTACATTCCAGCCTTGTCTCCCAACTGCCACTTTCCTTTTCCCGTGGATCAACCAAACAGAGACATTCTTCTTCCCCATGCCTTTTCTTTTTCTTCCTTCTCCCGAAAATGCTCTTTCCTCCAATCTCAACACGTTCAAATTCCTCAAGTACCTGCCCAGACCATTTTTTTCCATGAAACAGCCCATCTCAGCCAGAGATCATAAGAGCTTCCTCTTCTGAATTCTGAGAGAGCTCATCAACACTTGTCTCCCAGCAGGCCACCTTCACCCTCATGTTAAAGCATCTATATGCCTGTCATGTCTCCTCCACGGGTTCTTGGCTCCTTGATGGCATACTCCCCTTGGTCACCTTGTTCCTGAACCTTGGCACCGAACCTTGCATCTAGAAGTTCAGTAAGTATTTGTCCATTTTATTTGCATCATAAGGACACAAATTATAGCAAAAAATAGGAGGAGCTTTGCAATCTTTGGATTTTCTTTTATGATAAAGTGATTTCGCAAAATTAAAAAAGAAAAAACTCTGTGGATGTTTGGAGAATGGACTGTAATGGAGCAAGGATAGATGTAGTTGGTTTGTTCAATGCTATTGCAGAGGTCTGAGTGAGGGCTAGTGGAGACCTGGACTAGGTGACAGCCAGGGAGACAGAAGTGAATAGATTTGACGTATGCTTTTAGAGCGGACCCGATACAGAACTTGCCTTAGCCTTGGACGGGGGTGGGGCACCACAGAATTAAGGATGACTTCCAGGTACTTGGTCAAGCTAACTGTGGAGCTGGTGGCCCCCTTTCCTGCGGGAAGGAGACTACAGAAGCACCACATTTGGGATGCTCGTGCAGATGTGGAGATGCCCATAGGGAAACCTAATGGTCAGGCCAAGGGACAGTTAGGTCAGTTAGATCACCGAAGACACAGGGCTGGAGATACGAATGTGAGAGTTCTCAGCATCTAGATGGTTTTAAGATGGGGGATGGGTAAGAATCCCCAGGAGGAGAGGTGGGAGCAGAGGAGGGTCCAAGCCTACGTCCCGAGGACCTGCAGGATCTAGAGAACAAGTAGAGGGACAGCTCAGGGCGAGAAGTCCGAGAAGGAAGAGCTGAGGAAGTAGGAGGAGAACCAGGAAAGGCCGTTGCCTCGGATGCAGAGAAGGGTTAATATTTCGAGAAGTCTGGAGCTATCTGTGCCAGTTACTCTTGCACCATCAACCAGATGAAGACGGGGCAGTGTTTCTGGAGAGGGAAAGCTGTTGGTATCGGCAACTGTGGTTCAGTGGCATGAAGGAGAGAGAAGACAGAGAGGAGTGGGCTGAAGCGAGAAAGCGAAACGAAGAATGTAAACATTTGGGTGTTTGTTATACACTCACTGGTAAAACCCTATAAGCCCCGTCATCTGGCCTGCTAACGCTCTCCCACGTGTCTGCTTTGTCCTCAAGCCTGCCTCAACTTCTCAGCCCACCAACAGCATCCTAGCTCGGCTCCAAACCTCTACTTTGCTCCTTCACATCCTTCCTCCAGGGCAGCCAGAATGACCTTCAGAAAACCCTCCGTCTGATCCCGTCACTCTCGTGTTTCAAAGCTTTCCACGGTCACCCATTACCCTGGGGATAAGGTCCAAACTGCTTGCAAGTTTCCAAGTCCTCTCCTGCCTCCCTCCCTCCCCCCACCCCCCTGCTCATGTCTGACCTCCAGCCATGTTTCCTTCTGTGCCCCATTGTCTCTGTCCTCTGTTCTAGTCTTAAGTCTTGGCTTAAACAGAATTTCCCTAGAAAGACCTCCCTTGACCTCTCCTTGAGCCCCCTCCCTTCTACACGATCACCTGAGATGGCTTTTCTTTTTTCTCTGCCATGAGCTCCAGATAGGCTGTATCTGTGGTTTATAACCCCGTAGCAGCACAGAACATCGGGTAGGAACTCAGTAAATACTTCTTGAATGGACTAAGCGAAACCAACTTCTTTCCATGGAAATTCTCCACCAGAGTTTCTCTTAAACTGGAAGGTATCTTCAATGACTATTTACTTTAAGTAATGCAAGCTAAATTGGACATTTTAGATAAGGCTTTCCAAAGAACAAGAGGCCAACAAGACCTCGGGAGGCAAGACCTACAGACCCAATTATTCTAAATCATTGCGACTTATAGACTGAATGCGATGCTTTCATTAAAGGTTGTTTGTGAATCCATTTAATAATGAGTAACCTATTGAGGTTGAACGAGAGGTGATTTAAATAATCCCTGATTCTGTAGGAGTAATTAGTTATACACATATTAACTTGCCTGCTTTCAAGTCAGGTATTATTAAAAAAAAAAAAAAACCCAAGAGGAGAGGTAGTAGGAGTTTAACAACCATCCATTCTTTGCAACATTTTCAGAAAGCAAATGAAAATGAACCCTGAAACAAGCCAACAGCAGGGGCACTCGTTAACTTAATGCACTTTAATCTTGTGAGTAGAAGCTAGAGCTTGATTCATGGAATCCCGAGCTGCAGACTTCCTCCAGCCACCTGCAAGACATCTCCGCCTGGGTGTTCTGACAGCACCTCCAATTCGGCACATCCCAATCGGAACTCAAGTGAAATGCATTATGGTCCTCATCCTGGGCTCCCTGTTTCCACAGCATGCCACGGCATACCCACGGGCTAGAGGGCTCAGCAACATCTTCCTGGGCCCGCTCCTCCGCTCCCCCGAAGGGGTCAAGTTGCCACATCCTGGAGACAGCCTTGCCCACTTCACCCAGGCTTCTCCCTTGCTGGCCAGGTACCAGTGCCAGTGGCCTTTGCGTTCCCAGGACACATGGCAAACCTTGGCTCCCACAACGCTCTCTCCTTGGTCCAAGCTCGCTTGACTCCTTTTGTCATATGACTCTCAGCTCAAATATAAGTTTCACAAAGAAGCCTTGTCTGATGGTCCAAAGTTGGCCTCTCTCCTAGGATCACAAAACACTAGCACTTGTCACCCTCTGTTATTACTTTTGTTTGCTCCTTGTTCAGCTCCTCAGTTCAGCTTCAGACCTCACTAGAATGTGGGGTCCTCCTGGACAAAGATCATGTCCAATTTGTTCACCAATGAGCTGCCGGAGTAGCACAGGGCCAGATGATGGGGGCATTCAATAAGCAGGAGTTGAAGGAATGAGAGAAGAAATGAATGAAATCACAGCTCCTGGTAAGCATTCTGGAAACGGTCACCATTACCAACGTTCTAGAGCTCATGTCTCTAATACTCTTCCGTACGGATGCATGGGTTTTATCTCTCAAAGCATCCAGATCTGATGGTGTTAACATCCCTGCTCAACTCTTCCCATGATGATCAGCAGTCTATCACTTTTGTATCTCCTACTACATGCAGGGAACAACCATGCTGCGGGCTTAAAAAGCATCATCTCAGTTATCCTTAACAACTATCCCACGAGGTAGGCCCTCTCTTCCAGGGCTGCATTATGACATTTGAGAGCACTTTTGGCTTTGTGCACCCTTCTTCCATAAAGAAATATTTAAAATTATATATTACACTGCCTCAGTTCTTTATACCAATTATACAAATACAATCCAGGCTGGATTCATCCTTATACTACTTATTGGTATTCTGATTTTAAAAGAAATGAAAACATTTTCGTAGGCCCCAGACACTGTGCCCCGTAAGTCAGCCCTGCTCTTGCGCCCAGGTGTCAGACGAGAAAACCGAAGCTCTCAGGACCCAAAGTCACGGGGAAGGAGTGGAGCGGGGACCCGAACCCAGGTCAAGAGTGAGCCTCGTTTTAAACTTCTATCCGGAGCTAAAACCCCTGGGACCCAGCCAGGCGGTGTTCCCAGCTCCTTTCGGGTCGTTCGGTCCTCCCAGGGAGCCCAGAGCCGGGAGCCTGCGGCTGCCCTCTGAACCCCGCCCCCTCGTCCAGGCCACGCCTCCGCCGGCCCTTGCCGGGCCCTGGGCGACCAGAGCCACGACTAAGGAGCCGCTCTCTGTGCCCCGCCCCTTCCCCGGCCCCAGGCGCGCGGCCGCGGGGGGCGGGGCCGCGGGACCGCGCGTGCCTTCGCCCGCCCCCCCCCCTCCCCGCCGTGCGCATGCGCCTTGCTCGCGCGCGCTCACGGGAGAGGATGGCGGGGGCCGCGCCGGGCGCCATCATGGAGGAGGACTACTTCGGGAGCGCGGCCGAGTGGGGCGACGAGGCGGACGGTGGCCAGGTGAGGGGGGGCGCGGGCGTCCCCGACGAGGACTGTTGGTCTCCGTCGCCGGCGGGCCGGCCCCGCCCCCGCCGCGCCCGGCCCCGCGGTCGCCGCACGGTTCAAGCACAGCGTGCCCCGCCCCCTCCCCGCCCTGGAGCGCGCCCCCCGCGTCCCCGGAGCGCCCGCCGCCCGCCTTCGCCCCCGGGCCAACGGGGCCGGCCCAGAGCGCCGCGGCCTCCCTGGGCCTCGGTGCCGTGCGCTGCAGACGAGTTGGGGCGGGGGCCGGGCCGCGGGGGTGTCTGCTCCTGGGGGTCTGGGCCGCAGGGGTGCTGGCCACCCGGTCGTGACCCGAGGGGCCCGCTGGCCACTCCCTTGGGGCCAGCCTCAGTGTCAGGTGCCTTGTTTCCTTCCCCCGGAGGCGGGTAGGGCACAGAACTCGACGCACTGGGCTCAGAGCCCCAAGTTTGAACAACGCAAATCTTTGAAAAATTCCAAGTCAGCGTCGTGAGGGGAAGAGTGGAACTCTGGTCTTTCTTCCATGTGTTTTTACTGTTGTAAACCATACTTTTCAGGGCTTTGGGTCGATTCAGTCAATCTTCCAGGGAGGTGACACCCAAAGGATCTTCCTTCCATACCTGGAGGGGGGGTGTGGAGGCTGAGGAGGGGTCGTCCCCACCTTCCTCGAAGCCGGGCTGGAAAGTCAGCACTGGGGGCTCTAGCTCTGCCAGCGTGGCCCAGGCTTGGTCTAATCTGAAAACCCACCCAAAGTGCTGCTCAGAATGCAGCGTCTCAGGTCCCTCCCCTGGGGACCCGTACGGCTGGCCTGGAGGAGAGCCTGGGGATTTGCCTGTTAACAAGAGCCAGCATCCCGTGTGGGAAACACTGAACTCAACATTGTGAAGGAAGAGCGGATGGAGTGGGGCGTCCGCCACTGGAAGGGGGCAGTGGCCCAGGGAGGGCCTTGGAGCCGAGGTACAAAGATGCAAAGATAGGTGCTGTGTTCCTGGAGCTGAAAGCAGTCCTGTGTGGTGAGCGCAGGGGCATGAGGTTCTGCGAGGGAACACGTTCTGGAGGGCCCCTGAGGGCTGCTGACAAGTGTGACTTGTTCAGGAGTTTGGGACGGAATGGTACCACAAGTTTGTGTGTTTGGAGGCTCACCGTGGGGTAGATGGAGGCGGATCTGGCCGAGAGCCTGCTAGCTAGGTGCTTCCCCGCATCATCCCCTTCCACTCAGGAGCTTTGGAGGTGGGGGTTCATCTCATTTCGTAAATGAGGAAAGTGAGGCAAAAAAAAAGCGAGTGACCTGCTTAAGGTTGCAAAACTAGTAAATGAAAGAATGGGGATCCAGCCCAGGTCCTTTTGTCTCCACTGCCACTTTATCAAAGTGCTGGACCATCAACGTGATATAAATGAGCTTCGTGGTAGCTTCGTGCTTCGAGCATCCTGTTCAAAATGTCATGTTACTTGTCACATTGAGCCTTTAAGTCCCAGAGTGTTACAACTGAGGCATATTGAAGGGCCACCTAGACCAGTGCCCTCATTTTCGTCCAGTTTAATGCCCTAGCTTATGCAGCTAGGAATGGCAGGAGGTTGGGGAGTCTCATGCATGGAGAACTTTAATCATGATCGAAATGCAGCCCACTGACCCTACTAGGCTCTCAGTGATGAGAGGGGTGGACCGTATGTTCACTTCATGTTCATTCTCACTGCTTGGAGGAGGAAGAGGAAGTCAAGAAAGGTGACTGAAGGGGTGACATGAGCTGGATTTTGAAAGACAGTGGTAGGTCAGATTTTGTGACACAAATTCTGTTCACATGATGCCCTGTTACTGGATTTGAGAGACAGGAAGATGTGTAAAGAGGCTACAGTGATATTAAATCCAGATGATAGAAGCTAAGAGCTACTGAAATGCAAAAGTTTAGTCTGGCTTCAGCTTGCCAATGGGGACTGGCCAGAGATGAGACTGGCCAGGTGAACAAGTGAAAGGTTAAAGTCATGCTAGAGGTTGGATATCTTTTCTGAGGGAGACTGGGAATTTTAAGCGAGAGAGAGGTGTCAGACGTGTGGTTTATGAAGACCGTTGTGGCATCTGAGTGGAAGACGACTGAAAGGAAGAAATGAGAACTGAGCCATTAGGGGCATTTTGCTACTGCAAGCAATGCACAATATAAGGAATGGTAAAGGTGGAAAGGCCCAGATTGGATAGATGTGTGGGAGACAGAATTGGTGGGTCCTTGTGATGGGGTGTGGGGGTGGAGTGAGGGAGCAGAAACTGAGGGTGACTCCTAGCTTTCTGGGTTTGGGGTAACAGGTAGATGATGGAATCCTTTACTAAAATATAGGTTGTAGGAAAATCTGTTTAGAGGTCAGTTTTGGACCTCATGAGTTTGGAGACCTAGTGGGCAGTGGATGGGAATGAGAATGGACTGCTGACACTCGAGTGTGGAGCTCGAGAGAGAGATCCAGGCTAAATCCTAGATTTATGAACAGGGAGGTGGCATTACCCAAGAGAAGATGTAGAAGAGAATAGGGCCTAGGGCAGAAGCCCAGGAATACAGACACACAAGGATGAGTCTCAGGGTAAAGGCCAGCCTTCCTTCACAGCCTTGCTCAAGGCTCCCCACACAAGTAAGATCTGAGAGAAAACTCCCCAGTCTCCATAGAAGGAATCTGTTTCCAAAGCACGGCTTGCAGAATGTTAGTCCAGACCAGGGGTGGGCCGACTTTTCTGTAAAGAGCCAGATAGTAAATATTTTAGGCTCTGCAGGTCCCTGTCACAACTACTTAACTCTCCCATTGCAAGGGGAAAGCAGCCATAAACAATATGTAAAATTTAAAAAATAATTTTTAATGGGTGTGGCTAGGTTCCAATAAAACTTTATTTGCAAAAACAGAAGGACTGGATCTGGCCCTGCGCTGTAGTTTGCTGGTTCCTGGCCCAGGTCTTACCCCATTATGTTAGTCGCCGAGAGGCAGACTGGTCTCTCCTAGTTTGTGAAGTCCTTTGGTGGAAAAAGCCGTATGTCGTCTTATATGTCCTAGGTTTCCTGGTGACAAGTACAGTGCTCAGTACAGAGCAAGCGTTTAAAAAGCATCTGCTTGTTAGTTGGGATGACAGCGTTCACGCCAGACGGACCTTGATGTCATCACATCATCATCCTGCTTTGTTCTTAAATTCAGTGACTTGCCCAAGGTTGTTTCCACCCGGAACAGGGACTAGTCTCCAGCCAGGCCTGCCGATGTGAGGCAAGTCTGTGACCTTCACTTTCTAACAGTGTATTGATGGCTTTTGCCTTCAGGAATCGCTTCATCAGTCTTTGTTGGAGGAAAGCATTAAAGGGCACATATGAAATCGTAGTTGTGAAAACACTAACTAGTATCTATTGAGATCTTACTAAGTGTCAGGTACTCTGCTTGGTTCTTCCAGAAATTAGATTACGGAGTCCTTAACAACAGACAGATGGGAGCAGTCACTATTATTACCTTTAGTAGAGGAGGAAACGGCCACCCCGCGAGCTCAGGTGACTTGTGTGGCCACTGTGCCCACGTGTGCCAGGGTGGAGGCACAGCACGAACCTGCTTGCTGTGTGTGGTTCTCGATTCAATTTTCGTAGCTGCCCATTACTTGTCCTGCCCACTTCATGAAACTGTCGTGAAAGTCAATTAAATCATGTATGTGGGAGGGACAATTTTGAAAGGTGATAGAAATTTAAGGTGAGATTACAGGATACTTGTATTAATGAAAAAAATCACATGGCTCTTTATGCCACCAGCAGGAGGAGGATTATGGAGAGGGAGAAGATGACGCAGAGGTCCAGCAAGAATGCCTACATAAGTTTTCTACCCGAGATTATATAATGGAGCCCTCCATCTTCAACACTCTGAAGAGGTGTGTGAGCAAGGTCATTTGTATTGGGAGGGGGCTGGGGGTAACTTAGAGACAGTCCGTCAGAGATCCAGAGGATGATGTGCACAAGTGAGAATGATGTGGTTTTCGAATGGAAGGCTTCTAGTTCTGCCCCCCCCAAACATCTTAATATCCTAGCTATCTTGTCATTGATCCCCATGCCCATGCTGTAGCTTTTCTGTTCCTTTTTCTAGGTATTTTCAGGCAGGAGGGTCTCCGGAGAACGTTATCCAGCTCTTATCTGAGAACTACACGGCCGTGGCCCAGACTGTGAACCTGCTGGCTGAGTGGCTCATTCAGACAGGTGCTTTGTGGGTGGCCCCCATCCTGGCTGGTCACTCCCCCCCCCACACCTTTTTTATAGACCTTTGGATCATCTTAATGCTGATGAATTGGAATGGCTTTGTTTGTTTTCTTGGGTTTGAAGACTTCTGTAAGTCGGAACCGAACTTCTTACCCCTCCTCGTCTGCTTGATTCTGATCTTTGGTTCAGTAATGGAGGTTTACAGATAGCCTGCAAATGTGATTCTCATTGAGCTGTTTGCCCTACCATGTTGTAGAATTATAGGATTATACAGTATATGTTCAGTGTGTCATTTTTAAGAGATCTGTTACAGCAGGCAGTAATTGATGGATAATGTGGGACTGGGTATGATTACGGCTTTTAGCTAATATGATCAAAGTAGAGCCTGTAAGTCCACTGAGCTGGGTGCGGATGACATCAGGGGGTAGGGCTGCCACGGCACTTAGAGACAGTGCGCCTCTTGTGGCTGGCGTCTGCTCTCTTCCACCATGGCGGGAATGTCTTTCCATCCTCCTGTCTGTGTTGGCCGTTTGTCCTTGCCCTTACTGAGGTTTCCAAGATGCCGCTGGCCTTTCCATGTAGGCCGACATCCTTGTGTGTTCCGCCCTGTGTTCCTTTTTGAGTCTTACCACTGAATATGGTTAACAAATAGTAATTTTTATGAGTGGTCCCAAATTCCAAGTGGTCAGAAGCAGTTTTGTGGTCTTTGATTCACATGTAGACTTTTCACCTGTCTACTTTTCCTGAAGGAGTACAACAGATTGAGGGACTGCCATTTTCCATCTGGTTGTTTTCATTTTCTTACAGGTGTTGAACCAGTGCAGGTTCAGGAAACAGTGGAAAATCACCTGAAGAGTTTATTGATCAAACATTTTGACCCCCGCAAAGCAGATTCTATTTTTACTGAAGAAGGAGAGGTGAGGAGTCTGTCTTCTTTCTCTAATATGGGTTCCTGGGATCTTTTGCTTGTTCCACGCATACAGTGGAGTGTGCTGTGTTATGTGAGTAAAGCGTTGGGTCCTAAAATCAGGGTGTGAGATGAGTTGCGTAGAGTCAGAGCTGCCCTCTAAATGCTCCGTGCAGTGTGGTGAGCTCTCGTGAGCGGAGAGGCGCACACGTAATGAGCTGGGGAGGAGGAAGAGCAGACCCCCAGCTCCCGTGTCCTGCTGACTCTGGAGCACAGGCTCTGAGTGGAGTGCTGTAGTCATCTGGGTGCCCCAGCAGGCAGACGCCAGGACGGGGTTGTGTGTGCAGGAGATGACGGGGGACATGTGTGTGAGAGAAGATGAGCAGGGGCCGGAGGGCCATGATGCAGGTGTGGCCCCCGAAGGCCGGAGGGAGGGAAGGAAGGTTGGGGACAAAGAGCCCTAGGTGACAGTGCCATTTTCAGAAAGTTTCCACAGTGTCAGTGAGGCCCAGGTCTCCTGGGAACAGGCCTGCCTGAGGAGCCCTGCCACGCTCAGTTGGTGGCTGGGAGTGTCCGGTGGGAAGCCTGGCCTTGGCACAAATGAGAGGTGGACTCAGAGTCAGCCCGTGGGTGTGTCAGTCACACATGGTGATGGATAAAGCCACCGTGCTACTACACGGCCTTTTCCTCCTGCCCAGGGCACACAGCTGGTGTGCGTCTGCTGCAGCCCCTCTCCGTGGGCTTCCCTAGACTCTGGCATGTTTCCCGGAAGTGCGGTTGAGCCTTCCCGAAGCTGTGAGTGGGCCTTCAGGGCTCTGGCGCTGCCACTCAGCCTCCCATGTGGCATCACCAGCTCTGGGTCTGCTTCCGCGGCTGGGACTGCGGGGCTGGATCTAGATGCTCTCGGGGGCTCTTCCAGATGGGGTAGCCAGCCACTGTGTATACAGTGTCATCTTCACTTAAGCTCAAGCTAGGCCTTTTATCTTGCCGTCTGTTTGTTTGTTGGCAGACCCCAGCTTGGCTTGAACAAATGATTGCACATACCACGTGGAGAGATCTTTTTTACAAACTGGCTGAAGCCCATCCAGACTGCTTGATGCTTAACTTCACCGTTAAGGTAGGCAGAGTACTAGAGTCACAGAAAAGGTGAAGGTGCTGAAGAACGGGAGTTATTTTGGGTTGGTTGGGAGGTGGTCTGTTTCTTCTGCAAGGTCGTATTTGGTTTTTGGTAAAGGTCTCTATCACTTCACTTCAGTAAGTCTGAACAGTGAGAGAGAAAAGCATAGAAGATGTATCTGTGGGGTTTTTGTTTTTTTTGTTTTGTTTTTTAAAGATTTTGTTTTTAAGTAATGTCCACACCCAGTGTGGGGCTCGAACTTTTAACCCCAAGATCAAGAGTCACATGCTCCACCGACTGAGCCAGCCAGGCACCCTCATATCTGTGTTTTTGGATCAACATGAACTCTGTTTTAAAACTTGGCAGGAACATATTTATAGAGTCTGTTGTGTGCTGAGAGGAATCTTTAAGAATGCCTGGTTTGGGGCGCCTGGCTGGCTCAGTCGGAGCATGCGACTCTTGACCTCAGGGTCATGAGTTCAAGCCCCACGTTGGGCTCAGGGATTACTTAAAAAGAGAAAAAAAAAAAAAAAGAATGCCTGGTTTGTCCCCTTCATGTGACACACAAAGAAACCAAGATGGGATGGTTAGCCTGGGCTGCAGCCCTAGTCAGTGGCAAGGCCGGGATCAGAATAAAGGTCTGAGACCTGAGAGCAGTGTTTGCTCGGCCCCACCTCACCACAAACACTGACGATAAGCCAGCTTCCTATGCAGTGTGTGGTCACTGCCTATTGATGCTTTGTTTGGCTTCTTATTTTTGTATTATAGCTTATTTCTGATGCAGGGTACCAAGGGGAGATAACCAGTGTATCCACAGCCTGCCAGCAGTTGGAAGTGTTTTCTAGAGTACTCCGTACCTCTCTAGCTACAATTTTGGATGGAGGAGAGGAAAACCTTGAAAAAAATCTCCCTGAGTTTGCCGTAAGTTCCTTCTTTTGTGTATCTCAGATTAGAAGGAGGCTGCTTTGGGTCATGCATATTCAAACATGAAATGCTTCTTCCTATAGACAGTGTCCAGGTCAGAAGGCCCGTTCCAGCATAAATAACTTGCATGCAGAAAGGTTGGGGGTCTGGCTTTTTTGTCGACAGTTGTCAGCGCTGCAACCGTGAAAGCCCAAACTCTCTCCCCTGCAATTTTTCAGAAAATGGTGTGCCACGGGGAGCACACGTACCTGTTTGCCCAGGCCATGATGTCGGTGCTGGCCCAGGAAGAGCAGGGAGGCTCCGCCGTGCGTAGGATTGCTCAGGAGGTGCAGCGCTTCGCCCAGGAGAAGTGAGGGCCGTGTTTTTGCTAGCCCTGGTCCTAACTAGGTGCTCCCCTCGAAATTCCCCCCCACACCCCCCTTGCCCTTTCTCTACAACCAGAGGCTCTGGGTCCTCCTATCTTGACAGATACATAAACTTCCTTTTACCTAGTACATCTGGAAAAGTCAGGGTAATTTTAAATACATGTAGAGAGCTTGCTTTCTGAAGTTTGGCTTTGATGAGTATTTTGTAAAGTAACTGATTATTGTTCAATTCACTGGACCTGTGAACCTGTAATCTCATATATTAGGATTCATCAATAGCAAATAATAGTAGTCCTGAAATAGTTACTCAGTAGTCTAATTGTTATGTTGTAGTCTGTATCTTACAGAACAAAATGAGCCCTTGTGAGTTTATCCTCCACTAATGGAGTCTTAGTGATACGTTAAAAGCGTGTGGCTCCTTTTGGAAAGTCTGCAGGCTGCATCCAGTCCGTCCTTCCCAGTTAGCTTTAAGTGCTGTTTTTATGGGTCGGTCAGGTTCCCAGTGAATGACAGAAAAATGAAAAACAAAGGGACCCAAGCAGTCCCAAGTGTTCGGTGTGAAAAAAGGAAGGAAAGCGGCAGAGGAGGAAGGAGAGGGCGGGGCAGGGCGCCGCCTTCTTAACGATGGGATATGTGCTTTTTTTCCTCAAGAGGTCATGACGCCAGTCAGATCACACTAGCACTGGGTACAGCTGCCTCCTACCCCAGGGCCTGTCAGGCCCTTGGGGCCATGTTGTCCAAAGGAGCCCTGAATCCAGCCGACATCACAGTCCTGTTCAAGATGTTTACAAGCATGGACCCACCCCCCGTTGAACTCGTAAGTTGCTTTCATTTTAATAATACGGTGGGACACCCTCCATGCCGATTAGAAGGGTTATTTTGGAAAGCCCGTGTTTCTCTTAAGTCACTGAGTACAAATCCGTGTTCACCTGTTTCTGCCCTTTTCCTCGTCCTTCCCCATCACATCCTCGGCCCTCGCGCACACTGGGACACCTGCCAGCTCGAGCACAGGAGGGTGGATGGGAGCGGGCATGCCCTCACTCCTGCCGTTAAGTGTATGTGGACTTACCTGACGTCTCTTCCATGCGTTCCTTTCCAATGATACCGTGTGTCCCCTCAGATCCGGGTGCCGGCCTTCCTGGACCTGTTCATGCAGTCGCTCTTTAAGCCAGGGGCCAGAATCAACCAGGACCACAAGCACAAATACATCCATATCTTGGCCTACGCAGCAAGTGTGGTTGAGACCTGGAAAAAGGTACTATCAGTTGAGAATTCCTGGGCTTTTTGGGAGACAAGGAACCTCCTCTCTTTGGTATTATTTGGGAATTTTGGCTGCAAGAAGTCATGAACCCAACTCGTGTCAGAAATATCTTTTTTAGTGTTCATGCATGAAATAGTCGAAGTGCTAAATCTCTCAAGGAAATGTGTATGGCATCTGTAAGACTTTTTCAAACTGGAATTGAAAGTGCAGCTAAAGAAACCGACCAGGTCTCCCTCCGCCCCAGGCCCAGGTTCCCTGGCTTGTTTCTGTAAGCCGGGCGACTGGAGTGCGGCAGCTGAGCTGACTCCTGACCCCACGGATGGGGAGGGGTCTGCAGGGAGAGGCGGCCGGTAGCAGATCACCCCACCTGCAAGGCCACGCACGCCATCGGGATTCACGGACTCGCGTGTGTGTTCTCAGAACAAACGCGTGGGCATCAACAAGGACGAGCTGAAGTCAACGTCGAAAGCTGTGGAAACCGTTCACAATTTGTGCTGTAACGAGAACAAAGGGGCCTCCGAGCTGGTGGCAGAGCTGAGCACGCTTTATCAGTGCATCAGGTGAGCAAAATCGAACCTCGTTCTAAACCGGATCCTTCTGGAGGGGGTGGTCTGAGTTTTCATTTTATTAAAAGCTCAAAAAAATATGTAACGAAAGCTTCAGAGATACTTATTGACTTTATGTTTTCTTTTTAAAATGTAGATAGAGAACTTTGAACTGTTTTAGCAGCACGAGTAATGCTCAGCTGCTTACCTGCCAAAAGTCTGTTCATAAATTAAGCCTCAGAAAAAGGAAGACCCACCAGAATTACAAAAGCTGCTTGAAAGAAAGGGGTCTATTTGTAGTACGTGTTAGGCCGACAAGGTATTGCTTAGCTGGAAAGGACGTGTGACCATAGCAATGGTATAAACCCACAGTCAGAAGAGCTTACAAATAGGGCGATCCCTTGGGCAGTCGAGTCTTTCCCCTGGTAATTTGTGCTCGGGACAAGGAAAGGGTTTACTAAATAGAACTTCAACCCAGTCCGAGCTCCCTGAGTGTTCTGCATAAATGATCTTGTCCTTCCAAACCAATAATGTGGTTTAAAGTAAGCCGATAAGGGAGGTCGGGGTCTTGTACGGCATGTTGAGAGGATGCTGACCTCAGACTGACTCACGGACAAGCATCTCCCTGGCAGAACACATTGGGAGTGACTTGTTGGGATAGACGGAGTGGCGGTGGGTTTTTAAACGTTCCCAACCGTTTAGTTTGGGTGGTGGTGGTGTTTTTTTTTAAACTTCATGTAAAGGAAGCACTGTGCCTTACTTGTACCCGTAGGTTTCCAGTGGTAGCAATGGGTGTGCTGAAGTGGGTGGACTGGACCGTGTCTGAGCCCAGGTACTTCCAGCTGCAGACTGACCACACCCCGGTGCACCTGGCCTTGCTGGATGAGGTAGGAGGGCCACAGGGCCAGGGATGGCACTGTCTGTACCTTACCCTGCTCGGGCCCGGCCTGCCGGGACATCTGTTCACTGAATGCAGGAGCTGCTCTGTACAGGGCTGGCTACTTTCTATCCTTAACGAGGATTTTCCTTTTAAGGAACTAGTTTCATTGGTTCCATAGATTTGCAGTTTTCAGCAAGTGTTTTGAAAGGATGAGGAATGGCACAGAAGCTGACGGGCTGCGGGCTGGCTGCTGAGGCCTGCCATCATGGGCACCCGCCGTGAGCCAGCTGTGACCATTGCTGACGGTTCTCTGCACTGATGGTGAGCCCAGAGACCCGGCTGCAGTGCTCAGCGGGGCTCTCTTTGGCGTGTTTGTAGATCAGCACCTGCCACCAGCTCCTGCACCCTCAGGTCCTGCAGCTGCTTGTTAAGCTTTTTGAGACAGAGCACTCCCAGCTGGACGTGATGGAGCAGGTGAGCGGGTGGCCCTCGGGCATCGTGGAGGCTCGGGGCGAGGACCCGTTCTGACAGATCTGTCTGCCCCCGCTCTCGTAGCTTGAGTTGAAGAAGACCCTGTTGGACAGGATGGTTCACCTGCTGAGTCGAGGTTATGTACTTCCTGTTGTCAGTTACATCCGAAAGTGTCTGGAGAAGCTGGACACTGACATTTCACTCATTCGCTATTTTGTAACTGAGGTCAGCAATACACCGTTTGTTTCATGTTTCATACTGTTGCCTTTTGGCTTAAATTTAGTTTATTTTGTACCTAACTCTGAGACCTGTGCTTTCTGATAATCGGGGTGACGGCAATGATTAGATACCAGTTTACCAAGCCCCTCCCGCCTGCAGGAGCCATATTGTTTTACCTACATAACCACCTGGGTGTCTTAGTTTTGGAGACTGTTGTCATCGGGAAGTGGAAAGGGTGGGGAGGGGAGGGTGGTTTTCTCCAAACTGATTGCCATTTCATCAGGTGGTGGGGACGCTGCTCAGAGACTGTGCGGGGAGTGACCTGGTGTTCTCTCCTCCTAGGTACTGGATGTCATTGCTCCTCCGTACACCTCTGACTTTGTGCAGCTTTTCCTCCCCATCTTGGAAAACGACAGCATCGCCGGCACCATTAAAACAGAAGGTGAACATGACCCCGTGACGGAGTTTATAGGTAGGGTTGACATGTGTGTCCCTTTGCTGCAACTTTAAAGGTCATTGTTCACCTCCTGTTTCTAACCCAGTGCCTGTTTTCTTTCTGTTTGTGAAAGCTCACTGCAAGTCCAACTTCATCCTGGTGAACTAATTTACAGCATCCTCCAGAGCTGACCCAGAATGTTCCAGGAGCCCAGCAGGGGGAAAGCCCTTCCGGAAGCTCTTGCTGAAGAGGCCCAGTCAGCATCCTGGGACTGGGCTCTGGTGGGAGGAGGTGGGTGACTGTTTGTATGGCCGCTAGTGCAGATGGCCCCTTTCCTCAGGGTCCGGGCTGCCCTTGCACCCTGCTGACCACGTTCCTTTCCCCCCAGCACAGGAGCTGGGTCCCTCCCATGGTGGCGGGGAGCTCAGAACCTGAGACATGTAGATGAACCACCTTCCAAGGTGACTTTTCTTACAAGAACCCGGTTAGTTGATCTTTTATTGTCATTGTTTTAATTTTCCAAGAATAAAAAGCCTTTCTGCTGGATTGGCAGGTGGAGATCCTGGTGTTATCATTCTCGTGTGTAAATAAGGCACGCTCAGGCTCTACTCCTGCGGGGAGTCACGTATTTTATTCATCACTTGGGCAATCTCAAATGGCCATCTTCTTTCTCCTTCCACCCCCACCACTGATTCCAGGGTGACATAAGAACTGGTGATAAGTCTGCCCTTCTTTACCATATTATAGACCACATTGCCAAACAGAAAACACCAAATCATGGATTGAAGAGACTGGAGGTCACGTCATTACGGCCTTGCGGATCACACCTCGGCCAGGCTGACTGCTGCCATCCTGGTGGTAGGGGCGCTCCCAGCACGGGGCTCCCAGCCTTCCCATTTCTCTCTTCCCCCAGGAGTGCGCTTGCGGCCAGCGCCACCGCAGTCTGCAGGTCGACACGCGCCCCTTCTAGGCGCTCAGTGCTGTGACCAGCCGTCAGATCGTGTTGAATGCCAGCCCCTAGTCCCTTCAGACCGTGGTGGTACCAACCCAGTGCCCAGAGCGAGCGGACCCCCTCTGATTGTGGTTCACGATAACACTGCTCTTCTGGAGACATGCGCCTTAAACGATGGGGTCCCCAAATGTACAGTACTCCTCCACAGCAAGGTTGTAACTGGCACCCTTCCCATCCTTATAGGTGCTGGTCACTATCCGCATCCAGCCGTGCTCACCCTGTGGGGGAGGGGTGACACGTTAGGTCCCCACATGCCCGTCTCGTGTGGCTCCCGCTCTCCACCTGCACCCTGACCCTCCGCCCCCCTCACCACAGCCTCTGGCTTGGGTGCTCCTGCCCTTGCGCGGGACCCCGACTCCCAAGTACAGTCTGTGAAATATTTTTACTTGGTTAATATTTAACAAGGAGGGTGCCTGGCCCTGTAAGCCAAAAAGCAAATGAATGTAACTAGAACATTGACTCTTCGGGCCAGATGACTTAACTACCTATTAATATCCCCGGTTTCTAGTCCTTTCATCAAAAGTATTGACATTTCATCACCTCAACATTAATCACTCTCCCCCACTTCAGGGTAATGAATTTCTGTGTCTTAGGCTGTTAATGGTTAATACTGGGTCTTAGAAATGAAAATTCTGGCAGTTAATTTATCTCCCCTGGATTTCTAACCCAACTCAAAAGTAATTCTGAAAAAACTCCACTATGACTTGGGAGAGCCGAGACTGTGACAGCAGAAAGGACAAGACGGTTGTAAAGGAAAAATCGAGCTGAACTGAACGTTGCAGAATAGTTTTGCAAACAGGGCGGGGGCTCCCAGGAGACCCCTGGCAGTGACTGGAGACACTGTCGGCGGGGGGGGCCCCCCCACCCCGCCCCGGGGGACGGGGAGGAGCCACTGGTGTCTGACGGGTGGGGCCAGGGATGCGGCCAGGGATGCGGCCACACACGCCACGACCTGCAGGACAGCGACAGCCCGCCCAGCCCCCCGCCCTCCCCGCCGGCAGAGCGCGACCCCAGACGTCACTAGCGCTTCTCCTGGGCTGGCGCAGGAAGCCCCTCCGCTCGGGGCCGCAGTTCGCGGCTGGGAAGCCACCAGAGGCAGGGCCGGAGGCGGGGGGCGGGGGGGTTGGGGTCTGCGAACATCTTACCCACGGTTCCCCCCACGAATTCCGGACAATCCAGTACTCCGTGCCATCGCTGACGCCCCAGCCGACCACAGAGATGACGTGGTTTATGTAGGCATGGTCATGGTACTCGGCGTAGACGCCGCCCGTGTAGTTCACCATCTTCTCCGTCGCCATGATACCGCAGCTGAGCGCAAGGCGTCCAAGAGTGAGCCCCTCGCGCGGACAACTTCCCCGCTACTACCAGCCCCGAGGGCCCGCCTCCCCCACGCGTGGGGGCGGAGTCTGCCGCCGCTGACGCTGTCCGCCCGTCGGGCGCGCGCGTGCGCGTGCGCGCCCGGCCCGCACCACCGTCCCGTGTCTGCGGAGAGCGCTCACGCGGGGCCGCCGGCGGCGGGGCCCGCCCCGGGAAAGGGGCCTCGGGGACCCGGCGGGCAGCGGCCCCCGCCTCGCCTCCTCACCTGACGGGGCCGTTGGCGTAGATTTCCGCCATCATCTTCTCCCTGCCGGAGAGGGAGCCGTAGTCGCCGACCTTCCAGAGGGTGTAGTTCTGGATGGCGTGGCACTCCTTGAATTCCGTGCAGGTTCCGCACTGGTTGAACTTGTCGCACTCTGGGGGACAGCAGGCGAAGTCCGCGTGAGCCCGCTCCCCGAGGAGCACATCCCAGCCCGCTCCCCGCTTTGCCAGTTTAGCTGCTAAGGAAATCCTCTTGCCATCGGGGGCCGAGGCTCCGCGTCCAGCCGCAGGGGAGTTACGCAGAGCCCTGCCCCCGCGGCGGCAGGAGAGAAAGACGGTAATGGGCGCGTCGTAGGCGCTCAAAAGGTAGCCTCCTTTCTTTTCCTTGAAAGGCCAAGAACGGGGTCTTTTCACAAGACTCCATAGCTGAAAAGAGTGTAATTAAATTATTAGCTTTCAAGAAGATAACTGTAGGGGCGCCTGGGTGGCTCCGTCGTTAAGCGTCTGCCTTCAGCTCAGGTCATGATCCCAGGGTCCTGAGATCGAGCCCCGCATCGGGCTCCCTGCTCGGCGGGAAGCCTGCTTCTCCCTCTCCCGCTCCCCCTGCTTGTGTTCCCGCTCTCGCTGTGTCTCTCTGTCAAATGAATAAATAAAATCTTAAAAAAAAAAAAGATAACTGTATTGCTGGCTAGTGAACAGGCCAATACATCTGGAAAAAAATAAGTATTTTCTTATATTTTTTGGTTTAGGGAGGATCAAGAATTAGGCTAAAAAAAAGGGAGGCTCTTAGTTCTGTAAGACAACACTGTCCCTCCCCTTCCCGGGCCCTTGACATCCCCCATCCTGCCTTTTTACAGCTCTCGTGTTACCTAAGTGTTGTAATTTCCCCATCTGTCCGGATTCCTCCCCCAGGACATCAGACTCCTTGAGGGAGCTAGTTGGTGGTTTCATCTGTCCCTGGGACACCAAATGCCCCGAGCCGAATTCAGCTGGAAAGGGATGGATCTGTGGCCACATTTGCTAATACAGAGGTGAGACTATGGACTGCCAACAGTCGGCTTGCTCAGTTGTCCCTGGCCCTGTCGCACGGGTGGGTTACAGGGGCCCAGCCTAGGCCGGACGAGACCAGTGCAGGGCAAGGCACGGCCCTGGGGACCACCTGGTCCCCAACTCTGCAGAGCCTTCTCCCCTTCATCTGGCCTCTCCTTAGTTCTCTGACCCCTCTTTTGTTTACCACTTCAACGAGACTCACCCAACCAGTCTGGGGGAATTCTTTCTGGCTGGGCAATATGGCTCCAGACGCAAGGCGGGGGCACCCCGTGGGTGTGGGATGGTGCCCAGAGTCTGCTCGGGCACTGAGAGGGCACAGGGGGCTGCTAGAGCTCACCCTTTTATAGAGGGAGAGAGTGGGGGCAAAAAAGCGCCCCGAGCTCCCCAGTCCTCCAACCCTGCGGTCTCAGACGGCCCCCTGGGTTCACCCAGGCTCTCTGCTCTGGCCGAGACGAAGCGAAGACAGGGACAGGTCACTTAAAACTGCCAATTATGGGTTTGGGGTTTGGACTTTCTTTCCTTTGGTTTCCAAGGGGAGCAGCCCAGAAGGACTGTGCCAACTCCCAAGACTCCAGGCCAGCTGGCTCTGCTGGTCCACGCAGGACCCTCGGCTCCAAGTCCACCTGCACGTGCACGGCCCCCGCCAGCGCAGCGGGCGGGTGCTGGGTTCCAGCTGGGCCCGCGTGCGTCAGTCTACCCAGCTGCTGGCCTGCCCTCCTCATCCACTCCTGGAAAGTGTACTCTTGCCTTGACAAGGGCTCATTTTGGGAAAGCCCCAAAATGCCAACATGGCACAACCCAAACACCATGACCAGCCCTGGCCACGGGGGGCCCCAGGCTGGAGACACCCTCCCCAAATCTTTTTGGCTGGACTTCTCAACAAGGACTGCAGGCTCCAGCTGCCTGCTCCCCGAGCCCCACCGGTTTCAAGGTGGCAGGTGGCTCCCACCTCTACCCGCCCCGCCACCCCCCCCCCCATGCCCCGGCCACACCTTCCCTGGGAGGAGGGTGGTAGGGGCGGGCAGGGGCCTACCCTGGTCCTTAGCCTGGTAGTTGTTGCAGGTCTCGTCCGGGATGCCGTGCTTGTGGGCGTACCCCCACACCGGCAGGTCGTTGCCCCCCTCGCAGGAGCCCGCGTTGGCGCAGTCCAGGACGTGCTGCACGGACAGCAGGGTGGAGGGCCACGCCCCCTTCCTCTTGATGTTGATCCTGTCTGCAAGGGCAGCACCCACACCTGGTCAGCACGCACCCACCGGCTCGCCCACCCATCCGGGGCTCCGACCCAGCCTCGGGAGTCTCGGCTCTCCAGGGGTCTCCCGGGCCCTTCCAGGCATGGATATGAACCCCCACACACACCAGTGCCCCCTTCCACCTCCCCCCTCCCCCCGGCTCACCCACATCCCTGGTGTCACCACCCAGACCATGGTGCTCCTGCAGCCCCACTCTGGCTCCTCTGACCAGCCCTCCCCCCACGCCCAGCCCCGGCCTTCTGGAACTCACCAACAATCACCAGCAAGGCCCCTGCCGCCCACTGCCCCTTCCTCCATGTCCCCTGGCCACTCCTTGGCCCAGAGAGCCCTTCCTGCAGACACCCCTTTGCTGGCGGCAGGTCGTCGGCCTCCACCCGCCCCTGCACCTCTCAGCCCCTCCCCGGCTGTGCTGACCCCATGTCACCTGCTAACTAGTCCGAGGAGTTCCCCGGGTCTGTCTCCGCAGCATCTGGCCCCAGCTGCAGCTCCTGTGTCTCAACACGACTGACGCACAGTAGGTGCTCAGTACGTATCGGCTGCACGACTGAGCACGCGAGTTTTCTTTCGTTAACTAGCCTGGCCCTGGCTGCTGAACCCCCGCCCCCGGAAGGTCACTTCCCCGAGGGAGGTTCTCCACCCTCACACCCCACACCAGGCAAGGCCTGCAGGCGTGGTGCCGGCCCCTTTGCCCCACTGCCATTTCCAAAACGCTTCGCCTCCATTGGTCTGGGTCTCCTTATGCGCCGTGGCTACGCAGGGGTGTCCCCCTTTCTGGGAGATGCTCGCTGATGTGCTGACCGGAGGCCCCTGCCACCTGGCTCTCTCACGGGGCCCACAGTGACCCCTCTCACCCCGCCCACCCCTCATTCCCAAACTTCACTGGAAAACTCAAACGCAGTCCCCTCATCTCTCCGCCACCCACCGTCCAGGCTTTCTGCGTCCCCAACCCACCTCCCATGACAGCAGGAGGCATGACCCTGCCCCCTACACAAGGCCCCCCTGGACCCCGGTCTCTCCCACATTAGCACCTGCACACAGGCACAAACCTTTCTTGAAACATCAGCAAAGAGCCTCTGCGACCCCGCGCGCACCCTCACTGATGCGGCAGTTGTCCGCTGCGTAGTGAGGCTCCTGACAGCCATCCGGGTCTCCGTTCCCAGCCCCATTCTCCTGCAGCCCAGGCCCACCTCGCTGGCGTCCCCTCCCCTCCAGTGAAGCTGCCGATGCTGACCCTGCTTCCCCAACCTGGGCTCCTCCGTGCCCCCCGAACCCCCGGCAGAGGGGCGCATCTGCATTCAGGTGCCCCATGCCTCCAGGGAGCCCACTCCCCACCTCCCAGTGCTGGCCTCCCTGTCCACACCTGAATGACGTATCCAACCCCTACCCAACCCAGCCACCGAGGGTCTAATACGCTTCTTACGTAGCCCGAACACAAGGGAAGACCCCTCCCCACCTGTCCTGGCCTGCCTTGCTCATCCACTGTGCACCAGGCTGTTCTCCACGCTGGGCATCCGGCACCCAAAAAAGCAGCCTCGATGCACAGGGTCCCAACACAGGATGGGGGCCAGCTTACAGGGGCTCTTGTAGGTCAAGTAAGGATTTTTGTGTTTTATCTGCCTAAAATCTCAGGGTTTCAAGCAGAACAGAAGCACAATCCGACCTGGGGCAATCAGCAGGCACGCTCTAGCAGAGATGGGACAGTGGCGGGGCAAGGGAGCAAGCCCAGAGGCCGGGCAGTGCGAGCCAGGGGTTCAGACTGGGGGTGCGGGGATGGGGGCTGCAAAAAGCAGAGGGGTTCAGAACATACTTTGAAGGTAAAACGGACAAGATCTGGCCCAGGATTGCATGGGGGGCAACCCGAGGCTTTTGTGCGAGTAACAGGAAGGCTGAGATCCTGACTCGGTGAGCCCAGTGAGGGTGGAAAGGCTGAGGTTTGAGGTGTCAGGTGTCCGAGCAGAGGGAGAGCAGCAGCTGGTGTCAAGGTGGAGTGCCCATGGAGGCGAAGTCCAGGGGAGCCCGATGCTGGGAAGCTACGTGGGAAGGATGAGGAGCTGGAGCCGGCAGAGCAGAGGGAGGGACGGCCTGGAGGCAGGAGGAGCCCGCGGTGTGGGGCGAAAGGCAGGGAAAGCGTCCCACGGACAGATGATGGAGCACAAGCAGAGGCCAAGGCCTGGCGGGGGGCCGCTGCACCGGCCCGCGTGGCAGCCCCTCACGGGCAGCCTTGGCAGCATGGTGCCCGCAGAGTGGGAGGTGATGCAAGGCTGGAGTGGGCTGGAGGAGGGACGAAGGGGCTGCAGACACCTCTCCCAGGAGCCCAGAAGCGGGGCAGTGGCTGGAGGGGGGCACGGGCTCGAAGCCCCCTGCTCACTTGTTCACGGTGGCGGCCAGGGGTCAGGGGCTCGGACGCTGGACGCCCAGGGACAGGGGGAAAGGCGGACCGGGAGCAGCTGTGTTAGGTGGCCGCTGGGCCCATGCCCATGGAAGTCCCCTCTTGGGGGCTTTTGTTTTCTCAGTGAAAGAGGAAGCAGAGCCCTGCTGCTGGGGGAGAAAGCTGGAGGTTCGAGGAGAGGAGAGAAGCAGTTGTCTGCCCAGGAGAGAGTCCATTCCAGAAACGTGGCAGGGCTGACCATCGAAAAGGGAACCATGTCAAGGGCCCGCCCCGGTGACCTTCTTGGCCCTTCCCTCCATCCCCCACCCTTAGGGATGCCACAAAGGCCCTCTTTCAGTTCCTCACTGTGAGCGCCATGCCTGCCCAGCCTGGGCCCAGACCCTCTGCCTCCAGGCCCGGCCCGAGGTCTCCCGGTGGCTCCAGTACTTAAGCCTCTGGCTCCACATGCTCCAGGGGCCCTGTCCACCTCCATCTCAGGCAGGGGGCCTCCCCAGCCTCCCCCAAGGGCTCTCACACCTTAAAATGGGGCCTCCGCCTACCTGCCCCCTTCCTCCTCCTTCCTGAAGGGTCAGAAGTATGCTCAAGCTCCTGCTGGCCCCTCCTGGAGTCCAGACCCCACCCTCCACTCCTCGACCTACAGACAGCCCAACAGAGGTCCTGGCCCAAAGTCCAGCCTCCTGGGCTGTCCTCCCAGCTGCCACTCACACCATGGCCAAGTCTCCTGACCTCCTGGCCAGGGATCTCAGCTCCCCCGTCCGCAAAAGAGGAACAGTCACAGGACAGCTCAGAGGCTTCCCCGGAACCACCCTGTTCTTAACCCATTCGACATGAGGCCACAGACACCAGGCCTGCCCAGTGAGCTACCCACCAGGGAGGAGGCCATGGTCTCCTGCCCTCCTGGGGCCAGATTCCCAGTCGAAGAGTCCCTTCTGCAATGGAGATCTGGTGCCACTGCAGGTTCCGGGACCCCCGGGGGGCCACTGGAGATGGCAGAGCCCCTCCCACACACTAGCAGGCCAGCTTGGGGCTGAACGGAGGCCCAAGGCTGGGTGACACCTCTCCTCCGTCCTCTCCCAAGGCCTCCCCTCACTGTGGCCAGAGGGCTCAGGGCCAGACTAGAAAACCTGCCAGCCCTGCTCAATATTCCAAGCCCAGGATGGGCCTGCAGCTCAAATATTAACTGCTGCTGAAAAGCAGTTTCACTTCCTTGTGCCCATCCCTGGCAGGGGGTTGCGTGAGTGAGTCTGCATTTCTGATTTGATCCCAAATGCCTGGGGTCACAGGCTTTGGGGGACAGAAAAGGCACCCTCGAGCCACATTATCCCTGGGCTTCAGGCCCCAGGCAGGCCCACCCCGTGTGATGGGAACACAGTCCAGCTTGTATCAATCACTCTGGCCCTCCCTGGCCAGTGAGGCACGGCAGAGGGCACAGGGCAGCGCCCCGAGGCCTGAGCGGCTCCGACACCGCCCAACCCACACCGAGTCCCGGCGCAGAATCTCCTGGCACAGAATCACGGCCGCTGGTGCCGCTCAGGAGGCCGTGTGGCCGGCCGCGGTGGCCCACAGTCACCCCGCCTACCCGCCATGGCACTGGTGCTGCCGTGGGCCCAGCAGGAGCCACAGTACTGGGGGATGTGCTGGTTCCTGGTGGCGCTGGCGTAGTTGACCCCGTTCACGTTGCGCCAGTCCCAGCTCTTGGGCAGGTCCGATGGGGACAGGTACTCATGAGGCCTGGGGTAGGTCCTGGGAAGAGATCAGCACCACACAATCAGGCCCACTCCTTTCCCCCAAGAGAGGAGGTGAGCCCAGCTCCACGGGGGACCCCAGCCCACCCAGCATGTGAAGGAGGCAGGGCGCCCCCAAATGCAGGAGCCACACGGCTCCCCCAGCAACGCCCCAAAGACCTCCCAGGCCAAGCTGGTCCAAGCCTGCAAATGTAAAGAGAAAGAGTGCCCCCCAAAACACAGGGGCTGGATTTGACCCTCAAAGGTCAAGGGAGGCAGGGCGCCAGGGTCCTGGAGCCCCGGGGAGGCGGCAGGACCCCCAGGAGCCCCGGGAGGGACCAGCCCGCCCGCGGCCCACCTGCGCCCCAGCCCCGACAGCTGGTCCCCCCGCAGGGGCAGGCGGCAGCCCCGGCCCGGGCGGAAGTAGGGTTCGGCCCGCGCGCCGGCCCGCGGGACCAGCAGCAGCAGCAGCAGCAGCAGCAGCGGCCCGGACGGCGCCATGGCTTCCCGCCCGCTCGCCGGCCTCGCGCTGCGCCCGCCCCGCCCCGCCCCGCCCGGGGCCTTAAGGTGGCCGCGCCCGGTGACCCACCCCCGGGGCGGGGCGCGCCGCTGGCCCTGACCCCGACCCCGCCCGCCGCCCCGCCGTGCACCTGCCGGCGCCCCGCCGCCCCCCCCCCCCCCCCCCGGCCCCGCGGCCGGGCTCTCTGGGCCCCATTTCCCCAAGGCCCAGAACCTTCCCGGAGAGGTGCTCACCCTCCGCAGAGCGGGAAGGAGGGATCCGTCTAGAAAATGCCCCTCAAGGAGAATTTCACGTGGCTCATAAATCATTATTTCTACACTCCAACTTCCAAAGATGCTTTTTTTTTTTAAAGATTTTTATTTATTTGAGAGACAGAGAGAATGAGAGAGAAAGCACATGAGATGGGGGGAGGGTCAGAGGGAGAAGCAGACTCCCTGCTGAGCAGGGAGCCCGATGCGGGACTCGATCCAGGGACTCCAGGATCATGACCTGAGCCGAAGGCAGTCGCTTAACCAACTGAGCCACCCAGGCGCCCCAACTTCCAAAGATGCTTGAAAAGCTTCCCTGCTAACAAAATACGTCATGGGCAAAAGGGGAACCAAAAGCAGAAGTGGGTCCCCCAGGCCCCGGTTTTATGACTTTACAGTGTCTCCCTCCGCCCGCTCCTCGTGCGCGGCAGTCACCCGAGCAGGCCACAACATGGCCTCCTTCCCGCTGGAAGACAAGGTCCAGGCGTTGGGTTCCGGGGCCTCACGGCCGCGGGGCCCTCAGGCGAGTTCGCGCGCGGCTCTGCTATGGAGGGAATGCGCGTTCACCGCCTTCCCTCGGCCCGCGCCAAGCTGGCAATCCGGCATGAAAATGCCCATGGGCTCCCTGCGAGTCCCGTGAGCCCCGGGACCCTGTCAAGCCTAGGGCCGGGCAGGGCCGGGCGGGCCACAGAGGCGGAGACCCGGCCCCGCTTTACCAGTCCAGAAGTTTAGTCGCTGCTCCTGAGGGGCCATTGCTGAGGCCCCCAAGGGCAGGCCTGGGCTTTAGCCACGGATATGTCTTTTATCTTCCTGGAAAGTTGACTCCTGGTAACCCCTAGTCCCAGGCAGTTCATTGTTGGGAGGTGGGATGGGGGTGGGATGGGGCCACCACCTGATCCTGCAAAAAAGCACTCAAGTTTGAGCTGGGGGGGGTGGGGGGTGGGGGGTGGGGGGTGGGCACTAAAACCAGGCCCGCAGAGGTGGGTTTGCCTCAACAGGTGCCCTGGACCTGGCCTCAGAGCCCTTTGCTCCTCTCGGGGTGTGACATACGTGGGACAGACCTCCCCTTCCTCCTCCTGTCAACTAAGGTGAGTCAGGTCATCCACATGGGGAAGAAAGCCGGTGGCTGGCCCTCTCATGTCCCCCGGGTGGACTGAAAGGTAGACTTCTGGTCCCTGCTGAAGCCCATCATTGCTTGAGAACAGCCAGAGTGGTGACAACACTGTAGGTGACAAATATTGTTGGGGAGCCTCCTGTACCTCCAGACTGTCAGGGTCCAGACAGTGCAAAGGCCCATCACGGGTTTTACGACAAGGCAAACAGAAGCCCCTGGGATGGGGTTGGCTCACTCCGCACTTCCCCTCCCACGGCTGGGCTGTGAGGTCCAGGGCCACATCCCTAATATTGGGGGAAATTGTGCTGACTTGCAAGTTTTCCCACTGCAGGGCCGAGGGCAGGTCACCCCCAGATGGCCACTTTGGCACGAAGAGTATTCTGAGCTGAAGGCAGTTGACACCCTGCGGGCTCAAGAGAGACTTTTGCCCCTCCCCTAACTCCATAGAAGAGTCTAAATTGGGAGTCTTTCCCAGAGTGAGGGTTATTAGCAGAGATAAATTTCATCTGAGCGACACATCTGTGTGGCAGGACAGACATCTAGTTCCCAGACAGGGCTCTTCTTAGCGCCCTGTCAACTGCGTTCCTTTTTTTCTCAAGCTCCAGACCCCTGCCCCCTTCCCCCCCTGCATTCCGAGGGTCACATTTGCCTTTGAATGGGGCAGGAATTCTTGCTCCAGGACACCACTCCTACAGCCATTGGAAGAACTGGCGGCTCTGAAGATGCCCTGGGTGTAGGCGCCTGTAGGACCCCTGTGCTCAGAGGGCCCGAGGCTCGGCACGGACACTGGCCCGAAGCAGGCCCACATCCTGTTTGCTCCAGGCCCTGCAAATTCTTTGCTGGGCTTGACTGATCCCTAGGCCTCTATGGGCTGGGGTCAGACAGAGGGGTGGTCTTTAAAGGTTCCCAGACCCAATTCTTGCACGAAACGTGGGTCCCCTTCTCTCCACCACCACCCCCCCAAATACCCAGCAATTCTCAAATACCTACTGGGCAGCTAAGATTTCAGCGCAGTCCTGAGATTTTCTGGCACCAGATTCCACAGGTTAGGGGCTCCGTCCTACAAGACCACCCCCCACATCAGAGGCCAGTTGTGAGCCCCACGCTGTTCTGGCCAATCCATTACAGATTGGAGGTTCCAAAGACCCCCTCCTTACGTTCGATTAATTTGCCAGAGCAGCTCATAGAACTCAGGGAAATAGTTACATTTACCAGTGTATTAAAGGGTAAGAATCAAGAGCCAGATGAAGAGATAGTCAAGGCAAAGAATGGAGAAAGGGTGTGGAGCTTCGAGGCCCTCTCCAGATGCCCCCTCCCCTCGGAGGAGGAGGTGCGGGGCCGGGGGGAAGGGACTAGAAATTGTAACCCACTAATCACAAGGTGGGCCCTCTGGGCTACAGCGGTCCCCTTGGGTGGGGTCCAAAGTAGCCCTATTAACATAACAAAAGACACCTTGGGCTACCCTACGTGGCTCAGTCTGTTGAGCATCAGACCCTTGATCTCAGCTCAGGTCTTGATCTCAGGGAAATGAGTTCAAGCCCCACGTTGGGCTCCATGCTGGGGGTGGAGCCTACTAAAAAGCAAAAAAAAAAAACCAAAAAAAACCCACACCCCACCTTTATCGCCCTTAACCGCTTTCAAAATTCCAAGGGTTTAGGGACTTGTGAGCCAGAAATTGTGGGCAAAGACCAACTATGTATGAGAAATATATTGTGGTCGTCTGAATGACCAAATACGTATTTCTTATAAATCACAACGTTGCAGGTAAAAAGGTCAGGAAGCATTCAACCCTGTGGCTTGCGGGTTCCAGGGAGGGGTGGGGATGTTCTCAGACTGGTCACAGGTAGGACCTCCGGAGCCGACCAGTTGCGGCTTACCAGGATTTTCCTGACACAGAAGCGACTCCCACTCAGAAAATGGTGGAAAACCAGGCAGGGGCAGGGGGGAGGGAGTCCGGACATTTAAAACAGCAACTTTCAAGGCAAGAAGAAGGAAGTGAGGTGTGATGTTATCACTCTGCCTCCTCAGCACCTTTGAGGGCTCAAACCCGAGCACCCCGGGCTCTTTCTCCCTCTGAACTTGGCTGTGGTGAGTGAGCGCCCGTCTCGGCCCGGCTGACCGCTCTCCGAGCAGGCTGGCTGTGTCCCTTCGGGGCTGACGGGCTTACGGGTGGGGGATTCCTTTCAGCAGAGGTTCCCAAACGTGTTCCGTCGAGGGGGCGGCCATGGACACAGCCCAACCCAAGTTTCGGCCCTCCGGACCCACTGAGGGCTATCGGCCAAGCGCGCGTGAGCCGGGGGCAAGCTTGGGAGGTTCCTGGGACCGCGAGGAAGGACGGGCCAGCGATCGTGCTTGAACCGGCAGCCCCCAGCGCCTGCCCTGGGCCCCAGGGGAGTCCGCCCTCAGGCCCCGCTCCCTTCGGAGCACAACCACCTAGACTCCCAAACCTGAAAGCCTCGTCCCTTCCTGACACCACGGGGCTCGCTCCCCCGAGGGCATTTCGAGGGTAATGACGCACCTTCCCCTCCAGCCCCGGGCTGGAGGAGGCGCAGGGCAGCGCCCCAAGGCCAGCTCGCCCCCGAGGCCACTGCCCTCTCGGCTCCTCTGTGCCCGCAGCCTTGTAGCCTCGAGCAGACGTCTGCGAGCTGGAGGCTCTCCTGAAACCCTGACAAAGCCCTCTCCCCAGGGGACTGGCTTGGTGCCCGAGGCCTATCTTCCTGGATGTAACTGGGTCCCCCCTGCTCCCTGTGGGGCTTAAAGGCAAAGGTGACGACCGTCGAGAAGACGGTCCACTCTGGGAGATGTCTGTCCTCATTGGATTCTTGGCACAACCTTGTTGGGGTGGAGGCAGGGGCTCGCACCCCATTTTACAGGTGGGAAGACAGGCTTCAGAGAAGTCTGGAGAGACCTGTGGCCGACAGACAGGAGGCCTGTGGGGGACAGGTGTCAATCCTTCTTTTTTCTCCACCCCAGAAAGCCTCCTGGCCGACAGGTGACCCAACGCCCCAACACAAAAGCCTATTCATTTCTAAAAAATAAGGGTGATTCCGCCCCCCCCCGCCGCCCCTCGTTGTGATAAAGGGCACGCAGACCCGACGGTCAGGCCAGGGCTGGCCCGCTCTCGCGACCCGAGGAGAACACGGGATGAGTTCTCATTTAGTGTGCAGTTGCCTCCAAATCCTTTCTTCCCTTCTTCTTTTGTGCCATGTCGTCTGGCCGCCACCCAGCAAGCTGCAGACATTTCCTATTATTCCACATTCCTGAGTTTGGCCACATCCTGGATACGGGCGTTTGTTTGGGTGGATGCTGACAAGTCTGGCTTTGCGGGGCACCGTGGCTTCCCTGGCGGCCGCAGCCCCTCTCCATCCACGCTCCTGTCACTTCCCACACACCTTTGCAGCCAAGGACTTTCAGGGGAGTAGAGAGGTGTGCACACAGGCTCTCCTGCCACTGTCCCCAAATGCCATCATCACCACACCCTCTCCCGGCTGCACACGTCTGCCTGGGAGGAAACGTGGGGTCACATTTGTGGGGCTGACCCCCCAGCAACACCTTCAGAACACACTGGTCACAGTTGGGCATGTAACATACAGCCACTCAGGAGCTGGCTCATGACCAGAGGGGTCTTGGTCATTCACGGGATCACATCCACTCGCTCTCTCTAGTCAGGCTGTTGGCAAGTATTTGTTGAGCCTCTAGTTTGTGCCAGGCCATTGTCCCAGCCCTGGGGATGCAGCAGTGATAAGTCCCACGGGGCATACTAGAGACAGGGCACCCTCTGGGGAGTTTGGTTGGGGACGGTTCTTTTTGTTTGTTTGCTTGTTTGTTTACATAATTATTTCATTATTGATTTACCGTCATTTATTACATATTAAGATTATATTTGGGGCTTACTGGGTTAAATAACATATAACATTTAAAATTAATTTCACCTGTTTCCCTGTTACTTTTTTTACACTCATACATATTTTTATTTTAATTCTGGTAGGTTTTTTTTATTATTAACATATAATGTATTATTTGTTTCAGGGGTACAGGTCTGTGAGTCATCAGTCTTACACAGTTCACAGCGCTCACCGTAGCACATACCCTGCCCAGTGTCCACCACCCAGCCACCCCGTCCCTCCCACCCCCCTCCCCTCCAGCAACCCTCCGTTTGCTTCCTGAGATTAAGAGTCTCTTATGGTTTGTCTCCCTCTCTGGTTTCGTCTTGTTTCATCTTTCCCTCCCTTCCCCTATGATCCTCTGTCTTGTTTCTCAAATTCTACATATCAGTGAGATCATATGATAATTGTCTTTCTCTGATTGACTTATTTTGCTTAGCGTAATACCTTCTGGTTCCATCCATGTCATTGCAAATGGCAAGATTTCATTTTTTGATGGCTGCATACACCACAGCTTCTTTATCCATCCATCTGTTGATGGACATCTGGGCTCTTTCCATAGTTTGGCTACGGTGGACGTTGCTGCTATAAACACTGGGGAGCAGGTGCATCAGGGATGGTTCTTGTAGCTATCCAAGGGGTTGCGACTGAATGATGAGGACATAGCCATGGAAAGTCCTTGACTTTTAAAACAGAAGGAAGAATGTATGCAAAGGCCTCGAAATACACGCACATTGGTAGGCATGACCAGCTGGAAGAAGCCGGTGGGGAGCATGGCAGCAGAGATGACTGGCGAGGAGGCAGGCAGGGGTGAAGTCACCCGAGAGCAAACAGGACCCTAAAGGCCCCTCCCAGACCTCCCAGCTGCAGGGACCACAGCTTGGAGCTCTGCAATCCGGGCCGTACTTCCCACAGTTCCTGCCCCTTTTGGCCCATCTCTCCTTCCCTCCCTCCCCAGGGTAGGCCTGCACCTGGCTGTCCTTCGCCCCCTCTGTGTGCCCCTGACAGGTGTCTTCCCATCAGAGATCTGAGCAACAACACATCTGCCGTGGCGAGAGGGCTTGAGAGGGTTGGTTGGTTTCACCCTGGTTGTGGTTAGTTTCCCAGAAGGCAGTGGACGAGGTCTGATTTTTGTTTCACGAGATCCCTCTGGTGACCGTGAGGAGGGTGAAATGGGAGGAGGCCGGGGGTGGGGTGCAGTAGGGGCGCCCGGGGTCACAGACGGGAGAGCTGGTGGTGATGGGGCAGGGGTGCTTCCGGAGAGGCCGTGCGAGTGGACATGTGGGGCCACGTACCTGGGAGGTGGGGCTGGCGGACCGGCCCACTTACACCCCAGAGGCGAGGAGGAAGGTGAGCTGAGCGTCCGGACGCCTGGGATGCCCAGCTGGAGGCCGTCTGGCCAGCCTGCTTCTTGACTCCTCCAAGCGTACCCCTCAATGTCAGGGTCTAAAGACCTGTGACTGGTTCTGCCATGTTATCCCGGGATTTGAGCTTGTCCTTTCCCTCCCCAAGCCTCCGATTCTACTGCACAAAGAAGAGGACCGTTACCTTGCTCCAGAGCTGGCCCGAGGGGGCGGTGTGTGAGAGGTGGCGGAGAACTTGGCAAAGGCCAACGGGAAGGGGTGGTGCTGTCCTGTCTCTGCGTTCCTGGGGTGCAGGCCCCAAGCCTCCCACTTCTCCAAGGTCCCTCGAGCCCCCAAGTAGTACTCAGCCAATATTTGTTGGGTAAACGAATGGATTTCTGAGACTTTACAACAGAGGTTTCTTGGACAAACACCGGGCTTCAAAAAGTATTTATCTTTGTTTGATTTCAGCTCCAGGTACCGAACCATACCCTGCTTATCTCTGTTCCTGCCACAGCACATTGCTTATCAGGAGCTGCACACCTTGGGAGATGGGAGAGATGCGGATGAGAGGGTTAATGTGTCCATACACCTCGAGAATCACAGCCGTTCAGGGGCCGCAGTGCGTGAGCGAGCTCGTGCGCGCGCGCGCTTCCTCCTGCAGATGAGAGATGCCACAGCCCGGGGTCCGGACTCTCAGTGTCCCCGCAGGGGTGCACAGCATTCACAATATCTGGGCCCAGAGGCCGGAAAGGAGAGGAGGGCAGCCCGGCGGGTCCACGTAGTGTGGGTAGGACGGAGAGTTGCAGCGGTGGGGGCGGAGGTCTGACCTCCTCCGTGGGGCCGGGCAGCCCTGCTTCGTGAAAGCCAGCAACATCTTCTTAGTTCTTTTCTCCTGTACTTACTTATTCATCCTCCCAGAACTTTCCTGTACAGTAAGAGAACAGCGAGGCAGAGTACAAGAAAGTAGAGCTCAGTTCATCTGATGATCTGCCCACACTCGCTGACTCACTCATAATGGCCCCTCAGATGTCAGTTTCTTGCTAAGACATTTGGAAAAATTTCTGCTTCTGAATCACAAGCAAACACTATAATTCAACAATCTTCTCTGAGTTATTCAAGGAACTTCAATGCACTCAGAAGTGGAAGGATCAGGGGCGGATGAAATCAATGAAATCTCTGAGTACTCTGTTTTTCTCCTAATTACATTTCATTTGCCCCGCAGAGGTGGGGGGAGCTCCATCTGACCACTGAGGGGCATCTCCTGGGGGAAGTCTGGAAGCAGCCGATTTGGGGTTTCTGGGTGACACTTGGTTTTTCTTATCATCTTCGTTCTGTTCCCATAATAAAGCCAAGTGTCATGCAGGAAAAGGCTCGCTACCACCGAGTCTTCTCGTGGATGGTTGGCCATGGCCCGCCAGGGGAGAGAGGGCGTTTCAGCGAAGGGCAGGCCTGGTCGTCCTTCTTCCTCATCCTGGTGTACTTGTCGTGAGGCATCGCGCCCGCTCAGGGAAGCTCTCGCTCCTGCCCTCTGCCTTTTTGGGCGATGCTCACTAAAGCTCGGCCCTGAGCCCTCATTTCCAACCTGCCTTCACCACGGCCCTTCCTTGTGGTGAGAAAAGGAGTTTATCACTCATCATGGACGGCCACCTCTAATCCCTTGCTGCAGTTCAGGGCTGGGGGTCACCTTCAGCCTGGCTGGAGAACAGACCCTGGGGAACGGTCTCTCGAGGGACAGTTTACCTGCGTCCTGGGAAGGGACCATGTCTCGTGGTCTGGGAAAGGCGCGTACCTTCACCACTCCCCTGGCTTGTGCTAAGGTGGCGGTCAGAGGAGAGCTCCTTCCTCAGGGGAGCAGGTCCCTTGGTAAATGTGGACAACAGAGCAGAGACGGTGTGGACCCACAACTTGCCCCTCTGCTCTGTCCACACAGTTCCGATCCCGGAGCACAGCCCTCTGGGCCCTGACACGCAGTGGGCACTCGGTTCCTAGGTATCGAATGAATGGCGCTGTCCACACATCTGCTCCCATCCTGTGAAGCCCACGTGAAAAACATCACCTGCGAGGGGCTGTTGGGGGTTAACCCCCAGTGTGCCCTGTCTTCCCCCACAAACCTGGGACCCAGGGCCATCATCCCCTTCTACAGCTGGGAAAATTCAAGTTTCAGGAGGAGGTGGGCCTCCCTGAGCGGCTGGGGCCACCAAGCCTCCCCGCCCCGATCTGCCCCGCCCCTCACAGCGGCCAAGGCTCAGCACAGCGGGCCAGACTGAGTCAACATTGCCGGCAGAGCCGGGAATCAAAGCAAACAGGGTTCCTCTCCTCTCCTCCCCCCAAACCCCCCAATCCTTTTTTTTTTTTTTTTTTTTTTTGCCAACTGCCCCATTAACAGAAAAACCTTTTAAGCGCCCATCTGGAAACCTGCGCTTTTCCCTCCCTGAGCAAACTGAGATGGCCAAGAGGAATGTGCTCCAGGGTGGAGATTTGGCGGGGGGGACCCCAGCACACTGGATCCTGCTCAGACAGCACAGAATGAACACAGGAAGATCAAAAACGCCCCTCCGGCCCAACCCAGTGGTCCCTGTGGCGGCCAACACGGGCCCCTTTCAGCAGCCCGGCCAGCCAAAAGCTTCCCGTAATAGCTCGTGCGGTCGCTGCATCTACAACCCGTTCCTGACACCCAGCTTTCCTGGAACAGTCTCTACTTTCAGCCTAGACCACCTCTCAGGGGCCAGAGAAGAAAGTCCTCAGGCCCCATGCCCCTACCTCGCCCATCAGGACATACTCGTGAATAAATACGTTCTTGGCTTGAAGAAAACTTGCCATTCTGAGTAAGCAGCCCAGCTGTTGGTGTGCACTCCACAAACATTTGCCGAGGCCCTCTTCTGTATCAGGCACTTTGGGGACGCAAAGGTGAAATGACACGGGCAGCTCCCAGGCTGGCGGGGAGATACGGCATGAGGATAAGTGATTAGCAAACACAGACGCAGGTGAGGGCCGTAAGCCCGCGTGCTGGCGCCTGCCGGGAGCTTCCAGCCAGGATGCTGCGGTGGGAGACCGAGGGCTCGGGTCGGGGGGGGGAGGGCGCGCAGCAGAGGGGCTGCCCTGGAATTCTGCGGTCTGATGAGCAGGGGGAGGCTGGGGAGGGCAGGTGAGGGGCCAGAGGGGAGGGCAAAGGGGTGAAGGTAGGCGGGGGGCGGGGGGCGGGGGCTGAATGTCATGGAAGCTGAAAGGTTTATTCTGCATATATATTTTTTTAACTTGTGAACAAAATACTGCTAAGTACATGCACATTTCTTCCTCTGGAATTTACACTTTCTTCTCTTTACCGTGGGGGGTGGCAGGCTTTGGACCAGAGGCAGCTGTAATCATGTGGTCATTCAGATTGGAGTAGGAAAACATTCCAAACTCAGAGATGTTGCAAGAGTATTAATCTTGTACTCGTTTACAAAGATTCTCCAATTGTTAACATTTTGCCACATTTGCTTAACCGGTCTCTCGACATTTATCACACTGTTACTGTTCTTGCCCAACTATTTGCGGGCAAGCTGTCCGCAAGGTGACTCTTGACCCTGAATATTTCATACTATCTCCTGAAAACAAGAATTTCCATTTGTATAACCCGGCCATGATCAAATTCAGGAAATACAACGTGGATACAATGTGATTATTCAATCCACCCGGTCTGTATTCAGATTTTGTAGGTGTCCCGATAGTGTCCCTTACAGTACCTTCTGCCCTGGTCGGGTCCCCGACCCAGGGTCGCACGGAGCTCTCCCTCGGCACGTGGCCCGTGAGGTCACTGGACAGTGGGAGACAGGGGCAGCCCTGGGGGGGGGGGCTGGCACCCACGGGACAAAGTCCTGCTTCCCCACGTCAGCGTTCTCCTGCAGGGAACACTCCAGCTCCTTTTACTTCGGGGCTGAACTCCTTTGGGAGAAGTAGAGGCTATTTTCCAGCAAAAAGGCCACTACAGAGCAGTTAGTGACTTGCCGGCCTGGGTCACTGACCTCCCGTCTTGGGCCTCGCCAGGCCTGCGGAAAGTGCAGAGGGTTTAGGAGCGGCCTGCCGGTCAGGGTGACGATAGGCAGGGCAGACCCCACAGCCGCGGTCACCTGTCCAGTCAGAGGCAGGGGAGGGAGCGCCCGGGGACTCTGGGTCTGTGTGCCTTCAGTCCTGCCTTTGAGTCCACGTCCCGGGGGCCCGTGTCTGCATGGGTCTCCTTCATTTCCATATCCCTGGCTGCCAGTGTGTGCCTGGCCCACGGCAGGTCTCTGTCTGTAGCTGTTCCGACAACGGGGGCCCCGGGAGCTTGGCAAATACTGGAGAGAGGCCCGGAGAAGCAGGTGCCCACGGGGGGTGGCTGCCTGCTCCTCGGGGCTTCGGGGGGAGGTCCTGGCCTGGGCAGCCGCTCTGCAGTTTCTGGAAGAGCAGGAATTGACACGCAGAGCAGGGGAAGAGCCACGCTGACGCGAAGCACAGGCTTTCTGAGGACCAAAGCCTGGGGAAGGGGCTGGAGGGGAAGTGTGGGGCCATGCTGGGAAGGGCCTTGATGGCGAGCCATGGAGTTGAGACGGTGTCTCTTGATAGCGCTTTCCCAAATGCGGAAGAATCACAAGTTGCCTTTACAACTTCGGCCAAGTTCAAAGGAAAGTTTCTCTCATTATCATTTTACTATTGTAAATGCTAATTATTTCTTTTCCTATTTACATTAAAGTAGACACTGTAAAAATAAAAACTGCCCACCCTTGTTCCCCCAAAGGACACGTCAGCACTGCCAGTGGCTGTCGGAGCACTCCTTAGGAAACGTAGCTGAAGACACGGGACACATGGCCAGGTCTAAAGCAAGGTAGGGACGTCTCACTGGCTGTGTGACTATGGTGAAGTCACTTCATGCGCTGGGATATCGTGGCCTCATCTGTCAAGCGATGGGTTTAGACAAAGGATTCCTAATAACACAACTGGCTTGGTCAGGGAGAGCTCTCTGGAGGTGGTCCCCTCACCCCATGAGCTGGGAGCTGTGGTTCGGATGTCATATCACGGGTGATGGGGCTCATCACCCGGGTGTCCAGAGTCCACCACGGTCAGGCCCACACCTGGTGCGAGACCTCCAGGCACTGTGCACAAAGGCAGGCTTTGGTCTTGAACTCTGGGAAGTGACTGGGCAATATTCTGTTTTGGGAGAGGAAGAAACACCCCCTTCACCAGGATGACAGGCAGAGAGCAGAAGAGAGTAGAGGCTGGGCCTCTGGGCGGTAGACACACCCTGGGACCAGCTTGGTCAGCTGGTCCCATCGGTGCAGTGACCAGAGTCGTGTTGGAAGGGCGTGAAGAAGGGCGGCTTTCCCAGAGACTGAGGATTCTGTGAAGACCTTACACTTGGACGCAAAGCAAGGATGCGTGAAATCGTGCATCTTCAGATCGGCCAGTGCGGGAACCAGATCGGAGCCAAGGTAAGGAGAGTTCGATTACTAGGACTAGCTTTCCTACGGTCGCTGGGTGTAGCCAACTAAGAAAATATCCTCAGTCGGCAGGGAAGGTAACAAGTCCAGCAGTTCGCGAGCACTTGCTGAATACTTGGCTTCATTAACTGATGCCCATAGTGAAAGAGAGATACAGGAGGTAGGATGAGAGGGTTAACTGAATTCATGCTAATTTCACCGCCTCTTACAGGGAACCTTGTTTACTTTCATGACTTTAGCAATGAACTTTCTAAAGACAGTACTTTGTCTCAAAACAGTTTCCTAAAGTTTGTTGGGCGACTTTTTGCATGATATCACTAAGATGCCTTTCCATCCCCTCCCTTGTTTGTGCTGCAAAGTTTAAAAAGATCCACATCTGTTCCATTTAGTAAGCAATAGGAGACGAAGGAGGTAAACCTAAACGTTTTTGGGTGTGGTAGCAGAAATAATTAAAATACACTCTCTGGAGTATACACGAGTGTGTCCCCTCCCCACCTAAATTTTTTGTACACAGTGCCTGGTTCAGTGGCCAACTCTAAGAGATGACACAGTCCAACAGGTCTCCAACCCGAATTTCAACCCTAGTTTTACACACTTGTACTAACAGCCATCTGATGGTTCCCTTTGCCATTTTGAAATTACTTTCACTAGTATGAATGGCATTAAAAATTTAATTGCATTGGGGCACCTGGATGGCTCAGTCGGTTAGCATCCGACTCTTGGTTTTGGCTCAGGTCATGATCTCATGGGTCATGGGATGGAGCCCCGTGCGGGCTCCGCACTCAGCAGGGAATCTGCTTGAAAGAGTCTCTCCCTCTGCCCCTCCCCCCACTCTCTCTCTAAAATAAGTAAATACAAATAAATAAATAAAGCTGTAAAAATTTTTAATTGCATTAAAAGTTAAATTTTAAAAACTTGTGGTAAAACACAGTGTAAAATTTGCCATCTCCAGCCATCATTTTTAAGTGTGCGGTTCAATACTGTTAAGTGTATTCACAGTGTTGTGCACTCAATCCCCCAAAATGCTTTTCCTTTTGCAAAACTAAAAACTCTGTCTTCATTAAATACTAACTCCCCTCCCCCAGACTCTGGCACCCACCCTTCTACTATCTAAGAATTTGAACTCTTTTTATTTTTTATTTTATTTTTTATTCTTATTTTTTTTAAAGATTTTATTTATTTATTTGAGAGAGAGAGAATGAGGGATAGAGAGCATGAAAGGGAAGAGGGTCAGAGGGAGAAGCAGAGTCCCTGCTGAGCAGGGAGCCCGACGCGGGACTCGATCCCGGGACTCCAGGATCATGACCTGAGCCGAAGGCAGTCGCTTAACCAACGGAGCCACCCAGGCGCCCAAGAATTTGAACTCTTTTTTAAAAAATGTTATAGTTCGTTATTTATTTAGAAAGTGTGAGTGGGAGATGAGATGGGGAGGGGGAGGCAGAGGGAGAGGGAGAGAGAATCTCCAGCAGGCGCCATGCCCAGCACAGAGCCCAACGCGGGGCTTGATCTCACGACCCCAAGAACATGACCTGAGCTGAAATCAAGAGTCAAATGCTCAACCAACTCAGCCACCCAGGGACCCCCAAATCTGAACTCTTCTAGGGACCTCATAGAAGTGACATCACACAGTATCTGCCCTTCTGTGTCTGGCTCATGTCACTGAGCATTATGTCCTCAAGGCTCAACCACGTTGCAGCCTATGTCCAAATCTCCTTCCTTTTTATGGCTGAATAATAGTCCACTGCATGGATACCCCACACTTTGTTTATCCCCTCATCTGTCAGTGGGCACATAGGTTGTTTCCAACTTTTAGCTATCGTGAATAATGCAGCTATGAAAATCTAGTCTTTTAATGCAGGTGTTTAAAACCTGGGGCAAAGAATACCACTCCTTGAAAAGAAGTTGCCGCCTTTCCGTCCACGGTGATGAGATGTTCCTAAGTCGAACACACAGAGAAGTGGGAGGCGCCAGCCCCAGCACTCTGAAGTGGGAAGATAATCTGGAGGGAGGCGCGGCAGAGGAAGTGCAGGGTCTAGATAGGTTCTTAGCTCTTCCTCCAGCATCGTGTTGTCTGGTGCTTAGAGCCCCGGCGACTACTTATTATTTGGGGCCAAAAGAACTGTAAAAGACATGTAGTTTGTGGTGTTATAGAACTTAAATTTATTTATTCTTTCAGACCCTAAACAGTGCTGGTAATTTACTATAAAATAAAGTCTGGTTAATGAGACCATGGCCAGAGCAGAGCCATCACTTATAAGATACGGCTGGGAAAACACCCTTGGGGATTTTAACATAAATGAATATATTTTCATTGCACTTGAATATGTCCTTCTCTAGGGCAATGAGAGGGGCCATCTCAGTAACTGTTTCCATATTAAGACACACAGCTATATTAATAAATACTGTATGTGAGATTGAAAGTGTCATATGTTTCAAATAGTTACAAGAGCTGTGCATAATCTTGAATTGTGTGCATACCTGGTCGTGAAAAATGCACATGGCTAAAAGCTGGGCCTGGATGTCCTAGTTATGGGCTTTTTGGAAAACTGCATGAAAATAAATACCCAAGTGAAGGGGATATTATTGTGAAATCAGATAAGAATTCAGTCTATTTTCATTTAATGGTATACCTATACTTTACTAGCTTGAAGCACTAGAAGGTGAAATTAGAGATACCCGGGCTGATGTGAATTGTAGAACGACAGCTTTAATGTATACCGTGGCCTCCATTTAATAGGAGCAAAATCCAATTTAATATTTTATGTGTTGGCATTTTATTTAAGGCGTTCAGGTGGGTATAAAACACAGTCTTCATATCCGTGTTTAGCGGAGGCAAGAGCAAATTACAGTGCCGTGCAGCTGGCACTGACAAAATGGGCCTAAAGGCACGTCCGGGAAAGGGGCAGCCAGACGGACCCCTCCGGGCAGGCCCAGCAGCACTCCCTTCCTCCTGTCCCTCTGGTCAATCTGCTGGCTCACGGGTACCCACCTGCCCTTTTCTGGGGTCCCTCTGTACACTGACCTCCCCTCCTGCTGCTTTCAGTTCTGGGAGGTGATTGGCGAGGAGCATGGGATCGACTCGGCCGGGGGCTACTGTGGGGACTGTGCCTTGCAGCTGGAGAGGATCAGCGTGTACTACAACGAGGCCCACGGTAGGACGCTGTGCTCTGGTCGCGATGCGCACACGGTCAGGCTGATGTCCAGGCAGCGCAGTGGGATCCCGAGACTGGCGGGTCCCCAAGTTCCACCTAGGGCAAGGGCCCGGGGAAGAAGTCACTGAGTGGGGGCACGTGTGTTTACCACCGCTGCTCAAGCACCACCTTTCCTGTTTAGTTCTTAAATGAAAACCAGAATCACTTCCAGTAGGGCAGGATCTCTGTCATTGACGAGACAACAAAACAACACAGAAAATGATGGAAAAGGGATTTCGAAGGTATTTTATAGATTTATGCACTTGTTGGTGTCAAGAATATTACTTCAAATGTCTTTCTTCTAGAAATACCTTTTTCCTGATGGGTATCACAAGGTTCTATTTTGATGAAACATTAACTTTTAGAAAAACGAAAGTTTGCTGACTTCTTCCTATTTTTCTACACAGGTAAGAAATATGTGCCCCGGGCGCTGCTGGTCGACCTGGAGCCTGGGACGATGGATAGCATCCGATCCAGCAAATTGGGAGCTCTCTTTCATCCGGACAGCTTCATCTACGGTACGTTTTCCTGCAGGGATGTTCCCCCCCCCCGGGGGGGGCACGAGGTGAGGGTGCCTCCTAGTGGTGCCCTGTCTCCCGCCGCCACCCGGACAGCCCCGTAACCCGCCTCCCTCTGCACAGGTAACTCCGGGGCCGGCAACAACTGGGCCAAGGGCCACTACACGGAGGGCGCCGAGCTGGCCGAGAGCGTGCTGGACGCCGTGCGCAGCGCCAGCGAGGCCTGCGACTGCCTGCAAGGCTTCCAGCTGGTGCACTCGCTGGGCGGCGGCACGGGCGCGGGCATGGGCACGCTGCTGCTGAGCCGGATCCGGGAGGACTTCCCCGACCGCATCCTAAACGCCTTCAGCGTCCTGCCCTCGCCCAAGGTGTCCGACACGGTGGTGGAGCCCTACAACGCCGTGCTGTCCCTGCAGCAGTTGGCGCAGAACGCCGACGCCTGCTTCTGCATCGACAACGAGGCGCTCTACGACATCTGCCTCCGCACACTCAAGCTGGCCGCGCCCAGCTACGGCGACCTCAACCACCTGGTGTCCCTGACCATGAGCGGCATTACCACGTCCTTGCGCTTCCCGGGCCAGCTCAATGCCGACCTGCGCAAGCTGGCCGTGAACATGGTGCCCTTCCCGCGCCTGCACTTCTTCACGCCTGGCTTCGCGCCGCTCACCAGCCGCGACGGCCGGCAGTACCGCGCGCTCACCGTGGCCGAGCTCACGCAGCAGGTGTTCGACGCGCGCAACGCCATGGCCGCCTGCGACCCGCGCCGCGGCCGCTACCTGACCGTGGCCTGCATCTTCCGGGGCCGCATGTCCACCAAGGAGGTGGACGAGCAGATGCTCGGCGTGCAGACCCGGCACAGCAGCTGCTTCGTGGAGTGGATCCCCAACAACGTCAAGGTGGCCGTCTGTGACATCCCGCCCCCGGGGCTGAGCATGGCCGCCACCTTCATTGGCAACAGCACGGCCGTGCAGGAGCTGTTCGGCCGCGTGGCGGAGCACTTCTCGACCATGTTCCGGAGGAGGGCGTTCGTGCACTGGTATACCAGCGAAGGCATGGACGTCGGCGAGTTTGCAGAGGCCGAGAGCAACATCCGCGATTTGGTGTCCGAGTACCAGCAACTGCAAGACGCCAGAGCGGTTCAGGAGGACGGAGAGGTCGTGGGGGAGGCAGAAATGGAACCGGAAGATGGGCCACACGAACCTCGCGGGGCGGTGTGAGGTCGGCTGCAGACCCCCTCCCGCCTCCCTGCCGTCCCGCCGACTCCCCACGGGACGCGCCGCAGCCACCCGGTGTCCGCACGCATGCACGGCCGCGGGGACAGGGGCCTGGGCGGGAGCTGGGAGCGCTGGGGCCTTCCGCTGGCTTTCACTAGCTTTCAAGACTTTGCTATTCACTGCACACTCTATTAACCGGGTTTTAATGGCAAAGTGAATTTATCGTGAAGCACACCACCTTTGTCTAGAAATGTTGATCGGGTAGTTACTGCAGGCACGGCGCTGTGCCAGGCATCAAGACTACCCTCAAGACTACCTGCGTGCATGGCTACCGCGGCTGACGTCCACCTCCACCCTTTCGTAGCACCGATGAGCACCCTGGAACCCTTGCTTGGCACCCCTGCTAAGAGTCATACCCCAGCTTCTGTCATGTGCACTGCCCAGCATCCTAACTCCTGGTGCTCGCTGGCCTCCCGAAAAGCCAGGTGACTAACTGGTACGTGGGGAGCTGTGCAGCCGAAGCAAGTGTGAGTCAGCATCCACTAGTGAATCGTGTAGACCTTGAGTGCACGTCCGTGTACTAACTGGAAAGGGAAAAAAGGGAGGGCAGAAAAAAAAAAAAAGTGGCAGTGCTTTTTACCAAAATACCTGGCCAAGAAAAACCCCTCAAACGACAGGCAACAGTCACCAACCCCAATCCTCTGATCTTTATTTCTGAATAGCTACCTGTTAACATAGATGTTTAGATACTCTTTAAGTTTCTTAGGGGTGTTGGATTCTGGGAATTCATTAATCACCATCTTCGGTTTTCCTGGTAAAGGCTGTTTCAAAATGCCCTTTTCACTTTCATTCAGTAAACACCTTCTGAAAGCACTCGGTAGCCTCTGCTCTTTCAGAAAGGGCACCCGGTGCGCTGGGCACGCTGGGCAACCATTCAAATGCAGGAACTCGGCAGCGGCCACCGCCACAGTGTCCTTCCTCGTGGAGGACGTCGTCTCATTAGGGAACTTTTACAGTTCAAATTAATTTGCAGAAGTTGCCATAAATGTTTGCATGATGACACAGCTTTGACCATTACCCGAGTTTAATCTGCTCACATTACAACAGGACCAAATCCACAGGAGTGTAATCAAATCATCCGTAACTTTTTAATTACAGTTTACCTATTTCTGACATACTGCACGGCCATCCCTTCCAGGGCCGTAAGGGTCTTAATGGCCTCCTAGAATTACCACTGAGCTCTTCTCTTTGATCCGTGAGTAGCTGGCAATGGGAAGAGGCTCCAACCCTCCCTGCAGGAAATATTTACTTGCAGGCAACGAGGTTCTCGGATCTGCATTTGTCATCTGCAGTAAGGTAGCAGGTGGATGGACGACACTGCCTGCTCATTCTGGGAAACGTCACTCCTTCACGTGCATGTTGTGAGAAGTAACGAAAATACCTGCGCAAACGATGTCCTGCTGTCGGCATCGTGACAAGCCTTCTATTTACAACACTTAAGAAAAGTTTTAAACACTTCCTACTTGTGGCTCAAGCATTAAAAACAAAAGCAGATTTATTAAGAAAATGTACCTGTATACTCTGAAGTTCATAACTTCTCAGAAGCTAAAAAGACTTATGACCTTTGATGTTACAAGAATTTAGATGCGCTTCCTCTAGCACTTTCCTTCTCAAATCTAAAAAGGCAATCTATTATAGATACAAGGAAGGCTACAGATCTAAATCAGAAAACCTGCTGATTTATATTACTGTCAAGATTTTTGTTTGCTCAATAGTAATCATTAAAGTACAAGGAAATTCAATTTTAAATGGCTAAATTGCTTTATTTCAGACTAAATAAATTCCTTTTCTTGGAGCCTAACCGCCCAGACTGATTAATTTGAGTAGTTAAAAAATATTTCAAAATGTATTTCACCATCCTACTCTTTTGTATGGTAGAAACACACACGCACAAACAAAAAAAAAAAAACCCACTAGAAACTGAAAGAAATCTATCCCCTCAGATATTGAGCCTATTCCTTTAGCGGTATGGTTGCCATGGTGACAGTGGTCTCAGAGATAGAGACATGGGATCAGAATCTCAGAACTTGTCCGTTCCTTCCCTTCGCACAAGAACCCCACAGGAGCAGAGATTAACGACTCCCTCAAAAACCACTCAACTAGTTAGTGAAACGCCCACAGCCAGGTCTGATCAGGGTCCTCTGGTCATCCAGACACAGTAGTCCTGCCAGGGGCCCAGTAGGCCTGGTACTGGAAGTTTACTTTATCCCAGTATCCATTCAGGATTTTTAATCACAGAGAAAGAGGCTCAAAGAATCTTTGCTAGACCGTAAACTTGTCTTTTATTCAGTTGCTTTACCCCTTTCCCTATCACCAGCCCTGGCCCCAAGTCTCACCTTAATTAACCTATCTCCCACATTCACTGATGCCTTCTCTCTAGTTACCCGGCTGCAAAGAATTCAGCCGTTTGCCCATTGGCTTTGTTCGTCTGAAAAAGGCCTGACAGCCTCGAGACTCATTGATTCCTATCCCTGTAATGAAAGATGCCTCCTAGTACCTTGACCTTGGGGACTGAGGTGCTGACAGCTGAGGTGCCCCGACTTTAGAACAGCAGACCAGCCCGGGCAAAGAGTTCCCGGGGCCCTCAAGTGGCTACTACCCAGTGGCCGGGCTCTCATACTCCATCCAGGAGCTCCTCCTTGCCTGTCCTGGGCCAAGAATTAAATAAAACCTACAGGTCAAGTGTCCAGGGGCAGGAAATCGCCTGCAGAAGGCCGAGAACAAAGGCATTCTCTTGGGCGCCTCCTCAGCACTGCTCGGTGGCCCCCAGAACTTATTGTTGTTATCTTAAGTATCATGGGGAGAACTGGTCCTGGCATAGAAGCTGAACTGTGTTTCAAAATTTCCTGTTCACATTTCTTTCTCCGTTCTCCAAAACAGTTCAAATCAAGCAGTTAACTTTGCAGTGGGTGTTTTACTCAGGCGAGTGCTTCTAAGTTTCAAAGGAAGATAAAAACAAAACACTTGCAACAGGTCTTCACGCCCGAGCATTTAGAGCATTTAATGAAGAAGTGAGACAGCGTGCAAACACCGTGGAGCAGTTGCCATCCTCATGCGCCCCCCCCCCCCCCCAGACCTGCAGGCAAGAGTCTTTTTAAAGACTAAGCTGCAGCTCGGCCATCAGCTCCAGGAGAGCAAGGTACTGAACGGCTCCCGCTCCGACCCATTTCCCATGGGGAGTGTTCCCAGGACAGAGATTCATTTACAAAACAATGTCAAGCACATTTCTTGCTGAAATCCCGGTATTAGCTCTTCTCCACAGGTTTTAAGTGTACAATAAAAAATGAAGACCACAATCTAGTATTTTTTTTTTTTTCCTTATCTATGCTTTTAGTAATTTCTGTCATTTAGGCAAAAAGCCGGCTATGTGGGAGAACCAGGCCAGCGGGTAGTAAGTAAGCCATCCCGCCACTTGGCCGTGACTTCTGCAATTCAAAGATAAGGGACAATGAGAGCCTCAACAAGAGGCTAATTTTGTCAATTGATATGAAAAAGAGAACTTTCTATCCTGAGACATTTAAAACCTCTTTTCTGTTTCCCTCTGCTCACTAGATATGAAACCCGTTTCCCCCTACCTTAAGAAACTGCAGTTCCTAAGGTCCTAATCCTGCAGGTGTGGATAGCTCCTATGAAGAAAAAGTCCAAAGGAAAACAAGAACCAACAGCAAGAAGTGAACCATACTTCAATTTATTGGCATTGTCAATCTAGAACAAGACAGGGATTTTTTTCCATGTAGGGAGATCGTTTTCAATCTGCCATAACATGTACCCACACATCTTCACCTTGGAAAATGTAGCATTTCAAGCTTTAGTCAGGGTCTAGGAAGAAAGAAGAAAATGCAACAGTTGCTAGTCCTCTGTGTTTTCTTAAAAATCCGACATGAACATGGACAATGACTTCCTTGTCACGAACTGTGTAATATAACTTTGGCGTCACTTCACATGGCTGATGCTGACCCTTGGCTCTTGGCTGTAAAAACTGCTGGTTCACGTGCATGGCCTTAGCCGAACAGGAACTTCCTTTCTAAGTAGAACCAAGTACTCTCTGGGCTATAAAGAAACTACTCTGCCTTTAAAAAGACACTAAAAGCCCCCTGTGCTTAAGGCCAAGAGCATCCCCAGCAGGACATACGGAGAGCAGGTGTGTCTTGTTTACGGGAGCTGGACACTACTTCCTGACCCCAAGGACATCACAAGGTCAAGGGAGTTCGATGTGGAGTTTGGCTTGGCTCTGCGGCAGAGGCTCAGTGATTTTCTCAGCTAGCTCATTGTTAAAACAACCCAACATAAAACCAGGTCTCATTACTTAGAATTATGAGATGAGACAGAGAGCCCCTAGAAAAAGGGCCACATTCAAAACACTGCATCTCCAGACTCAATAAAATATTTACTAATTCAAAATGGAAATGAAAAGTGCTTAGGGGAGACAGCTCCAATAAGTAAAATTGCTCATAACCACAAGCTGCCAAAGGATTCATATTGATCACATTTCCTTGCCACTGCAGGTCTGATGCCTTTTTTTTAAAGCAAAACAAGAAAATTAAATCTGAAAAACATCTCTCTGGTATTTGCCTTGCTTATCTTTGAAATAACAATGTCAAGAAAGAGGCTTAGAGATCAAATCGCTTTAGTAGTTGGGAGCAGAGAGTCAGAACTTATCAACTGTACAAAACTGTCTTTTATTGCACAGGATATAACTCTACATGGCTCACATCTCTGGAGAAGTGAAACGAACCAAGCCCTCGGAAAGAATCCTAAATCTAGCAGAGTAACAGCTGTCCCCGCAGGGCCCTGCAGATGTTCCCGCTTGATAAAATCGCAGGACCCTTGCCTGTGCTTGTAGCCCTCATGTTCAGGAAGCAGCCATTTGTGAGAACATTAGCAGATGTGGGGGAAATGAAGACGCAAAGAACTGCAATTTGTCATGCCCCTGAACTGTTATGTAACTCCAACAGCAATTACAAAAAGGGGGGAGTTTATCCTTCAAATTATTTGATGTTGTGCAGACAAATGAAACAGGTTTAATTAAAATAAGACGGCTCTCTACCCTAAGCACCGCTAAATGAGCTGAAAATCAATGTGCCAATTACTTCTGCTTGTCAGGGCCCGGAACGAAATTCTTTTACGATGCCTCAGGACTCCTATCACCTGTATGCTTTAAATTATTACCCACTAACATCTGAATGTACTGACTGACCAAAAATATGGACAGAATTCAAAACTAAAATTACTTTGTTTTGAAAGTGTTCTAAGAACTTAAGATGCAAGCCTTCGAACAAATCAGTAACTTACAGATTACTCCTTTTTCACTTTCACAATTTTTACGGTGCTGCCGGAAGTCTTCTCAGCATTTGCTTTGAACTCTGCCTTCAGTGCATCTCTCACTGCTTTTGCACAGATCTGGGAGTATCGGATATAGCTGGGAGGTAACGAAGATGATATAAAGTTAATTATCAATGATCCAGCCAGACTGCTCGTTGTTACTGTTTGTTTTTTTCCTTCCCATAGTTTTAATTTTGGTTTGACTGTAAATTATTGTGGAACGGGATTTAAAAATGACTAGTGCCAGAAGCAATCTACACGGAGAAAAAGACCAGAAGGAAATGCACCAAAGTCTTAACTGGTATTAGGATGGGTAATCTTTAGTTTTTTTCTTTATACCACCTTCTCTCTTTAATACATGCTAATTTAAAATAAAAGATTCAGTGATTTTTTAAAAATCCCACAGCACAAGAAACAGACCAAAATGTTATGAGAGGCTAAGTGATGTTTCCCCCCATTTCTCTACTTAAAATTTTTTCTTATACTATTCTTACAAGGTAAAATATATACAATTAAAAGAGAAAAAACTATTTTGAATTCAACAATTCTTCCTGATTATTTACAGGCTTCCTTGAGAATATTGGATTTTGTTTCCCAAGTCTGCCACTGAAGATGCTTCCCAATCAAGGTTTCTAAATGAAACCAGAAAGTCTTACAGAACATCCTTAATTCTAACAAAATATCTAACAGCCTGCTTCCTGTTTGGTAGATGGACTCCCATCAACATCTTATTTTCCAAAAAATGTCAGCTCACTTTTTACACTTTTTGAAAACAGGAAGGGGAGGGGGAGTGCTGCTGTCTATTTTCTCATGTTTCAAATTTGTTTTTTTGGGCCAGAGGCAGGCGTTCCAATGCCTCCTCGGGTGCTGACTAATTGGGTTGACCTTCAAGGCTGCTCAAGCTTTTCCGCTACTTTATCCACCTGTAGAAACAAGAGAATAAAATAGAAGGATAATGAAGCCTGCCCCGCTGATGGTAGGGAGGAGTGACAAAGCAGGGGCCACCACACCGATCACAGAACAGGTGCTTAGGACATGGTTCCTGGTACTGGGACCGTCGACCTTCCAAGTGGACACAACGGGGCTTGACCTCCCTAGGCAGGAACTCCTGGGCTGCTCAGCTGTCCCAGGCAGGTGCACGCCCCCCAAGGAGCAGCGGGACGAGTCAAGTCACAAGGGAGGCCCCCCGCGCGAAGGCGCACGGCCCGGTGGGTGCACGAAGCCACCAGGTGTGCGGGCGGCGCCCACGGCTGCCCCGTCGCTGGCGCTGGTGTCTTCAGACGGGTTCCACACGTGAGCTTGCCGAGCCGCTGCCCACCCGCCCTCTGTGCCGTGTCCCGAGGGCCTCCTCCCCCTTTACCGGGAAGGCGGCCCGACAGCGACGGGAGTCGGTGTGCAGTAAAAACACGTGTGTGCCGGACACGAAGGCTTGGAGCGCGGGCCGGGCTCACACACCCAGGGCCCAGTCCCGGGCCTCCGGCGCCCCTTGGGTGGGGGGAGGAGAACGAAGACCCGGCACGCAGCGCGGCGGGGGCCCGGCCACACCCCGCAGAGGGGGCGGCCCACCGCAGGTGCTGGGCCCGCCGCCCGCGCGGCGCGCTCTCGAGGCGCCCCCGCCCCCCCCCCGGACGTGCGCCGCCATCTTGGGGCCGCGCTCCCCCGGCCCCGACCCCCGCCGCGCGCCGCGTGCCCGCCGCCCCCGGGCCGCGCCGCTGGCTCCCCGCACCCCCGGGGCGCGGGTATACCTGAGGCCAGCCTGTCGCCAGTATGCCACCATGATGTCGCGAGAGCGGGCGCGTCGAGTCGAATCGCGAGGACGCCTCAATGTCGGCTCGGCGCACGGCCCAGCGGCAGGAAGGTCAGGCCTGGGAACCGGAAGAGGCGGGACTCCGGACCTGCCAATCTCGCCGCCTCTTGCCCCGCCCGCCCATCCCGAGCAGCCCCTGCTGCCCCGCCGCTGAATCCCCCCGACGCCGGGAGCCAATGGGGGCGGGCGGCCGGGGCCCCGGGTGCCAATCCCCGGGCGGGCCGGCCGGCCGCGCCCACCGATTGGCTCCGCGGGCGCCCCGAGCTTGTGCCCCGCGGGCTTCCGTAGCACCGCGGCGGGGCGGCGGGGGCGCGAGGGCAGCGGGGGGCAGCGGGGGGCAGCGGGGGGCAGCGGGGGGCAGCGGGGGGCAGCGGGGGGCAGGGGCCCAGCCGCGGGGCAGGGGCCCAGCCGCAGCCCAGGGGCACGGAGGTGCGTCGGCGTCGGCGTGGAGCACTTCGCCCCCTCCTCCGAGGGGGCAGTGGGCAAAAGCGAACTCGGCCCAGACAGCGCGCGGGCCTCCGGGGCCACCCGCGACGTGCGACGCCCTGGGCTGGACCGCCGGGCAGGGGCGCTGCGGGCAGGGGCGGGGGGCGCGGGCCCGGGGCGCAGGAGCACACGTGTGTGTACACGGAGCAGTGACTAAACAGAAACTGAGGGCAGGGAACACATCGTTGCAAGGAAGTTTTCAGAAACTAGACACCTAACTTCCATCTTTAACGTTAGATAGGGTAAGACGCCCCACAGTCCGAGGGGAACCTGTGAACACTGTCCCAGTTCAGTCCCCCCCCAAATACGTCTACTTGCCGTCTACGGAGATTTCAATAGGCAAAAGCCACAAACTACCAGCTACTTCACTACACTGGAAGATGAAAATTTCTAGAATTTTATTGTATTAGAATAAAAAAATCAAACAGGATAAAAATTTGTTTAGAAATATTTTTATCATTAGGGCATTACACCTTTTTCAGAACGGGTATAATTTACAGAAATATACAAGGCAACTTTTTATCAAAGATCAGTATTTTGCTATGTTTTAACTGAAATGTTACTTCATTTGTAAAAACCATCTCCGATTACAAAAAAATAGTCAAAAACCTAATTGGATTTAAGTTGCTTTTACAAATGTCCTAAGAAGTCTTAAGCTAAACAACATTTTAAGTAGACAAACACTAATTTTTAAATAGTCTGCTATACTATTTCTGTAGTTTATGTACATATACTAACTGGTTTCTTTTACAGGAAACCTGATGAGTTTATTACATTAGCACTGTAAGATACAGGCAAGAGCTAATCACCTTTTAACAAAAATACTATGTATGCAACAACTGCAAGTATCAAAGACATTATTTACCGGTCGGTAACTGCCTGCTACAAAACATGAAATACATTTACTGGATTGTTTTTCAGATTGCAGCTGCCCCTTAGCATCCAAAATAATTGATTTCCCACAAAAGCTGCAAAAAAATTCACATAGTGGTTGGTTTAGGTCAATGCTTCTTTTCTCATTATTATTCTTTTTTTCTTCCCCACCGCCCCCACCCCCCGCAGTTGCACCGTATTATTAAAAACACTAAGTACCTGGGATTTATGCTTCAGAAAGACATCGTTTGAGTAATTTCAAATGACGTACAGCTCTTCATGTAAAAAAGATGTTTTGTGGTCACAATTACTTCAAAAAGTAATTATATTCAAATAACCTGACATATCATGCTTTAGCAATTACAGAGCCATGATTTTGACACATGGCAATTTATAAGTTAGGCAAATGTGAAATGCTAAAAGATGTGAACAGCTGTTCTTCTGTTTAAGTTTAGAGTGCTGCAAAATTCCGGTAATGACTTTATTTTTTCAGTGAACATCACCAGCCCACGGTATAGCATACTAAGTCATAAAGTACAAATCCAAGGAAGGTAATACCTTTCCTAAGTTACAAAACTTTGGCAAATTAATACAGTACTCTTTAATACATTAAAATCCTTTTTTGTTTGTTGGAGTTATTTTAGTGATACTTTTCATTCCAAAAATGTCATTTAAATACCAAAACACTGGTTTTTAACAGTGGTTTATAGCAGAACACGTTATTTTAATACAAATTAATATGTCTTTTCAAACTATAATTTCTCTTTTTAAAGAGCATTCCCTCGTGCAAGTTCTTGCAGTTTACCATACACAGCAGGGTAATTCTGTGTATTTAGGTGGCTCTGCTTGTTCTGGGGTTGGTCCAAAGCCAGGTAGAGTTCCAATGCATGAAAAGCTTTACAATTCTACCTTAAAGGAGATTTTAATATGCTAATATGATTTTCCAAGTACTTTTCAAAAATTGTTAAATTTTCACATAAATACTGGAATCCTCAAAATCAGATGGTCATTTCAAACACTACTACTTTCAGATGATCCCTTTTATTTAGAAACCCTGCAGCCTCTTTGTTTTGATCATAAGTCCTACAGCTTTTCTTCAGCTTATTAAAAAAAAAAACTCTACCTAAAATATAATTTTATTTTTTAAATAACAAATAAATATACTGCCAGTCTGCAGAGACCTGAGGGGCGGTTGCTGGGTACTGACTTTCGTCCTCATTTCTCCACAAACGCTGCCGCCGCCATCGGTGTCCTTCTGCTCCCTCTCGCCGAAGCCGCCAATTCTTCAATCTCAGCATTTAATTTATGTATTACCCATTCCATTGCTTCTCGGCCCTTAAAAAAACCCAACACATCTATTGTTACCAAGTGAGAGCAAAGGCACGTATCCAATAAATGGTACATCAGGAAGTAACAAGGAGCTTCTACAAGTATAACCAAGCCTCACCAGAATGGATTGTTTTTGTGCTTGTTTTTCTTTAATGTTAGGTACCAAATATCAAATGCCTTGGCCAACTGGAAATTGATCTATAAACTCATTTTTATTTTGCATGCAAAAGATGTTATCAAAAGAATCTACAATTCAATGATTATGATCGTTTCCTTATTTCTGATTAGAGTGGTCCCTTCTTGGGGGATCAAAAGGTCAAACCCAGTTTTTTTTTTTTTGGTCCGTTATTTTAAACCAAAATCCTGTATGAGGCCCTAGAAGATCTGGTCCCCAACTTCCTCTTCAACCGTTCTCTCCTGGTGCCTAATGCAGGTCCTTGAGGAAATGAGAAGCATTTCCTGCTTCCTCTCTCAGGGCCTTTGCACATACAGCCCCTCTGCTGGAGAGGCTTCCCGGCATACCCCTAACAACCAACGCGCCCCCCACTCAGCACACAACAGAACACTCATGAAATACTTTTATCTCTGTGTGCTTTTCCTTTCCCAATGACGTGATTAATGTTGCCTTCCTCTTAGTTCCACGAGGGCAGGGACCATGCTTGTTTTGTTCCCTACTGTATTCCTAGTCTAGCCTAGCACTTCCTCTGGTACAGAGAAGGCATCTATAAGATCTTTGGACCGCTGAATGATTATATGAAACGTGTTATAATGAAGTGCATTAAGTATCTCTTTCTCTAAACTTAAACTGTTTTAAATCATGCATTCTCCAAGGGGCAAAAATTAGTTGGGGGTGGGGAGAGGTGGAAATATCTCACTCTTTTCATGTACATAGCACATTTATCCTTTCATCCATCTATCCATGGTGTTAAATACTTTCATGTGGTGGTGGCTGTTAAGAGAAAAAAGATGTCTAAAACAAACCTGGGGGTTACCGGGCAGAGAGGATAATGAAAAAGGTTGAGAATTGGTGTTTTAAACAATGGCACACAGTGACATTATCACCAAGCACTTCCCACATGCTGGGCCCTGGGCACACGCTTTCCATATGTTATCTCATTTGCTCTTCATGCCCAGCCGGTAAGATGGCTAACTGATCTCTACTTCACAGATGGGAAACTGAGGCACAGAAAGATTAACTTAATTGTCCAAGGTTGAAAGGCTGGTAAGAGTTATGGCTTGCACATAAATCCCAGGGTGCCAGACACCAGAGCCTGTGCAAGAAATTGCCTATATGGATTCTCACTGCATTGCGGCTGAGAGTCAGTTTGCCAGGACAAACACACGTTCAGTACTAAGCTCTTTCAAGACAGGAAACCCAGGAATAACGATTAGGGAGCAGCCTGACTTACTTTATTAGCATTTGAAGATATCGTATTCGCCATTAGTCCTTCAAGGTAACTGCTGAGACTGACTCCTTTCACAGTGATTATGGCTTCTTGAGTCAGAACAGTTCTGGAACAGAACACATTCACACAGCTTCAGAATGACCTTTCATTTTTTAAAAGAAATATCTGATAAAAAAAATTAAAACACCCCGTAAAAGAAGTTTGTCAAAACATTTTTTACTCACTTTTCTGGGTCCTGAGGATGTGGTTTGTATATAAGTCTCTCATCTACTGAAACCATATTTGTAAATGAAATCTATAGAATGAAAAAAAAAATCAACTCATTTTGGAAACCAAGATGAAAAACATTCGCAAAATTAATTCACAAACCAAAATCTTGCTAGGTAAATATACAAATAACAAATAAAGCACTTCGGTATTACTGCAAAAACAGAACTTAAATTTCACTATTCACTGCTTCCTTTTTATTATAAAAATAATAAATACGACAAAAGCATTACAGTAATAATATGCACATGATCCCAAATTCATTTTATTGGGTGCTGTGCCCTGGAAACAAGTAGTAGCCTCACTGCTCCAGTGAGGAGCAGGAAAGGACAATACAGTATATAATCACCTGTACATCAACTATAGAGACAAAAAAAATTAAGCTATTAGTTTAAAATCAAAACAAAAGGGAGCCCACACTTACATTAGTAGATTTAAGTTCCATTGTCTTCTCTACAGGATCAACTACAGAATGTTCTTGCACGTAGGTTTTAGTTCTTGCAGCACCAATAAGCTAAATAAAACATTTACAGTTAGTATTCAGAGGAAGAGGGATTTCTTAACAAGTGTATCAATATTTTATTTGAAGGTAAAAATGTGTTAATATCTTGAACCAAAAAATCTGTTTCGTAAAAAACAGGAGGAATCAGACAAAGGTCAGAAAGGAGGCCCGTTGGAGGATAACGGGAATTCACACACCATGAATGAGATGAGACTGCTGGATACAAAAACCCTTCCCAGAGGCAATTAGCGACCAGCCCAGGGAGAACGCAGGCAGTGTAAAGCAGACACCGAAACCACCAAGGTGTGACAACGGAGCACTGAGCCTGAAATACGGAAATCGGAGTATTTGGGTAAACATGGCATCTGGAGAAAGGAGAGCTTGAGACTATGTCAGGATTTTCTTAGAGCAGTCTGAGGGAGAGGGTGCTGCGGCCTTGTTCTCCAGACAGAAAAACGGCCACCTCATGACGGAAGATAATACACCCTACCCAGCATCACTCCTGTGCACGAGCCCAAGCCAACCGCCTGACCTTGCTCGCTTCTGCGTCCCTACTATCTAACGCAGTGGTTTGTGCAAAGGAAGCAATCAGGACATTCCTGCTGAAAAATATGTCCTTTAGTTTTCTGAGTGGACCTACCTTCCCCAACTGAGTCTACTTATTATACCAGAGTTCTCTCACATTGTAATCATCTGGCACTCCAGTTTCTTGCTGGTTAAATTGGCTCATTAAAGCCTGATCACATGTAACTGAACAGAATTCAGTTTTTAAATGCATGGGGAGGAGTCTCAAACTTCGGAACAACTGTGGCACAGCAGAGCCTGAGAACGCGCTCCTCAACTAGTGTCATGACCCACCACTGACCACAGCCACTGTCAGCTAACCATCGCCACCAGCCCATGGCTTCCAGATCTTACTACTGGTCTGAAGTGGCTGGCAAAAGCAGGAAAAGCAGAACAGAACTCCTTTTAGATTACAGAGCATTAGCTGGCTTCCTTCAGAAGGTTTTATCAGGCGCCTTCATGAAGACTGTAATAATATTTCCAATTCATTATACACTCATAACTCAAGTTTATTATAATACAATTTGAACTGATGCAAAAATGACATTCAGAATCGGCTCCCACAACCTATTTGAAATTATAATGTGGTTTAGAAAACTTCTCTACAGCAGTCACATTTCCACAGGAATAAAGACACACTTACAGATTTCACAATGGAAGGCAGTCCCCACTCTGTGCTGAGAAGTCTATGGCTGTGCAACTTTCCAGAGGGATCTATATGTCTGTCCAACACATCAACTCCAACCACGCTTGGGTTCATAGGGTTTGGGTATTTCTGCATTGCAGCTGTTGTAACAGTTTCCCATGGGTGGCTGCCGACATGAACCAAAAACCAAACATTTGAAAAATATGCATATAAATTAAACTGTTTTTATAACCCATCAAATCACTCTTTACAGTTGAAGTTTAATTAATTTAACTAGGGAAAATTATTTCCTGAAACACTGACTAAAAGATGATTTGGGGAGCTCAATCTACATTTTGAATATGTATAGAATTCAGTATTTTCCCAGCACACAGGCTATATGGTGCAACTGAGGTCTATAAAGATATAAATAGCCTATAACACATTAGAGAACTGTTTCTTAAACAATCTCTCCTATTTACCCATGTTCACTTTCACATGTAAATTTTGTTTCTAAGAATCACTGATTCACAAAAATGTATTTTAAAAAATATGTTCTATGAAAACAAGCAGGACAAATTATTACTACAGTGTTTGTTCTTTTGTCTGGCCCCAGTTCCATAAAGCTATAAAGATGTAACAAAAGTATTATAGACACCATAAATTCTTTTAGGGATTACAAAAAGATCCAAAGTATTATTGATTTAAATACTATAAATTAAAAATATTTTTTTCTCTATTATTAAGGTAGTAAGTAACAGTGGCCCCTCCAGTCAATCTTTATCCATTGCTTTCCCCAAAGGAGTGATTCTGATTTGTTTTGAAAAGGTCACTCAACACCATGAAGTGTTTTTAAGGCGCTTCTAATAATACTCTTTTCTAATGTTCTCTCTTAATATTATCTTCTTGAAAAAGCCCGTGTGCTTGGATGATTCGAAGTGTGATGTACATTTGTTCACTTCTCAACTTGTGTGAGTAAGATGCTCGTACAAAAGCCATCCTTCTCAAGAGCCCCTTATTAACGACGATGAGTATTAGAGGTGATGGAGCCCACCTGCAGTCTGATGCCACCCTATCTGCGCTCTTGTCTTTGTTGGAAGGAAAAAAGAGATCTGGAGATAATGTTTCAAACCACACGTACTGATAAACCACACAGCACTACTTTTTATTTTTCCAAAAGCAAAATAGGTAGGCCATTAATCCAGTTCAACTTTTCAGAGAACTAAGCCTGACAACTACTTCTTGCCAATAGAAGGAAAACCTCAACACCATTCATTTCCCAGTACCCTGGACAACCAGTGACATTTTTAATGTTTTCATTTTTGCTATTATATAAATGAACCTCATTCTGTTTTTAATCTCAAGCCTTATTCAGCAATCAATGCAGGTACATAAGGGGAGCTACTTCATAAATCTAAACAGTCCCCACAAATAGAAGTGATACAGGCCGAACACCGACTGTTACCAAGGCAACTATCTAAAATGAAAATCAGATGAACCCTGTCCCTGTCTCCATCTAGTCATATACCACAGTTATCTGGCTTCCTTGCACTTATCTCTTCCCCCCATCCCCTCTAAAAAATTAATAATTGCACACAGCTTCGGGGTGCTTATGTATTATTTGTAACATAGTCCTTCTCTACTCTGAGCCAACTCGAAAACACTGGTGTTGACTTAACTTGAACTAAGACTGCTTTACGAAACATAATTAACTTAAACATTACAAACGATGCAATGTTAACGGTCTTCCAGCAATTAATCTGGACCCTACTAATGTAATCATGTGAAAAGACCTCACACTGGAAGACACTCAGAATGGCACCAAAGGGCAGGCAGAACCTCACCTACCTGCCCGATATCTTCACCTAGAAAATGAGGTGGGTGGACATTCAGGTATACTTAACTCCAGCTAGGCAGCAACAATGTCTTGATTAATCTACTGATATGTAACCAATTCAAAGAAGAGTGCTGGCACATAGTGGGTATTCCTATTTGTTGAAGGACTCAATGAATGGCTTCACCTGGATGCCAACGATATGTGAAGCCTCAGAAGGAAGTGCTGATGCTGGTGGGAATGCAAGCTGGTGCAAACACTCTGGAAAACAGTATGGAGGTTCCTCAAACAGTTGAAAATAGAGCTACCATACGATCCAGCAATTGCACTACTGGGTATTTACCCCAAAGATACAAATGTAGGGATCTGAAGGGGTACGTGCACCCCAATGTTTATAGCAGCAATGTCCACAATAGCCAAACTGTGGAAAGAGCCAAGATGTCCATCGACAGATGAATGGATAAGAAGATGTGGTATATATACACAATGGAATATTATGCAGCCATCAAAAGGAATGAGATCTTGCCATTTGCAACGACGTGGATGGAACTGGAGGGTGTTATGCTGAGTGAAATAAGTCACTCAGAGAAAGACATATGTCATATGACCTCACTGATATGAGGAATTCTTAATCTCAGGAAACAAACTGAGGGTTGCTGGAGTGGTGGGGGGTGGGAGGGACGGGGTGGCTGGGTGATAAGACACTGGGGAGGGTATGTGCTATGGTGAGCGCTGTGCAAGACTGTTGAATCACAGATCTGTACTTCTGAAACAAATAATGCAACATATGTTAAGAAAAAGAACAACAAGATAGCAGGAGGGGAAGAATGAAGGGGAGTAAGTCGGAGGGGGAGACGAACCATGAGAGACGATGGACTCTGAGAAACAAACTGAGGGTTCTAGAGGGGAGGGGGGTGGGGGGATGGGTTAGCCTGGTGATGGGTATTAAAGAGGGCACGTTCTGCGTGGAGCACTGGGTGTTATGCACAAACAATGAATCATGGAACACTACATCAAAAACTAATGATGTAATGTATGGTGATTAACATAACAATAAAAAATAAAAAAAAAGAAGGAAGTGCTGAACGTATATGGGTAAGACAGAATAATGACTTTGATATTGTAGACAGTAGTGTCCTTAAGACATGAAACACTTGGCAATGGTAGGATTTGTGAGGGGAGATGGTAACTTCCATTTCAGGACTGAGTTTGGGGAGTCCACAGGACATGTGAGCAGAGATGTCTGGTAAGACCTGAAAATAAGGATTCGAGGTTCGAGAGAGGCTGGAGCCCAAGGTACAGATTTGGGTGTCCTAAGTATGTATATTTATCAGCTGGGACCCTGACTGAAAAGCCCAAATTATTTGGGGAGAATCAGGATCACGGCTGCTTCTTCCAGAACACGTCCAGCATTTGTTTGAATATGTCTATCTTCTGGGAAGAGGATCCCAGAGCTTTCATCAAATCTCGGAGACGTCTGTGGCAAAAAGATTAAGGATCACTGATGAAATCCAAGACAAGAAGGCCACTAACAGAATCTCCTTGAACATTCACACTGAAGGGGAAGAGAGGGAAACACTGAAGAGAAGAGCAGAAGTGGAGGGGTAGCAAGGAGAAGAGTGTTAGGGAGGACAGAAGAACGTTCTAAGGAGATGCAAAGTTCAAAGAACTTCTGAAGCACTGAAATCCGGAAGAGGATTGCCAGCAAGAAACCACCTATGATCCCAAGGGCTGAAAGAGAGCAGTAAAGACTGTTACCAGGTAAAGAACATCAGAAAGATCACAAATTTACAGAAAGACTGTAAGCATTATGGAGAAAGGAATCGTCCCTCTGATTTTAACGTTCCGTACTTCCCAGGACCCCCTGGACTCTTGGATGTGTCTGATTCACTAAGTATGCAAAGGGTTTACAACTTCTTTTAAAACTGCCCTCGGGAACATGGTTTAAAAAAAACCAAACGGTTAAGCTAAAACATACTGCAGAGCTATAAAAATTAAAACAGTGTGGCAACAACAGCATGATCAGCAGAACAGAGCAGAGGGCTCAGAAATGGATTCAAGTGTGAATCACAACAGAGTTTAGGCCCAAAGTGACATTTCAAATCAGTGACAGGAGGGCGCATTGGCCAATGAAGAGTGCTTCCCTCGATTAACTATTAACTGTCTCTTTACGCAAAAAAATGATATAGCTGCTTATATGCGTGGTTCGTTTGTATATGAATCATGGACCCAGAAGGAGATTCAATCCCCAACATCCAATTAATTAGTTTAAGGCCTTCTGTGTTACTAAGAAATTCTAACCAAGAGATGTCACTGAGCGTGGCCTCAAAAGTCATGTGCCAGTGGCAGGCCCGGACGGCACCACTGTCTTCCGTGTCTCCCACAAAAATGGGCAGCCCAAGGTCACACCGTACGCTGGAGCCAGAGCTGGACCTTGGACTCCAACTGTAATAAGGCCCCGTTCCTCAGGTCATGAGCTGCCGGAAAAGTCTCTCCTCCTGGTCGCCTGAGCTCACCCGGGAAGGCACTCCATCCAAAGGTGGCGGGGCGACCAGACTCCCGACAACGCCCATGCTTCCTGCTGGAACCCGCGGGTCCCCGTCCCACCGGGTTGGGCACGGCCGGAAGGGGCACGCAGGGGCCTCTCCCACCCCGAGTGCGGTCGAGGACCTCGTGCCAGGCGAGGCCCCCACCGGCCCGGGGGCCCTCCCCGGGGGCCAGGCTGCCAGTGCCCGTCTCTGGACCCCCTGCCAGCCGGGGCGGCGGCGAGGCCTCAAGTCCCGGGCTCTCTCCACCGCCGGGGCCGCAGACCTCGAGTCCCCGCACCTCCACCCCCCCCCCCCCCGGGGCCCCGTGGTACTCCGGCCCCGCTCCCCCCGCCACCAGGCCCGACGCCTGGAAGCTTCCTGAGGGGCGGCCCGGCCTCGCCACGACTCCGGGCCCGAACTGCCCGCCCACTCGGCACTTGCCCCATACGCCCCGCCGACCTGTCCCACGCCCCTAACTTACTCAAAGACGTGCTCTGAAGTCCAGATCTTCATGATGCCGGCAGCCTGCGCGCTAACCGGCAGGCGCTAGGGGACAATGAGGCAAAAAAGCCACACTTGCCCCCGCCCCGCCCCCCAGACACCCCGCCAGCCGCGCAGCGCGCACGCGCCGTCGGGCCCGACGCGAGGGACGTCCCGACGCGCTGCCCCACGCCCTATCCCGGCCCGGGTTTCGCCCCAGCCTAGCGCGCGGCGCAACGAAACTCCGCCCCTTAGCGCCGAGCGCAACGCGCCGGCGCAGTTCCGGGGCAGCGCCCGGGGCCGCCGGCGTAGGCACTGTGTTGCGCAGGCGTGGTACGCGGCCGGCTGCCCGCCCCCTCGCGGGCGGTGCCGGCAGCGCTGACCTCTGCGCAGAGTTGGCCCAGGCCCAGAGGATTTCTGGGCGCCCTGGCCATGCCTTTCTCGCGTGCTGGTTCCATTGCGTTGCCAGGCATGTAGACGGGTTCAGCGGACGGGTCCAGTAAGCCCTCCTGCACGGACAGTACTGTGCTGTGTAGTTGAGCAAATGTTCATGGCGCCTCATTAGAACATTCCTACCAACTCTTGTCTTAACGTGGACTGTGGGTTCCCAAAGTTACCGAACCAACCAGCCACTGCCTGTCTCTATTGAGATTGTGGGCATCCCAAAGTCATCCAACCAACCAACTAGCCACCTCCTGTCTCAACCTGGACTGTGAGGTCCCCAAAGTCATCCAACCAACCAACCGGCCACCTCCTGTCTCTATTGAGATTGTGGGCATCCCACAATGCCCACAATCTAACAACCAACCAACTAGCCACCTTCTCTCTCAGCCTGGACTGTGGGGGCCCCAAAGTCATCCAACCAACCAGCCAATCAGCTCTGTGTTCATTCCTCTTGCCCTCCCAGCAATTATGACCCTGGGTGGGTAGAAGACGTAGACACAGAGAAACTACACCAAACACTGTAATCGATGCCCAAATGAAGGGTGTTTTAGGAAGCATGGGTGCTAGTTGAAACGGGAAAATATGGTCCTGAGTTCCTAGGTGGGTCTTATCTCAGATGTCACCCGTGAGAGAGAGCTCCCCTCATCACTTTTCCTTAGAGATCCTCCAAACCCTAGCTCTTCCATCACAACATTCCATTGCATTTTTCTTAGCGTGCATCACTCTCTGAGATTATCTTGTTTATTTGTTTAATGTCCACTTGAATATAAGTCCTTGAAGGCAAGGATCTTGCTCACTTTGCTCAATAAATTATTTTCAGTACCTGGTATATAGTAAAGGCTCAATGATTATTTATTGAAAAATAAAATAATAATTATTTGTGGAATGAATGAATTACTGAAATCATCTAGTTTATCTGTTTAAATTCCACTAGACTGCAAGCTCTCAAGGGTGAGGCTCTTGCCAGACTTATTCAATGATTCCCCCATACCTACATAATAATTATTGGTTGCATAAGTGAGCAAATGACTAAGAAGTGAGGGGCAGGCAGGAATGGCATGTGACATCATATGCAGGTGAGCCTTGTCCAGTGGACAAAGTGCAGAGTCTAGCTTTCAGGTTGAGCCCTCCCTCCCTCTTGTCTCTCCTGCCCCTGTCCCTAACAGAACAATTTGCCATTTTAAATATTGGCTGTGGAGCAAAATCTTTACATCTGGTTACTTAGAAGCCAGTTCAAGGCACTGCCTTATTCTTCTTCCTAGCTCGTTTGATTGCTAAAAACAAATAAAAGCCAGGTTAATTTAGGAGGGAGGATATATTTTTTTTTAAATAGCTGAAGTCCTTTATATAGAAAAACAGAAAAAGTACATTAGGCAGGAAGGAAATAATATGGTTGGGTAGTTGCTAAGTGCAATTTGTGGTACCTAGGACTTAAAAAAAAAAGCCCTGTGGTACTTGGAGTGAATTCTTGGGGAGGTAATGCTTTAAAGGCAGCTGAGAGTGGCTCAGCCTTGATTAAGATGCAAAGTTAATGTTGCCGGGTGTTTAGAACACTGGTTCAGGACCCGACAGCACAGTACAGCCTGTCTCTGGTATTCCTGGAGCTCCGAGAAGCTGTTCACCATCCAGGATTCCTATTCTGTTTATTTTAGAGAATGCTATTCTCCCCTCTAGTTCAAGATTTCTGTTTTTCAAAGTCATGAAAATGAAATGACACCTGTCCTCCACTCATACTGTACCCGTCTATTGATTTTGCTTGCTGCATCTGGAGTGAGTGATGGGGACAGGGGCATGGAAGGATGGAGATTGAGGACCCAAGTATCTTTTCTGTGTGTTTCCCAAAGGTCGAAATAAAACCACCTTGTACTTGGATTTGGAGAGCAAGACCCTGACATAGATTATCTCCCCGATACTCCCTTAGAAACACGCAGAGGAAACAAATGATTGGGTTTTAAATACCTAGAAATTGTATCACTGACTGTGCCTGTCACAAAAACAGGGAAATTATTAGCAGGTCATTACTTTGACTTGATATTAAGTAGGTGACTCCTCTGGTAGTGCTCGCCGCAGGGATGACACCCAATCCCCGGGTCTCCACACCCTTCCCTGTGCCTAGGAATGGAGGGTGGAGCGAGGGAGGGAAGAATGTAGGTGTGATTCCAACCATCAAGGCACTTCCGGCTAAGGATGCCAAACACAAGTCAAAAAACAGCTAGAAGATATTTAAAGTGAAGTTTGGGTGTTTGGAGCAAAGAGACGACGGCCGTGAACTGCAGTCCCTGGGGCAGCCTTTGCAGAAGATGGTAGGCAGAGCATGAAGCTACAGGGAACTGCTGGTGGTGGGGCCCAGACACAGGCCCGGCAGAACAGGTAGATGAGGTCATGTGCCTCAACTTTAACTGGGCCCCAGCTCCTTTCATGTCCTTCCAAACTTGAGTCATTCACATGCCATCTTCACAATTCGCCCAGTCTGACCTGTCCCATTATTACTTAATTTTTTCTATTGGCTTCTTTGCAAAGACACTTATAGAGCTACTGTCCACAGAAAATTAGTATTTTTTAAAAAAGATTTTATTTACTTATTTGACAGAGGGAGACACAGCGAGAGAGAGAACACAAGCAGGGGGAGTGGGAGAGGGAGAAGCAGGCTTCCCGCTGAGCTGGGAGCCCGATGCGGGACTCGATCCCAGGACCCTGGGATCATGACCTGAGCCGAAGGCAGACGCTTAACGACTGAGCCACCCAGGCACCCCAGAAAATAGGTATTTTTAAAATATACACTAAATTCCTAACTATTAAAATAAAACAGTAAACCCATGGGCTCTTACTGTCTGTCTTTCATACACTCCAGGATTGGGAATGCCTTACTTTGGGGTCCATCCCCAAGCTTTCTCTATACCCTTTTTAAAAAAGATTTTATTTATTTATTTGAGATAGAGAGGAAGAGAGCAAGCACGAGTGGTGGGGTGGGGCAGGGGTGGGCGCAGAGGGAGAGGGAGAAGCAGACTCCCTGCTGAGCAGGGAGCCCGATGCGGGACTCGATCTCAGCACCCCAGGATCATGACCGGAGCCAAAGGCAGATACTTAACCGACTGAGCCACCCAGGCGCTCCTCTCCATACTTTTTTGACTCTTATCTGTCCTCTGCAAATTGCAAATCCTCTGAGCCTCTCGGCAAAGACCTTGATCTCTGCATTCACTGTGAACTTACTCCACTTGCCTCCACTTCTCTTTAAAATGTTTTGTATCCTCATTAATCCTCTGTATTTCTTCTGCACTCAGAAAATGTATTCTTTCGGGGCGCCTGGGTGGCTCAGATGGTTAAGCGTCTGCCTTCGGCTCAGGTCATGATCCCAGGGTCCTGGGATCGAGCCCCACATCGGGCTCCTGGCTCAGCAGGGAGCCTGCTTCTCCCTCTGCCTCTCTCCCTGCTCATGCGCGCGCGCTCTCTCTCTCTCTCTGTGTCTCTGTGTCTCAAATGAATAAATAAAAAATCTTAAAAAAAAAAAGAAAATGTATTCTTTCTCTCTCCAATATTCTTGCCTTTGCTCCCTTACTCATTCAACAAATAGCCTCAGGTCACCTGTTCGAAGCCATCCCTAGCCACATAGAGCTTATACTACACCAGTGGTTCTCAATGGGGGCGATTTCCTCCGGGAGACATGTGGCAATGTCTGGAGACCTTTTTGGTGGTCATATATAGGGAGGGGCTGCTACTGGCATCTAGCGGGTAGAGGCCAGGGATGCTGCTAACACCCTCCAGTGCCCAGGACAGAGACAGTCCCTTGCAACAAAGAAGTAGCTGGCCCCAAATGTCCATAGTGTGGCAGTGTGGAAACCCTGGGCCGTAGCTACCAGGCTCCCAGAATCTGGGCCCAGTCTGTCTGTCTGGACTCAATATTTTGTCGTTCCATCCCCCAACTCAACTGAACCCTTTGGCTGCATCAGTTACTTGCTGTCCTCTAGCCACCCATTTCCACACCCTTGAACTTCGTACATGGTGTTCTCTGGCCAGCATGCACTTTCCCCTTGCTTGCCCTGAAGAGTCTTACTTACATCTTGAGACTGTGCAAATACTCCACTCCTGCGAGTGCCTCGCTGATATGCCTCTTCCAGAGCCCAGCACGGCGCTTTGTTTCTGCCTCGGTGCTCCTGTTGGCGTTCAATATGCACCTTATACTGGTGTGTGTGTCGGGGGGTGTGTGTGTCTACAACTTAGTCTGTTCGGGCTGCTGTAACAAAATACCACAGGCTGGGTGGCTTCTTATTCTCACAGTTCTGGAGGCCGGAGGCCCAGGCCCAGGCCCGGGACGTCAGCATATTCGGGTCGCTGGCTTCTCGCTGAGTCCTCCTGAGGTGGAAGGCCCGAGGGGGCCGCTGTGGGGCTCTTTTATAAGAACACTAATCCCATTCTCGAGGACTCCACTTTAGTGACCTAAGCACCTTCCCAAGGCCCCCCTCCTATCAATTTGGGGGGCGGGCGGATACATTCGTTCAAACTATAGCAGCTTCTGTGTTAGAGGGATAAGGAACCTCTTATCCAACTTCTCATTTTTTGAGTCCTGGCTGTAATGTGGCTGCACAGGGAAGCAGGAATCATCAAAACATGAAAATGTTCATGACCAAACCCAGTTACTTACAAACTTGATGTCATCTGAAAACACTAGCCTAGACCCTCACCTGTTGGGCCCCAGTGTTTGCTGATTAGTCTCTCACTAGCTGTCCATGGCTGAAAACGCACCACAAGAGTGAAATGGAAACTCTTGGAGAAGATGCACGATCTCATCAGGTTGCGGAGGGTGATGCACAAGACCTCCGTCACACATGAAACCGTCAGGGGATGACTTCATGTGAATTAAGGCAGTTAGCAACTGAGAAGAGAACACCGACAAGGGATAGACCTCAAAGACAAAGCATGTCCTGAGGCAGTCATTTGAACAGCTAGGGACTGGGGGACACACATGGGAAAACAAATCAACTCATTGAATATTTCTGTAAGGGTCTCCATTCCTGGATTGAGCCATGAAGTCCAAATGGGTTGTGTGGTGCTGTTCCCGGGCTGGTGGGAAAGACTGTGGTAAAAACTAGCCCAGGGGAATGGGGTAGCCGGGTGATGGGCATTAAGGAAGGTACATGTTGTGAGGAGCACTGGGTGTTATATGCAACTAATGAATCGTTGAACACTACATCAAAAACTAATGATGGGGCGCCTGTGTGGCTCAGATGGTTAAGTGTCTGCCTTCGGCTCAGGTCATGGACCGAGTCCTGCATTGGGCTCCCTGCTCTGCGGGGAGGCTGCTTCTCCCTCTGCCTCTCTCTCTCTCTCTCTCTCTCTCTGACTCTCATGGATAAATAAATAAAACATTAAAAAAAACCTAATGTTGTACTATATGTTGGCTAACTGAACATAATTAAAAAAAAACCCAAAAAACAAAACAAAAACTAGCCCTTGATTCATTCTGGGTAATAAGAATTTGCATAGAGTTAACAATTCTATCCTAAGTTGTGTGTATCTCATCGTATACATAAATATATAATCATATGTCTCTGTATCACTACATATATGTATATATGTGCATGGGTGTGTATAAAAACTTACTCGTCATTTTATATTTCATTTTTCAGGATGAAGCCTCAGCTACACTTTTTGTTTTTCATTATTTACTATGAAATTTCGGTGTTGGTTTTAGGTGGATTCAGTGGGCTTATTGGGCACCAATTATACACTACAAAATGGGGGCTTTCTGAACCCTTCAGGGCTGGGACTGACGTGGAGGCACAGTTCGGAGGAAGATGCGGGAAGACCTCGGAGTGAGAAGCAAGAAGGGTAGAGGTGGAGGGAGGGGAGGGGCATGTGACGCCTTTCGGGACAGCCTGCTGACGGAGGTCTGTACACACTTCCAGCTCTCCAACTTGGTGACCTGAGCGGCCCTCACCAAATGGAGAGCCAGAGTCTGCTTGGCCACAGAATGAGCCAGAGAGGACTGGCCTATGAATCTCAAGCCTGAGACTCCCATGTCTTGTGGCTTCTCTCCCATGTGGGGCAGGGGTGGGGGGGTGGGGGGGTGGTTCCCACTTGCCCCGGAAGGGGAGAGGGGAGAAAGCAGGAGGAGCCCATGGCTTCCAGGACCCCAGGCCCGCACCCCCCCACCCACCCAATTCAGGGATCTCACATTACTCCTAATTAGGCAAGTGTCTCGAGGCAAATTCAATTTCGTTCCCATTAGCGACTGAAGATTTTGGGTAATTGTGCAGAACTTCCTATCCATATGATTTCCCCCCACCTCTTGTTTACCTAAGTATCTAACAAAATTATGCCTAAATTCCTATCATAAGAAATGAATCTCTTCTCCTGGGAGGACTTTGACTATTCCAGTAACTCCTCACCCTGAGAAATTAAAGGTCATTTCTTCAAGTTGGATCGATTTGTCTTGTTAGTGGTCGCCCCATAACCAGGCAGTCTGTCTTGACATGGGCACTACCCCCCTGCCAGGCACTTTTGCTGTGGAGAGACTGCCTTGCACGGACTCTCTGCACACAGATCCTAAGCCTGGCCAGAGGTCCTGCCCGGGAGAAGAGAAGTGTCACTATTGCCCTGTGACGAGCAGCTTCTGCGGTCCGTTCATGTTCGCCTAGTGTACGCAGTTTGGTCCCCATTACCCCATCAGGAGATGGGAAGGTGGAGAAGGTGTGCTGGCCTCACGCCCGCCCGGTGTCTGAAGACCAGAGAAGCCTCAGAGCCACATTTGCGTGGACACACTTAGGAGCTTTTTCCTTTTTCCTTTTTTTAAAACCCTTGTAAAGTACATTTCTTATTTGAAGCCACCCAGACAGCGGCCTGTTGTTTGGTGACCAGGGCCAAAATAGCAAATTAACTCCTTGCTTCTTGTCTCAAAAAGCGAGAGTGGGTACAATCTACGGGGACATTCACCCCCTTTCTGGGAGGCGTAATTAGGTTTGTGAAAGGAGACAGAGGCTGGCTCTTTGTCTGTGGAGCTTGGCAATCTCCTGCATTTTGCTGGAGGCAAATTAGTCCTCTATCTTTGCTGGAGGCAAATGGACCAATTCAGAAACAGATGAGGCCTTGTAGGGGGCTCCCCGCCCAAGTACCCCCATCCACAGGGGACCTTGGAAACAGAGAATTACAAATGCAGCTGCATACTGGCTTGGGTCGGATTCAGACAGCTCCCTTTTGTGTGGCCAGTTCTTGCTTGACTTTATCTTGATGACCTTTCAGATACAACGTTTCAGTGGCCAACAGCGTGAACACGGAGGGAGAGAACAATTACGGCCACAATCCACTTCCTGAAAGCTGTTCAGCTGTCCACGGTTTCAAAAGATCAAACCCCCGGGGTCCATCCCAGTCAATAATGAGTGCCGGGCAGTACTGTGAGATTAATAAATATCTGGTCTTTCTCCAAGGCAGCCTAGAGCACATGGCACATATCCGCTCGTTAGCCAGTGTGACACCTTGCGCAGGAAGGAGGTCAGGTCTATTACTCCCGCTAGTAAATGAAGGTGGAGACACAGCAGTGTCTATCCTGTCACAGGTGACTTCCGCTTCTCAGCCTGACTCTCTGGTCACTAGATTACTTGCGTGATGCACTTCCTGGGTGCCGGGTGGTAGGTGGCCAGGCCAGCCGCAGGAGCGCACAAAGGTTTGCAGTCCCAGAGTCTGACCTGCCAGGCTACCCTGGTTCCCCCTGCGAGAAGGGGGAAAGGGAGAGCGCCAGAATGTTTTCCACCTGACCGGAAGTGCGATGAATGCCTGCTGGATTCTATTCAGAGAATTGGGGTAGAGTCAACTTTTCCTTTATTACCCTCTTCTTAAGAGGTCCATTGTGCAGAAGTGTGATGTTCTGGGTACATTGTAAGAATTGTATTAAAAGTGAACACAAAAGGATGGAAAGGTGGAAGAAAAGTCAGTTGTTTGCCATGAACCATCTTGTAAGAGCTGATCGGGCCCTTTCAAAAAAAAAAAAAAAATACATTCGTTCATTGTCAAGACTCAGTTCCCAGTACAGAAAGACAGCGTCATGGTGTGGGGTACGCTGAGGAGCTTATGAGCATGTGATTAGAAGGTTCTTGAATATGGGTCCAATAGGAATATTTGGATGGTATTTTTCCAAAGCCCTGGGGGTCAGCAACACCAAACAGCAAGTGCCTGGGCGCCAGCAGGTAGCTCTCCTCTACTCACCTGGGAGTCTGTTGCCTTTTGTGTTGCCATGATATACCCAGACTGGTTGATTCAGGCACTTAATGAAAGGAAGACTAGACTGGCTTATTGGCACCAAGATGGAAACCAGAACACTGTGGAAGCACAGCCTTGATGCACCTGAGCATCATGTTGGGAAATCTTTGGGAAGAGACGCTATAGAGATGTCCACTCCCATTCACAGCATATGTTCTCCTACCTCCTCCCAAACAAAACAAAAGAGTGTGACCTTTCTATCTTTATGGGCGCTTCTTGACCGACTGAGAGAACAGAAGTTCTGTTCATATTCAACATCATGTTGGAAATTTGCCAAGTGAGTTTTCCATGAAGTATAAACTGAATGCATATCATTCTAGACTACAAAGCAAACGAAACCCCAGCATTTAGGTTTGGAGGGGTACAGAGCCCTGCAAGAAGGGGTTTGATCTTCGTTCTGGGGAGAGCACTGGACAGAGGGAACAGTCTGGAGAGAAGGTCTGTCTCCTTCCCAGCTATATGTCAATTGCTTAGCCATGACCACGCACAGTGCCAGATATCAAGTAGCACAATTGTTGAGTGAGTAAAGGAATGATAGAAAGTCAAACCCCAGCAGCAGGTGATGCCATGTCTTATTTATCAAGGGAGTCAACAAGAGTGTAGACAGGCTTTTGAAACTGGACGATTCCCAGAACTGGGAACTTGCAAGGCACACCGTGAAGGTCCTTAAGCTGGAAAGAGTGCAAGGGTCCTGGGGGAGAAGCAGCAAGTGCCCGAGTCTTCTCCACGCACCCCCCCCCAACAGGTCTATGGGTCAGTCTCAGAGGCTGGTCTTCCAGGCCAGAGCAAAGAGAAGCAGAGGCAGGAGCCCAGCTGGTAGCTCAGAGCAGGCCTGGAGGGAGGGATGTGCCCACAGCCCAAACTGTCTTCGTTTGAAAGAACAGCTGTTTGCCTGGGCCTAAGGCCGGGAAGAAAATGCTGAGCCATATGTCCTTAGTAAATCAGTGCGCGGCCCTATTAGAAGGCGTGCCTGAGTGATTGATGGGAAAATAACCAGGCAGCCCTGCATACTGCTCTACCCGTGTACTGCAGGTTTGTTTAATGCCGAGATGTACCGCCATCCACCCTGCCCCTGCCACTCCCATGTTTCATCAGAGAAATAGTTGACAAATGCATGTACTCTAACCATTGTGGAAGAGAGGAAAGTAAGACATTTTCTTGGGGGCTAAGACTGCAAAGTGAAGCATTAGCTCCAACAGAAAACATCCCCTTTTATGGTCTTTATGTTACTTTGAACAACAATGAAAATGTTTATGAGTACTTGCAGGCTGATAGATCATAATGAAATCTTACAATCACATAACCCTTTCTTCCAAACACTTCAGACACCTAGCAGATGGGGAAACAGAGGTACCAGAACCCATGTGTTGACAATTTTTGGAATGCAGTGAAGTAAAACTGTGTCTGCATATCCAGGCTTTTTGCTTTTCTGAGTTGTCTCATCACTAAGAGTAATAGTGTTGAAAATGCCTTCTGTAAGAAGTAATTTCAGAGGTTTCTCATTTCTTCAAATGGCATTGACTGTAACTCTGAATAAGATGAAATCCTCAAATAATTTCGGTTATTTACATCGGCCAACTGGTGTCTCAGCATGGATACATTCAGGTATTTACATTTTTAACAGGACTTATCAGCACATAGCATCGGTTGTATAGCTACTAAAATTTTACTTTGGGTGATTGTGATTTATTTGAAAAGCTGATATAGATCCTTTAAAGTTTTATTTAAAATTAGTTGAAAATACAGAAGTTAATAGCTTTCTTTCATACCAGCAAAGATAATTTATAAGCAATGATGAAAATTTTTCATTCAAAATAACCTAAAATATGAGATACCTGGAAGAAATCTTAACAAGAGACATATAGGAACTATAGGAGGAGAATCATAAAAATTTCAGAGAAATGTAACAGGAAACTTGAGTAAAGGAAGACGTACCATGCTCCTGGGCAGGAAGATTGAATGTTTCGATGTTGTCAATTTCCCCCAAATTAGCTTAATGAAATTCCAATCAAAATCCCAATAGGATGCTATTTTTGTCACAATCACACCTGATGGAGTGATTCCAATGTTCATTTGGAAAAATAAATGAGTGAGAATAGCCAAGAAAGTTTTGAAAAAGCAAAGAGGGGGGCGCCTGGGTGGCTCAGTCAGTTCAGCATCCGACTCTTGATTTTGGCTCAGATCATGATCTCAGGGTCATGGGATCGGGCGCCACATTGGGCTCCACACTGGGTGTGGAGCCTACTGAAAACAAATAAAAGGCAAAGAGGAAAATTTGATCTACGATATATTACAACATATTATCCAGTTACAGTAGCTAAAATAGTGTACTGGGCAAATAGAATATAAAAAAATAAAATAAAATAAAATTTCTAAAAAAATAGGTACTAGACAAAAATGGGTAGAAAGAAATGCATAGTTTTAAAATTAACTTAGGATATATGATACTTTATCGTTTGATTTCAACTGGCATTTCACATCCAAGCGGAAAGGATAGATTAGCAAATAAATGGTGTTGGGACAGTCCATTAAATACTTGGAAAAGAAACCCAGAAAGTTGTATTATCTCAGGCTATATAACTAAACCAATTCGAGACTGATTAAAGAAGTAAATATTAAAAATCTAATTATTCATACAGATTCAACTGAATAAATAAGACTGATTCACAAGCATGGAAACATCAGAAATAAAATTAAAAGGAAAATGTAGGAAAATATTTACCACAAATATGATGAAGAGTTAGTTTTCTTAATATATTAAAAAACTCATACGAACTACTGAAAAGTCACTAAAAACCCTTTGGAAAATAAAAATATCATGAACAGACAATTGGTAGAAAAAGTGCAAATAGTTAATAGATGTGAAAAATGCTCACCAACTATGCTGGTGATCCAACAAACGTAAATTAAAACAGTATACCATGTTTGGCCTACTAACTTAACAACAATTAAAATATAGCTCTTGTTCAGAGTTGGTGAGTGTGAAGTGAAGTAGGCACTCATACACTTCTGTTGAAAGTATGAATTGGTACACTCTTTCTGGAGAGCAATTTAGCAATGTTATTCAGAACCTTAAACATTTCTCTTTGTCCCTGTGACTCCCAATGAAGGAATCTACTGCAACAAAATATCCAGGAATTTGGACAAAGATCTAGATCTCAAAATTCTTTGTATTTAACGTAAAATTGGAAAAACTCAAATGTTCAAAGAATGATTTATTGGTTGGATCGTGAAGGAAAAAAAGTAGTCTTTCAAGGGGCGGGAAGAGGTAGGAGGAAATTCTAGGGAGAAAGAGGACTGTGGGTGTTATTAGGGGTGTGTGAAAGTTCACTGCATGGCCAGTTTGGAGACTGCAGTGTGCGTTGTCAGGGCTGATGCGGGGCACGTCTGGGGAGTAGGAGAAGGTGGAGAAGGTGAGGCTCATTAGCTCCTATATAGTTGTCTGTCTCCCCTGTGAGAATTTAAGATGCAGGAGTCTGTGTTGGTCATTTATATATCTTCCCAAGTTTCTTTTCCTTTTTGACGATTTTATTTATTTATTGGAGAGAGAGAGAGAGCATGAGAGGGGAGGAGGAGCGGAGCGAGAGGGAGGAGTAGAGGAAGAGGGAGAAGCAGGCTCCCTGCTGAGCCAGGAGCCCGATGTGGGGCTCGATCCCAGGGCCCTGAGATCATGACCTGAGCTGAAGGTAGACGCTTAACCGACTGAGCCACCCAAGTACCTCTCTTCCAGAGTTTCTATTAGGTGCTTAATAAGTGTCTGTTAGTTAATAAATAAATTGCTTTCTTTCAGGTGTTGAGTAGCTTTGAGTTACGTTATTGAGCTGTGTTGTTACCCTATAGCCAATGAAAATCCAGCAAAGTTTCTTAGGAAGAAAATAAAGACTCTTCCCAAGTAACTTGATTGCTTTATGACATGTATCAAATGATATTTTAAAACAGACTCATTTGGACTTCAGTCAGTAGGGGGTGCACCAATGCTGGAAATTCCAGTATTAATAAAGAATAATGCTTGTTTATTAATCTTACAGTTCTTCATCCTGGCTACTATTTCTCCTCTGTGCCTCACCCCTTGCTATCCATCTCCCACAATGTTTTTATTTCTCACTACTACACACACTACTCGTGGATAAGTAATGCCTCAAAACTACCAGTTACAAAACTTGTTTTAAAAAGAGACTTAATCTGGGGCACCTGGGTGGCTCCGTCATTGAGCGTCTGCCTTTGGCTCAGGTCATGATCCCAGGGTCCTGGATTGAGCCCCACATCGGGCTCCCTGCTCGGCCGGGAGCCTGTTTCTCCCTCTCCCACTCCCTCTGCTCGTGTTTCCTCTCTAGCTGTCTCTCTCTCTCTCTCTGTCACATAAATAAATAAAGTCTTAAAAAAAAAGAGAGTTAATCTAATATTGCTATTTATTATAGTTGTTAAAAGTAAGTGTGACATTTTTAAGAAATTGGTGTTAAATGGAGAAGGATTTAAATTATGCTTATCATTTACTCAGGACAAACTTTCCATCAGAATAGGTGAGGAAGTACTAGAAAAAAGTGTAGGTGATAATTCGATGATTTATGTGAACACTAATACTATAATTGGAGAAAGAATAATAGTGACCTTTAGAGAAAGGATATTTTATAAAGCATTCATTAACAAGAAGGATTTGGCTTTTGGAACATTTTTTTCTCAAAGTCCCTTAATGAAATAGAATTAATAAAATGCTATGGTTTATTGAAATTTCAAAAAAAGGACAGAAAACTGTGGAGTTGTGTAGAAGAATTGAGGGGAAAGTAAGATGATTTTATATATGGCTTTTTTGGGGGACAAAAAAGAACTTGAATGGTAGATTTAAAATATGATGATTATAGCTAAAAATATTGTACCAGAATAATAAGTCTTGAGACCAAAACTAAGAAATAGGAATCATCACCTGGTGGAAGATAAATGAACAGCTATAGAACTCAAGAAAACACAACCCAAATAGAAAAAGGGAGCTAATTGTGGTGGTGATGGTGGGGGAGTTTGGAAACTTGAAGTGCTTAAATTTCATTAGAAAATGCTGTGCTCTTTTGGAATGATGATATAGGGAGGACCAGGGATCTTCTCCCCTTTAATTCTTTTAAAATGCTTTTAAAGTGGCTTAAAAGAAATATCAGCTATGAAAACGATCACTCAGGTGAATCAAATTCAACCAAAAGTTTAAAAACTTTTATAGAAGGAAAAAGAATGAAACTAAAACAAGAAGAAAAACACCGTGTGGAAATTCCTGGAAAAGGCAAAGATGCTCAAAAGGGATTCTAAAAGATATTTCAACATGGTGCTGCTCATGAATAACATACTTACAAAAAGTCACATGGACAACCTAAAACTAAAAGTTTCCATAAAGATATGGCAATGATAATAAAAATAGGAAAGCAAAGGCTGCAATAACGATATCAAGTAATTCAAGATAAAACATAGGAAGTGAAATAAATGGGTGGTTATACAGAGATAAACACTGTACCTACTTAAGATATAATAACTGTCAACTTATATGCACCTAATAACATAGCAACAAAACACACAAAGCAAAGAATGTAAGAACTTCCTGTAGAAACTAGCAAAAATTCAGTTATAGCGGAGCATTACGTTCCTTATAATCAAAACCATGACAAGTAAAGTAAACAAAGTTCTGTAGTTTATACATGAGGTATAATGTCTTTAGAATTACTTGAAGAACACTTAACAAACTTCTCACTTCCTAGTTTACATAAAATTGAATGAATAAACTTCACCAGAGGTTATATAGGCTATTGTAACCAAAATGCAAGTAACAATTGAAAATAAAAGTCTTAAGAACCATCAAAAAAAAAATTATTCTGATATTTTGAAATAATCTCTTAAAGAGCACCTGGGACAATGGGAAAATCAAGAACTCAGTAACAGATATTTAGAAAATAATAATAATATACTACATATCAAAATCAATTGTTAGAGAAATGTTAATAAAACTGTAAATGTTTTATTGTTAAAATTAAAAAGAGAAAGTCAATAAATAATTCAACTTAATATTGCAGAGAATAAAAAACACAAAGAAATAAAAATATAAAGTCATAAGTTGGAAAGTAAAAAATAAGGTCAACAAAAGCAAGAGTTGATTCTTTAAACTTTATTAATATAGACAAATTCTGCTAAGTCTAATAGAGAAACTAAAAAAATAAAAATAGAAATTAGAACAGAAATAGAAATGTATTGAAATAACTATAAGAAATAAGTATAAGTATGTTACTGTACTTGTAATTCTCAAAGAAATGGGTAATTTCATTCAAAATAAAAATTCCTAAAGTTGATGCAAGACAAAGAAAATCTTTATAGATTGGTAACAGTAGGGGAAAATCAGAAAGTCATAAAAAACTATTACAGTGTCAAGACAAAAGTCTCTGAATCTCAGTGAATTTTTAAAAATAATTTAAGAAATAGATAATACTATGTTATAAAGAGTATTCCTGAGAGAGGAACACCTACTACACTTCTGATAAGGATAAGCACTCCATACAAGCAGTAAATGTCTTGAATATAGATGGGAAAATCTTTTTTTTTTTTTTTAAGATTTTATTTATTTATTTGAGAGAGAGAGAACATGAGAGGGGGGGAGGGTCAGAGGGTGAAGCAGACTCCCCGCCGAGCAGGGAGCCCGACACGGGACTCGATCCAGGGACTCCAGGATCATGACCCGAGCCAAAGGCAGTCGCCCAACCAACTGAGCCACCCAGGCGCCCTAGATGGGAAAATCTTAAATAAATTCTTATCAAATGGGCATTGCATTATAAAGTTAAATGTATCCTTGACATGCAAGGATGGTTCAATTACAAAGTGTTATAAGACTCAGTGAATTAAACAAAAATCCGCACATATAGTTATTCCCATATGTGCTGAAAAGTAATTTAAAAAAAATTGACACAAATTCCAAGTACACATTTTTTAAAGAAAGGATTAAAAGTATATTTTCTTAAAATATTATGAAAATTTTTTTTAACCAAGAGACAATGTTTTAGTCAATGAACAACCCTAGAGACAATTCTTTAAAAGCAGAATAAAATTAGATGATGCCTTAATTTAATATTGTTTTGAAGGTCTGTTCAATAAATTAAGAACCAAAATTAAGGCATAAGAAGAATGCATGTTGGGCCCCTAGAGACAAAATATCCAATTTCAAGTGACAAAAAGTGTAAATAGACCTGCAAAATGTTGTCAGATATAAGAAATGTCTATAATCAATAGCATTCTAATGTACCAGCATTAGCATCTCATTAATTATAACAAAAAGAAATTACAATAGGAAAATTAATTATACATTTATTACTTAGGAATAAAATTAACAAGAAATAGACTATGAAAAATAATGCAAAATTTACTGGGAAGCACAAAAGAAGACAATGGAATGCAGAGCAATGCTGTGCTCTAGAAGAGAACAAATTTCCAAGGATGATAGTTCTTCACAAGCTGAATTAAAATCCCTCGGTAATGTTAAATAGAACAAACAAATGAAAACAATCAAAGAAAATAATTATAAAATTCATTAGGATAAAAAGATCATAAAAATACAAACGATTTAAATAAATGGAAACTAGCTCAGATGGCAGAGGTGGATTTACCATGAAGCAAATGAATGTTAAATTCTCATGGTTTTTGTAAATTTTACAAAAGTAAATATATCCCCCTTATATTTTTCTGTCCCCCAAATTGTATAAGCTCCCCAAATTCTATAAGATGCTACAATATTTTATTCTACCATGCCAGATATAAAATTATGTTATAAATCTAAAATAATTTAAAAAATTATCCAAGTGGTATAGAAAAACAAATCAATAGAAGGGGGGGGCTAGAAATAAACCCACTGATATGTAAATTTTAGCTATATGAGAAAGTGTCACAAAAATGTGATGAATGAATGAATAATTTAATATATGGTTTTAGGTAACATTCTAGGTGAGGTCCAAAATATTAGCAACAGTATGATAGGGGCATGAGAACAGATGCTGGCCTTTCCCACCAGGTGCCACTGTATAGGTGGGTGTGAACTTGATCTAGCTCTGGCTTAATTAAATTAGGAAATTGGGAAATACACTCTAGATCCATATCCTATTTTTTAAAAAAAGATTTTATTTATTTGAGAGAGAGAGCACAAGCAGGGGGGAGGGACAGAGAGAGAGAGGGACAAGCAGACTCCCCGCTGAGCAGGGAGCCCTATGCGGGGCTCGATCCCAGAACCCTGGGATCAAGACCTGAGCTGAAGGCAGATGCTTAACTGACTGAGCCACCCAGGTGCCCCTAGATCCATATTCTATACTATATTGAACTCCGGATGGATTAGCACATTACACAAAAGGTATTTGATTCTAGATATTTAGAAGATATTTAGAAGAGGGACACAACTTTCTAAGGGCTGAAACAATATAGGAAACAGAACATTTGACTATGAGACTGTATACCACTTTCATAAAATGAAAATCAACAAAATCCAAAAGGAAACAATTATCTCAGGAAAAGTGTGGGAGTCAAATATGACAAAGGTTTAATATTTAAGGAAGCCACTTCAATATGCCAATAAAATGAAAAGTCCAATAAACAAAGAGACAAAGTTCATAAGTGGACCATATGCACAAATGTGGAGAGTAAACAAACACAGGAAAAAGTGTTGGGCTTCCACATGAATTAAAGAAATGCTAAATACGATAGCTTTAGGTGCTGTTAAAACAGTTCACATGAGCAAAAATGTTTAAGATTGGGGTGCCTGGCTGGCTCAGTCGGTAGAGTGTGCGACTCTTGATCTTCGAGTCGTGAGTGCCAGCCCCAGGCTGGGTGTAGGGATTACTTAAAAATAAAATCTTTGGGGCGCCTGGCTGGGTCAGTAGGTAGAGCCTGCTACTGTTGATCTCAGGGTTGTGAGTTCGAGCCCCAGGATGGGTGTAGAGATTACTTTAAAAAATAAAATCTTAAAAAATAAAAATAAAATAAAATCTTTAAAAAAGATAATGCCTATTGTTGGTACAGTTGTAGTTACACTGGTAACTGTGTATGCTACATATAATAATATCTTTCAAACAGAAATAAAAGGAATATATCAGCAATATGAAAAATAGAATAATAAAAATGTGTCTGCCTCTTTATAATCTTACATCTGGGAAAAACCACAATTCATGAAGAGGATATGGAATGTTAAGTCAGAAATTCTAGGACTGATTCCGGATTCTAATATTTTCAAGCTGAGTGATCTGGGGAATGGTGTTTACTTTCTGTCCCCCAGTTTCCTCATTTGCAAAGATGAGATTATCATATGTACCTCACAGGGTTGCAGTGAGAGTTAAAAGCAATGGTGTGCATGCAAACTGAAAAGTCCTGCATTTCCATGGCACTTTGTACCTTTGTGCATGAGCCTCAGTTTCCTTATCTGTAACATGGAAACAATAATACCTGTCTCACAAGTTCCTTGGGATAATGAAACCAGATAACGCACGCATTTTTTCATTGAACCACCAGGGTCCAGTCCAGTAGTCAGAGGGTGAATAAGGCAAGCCCAGTTAGTCATTCCATGTCCAAGTGGACTTGTGTCCAGGGACAAGCTTGTCCTGTGGTGATCATGTTGCGGGTCTCAACAAACACAAACACGCCAAAATTAGCAGTTCTGATGGTGGTGCAGACTGCTCTCCGTGCTCCTCCAAGGAGATTTCACATTTGCGTTCCCTTTCTGTGTCCTCTGCGTAGAACAGGGGCTCAAATTAATATTCCACCATTGGATGGATGGACAAATACATGTATAAATGTTTACAGGAGGAGGGCAATTGTTTTAATGAATGATCTGAAGTCCCCTAAATGCCCAATACAAGAGAAGTGGCTGAGCAAACAGTGTTGTAATCACTCAGTGGAAGAGTCTGCAGCCATTAAAATGGAAAATTATGAGGATCACGAAAGATGGAAAAATATTTGATATGATATTACATGGGGAACAAAAGCAGAATACAAAACAGCATATACTTCCCAATTACAGCTACATGTCCAAAGTGAAAGCAGATATTGAAAATAAACATTTTTATTACAGTAGAGGGGTTCTGGGTGAATTTAAAAAATTCTTTTAATGATTTGAAATATTAGGTATGCAAGAAAATAACAATAAGAAAGAAAATGGTTGTACAGAGAGAAAAAATAGGTAATTTTATTCAATTTTTTTTTTGCTTAAGTATAACTTACAAAGAGTAGAGTGCACTTGAGTGTACTCTCAATGAATCTTTACACATCTATACATCCCTTAACCTCCACCCAGATCAACTCATAGAATATTAAAACCGGGTAATTTTAAACAGGAAAAAGAGTTTTGGTGTTTACTGTGATTGGTGGAGGGAAAACTAACAGTATTATTTTGCAGAAATCTATCACTGTGTTACGAATGGGGAAGATACAATGTTACAATGTGTAAAATCTGCAGAGACTCTAGCTCCCATTTTTAGATGGAGTTGGGAAGTTGAGAGATTTCCCAAGGCAAACAATGTGAGCAGACTCCCCCCCCCTTTTACGCTAAAAGGCCCAAATGGAAGAAAAATCACTTTAGAATGATTACATATAATATGCATAACTGCAAATCTGACACCACCAAGGTAATAGGCCTAACCTCCCTTTTCCGTGCAGCAAGATAAACAAAGCAACACAAAAATTCAACTGGAAATAGGACTCTGGAATGCTCCCCCCATCTCCTCCCCGCACCCCGCCCCCCCAGTTTGGGTGAGAAGAGATGGGAATGGCAGGGAAGCGGCGGGGGAGGGGTGCGAGGGGGCTCTGCCCGTCCTTGCCTCGGTTTCCCCCAGGCTCAGAGGCCCCGCAGCGACCTCCCCCCACCCCCAACCCCGCCGCTCTTCGCCACTGCCAGCCAGGAGCACTGCGGCGTCCGCCCGCCTTCCGGTGGGTGATTGGCGGGGGCCGGGGGCCCGAGTCTTTCTGGCCTCTGCGGGCGCTTCCGCAGACCCCCCTCCGCAAGGCGGGGGCGGGCGCTGCGGCTGAGTCACCGCCGCGGGAGGGGCGCGGGTCAGGGACCCTGACGTCAGGCCCGGAGCCAGTCTTTAAAAATAGTGAAATGCTCTGTGAATCAAAATGATCCGATGGGGAGAAAACAAGCGGGCGATGGAAGGTCATATTGCTTCCTACAAGTAATTTATCCTCGACCTCAAGCCAGCAGAAGTTACAGATCGAAATAGACCGAAGGGCCTTAGGTATCCAGAAACTCATCAGAAGCAGTCAGAGTGAACTTAATAACGACCCAAGGATGTCTTGAGAGGGTCGGGAATAGCGAAGACGCCGGGCCCCCTTCCGGGTCTCAGTAACCTAAGCAGGCGGGATGACCGGTTCCTGCTTTAGGATAGATAACATAGGTCTGGTGGATCCTTACTCAGAAATCATGTGGGGTCAGGGTATCAGTGGGTATGGACGACAGAGCCTTCATTGCTCAAGCTGTCCAAGTTAACCCCAAAGATAAAAGGATCCAAGTATGTTTTGTGATTACGTAACGTGCCCAGACTTGAACGCGCAGGTGGTTTATTCATATATGGCTCGCATGGCAGATATTCAACCTGCCTTGAGCAGTACCAGCTTTAATTAATTTAATTGGTTTTCTTCTTTTGATGGAAAATAGAAATGCATTAGTTAACTAATATTCCAGATAACCCCACTCGCACCCAAGGAAAGTGTCTGTGAATTCTACATGATGAGGTGGCTAAGTTCTTGAGTGGGTGCTCCTATACAAGCATATAAACACAAAAATAATCTTTAAACAGTACCAAAGCTGGACACGCTGCTGGCATTTAATAAATCCTAAATAACTAGTCAGACCACATCAGTAGCTCTAAATTCAAAAATCAATTCTGTAACATTAATAATAAAAATCACCTGTGGGAATTAGGTTTTTTGCTTTCTTTTAGTGATTCACAAGCTTGTGGTAATAAATGCAAAAATAGGATTTACCCACTGCATAAAAAATGTTCTATTTATAAAAACCAAGCAAGGCCAATAACTAAACACTGTATTGCTTTAAAGCATAGTTTTAAATTTTAGTCTCTTGATAAAATTAGCTAGCTCTAATTTTTAAAATGATAAATAGTACAGGAAAGACTAGAGGACCTATTTAAAAAACAAAACAAAACACCTGAAGCAACTTGATAACAAAAACAAGTTAATTTCAGTTTCTGTTGTTAGTCTTTACATATTATCCAGATGTTGCCATAAATTATAAGATGGAGGTAGCCGCATGGTTTTAATGAAGCCCATTCTGGGTTCATTTCATGTACATTTTATCCATATGACAAAACATCAATGTAGAATTAAGTAATATACCAGCAAAGGGATACAGAAAATAAGAACGCTTTATTTTACCCTTTCTTTTCTCCCACTGCACTGAGTACTATCAGTGAGTTGCAAATGAGGGACAGTTACCAGTATTAATTTATGCTGTTGAGGACAGCTGGAATAATTTATAACAATAAAGGCTGCTAACAAACGGTTGCAGGGAAAATCCAGCTCCATCTGTATAGATAGAGGCATAAATACATCGGAAACCTCGGCTGGGATTACAAAATGATGAGTATGAAGCATAAAAAAGCTTTAGGTTGCATTACATTTTTAAAAGACAATTATCTGGATATCAAGGAAGGTAAAGAATCTGACTGTATGACTGGACATTGTGACTCTAATTCTCTAATTACCACCAACCTGATTTGTAATGGTCTAGGGGGGCGAAAAAGATAATTGTTTCTTCAAACGAAGCCTCATGACTTCTCAGAGGGAAGCCACATTCTGTGTCCCACGGTAGAGGAGAGTCTTTGCCCTTTTCTTTCAAAGGGATTCAGAAGCATAAAACAGATTTATGATAAATAGACAGCTATTATATTGAAACAAGTTGGAGTCTGCAATGAGTTAGAATGATTTAAAAAGGAAGTATTTAAAAAAAAAAACAGGCTTATATCCTTTCCAAGCTATTTTGAACAATTGATTCCATCTATTAGATGAAAAATTTCAACCTTTAATATCACTAAAGGATAAACAACGAAGATACCAGCTCAGAATAAATAACAAATCCATATATTCTACTACTACATTCTAAAGTAATGCTTTTACTTTCATGAGTATAAAATATTACTTAGAAATACCTTAAGAGCCATGTTTTAGAAGAAAATAACATAATCCAGAGATTCTGCAATGGCTTACCCATGATATCTGGCATATACTAAGAAATAACCCAATGATAGACAAAACAAGAACCGTGACCTATGATAAGCAAGAAGATCAAAGAAACAATACAAGTAGACAGAGGGGACCCAGGCATCGGAATGAGCAAAAAGTACTTCGAAATAACTGCTTCATAGGCTAAAGAAAAGAGCCAAATGTGGAGCAAATGGATGAGAAGATGAGGTATTTAAAAATGAATTAGAAAGTACCAAAAAGCTGATAGGACCGGCTACGGTGCCAACAGTGTTGACTAGCAGGGGTCCGAGGGGTTATCCGATCTTGCCCCTCGCCCGAGCAGTGATGGGAGTGAGCTAAAGGGTTTTTGTAGCCAAGCCCTTCAGGTCTGGGCACTGTACTGTCTGTAAGTTACATCTCAATAAAAAAGCTAGCTATCTTGGGAGATATTTTTATTTGGGTCTTAAACAGTTTCAAAAGAGTCTAACCTTTATCTTTTCCTTAAAACACTAGAAAATGCTCAGCCTAATCTCTTTTCAGTTACCGAGAACTGCAGCTTTAGGATCCCGATGGTCTCCCTAAATGGTTACTGACATCGGCGGTAAATAAAAGGGTAAATAATTGCTTGGAAACCTCAAGACTGACAGAAAATTATTCTGATCAAGATATTTTTATTGAAATGTTATCGTTTCAAAATTTGGCAGTTGATTTCTGGTCTCACCATGACGCCAACAATGATAAAAGTCAAGTATTCAGTGAGCTATCCAGGTGGATCAAGGAACACAGACTTGTTAAAATCTCTCCTGCATGTCCGGGCTGTTACCAACGTCAGCAAGCAGTTTAGTAATCTTGGTGAATAGAAATGAGGGCAGGGGCCGGCCGGGGGCGGCAGTGAGGAAGGGGGGGGGACCGGAGGGGGGTGTCAGGCGGTGACAGTCTGACTCAGTCTCCACGCTCTCTCAGCCCAGACTGGAACCCGGAGGAGACAAAAAAAAAAAAAAAAAAAAGAAGCCTTCAAACCCAGACAGGGGGGCGTCTTCATCTCTCACCCCTAGAACCCAAAAAGCAATGAAGCTCCTCATTTATTGCTCTCATTAGAGTCTCAAACACCGGATATCAAACTTGCAAAAATTCTTTTCACATAAAAGATTTCTGATGGCCATTTAATGACTTGTTTCGATTTCCTGTTCATTCCAGACACTGCTGTCTGGGAACGGCATTTCAATGGAAGATATCATGCGTTTTCCCCCAAACATTTTCAGCTACCTGACGGGAAACATGATGAACCATTCTTTTAACCTGAGTGGGGTGTTTATTTCCTTGGTTTTCAATGCTGTCTCCGGCGTTTCAATTTTCTGAGCATTCAGAGGCTTCTACTGATTTCTCCCTTCTTAAAAGGTTGTCAAGGCTGTTGCCAGCCCAGGACAGTCTCTGAGAATTGTTTTGCTGGCACACAACAGACAGGGATTAGATTCTTGCTTCCTGATTTGCCACAGGCATATTTTGGAATCAATATTCCTCCGTGTAACAAATCCTGTGGGAAGAAGGAAGGCCGATGCTCCAAAGAGCCGATGGACAAACTATGGTCCTGGGGCCAAATCCAGCTAGCTGCCTTTTGGTGCACCCCGTGGGCTAAGGAGGGTGGCTATATTTTTCAAGGGTTGGGAAACATCAACAGAGGAATGATGCTTTGTGACATGTGAAAATTATATGAAATGCAAATCTCATCGTCCATAAATAAAATATTATTGGCACGGAGCTCCTCCCCTTTGCTTACCTATGACACATAGCCATTTCCCTTCTGTAACTGCAGGGTGGGGTACTTGTAGCAGAGACCCTGTGGCCACCAACACCTCACATATTTACTATTTGGTCCTTTACAGAAAAAAGTTTGCCCACTGATATGGATTAAATTATGCCTCCCCCCCGAACCTGCGGCGTGCATGTGACCTGATTTTGAAATGGGCTTTTTTGGAGATGGTCAAGTTGAGATGAGGTCGTTAGGGTAAGCCCTAAACCAACCTGTCCTTCCACAAGGGGGAAGTTTGGACCTAGACCCAGGCGCGCACAGAGGGAGGCGGCCCTGTGAAGATGAAGGCAGAGGGGGGTGATGCCTCTACAAGACTCGGGAAGCTGGAGGAGAGGCCTGGAACGGATCCTTCCCTAGTGCCTTCAGGGGGAGTGTGGCCCTGCCGACATCTCCACTGTGGCTTTCCAGCCTCTGGGATGGTGGGACGATACGTTTTTTTGTTGTTGTTTGATTCGCTGAGTGTGTGTGCCTTCTGACGGCAGTCCTAGGAGATGGAAACAGCCCTCTCCATTTGAAGTGCAGTAACATAAACACTATTCTCGGAAAGGTGCTCGTGGTCTTTTCAGATCCTTGGGTTCTTAAGAGCATCTGATTTCAGCAAATGCCCTTTCCCTTCAGGGCACCTGTGAAAAGGGCACTGGCGGTGTCCCGGGCTCTCTCTCGGAAATGGGCCCCCTCAGTGACGGCTTTCTATCCTCTGTGCACTCTCTAGCTCCCACATGTGACACACAGCTTATTTTTCCCAAATAACAAATGAATCAGAAACTGTCAAACTCCCACCTGAACCAACTTCTCATAGCCTCCTATTCAAAAATTATAATTTTCCCAAAGAGGCTTTCTTCTAAAAGATAAAACAAGAATGGTTGCATGTGATTTTTTTTTTTTCCTACCGATATTTTCAAGAGCATTCACCAGTGGAAGTGTCCAGCAGACTCCTGAAAACTTTCGGCTTTTCATTGTAATACCCCCGATAAGAAAATGAGGAAGCCAATGTTTTAGGCTCCTTTTAAAAACATTTTAGGAAACCCAGCCTGCTTTCAAAAAAGTTTTCAGTTAAAATATTTAATGAAGGCAAACTACCATGGAGAATAAACAATAAATTCTCTTGACCTATGTTCTAGGATTAGTTATTTACAGTTTTAAAAATGTCTAGGTCATTTGTGGCAGTCACTCCAATACAGGTATAAGCTGCTAACACAACACAGTATGAACATTGAGTTGTGCATAAAGTAGAAGCTAAGGGTGGATTATTCACTTTAACAACAGGGCTTTGGGATTCTTGTATAAATGATTATGAACATTTGGTTGTATGTTGTTTTAGAGCACATAGCTCGCAAAAAAAAAAAAAAAATCAAAGCTCTAGTTCCTAATCAAACAGAAGATTTACTGAGAAGCCTGTAGACGTCCAGTTCTCATTCTGGTGCTATGGGGAAAAAAATATACTGGGACATAAACTTTGACCTCAGTGAATTTATGGAATTCATTTTTAGTCTACTTGCAAAGATTAGAAAATTATGCAGTTAAGGGCTAAACGGATGGGGAGATTTATATGTGCAGCCGATGCTCTGAGCAAACACCAAGTCCTTGCAGCTGTCACGAAAGCACACGGGGGGCGCAGGTGCCTGTTAACCCGGCCGCTCCTCGAAGGGGCAGTAGACCTAAAGACGGTGAGAAAGGATTCTTACCGTAGTAAGAAGCCTGACAAAGGAAAGATAAATGACGTGGTTGGAAGGTAGGAGAAATCCCCCAAGTGGAAATGGGCTAAATCCCCAAAGGTGATTTTTTTTTTTTTAAATGTCACTGGTTCTTTTGGGTTGCTATTTTTTTTTTAATATTTTATTTATTTTATTTGAGAGAGAGAGAGTGCAAGTGAGCATGAGCAGGGGCGGGGAGAGCAGAGAGAGAGAAGCAGACTCCCTGCTGAGCAGGGAGCCCGACATGGGGCTCGATCCCAGGACCCTGGGATCATGACCTGAGCCGAAGGCAGACGCTTAACGACTGAGCCACCCAGGTGCCCCCCCAAAGGTGATTTTTAAGGGTTTTTAATTTCTTGCAGGAAATAAGATAAACGGTGGTTGCCTTCCTGCAATACCCCCTCCACACAGTTTCCTGGATCTTGTCCTGTAAAAGGAGGCTCTGTATCTGTCATTACAAGGGAGGCAGCAGAAGGAGGCAGGGCTGGGTTCAGGAACCCTACATTGCCTTTCCTCACCTGTGGCCTCTTCTTTATCTGTCAGTCTCCTCAATCTGTCTTCTCCCTGTGGTGGCAAAAGTGGCCCCTGGCAATTCCGGGCCTTCATCCGACCAGTTCGGGGGCATCAGCTGGTTGGCAACAGTGCTCAGCCACACTGGACCTGTGCTCCAAGAAAAATCAGTAACACCGGTCCTGTCTTTTCAAAGGGTGGTGTTTTGTTCATCCTGGATTTTTTTTTTTTTTTTTTGCATCATTTCTTATTTTGAAATATGTTGCCTTAAACCATCCTCTACTCTGTTTACTGCGGTTTTGGTGCCTCTTTACTTGTTGCGCCCAGGTGAGTGCCTCGCTTGCTTCAACCTGGTTCCAGTTCTGGCTCCACCTGGGAGGTTACTCTCACCTCTCAGGTGTCCAGACCCTACATTTCACACTTTTCCCCCAAAGTACTCGTTATGGGTTGAATTGTGTCTTCTCAAAAGTTATGTTGAAGTCTAGCCCCCTGATACCCAGGAATGGGACCATATTTGGAAATAGGGTTTTTTTCAGATGCCATCGAGTCAGGATGAGGTCATTCAGGTGAAGAGGAAGACTCCACACGAAGGAGATGTGTGGGGAGAGGAAGGCCCAGTGAGGATGGAGGCAGACATTGGAGGGATGCGTCTCGAAGCCAAGGCAGGCCAAGAGCTGTGGAGCTCCCCAGAACTGTGAGATCATGAATCCATCAGTATATTTCTGTGGTTTTCAGCCACCCCCTTTGCTGTACTCTGTGACTCACAGCCCTAGGAAATGAACAGTCCCCATGCCCCCTACCCTTCTTTCGGGCTTAACTCCCGAGACCCAGACTCAAGAAGCCCTCGCTGGCTTCTCTGCCTCTCCACAACTTTTTCTCCCTTTGTCTGCTGCTTAAGTGTTGGCTCCGGGGCCTCTGCGAAGTCTCCTGCGGGGTTTCCAGACAACCCCCTTTCTATTGTGTAAGAAAAAGGTCCACTCTCGTGGACCGGCAGCCAAGGATGCCAACGACCAAGAACGACTTGGGGCGGGGAGCTCAAAATAAACTGGAAGGCAGTTAACAGTCTGTGGCTCAGATCACAGCACCTCTGGATAGGGATCTGGTGATAGTGGTGGGGGGCATGGTTCGGGGGGGGGGGGCACGAGGGGAGTATTAATTGATGAGATGTGTAACTTCAAAGTTACCCTTTACTCTGCCCTAGGTTTTTAGCCAGGTAATAAATCCTATCATTTCTCCTTCAGGCCATTTTGCCCCCGGTTGCCCAGACTGGTAGAGTAATGTATTTTGTCTTTGATTTCACTTAGTAGCTTCTTCCAAACAGGATGATTTCAGGCTCAGAGGAATTTCTTATTACTTGGTCACAGAGGGCCTGATCTTCTACATTGCTTGATATTGCTATCTTTAAGAAAAACAAGGCATAAATGGAATTTCATAGCAATCTGTTGCGTACGTGGAATTGCTATTAGGAGTTCATAAATCTCTTTCTAGAGGAGGAGGTGGGTGGGAGAGGAAAGGGCAGGGAAAGATGAGCTTAGAAAATACAATTCTCTGGGCAGGGAGCAAGCACAGGTTTGTAAAGAGCAAAGACGAGGGTCCAGGAATGAAGCACTATGTTATGAAGAGCAAGAGGCCTGGGAAGGCTCTCACAAATTCGTAATAACAATGATGAAATCTACAGACACTAAATACAAACTTGGTAATGTCAGTTACTTAAAGGTGATGTATGCATCTTTCTACCTCCTAGAAACAAGCAAAGGACAACTCAAATCAGCTGAGAAATTCTCTACTGAAAACGTGGACTTCTTCTTCTTATGCCTGGAAGTCTTTGTGATTTGATCCCATGAATTCTCAAGAATAAGAATACAAATCAAGCCGGTTTCGGTGAAGCAGTACATCAGTGCCCCGTGTTGGGAAGCTTGAAATGCATTAAACTGAAGGGCCACAGAAAATGCCTGGTACCTTGGTTCACATGCAGGAGCCTTCACACAGCATGCATCTTATCAAATGTGAGTCCTCCACATACATACTTTTAAGCTTAAAATGCAGTATACGTTTATAAAATGTACTGGATTCTGATCAACTCTGTAGCGCTTCTGAGATAGAAAAACTTACCAGATCTCTTCCCAGCTTTTATACACCGAGGGGAAAAAAAAAAAACAACAAAAAAAAACCAACTTTCAGAATTACCACACTGAACTTTGATGCTACTCTCAGAAAGTTAGTGCTTAGTTCTACATCTCTTATGTAAACTGGGAGGCGCACGATTTCATTTCAACTTATTAAGTCAATTACCTGAAAAATAGACACCAAATTACAATGTATACTGTTTTTTCCCACTCTATAGAGAATCAAAATGTCACAGGTAGGTGGGATACAACAGAATTTAAAAAGTTTTCTGCTTATGAATGATACATAATTTCAAATGACTCATAGCACTTGTTGAAACAAAGTATCCAACCTGGCTGACTCATAATAACGCTGACACTAGAGTTTCAAATAGAGTTTCCATAATAACAAAAATTGACCCAACCTATGCATTGCAGAGAGTTATCTTGACCATGACAGATCAGTAATGATCAAGCTATCAATCATCTGAGCAAGCCATACTGTCCCAAGATAATGCACTCAATGACCCAGCCCCATCTAGAAGCTCCACAGGAATGACTTTCATAACTCGAACAGAACGCTATGGGATACATTTAAAAATCTTTTAAAAATGCAGGCTCTATTGTCAAGCTCTGATGAAAAAGGAGTGCTCTTTATTCACCTATAATTTTGAAAATGGCCTCATTTATTCTCCACGTACATTCAAGACATTTTGGATAATTGAAGAATACTGTATTTCTTAAAGACAAGATGTGAGAAATGTCGATATTATTTGTTTCATGTCTTTCTGCTCCCACAGAGCCCGAGGAGATCGTACAATGGATTTTTCACTTTGGTGTCTTCAAGGAGAGGGTCTCAGAACAGAAAAATAGAGCCCTAAATAATTGAGACTGATTCACACTTACCAGCTCGCAACCATGTTCTACTTACTAATTTATAACACCTTTATGAAAAGTCAGACCCCCTCCATTTCAGCTTCCTCTTCCAATATGGAAGATGGAGATGTTACTTTAGTAGCAGGACTTCAAAGGGGAGAACTTCAGAAACAGACCGAGTACTCTTTGCATTCTGTTTTCATTTCTAAAACAGGAGAGAGACTCATGGATTTATGTGAGGAAGGTTAGCAGGTTAGCTTTTATTCAAGTCCTGTATTCATATCATTCAGCTTCACTGTCATTATAAACACCTTGGCTGTGTGAAGAGAGCACCCATTAATTTTCTCCCCTAAGGAAACTTCTAGGGAGGAATTGCAAAGTTCTGAGGAGTAGTAAGTATCTCCTAAGAGCTGATTCTTCTAGTTTTCTAGTGTTCTAATATAATCATCTGTGCATTTGGCCAGTAATTATCCAGAACCTACTATGTGCCAACTAAATAGTAGAGCAAAAACAAAATGGCACCTGACAGAGTTTACAGAGTTTACCCTCTAGGAGGAGAAGGAGTTTCTGAACAAGCAAGCACTACATTAATCACAGAGTGTGGTAGGTCATGGGAGGGAAGCAGGGGGCCGAGGGCGACATGGCTGCTCCCTGAGATGGATCGGCTTGGGTACCTAAGGAGGTGCCACTTAACCTGAGGTCTGCAGGATGGAGCAGATTTGGCCCCCGGGCAGCAGGAGGAAGCATGTTCAGGGGAGGGAGTGGAGGCTGGATGCCGGGAGGTCTGAAGGGGCGGGGCTGGGAGGAGGACGTAGGGGGTCAGAGGAAACGGGGACAGTGTTCTGTCTTACTCTCCCTCTCGTTGCCCCTTCTCCCCCTGCCCCTCAGGAGGACGCCAAGTCAGGCTCAAGTCAGGTGAGGGTGTGCGGTGCCGAGTGCTGTAGGAATGAGAGCGACCCTGAGAGAGTATGTGCATACATATGGCCCTTAGTGTGTGCGGGTGTGCGCTTTCTCAGGAAGGGACTCTCCTCTGCTGTACCACAGCTCATCTGGGAGACCCAGAATCTCTGTGCCACCTTCTTGTTCTCATGTAAGTTAGTCCACAATGTGAATGGCACCCCTTTAGATGTGGTACAGTGCACAGATTGAACACCTGTACACAGCTGCCCTGGGATGATGCAGGTTCTGACTTGCGCCACTGGCAGTACCATCACTGAGCTGGGAGAACTGGAGGGCAAAGTTGAAGAAAAGAGGAAGAATACCCCCTCCCAACCATTATGTGGCTTTTTTTTTTTTTCCAGTTACACTGTGTAAAATGTCACAGGGGCAAGGGGCAGTCTCAAGTGGTCCCTTTATCTTTTAGAACCCAACAAGGGGACACAGATTGAAGCAAGCTCCAGCACCGTTGTGACTGTCACAAGGGTGGAGACTATAGGATCTGGGGTCAGACCGCTGTGGTTTCTGCTGGGCCTCTCCATCTGCCAGCTCATAGGTCCCTTAACCTTCTGAGCCTCAGCTTTGCCATCTGTAAAGTGGGGAGTTCGCACGGCTAGTAAGTGGAGACACCTGAGTCAGAACCCAGGTCTTCGTGACTCCCAGGTGCTGGCTCTCTATCTCTATCCTTCTACCCTGTGTCTGGAGTTGCATGCCCATGCTGTTTGGGGTGGGGGGCACTTCTTTAAAGCAAACATTTACATTTTACTTTTTTATTCATACAAAGGAAATCTGTTTTTCCAAGCAAGTACTTTTAAAATACAGAATATCAAAATTTTGAATAGAGAATATCCAGTATCTCCTCTTCGTCTATGTAACATATGGTAACGATTTGCAAATTACTCTAGAATTTTTCTATCCTTTACTACAGGACATTAAGTAAAGAAATGGCTTCATTTTTACATTGCTGAAATACAATGTGGTCAGCTGGATTGAAATGTGTATGGCCCAAGAATACAGGACGGTCGTAACAAAACTCAAACTTCTCATGTTTTCTTTTTCTGATTCTTTCAATTATGTCTTTGTTTTATTTTATATTTTTTCTTTTCTTTTCTTTTCTTTTCTTTTCTTTTCTTTTCTTTTCTTTTCTTTTCTTTTATGGAGCTAGTAAAGCATGGCAAAGAGTACTTGGATTTTGGGAGATTCTGAGAACTTTCAAAATAATGTCAATGCTACTGGGAAAAAAGAGTTAACCGTGCAGGAGTGGTCCACTCAACCTTCAGCCCTAGAACCTATTTTCAGTGAAAAGAAGGTTTTACTCTTCATGCAATGACACTGGGCAGCTGGTCTCAGCACCTCCGGTCTTAGCTCAAGGGGGCAAGAACTGGGAGCCCGGCGCATATCTGGGAAGTGCAGGATCATGGTGTCTACCCCGAGGCAGGGATTAGTCTCTTTCTAGTGACTTCCATGTGAGACTGGGTGTCAGCTCAAGAGTTTTCTGATTTACTATGCTATCATTTCAAGGAAGTATTTCTTTTTCACATGCCCCATGAGCTCTTGGTGCATCACTGTCCTAGACAAGAAAACGTGGTGGTAGTTTCTGATATGCCTACGGGGCTGTGGTCCAACTCAGGCTTCGTCTTCTCCACAGAGTTTGGGTAAGCCAAGTGAGAACGACGTTCTCTTTCCTACAGCCCCAGAGGTTTTGGTTTCTGCCTCACCTGTAGGACTGTGTGGTCTGCCCTGTAGCGTGAACAGATGTATATATGTCTTCACTAGATTTGGGGTTCAAAGAAAAACACTGACAATATCTTTAGCGGCTTCTTCATTCCTCAGAATAATGCCTTAAACCAAACAGTTCCTCAACAAATATTTATTGAATTTGAATTTCAAATTTATTCTCTATTAATAGATTCAATCAGTGATAAGCCCAAGATTTGTATCTCAAGTTTAAGTGGAGACGTACACTGTATCAGTCAAGAGTTCTGATTACCAACTACAGAAATGGTTCTGATTAACTTAACACTTAACACTCCAGGGCGTGTCTGGCTGGGCCTCCCCCACTGACCTGTCTGCGCACCTGCCATCACCACCCTTTGGCTCCTAACTCTGCTGCCATCACGCCCAGTAACCTGTGACTTAGGGTCATTGCCTGGAAATATAAAACCAGGGACGGGAATGAGCAGTCGGTTGGGACTGGGAGGGCACCCATATCCCGGCTGCTGGGAGGGGCTCATCTACATCCTCGCCTCAGTTCCCTTCTGGGGGGCAGGGACCTCAAGACAGAGAACGTCACCAAGATATGAAGGGCATTATCAGAGCGGAGAAGCGGAGGGGAGGGAGGGAGAGAGGCAGGAAGGAGGAAGGAGAGGGAAAGCAGCTGGAGGAAGAGGGAGGGGAGGGAGGGGGAGGGGGAGGCGGAGACAGAAATGTCCCCTAGGTTAGGGAGGAGATTTTGATTTCTTCAACCATGCTTTTTAAAAACAAGTTGAACCAACTCTTCAAAAACATACGAGCTTTTTCTGAATACATTTATCTAAAAAAAAAAAACTAAATCGTTTGTGTGAGTAGAAACAGCTTAAGTAACAATTCAATAGGGGTGTCTGGGTGGCTCAGTCGGTTAAGCATCTGCCTTCAGCTCAGGTCCTGATCCCGGCTCCTGGGCTCCCTGCTCAGCGGGGAGCCTGCTTCTCCCTCTCCCTCTGCTGCTCCCTTGCTTGTGCTCTCTCTGTCTCTTAAATAAATTTAAAAAAAAAATTAAATAAATAATTTTTTAAAAAAAGTAACAATTCAATAGAAGTGACAAATTCTACATCAACAATACAAAATACTAGAAACTTGAAACATTTAATAAAACCAAAATATAAAGAGTAAAAGTTGTTCTTTATTTCTATACTAATAAAGAGGGAACTGTTTTAGAATAGAAATCAGAAAATTAGTTATTAACTAGAGAGTTATTAATTAGGTCCCAGTAGTTGAAACTGATGAGCTGTGTAATAAATACTCTCGTACTTGATGTCTTTACCTGGTTCACATCTGGAGATAAAGACCATCTGTGACACTCGTAAGTAGATATGTCCCACAGTGTGTTCATACATTGGGAGCATGAGTTATAAATCATTTTGTTTTCTCACACAAAATCAAAAATTCTCTCCTGAGGGCAGAAGTGATTTGCTCATTATGACCATAATGATTGTCTGTGCCATGCATCTAGGCTAAAAATTCCCCCTTAATACCTTTCACTTTCTCCCAGTCTTTGTGAATTATATTTTTTTCAAAGATTTTATTTATTTACTTGAGAGAGAGAATGAGAGATAGAGAGCACGAGAGGGAAGAGGGTCAGAGGGAGAAGCAGATTCCCCGCCGAGCAGGGAGCCCGACGAGGGACTCGATCCCGGGACTCCAGGATCGTGACCCGAGCCGAAGGCAGTCGCTCAACCAACTGAGCCACCCAGGCGCCCCTTTGTGAATTATTTTAATGTTTCTAAATAGTTCACCTGACTGTGCCTCTGCATACTCCTAGAATTACAGTGACCCTCTCCTTTAAAAAATAGGGCTTTACCTTATTTATGCCATATCAATTTTAAGTCATGTTCCAGAAAGATTGGACACTGTTCTGATAAAATAACATGCTCTAAAAAATATCGTTAATTCAGGGTTAAATTTTTTTTGAGAGTGGGTACACCCAAATTCCCATGGTGCGATTTATTCCTAATACCCTAGAAATAACAAAAGCAAATACTTAAAAAATTAATCTTGCTATTCATCTTGCTCAAAGGATATATTTTTCTTCAAATTCTATGTAGGACTTTCAAGGTGCATGAGCTGGTATTTCTTTGGTAAATAGAGACACAAGTCATCAATACCATGAGTAATTGTACTTTATGTACCACAAAGAGAAACTAGACCATCACCAAAAAGGCATTTTATGGCCCTGATGGCGATATACATATAAACTACCATCACTTTAACAAAAGGTTAAAGGAGTCTGACATTTGCCGGTCACACAGCAGAGGGGAGAACAGATGTCTCAAAAGAATGGGGCCAATAAATTTTCAGGGAGTGGCATCGGACGGTACAAACAAAATGTCTAGTTTTAGGATTTATCAAAGCGATGAGTCAAATCATTAAACTGAACAACCCCACGGTTACCTTTGACTGTTTATAAATCGAGCTGCCTCAATCAAGGGCTTTTCATGTACATTTAAGAAGGTGTAATTTTGCTCAAATACTTTTTTTTTTAAAGATTTTATTTATTTATTTGAGACAGAGAGAATGAGAGAGAGAGAGAGAGCACATGAGAGGGGGAGGGTCAGAGGGAGAAGCAGACTCCCCGCTGAGCGGGGAGCCCGATGCGGGACTCGATCCAGGGACTCCAGGATCATGACCTGAGCCGAAGGCAGTCGCCCAACCAACTGAGCCACCCAGGCGCCCTGCTCAAATACTTTTAAAAGACAATGTTGGTGGGCGCCTGGGTGGCTCAGTTGGTTAAGCGACTGCCTTCGGCTCAGGTCATGATCCTGGAGTCCCGGGATTGAGTCCCGCGTCGGGCTCCTGGCTGAGCAGGGAGTCTGCTTCTCCCTCTGACCCTCCCCCTCTCATGCTCTCTCTATCTCATTCTCTCTCTCAAATAAATAAATAAAATCTTAAAAAAAAAGACAATGTTGGTTGTCCTTTTTAGCCAAATGGTGGAGAAAAATCCACATGTGCAAATAAGTGATGAAGATTCATGTAGGCTCAGTTCCGGCAGGTTTTAATGAAGGTAGTGAGCTTTTTTTTTTTTTTTTTTTTAAAGCCTGTTACATATTTTGGAAGGAATGAGCGACTTATAAAAGAGAGGGTCAGATATGACAGGAAGTGTAAATTTGAGTCAAAATTTCTTGAAGGCAATTTGTCGATACATGTCCAAATCCTTAGCTTTGGTTTTGCTCCAACAAATCCACTTTGAGGGATGTATATTGAAAACATAATAATGAATTTGTGTAAAGATTGTGCGCGAAGGATGTTCACTCCAGCATTGTTTATAAAAGCAGAAAATTATTAGGTATCCACCATCAGAGCACTTAGGAAAATCAATCATACACAATGGCATGATAGGCAGGCGTGAACAGTGAGGCTGGGAGGCTTCTAGAGATCCGAGTCACAATGAGATACCATTTCACACTCACGAGGTTGGCCATCATCAAAAAGTCAGAAAATAACGGGTTTTGGTAAGGACTGGAGAAACTGGAATCCTCAGCTATTGCTGGTGGGAATGTAAAATGGGCCAGCCACCATAGAAAACAGTTCCGTGGTTCTTTACAAAGTTAAGCATAGAATTACTGTACAACCCAATAATTCTACACTATTGCACGGCTGTTCATAGCAGCATTACTCACAATCGCCAAAAGGGGGAAACAAACCCAAATGTCCATCAACAGAGGAATGGACACACAAAGTGTGGTCTAGCCATACAATGGGATACTGTTCAGCTGTCAAAAGGAGTGACACACACCACAACGTGGATGAACCTCAAAAACAGGACACTCAGTGCAAGCATCTGGACACAAAAGTTCCCACATTGAATGATTCTACTTCCATGAAATATCTGGACTAGGTAAATCCATAGAAATCAGACCTATGGTTACCAGGGGCTGGCAGAAAGAGGGAATCGGGGGTGATGGGTCAAAGGTCCAGTGTTTCCGCTGGGGAAATGAGAATGGTTTGGAACCAGAGGGGACAGTTGCACCCCACATTGTGATTGTATTAAATGTCACTGACTGCTCACTTTAAAGTGGTTAACTGTTAACTTTACGTTACGGGAATTTTTCCTCAGGATAAAAAGAATGGTAATGGAGAAAAATATCGCATGCTAAGGGAAAATGCTCACCATATATTTAGTGGGGAAAAAAGTAAAAAAGTAGGTAAGAAGATAGTAGATATAGCAATTATTTATACTTGCTGCAGTATTATCTATATACATATTATATATTATGTATATGATTATACACAAAACCACTAATAGCATGGCTCTTGGTGGTGGATTTAGGGGATTATGTGGTGGGATTATGGGTGATTTAACTCTTTTCTTATCTGTATTTCCAAATATCTCATAAATAGCATGTAATACTTCGTATTAAGGAAAAATGTTTAGGGGCGCCTGGCTGGCTCAGTCGGCGGAGCATGTGACTCTTGATCTCAGGGTCATGAATTCAAGCCCCACGTTGGGTGCAGAGCTTACTTAAAAAAAAAAAAAGACTAAGCCATTAAAAAAAATGTATAGGTACTATAATAAAAACAGGATTCAAACATTAAGATTAGGTCCGGGACTCACAGAGTGCTGCCATACAACCCAGGAATGACCAGAATAATTTTTCCATGAGCTCATTTGTATTCCTGAGCAAATTATGTCCTGTGAAACATCATAGCACAGTGAAAAGCTGGATATATTGTGCTGAACAAACAAGTTGGGATCTCCAGAGTGCTCCACTGTGCTTCTGCTCAAAGACTTAAACCTTTTAGTTGAGATAATATTGAGGCAATTACAGTAACACAATTGTGTTACATGACTTTTGAATGCACTCAAAAGAAATATCCTGACAAGAAATACCACATCAAGAAAATAAACCCACATACTGTATTTAAATGTTCCTTTAATAAAAATATAATTTACTTAACATCATTAAGAGAACTTGCTCTCTTATTCATAAGTATATAAACATGTGATCAATTTAACCAGGATGGAGTAAAATATGACATTTTATTTACCATTGTTCTACTTCTGTTTCACATTGCAGTTTAAAGAAAGCTACCCAAATGAAAATATCTACATTTTCATGCTTTAAGAAAACTCGATAAAAATGCAAACATAAAACAGGGAAATCACATGACTGGCAATTGCATTACTAAAAAAGACTACAGCATTCTTTGACAGGATGAGCTCTTTCAATGCATTTTGAAAATTTCAGTTTTTCTACTTGTGCAGAGTTACTACCGCTCTTTAAGCTTCTGTCTGTATCTGCAATTATTCGTCTAGATGTTACTAATCGTTATCATGAAGGTACTCCTTTGATGCCATCTGTTTTCTTTTTTATTAGCCGAGGCTGATATCGGGCCACTTAACAAGGATTTGAGGAGTATCCACCCCAGTCCAGGCCAAATGCCCAGCGCCTGGTGGACCGCAAGTCGTGGGTCTCCCCGTCAGGTCACAAGTGGGACGCCCAGTGCCCCAAACGCCAATGGTACACAGCAGGCACTTGAAGCTCAGCTTTCGGAGGAGGAGCCTGAGTGACTCTGGAAATGCACATTACAGCCTCTCCCAGGGTCAAGGGCTGGCTGTGCAGACTTGCACGTTACGAAATGGCAGATGGATGTGAGCTAACATTGCACATCCACCAAATTCTGGGCACTGTTCTGAGCATTGCACACGTACCAAGTGCACCTCCTTGGGATGGTGCATCAATCTATTGACCGTTATTGTCCGCACTTTACAGACGAGAAAACTGAAGTCCAAGGGGTTTCAATAACTTACTTGAGGGCATAGGTGTGACACCTAGAGGCCACATCTGCTTGCCAAGGGTACGAGGGGAGAGGAGAGTGATGAGGAAGAAGGTAGGTTCTTAGGGGCTTCCTCCCTAAGTTGCTTCCTAAACGTTCAGTCCCCACAGAATGCTTCGGGAGGGCACTGCTCACAAGGTCAAGTAACAAAAGAGGTTTGGGATGAGGTGGAGAGAGGAGGACCAGAGGCACCTGGTATTTAAGAGTGGGGGCCTTCCTGGGAGCACCTCCGGCCATGTGAGGAGGACTGAGCAGAGCCCCTGGGCCTCAGACCGTGACCAGGCTTGGGAGGCACGGTGTCTGACTCCTCTTTGCAAGAGGCTTGGGATGCAGGGCATGTGTGAGCTTGTTTCATGCTGGAAGGGGAATTCAGGGGGGAATTATTTCAGACCAGGGCCAGGTCAGGACAGAGAGACTGGGGCGAGCAGAGTCACAGAGAAAGGCTGCCGGCTGAGGGAGAGCTGGGGCAACAGGGTGGAGCTCAGCCGAGGGGGAGGGAGGATGTGGCCCCCTGACATGGGGGTAAGTGAAGCTGGCTTCCCAGAACGCTGGCTGGAAAGCAGGGACTTTGGGGGCCCTTATGCCACAGGCAGCCCAGGCCCCCCATGGGAGCCCTGGTCTCACCATCAGACCATTCCCACCCCAGAGAGCGAAGCGCTCAAACGGGGGCTTCTAATCATTGTGGCAGGACGTTTTCGTCTTCGTCAAACCTCAGGCAATGTGACCCGGGGCAAGCCGGGAGAGGCAATGAGTAAGATAATCTCACACTGGATTCTGTGCGCACGGACGCCCCACAGTTCCTCAGGCATCTTACGTGGCAACTTTCTGTTCCAGGCGAGTGGTCCTGGCTTTTCCATTCACAGTCCTTTCCCTTTAAAATAAATCTATTTAGGTAAAATAAGTAAGTCCACTATGGGGAGAATGTAAAGTAAATCATGGGAGAGCTGATATTGTCGCGGGGCATGGCCACCATCGTGAAGGTGGGGCCTAGCTGCTGGGAGTCTGGACAATCCTGAAGTACAGGGAGCGCATTTCTTCATTAAAATCATTTAAAACTGGATTTTTTTTTTTTTTTTTTTTTAAGTGCCACGATTTCTTCAGCTGCAATGCTGGAACCTGGCGAGGTGGGGCCACATCTCAGCCAAAGCCAATACCCGCCCTGAGAGGAGAGGGGCCGAGGTCCTGGCAGGGTTTCCAGACTAACATTGGCAGAGACCGTGGCCTGAAGAAGCATCCAGCCCCGCTGGGACATGTGGATTCGCAGCTGTGCGCCCAACAGTTTCCATATGATTGCAAACCCCCCACCAAAAAAACAAAAAACAAAAAACAAAAAACAAAAAACAAACAAACAAAAAACCCAACCAAACTAAAAACCCAAATGAAACAGCTACAATTTTTAATGTTCCTTTCCAGGCAATATATCAGTTCATCTCCCTCGACGTTTGTCAGGCATTGCAAAAGGAAGTGGGAACATCCTTGCTCTAAGGGCTGAGAGGCAGAATAAAGCACATGGCAGAGTTTTATCTGTGTTTTCTATGGCAGACATGACTGTGGCTCTTGGTGGCACCCATGACTCTTGCCGGTTATGACATTAATTCTGGATACTGAGACCAAAGGGGACCCAAGACAAATGCCAGCTTCTCATTAGATCTTGACCTTCCTCTTGGGCTTCCCTTGGGATACTGAGTTGACTAACCCATCACCCTCATTGAACTCTAGAAAACCAAAGCATAGTTGCCATGTAGAGATGCAAAGGTGGTAAGTTCCAGAACTCCTTTAGTTATGGACATAGGATGAAAATAAAATTCTAACTTTACCGCAGGAGTATGGGCCTGCCTTGTAACATTAGGTTTATTCACAGATGGGGCAAATTACTTTTCTCTCCTATTCACTTCACTTTCAAATTTCTCCCAGGGAAGTGTCGCTGATGTTGAAAAAGAGAACCCTTGGAACAAGATATTCTACGCTGGTGTCTTCTAGATCCCTAGTGGGATCATCGTACTGCAGTTGATAGCTCTCTGGTCCAAGAGTAGTGAGATGGAACGTTCCTGGGGGCAGAGTGAGTGCACAGTTGCATCAGAAATGAATCTGCTTGATACACAAATTACTTCCCTACTCCACCAGCAGGATTCATAAAGAAATTGGGTCACTCTGTAGTACGTAAGTCCAAAGTACGGACATTCTAATGTATTATGGGGGAAAATGAAATCTTCCATATAAATGAAATCTTTAAAATGAAAATGAAAATCTTCCATATAAATGAAGATTCAGCTAAAAATCCATTAACCTAACAGTAAGACAGGAAATCCAAAGACGCAAATCTTGATTTTTTGGGGGGGGAGTCTTATCCTCTAGACAATTTTTAAAACATCAAAATCAGCCACATGCACTGCTTTCAAAATAAGACCCTTGATTCCTGGTGTCATGAAATGGATAGGAAACACATTTCAAATGGCATAAAAACACTAAATCTAATTTTACAGCACTTCCTTCAAAATGCTAATTAAATTAAATGTGAATAATGTAAGCATTTATCAACCAGAAAGACTATAAGCCTTCTCATAAAATTTGTACAATTCTTTAGGAGGTTTTATATAGAACAAGACAGACATTAGAATGAAAATATAAAAAACATGTACTTGTCTAAAACTTTGAAATGATGACCAGAGTTTGCCTGGGAGAGTGAGAATTCCCATGAGTAGAAGAGAATGATATTTTCATCATTTTAATGTCTGTTCAGTCAGCTAGCCAGCCAGATAATAACCCCCCAAAATGGGTAAATTTTTGCTAATAAATTATAGAGGTGACTTATGTACCATATGACAAGGTATGTGACTGATGTGACTTATTCAGATGCAATCATAATTTTAAGATTTAATTCATTTCTTTATAAATATTTTTAATAAATAATCAAGAAAGCACCAAGTCAATACTAATATGGTAGGAATAGAATTGTGAACTCCATATTATTTCTAGACATTCTTAGTATGTATATTCTACAGGTGTTTCCTGAAATGGAAGGCATCAACAGAAAAAGACTGTTCACTATAGCAGGGCTTAGCAGATTATGGCCTGCAAGCCAAATCTGGCCCACCACTTGGTTTTGTAAATAAAGTTTATTGGAATACAGCCACGTGCATTTGTTTACATATTGTCTTGGGAAGCTTTTGTGCTGCAACAGCAGAGTTTAGCAGTTGTGGCAGAGATCATCTGGCCTGCAAAATCTCAAACATTTCCTCTCTGGCCCTTTATGCTGGCCAGGTTTGCTGACCCCTAGCTTATAGAAGCATTCAGAATCATGATGATTTATACGTACTTTAAGATTCACTGATGATAGTAAATTTGCAAATCAATTAATTTTACTTCTCTTTACTTCTTTACACTCAAAATAAATTATGTGTTTATTTTAGAACTTGTGGCTGATCAATGCTCAAAAGCAAATAAGCAAAATCATTAATCAGAACTAAATACTCTGCAAGTTATTTTCATAAAAATAAATAAGGCATTGAATAAATAGGATGTACAGTGGATAATATAAATAACAAGATACTACTTGGAGCTGAAGACTACCTTAAGGCTGCTAAGAAAAAGCTGGATACTTATAGGAAGTGATTAACCTCCCTTGGAATGTATCCTTTACTCTGAAGTAAATGTTCCCGTCAAAGGCATCCTGACAATGTTGATTGAAACGAAGCTGGAAAAGTCCTATACTGTGTGGGAGATGGGCTTGCATTCTCTTGCTTTTTAAAAAAGTTTCTTATGAGAAACTCATGGAAAAGAGCTGAAATTTTAATTCCATAGGTCATACTATTAGTTTCTGAACTTGGGATGCAATTTCAATAAGTATATAATAAAATCCTCTGAAATATAAGACATTGGTCATCGGGGTTAAGATGAAAATAATTTCAATGACCAAAACGTAATTAAAAAAAAAAAGAGATGAAATGAATTGCTTGGGGCACCTCAGGAGGTGGGTAGAATGCTCTGGAATGGGCCACTGTCCCTGGTCAAGAGGACCACCAGGGGGCGCCTCGTTTCTAAGATTTCCCCAGGGGCTGTTCTAGTCTTAAGATTCCTGGATTTAGGATTCAACTCAGAAACTTTAGAGACACCCTGAAACTGATTAATCAGCTCCGAGGCTCTCAGTTCCTGCTCATGCCGGACCCTCAAATGCTCCAGTGGATCCTTGAAGTACAATGGGATGGTTATGTCCCCTCAACTTGGGACCCTCTATTTCAATAGATGTAGGCTTCAATCTACACAGGCTTTAAAAGCCTACAGTCAAGTGGAGTCCCGACTCTTTCTGACACGAATTGTGCTCTGGTTCAGGTTTACCCCGTGAGGAAGTGTTTGTGGAAAACAGGAGAGTATAGTTCGGAGTTCCAGGGACGGAGATTAGCTTGGCGGTATACTAGTGCTCTGTGACCTTGAGCAAGCTACTTACCTGATCTCCGGCTTCCGTTCTCCTGTTGCTACTTTGCAGGACTGTCACAAAGACAAGCTGACAAGATGCCCATCCGATGTTGGGTGCACGGTGGGCCCTTCACACCGCTTGCTGAGCTGCTGCTACCTTTTAATTGTATTTAAAAAAGAAAGAAAGAAAGAAATTCAGCTCTTTACATTCACTCCTGTTACATATCTTCTTAATTTTGGTCTGTCTTTGACCTGGGAAAACCGTTTTGAATCTTGATTTTTTTCTTTCCAGCTCTGGGCTAAACCAGCATGGATGGACATTTCTTCTGAGTCTTCATCCCAGTCAAACATACGGGGGCAAGCGGAACCCAGAGGTATAACAAGCCACTCTCTTTCCAGGTTGATGGCAATCTATTAATGGATACTTTTGGGAGGAATTTGTCTTGAGTGATTCTAACTTCATTGGACCCCCCAGAGCCTTGGGTGAGCCAAGTCATGGGCAAAGATGGATATTCCCACTAGCCCCCTGCCCCTGGAGTCCACCCTTTCCAGGTCTTCTTGCTTTTCTGCTGGATGTCAGTTTGACTATGTGCCTTTTGGTGGCCCCTGGTGTCTCCCCACTTTATGAGGTTTTTGGTGGCTTGGTTCTGGATCGTTCTTACAGTGTCCTCACTGCTTCAGAGAGTGTGGAGCGGGGGGGCCAGTGTTGTTCACCTCTTGTCTCCTTCTGTCTCACTGTCTCTCTGGCGGCTCCGTGTCCAGCGTTGGGGATTGGCTCTGTCCCTAGCAGTAAATGCATTTCTCTTTACCCACCTTGGATGAGCCAGCTTTGGAACATTCCTAGACCTTTGTTGACCCTGTGCGCCCTGCCCCCCCAACAGGAGATGCAGTTTTTATTTTTAAAGTTCTTTCATTCCTTTTACCATGTTCCTTGCAACAAATTCCCGAGGGTCAGCTCAGAGGGCAGTTGAGGAGTGTTTTCTAGGACCACAACCACTGCAGTTTTAAAATTAATTAATTAATTAATTTTTACAAGCATTGCAGTTTACTTATTTATTTTTAAGATTTTATTTAGTTATTTGACAGAGAGAGAGAGAGAGAGAGAGAGAGCGCATGAACACAAGCAGGGGGAGTGGGAGAGGGAGAAACAGGCTTCCCACTGAGCAGGGAGCCCGATTCGGGACTCAATCCTAGGACCCTGGGATTGTGCCCGGAGCTGAAGGCAGATGCTTAACCAACGGAGCCATCCAGGCGCCCCCAAGCATTGCAGTTTAAATCATAATCTGGATGTCAGGTCAGTGCTGAGGAATCTAGAGCCTTCCAAGCTCAGGGAGCATGCCTTACCTTGTGAGTGTCACAGACATTGTAAGGAGTTAGGGTATCTGGTTCCTTTTCTAAGTTTTAAATTTTAATTCCAGTATAATTAACATATAGTGATATATTAGTTTCAGGTGTACAATACAGTGATTCAACACTTCCAGACATCACCTGGTGCTCATCATGACAAGTGTGCTCCTTCATCCCCGTCACCTGCCCCTCACCTCCCACCTCCCCTGGGAACCAGCAGTGTGTTCTCTTTAGTTAAGAGTCTGTATTTTTTGTCTCTTTTTGTCTTTGTTCATTTATTGTTTCTTAAATTCCACATGAGTGAAATCATTCGGTATTTGTCTTTCTCTGACTTATTTCACTTAGCATGATACCCTCTAGCTCCATCCATGTCATTGCAAATGGAAAGATTTCATTCTTTTTTTTTTTTTTTGGCTCAGTAATATTCCATTGTATATGCACTACATCTTCTTTATCCATTCATCTATCGATGGACAGTTGGCCTGCTTCCGTAATTTGGATATTGGAAATAATGCTGTGATAAACATAGGGGTGTATATATCCCTTTGAGTTAATATTTTTGTACTCTTTGGGGTAAATACCCAGTAGTGCAATTACTGGATCATAGGCTAGTTCTATTTTTAACTTTTTGAGGAACTTCCATAGTGTTTTCCAGGGTGACTGCTCCAGTTTGCATTCCCACCCTCAGTGTAGGAGGGTTCCCCTTTCTCCACATCCTCACAACACCTCATGTTTCCTGTGTTTTTGACTTTATCCATTCTGACAGTTGTGAGGTTATATCTCATTATAGTTTTGATTTGCATTTCCCTGATGATCAGGGATGTTGAGCACCTTTTCATGTGTCTGTTGGGCATCTGGTCCCCTTTCTTGAAGAGATGTTACCTCCATGACCCAGGGCCAACGAGTGCTCAAGATTCCTTTTACTATTTCTCCTCACAGGCCTCATGGGTCCTCAGGCAAACAGGCTGCTGAGGACCTGCTCTGGCAGCTCAGAATTCTGGAATGGGCTCCGATAGACACCCTCACTACGTCTCCCAATGCATTTATTGACTTTAAGCTACAAGAAAGAAAGCTGGGAACAACATAATACATTTTGTAAAGTAATGTTAATCATTTTCCTTTTTTTTTTTTTTTTTTTTTACTTTTGAGGTGAAATTAACCATGTTAAAGTGAATAATTCAGTGACGGTTAGTACATTCACAGTGTTATGCAACCGCCACACCATCTAGTTCCAAAACATTGTCATCACCCCCAGAGGAAAACCCATTCCCATTAAATAGTCACTCCTTATTCCTCATTCCCTCCAGGCTTGACAACCACCATTGCATTCTTTCTGTATGGTTATTTAAAATTCTGGAGGGGCACCTGGGTGGCAGAGTTGGTTAAGGGTCCAACTCTTGGTTTTGGCTCAGGTCATGATCTCAGTGTCGTGAGATTGAGCCCCGCATCGGGCTCAGCGCTCAGCGTGGAGTCCACTTGAGATTCTGGCTCCCTCTGTCTCTGTCCTGCCTGCTCGTGCTTTGTCTCTCTCTCTGTCTCTGAAATAGATAAATCTTTAACAAAAGAAATAAAATTCTAAAAATTTTCTATAAATGGAATCAAATAATATGTGACCTTTTGTGCCTGGATTTTTTTTTTTACTCAGCATGTTTTTGAGATTAATGCATGTTGGAGCGTGTGTCAGGACATCATTCTTTTTTATGGCTGAATACTATTCCATTGTTTGGATACCCCACACTTTGTTTATGTATTCACCTATTGATGGGCACTTGGGCGGTTTCTGCCTTTTGGCTACTGTGAATAGCGTTGATATAAACATTCATGTGTGAATTATTTACTTTATTTAAGAAATATTTATTTTTTTGGGTATAGTTGACAATGTCACATGTCCCATGTGTACAACATAGTGATTCGACAACTGTATACATTCACCATGCTCACCACAGTGTCACCACGCAATGTTATTACAATACCATTGATCATATTCCCTTGCTGTACCTTTTATTCATGTGACTTATTCATTCCATAACTAGAAGCTGCTATTTGCCACTCCTCTTCATGTACAAAGTTTTGTTTAAACACCTGTTTTCGATTCTTTTGCGTGTATATCTAGGAGTGGAATTTCTGGGTCATATGGTGATTCTATGTTTAATTTTTTGAGGGACCACCAATTTTCCCCCCATTTTTTAACTTAGTTGTCTTTTTGTTGTTGAGTTGTAAAATTCTTTATATATTCTGGATCCTTGACTCTTATCAGATACAAGATTTCCAAATATTTCCCTTTATTGTGTAGCTTGTCTTTTCACCTTCTTCACAATTTTATACTGTCCCATTTTTTCCCCTTGTTAAGAGTCAAGTTTATTGAGGTTTAACTTACATAACTTACAATAAAACTCACTCCGTAAAAGTATTTAGTGCTATGACCTTTGACAAATGTATATAGTCATCTACAATGAAGACGTAATATTTTCTTCCCCACGACAAGTTTTTCTCATGCCATTTTGAGGTTTATCTCCTCCTAATGCTAATTATTTGTTAAGTTTTGTCATTATATTATAAACGTTAGTTTTCTGAAAAATTACCACGAAACATCCAACAAATAATGCTAGGGTAAATGATGCCCAGTTATATTATTTGTATGGACACTATTTAACTTATGGAGTATTGACATTTTATATTTTTAATTTATACTTCCCTAGCACCTTGCTGCAGGTAACACTGGTTTCAGGTGAGTGGACCTGGAGTGCCAGCAGGTGTATCAGGAGTCGGCTCCTTTCGTCCTGATGATTCACCAAGAAGACACACCCTGGGAGGAAGGCAGAGGTAAATTCCACCATGAGATATGTTCTGATATAACCGGTTACTCATGTGCAATCTAAAAAGATATAAGACCTGGGCTGATATATTTCTTTAATAATGTTCCTCTCTAAAAGTAAAGCAGTACTAATGATTTTTTGGGTTCTCAAGAGATAAAGGAAAATCATTTAAACAATGAAACTGCAATTTGCACGTTAGTATGGCCTTGCTCTGGCCACCTGTCTGTGCTTTTGGACACCTGCCCTCAACTCTCCCACTTCATATTCCTCTTTGGAGCTATCCAGTTCTGTGCTGCAACTGTCTTAGAGATATTCTCTGGCATTCCATCCCTGCCAAGGGGGTCACAGCCATTATTTGCCCCCTCTATTTGAGCTAGGTGGAATAGATCTAGATTTTTGAAACTCAGAGAGCCTGATCCAAATAGAATTGATACAAAGAGAGATATTTCACCAAAAAGGCCTCACAAAGAAATTTGGGCTGCTTATAAGGTTATCAGGACGCACAGTTGGGTAGATGATGGAGAGAATCCTCTTGGAACTCTACAATGAGAAATTAGTGTTCTGTAGGGTAAAACAGTTAATAGAACTGATTCCTTGAGACTCAAGCAAAGAGCTTTCAAGTTTCTGAGTATTCAGAATAAAATAAATCAGTGGCACACCACAATTCTGCAGGTGTGCATGGAGGTCTCGGCATCCATGTTACCACTTCGTGTTGGAATGATCTGTTTGCATGTTTGTCATCTCCCTTAGACTGTCATCTTGGCTTTGTTTCCCTAATGTCTGTGGTACCTGAACAGAGGTCACTCCGATGACAGCAGGGAATATCATCAACCTGAAGAGAGGGGTCATCTAAGGCACATTCCCAAGGATTCAGGTGCAGCATCTTCTGTGCTCACAACGGTTCACCAACACTAGAGGCCCAGTTATACCTTGGTGGCTCTTTCCACCTTCTCAACCCTTCCTTAACACCCTGCTCCCTCTTTTTTTTTTTTTTTTTTTTTAAGATTCTAATTTTATTTGAGAGAGAGAAAGCGAGAGACAGAGCATGAGTAGAGAGGGAGGGGCAGAGGCAGAGGGAGAAGCAGGCTCTCTGCTGAGCAGGGAGCCTGACATGGGGCTCGATCCCAGGACCCTGGAATCATGCCCTGAGCTGCAGGCGGATGCTTAACTGACTGAGCCACCCAGGAGCCGCTTCCTCTTTTTTTGTCCCTCCAGACACTTTCCTTTTTTTAAATTGAATTATAATGAACATACAGTTGTTATTTTAGCTTAAGGCATACAACACAGCCATTCAAGAATTCTATACATTACCCAGGGCTCACTTGGGTAAGTGTAGTCACTGTCTGTCACCAATTTTTACAGTCTTACTGACTATATTCCTTATGCTGTACTTTTCACCTCTGTTACTTATTTATTTTGTAACTGGATGTTTGTACTTCTTAATCTCCTTTATTTCACACACCCCCATCTCCCCTCTGCAATCACCCATTTGCTTTCTCTATTTAAGAAGTGGTTTTTGTTTGTCTGTTTTTTCTTTGTTTCTTAAATTCCACATGTGAATGAAATCATATGGTATTTGTCTTTCTCTTTCTGACTTATTTCACTTAGCATTGTACCCTCCAGATCCATCTGCATTGTTGCAAATGGCAAGATTTCATTCTTTTTTATGGCCGAGTAATGTTCTCTTGTATATACACACCACATCTTCTTTATCCATTCATCTATCAGTGGACACTTGGGCTGCTTCCACGATTTGGCTATTGTAAATAATGCTGCAAGAAACACAGGGGTGCATATATCTTTCCAAATTAGCATTTTTGTTCTCTTTGGGTAAATACCCAGTACTGGAAATATTGGATCATATGGTATTTCTAGTTTTAATTGTTTGAGGACCCTCCATACTGTCTTCCACAGTGGCTGCACCAGTTTGCCTTCCCACCAACAGTGCATGAGGGTTCCTTTTTCTCCACATCCACACCAACACCTGTTGTTTCTTGTGTTGTTGATTCCAGCCATTCTCACAAGTGTAAGGTGATAGATCATTGTCATCCCTGTTACCTCTTAAGATACCTGAATCTACATTACATTCCCAGCATCTTCGAACCTGGCCAGGGGGTATTTAGGGCTGAAGTCCATGTTCAGATTAATAAGGACAAAGTTTGTTATTTCTGGACAACTAGATACAAGGCATGATGTTGGATTGAATACCGGGCCAGGGAAAAGTTGCTCTTAAAGACATTGTTGAGACAGTTGGTGAAACTAAGCTTATTAAATCTTTTCTTAGATGCACTGTACATGAAAGGGCTAGGCCGCCGAGAGCTGAGAGCCAGGACTCAGCATTTGGAGCAATGCGTCTTTATTCAGCCATCCCTCTCCTTCCTCCTTCTCTTTCATTTTCCACCCATGCTTCTAACTTCCTTCTCTTGTTATCTAAATGTGGACATGCCTGAAGGCCCCTTTGCTCTTTCTCTACACTTTCCTGGCACTCTCGGGTCTGCTCATGGCCTCTCTGGTGGCATTCACCAGTTGCTGTTGAGTATTATTTTGATAGGGGCTTGGGTGAGTTGCAGATGCTCAATTTATGGTCCTGCAGATAAGGCAGGTGCCCAGAGGGCGCTTCTGATCTGGATTTTAAAGGAACCACAGGCATCAAATGAAATGGGGGATCCTCACTTCCTCCCCGTGCCCACACTCCCACTGAGCAGACTGGTTTTGGTTTTTATCGCCATTCAGATCAGTTGCCCTTGGTAGGTCACCAGGAACTTCCCATTGGAAATCCAACAGACAGTTTTCTGACTTTGATGCATCCCCTGCCTGAGGACTCCGCTTTCAAGATCCAGTCACTCTCCAAGGCCCCACCTCCTATTACCATTCCCTTGGGGGGTTAGGTTTCAACATATGAATTTTGGGGGACAAAACATTTGGAGGGTAGCATTAAGATCTCCCTTTCACATCAAGAAACTGAGGTAAGAGATGTTAGGTAACTGGTCTCATGTAGTAGCTGCTGGTGCCAGGAATGAAGCCGAGGAATCTGAGCACTTACCTACCGTGTTATATTGCACAGGATATGCTCACCCCTGTCCTGTACATGGTGGTTGTCGTTGCTATTACTAGCTCTCTGGACTTGAAAGTCTGGGATGGTCTAGGGCTGGGCTGTCCATCATGGCATCCTCTAGCCCCACGTGGCTTTCCAGCACTTGAGATGTGGTTAGTGCACACTGAGATGTGTTTTAGGTGTAATATACACGTCAGGTGTTGAAGATTTAACACACACACAAAACAAATGAAACATAAATAAATACTCCAGATTAAGAGTCACAGCAAAAATTTTACATGGAAAAAAATTTTACATGTAGCATATGGAGCAAAAATTTTACATGGGAAAAAAATTTACATGGAGCAGATAATAACGTGCACCTCCAACTACCTATCTTGTTAAAAAAAAGTTTTGGATCCAGTGGCATAAATAAAATATATTAGTAACACTAATTCAACATTTAAAATTTCACTTTAAAAATGTATTTATGAAGAAAATCTAAAACCACATATGTGGGTTGTGTTGAGTTTCTGTTGTTCAGTGTTGGCCTAGAGATTGGAAAGCAAGCATGAAACCGGGAGCTTCGCCGGGAAGAGGCATGAAACTCTTGCGGACTGATCAGCTCCAGGGTGAGCAGAAGAGTTGGAAGTGGCTTTGGGGTGAGAGACTCCAAGGACCTGCACAACTGCCAACACATTCACACACTGCCTTCTCTCACTGGAGAGTGAGGACCACAGAGGAAGGAGGCTGTGTAGAGCCTCTCAACGTTCACTGTAATTGCTCCAAATTCTGGGTGCGCACACATGACCAAGTACCACCCCCCCAACAGAGACGGAGTGAACTGGCGCCGCGTTGCTCACCTTTTCTCATTAGAGGAAGGCTTCTTCCGGTCTCATCAGAAGTCCCGCCCCCTAGAGTGAGGCCCCTCCTCCTCTACTGTCACCACGCATGTGCAGCTGATGACCTATGTGGATTTTTCTGGAAGCCCTGTTTGTTCCAGAAGGCTTGTAGTTTTCTGAAGAGAGTTGCATCAGAACTTAGCTGTTTGTCTGATAGTTTAGGCTCCTCTCCCAGGGCTGTGGGTGGGGGGTGGACAGGGGACTCCCATCACTTGCAGTAGGCTCCTCCTGGAGCATCTTCACCTGGCTCTGCCCTGTGAACACCTCCAAACCCATTTCTCCAAAACTGGCCTCAGGACCGGTCCCCGACACCTGCCTCTCTTGTGTGCCAGCCTTAGTAAATCCCTCCTGCACCGGGCGGGGCCAAACCCCGGCATGGTTTTCACTCTCCATCTCCTTCCATCTGTTTGTCCAGTCAGTCATCAGTTCTGTAGATTGCGCCTTTTGGGTGTCTCTGGAGCCTCTCCACTTGTCTCCTATCCTGGTAGAGGTTACCTGGACGATTGGAAGGGACTGGAAAGGTCTTCACGTTTTCAGTCTGAGCCGCATGACAGCAACCAAACTCGGCATTCCAGAGGGGGCTCTTTCTAAAGTGTACGGCTGATAGAGTCACCTGGCCTTGGTCCCGTGAAGCTCAGCCTCCCTCATGTGGCTGGCTGGCAGGGCATTTATCCACTGGCAACTCCTTGCCTCTTCAGGCTCTGATGATGCTTTTCCCTCTCCCACTTTATAGTTCAGCCATCTACCTTTCACTGCTTTTCTGCCTGAAATTTGGCCTGTGTTAGTGCTACTATTGCACCCCAGCCCCTCTACCCTGAGACTTTTGTCTGACAAGCTTACTCTCTCTTCAGGTCGCAGTTTAGGTATAAACTTACCCCTTGCCTCTACTTTTCCCCCATAAGAGCACTTTGCACCCTCCTTTATGGGCTGATTTTGAGCATGGACTGGGTTTGATCTCCATTTATTATCTCCAGCACTAAGAAAGTGCCATGGGAATAGTAGTTACCCAATGAGTATTTGTCACAGACCTGAATGGATTCAACACAGCTGGCTATTGTCAGAGGGTAACTAATGCCCTTGTCAAGAGCACTTTAAGGCCAGTGTAGACATTAACACTCAGGTCTACCTGATTTCCAACCTCTTATAAAAAAAGTAAAGCTGTCAAGGGCACTAACTCTCTAAAATCCAGGCTCCTTTTTTCTTGGCCAGCTGATGAAATGTTCATCTGTCCAATCCCCAGAATCATTCCTTGCTCGCCTCTTGCTTATTTTTCTGAGTGGCCAGGTTACGAATGTGTCAGTGGAGGTGAGACTGAGGCAAACTTGGATAGAAATGCTTCCTGCTTAGCTGTGAGAGTGAAGTAACTTTTTAAAATGGTTAACTACTTAATACTTTTCATTAGCTTACTCTTTTCAAGCATGGTTCCCAAATTAAATCTGAGTCATTTTGGGGACCCAAGATACCATTCTGAATTATTGGACATGGCTGTGAAATGTGTTCTCAAGGAGCCCCTTGTAAATTTCCATTAGCCACTGTTATTCTAAGTCATACGAAGGCAGTAATCCATCAGAGTTACCCCGGGTGCACGAGAAAGAATTATCTAGAATCTAATTTTATCTCTAACTCTATAAACAGCCAAGTGGCACCATTTATTATTTTACATAAATCAGTCCTGAGACCAAATTCTCTTTCAAATGTGTCCTTTAGTCTTTTCCAATGCGGCTTAAAAAAACCTCAATAGCTTGAAATAGCCCTGTGGCCTCTTCCTTTCGGGAAGGAGAGAGGGGCTGGAAGAAGAAGAGATGGGGAAGGTCTTGAGACGGAAGAGGGAACCCCTCTCCGGTACAACTGCCCAGCAAGGCATCAGCCTCACGAGCCAGAACATCTGGATGAAAAGCGAAGTCAGTGGCTGGCCTATTCTCAACTTGGCCAGATGCCTTTTTCTAGTCTCATGTAAAATGTCCTCTGGAAAATAGGAAATTGTAGGCCCGCATTAGTCACCATTAGAAAAACTTGCACGGGAATTTACTCTCCAGTGACTTGACTTGGAGAGTGGCCGGCATCCGTGGGTCCTTAACATTAGTGAGAGACCAGGGCACTGATGAAGATGAATGCTGCATGGGCCCTGTGCTTCCCATAGCTCCATGGGAAGGACATGGCATTGAGCATCATGGCAATGTGGAAAATCCACTTCCTTCTCTCAGACATATTTTTATTTATTTATTTATTTATTTATTTATTTATTTTTATTTATTGAGAGAGAGAGAGAGAGAATGGTAGAGAGAGAGCATGAGAGGGAGGAAGGTCAGAGGGAGAAGCAGACTCCCCGCTGAGCAGGGGCCCGATGTGGGACTCGATCCCGGGACTCCGGGATCATGACCTGAGCCGAAGGCAGTCGCTTAACCGACTGAGCCACCGGGAGTGCCCTCCCAGACATATTTTTACCAATAGAATATTATAATATGATTCTCTCTTGTTTATCCCCTTATTTTTTATAGTTAAAATTTTAATTTGGTGTTTAAATGTAATTTGAGTACCGCCTAGGGCTCTCTAGAGGCAAGGTGATATGAATTCTGCAGAGCAGAATGACTGCAGTTTTCACATGGCGTTTCATGGCGACCAGGATGTGCCATGCCTCGTGACTGGGTATCTACAAGCTCCTACCATCAGCTTCCAAAGCACCGTCATGAGCAAATGAGAAACCGATAAAAAGAAATGTTTCTTTCCTTCCAAATTCAGCTACCAGAGTGGAAAATCAACTTGTTATCTTTTCTTGCCATATTTTAGAGGATGAAAATCTGGTCTTTTAAAAAATATTTAGGAGTAAATAGCCTGGTTTCTTCTTTCTATTCAGCCAGGGGCTGAATTTCTGGGCAGGTAAGTCAACTGTAAAACTTAATCCTTTCCTGTCTGATTTTGGATGCTGTGCTTGGGGAGAGATTATACTCCTGTTGTTGTTTTTCCTTGTTTGTCATCCTCAGTCCAGTGAATTCTCCTCTCTGACTTCAATCCAGACGTCATTTACATTCTCAGTGTTTGACGTCCTTGGATGAAATCAGGAATGGCAAACAACTTTGAGAACTTTGTGCTCATATGGTTATAAATGTGCTTGCTGAACGTTTTTGGTTTTGGTTCAGTTGTAAGCTGATATTGGTTTTGGAAATGAAAAAAGAAATCTCAAGGAGATGTCATCAAATAAAAATTACTCCACAAACATTAATCAGCTGTCTCATGCGTACCAGGCCTTGTCCTAGCAATAAGGTTACAGAAAGGGGTGACACAAGGCTCCTGCCTTTGGGGAGCTTCCTGTTATATAGAGAGCCCAGAGAAGTAAACCAGAAGTAAACCCCCATGGGGTATCCTGGCCACGCTGGTTGGTGGTATGGAAAACCAGTCACCTCTGTTGGGTAACCGCAAGTACCAGGGCCTGATTTGTAGGTTCAAATCCTGGTTGTGTCATTAATATCTTTGTGGTCCATTGGGCATGTGATTTAACCTCTCTGAGTCTCAGTTTTCTTATCTGTAAAATGGGGATATCCACAGCTACTCCCTGTGAAGCACTTAACCGCGTCCTTAGTGCACCATCACTGTTCAGAAAACCTGGGCTGTTGTTTTTATAACTATCAGGTATATTTGTGGTGTTATGGAAGCTGGAGGAGGGTAGACCTAACTGTGAGGTTTCACAGGGGAGTTGATATCTGAAAGAGATCTTGAAGAATGAGCAGGAGTTTGCCAAAAGTGTAAAGGGGGGGCGTTCTAAGCAGAGGAAATGGCACTTGCAACTGTCATACCAATGGGAAGCAACTTGGCATGTTTGGGAACTACAAGTTCAAGAAGATTCCACATTTAATGAGTGCCTCCTCTGTGCCAGGCCTGGTACTGGGTCCTGGGGATTCAGTGGTGAAAACAGACCTGGTGTCTGCTGTCATAGCACTTATGTTCTAGTGGGGAAGACAGTAAACAAATAAATCCAGACACGTGTGAGACAGTTTTGGGTAGTGATATTTCTGTCTGCATCAGTTCTTTTCAGAAGTCCATTGTGACAAAGCCAGGAGGCAAAGAGCTTATCGAGTAGAAGACCGCCCCCCCCTCCCCGCCGCACAAGCATTCCCTTAAGTGAAGTGAGGAGTGTGTGGGGGGCAGGGAGTAGCAATGAGCAGGGAGCGACAGGCGATGAGGTCAGGGAAGAAGGAAAGCACTGGATCATGAAGGACTTTCTAAGTGTTTCTGCCCTTGATTGCAGGTCAATGATCACCAATCGTCAGTCTTTCACGCATTTTGCCATATTTGCAGAAATTACAAACTTCCCATGTAATTATTTACTTAGAGTGTCTATTTAAATAAACTCACCTTTGGCATTTAGTAAATAAATGCATTTATTTTCAAAAGGAAGTGTCACAGCACAGCTGCAGATGGAAGATCAGGATTGCCTCTCATGAAAGTGACAAGCGGGTTAAAGAAAAACACAACCGTGACAAAAAAATTATTTAACTGGGTGCCTGTAAGACCATCTTGAGTAGTGCCGTTGGTGCATTTCCGGCATGCCAGGTCAACATTGACAAGGGCCGTGGGGAGTCTCAGAAGATGGTGAACACGATCCTTGGTGGCTGATGAATTTAGGAGAGAGGGGTCAGTAAGATGTTAAGGATGCTGTTGTAGGTGGTGCAGGGAGTCCAACTAAGGAAGTGTCTGAGGATGAAGTGGGACAGGCAGATACAAAAGATGCTTTGAGGTTGGATGAGCCAACCACGGGCCCAGCTGGATGGAGGGATGAAGGAGAGGGAGGCACCAAAGAACAGGTCTATATTTTTGGCTTAGGGGTCATCGAGAAGTATTTTCGTGTTTGTACACAGAGCTATCGGAGCAAACATTAGTGGCATCTGGACTGGCAAACAAGCTTTGGAAGTTAAAGGGTGTTCAACCTGGAGTCACTGGCTCCCATTAAAGAGATATTAAAATCAACCCTACAGACCACATGGACCTAACAGACACATACAGAATGTTCCATCCAACAGCACTAGAATACACATGCTTCTCAAGCATGCCTGGAGCATTCTCCAGGATAGATCATATGTGGGACGACAAAACATGTCTTAATAAATTTAAGAAGGTTTATCAAGTACCATCAATATGTCAAGATACCAAGTTTCTTTTCTGACTACAGTGGTACGAAACTAGAAATCAGTAATAGGAGGAAAACGAGCATTCACAAATACATGGAAATTAAACAACACACTCTTGAACAACCCATGGGTCAAAGAAGAAATCAAAAGGGAAATCAGAGAGTATCCTGAGGTAAAGGAAAAAACATACCAAAACCTATGGGATGCCAGAAAGCAGTTCTAAGGAAACAGTTTATAGCAATAGATGTCTACATGAAGAAAAGGGAAAGGTCTCGCATAAACACTTTTATACCTCAAGGAACTAGAAAAAAGAAGAGCAAACTAAACTCAAAGTTAGCAGAAGGAAAGAAACAGTAAACAGCAGAGCAGAAATAAATAGCGACTAGGAAGTCAGTAGGAAAAAAATCAATGAAACCATGAGTTGTTTTTTTGACAATGTCAATGAAATTGACAAATGTTTAGCTAGACTAACAAGAAAAAAGGAAAGGAGTCAAATACATGAAATTATCAATGAAAGAGAAGACATTTCCACTAATGCCACAGAAACAATTATATGACAGCGGATGGGATAACCTAGTGGATAAATTCCTAGAAACATACAACCCACCAAGACTAAGTTATGAAGAGAGAGAAAATTTGAACAGGTCAGTAGCAACTGTGGAGATTGAATCAGTAATTACAAACCTCCCAACAAGAGGAAGCCCCGGACTGCACAGTTTTGCTGGTGAATTCTACCAAACATTTATTTATTCATTTTCTACCAAACATTCAAAGAAGAATTAACCACAATTCTTCTCAAACCCTCTCAAAGATTAAAGAGGAAGGAACACTTTTAAACTCATTTGATGAGGTTCGCATTATCCCGATAACAAAGCCAGATAGGCACACAAGTGAAGAAAACAACAGGCCAATACCCCTGATAAATCTAGATGCAAAAATCCTCAACAAAATACCAGCAACCTGAATTCAACAGCGAGTGGGATTGGGTAGGATCTCCCCATCCTGGGGTGGGACGAATCTGTTTGTAAATCCCAGCATTTGTGGCAGCGTTATTCCCAATAGCAGAGACAAACAGAAACGACCTAAGTGTCTGCTGATGGAGAAGTGAATAAAGAAAATGCTGTATGTATACACAATAGAATATTACTCAGCCATAAAAAAGAAAGAAATCCTGCCATTTGCAACAACATGGATAAACCTCTAGGGCATCGTGCTTAGTGAAATAAGTCAGGCAGAGAGAGACAAATACTGAATGATTTCAGTTATTTGTGGAATCTAACAAAGTCAAACCCACAGAAACAAAGAGTAAATTGGTGGTTGTCAGAGTCTGGGGCGGGTGGGGGCACGATGGAGAGACATTGGTCTAGGAGTACAAACTTCTACTTAATTTTTCTTTAAAATTTTTAAATTTATTTGAGAGAGAGCACAAACAGAGAGGAGGGTCAGAGAGAGAGAGGGAGAAGCAGACTGTCTGCTGAGCACGGGGCCCAACGTGGGACTTGATCCTAGGACCCTGAGATCATGACCTGAGCCAAAGGCAGATGCTTAACTGACTGAGCCACCCAGGTGCCCCCAAACTCCTACTTATAAGATGATGGAGTTCTGGAGATCTAATGTACGGTTTGGGGACTAGAGTTAACAGCACTCTTTTGAAGTTGCTAAGAGAGTAGATGTTAAATGTCCTTACCACACACGCTTTTTTTTTTTTTTTATGTAACTATGTGAGGTGATAGGTGTGTTACTCAAGCTTATTGTGACAATCATTTTATAATATATACATGTATCAAACCATCATGATGTACACCTTAAATTTATATAATGTCCTATATCAATTCAGTCTCAATAAAGCTGGGAAAAAAACCTTTTCACCCCCAGAGCCAAATATTTCTATTTTGGACTTCCCTCTTCCTATTTTTAAAGGAATTATGGATATTCTAAAGGATCATAAGACATTAGGGAGCAGAGGTCCTCTCTCAGAGGGGAGGGGTCCGTGTGTAGCCTCTGTATAAAAACTCCCACCAGATTCATGATTTGGGGGCTCCTGTCCCGCACTACAGCCCCCCACACATACAGAGTGACATCAGGTTCCCCTTGGGTTCCTTGGGGCACTGGATATGGGCATCTGTGCAATTATTGTGGTTAATAATCCCTGTGATCTCTCCTCCGGAAACTCATGTTTGCTTCTAGGTTAAAAATGGAAAACTCTAGACATGAAAAACTTTTCAGGGGGCAGGTGATAGACCTCCCATAACCTCTATGGATATAGAACTTCAGAGCTTTGAAAGTGATTTCAAATCGAGAAAACGAGAAAACGAGAAAAAAAACGAGATCATCCCGATCTCGTTTGACCTTCTTGAAAGTTCCGAGCACAGGGCCGCTGTGAGGTTGTCTTTCATAGGAGGGAAGCAAGGCTGGGAGGTGAAGGGTTTGCTTGAGGTCAGACTGCCGGGGGTTGCAGAGCTGGCTGCTTCTCGGCCAGGCCCAATGTCCGGAGACATGTTTGATTGTCACAGCTTGGGGGAGGCTGAGGCCGGCAGCTGGGGCACAGAGGCCGGAGAGTCTGCCGAGCATCCTCCAAGGGGCGGGACGGCCACCTGCAACAGAGCTCAGGGTGGCCCAGGCCGAGAAACTGCTCCTGGTCCTTCTTGCTCCGGTCCTGTGCCTTCCCGTTATGCGGCCTCAGCCTCTTTTCTGCCACTTCCATTCCAACTTGATTAGAAGTGAAAACCAACCTGCCAGTCACGCGGGAAGGAACCTGCGGCTGTGAATGTAAACTTTTCAAGTTTTCTTTAGCATATAAATCATCCCTGCCTTTATTAGAATGTTCTGCCAGATAATGTCTAACTCAATTCTAAGTGAGAGCATTATATTTGTATGTGTTTTCTTCAGGATCCTGTTCTAATGAAATAACAGGGCCGCAGAGCGCACTGGGCGAAGCCCCAGCCCAGGGCCTTGGAGACCACGGAGGCTGGAAAGTGTGTCTCTCGCCAACTCCCTGCGGCCACTCCCAGGGCACTTTCTCCCACGGAACTCGATGGACTTCCCCAGTGCCCTTCCCAAGAGCTCTAGCCTCCCCTGGGGCCCTCTCCTTGGCAGGCCTCCCTGCAGCCTCGCCATCCCAGGAGGGCAGAGGTGAACGCTGCTTGGCCCAGACCCTTGGCTGCCAGGTTACCTGCTTGGTTTGGAGGTTTCATTCCGAAGAGTGGAGGGTCCTCACCTGGTGGATGGACGCAAGTTCTTGGAAAGCTGCCCTAATGAGAACAGGTGGCATTTATGATTAGTCAAGGGTTTTTGGCTTCATCCTGGCCTCAGCTTCTCTCTGGGCCTAATCGCAAACCTTCTGCTATAGTTTTATTTGATTTATTGTTGGCTTAGTTTCTTTCTTTCTTTCTTGCCTGCCTGCTTTCTTTCTTTTCTTTCTTTTCTTTCTTTCTTTCTTTCTTTCTTTCTTTCTTTCTTTCTTTTTCTTTCTTTCTTTCTTTTTCTTTCTTTCTTTCTTTTCTTTCTTTCTTTCTTTCTTTCTCTTTCTTTCTTTCTCTTTCTTTCTTTCTTTCTTTCTTTTTCTTTCTTTCTTTCTTTCTTTCTTTCTCTTTCTTTTCTTTCTTTCTTTCTTTCTTTTTCTTTCTTTCTTTCTTTCTTTTTCTTTCTTTCTTTTCTTTCTTTCTTTCTTTCTTTCTCTTTCTTTCTTTTTCTTTCTTTCTTTCTTTCTTTCTTTCTTTTTTCTTTCTTTCTTTCTTTCTTTTCTTTCTTTCTTTCTTTCTTTTTCTTTCTTTCTTTTTCTTTCTTTCTTTCTTTCTTTCTTTCTTTTTCTTTCTTTCTTTCTTTTTCTTTCTTTCTTTCTTTCTTTCTTTCTTTCTTTCTCTTTCTTTCTTTCTCTCTCTCTCTCTCTCTCTCTCTCTCTCTCTCTCTTTCTTTCTTCTTTCGTTATTGTTATTTCCCTGGGGTTTTGGAGGCTTAGGGTGAAGGGATCACGGTGCTAAGCAGCAGTTTGAAAACCTCAGAGGCAGTGAAATCAGACGTCACGTCTGGGGTGGATTTGCTGTGACCTGAAATGGCCAGTCCTTGTCTACCAGTGCATCCCTCCGTGTCCCTAATTAGACTCAACTTCTTCCTATCTGCTGGTCCAGAAGATGCTCCAGTGATGTGCTAACATCCTAGGAGATAAGAGCCCCCTTCCTCTAAAGAGGAGAATGCTTTTCTGCAGTCCCCACACTAGATTCTCATTTGTCTGAATCCCTTCTGTGCCATCATTGAACTCCGCCCACCAGACACGGATCAAACTTCTGCTCCATGCTTGTTTCCATGCTTGTCGTTAAGGTCAAAACCAGAGCGGGTGAGTGTGAAATCTAGGTTCTGGATTGTCCCCACCCCAGGGATTGGGAAGAGGGTGAAGTGGAGACATCGTGACCCACCCACTTGCTACCATTGCTGATATATCAACACATGTCCCAGAAGGAAGGCCTTAGACTGACAGCCCATGGGCATCAGACATGCCGACCCTCCTCCCAAAGACGCTGGATGCTCGTGCTGTGTTGGCTTTCTGTGCTGGGTAGCAAATTGCCACACATCCAAGGGCTCAACAGCACACACACATTTATTACCTCACAGTTTCTGCAGGGCAGGGGTCTGGCCAGGGCTCACTGGGCCCTCTACTTGGGGGTCTCGCATGGTTGTCAGTAGTTGGTGGGGTTGTGTTTCCCTCTGGAGTTTCGGCTCTCCTTGGAAGCTCGCGTGGTGGTTGGCAGAATTCAGAATCCACTTCCTGTGGTGTTAGAACTGAGGCCGCAGCCTTTTGCTGGCTGTTGGCTGGAGGCTGCTGTCAAGTCTTAGAAGATGCCCCCTTGTGGTTATGAGTTGAATCATGTCCCCAATCTCCACCCGCCCCCCCAGGAACTGTGACCCGGACCTTACTTGGAAGTAGGCAATTGCAGATGATCTAATTAAGACGAGGTCCTACATACAGTGGGCCCTAATCCAATGACTGTGTCTTTATGAGAAGGGGAAATTTGGACATAGAGACAGACATAAATAAATGTCTGTTGTTTGAGGGATTTTGTTATTGCAGTTCTAGGAAATAAAGACCACCTGCCATGTGGGCTTCCTCCATGTGGCTGCTCACCCTATCAAGGAGGCAAGGGGGTCTTTCTCTCTAGTCTGCCAGGACAGGCCTTACACAATGTAACCTCATCAGGGGAGTGGCCTCCCATGACCTTGCCCATATTTTGTGGGTTAGAAGCAAGTCATGCGTCTCCAGGGGAGAGGATTTCACAAAGACGGGGCTATCAGGAGGGGTCACTGGGGCCATTCCTCCCCATGGACCCAGGAACACATCAGGCTTTGATTCAACCTCAACCAATTGCCAGCCTTGCTGTCTTCAGCTAGGTGCAGGGGGTGGGGGGGTTGGTGGGCAGGGCTTCGTAAGCATTGGTCCAAGACCAAGTTCTCACGTCTGTGGAGAAACAAGGAAAAACAAAAGGGCAAGGTCATGGATTTTTCATTAAACTGGATTTATTCAATTTAAAGAGCTATCTGAGTTCTTGGTATAAAACTGTCCCCCTTTTAAGAAATAATGGTGACAATAGAATGCATGGGACATTTTGGCGGGGTTGTCTATATTTGGCAAAATGAAAGTTGGAAACTATACTATTTCCCTTAAATAAAGAATAAGTTGGATTCACCAAGTCTGAGAATCCCTGGTCTGGAGCATGAGATGTTCTCTGAACAAAGAGCCCAGACCACAGGGCTGCAGACGGGAGCTCACAGAGTCTCCGCCGCCTGCCAAAGCCCAGCTAAGCGGGCTGGTTATTTGGGACGAGCCAGTCCCTAGGGACAGATTAGCTGCTCCTCTCTCTGTTCTGAGAGCTCCAGCCGACATCATTTAGCACCATGCTCTGAGCTTTTATCCAGAGTTGATAGGAGAAATGGCCGTTTTCTGAGAATCTGTTCTCAAAAATACCATCGGTTGGGTTGTTCTTTGCCCCTTATTTAGAGCCTTTGGGATAAAAGTCTCTTTAAAGTGAGGCCTTGGACAAAGTTTGCTTTTCTTGGCAAACGTATCTATTTTTTCTTCTTTAGACAATGAGAGCCCTATGACAATGAGAGTTGTTTCTCTTTTTGCCTTGGTTTCCAGGAAGCTTCGAGAAAGTTCTCTGTGTTTAACTGGCCCAGTTTTTCAGGGCTGTGGTGTACTTGACCTCCTGCTGCCTGCCTCACACCTCGGCTCCTTATTCTTTCCGGCTTCCCTCAGTCTTATCTGCTGGCCCTAGCTGTGTCTCCAAGCGTAGTCAACTCAAGTCTTCCCGGCAGCGTCTGAGGATAAATAGCGGGCGAGCTTCTCCAGGTTGCTGTAAGGATTGAGGAGGTTATGTACATGAGAATGTTCCATAAACTGTGGCTGTGAACACACAGACACGACACACACACACACACACACACACACACACACACACACATCCTGATGCTCAGTATGGTGTAGAGGTCAAGGTCCAAGTGGGGCTTAAACACAATAGGGGGAAGGCCTTGTGAATTTCATAGGTGGGACCTACTAGGTTTTCATCGGTTTTAATTTGTGCTTCTCAGCAGGTCTTGTCATCCACATGGACACAATCTTCCTCTCTGAGTGGACATCAGATTCTCCACTATCTCCATGATGTCCCAGCTTCTTGCCCCATGTGGGTCCCCCCAGAAGCTGAGCCTAAGGTGAGGATTCCGGTGTTGAGTAGCCTCCTTGGGAGGTGAGAGAATTACTGCTGGGGGAGGGAGGGTGTGCAGGGGGTTGAATTATGTCCCCCAAAAGGATATATCCACATCCTAAACCCAGTTCCTGTGAGTGTGACCTTATTTCCAAATTAATTGATTTAACTGAGGATGTAATTAAGTTAGGGATCTTGAGAGGAGATCATCCTGGATTTACAGTGGGCCCTAAATCCAATGGCAGGTGTCCTCACAGGAGACGGAAGAGGGAGATTTGACACAGGAGGACACAGAGCAGGAGGCCGTGTGACCGTAGAGGCGGAGACTAGAGATGCTGCTGTGAGCCAAGGAGCCCCAGGAGCCTCCAGAACCTGGAAGGGGCAGGAGGGGCCTCCCCGAGGGCCTTCAGAGGGAGTGTGGCCCCGCCGGCGCCCAGACTTCGGCCTCTGGCCTCCACAGCTGGAAGAGAGAAGATTTCGGCTGTTTGAAGTCGCCCCTTTGCGGACATTTGTCCCAGCAACCCCAGGATGTGCGCAAGAGCACACCGTGGCCTGTTCCTCCTGTGGGGGTCGGGTCAGGGGACTCACACCTTGGAGCCGTCTGTCCGGGGCGAGGGCGCAGGGGCGTTGGGTGCGCCCCCTAACATCAGGCCTGGCCTGAGAGTGGCTCTTGAGGGCTGTCGGGGCGCTGGCATTTCAGGTCGGCCGTCGGGGGGCAGAGTGTGCTTCTGCGCCCAGACGCAGCCGCCGACGGAGGGACTGCGCGGGCTGGAGCCGGGGTGGGCTGGGGCGCACCCAGTGCCCCGGGGGGAAGGGCAGGGCACTGCGGGGGACGGCTCCCCGCCTCCACCGTCCGCCCCCCCCCCCCCGCCCTCTCTGGCCGCAGCCCCCTGCCCCGCTCCGGCGGAGCCAGCTTTTCCGTGAACCTTGGGGCTCACAGCCCCTTCTCCTCCTGTGCCATCCACCTGACCGTTAGGGGCTCGGCGGTGCCAGTGAGGGTTGGAGCTGACCTCAGGCGACAGGAAGTCCATCCAGGAGCAGCCTGAGCGCTCTAGGGGCTGACTCGTCTCTGCCGCGAGAACGCAGGGGTTTTGGATGCCGTGGCTGCTCCAGGACGGGAGGCCCAAGGTTATGGCAGAGCTGGTGACCTCTGTTCCCAGGGTGTCCCGAGGTGCCCCGGCAGCGGCCTTCACGCAGCGTCTGCTTCAGGCAGTAAGCAGGGGAAAGGGAGCGGAGCAAAAGCACAGGGACGGGTTTCTTGCGGGGGGGGGGGGGTTCCTCTGGAAATCCAGCCATGACAGCCGCTTGCATCTCTCGGCCAGAACCCGGTCCTAGGATGGCCTCTCGCTCAGGGAAATGTGGGAGACGTGTTTGGGTTTCAGATGGGCACACGGGCTTTCCTGCCTCCTCTGCCCCAGATACTGTCGTGTGACAATGGGGGGGGAGCGTGGGCGGTCAGGACCGACGCCACAGCTGCGGGCTGTCGCAGCAGACCTTTACTCTCTCACGGTATAGAGGCTACCGTCCCGAAGCAAGGAGCCCGCAGCCCGGCCCCCCCCCCCACCCCCACCCAGGGCTCTGGGCACCGATGTGTCCCACCCTCGTCTCTGACCTTCAGGGGGCCCCGGCAATCCTTGTTGCTCCTTGGCTCGTGGAGGCTTCACCCCCATCTCTGCCCCCACTGTCACATGGCCTTCCTCCTCAAGGGTCTCCCTCTCTGTGTCTCTTCCCCTCTTCCTGGGAGGACACCAGTCACATTGGATTCAGGGCCCAGCCTGCTCCAGTGTGACCCCATCTCACCTCTGCATCTGCAATGACCCTGCTGCCCAGTAAGGGCACATTCTGAGGTTCAGGGAGGGACGTGAAGTTTGGAGGGACGCTATCCAACCAAGCCCAGGGATCAAGGCTTTGCCTAGGGAATCAGCTGTGTCCCCACGAGGTCTCAGCTGAGCCCTGACCCTTCCTCCAAGAAACCTCCTCTGACCTCCCCAAAGCCAAGGTAGCTGCCCCTCTTAGGAGCCCTCAGAGCATGCTGTTCTTCCCAGCATGGTGGCTGGATTATAATTGTCCAGCTGCTGTCTAAATTCCCCACGTGACCGAGGGCAGGCAGCTCCATTTGGCCCTCTCCCTGACCCCTACTCCTTGGGCTTAGGCCTCAGTGAATGTTGCTTGCCTATGACTTTAAGTGACAGAAAAGCCAGACTCTTTAGTTGGCTAACACCTAAGGAGGTTGACTTTCTTGCCCGAGGGCAAGTCCAGAGGTGGGTCGCCTCTAGGCTCAGGAAGTCAGGGCCTTGGCTCTGCCTGGGCCCTCCTCATGGCTTAGCTTCAGTTTGAGAGGAGGAGCAAGATGGGCAGCCTCGGTTCTAGAGGAGCAGTTTTCCAGAAGGATATTTCCCAGACTCTCCTGCTGTGCCAGGATGGGTCACAAGTCCTTTGGACAACCAGTCGCTGGCAAGGCCTGGCCTGGACTAGTTATTTAAGGATGGGCAGATGTTGGGGATTCAGCGAACGGGACCACTTCATTGTGTTAATGAACACACTCTTTCTTGTTGCTCTGTGGTCTTTGCTTTGGGCCTGGGATGCTGTTCTGCTTGTAGTGGTCTTTTGATTGCATGGTGACTTAGAAAACTCCAAAGACCCCGCTGGAAGCCCAAGAGGCATGTTGCAGGATCAGGAGGACCAGTTGAAAGCTGCTTCCTCTGTCTTGGGCCAGCCTCTCGTGACAGTTCCTTCACGCCAGCTTTCATGGAGGTCAGCCGAGGCGACGACCTGATGTTCTGTCTTGGAAGGAATTGGCTTCTTTCTTGGCAAGTTACCTGTTCCTGAGCCAGAGATCCCAGGCTGCTCTGAGGTCAGGGCTGTGGGTGAACAGGCTCCATTGAGGGTCTGAATGAGTGGGGCCTGGCCTGGGAGCCGGTCAGGGGACAGACAGCTGCTCTCATCAACTCAGGACTTTGGCTCTGACTGGTCGGCAAAAGAAAGCAAATGGGGAATGGAGGTGCCTGGTGACTTTTGAAAGCTAAGAAATCACAGGGTGGGGTCGATCTTTATTTAGATGTGTTCTTGCCAGAATGAAGAAGTGTTGGTAGTGTTTCTGCTTCCAAAGTGAGAGCAGATGAGTCCTCTTCGGGGAGCACAGATCCATCGATCTCGAACTACTCCCCGACCTGAGCCCTTTCAGCCAGTGGAGGGGATGAGCTGCTGACCTGACGGCACCCCAGGGGTGCCTGCCCTTCCCCTGCTTGGGAGAGCCTCCTCCTTCATTTGCAGCCTCCTGTTGTGTGATGAAATGTTCAAAAGTGAGGGAGAAATGATAATGATGGTAATATGTAGATTTGTCAAGCACACAGGGCGGTGTCGCGGCTACATGTGGGGGCATCTCATATCATCCTGAGAGGAGATGTGCTATCCGTATGAGGGCACAGCACTCTCACCCACCGTGCTACACGTGTGGGACTCGAGGCTCACCAAGGCAAGGCGGCCTGCTCAGGGCCCCTCGGCTGGGTCTGAGCTAGACCACCCCATTCTATTTATTGAAACCAAGCAGCCTCTCATTGACTGGCTCCCAAATTTGTCCAAATTGTCACATGTGAGTGGTAAAAACTGGAGTAGTTCTCCCCGTTGGCATCCTTCAGTTTAACCATAAACTAGTGATGAAATTGTGTGTTTTCTCATGAGACACAATAAATTTAATGTGCTATTTGTAAGAGCAAAAAGGTGGTAATGCACACCAATAGGGGACTTGTGGAACAAACTGGTAAATCCAAATGGTGGAGTACGATGCATTTGTAAAAAAAATAATGAACACCTTCACATATTGACATGGAGTGACTTCTAGTATATATTGAGTGGGAAAAACCCCAAGGTGCAGAATAGCCTTGAACGTTTTCTGCTTTCTGTGTAGGAAAGGGGAGAACAGATGTGTGTATGCTTACATTTTCGAAAAGAACAAAAGAAAGAATGGAAGGATAAGCCAAAAACGACTTAATATGGGAGTCTGGATGGGAACAGAAGAGCTGGGGAGACAGGCGTGGACACGAGGCTGGTGGGGACCTACTTGATTTCACAGAATTAATTTCCGAACCTCCTACCTACTTTACATAATTAAAAATAAAAATAGAAATAACCCCCTAAAAATTGACAACAAACTGAAATAAATGAATCTCAGGGAATATCAAATTGGTGCCCAACCATACCCACCAAAAGATTGATTTCAGATGATTTTCAAACACAGTCTTTGGACTCTCTGTCCCTAGTGGAATACGTCTCAAGGATAAAAGGAACTGTAAATCAATCTTAACTCCTTTTCAAAAGTCTTATTTTCATTAATAACATTGGTATGGCTATTTTGAAATTATTACAAGGATAATGTAGGTTAGAACAAAGGGTGGTCATGTTAATATCTTTAGGAGCCAAGACTTTCAATTTAAAAGTAAAGAGATGTACAACCCAAAGTAAAACTCTGTCATCTTAAAATTGGAATTGGAAATATCAGTACAAGCTCATGGTTGTTTTTCCCTTTTATTAAAAAAAGGCCAGAGCTGACGACCAGTCTTCAGGAACATGAGGGGCAATGGGAGAGTGAGGTACCATCTCCAGGAAGCAACAGCCAAGCCTGGAATGTGCGACTTTCTACAGGACAAACAGACTACTTTCTGTTAACAAAGAAATAGCAAAATAAACAAAAAAAACCCCAAAACAAACCCCCCCCAAACCCTCCCAAAACCAACCCAAACTCAACAAAGGAGGGAAGGAGAGATTGTTCGATTAAGAGAAATATAAAAGAGCAGTCAGAGCGCTGTGTACCCTGTGTCTGCAGCCTCATTCAGTAAATGAGCTGTGGGAAGGAACGTTTGAGATAATGAGAGAAATGTATCTGCTTGGTTATCAGATGATAATCTCGTTAATGTCCTTGGCTGTGAGAGCAGAACTGCGTTGGTTGCTTATGTAAAAAGTGTCTTCAACTGACAAAGATGTCATCTAACAGTATTGATAGGTAAAATAATATGCTATCTGCGATTTGCCTCAAAGAGTCCAGAAAAAAGAGGAGTAGATAAAACAGATTGACAAAATATTGAAAGTTACAGAATCTGGGTTGTGGGTGTGTGGGGATTTGTTATATTTTTCTCTCAGCTTTGGTATATGCTTGATCATTTCCATAATAGCAGTTAAAAAAGAAAAGAAAATCTTTTTTTTTATAATTAAAAAAATGGCAGCTCATTTTTATATTTCCTTGATTTGGTTCTGGGGCACAAAATCTTTGGTTTGCTTTTCTCTAAGGCCCAGCCCAGATCTCACCTCCTCTGTGAAGCCTTCCCTGACTACCTTCTCTTGAACGAATCTCTCTCCAGTGAAGTTCCAGGAACATTTTGGTCCTTATATCATGCTCTCATGTATCCAGCGTTATCTGCTACCGTCGGCCAGCTTTTCATGTCCTGACGTCAGGATTTAACGGTCTTGGGGTTCACACGTGGCCCTGTTACTTATTCCTTATAAGACATTAGGGAAGTGACTCGGCCTCAGTTGTTTCTCTATAAAGGGACATGGGACAGTGGATGTTGTTGAGGGTTTGGCCCAATACCCGGCACATGGTTAGAGGCCCAGTGAGTCGCAGGCATCATCTTCTCTAAAGTGTCAAAGTTGGTGTCATGGACTCAATTGTGTCCCACAAATTCATGTGCTGAAATCCTAACTCTCGGTACCTTAGAATGTGACCTTGTTTGGAGATAGGGTCATTACAGTTGCCATCAGTTAAGATGAGGTATCCTGGAGTAGGTTGGGCCCCTAATCCATACAACTGGTATCTTTCTCAAGGTGAGAAATCTGGACCCCGAGAGGTATATGGGGAGAATGCCCTATGGGATGAAAATGGCTCTTAGCTAGCCCAGGACAGAGGCCTAGAACAGATCTTTCCTTCATAGCCTAGAAGGATTCAAGCCAGGCCTTGCCAGCGACTGGTTGTCCAAAGGACTTGTGACCCATCCTGGCACAGCAGGAGAGTCTGGGAAATATCCTTCTGGAAAACTGCTCCTCTAGAACCGAGGCTGCCCATCTTGCTCCTCCTCTCAAACTGAAGCTAAGCCATGAGGAGGGCCCAGGCAGAGCCAAGGCCCTGACTTCCTGAGCCTAGAGGCGACCCACCTCTGGACTTGCCCTCGGGCAAGAAAGTCAACCTCCTTAGGTGTTAGCCAACTAAAGAGTCTGGCTTTTCTGTCACTTAAAGTCATAGGCAAGCAACATTCACTGAGGCCTAAGCCCAAGGAGTAGGGGTCAGGGAGAGGGCCAAATGGAGCTGCCTGCCCTCGGTCACGTGGGGAATTTAGACAGCAGCTGGACAATTATAATCCAGCCACCATGCTGGGAAGAACAGCATGCTCTGAGGGCTCCTAAGAGGGGCAGCTACCTTGGCTTTGGGGAGGTCAGAGGAGGTTTCTTGGAGGAAGGGTCAGGGCTCAGCTGAGACCTCGTGGGGACACAGCTGATTCCCTAGGCAAAGCCTTGATCCCTGGGCTTGGTTGGATAGCGTCCCTCCAAACTTCACGTCCCTCCCTGAACCTCAGAATGTGCCCTTACTGGGCAGCAGGGTCATTGCAGATGCAGAGGTGAGATGGGGTCACACTGGAGCAGGCTGGGCCCTGAATCCAATGTGACTGGTGTCCTCCCAGGAAGAGGGGAAGAGACACAGAGAGGGAGACCCTTGAGGAGGAAGGCCATGTGACAGTGGGGGCAGAGATGGGGGTGAAGCCTCCACGAGCCAAGGAGCAACAAGGATTGCCGGGGGCCCCCTGAAGGTCAGAGACGAGGGTGGGACACATCGGTGCCCAGAGCCCTGGGCGGGGGTCGGGGGGGGGCCGGGCTGCGGGCTCCTTGCTTCGGGACCGTAGCCTCTAGACCGTGAGAGAGTAAAGGTCTGCTGCGTCAGCCCGCAGCTGTGGCGTCAGTAAGGGCAGCGTGACCAACGAATACAGGTGGGGTTCCTGTCCTTCTGTCGCTTCTGTCACCTGCCTGTGCCTTCTTCTGATGGACGGGAGGCAACAAGCCATTGGTAAGGATGTTGATGTTGACAAGGAAGAGCTTCATGATTGGGCTCTGTTGCCCGAGTGCAGGGTTCCTGTCTGGGTTTCTCAACTTGGCCACGTCACTCTTTCTCTGACAATATTACTGATTCATTAGGTCCCTCCCACTTCCTCCCACGCACACCCCCACATGCATGCGTACACCCACTCCCATGCGCCATTTTACTCCTAATGCTCTGATCAGCAGTCTCCAAGTATTCACCAGAATATTCCTGAGGGAATGAAACCTTGGGAAAGGCCAACAATGCCACAGAGTAATATAAAGAAGTGATTTATCAAACCAAAGGCTTAAATAAAACACTGTGGGCCCAGTTGTACAAACATCCAGAAGGTCAGTTCCATGTGAGTTAATCCTGAGGAAACACTAAATCTTGGGTCCTAGAAACTGATGTTACAGAGCTTGGGGCGAGGTGCTTCTCTGGCTCCAGACATCTCGGAGTCCCTCCAATTTCCCTGTCCTTGGGCCACTGTTGTGTCCAGCCCCAACAGGTAACTCTTACTCTGCAGACCTCTTTATGGTGGGTCTGGTGGCAGCGAGTCTAACAAATTCAGTCTGGTGGTTTGAGGGATCTCCCTTTCCGGAGTCCACTCTGACTTCTAACTTCTCAGATTGCTACAGTGGCCCAAGAGGTCTCAAAGGGAGCTGCTCCTTGGTGCCCGGGACACAGAGGGTTGGGGTGGGTGTGGAGCCCCAGCCCCTGGGTGAGGGTGAGCAGGCAGACACAGGTGCTTTCGGTTCTTATGGGCACAGTGTTCGCCACCAGCCACAATCCCAACCCTGGAAGTTTTAGTAGGCCAGTTCGTGTTACCTTGAAGACCTAGGGGTTTCTTGTAACTATGGAAACATAAATCTAGGCATGAAGAAGCCAGGGGGAAAACTGCTAGTGTTGCCTTGACAACAGATAAAAACCCAAGTCTTTGTTGTTAGTAGAGATAATGCACCTGCAATCTTTTAAATTCATTTACTTGTGGGAAAGAGAACCTGGAGTGGGCTTGAGTACCTTCCGGAAGCAGATGATTGGTGAAAGCCTTGATTGGGGAGGGGGCATCTTTTCAAGGTTTCCCCTGCTGAGTGGCAAGGGGTCAAGTTCTTTCTCAGGAATGGCTGAGATGTTTGCAAGAGTCTGTACAAAGGGCTAGCCTCCTCATGCCCGAGCGACACCCCGGCCCCACGTCACTCCTTCACTCTAGGGGTTATTACGGTGGTGACCTCCACTCCTGGTCTGGTCTCTGTTTCCCAGCTGACTCGGAGGGGACATGACTTCTTGCCAGAGCTGAGAGCCCGTTGTTATCGGGATGCTCAAGGGCCCGTTCCCCCTCCAAAATCCCGTCCCTCAGCGCTTGCAAGAAAGGGTGTGAAATGTCGAGATATGCCATTTCCGGTGACGTGAGCTGCTCCGAAGTCATCCCAGGGCTTCTGCAACCCAGGAAAGATCATCCTGGAGTTCACTGCTAAGTGCCCGTAAATAGGCACAGCTCTGGGCCACGTTCCACTAAGAGGTTACTTGTCTTCCGTAACGTCCTGAGAGGGTGTTGGATGTCCCTGTGGCACGAGGCTTTCCAAGTTGGTGCGCAGATGAAACCTGTGTGGAGAGGGTCCTCGAGCCAACTTCAGGGGACTGGTAAGAGGCTTTCTGTTCTATCCTGAGGAATGACAACGTCGGATGTTCTTGCAGCTGGAGAGCCTGCTCTCTGTGGGGGCAGGTGGCACCAGTGGACGAGAGACGAGGAGCACAAGCTCCTTGAGAGTCATTGTGTTGCCAAGTGTGGGATTTGGAGCGCTATTCAGTCTAGAGAACATTGAGCAAAACAAGAAAGAAACACACACCAAAATATTTATGACCTGGGTGATGAGGGGGCAGCTGGGGAGGCTTCCTGGCCCCACTGGCCCTGATCCCAGCCCTGTTGCTGAAAGTGATGCCTTCCAATGATTATTTTAACCCGGTATGTTGACATATGGAGAATAATATGCTGAGAAATACAGAGGTGATTAAAGGGAGCTTTGTTGTTGTTGTTGTTGTTGTTGTTAATGTGCCAAGGGTCTGTCTTCTGGCTCAAGCTTTCTCCCCGTAGGCTGAGAAGCGGGCTGCCCCCTCTTGGGGTACTTCACGAAAACTCAGCGTGGAGAATTCGGGATTGCCCCGATTTATCATTTCAAGGACGACTTATTAGGATAGCGAAGGAGCATTTTTAAGTAGATTTCATTCATCCGGCAGCTATTGACAACCTGCTTTGTGTCGGAAACACTTTGTTGGGGGATGTGGTCAGGGCCAACGTAGGAACATGGAGATAAATATCTTGGCGGTTCTAAGGTCATGATGTAATTCACAAATGTGGAGATTTCACAACTGCACTATAAAACGTGAAGGATACCTATAGCACGACACAAACAAAAACAAACAGAAATAAACAAACAAAGCCCCTGGAGATGAAACGCTTCCAGCTGGATTAAAAGCAACCGTTTGCTGAAATAGCCAATAACAACCCCCGCCCCCGACCCAGGAGGGCCCCCGAGCCTCAGGCTTTCTTTTATCAGCCCAATTTCCTCATATTAAATTTAGACAAAAATGGAACATTGTCGTTGAAAATCAGCACATTTGTGAATTAGAAAATGATCTGAAAGCATAAGAAATGCAGGAGATAAATCAATTTTGACACCTAGCTTTTTGGTTGACTTTGTAGCCATTGAACTTGCCGAGCTGGAGTACATTTCCTAAGAAGCTGCTTTATTAACAAAGATCAGACTGAGATTTCTCTTATTGCGTCTGGGATAAGATTTGAAGCCGAGCAGGGGTTATTTTGGGTGACAATTTCCAGCCACTGCTTTCCACACACAAGCGAGATAATGTAAATTCAATGTCACTGCCCCTGGATGCACTGTGCAAGTTCCCTTAAAAAATAATAAAAAGAAAACGTCCAGAAAGCCCCATCCATCATGCGTCTTTGACTTCTTCCCTCCGCAGACTGTCACGACTCCACAGTATGATATTCTTTTTTGCTTCTGTTTAAAGCAACCACCTTTTAAAGAAGAGGTTTTCAAACCGGGGATTAGGGAATTGATTATGTGGTGACATGGTGCTCCTGACATTTCATGGAGTGGGAGGAAGGCGGGAATTTTAAAGTGGATGAATCACCAGGGGATTCAATCTGGAGCGCATGGCTTATTCTGAAATGCGACACTGTGCTTCTGCTTTTTTGAAGGCTAAATGGTGGAGAAAAACTTATTTCAGTGACTCATAGGGAGCAGGGAGCGGGAGATGGGTGATGGGTGAATGAGCAGGCGGATCCGGGCTCTGAGAAGCGGGTTAACTCTCTCGTGGCCTCTCTAAGGAGCGCTTGGGAGGAGCAGTCTCGCCTCCGGGGTGGCCCTTCCTAGTCCCTCCCCTGTGGGCGCTGTGGGCAGACAGGAGAGTCTTCAAGTTGCCAGTGGAAAATACCACATTGCCCAGGAAGTTCTGATGCATGAGAGATTTCTTTTTCCCTGGTCACTGGTTCCTTTTGTAAGTACCTGCTTGGTCCCTGGCACAGTGAAAGATGTTGGGGTTCCTACACTGGGGCCGAGACGTCTCACGAATCCAGTTGTATTTGGAAGGATCTTATCCTTGGTCAGAGGGACAGACAAGAGATGTGGCTGCTAATGTCACTTGAAACCCCAGCCTGGCCACATCTGAGCTCACCTGCTTGAGCCTGACCTTACTTCCCAGCTTGATGAATTCCTTTGGAAGGAAGCCCATCTGGCAGGGCCTTTGGTCACTTACAGAGAATCCTGAGGAACAGGAAGCTAACATTTGTTAAGTCAGGGTAGCCCTGGGCACGTGGTGAGCACTTATTAGAAGGGGATTTTCACCACCCCTGTTGGGCTGTCGGTGTACCCCACATGTGCTGTGACCCCTTATGCTGGACCACTCTGGAGTACGGCTTCCTTCACCAGCCTCAGGAGGGACGTAGACTCCTGTAGCCAGGTAGAAAGCCAGGTAGAAACCTGGTCTAAGATTAGGCAAGCTGAGATTATTCTAGAGTTTGTTTTTTTAAAATAGTTTTGATAGAGCTCTGAAGACTGCCAGAGGCTCAGGGGGGAAAAGGTTTCACCCAATGAGAAACCACTCCATTTCTCTTGCTAAATTGCCCTGTTGACCCAGCACGGATTCCTGCCTTCTTGGCTGGGGGTGGCTGGTGGAGGTCTGCCATTAGTCACCTGTTGATTTTGGCTGTCCAGCGCTCATGTCCCTTTGCCTGGGGGTGGGATTTCTCTTTTCTGTGGGACATACTGTATTCTTTGCCTGTGTGGGTCAAGCCAACTGATAACATACATGCACAGATGGAAGCAATGCGGGCAGCTACAATGTCTGTGAGGAGGGGGAGTCTGCTTCTAGAAGGGTTGGCCAACTTGGGAATTCCAAGGGATCCATTCCCTCCGGGCCAAGGCTGCTTCTTGGCTATTGATGCCAAGTGGTGGTGCCTGAATCTCTCCACAGGAAATGTGGAGGGATGTGTGGTAGATTGTTTGCAAAAATGGTCACCCCTCCCCTTCACCCACCCACATTCTTTGTGATGTGGCTTTTCAGTCCCTCCCATCGAAAGGAAAAGTCTGTTGCTTTACCCCTTGAGTCTGGTCTGGACTAAGACTTGCTTTGGCCAATGGAAAGTGATGGAAACGATCTCATGCCAGCTCCAAACCTAGGTCCCGAGAGAAGTCCCTATCTGGTCTTCTCCCTCCCTATCTCCCTATACCTCAAAAGCCTACTGCCTCCATATGAAAAAGCCTAGGATCACTGAAGGATAGGGAACCCTGAAGTGGGGAGTCTGACTGTCCTATCTGAAGCCATCCTGAACCAGTCTATGGCCAGAGGACCCCCAGATAAGTTCGAGAGCTTAGCCAAGACAAGTAGGCTCTGTACCCACCCACCTGAAGCTTTCCGCAGACAGGAGAGTGAGCCCAGTTGAGACAGGGACAACCCCCAGCAATGACAATGCCTATTGCTTCAAGCCACCAAGTTGTAGGGTTATTTGTTACGCAGCAAAAGCTAACTGCTACAGACGTCATGGGTTAGGCTTGCTAGGTACTAAATTGGTTGCTGTGGTAAAAAGTGGTCGACACATAATTTATCTCCACAAGTCCCATGAAGCTTGGGGAGGTCACTGACTTTGAAAACGCAAGGTATTCTTGTTGCTATGGATACCCCCATTGAGACATCAGAGTGCAAAGAGAGAAACCTAGTGTTGCCTTGACAACAGGTTTGAAAATCTGAGTCTGGTAAGGCAAAGACTAGGGGAAAAAATGGGAAAAAATTAGGAAGAAGCAGGCGGAGGGGGAAATGAGCCTGACCAAGCTTCCCCCCCCAAACAACAACTTGCCTCCATGTAGTCGTCAGTCTATTAGAAGCAAGCGCTGCCTGAGTCGGAGGCTATAAAGTGAGCAACAGGAAGCTCCTCTCTTTTCATGGCCCATCCCTGCAGCGGGAGGAAATTGCACAGCCGGGGAGCAGCAGGCATCACTGTCACTAAGTGCCGCCTTAAAGAGTCTGCAATTTGCTCTCAACCAAGTTTCATTCCAGGAATTAGAGTTTGCCCGAGCTGGAAGGGGTCTTAGAGTGTCCACTCCCTTACTCATGCTCTCCTTCTGCAGAGAGGGAAACTAAGGCCCAGAGAGGGTGGGCCTGCTCCAGGTCACCCAGGGTGCTAGGATTTTGGTCCTGGTGCAGTGGGTGATGGCTCCAGCCCAGGAGTCAGTCAGCCCTGGGTCCAGGTCCTTGTGATACCATTTACTAGCTGTGTGATGGCGTATACACCAGCCGACCTCCTAGACCCTTTCTGTGAGAGGGGCTCATCATGATGTTGGCCTCAAAGCGTGGGGACAACCATGAGCTCCTGCATGAAAAGCCCAGGGTCCAGGCTGCAATGAGTTTGCAATAAACGGCTTGCTCTTATTTTTACTATAATCATGTTACTCTGACTCTACTCTTCAGAGTCATGGGGGTAACCCCGGGGAGACCCAACAGGACCCAAATCTTCCCCGGGAGGCTTGCCGGTGCCTGCAATGATGCCCACTGTCATTTTCTGTCTCCTGCAGGTGGATGGCACAGCTGGTAATCTCCAAAGCAGCTTTTGTGTCCTCCTCACAGGCAGGCAGGAGGACGACGCAGTTTCATTGTCTCACTCTGTCAAGGAGGACATCACCTGAAGTCCCCAGGCAGCTCCGGTGTGCCCGAGGGTTGAAGCCCGGCTCCCCTGGCACATCTCCTTCCTCCCCATACACAGCTGCCCCGCAGAAAGGCACAGCCATGCAGATGGCCCAGATGTGGGGTTTAACACAGAACAAGAAGATGGAAGTTTGGGGTGTCTGTTAATGAGAGAAAATCACCAGTTGTGCATGGAAATCTTCTGTATGGCCAATAAGTCATGGGCAAATACCACTTGCATATTCAGAGGCACATTCCAGACCTGAACATCCTTTCCCTCCTGAGCAATCCCAGCTAAGTTAGAACTTTTGTTAAGGGAGGGGAAGGGTCTCTGTGCATGGCCTGGTATGATAACAGAGAGGAGGGGCCCAGGGAGGTCCAAGGACACCGCCACCAGCCAGGGTTGTTTGCGGGGAGGGTGGCTTTGCAGTTGGAATCAGCAGCTCTTGTGTTGGACAGCCCCAGCATGAAAGGAGGGGTTAGAAAGCAGTGCTGGGCCGGAGATTCAATGACAAGGCCAACACAGGGGAAGGGAGTTGGCTCCCCACAAGTGGTGGGGTCAGCAAGCAGCAGAGGGATCTTGCTCTCCAACCAGCGTCTCTGAGCTGGGCATGTGCTCAGCAGAGCGCTTCCGGGTGCTGATCAGGCTTCTTGTTCACAGAACAGAAACCAGATGAAGAGGCTCTGCGGAGCGTCTTTGAAGTGGGTGCCAGTTGAAAGGATATGGAAGTCGGACTTCTCACTAGCTTAGCCAGGGCACGTAACCCAGGGCATGTAAGAGCAGGCAACACAGACCTCCCTTCTGCCGGGAGGGCACGCGTCCACTGCCCACGAAAGTCAGCGATGTTGGTCCAGGTGTGGGGAGTTGGGGGGAGAGGGCGTCTGATGTGAAATAATCTGTGTTGGTAGCAATGGCAGGTGATCAGCTAACAGCTCAAGAAAAATAAATTTTCCTCCTATGGCTGTTCCTTTTCCTATGGCTCTGAGGAGAATGAGACACAGGGCTGTCTGCGTGTTCTGTAACGCCAGCCTCCAGGGTCACTGCTCAGGCTGCCTCGGCAGAAGATGGTTGCTGTGTTGGTGGCCTTGTCTGGCCCCGAGTTTGTATAGGTGGGCTGGAAGCACAGCTGGGTACAGATTCTGAGTTTGAATAAAATTGTCACCTCTTTTGTCCCTTGGCAACAGCCCCCAATGCCATGTAAGGTTCGTTTTTGTGAACCCAACTTGCCATCTGTCTCAGGGTTAGCAATCCAACTTCTGTGATCATTCAGGCTCCACAACCACGATGGGTGCTTGATCTGGCTTTTATCGACTCCAAACTCACAGTTGGGGATTAGATGCCACTAAGCAAGTGCTACCGTGTGGTCAGAGGCCTCCGTGGGGGGACAGCATGTCTGGGGAGCACCCTCCTCCTCCACTGGGCTTCCCATCTGACCAACGAGGAGTTTACACAAGGTGACACTGATCTTATAGTTAGAAGACCAGGCTCAGGTCAAGGCACCTCCCTCTGAGTGTCAGCTCCCTCTCAGAGGAAGGGATGACCCTTTTGTGAGGCTCAGGCCGGTGCATAATGGTTGTTCCCATAGCTGGCGTTTCTCTCTACTGCTCCTCACCCTTGCTGGCAGAAGCTCTGTTTGGTGGGGGCGTCCACCCTCCTCCAAGTGGCGGATGTGTTCCCAACCTCAGACAGGGGTTCAACTCCAACCAGAGTCAGTCAGCCGTGGCAATCCCACTCCTCTGACCCGTGCTGGCTTTGGGGTGAGCAAGCGTCTCAGTCCGGCCCAGTAAGGCACTAGATGATGTCTGCTGGGGGCTTCTGGAAAAGGCTCTTAAAAACAGATGCAGGCAGAGATGGCTCTTTTCTTTGGCTGGATGGCACTGGCCATCTTGTGACAGTGACAGCCCGAGGACGAAGCTTGTGCTCCAGGGATGCAAGATCAGAGGGAGGGAAAGAACTCGGGGCCCTGCTAGGAGCTGTGGGGTTCCCGGCTTCGCCGTTCCTGGCCCTGCCCTGCTGTAGGACCTCTTGTTACTTGAGATAACCAAACCCTGACTTGTTTTAGCTTTTGTAAGTGCTGATGGCTTTTCCTTGCAGGTCAGCGCATCCTCAATGTCCTGGTTGTTTGAAAGCAACGACAGGCGATTCATGCGCACCACCCCGAAATCTGAGTAGCCCAGCCCTAATGGGTATGCTTTTTGTTCGACAAGCCTGACGGAGGAGGCCTTTGCCTTTGCCCTCAAGATAGAGTAAGAGGTGTTGGCGTGCGAGGTCTGCTGTGCCCGTCCCAGGTATGCCAAGGAGCGGGGGAGACAGTCAGGAAGATGGACAGCCTTGGCTGGCGTCTCCCAGAAAAATGTGAGTGAGTTATTAGTTTCTGCTTTCCCTATTTTTCATCCACTCGCATTTGAGTACAGCATTGATTTTAATCTAAAGCCGTGAGTGCAGGAAAATCTCATTAATTCAGGCCTCACCAATTTTGAAGTGATAATTTAAATTGGGGCCAGGCTGAGAGCTGGCTGGAGTGGGAGCAAGATGGAAAGCAAACTGTTTTTAAGGACTTTGGCTCACTAGGTAGATGTAACGAGATGCTTCCAATTATAAATGAACCTTGTGTGTTCAAGTTCAGTGGGAACTGTGCATGAAAATCAATCCATCAACAAATATTTATTGAGTGTCCCTTATGCACACGTCCCTGGCTGGCATAACACACTTTGTTAGAAGTTACTTCTAATCATTACCTATGCTGGAAAGTAATGAATTTCTTTAGGAAATGCAATTTCTTAAGCAGTCTGTGTTCCCATGCACAGCCACCTTCCCCACGGGTGCGTGTGCACTTGGCTGCAACCTGCGTCCCCGTCTAGCAACATCGATCCTCCGCCCCACAAGCTGTTTAGAACCTGACGCTACTTCTGTCATCTTGAAAAGAAGGGCTAATCTTGACCCTGTACCCCCCGTCACCGCCACCCCATTTCTCTGCTCCTGCAATGTCTTCCATGAGCAGACTGTGCCCCTTTGCACCTGTCCGCCATCTTCCTTTAGACCCACTGAAGTTTGGCCTACATTCCACACCCTGAAGACCTGGCTCCTTTCACGCTCACTAGGGGCATCAGGCGGCCCAGCTCCACGGTCTGCCCTCAACCAGCAGCAGGACGCAGTCTAGCCCTTTCTTTTTCTGGAGACCTTTTCTTTCTTTGTCCTCTAGGGCCAGCTCTTTCTTGGTGGTCAGCTGTGTTGGTTGCTCTGTCTTCTTTGCTGGATTTTTCTCGTCTTCTCGTCTCTGCTGTTGGAGTCTCCGGCTCTCTCCTAGGTGAGGTACTGAATGTGTATGACACACACCTGCCACATGTCTGTGGGTCCCAAGTTCATGGTGCTGCTTGCACCCTTGCCCATGGCCACCAGCCCGACTGTCCTCCTTCACTGCTGGCTACCCCTAACTTCTTGCTTCCCCGCCTGAAGATGCTGCTCCCCAGGTGGGCTAAATTTCAGCTATTCTTGAGTAAATGTCAACTCTTCCTTTTGTTTTGGGCAGAACTCTTGAAAATTTGATTCTTCTCTTTAGCTCATGCCCTACATGGACTCCATCCTGTGGATGCTTCAGTTGAAGGACAGTTGGGGTCTTAACACCTTCACGGCTGCCTACTAGGTCCCAGGGGCCCTCTGGCCTCCTCTGGGTGGTCGCCCCCCACCTCGCCTCTCCCCCTGCAGTTTTCCCTTTCCTGAGCCGTCCTGGGATCCTCTTAGAACCTCAGTCAGATCGCAGCACTGTCTGGTTGAATCTTCCTATGCTTTTCTCTTACTCAGAGTACAACCCTGAGTCCTCATTATGGCCCTGAGGCCTGACGTCTTCCTGTCCCCATGGCACAGGGACTCCTCGCCCTGCCTGGGTTGTCCCAAACATGCCTCAGCTGAGAGCGTCAAAGCTTGCTTTCCTCTGTTTTTTGGAACTTGCTTCCCTCAGATGTGTGCCTGGGTTGTTTGTCCTTTTATGGGTTCTCTATTCAGATGCTTCCCACTTTATTTCCTACTGGGCGGTTTCAACTCCTGGCTCATGAGACTGTCACCCTCTGGAATGGAAGACACTCGAGCGCCAGGCTTTGCCTGTTTTGGTCACTGCCATGCCCCACAGTGCTCATCCAGTGAGCTGGTCAGTCTGCCTGCTGAACCTTTCTGAATGTGGACTGATCTGGCCAAGACGCAAGAGGGTTTTAGGGAGGATCCGAGTGAAAGAGATCTGAGATCCTCCCTGGTGAGCTCACTGTGCCGCGAGCCCGCAACGAGGTAAGCCTGGCAAATGTTTATTCATTGTATCCAGCCAGGACCTGAGCTAGATGCTGCGCACGCTGTGTGAACAGGCCAGATGTAGCTCCCGCCGTCCAGGAGGCCTCTGCTTCACCTCACGCAGAGGGCGGCTGACCGTGTGTGCGTGCAGAATGTGTGCGTGTGTGCATCTGTGTGTCAGGAGACAGGCAATACACAAGTAAACACGTGTGAAAACATGATGACAGTGACATGTGCCATGAAGAAAATAAATAGGGTGATAGAGCAGTCGCATTAGGCAGGGGTCTTCAACACTGTGATTGCATTCTTTTAACCAGGTGTAATTACATAAGGTACAGATCAAACACGTTCTCTTTGGTGAGCTTGGGCCAGTGTATGCACCCATACCACCAACACCCCCACCAGGGTACACTTCCACCACTCTAGAAAGTTCTGTGTCCCTCCCCTGTCAGGCCTGGAAGGGGCCCTGTAGGCAAGGGCTCAAAAACGGCCTGTCTGAAGAGGTGGTCTCTGAGACCTGAAGGAGGAGAAGGCAGTGGCCACAGGAGAGCCAGGCACTAGCGTGTCCCGATGCCGGGAAGCCAAGGGGGCCATGTGGCTGGTGGGGAGCAGATGAGCTGAAATGAGAGCAAGGAGACCCATAAAGGCCCGTGGCCATTGATGCCCCTGAGAGGTTGGTGGCCCCTGGCGAGTGCTGCAGGGCGACCAGCTAAGCGATGATGCAGCTCAGACTGGGAAGTAGGAAGTGGGCAGATTCTGGATGTATTTTTGAAAACTTTTTATTTTGAAATAATTTTAGACTCACAAGAGGTTATGAAGGTAGTTCCTGTGGACCCTTCACCCAGCTTCCCCCAACGAAGGCACCTTGTGGAGTCACAGCATGTATCAAAACCAGGAAACTGACCTTTGTGCAATGCCATCCACATGCTGCGGACCTCACTGAGGAATCGCCTGTGTGTTCGTATGTGTGTGTGTGCATGTGTAGTTCTACACAGTTCCATCATATGCGGATTCATGTGACTCCACCACCCTCAGGCTATGGAGCTGCCTGTCTCCCTGTCCTGCCCAGCATTTGCCGTGATTGAAGGGGGGGAAGCTAGAATGCTGTCATGAGCTCCTCCCCTCCTTGTATTTTTCCGATGGGATGTGAACCATTATAGCTGTTGGGCGATGTGTGGGTTTTGAAGTGTGAAAGGCCCCCTCAGTTTCCAGGACGCCCTGAACTGCTGAACTGTTCTGGTCCTGGCACACTGGGCCGTCACCTGACACATCACCTTCCATCCTCCCCATCAGCGGGTGAGGGCCAGGAAATAGGTTTGGGGCCTTTGGCTCCTTTCCTCTGCTAACATATGAGACGGGCTTTATAAACGTGCCCTGTGCATGTTTATGTGCTTGAGCCCCACTGAATGTACAAGAGCACTTTTGAAATGCAAGGTGCTTTCACGGGGAGCTTGTCAGTGGTGTTGGAAGCTGTTGGTAGCATGATTAACCCAGAAATGATAAATGCCCCCAATTCACTATGGGTGCAGAAATATCCATGACTTTGGTATTTTAGGTGTTACAGGTTGTTCCTAGCAGGCGGTCTAGGAATTTGAGGGTGGTTTTCCAAATCTCTACTTTTGAGACTCAAGACCCAGTGTCCTGTGTCTGACATTTACCCCTGGTGTGACATAGGCTGTCACTGTGTGCCACGGCTTCCTTGTCCGCCACAAGGGCTGGTAACACTCTCCTCAGGTTGTTGTAGGGCCATAGGAAGTGAGTGTGAAAGTGTGTGGTGCACAGTAGGTGCTTAGCACACGTGAGCTGCTTCTGAATGGGTCTCATTTTAAAATGCCCTTTTGTGTGGGAGAGAGGGTCAAGAGATGCCTTTATCCCAGTGCTAACCTGCCAGCATCTTGGGCCATTTCCCCGTCTGGGGTCATTGGCAGAGGCCTCCCTCCACATGCTCAGCAATCTGATCATTGAGGCCGCCCAAGGTCACCAGATACTTCAAGTTCACCTCTAGCCAGAGTCTTGGTTTCTTCGGAGAGCAGGAACTACACTTCCAATAACACGGATGATTCATACTGCTTGAACCATCTGTAAAGTCCAGGCCATCCAGATGCTGTGCTCAGTCCCCATGTGCATCAGTTCAGCATGAGGCAAGCACCATTGTATCTCACTGCACAGAAGAGGAGGTGGGATCCATTGCTCACTGATACACGACTGGCCAGTTCACCTGGCTCCCAAAGCGTTGGCAGTCTACCCCGCCCCCGCCCCGGGCTTCCTGCTGCCCATTCTAGTCCTGCACCCCAGACAGGGTCCCTAGTGGTGGCCCTCTCCTGCTGCTCATCCACTTCCCAGCCCTGTGCATGTGCCCCTCTGGGCATTGGGACTCCTCACAGGGCCCTGGGGCAGAGAAGGGAGGCGTGCTCATGGCATGGGTGGGAATTTGCCAGCAGGGTGGGGGTGAGTGGGCCGTGTGTGCAGTAGGAGGAGGTCTGAGGCTGCATGTACCCCTGTAGGCAGGGACGGCCTTGCAGACTCCCTGCTCTCTGGGGCGTGAGGCAGATTTATCTCCCACCCAGGCATGGCAAGGGCCTTCAGAATGTCTGCATTCTTTGTGCCTCATTGAATTTGCTCGTTTTTTAAAATGGAAACCGTTTTTATTGTACTTTTTTCTGATTATAAAAATGATACATGATCATTGTAAAGAATTCAAACCATACAGGAAAGCATAAAGATGAAAATGAAAATCCCTCCAGTTCCCTCTATGGAGGGGTAACATTGTGGTCGGTCTTCTGCGGCGTCTCACTGAGCTACGCACACAAACGCCCCATCATATGAGCAATTTTGCATAAATGGGAAGATCAGAGTGTGCTGTTCTGTAACTTGCTATTTTTCCACCCAATAATGTCATAGAGACATCTTTCTAAGTCAAAAAATGTAAAGTTATACCAGCATTTAAAATGACTGCACTGCATTTCATTGTGTGAATGTCCCTTAATTTAGCTGGCCAAGGGTCTTTTGTTGGGGATTTAAGTTTTTTTTTTGTTTGTTTTTTTGGTTGGGGGCATTTTCTGGCTTCGACAAACCACTCATACACACATACTGTGAATTTGTCTGATTATGTTGTCGGGCAGAAAATTCCTAGATGATTAATCACCGTGCCAATTGTGCCCAGCTGGACTCCACAGAAAGTTGACCATTGAACATGCCCTTCAGCGGGGTAGGAGATTACTTGTCTCCTTCCCCCTTGGCAACCCATGTTGGCAATACTTTACCTTGTTGTGAGCTCATTTTCACAAGCTTTTCTCTTGATGCTTTTCTTGAGGTGAAGCATCTTTTCATCTGCTTCTTTGACGGATATTTGCATATTTTCTGGAAATATCTTTGCCAACTTTGGCCTCTTTGTTCCTTTCATACTTATTTGTAAACCACTGGACTGCTAGACTGGTGAATTCACTCAAATCCTCGGCAAACCCTCCACTCCATCTCAAGCATTCCTTGACTGGAAGGTGAGCCCGTGAGGGGGAACAGGCTACTTCTCCAGCCTTGTGGGCACCGGTGAGCCGGGTGAAAACCCTGACGGTTGGAGATTCTGCTCTGCTGAGGTTCCCAGGCCCTGACAGGGGCCCCTTATGCTGCTGACCACGGCTGGAAGCTTCTCAACTGATCTGTTAGGGCCTATTCAACCTCTGCTCCCACATGACTTCTGTGGGGTCGCCTTGGGTTGTAGCTCTGCTTGTTTTTCCAGTAGGAAAACACATCTCACCTGTCAAGCTCTTGCCCAAAGTCAATTTTTAAGATGATTTAAAGCAACATATGCTAACGCAGATCCACACACAGGCACCTCCATGCAGAACCAGACAGCCTTGCCCATGGGCGGTCCAGGTGGCCCTGTGTGGCTTGGTTTGACAGCTGCCAAGCAGGAAGAGGGAACCGAAAGCATCAATTTATAGTTATGAATGCAGGGCTGGGTGCACAGCAGGGGCAGACCGAGGCTGGGTGAGTGAGCGAGGGGTGAGTACATGTTGGAGGCTGGGAGCTGGAGGACACATGAGGGCTCATCTCCCTTTGTTCTTTCATCTAGAGCTTGGAAAATGGGGCTCAGAGAGGGGAGGCAGACTAGTGCCCAGGGCCGGCCCTGGATGGAGACCTCATGCATCCCCCTCTTCCTTTAGGCTCTGCTTCACTTCCATTGTGCTTGTTCTTGGGGTCCAGAGTTTCAGTTGTCACTGCCATGAAGTGTGCCTCACCGACAATCAGCAGGGAAGATCAGAGCCCCGATATGGGGACAGGTCGCAGTCCAGACTCTCCTCCTTGGCTCCCGGAGATGCCTTGGGCATATCTCTAGGTCAGCTCTATGCCAGCTTCCCAGCGGTACTGGGGACCACCCCAGATTCCTCCAACATGGACAGTGATGCCCAGCATCTTACTGAAGAGTGGACAGAGGGTAGTGGCACCAGGAGCCAACAGACCCAGGCCTGAAGGGCTCCCTCTATCCACAATGATCAGATTTGCTCATTTGGTTATTTACTTGTTTCTTGTCCTAACCTCCTTACAGGGACTGTGCCCAGCTTGCTCAGTGATGTAACCCAGCATCAAGAACAGTGCCTGGCATCCAGAAGGAGCCCAATGATTACTGAATAATGGAGGAACTCTACTGGGCTTTTTGTCTACTTTTCCTCTTTTGGCCTTTAAATGGATAGAAGTTGTGACCTTTCTCTTCAAGCAGCCAGCTCTTCGAAGCTGAACAGCAAGACATTAGGCTTCCCTGCCATCCAGGAAGGATGAGAGAAAACCACTAGCTCCACTGTGGGCCATGCCTGAAAGGCGATTGGTCATCTGTGTTTCAACCCAAGACCTGCTGTTCCTGTGGAGCTTGGCTCCCTAAAGACTGGCTCCCAGCTTCTCTTTGCTCATCTGTACAATGGGGCTGGGATGGGAGCATCTGGCTCCCTCCTCTCAGAGCTCTAGAGCCCCATGGTTTGGGTGGAATCTCAGCTTTGTTTATTAGCTTGTATCACCTTGATACTTTGTGCTTTGTGCACAAAGCACTTTGTGCTTCAGTTCCCTCTTCTGCAAATGGGGCCAATAAAAGTAACTGCCTTATAGGGTTGTGGCAAGCATTGATTAAGACTGTGCATGTAAGTGCCAGCTTCCATCTGTGTCTCGATGGCCTCGGGATCTCCGAGGTGGGAATAACAACTATCCCGTGCTGTAGCGGGAATATTTGTCGACTGTCTCCCGCACACCAACTATCTGAAGTGCCTTTTTTCAGCCTCCTACAAGCCCTCAGGAGTGACTGCTATTATTCTTCTTGTTGACCCATGAGGAAAACAAACTGCAGATGACGGACTTGCCCAAGGTCACTGGCCTTGTTTTCTATTGCTGCCATAGCAAATGACCACGTTTATCACCTTAAAGCTGCATCCAGTTATTGTCTCACAGTCTGTTGGGCTCAGCTGGTCCTCTGCTCCAGTTCCAGGATGCTGAAAAGGGGTTGGCAGGTCTGTGTTCTTGTCTGGGGGGTCTGGGGAAGATCCCACTTTTAAGCTCATTCAGGTTGTTGGCAGAATTCAGTTCCACATGGGTGTAGGACTGAGGTCCTGTTCTTATTCAATGGGGGTTGGGGGACATTCTCAACTTCTGGAGGCCACCCACACCCTCTGGCTTGAGACCTCCTTCATGCCAGCTTGGTGGTTGAGTCCCTCTCACGTTTCAAACCTCTTTTCCCTCCCTGCTGCTTTATCTCCTGTCTTCCTCTTCCCCTGCACCTCTGCCTTCCTCTTCGGCTTTGAAGGGCTTGTGTGATTACACTGGCCTCACCTGGATAATCCAGAATACTTTTATTATTTAAAATTTTTTTTGAAGATTTATTTGAGAGTGAGAGAGAGAGAGCACACACAAGCACGAGCAGGGGGAGGAAGACAAGCAGACTCCCAGGTGAGTGGGGAGCCTGACACGGGGTTGGATCCCAGGACCCTAAGATCATGACCTGAATTGAAATAAATAGTTGGACATTTAACTGACTGAGCCACACAGGTGCCCCCAGAATACTTTTAAAGTCTCAACAGATTTAGTAATCTTAATGCCATTTGCCAAGGTTTTCTGCAACTGTACCTAGACTCATGTTTGATTGAATAACGGGGGTTGGGAATCTTGGGAGAGATCTTTAGAATTCTGCCTTCGCTGTCACCGAGAAACTAAGTGGTGGGCAGGACTCAAGCTCTGTTCTATGACCCTGGAACTCAGGCCACCTTCTACCACCCTGCTTGTCCCTGCACTCTTGAGTTGATGTTAAGCCTGTAACTATCCTTTGCGGTAGATACTGTAGCTCCCTCTTGAGTTTGGTCCCCAAAGTACCCCCTCCTGTGAGCTTCCATCCCCATAGGTGTTTGGCCCATTCTGGGGTGAAATGTTGGAATTTGGCCATATGCTTTTCTTCCTCCAGCAGACTCCAAACTCCCAGAGGGCAACATGCCACAGCTTATAAGCTGTCCCTCCCATGTCACTTTTCCTTTCTGTCTCATAGCTGAATACCTGGTCACCCAGATAAAAATGAAACTTCCCATCTTCTCTTGCAGCTAGAAATGGCCTTATGACTAACTTCTGGCCAAAGAACTGCAAAGGGAAATGAGTTATACACTTTCCATGTCAAGCCCTCACGGGGGAGGGGTGTGCTCACCTCACACCCTCGGTCCATCGTGAAAAGAGGTGGTGTGCCATCTTGGATTGTATGGGCAGGGCATCTGCCAGGCAGGCAAACCAACCACTTAGAAGCAGCCTGGGTCTTTGACTCTGTGCATCTGCCATTCATCCCTGGACTGCCTGTGTCGGGACTGTTACATAGCAGAAAAATAAACATCCATCTTGCTTATGCCACTGTAATTTTTGGATCTCTATTATAAAAGTGCAAACTTGCATCCCAAGACAGCAATATCCAGATTGTTGACATGTCATACATGTTAATACACCTTTCATATGCTCCCAATAAACCCTTTTTGGGAGTGAATCAGTGAAGCATAGTATACAAGATAAAAATATCTTGTGTTTTTCACTACATTTTTCTATTAGATGTGATAATTCCCTCTTTATTTTTGTTCACTGGTGTAGCTGGGATGAAGAACTGGGAGTGCAGAGATGTTACTGTGGGCTCTAAGGGGTGGTCAACTTCAAACTCAGCCTTTTCAAGGTTCTCTTAGTGGCTCAGACTTTATGGAGATATCAAAGCTGCTGTCCCCATCAGTTCCCCACTCCCTTGACATTTTCCTTTAGCTCCTAGTAGTCAGGCAGAGGCCAGGCAGGTATTCTTGTGTTGAGGGGGGTTGTGAAGATACAGTCCACCTGTGGTTTGCAACCTTTGGTTTTCAGCAGCATCACCAACATGGCCACATCCTGGCAGAGTCTCCAGGCAGATAGAACAGTACTCACGGAGCATCTGCAGTCACGCAATGCCGGGTAGAGGGGCCTGGCAGTGCCCGTAGGTTCCCCTGGGTGCAGCTGTGTTATTCTAAGGTAGGCTCTGACATGGCACCAAGCCCCAAGCCCTTTGTTTTAGTGCTTGCCTCATTTTTGCACACAACCCCAGTTCTGAGAGCCAGGCCCCTCCATCCCTAGCCATCCCAAATAAAACTGCTAAGGCCCATTGGACTTTACCCATTGGCTTTCAGAAATGCATTATTTTCAAAATTCCAAGTGCCAGGTGTTAAATATGTATCAATTACTCAATGTATTTAATTAGAGGATTAATGCTGAGACACAGTAAAGTATTTAAGGACACATTCCATGTATTGTTTTAAAACTGTGATTAACACCGATTTTGGAGCATTTTGGAAGACTAAATGATTGAAAACCACATTCTGGCATTACAGTGTTTGCTCAACAAAAGCAGTTGTGGAAATTAGGTGTAATTGAACCACCTCATTATACAATTAGTTGCTTAATTCTGTCTACAGGCATTTGAGGTCATAGGATGAAGTTGTGATTTCTAGAGCATGGCTGGGCTCTAGGACAGGTCTCTCTACTCTTCAGGGTGCTATCTTCTTCTGCCACTTGTCCCCCCTTCCACCCTTCTCCAGTCACACTGACCTTCTTCCTCTCTCTGCCCCATCCCTATCACCATGCTTCTTTGCACCTCACTGCATTTGTGCTTGCTCTTCTCTCTGCCTGTGTGGTCATCATTACTGCTGTGCCCTAAATCTGATTGGTTCTTCTCATAGGCACACGGTAGATTGTACTCCACTCCCCGTCCCCTGGAAGTTAGGCAGCCCTAGTAATTTGCTTTCACTAAAGTCACGTGGGCAGATGGACATGTGTCATTTGTGGGTAGCAGATTTTGCAACCTGTGTGGAATATACCCCCTTCCTTTCTCTTTGCCATGGCAACTGGAGATTTCCAGACAGTGGCTTCTCCATCAACCTTGAGTCTTAAAATGAGAACGATAACTTCAGTCTACCCGCGTATGCATGTGAAGTATAAATTAGAAACAAACCTTTATTGTTTTATGTATTTGAGACTTGGGGGTTGTTTTGTTTTGCAGCATAATCTAACTTCTCGTGCAGATACAGTCAGGGACACTTCCTCCTGATTTTCCTTTGGTCAATGGCTTCTTATTTTTCAAACTCTTTTCAAATATCCTGTCCTCAGAAAGGTTCTCTTTGTCCACCTCCCTCACAGCCATTTTTGATATTTTCCTGCTTCATTTTCTTGATAGCAGTTAAGGCCATGTGACATTATTTTATTTCTCTACTTATTGCATTTCATTATAAGATGAGCATTTTTCACATGAACATTATTTCTGAAATTAGAATGGATCTTATGGTCCACAGTGCGTTATGAAGGCCATGACATAGTCGAATTGTCTGTGCATTGCACAAACCAAAAAAGCCCAGCATCCAAGCCTGACATTCCCTTCTGCAGCAGCAAACACATGTAACTGATACAGAACTGAGCAGTCTCAGTATACTGGAAGATCCTGGATTGGACAGTGAGCCCTCTAATAACCTCTATGAATGTCATTGTTGTAGGGATGGAGTGATGAAGGATTTGAGCAAATCATTCCTGTTTAGTGACACTGCTGAAGTGGGAACCGAGGCAGAAAAACTGTATGTAACTTTAAAGTCTGATGAAAGCCCCATGCTCATGACTTTTAATCCTTTTATGGGTTCTTTAAAGAAATGCTACATCATCAGTGCTATGGATGAATGCACAGAGGATGAGAGAGTGTGGAAAAAACCCAGACATTGATGAGTCTGAGTTGAAAAGTGATTCAGAAGAGTTGGACTCAGTATAAAGAAGTTTGAGGAATAACAACCAATTTATTTCCCTTGTATTTTCATTTTTATGTATGCACAATAGTAATATGTGATAAAAATCTGTCTAATTAAGTCTCAAAGAACTCTTTCAATAAGTAAAATTAAAAATTCTAAGTGATAAGAAAGCATTGTGTCATGGTTTAATTGGCAGCTTATTTTTCTTTCATAGCGGAACAAAAAATAATGGTGCTTCTTGCAATTGTGTGTCTTAGAGTTGATGAAATGTGGTACTTCTGTCTAAGGCTGCTCTTATCACAAAGACATCTGCTGTATCATTCAATTCAATTTCAGTTGAGTTTAAAGAAGGCCTCTGGCCATTTAGAAAGTTGGCTCATTTGGACTCAGAGGCCACTGTGATTTTAAATTTGCCCAGCCCTGAGTGGAGAAGAGCTAGAGTCTTGCTTCTGACCTCCACTGGATGTCTGCCCATGGGTGGGACCAGGCCTGTTGGCACCAGAGGAACATCTGTCCCCAAACCTTGGGTGCGTCTGTGTTGCTACCCCAATTTTCCTGCTGAATTCATGAATTACCCATACTATTATGTAATTAATATTTTTCTCTTTTGAAACCTTTTTTCAATAATTACAGACTCAAAAATAGTGGAGAGGTGCTGTTAACCTTTCATCATTTCAATGGCAACATCTTAATAACTCTGGTACGATATCAGAAGTAGGAAAGTGACATTGTACAATGCATTTAATTATGCTGTAGACCTCATTCTGACTTCACCAGTGTTCACGTGCACTCATGTGTATGTGTGTGTAGGTCTGTGCAATTTTATCCTGTGCGGATGCTATCAAGATCTGTGATGCCCCTTCATGATCTCACTTCACTGTCTGTCCCTAACCCCCCAGCAACTACTGATATGTTCTCCATCTCTATGATTTTGTCATTTTGAGAGTATTACATAATCATATAGTGCATATGATTGGCTTTTTCCCCCTCAGCACAATGCCCTTGAGATTCATCCAAGTTGTATCAGTAGGGTTTTTTTTTTTTTCTTAATAGTATTCCATGGTGTAGATACATGAGTTTATCAAAGGACCTTTGGGTAGTTCCCAGTTGTTGGGTATTGCAAAGAAAGCACCTATAAACATGCATAGGCAGGCATGTGAAAATAAGTTTTCATTTCTCAGGGAGAAACACCCAAACGTGCAATCGCCAAGTTGTTTAGTAAGTGTATGTTTAATTTCATAAGAAACTGCCAGAACGTTTTTCAGAGTGACTGTCCAATTTCTCACATGGGTGATCAGATGTGGGTGATCTAGTTTATTGACATCTTTGCCAGTATTTGGTATTGTTGGTATTTTTTATTTTAGCTATTGTGATAGGTGTGCAGTGATGGTTTTAATCTGCATTCCCGGATGGTGTTGAGCATCTTCTCATGTGCTTTTTGACCATCTGCTTGTCCTCTTGGTGGAGTGTCTGTTCACGTCTGATGCCTATTTTTTAAGTGGATTTTACCATTCAATTTTGAGTTTTTTACATTTACATTTGAGAATTCTTTACTACATCTACATTCGAATCTTTTGTCCAACATATGATTTGCAAATATTTTTTCCAGGTTTTAAAAATGAAGACAATTTTTAAGAGCAGTTTAAGGTTCTGATGAACCCACTTTGATACATCATCATCACTTAAAGTATATAGTTTATAATAAGGTCACTCTTGGTGTTGTGCCTTCTATTGGCTTGGACAAATGTATAATAAAATGCATCCATCAACATAGTATCATAAAGAGTGTTTTCACTGCCCTAAAACCTCTGTGCTCCACCTATTCATCCCTCCCCTCTCACCTGTGGCAAGCTCTACAGTTTTTTACTGTCTCTATAGTTTTGCCATTTCCAGAATGTTATATAGTTGGAATCATACAGTGGGTAGACTTTTCATGGCTTGAAGCTCATTTCTTGTTAGCACTGAATAATATTCCATTGTCTGGATGTAACCATTGTCTGGATATATCATGGTTTATTTATTCATTCACTTACTGGAGGACATTTTGGTTGCTTCCAAGTTTTAGCAATTATGAATAAAGCTGCTATAAATATCTGTGTGCAGATTTTTTTGTGGGTATAAGTTTCAACTCCTTTGGGTAAATACCAAGGAGTGTGATTACTGGATTATCTGTAAGAGTATGTTTAATTTCGTAAGAAACTACCAAACTGTCTTGCAGAGTGGCTGTACCATTTTGCATTCCCACCAGTAATGTATGAGAATTCCCATTGCTCCACATCCTTTTCAGCATTTGGTGTTGTCAGTGTTTCCAGGTTTCAGCCATTCTAATACTTACATAGTAGCATCTTGTTTTAATTTGCAATTACCTAGTGACATATGATGTTGCGCTTGTATACCTACTTGCCACCCTTGGATCTTCTTTGGTGAGGTGTGTATTAAGGTCTTTAGCTCATTTTTAAACTGGGTTTCCTTTTCTTTCTTTCTGCTTTCTTTTCTTTCTTTCCTTTCTTTCTTTCTTTTCTTTCTCTTTCTTTCTTTCTTTCTTTTTCTTCTTTCTTCTTCCTTCCTTCCTTTCTTTCTTCTTTCTTTTTCTTTCTTCTTTCTCTCTCTCTCTCTTTCTATTTATTTATTTATTTTTTAAGTAAGTGCCACATCTAGCGTGGAGCCCAACTCACGGCTTGAATTTATGACCCTGAAATCAAGACCTGAGCTGAGATCAAGAGTCAGACACCTAACTGACTGAGCCACCCAGGCACCTGGGTTGTTTCCTTACTGCTGAGTTTTAAGAACTCTTTGTATGTTTTGGATAAGTCTTTATTAGATGTCTTTCACAAATATTTTCTCCCCATTTGTAGCTTGTTTCCTCATTCCCTTGACATTGGCTTTCACAGAGCAGAAATATTTAATTAAAAAAAAGTTTTTAATTTTAATGAAGTCTAGCTGACTGGTTATTTCTGTCATGGTGGGTGACTTTGGTGTTGTATCTACAAGATTATTGCCAAACCCAAGGTCATCTAGGTGTTCTCCTATGTTGTCTTCCTGGAGTTTCACAGTTTTGCGTTTAGGTCAGTGATTCATTTTGAGTTAATTTTGTGAAGAGTTAAGGTCTGTGTCTAGATTCATTTTTAAAATTTATTTTTATTATTTGAGAGAGAGAGGAGCAGTGGGAGGGAGAGGGAGAAGCAGACTTCCTGCTGAGCAGGGAGCCCAACATGGGGCTCAATCCCAGGACCCCAGGATCATGACCTGAGCTGAAGGCAGACGCTTAATCAACTGAGCCACTCAGGCGGCCCTAGATTCTTTTTTTTTTTTTTTTTGCATGTAGATATCCAGTTGTTCCAACACCATTTGTTCAAAAAAACTTTTTTCATCATCTTCAGAGAGTCTTTTGCAGAGCAGAAGGTTTAATTTTAATAAAATACAACATTAACTTTTTTCTTTCGTGAATTATAGTTTTGGTGTCATATCTAAGAACTTTTCGTCTTAACCTTAGGTCCCAAGGCTTTTCTCCCATATTTTCTTCTAAAAGTTTTATGGTTTTACATTTGACACTTAAATTTACTATCCATTCCAAGTTACTTTTTGTATAAGGTGTGAGATTTAGCATAGATTTTTTTTTCTTTTTACCTAAGATGTCCAATTGCTCCAGCATCATTTGTTGAAAAGATTATCCTTCCTTCATTAAATTGCTTTTGCACCTTTGCCAGAATCAGTCAAGCATATTTGTGTGGGTCTATTTCTGGGTCCTTTATTCTGTTCTATTGATCTATGTGTTTATCTCCATCAATACCACACCGTCTTGATTACTGTAGCTATAAAAGAAGTCTTAAAATTAGATAGTGTGATTCTTCTGACTTTATTCTTTTTTCAAAATCATTTCTAGTTCACTTAGATGTACGTATAAGTCCTTCAATAAAATTAGTATTTTTAAAATTGACCATTAACATTTATTGAAAAGGGAAACACACGAGTTTGATCTTTTAGCTGGAGCTCTACTAAGTCACGTTAGAATAAAAATATAACTACGGCAATTTAAAATATTCATCTGTAAGTCATGGGGAATTACCTCATGGACCACCAGATCGGTCCAGACCCTCATCTCCTAACACCACTATATTGGGAGGGAGGCTCTCCATAGAATGCTGGCTTTGCCCTTTGGAGAAACTCAGTCCCTTGTTTAGGGCTGGCTCAGTGGTAGCCGGCTGGCTCCACAGCAGTCATCTGAAAGAAGGCGTGTGGCTTCTGGGTAAACCCAAAGGGCAAGCTCTGACCAACTGTGAGGCTCTGTATAGACTAAGTGAACCATTTTCTCTCTTGACACATTTGAATGTCAGGTGTAAAGAGTCAGGAATTGGCAGTGGGAATAGGGTGGAAGCTATGGAAAAGCAGAGACACAAGGGAGCGAGCGAGGCATATAAAAAGCAGTAGACACTGATGTGTAGAGAAATCCTTCCCCATGGTGGGAAGCACTGGTGTGCCTCCTCTGGCCTGCCAGGACCCAGGGAAGGGTGGGGAACTACACAACCAGGCATTCCAGAGCTGTACTAGGTTCTGAACAGCACCCTTCTTTTGGTAAGACCTCAAATCCATGCTTGGGATGGTTTGGGTCCTCTTCTTCAACAGTGCCTCCACGTTTAAGGGAATGCTTCCAAAGCTTAGGGTTCACAGAAATTGTGGAGTGCAAGATGACTTTAGATGGCATAGAATCTGGAGTTGTATAATGATGCATCACCAAATGGGAAGCTACTCCCTTTCCGACTAACCCATCGTAGATTGGTAGGTCCTTAACTCCTGGTCCCTCCCATCCCTTTTTTTAAAAAGTTTTTTATTGTAATGTTAATCACCATACATTGCATCATTAGTTTTTGATGTAGTGTTTCATGATTCATAGTTTGTGCATAACACCCAGTACTCCATGCAGAACGTGCCCTCTTTAATACCCATCCGCCCATCCCTTTTTAACAAAGAGAGGTGGCCTTGGCTTTAGAGCTTCTGATAAGCATTACTCTTCAGATAAGAGTTTCATGAAATTGTTGTTCTCATTGTTGATGATAATTTGCTTACACATTTTTTTTCTCCTTGAATAGTGCCTAGTATAAAGTAGAGGTTCAAATACTCAGCCGATGACTATTTGAATGAATTGGATGTTTTTCATAATTCTTTGATCTTTGTCTTTTTACTCCATCTGACTATGAGCACAATGAAGGCAGAGGCTGTCCTTTGCTTTTTCTTCACCACTTTGTTCCTAGGGCCAAGCAAAGTGCTGGCACAGGAAGTTCTCAGATGTGCGACTATTGCTTGTCCTGGCTAGTGAGTGGATAGGTGGATGAGGGAGGCACGGGAAAGTAAAAACTAACAGCCTGGCCTTGCTCTCCGTTTTGGCTCCTGGAGGAAGCTGATGTAACTGGCTAGTGTGGGCCTACTGCACCGTCCACGTCAGAAACTTGGCTTGTCATTCCTTCCTCGAAAGCCTCTTTGCAAGAGTGCTGGTCTTTGCACTGATAGCCTTGCACACACCCTGTCTTCCTTCACTCCCATCACAGCAGGTCTGGCGCTACCTGCCTCTCCTGAGTTCACACCCACCTGGGACTTCACTACTGGCCAAGAGAAAATTATTTCCAGGGCCTGGGCTCTGAGTCCTGCCTCAGGGTCCCACTGAATGGGGGCGCAGAGTGAGGCGTGATCAGCTTTTCTTTTTGAGGCTGGGAAGTCAGCTGGAACAGGACTCTGAACTTTAATTTCACTTTCTCTTTTTGTTGATCTCTAATAATCTGCCATGTACTGAGAACTGTACTGTAGGCTTGGCTGAAGATTTCTTTAAAAGAAAACCTCCAACCAGGCTGGACACATTAGTGTTGTCAGCATGACCGTTACCCTCCTTCAGAGGAAAGGTCAACAAATAATTTCAGCTTTGTTTAAAGCCCCTTTAATGGATTCTATAAAATGCTCTAATTACCAATGATTATCCTTCGAAGTGCTTGCAAGCTTTTTAAAGGCTTTCTACACTCATTTCACTTTGTTCACACAGAGTTCAAGTTCTCTGATGTACTTAAGCAAGAGGAGGCATTTCTTATTTTTTTTTTTTTAAATCGTGTAATTTGGAGTGTTTATAAGGCAGGCAGGCAGGCTTTCTCTCATCTTGGTCTGAAGCAGAGAGCTTTTACTCTACTTTCCATCTGTTTCCATCTTGTTTCTCAATAAGAAATTAAATGCCATCTACATGATATGGAAGTCTTCTTCTTATCAAACATACTGTAATTGCCTTCTGGTTTAGTCAGAATCCCATGTGGTGTCTCATTTGAGCCCCATCAAGGGGGACTGGACACCTGGACTGGGTTCTCAGTTTCTGCCACACTGTTGGCATTGGGGCTTGATCATTCTCTTTTGGACACCTCCCTGTGCATCTCTGGATGTTTAGCAGCATCCCTGGATGCTACCTACTGGATGCCAGGAGCACTTGCCCCTCGTTTTGACAACCAAAAACGTCCCCAGACATTGCCAAATGTCCCCCGGGGGTCAAAACCACCCTTGGTTTAAAACAGTTTTTATATGAGGCTAGGGCTCCAAGGCCTTGCCCAACGCCCAACGATGGGGACCGTGGGGCTGGCATCCCCCGGCACTGATGGGCCACAGCAGCCCCCAGTCCAGCAGAGTGCCCCATCTTTTCCTCTCCTGTCCCTTCCTCCACGCCCCTGCCTGTCCCACAGGCCATTTCCAATATGAAAGGCTCCCTTTGGCAAACTTATCTCCTGGAGTTGACGCGTTTCAGGCTATGTTCTTCTGCCTCCTAAGCGTCATGCTCTCGAGGAGCGGACGGCCCACCTGCTTTCTGCACCGCCCAGCAGAGGTCGGCGGGCGGGGGGCTCTCAGGCCGCTCCGCGCCCGGTGCCCCACCGCGCCCGGGGATCTCGCGTGGGTGCGGCCACAGGCTGCGCCCCTGGGAGGGAGGAGCCAGGAGGGGACCCATCACGCTGGGCGTCCGCAGCCCCGGGGAGCCGTCGGCACCCCTCGTGTTCCCTGTCCCGCCGGAACCGGAACCGCAGCCTCAGGCTCACCACTCACCGCGTGGGGCAGCCGTGTGAGTGCCTGGCTGCTGCGTCCTCACCGCCACGGCCGCCCTCAGCACCTCGCTCCGCCAACTTCCTCCTGTGCTCGACTACAGTAGCCAACTCCCGGCAAGTTTCCTTGGCGGGACGGGGTGGACGCGAGTGCGTGCGCGCGCGGCGTGCGCGCGCGGCGTGCGCGCGCACCTGCGTGGCCTGCGTGCGCCTGCGTGGTGTGACGGATGGCGACGCTGTTCAGGCCCACGGCGCTCTGTGGACTGAGGTCTTGCGTGCTGTGGGAATGCTGGGTTAAATGAGAGAAACGGGATTCTTAATCGCAGGACTTCTCAGAGCCTTTACCCGCTAACGTGCTCTCTGCGAGTCTCTGAGAGCGATACTGGATACAACGGTTACCAGAGTAACTTGACCATGCGACCCTCTTTCTTTTCAGCGACTCTCTCGTGTCGCCGTCCACAGGATATTCCGTGAGGAGAGGGTCAGCCAGCTGGGAGAGGGCGTCTCGTCCCCCTGCGTCGGCCAGTTCCCAGGTAGCTTTGAGACTAGGAGGGTTGGGAGGTGGCCAGATATGGAAGCCCCCAACCCCGTGGGTTTGATGGCTCCCGGGGGCTGGATTCCGAGCGAGACCCTGGAGAAGAGCGTCTTCCTCGCGTGTCTGGGCGTCTCTAGAGCTGTGGGGTCTCAGTGGTCAGACGCACCCGTGCATGTCGGTGGCCACGGGAGCGGGTGGTGTGGCTGCGAGAGACGGGGCCAGGGGAGCCCAGCGTGTGCCCACCTTCGTCCGCCTCCTCCAGCACCCGAGAGGAGAGGTGAGGGGGGACAGAACGCAGGAAGAGAAGGGAAAACAGAAGTTTCCATTTGTACCGGATGGTTTTGTTTTTTTATCTGTTTGCAAATGTTCAGTGTAATGGTTTGAAACCCAGCCGTGTAGCTGCCGCCGCCCACACACAGAGCTGCAGTGGCACTGAGCTTCAGCAGGCAAACCATCTCACCAGCGTCGGCCATTAAACCCGAACCCACGCCAGGGCAGGCTGCACACCTACCCGCCCCCCCCCCCCGTGTCCCTCTGCCACCCCACACCGCCCCGGCACCCCCGACACCCACCACCCTCCACACACACAAATTTTTTTTTTTTTTTTTTTTTTAAATTTCCAGCACTCGGTTTTCTCTAGAGAAGGCATAAAGAGAAGCAAAGGCAGAGATGGGACGAGCAGGGAGAATACTCCTGCCTCATCGGAGCCACCGGTTTTCGGGAGAGCGCGGCAGCCCCCACCTGCTTGTGGACTGAGCACATGAAGGTGAGAGAGGTCTTTGTGATTTCTTTATGCACCTGGAGGTCTGGGATGCAAGGCCAGATGAAGGGACCTTAATCATTGAGCCTTGTCTGTTGCCTCCCGAGTGATTATATCAGGCAAGCATGATGGATGCTTCCTTCCAAGCACACGTAGTTATCTCTGACACAAGCCCCCACTCAGGTCCCTGTGAGAGCTTTTGAATCAGGGGGCTTCTGATCGCCCCTCCTCCACCTTCCAGCATAGCCTCCTAAGCCTGAGATGTGGAATAAGGTCTGATCCTGCCTTTGGCTTGACCTGTTGATTTCCACCCAAGGCTGCTGACCCTTCCTCCCTGAAGTGAGCACTGACCCATTCTTTTCGGGCTGTATGGAATGGGGCTCCATCCAAGGGGCTTTGGGAAACCTGTTTCCCCGGTGGCCCCAAGCCCAGTCATCAGAAGCAATCAGACCCAGCTGTCCAGCTAATCTGTATGAAATAGGCTTCCTTCCCAGTAGAAATCAACAAAGTTTAAAATAGAAGGGACCGTAATCGGAAACGAAGCTATAGAGTTCTGTGTGCGATGCAACAGGCAGAAACATCCGCATGGAAAATATTAAGTACAAATTACATAGCTCCCAACCATGTGAGCCAGGAAAAGAAATGATTTCCTTGCTTATTAAGCATGTTTGTGGGTCGGAGGGTAGCCAAGTGGGGACATCTCTTCTGGAAGGTTTAAACCTCTCAACAAGAAGGAGAGACATAAAAGAAGAACAACAAAGATGGAGGGAGAGAAAAGAGGCCATAATCTAACGTACATACAGAAGAGAAACAGATACAAAACCTCCGAATTCTGTGCAGTCAGGGGATGAATCAGTTGGAATAGGTCTATTTTTAGTTTCCAAGATCTGCTGTTACATTTTGCCTGGCATTAATTAGTGTCACAGGCATGTTTCATCCACTGGTTTGGAAGGGCCTTAGCATGTCATTCAAACTGGGAGGGGCCGACCCTCATGTAGAGCCGCTCTCTGGTCCTATGAGTCTGTCTCTGACACACACGTGTCCAGAATGTTCTGCTCTCTGACCTTGCCCTCTCTGGGTGTATCCGTTAATCTCCTGGCTCCAGGCTTTGGATGTCTGGCCACTGGCCAAGGGAGAATTGTGATTGCTATGCTTTGTTTTTCAAAAAGGAAAGGCTGCACAAGCTGAAATTGGGAAAAAAAAAAAAGATGTTGGATCATGGCTTGGATAAACAAAAATGGCTTTGGGGGCAACTCTACCACCACAAAGAAGAAGAGCGAGGCCCCCCTGATCTCCAAACGAGACTGATTTTGACAAAGTAGATTTCATAACCGAGGAACATCTTCCTATGTAGTTTAGACAAAGTGTAATATTTTAGCAGGAACTAATTATGGGGCTAGGTTGATCGCATGTTGGCTGAAACAGTGCGTGAGGCTCATTACCCTGAAAAAGCCTGTTCATGTTTCAGAGCTGAGGCTGTAAATCTGAAGAGCAGTTTAAATGTAGGAGTTACCATGAGCGTGGCACCTAGCTTTCCGAGGTGATAGAAGGATAGCTGCCAGCTTGAGCAAGAGGCAGGAAGGAGAAGTGGAAGGCCAAAAGGTAGTCGAGCTGTTGGGACAACTGTTTCTGTACATTTGCAACAATTATTAGGTCAGTAAGAAAGCGTGAATACGTCTTGGCCCCTAATGAGAAGAGACATGCCTTCTACTCTCGTGCATTATTCAGAATGTTCTCTTGCTGTCCTGGAGTCAGATTGAGTCACTGCTAATTGTTCAGTGCCGTTTGTCAAGGCCTATGTATAGTCTTCCTTTAGTTTACAAATCACTTCTGGCTGGCCCTTCCAAGACAGGAGCATGGACAATCACTTCAGAGTAGTCTGGGAGAGTTCCCAGGGCACATGGCTGGCCTCTCTGTTGAGTGGGGAAACAGAATGTAGATGAGCATTGGCCAAATCTGTTTTCAGTCCTGAAGAAGCAGTGCCACCACTGAGTTTCAGAACTTCTTGAGAAAAAGGGTCAGAGGGTATGAGTAAGCAGGGCACTGACCTTGGGTGTCATGCCGTGAGGCCCTACCCATTCCATCCACCCAGAGAGCTGATTCAAGGGTCCTGAGCCTGCCAGTCTCAGTTATGTGTGTCTGCCCTCTTGACCACACCATGCTCCTTGAACACTTCTGACCACGTCCTTCACCCAGGCACCTTTGGCCTGTCACCTTCAGCAGGCACAGTTGGATTGTCTTGGGCTGGGAACACCTGCCTTCAGCCGTGGCGAGAGGTCATGAAGGGGGAGCCAGTGAATGGTCTCTCTACTGGTAATAAGGATCTCTGGCCCCTTTTAGGCCAGCCATGTCTGTGGCCGCAGATGTACAAGATTAGTGCCCGTCTTAGCATGTCGGACAAGGCAGGTGGCTTTCAGACTTTTGCCCTGTTTGAGACCTGACCAGAGGCTGCCATGAGAAAATCAAACGAAATCTTCCTCTTGTGCCTAAAGCCTATAGAGTTCTTTGATTGCTTCATGATTCCTTTATGCACAGGGAGGTCTCACATACACGATCAGATGAAGAGATCTTAATCGTTGAGTCCTGTCTCAGCGGTAATCAGAGTCCCAGTTAGAGAAGGGCCTACTCTTGCCTGGTGCTGTGCCAGGGAAAGGCTTTACCTGCATTTCTTTATTCAGTCCTTGCAGTGGCCCTGTGCCTATGAGGTTGGCATGCTCTCCATCCCTGCTTGAAGAAGGAGGAAGCCGAAAGTTTTACATTTTATTTTTAGCGTTTTATCTAAAAATACGAAAAATTTGCATGGCACTCCATAGTATATCAATTGATCTTACTATAAAATAACACTTTCCTCTAAAAAAAAAAAGTCTTGAAAGAAAATCGCCAGCCCCAGAGGCAGCACATGCTTACTGGTAGTGTCACTAGGTGGTACTTCTGTGGCGCTCTGCCCATTCTAGAAAAACAGATGCCCCTGCTGGAAAAGCTCGAGCTTAGCCCATTGGAGGGTCAGACTGTGATGCCCTGAGGACAGAGCAGATGCTCTCCATGCACATTTCATGCCCGAGTCTTCTGCATTTGATGACAACTCCCAGTGAAAGGTGGGACTCCCTGAGCCCTGTCCCTTCCTGCTAAGGCCAACCCCCGAGCAGAAATTAGGAATCGGACACGTGATCACCTCTGTGCTCTGCAAAGGGTCCCAGTCCACTGGTGTGTAATGAGGAAGCTGGGCAAAGGGCTAGGGGGAGAAGGCTTTTGTCCCATGGCGGGTGGGGGCTCTCCAGGGAGCCCCCAGAGCCAGAGCCTCCCTCCCAAGCAGCCCCTGCCCATAGGCCCTCCCTCTTCCTCTGCGACCTGCCATGGGCCTCATATCCTGAGAGGAGCCCTAGAAACGGGCCCTGTTGATGCAAACACACGTACCCTTCGCCACAGGAAACGTGGCCTCACGTTCACAGTGATAACCACCGGGCTCCTCACAGAGACCAAAGAGGAACAGATTTTAGATTTTTAACTAAATTAGGAAACACATGTCCCTCCCCTCCCTCTTTACCCTCTCCCCTCAGCAGTTCTCAGTTCACTTCCCATGTAACCTCTGCCCTCCCCGTCCGACATCGGAAGCTGGACTTAGGAAACAAAGTCCGTGTTCTTTGCGTATAAGTGAAAGCGGTGAGAAAACAGACTATTAGTAACAAGGAAAGGCAGTGAGCCTTGAGTCCCAGGTAGCGTTGTCAGATAAAATACAGAACCCCCAGTTAAAATGAAAATTCCAGGTATGCAACAGATACGTTTTTGGTATGTGTCCCAAATTTGCACAGGACGTGCTTTATACTAACAGTCAGATTTAACTAGGTATCCTTCATTTTTATGTATTTGCTACAATCAGTAACCATAGCACAGGGAACCCACCCTTCGAGGCTCAGAAACTGCATCTGGGCAGAGTGTTGGGCCAACTTACGCACCCAGACTTGCTTTCTGGCCCTCAAGACCAGTAAGGCAGCCTGCTGCGCTCTGGCAGGTGCTTGGCTGCAGGCACAGCCCAACATTTTCTGTGCAGGAAGATCTCCTTGGGTCTGCCCGGTGGAGGTGTAGGCTGTTATTTGTCGTTCAGGGGAGAAACTGAGGCCCAGGGTGGCTGCCGTGACTTGCCCGGCACTCACAGTCAGCTCTTGGCCTGTCTCACTGTATAGTACTTTCTGGCAGTGGGTGGTTAGCAGCACGAATGCTGAGAAAAACCGGGCTTCAGAGGAGCAGTAATAACAGGTTAGCTTGGAAGTGCTCTGTGCAGAGATGGGAAGGCTGTGTCAACACATGCAAATTATATGCAAATACACTTGGCCCCCTCACAGGCTCACCTACCTGATGGGACCCCCGTGAGCACAGCCCCTGCTGCCCTGGCTTTCCGGTAGGGCAGGTGTACCCGGCTGAGCCCTGCTGGGTCCCCGGCAAGGTCCACATTCCCGGGTGCACGTGGGCTGGAGCAGGAGGCGTGTGTGTGCGTGAGTGAGTGCACACACGTGCTCTCTCGGCACAGCTGAGGATGCGAGGGGGCTGGCGTGGAGGTGGACGCGTGAGGCTGGGGGAGCATGTTGACATGTGCGTGACTTGCCACCTCGAGCTGTGCACGCCCGGCAAGCCGCATGGCTCCTGTCTCCTGGGATGACCTCTCCTGAGGCAGGAGTCAGCTCCTTTCCCTGGGCGTCCTCCTGCTGAGATGGCCAGCCCCGGAGATGACTGATGAGAACAGTCTTAACAGCGATGTTACTGTTGATGTTTGCTGAGGGTTGGAGGTCTACCTGTCCTCTGGTGAGCACCTTGTACCTCGTTTTCCCGAAGTGCCTGTGTGGTGATTGTCCCTGCTTGACAGACAGATGGATACACAGAGGCTTTGGGAGGTAAAATAAATTGCCCCCGACCAGCGAGACACCCAGCCGAGCTCACCCCCAGGTGCCACCAGCTCCCTCACTCTGCTGCCCGGCGGGTGAATCACTGCCCGCTGAATACAAGACAGAATCCACACCTCGATCCTGGGCATGGGCTCTTTGAAGAGGGAGCACTGTCTTGAAAAGTTCTTGATGGAGATTTGCACCAGTAGAACTGAGATGGTTTGGGATTGGTGCTGTCAGTGTCAGTAGGGCTGGCCTCGGACGTTGGTGCTAGCTGAAACCCTCATGCTGGGAGACGTTCTCCAAGACGGGCTCTGAGCACAGGGGACATTGATCAGGAGTGGGTTGCCTCTTGCCCGTCTCTTGTTGAGCGAGGGCATTCAGGCTGAGCGAGGGAGCTTGTTTTCAGGGCTACGCATGCTGGTGGGGCTGGTAGCCTGAGTCTAAAGGGTGTCTCCGCTGACGCCTGGCTGAGTGTTTCGGTAAAGCTGCCTCACCTGTGTGAGCATCCTTTTCCTCTTCTGTGAAATCGTGTGCATGATGGCTGCCTACCTCACGCCACAGATCGGAGGCGTGGCTGGCCTATCATCCAATAAGTTTCTTCTGTTATGAGTCATTGCCAGTGCTACCCCAGGTGCCACAAGGGGCACAGCAATATGAAATGTGTGGCTCTCACCTTTGAAGGTCCTAGAACTCAGGAAACCAAGCTAAATTCACTACAGTGGGAGGTGGGTAAAGATATACCCCAAAGTGCCGCAGAAAATGTGCTGCTGAGGGGACTGCTTCCAGCTGGGGGGACCCCAAGGCCATTGTTGGGGAGGCAGCATTTGGATCTGTCTTGATGAACAGTAAGCTGTGGGAGGTCCAGGCTGAGGGAGTAGCATAAGCAGGAGTGCGGGGGTTGGGGGGATGGTCTGAGCTGTCCAGTTTGGGTGGACGATTCGTCCACTTACTCATGCAGGGCAACGGAGTTGGTTGTCACTTGGAGCTGGTGACAAAGCAGAAGGGTCCCTGGCCTGTGGGGTTTGTGTCATTTAGCAAGTCCTGACACATGTAACGTTTCGTGAGAACTGTGGTAAGTGCGGGGGTCTGGCTTGGTCAGGGAGTGGGCATCGCAGCAGGCTCCCCCTCAGGAGCTGGGAACTGGCTGAGAGCTGAAGGGTTAGTGGGGGCAGTGACATAGGCTGGAGCATGAGGAGCTACATGGCCAGTGTGGCTGGGATGCAGAAATACGATGAGAGGTTTGGGGAGGAACTAGGGAGGTGGCAGAGGCTGGTGCTCGTGGATAATGCAGACAGAGCAGATCGCTGAGCTCCAAGAGCGATGGGCACCAAGGGGTTGTCACCAGCATGAGGTGGTGGACGTAATTGTGTTTTTGGGAACCGTCCCTCTGGCTGTGGTGTGGGGAGTGGATCTGTGAGGGGCCAGGATGAAGGTAGGGAATAGCTTTCACCGATTGTGGCCAGACAGTCTGACCAAAATCCTGCTTGGCCACCAGTGTCATCCCCAACCTGCTGAGTGGCTCACAGCTTAGCACCTGGAGCAGCGTGTCATGCAGATCCTGTTCCTGAGTTCACCCCTCCCTTGGTCTCCCCACCACCTTCCTTAGGAGAACACGTGCTTTGGCTGCTAGCCCCCACACTCCGAGTTCTTCCCCTCTGAGCCAAATTCTGTGCAACTGGACCCAAGGAGAACAGGAAGGAGTCTACAAGATATTAAGCATGCTCCAGACCCATTGGCTGACTTTGGAGGAGGTCAGGGCTGATTTCTGTTTGGCTCTCTTCACTAGGCCAGGCACATCTGCACGGGCTGGACTTCCTGGGGAGCAGAAGGCTTGGCAGAAGGAGCAGATTGCTTCACTGAGAGGGGCCCACAAGGTGAAGAGCTTAATTGTGCTGGACGCTACCCAGACAGCTTGGGTCTCCCAGTTGCCAAGACCTGATTGGGAGGCTGGATGGACATGTTTGATGGTCCCGAGGGTCCACCAGCGCACCCTGTGAAGGGCAGGTCAAAGGTGGGGTGTCCCTGCTGAGGGACAGGGACTCTGTGGGAAGATGCCTGGGCCAGCACAGCCTCAGAGAGGGACGTCCTGCCCTGCCGCTTCGTGCTGCAGCGAACTCCTTTGAAAAAGCCCCGGGCAGCATTGGCTTTCCCCTGTTCTCAGCAGTTGCTCACCAAGCAGCTACTTGGGGCTAGGCTAAGAAAGTTAAACTTTTGTCAAGGAGTGCCTCGTTTAGTGAGAGAAAGTGATGTGTAAACTGATCAGTACGGCACACGGCGCTGAGTGCGTGAGGAAGGATATGCCTGCTGCCATGGGACCCTGGAAGTGGGGGAGGTCCCCTCAGCCAAAGCCAGTTGGGTCATGCCTGAGAGAGGAAGGAACATTTAAACAGCCCGGGCCCATTCTTCCCACGCAGGGACAGGGAAACATGCATCCAGAGTGGGGACTTCTCCAAAGATGCACACGCGCATAGTCACACCTGTTGGTAAATCCCACAGGAGGCTTGGCTAACCCCTTTAGAATGGGCACCTATGTGGTCTCAGAGCAGCTTTATGAGCACCAGATCCAGGGCAGAAAACAATAAGCGATTTGATAATGCATGCTTTTTTGCTTGGATTTTTTCAGCCCTGGGAGGTAGAAGCATGATCCACAGCAGCCCTTGCAAATTTGTTCTTTCTCCTTACATTCACTTTCTCTCATGTAGACTCTGAAAAGTTCCTTCTTTTGTTCTGACCCTGTTGTTTCTCTCAATTGCTTTCCTCACCTCCACACATTGTCTGATGCTTCTTAGAATAACATTTCTCCTGTGGCCTAAAAAGCTCTGCACCATCTTTCGTCTGCCTGCCCTCTGGCCTGTCTTCCAGCTCTCTCCTCTTTGCTTTTACCCAGAATGCCCTTAGCCTTCTGCTCGTCTTAACCTGCCACAGGAGTGCTTGCCTCAGGGCATTTGCACATAGTGCCCTCATGTTTCCTCATGGGTGAATCTTTTTTCTATTTCAGGTCTCTTCCCAGGCATGCTCCTTCTTCCCTTTCCCTCATCAAACCACTCCAGTTTTCTGCCTTCATCACACTCATTTCTGTCTGAGATTACTCCACTCATTGATGTGTTTTTGTAGTTATGATGATGTCTCTCACTAGAATGTCAGCCTCATGAAGGCAAGGACTTTATCTGTCTTACTCTCCCCTGATCCTTTGACCTAGAGTTTGGAAACTGGTTGGTACTCAAGCAGTATTTGGTGAATATATACCTGTTGAATGCAAAGTCCCAGACACCTGGGAGGGGTAATGTCTTCTTTCTTTCATTGCTTTTTTGGGTGTTAGTATCTACCTATTTGGACTTTGCCCTTATCTTCTCCCCAGTTATTGTGATCCTCTCAAGGCAGTGGGAAGTGAAAGGACAGATTGGACAAAGCCAGAACAGGCAGGTCAGGAAAACAAACAAGGCTGGGCACACGTACCTGGACATGTGTCTGCATCTGCACATATGTGCAGGTAACACCACGACAAAAATAGTGGCAGCCAGAGTTTGGTGTTGCAGGGAATGGCGTGGGCTCTGGTGAGAGGTGGGTTCTGGTCCCCCTTCTGTGACCTTTACAATGAGGACGTGGTCGATTGGTTTTAGTACAGATTTCATGGTAGATGGTTTTGTAGAGGTCCAGATAAAGAGGCTTCTGATGCGTAGCTCTGTGGGGAAGAGTGCCATGACCAAGTAGCCATGGGTGCCAGGAGGGGAGGGGACTGGTGCACCTGCACTTGACATTGCTGGGTTACATGATCCTTGAAGTAGCTTTATCTCTAAATTCCGGGAGCCCTCATCCACTGGGCATGCTAAGCGGTGGGCTGGGGACACTGAGTGAGGGGGCGAATTCTCTCACATTGGGAGACTTCATCTTCAGAGCCTGGTCTTGAGAGATGTGCTAAAAAAGCTCTCCTGGGGGTAGGAAATGATGGGCAGTCCGAGGAAGGTGTGGATGAGGTGTATGTTTTCCCTGGTGCTCAGCCAAAGCTCCTGAAATTGCCAGCACTTAAATGCAAGTCCTCCTGCTGGGAGCTGGAGGTCTTTGTGCTGCTGGAAGCATGACATTGAGGTCACGCCACCCCTTCCCTCTGGATGTGGATGGGACTCTGGACTCTGGCTTTGGAGGGAAATTGGGTGGCTTACAACTCGAGCTCTACTTCCTTCCAAAAAGGCTTCGGGGGAACTTACAGTAAAAACACACCCAGAGGATAGGACAGTCAGAAATAGATCAGAGGCCACCAAGAGGAAGAGAAAACCAAATCTCCAGGAAGGTCCAGGATCTCTCAGGCCAGGCCTTGGATTCGAGGAACAATCATCATTTGGTCTCATAAGGATAAAAGGATTCTCGGCTTGGAAAGGCAGCTGGCAGAGGCTAATATACAAATCTGTGTTTTAATCTGTTTATCGAAATGTTTAAACATTGTTTTTGTAAATACATCCAAAAGACACTGATTAGCCAGTTTTCCAAGTGGTGGGGTGTGGTGGGGTCTTAACCCTGCCATTTTGTTCCCCATCTGGACCAGTGAACTCTTCCCTTTAAAAAAATAAAAACGAAAAAAAAGGCCTTACATAAGAAACTTTTGGAAGTGTTGGGGGGTGGGGGGAGAAACCAGTTTTTCTTGTTACAGTTGAAATGTATGGCTTTTTCTTTCTGCTCTAAAATATTAATCTACAGAAACAGTGGGTGACGCCAGCAAAATCCCTTCAGGTGCTGGAAGTGATTTCATTTTTACACTGTGATTAAAAGTCTGATAGCCAAGTGCTCAAGTGCCACATCACGTCTTCCTCCACAGGGATACAATTTGTAGGGAAACAAAACGCCCTGCCTAACCCTTGCTTTTCGGCTGTCACTCAGGCAGCCAGGGGCGATGGTTTGGGGAAATGAACGGCAGCTGGCAATTACGGCAGGAGAACATTGGGGGTAATGGGCCCCGGGAGGCTTTGTACCTTTCCCCCGACGCCGCAATCACAGCCGGTGCGAGGCGGGAGACAGCTTGATGGAGCCATCTCTGTCGGCCCGATGGGAGCTGTTCCGGAAAGGGTCAGGAAAGGGGGAGCTCTGCTGCCCAGGGAGAGGGGAGCAGGGCCGTTTGGGGGAAGCTGTCCTGTGAGTCATGAGGACGTCATCTCAGTGAAGTTCTGCCTGGTATCTTTTGAGAAAGACCCTTTTAAGAAAGCATAATGCTTAGGGAGTTATTTTAATGGACATCACAAAAATAGATGAGGCCCATGTCCATTAGGAGTATTATTATTATAGTAATGATACTGTTTGCAACACATTAAGTGGTAAAAGCAAGTCAATTTGAAGAAATGTGTTGTACCTATAAATAAAGGTGCCGCACAGCTTGGTGCTGAGGCACGCTGCAGTCCAGCCCCTTCCCGTCGCAGCCCCCCTGAAGGGAAGGGCGTTGTTCCACGCCCCCCAGTAAGCAAGTCACAAAGTCCTGGCCAGGGCCGGGATGCGGCCTCCAGCCCAGCGCCCCTTCCACAGTCCCACAGCGCCTCTCTCCCCTGCGGAAGGAAGGAAGGAGGTGGGGGAGAGGGAAGCTCTCCGTGGGAATCAAGTTTCCATTTCAATTATTCAGCTGATCCTTGACCCCCATTACCATGGATAATCAAAAACTGGCTGGATGCATCATGTTTTAAATAAAAACATTGTTTAAGTGGCCCCAAGGACGTGCAGACAGATAATTGCATGGGGCACTCACGCAGTTACCCTTCGGGGGGGGGGCCCTTTTCTATCTGCACAGAAATGAGAACTGCAGCCATCAGCACGAGGTCACACATCTGTGGAGTGCTCCTTTCTGAAGGGGCTTGACAGGTGCACCTCATTTCCCAGCCTACATGGGTTGTGATTACAAACCTCTTCTGACAGTGAGGACAGTGTGTGGAGGATGCGGAGGGGAGCTGACCTCCCAGACGACCGGACTTGAATGCAAATCCGAGTGCGCGTGTCCCCAAGGTGACTCGTTGTAGAGCCCCAGAGCTGCCTGTGCCACTGTGACCCCTGCCCCCGGAGAGGCCAGCCTCAGGCTTCCCGTGTCAGGAGGGTTCCGCCTGGTTTGTACGTTTGTAAGGCTCTTGGTGCGAGGTCTGCCTTTGGCCCAGAGAGCGAGGGATTTGACAGGGCTCGTCACTCAGCAGACGCTGCCGGAGCGCTGCCTCTGTGCCCGGCACTGCGGGGGCTGTACGGCAGGGCGTGCGTGAAGGCCTGGCAGGGAGGCTGCGCTGGCGACACATGGGGCATGCGGCTGGGGAAGGGCTGCACGTACAGAGCAGGAGATGGGCCGTGCATGTCCATCTTGGGAGATTCTGCAGAGAGGAGGTGGTGGTATCTGTCTTGCTCGGCCTTGTGTGGCCTTGGTTCTTCACGTACTGTGTTCAAAAAAACAAACAAACATTCATTGATTTGGTGCATACTTTTGGGACTGTGACACTGTGCTAGGTGGGCACAGTTCTGGGTCCTTCCAGTGCTTTGAAGAGGGCCACCAGAGGTGGGGCTGGAAAGGCAGGTGGGAGGACGTGGGGAGAGGGACAGCACTTGGGGACCGGTCTGGCAGCTGCTATTGACTTGGGAGGCAGCGGGAATGACTTCTTTGTGCCCTGCTTGCAGGGGTGGTGGCCGGGCCAGCCCCCAGCCAGTGCCTCTCCCTTCCTCTTTCTGCCCCCGGACGGCACCCTCGGGGACTGGGGAAGGTCCCGAGGCCGAAACCCAGAGGCAGGGGCTCATTCTGCTCCTGGCTGCGGCTTCTCAGCAGGAGGGGGGGGGGGGAGAGAGAGAGAGAGAGAGAGAGAGAGAGTGAGTGAGTGATTCTTCCGTGGCTTCTCAGCAGGAGTGTGTGTGTGATTCTTCCGCGGCTTCTCAGCAGGAGTGTGTGTGTGTGTGTGTGTGTGTGTGTGTGTGAGATTCAGCAGGAGTGTGTGTGTGTGTGTGTGTGTGATTCAGCAGGAGTGTGTGTGTGTGAGTGAGTGTGTGATTCAGCAGGAGTGTGTGTGTGTGTGTGTGTGTGTGTGTGTGTGTGTGTGTGTGTGTGTGTGTGTGATTCTTCCTGGCCCGGTCTCACTGGGACCCTGGGGCGCCTGGCGTCTCCTCCTGGTTCTGCTGTCGCTGCCTGTACCTGCACAAGCTCGCTTTGTCGCAAGAACAGCCATGGGAGACTGCGGTGTTGCCAGATGAAACTAGCTCCCGGCAAGGGAGTGATAGATCTTTTCTATTTGTTTCCTTGGGGAAAAAAAGGCTGGAGAAAGGAAGTTCACCATTCTTTGGAAATTATGTTTCTTTTCTTTTTTTGGTGACTATTGCCAATGGTGAGCTCATGGGCTGTCTGTTGTACCCGCTCTGGAGAGTTATGTTCTGGCGCTCAAGAACTTGGCCGGGGACTGATTATTATTACATCGAGGTATGAGTCGCGCACCATGAAATCTATCCTCTGAAGTGTACAATTGAGTGTTTTTTAACATAATCACACATTTGTGCAGTCACCACTATGATCTAGTTCCAGAACATTTTGAGCACCCCCAAATAAACCTTGTACCCATTAGCAGTCCCCCCCCCCCCCCACTTTCCCAATCCGTGGCGGCCACAAATCCACTTTCTGTCTCTGTGGGGTTGCCTGTTCTGGACATTTCCTAGAGATGGAAGCCCGCAACATGGGCCTTGTGTGTCTGGCTTCTCTCACTTAGCATAACGTTTTCAAGGGTCCTCCACGTGATAGCAGGTATCAGGACTTCTTTTCCTTTCTGTTGCCTAATGATGGTCCATTGTATGGATGTTTGGATGTTTATCAGTTCATTGTCAATGTATTTATTTTCAATCAACTCCAAGGTTTTTTTTTTCTTTGCTGTTACTGTTTTTTTTTTTTTTAAAGATTTCTATTTATTTATTTGACAGAGAGAGACACAGCGAGAGAGGGAACACAAGCAGGGGGAGTGGGAGAGGGAGAAGCAGGCCTCCCGTGGAGCAGGGAGCCCGACGCGGGGGCTCGATCCCAGGACCCTGGGATCACGACCTGAGCTGAAGGCAGACACTCAACGACTGAGCCACCCAGGCGCCCCTGCTGTTACTGTTTTTTAATCAATGTTTTAGCTCTTGTACAGGAAACTTCTTCACTAATTTATCTTAATGAAGTGTTTTCAGACTGTAACTTTGGAGAAAAAAGGCAAATCAAAGTCCTTTTAGGATATAGAGACAAATTTGTCCTTGAGGACCTTCTTAGCCAAGCTTCTGGACCAGGCCTCTCAGAGAGTGGGGGTGGCAGTGTCCCAGAGAGCCTCACCCCTTTCTGCTTTGGTCCCTCCTTTTCCACAGCACTCAAGCTGCCAGGGCCCTCCCCCCCACGACCGGCAAGGCCGTTGTCTTCACCATGAGAGCTTGGGTGTCTGTTGGCTCATGCCAGCTTGTGTTTCCAGTAGCCCCCGTGCCCCCCTTGTCCACGGCTGCCCATGGCCCTCTCCCTGTTGAGGCAGGGGAGCATGTAGAAGTCTGGCCTTCGTGAACTTTCCGGCCTTCCCAGCTTGCCTCTTGCTGCCACTTCTGCCATCAAACTTTTCCACATCCGGCAGTGCCCAGCTCATCTGTCATTTTCTCCAGGAAGTCTCCCGAAACTTTCTTCCTCTGGGCTCTGGCAAAGTTTTGTTTGTATGTCTGTTGTGGCCAGGGGTGTTTCTGACAGTATTTAACAACGGAAGAGGTGCAAGCACCAGCAAATCAGAATGGACGGTGTCAGAGCCAGGCAGGTATTTACTCCTGGCTTCTGGGTTCTGGGGATGTCCGGGGGGCTTGAGGAGGGGACTCTGAGGTGTGGCCATGCCACACATGCCAGCCGAGTTCCGTCTCACGCACATGGACCGGTTGCATCAAAGCTGGCTCTGCATCGGTCACTTTTCCATTTTCAATGGCATCCTCCCTGTGGCCTCTGGCACAGCCAGTGAGGTGCCTGCTCACTGATGCTGGGGGGACGGGGAGTGGAAGCCACGTGAATCTGCATCATTTGGTTCTTCCAAAGCCTAGATCACTCAGCCAGATGAAATTTGCCCCCAAACCCAACCTAGCTGAACATGAGTCTTAGATACTTGACCAGCTGGACATTACTGACGGCAAAGTGGGGCAAGGAAGCCTCCCTCTCCCAGTGAAAAACTAGCACATTCAGAGCAATGGGACACCGGTCTAAAGGAGTTGATGTGCCCCTAGTCCGCATGTCCAGAGTTGCATCTGGTCAACCCTGTTTCTCTCTTGAATGCACTTCTTTCCAGTAGCGTACCCCATTTTGCTGTCAGCCTCCACCACTTAGAACAACTGTATTTTTCCCTCTCCATTGCTGTCATGTTTGGTCCTTCCAAAGTTGTAGGGAGAGAGGGGGACTCAGGGTGCACAACTTAAGGGACACCTGAAATGCACTCGTCGGCACTTGTCGGGATAATAGTTCACTGCAATGTGTTACAAATAAAAATGAATGGAAACAGTTCCAGGTTGGACAGACTATTCAAGTTGTAAGTGGGGACAGCACCCCAGAGATCCTTGTGAGGTCTCCCACCATATCACCTGCAGTGGAAATGCTCGTTCTGGGCCCTTGGGAAGCTCCAGGTATGCATGTGAAGGCTGTGCAGATGCTCTTTCCAACCCCACAGCCAGGAAGGGACCACACTGACTCTACTTCTTACCAACCTGCCCAGAAAAACCTCCCCTGTGGTGCAGGGGGCTGCACACCCTCATTTCCAGGGGGCAGGCTCTGTTTATGGTTGTTAGATCAATAGTCACAATTACCAGACTCGAGCTGTGGCTCTGTTTTTTCCCCTGTGTCTAGCTCTTCCTGTTTTCTAAGGGCTGCTACTGTGACATTAAGTAATGTATAGAAAATAATGTACTTCCTATTTCTGAGCCAGCCCGGGTTTCGTCTCTGCTTGAGTCTCCTCCGTGCTGCTCAGAATGGTGCTTTTCCCAGTTAGATACAGAGTTGCCTCAAAGGCCAAGCAATGAGGGAGCCATCCTCTTTTGCTTTATTTTCTAAGATGCAGGGAGCATCTCTCTGTGCTTTGAGATGCTGCCTGCCGAGTGGGGATGGTGGAAGATGCCTCAGACACCTTCTCAGCAAAGAGTCGCAAACTCCCTACGTGGAGTGGGAGGAGGGTGTGTGAGCCCCCTCTGTCCTCGGGGAGGGGGCTGCCCACAGGTCTCTTCAGGAACTATGGATATCTTCTCAGTTTCTGGCCAGGTCATTTGTGTTTGAGTTGGAGCATCATTGGCTGAAAATCATCACGCTTCATAAAGGTATGTAACATGTCCCATGAGACAAGCATATAGAAGAAGCCAGCTAAAAAAAAAACCAAACTTTTTTTTTTACCCTGTGTTCTTAATGATATATTTATCTTCAAGCATGCAGTTAAAAAGAAATACCACGTAAAACTGGGTCTGACCCAGTTCAGTAATTCTCTTGTGTGCTTAACAGCACTGTTGCTTTTGTCAAAATATTTACTGCAATTCATAATGGCTGTCAGAAACCAGGTCCACAATCCATGTTTGACTAAACATAAAACAACCTATAGGAAATTTGTGGCATTGTAAGCAGTTTTTTCCAATGATAGACCTAATTAAAATGGAGGTGTGAACTGTTTAGAAATATTAGTTATGTTAGCCCAAGAGTTTGCAAAACTAAATGTACAGTAGATTCTAAAAAGGTATTTGATACAGATCCTATTTATGGCACTTGTACTGATCACCCAAGGGTAGCATTTTTCAATGAGATTTACAAGGGACCATGGACCCTGGGCCACGTATTTACACACATATTTGGCTTCCCAGTGTCCAAAATAGCTGAGAGCTGCAGGGTCTGTCAGATAAGCTATGGAGCCATGCTCTGAGAGGTAACGTGCCTCTCTGTTCCCGTAGCAAATCTTTCTGTAAGAATGAAACCAGAGATGTTATCTGCCAAAATGCAGCGAGGGACAGGATGCGAGCTAGAAAAATGATAGCATTGGGTGGCTGGGAAAAGCAGAATCAACGTCAGGGCCAGTTTAAAATAATGTGCCTAATTCTACTGCCCCAGATAAGAGCAGGCATTTTGGACCACAAGGCTAATGTCAGAGCGAGTGTGGAGGTTCTGCAGCCATCTTGGGGGCTGTGGGAAGACCCTGAGAAGCCAAGGGATGAAGATGGGCTTCCTCATTTGCACTTCGGCTGAGAAGTCGGGGAAGGGGTACGGTCACGGAGGAGGAAATCCACGTGATTGGGGTCATCCAGAAGAATCCACATGATCACTTCGTGGTGACCTATGGGAAATGAGGCCACCACAAGAGGCAAACAGGTACCAGGCAGAGACTTTTCTCCTGGTAGAAATTGTAAACATGTATGCAGAGAACCAAGCTTGCAGAAGGGAGGTGGGGGACTTCTGTTTGATTAAGAGGGAAAATCCTAACGTGTAGTACCTGCTGTGCACACACCAATCACATTTACTGTGTTTCCAATTTTTTGAAAAAGTGGACGTGAGCCCCACTTCTTATATCAGGAACACTCAGCTTGGAGAAGTTGGGTGGCTTATTCAAAGTCACAGAGTTTGTCAGTAGCAGCAGACTCAAAGGCAGGTGTTGTCTCTGGAGTCTGGGGATTCCAGCACCCACGCGGCCCTTCTGGGTGTGGTGCTGCAGTGGTGGCTGAGTGGCCCTGGGATGGCCACACTGGCGGGGAGTTTCTGCAGGGCCCGTTTGAGACATCAAGAGGTAACCTTTTCTCTGCTTTGGCTTGCAACCAAGTGAGCGCGGTCTTTGCAGACCTTCATTGCTTTAGCTGTGGTTTCATGATGACCATTTGGTATTCATAGCCATGGTGGAGCTTTTCCGTATATGGTAGTAATGTCCTATGTCCTTCGAATATAAGAGTACATAAGGACAGACCTGTACCTCTGAAACAAATAATACATTATATGTTAAAAAAGAAAAAAAAAGAAAAAGATAGTAGGAAGGGAAAAATGAAGAGGGGGAAATCGGAGGGGGAGACAATCCATGAGAGACGATGGACTCTGAGAAACAAACAGGGTTCTAGAGGGGAGGGGGGTGGGGGGATGGGTTAGCCTGGTGATGGGTATTAAGGAGGGCACATTCTGCGTGGAGCACTGGGTGTTATATGCAAATAATGAATCATGGAACACTACATCCAAAACTAATGATGTAATGTATGATGATTAACATAACATAATAAAATAAAATTAAAAAAAAGAATACATAAGGAAAAGGGGTTGGTACAAAGAAGACCACGTCCAGGAAAATGATGCACGTTGAGTCCATTTCTCCAAGGGGAGCCTTGTGGCACTCCCGGCTAGGGACATGGTTTTAGTTTAGGGAAACTACAGGTGCTGCATTAAATACATTGACTCACACACTGGAAAGGTGGTTCCTATTTCAGTTATTTATTTATCCATTTATTTATTTATTTACTATTTTAATAAATTAGCCTTTTGTTTTGAGATAATTGTAGATTTGCATGTGGTTGTAAGAAACCCAGAAAGACCCCCGTAGCTTTTATCCAGTTTCGCCCAACGGTAACGTCTTGCAGATCACAGCTAGGATATCGATGTTGGTGTATGGTCAGTTTGCAGACCATTTCCATCATTACAAGTATCCCACCCTCACAGTCATGCTCACTTTTCTCCTGCCCTCCTCCTCTTAGCTCCTAGTAACCACCAATCTATCTTCCAGTTCTAGAATTTGTCACTTTAAGAATGTTATATGGATAGAATCACACAGCATGTAGCCTTTAGGGATTAACTTTCCTTGCTCAGCATAATTCTCTGGAGAATCATCTGAATTGTTCTGTATATTAATAGTTCACCTCTTTGGGGCGCCTGGGTGACTCAGTCAGTTAAGCCGTTGCCTTCGGCCGAGGTCATGATCTCAGGGTCCTGGGATCAAGCCCCGCATCGGCTCCTTGCTTAGCAGGGAGCCTGCTTCTCCCTCTCCTCCCCACTCGTGGTCTCTCTTGCTATTTCTGTCTGTCTGTCTCTCTCTCAAATAAATAAGTAAATAAATAAAGTCTTAAAAAAAATCGTTCACCCCTTCTTATTGCTGAGTAGTATTCTATGATGTGGATGTACCACAGTTGGTTTAAACATTTGTCTGTTGAAGGACTTCCGGGCTGATTCTAGTTTTTTGCTCTTATAAATAAAGCTGCTATGAGTATTTGTGTACAGGGTTTTGTGTGGACAGAACTTTTCCTTTCTCTGGAATAAATGCCCAGGAGTGCAGTCCCTAGATTGGGTGGCAGTTGTATGTGTAACTTTTTTTTTTTGAAACTGCCCAACTCTTTTCCAGAATGGCTGTACTACTCCACACTCACCCCGCCAGTGTATCTAGTGAATCAACACCCTCACCCGTGTTGGGTGGTGTCACTGTTTTTTGTTTTTGACATACTGATAGGTGTGCAGTGATATTTCACTGTGGCTTTAATTTGCATTTCTCTGATGGCTAATAATGTTGAACATGTCATGAGCTTGTGAGTCTGTAGGTGCTCTTCACTGTCTTATAAACAGGGGCTTTCACAGAGCAAGGATTTTTCATCTTCAGCTCAGGTCTGAAAACTTTTTAAAATTTTTTATTGTTATGTTAATCACCATACATTACATCATTAGTTCTTGACGTTGAAAACTTGTTTTTTTAGAGAGAGCACGAACAGGAGGAGGGGCAGAGGGAGAGGGAGAAGCAGACTTCCCATTGAGCAGGGAGCCTGATATGGGGCTGCATCCCAGGACTCTGGGATGATGACCTGAGCCAAATGCAGATGCTTAACCAACTGAGCCATCCAGGCGCCCCTGAAAACTCTTTCCTATGCCCTAGATCCTGAAGATTTTCTCCAGTGTTTTTTTCTAGAGCTTTCTGATTTTACATTTTACATTCAAGCCTGTCTCACATTTTGAGTTTTTTGTCTACATAAGGTGTGAGGTTGAGGCTGACCTTTATTTTTTGTACCTATGCATGTCAGTTGCTGAAAAAGTTACATACTCCCTCCACTGAATTGCCTTTGAACCTTTGTTCACAATCAGTTGGGTATATTCGTGTGGGTCTAATTCTGGTTTTTAAGAAAATTCTTTTGATCCGTGTGTCTCTTCCTCTGTGAATACAACACAGTCTTGATTACTGTAGCTGTGTAATATGTTTTCAAATCAGGTAGACTGATTTGATTCTTTCCATTTTACTATCATTTTTCAAAACTGAGTTATTCCAGTTCTTTTACCTTTCTATATAAATTTTAGAATAGTCTTGTCTATGCCCATAAAAAGTCTTACTGGGATTTTGATAGGAACGGACTTGAGCCTGCGTGTCAGTCTGGAGAGAATGGACATCTTTACTAAGGTGAGTTTTCCAATCTGTGGACACAATGTCTCCTTCTTCATTTAGACCTTCTTTGAGTTCTTCCATTAGTGCTTTCCACTTTTCAGCAAATAGGTCCTGTATAGGTTTCATTAGATTTATACCTAAGTATTTCAATACTGTTGAGTGATTCTAAATGGCACTGTATTTTAAGCTTTGGTTTCCAGTTGTTCATTGCTAGTTATAAAAGTAGAATTGACTTTTGTATGTTGAACTTGTATCATGTGACTTTGATGAATTTATTAGTTCTAGGAATTTTTTTTGTAGATTTCTTGGAATTTTCTACATAAACAATCATGTCATTTGCAAAAAAGGGACAGTTTTATTTCTTCCTTTCCTATCCATATGTCTTTCATTTCCTTTCTTGCTTTATCACACTGGTTGGAACTTCCAGTACTGTGTTGAATGAAAATGATAAGAGAGGCATCTTTGTCTTGTTCCCGAACTTAAGGAGGAAGTATTTCAGTTTTTTGCCATTAAGTGTAATATCAGCTGTAGATGTTTTGTAGATGCTCCTCATCAAGTTGAGAAACTTTCCCTCTATTTCTGTGTTCTGAGAGATTTTACCACATGTAGATTCTGACTTTTGTCGAAAGCTTTTTCTACATCAGTTGGTGTGATCATGTGACTTTCCTCCTTTACTGTGTTAATGTGGTGGATCCTATCGGTACATCCTTGGAACCCTTGGCCATGGTGTATAGTTCTTTTTATATTGTAGTCTGTTTGCTAATATTTTTGTGAAGGATTCTGCCTCTATATCCAAGAGGGATGTTGCTCCATAGTTTTCTGTTTTGTGCTGTCTTTGGTTTTGGTGTCAGGGTAACATGTAGATTCCTAAAATTAGTTAGGAAGTCTTCCCTTCCCTTCTATTTTCTGGAAGAGGTTGTATAGAATTGGCATTGATTCTTTTTTAAACATTATGTAGAATTCTTCAGTGAAACCATCAGGGTCTGGAGACTTCTTTTTTGGGAGTTTTCGAATTACAAATTCAGTCTCCTTAATAGAGTGCTATATAAGTGATCTCTTTCATATTTAGCAAATTGTGATAGTTTGTGCTTTTTGAGGAATTTGTCCATTTTATCTAGGTTATCAAATTTATCTGAGTATCATGCTTATTCACAGAATTCCCTTTTTATCCATTTGGTATCCACAAGGTCTGTAGTGATATCCCTGCTTCTTGCCTGATACTGCTAATGCATGTCTTCTCTCATTTTTCCTTTCTCAATATTTGTAGAGTCTGAAGATCAATTTATTGATCTTCTGGAAGAAGAAGATTTTTCCTTTCATTGACTATATTATTTTTCTCTTCCAACTTTATTAATTGCTTTCCTTTTCCTTATTATCTCCTTCCTTCTGCTTGCTTTGGGTTTATGATGCTTTTCTTTCACTAGGTTCTTGAAGTAGGAGCTTAGATTATTGCTTTGTGGCTCTCTTGTCAAATACAAGCCTTTAGTGCTCTACATTTCCCTCTGAGCACTGTGTTAGCTACACCCCACAAATTCTGAGATGCTGTATTTTCATTGTCATTCATTCAGTGTTTGTTGCTGTTGTTGCTACCCTTGATATTTCATCTTTAAACACATGGGTTACTTAGTGGTATGCTGATTCGGAGATTTTCCTGTTACCTTTCCATTATTGACGTCCAATTTGATTTTATTCTGGGCAGAGAACACTCTGATTTCAGTTCTTACTAAGGTTTGTGTTATGGCCTGGGAGATGGTCTCTCTTGGTGTGGCATTCTGGATCCTGGCAGGAAGTAGAAATTACACAGGTTAAACAAGAGAAGGTTATGACAAGAAGTAATACCTTTGTAGAGAGTGACTCTAAGATGTAAGGAAACTTTATAAAGTACTTTAGGATTGAGAAGAAGGACAAACTTGGAAGAGGTTCCTACCTCATTGGAGAGGCTATGGCTTGACTCTCGAACAGCAGAGAAGCTGGCTGGTTTAGCCAGACTGGAGCTTGCCTGGAGTTACTGGGTGAATGATAGGCCACATTCCAGAGTGTAGGCAGTCAGCAGGTGATGGACAATAGGAGACATGGGTCTACACTGGGAATCGGCACCAGTGGGGACAGAGGCCTTTGGAACTAATGGGCTGGGTGGGTGGGAGGTGGAGTGGTTCTCTGTGGATGCCCACCCCAGCCACAGGTGGGCTGTGCATAGGATACAGAAGGAGCTACACAACCATGTGACTCTCTGGCCATAGGCAGGCTGTATACATTCTGAACAGGAGCTTTGGTTTCCATGTGTGGGGCTACAGACAGCTTGGTGTCAGGCTGAGGTTACAAGATTGCAGGGGGAGTATATCTGGGGACTTTGGCAGGGGTAGGCTCCAGCAGATGTCCTTGCACCCACACCACTGACCCTCTCCTTGGCCCCTGCTGAAAATTGCAGGAAGCCTCTCCTTCCTGGAATGTCCCTTAACATTGTGCCGTCTTTAAAATCTTAAAGGAATTGCACTGTTTATCCTATAGCATATGTTGAAGGGTGCATTTGGCTCTGACAGGCAATAAATTAATAACTGACATGGCCTGCCCCTGTGGCCACTCAGCTTCCATGTACATATTGGGACTTCCTTAACACAATGAAACAACTCCATATTTCTGCCTAACAAGATACATCTTTCCTTCCTACAATTGAAGAAGTTTTAACTCTTTCAAAATGAGAACAAACAGTCGTTATATCCGTCATGGGCTATATTAATTACTACTCAAATTCAGTCAAGGGCTTCCTCAATATTCTCTTCCCTAAAGACCAAGTTGTAAAGTTAACCTCCAATAACTCATGCATAAAATCTAAAAGCATGAAGGAGAAAGAAGTAGAGGATGATTAGTATATGTAAACAGACCCATTGGTACTGTATGCATAGAGATCACACATAAAGCTATTCTAGTCCTCATTTCTGCAGTTGGCCATGAAGTTGTGGTTCATTCCAGAGTTTCCTTGCCCTCAGGGCAGGACCTCAGCCTGCTCTGCATTCTTTACCCTTGGATTATATAGTATTCCCTGGAAAAGTTCGAGTATTTACTTTTTCCTCCATCACTCTAATATGTGGCCAAAGGTCCCTCTGGGGAGAAGGCTTAGAAGGAAGATCGACAGTGTGTCTTTGTGGCAATAGCAGGGGGTCCTCTTTCAGGAGACCTAGCACTCCTGTCTTTCAGGGGCTTCTGGCCTGTGAACTGACTTAGGTCTGAGAACTGGATGAAAGGCCATGATTCTCCATTTGGTGACTCGAGTCAGGTTGTTTGCTACCACACTTAAGAGTGTTTCTTGCCATGTAGACCAAGCAACGTCCTAGTAGGCTGACTACGTTTTTCACTCTTTTTTTTTTTTTTAAGATTTTATTTATTTATTTGACAGAGAGAGAGAGAGAGAGAGAGCACAAGCAGGGGGAGTGGCAGGCAGAGGGAGAGGGAGAAACAGGCTCTCTGCTGAGCAGGGAGCCCGACACGGGGCTCCATCCTAGCACCCTGGGATCATGACCTGAGCCGAAGGCAGACACTTAACTGACTGAACCACCCAGGCGCCCCTACCTTTTTCACTCTTAGGGACACCAGGATTAAGCAGCCACTGCTAAAGATCTCTGCGGCTTAGAGAATTCTGATTACTGACATGTCCCTACTGCTGTGTGGTTGACATGCCTACTTTGCCTTTGACAATTAAGTGCTGCCACTTGGCCTCTGCAATACTGGAATTAAGACATCACATTGAAATCAAGGAGCCTATCCCAAGGGTGGCATCCACTACAGTCATACTTGGCCTGAATAAACGGCAACCACAAAGGTTTTCAGAGACGGAAGTGGCCCCTCATTAATGTATTTCTCAATGTCCTTTGAATCTGTTTCCACATATATATTCCCCATGTTTCTGTGACTATGTATTAGCAAAGGCCTTCAGTTCTTTTGGTGGATAAGCTATTTCCTCCTGGGTCACAGTGTATACCTGACCACCCAATCATGCTGAGACTTAATTCTCGTTAGGGGTCTTTTGGCAACAGGGGGTAGTTAGGGTGGGTTCAGAGAAGAAAGAGCAGCCCCTTTCAAGGTGTCTTCCCCAAATGAGGGTATCACAGGGCTTTTAAACTGACAGAGACAGGTCTTGGACATTGGAGGGGAATCTGTTGCTGCTGCTAAGAGAGACTCAGGATGACCCAGACATCAACATTGTCAATTTCTTGAGGTCCAATGAGATGTCCTTATTCCACGTTTCAAGGATCTCATTTTTTCCCCATTAATGACCTAATTTTTACATGAGAAACTTGGCAAGACTGTGAATTCAGCTGCCATTTTAATTCAGCAACTTATACCATTACATTTTGTGTTTGATTTTCAGCAATGTCGGCCCTGTGGCTACGAGAAAGAAGAGATTCTTTTAGGGCTGTCATGGAGGCTGTCTGCTTCTCAGACCATGACTTGAGGTGGGAGTTAACAGACCTGAGCTTGTCATTTTCTCTCCGTAAGCACTCAAGGGCACTCAGAAACATTCATCCCACACCACAGCCCTTGTAGTCATCATTACTGCCAACACGGCAAGAGCAGAAGCCACTTGAGCTCCCAAGGCACGTGCTGCAGTTGGCACTTTATCACAGTCAACCACAGATGATAGCTTGATTAATTGTGATGCCACCGCATGTCAGGGGTTACAAGCAACACATTTCTCATTGGCAAGGAGCTCAGCATCACACTCAGGTCCAGGGGCATGACCAGATCAGTCCCTAGATCCCATCTTTAGGGATCTGTGTCCCGGGACCACTCCTAGAATTCTGTAGTAGTCTGTGTCTAATCAGGAGACAGAAACCACAGTAATTGACACTCCAGAAGTTTAACATAAGAATGATGAACTGTAATAAAAGACCAATTATAAGATATAAGGCAACTCTGCGTGGTACCTTAGGGTAGAGAGATTACCCAAGAAAGGACATACTTGGAAGGGGTTCAGACCTCATTGGAGAAGCTGTGGTTTTGCCATTGAACAGCAGAGAAGTTGACTGGGTTAACCAGACTGGAGCTTGTCTGGAGTTGCTGGGTAAACAGTAGGTAAATATCCTGGAGTGCAGGCAGGAAGCAGGAAATGTTGGTGTGCACTGGGAGTTTGGACACCAGTAGGGACAGAGCTCTTCAGAGCTCGTGGACTGTGTGGAGAGAAGTAGGTCTTGCTGAGGGAGCAGCCACTTTGTGTAGATCCCCCCAGCCACAGATGGGCTGTGCTCTGACTGCTGGGCCCCTAGTTTCTCTGTCAAGAAGGCTACAGACACATCATCTCTGGTCTTAGGCTGTACAGTTGCAGAGAGACCACATCTGTGGCCCGTGGTTTAGGCAGACTCCATCGGATATCCCCATCTTGAGTATGCGGTTGCTCTCTGTATGACATCGTAGACATGTAGTTCATCAGAGTCCACTGGTGTCATTATTTTACCATTGGGACTGAAGTGTAACAACTTTATCTTCATTTGCCCTCCCCCATGTATGGTTATCTTAAATATTCTACATGCATTTAGAACCATATGAGACAGTGTTGTTTTTGTTTCAGCCATAAAACATCATTTTAAAAGTTCTAAGGGAAATTTAGAATTTACCTATATTTCTATAGGTATACTAATATTACCTGTATTTACCTATATTTTTACTCTGCTACTCTTTTTCCTTTTTTTTTTTAAGATTTTATTTATTTGACAGAGAGACAGCGAGAGAGGAACACAAGCAGGGGGAGTGGGAGAGGGAGAAGCAGGCCTCCCTCTGAGCAGAGAGCCCGATGTGGGGCTCGATCCCAGGACCTTGGGACCACGACCCGAGCCGATGACAGATGCCCAATGACTGAGTCACCCAGGTGCCCCCTCTTTTTCCTTCTTGATGTTCCAACTTTCCTTCTTTTATTATTTCCTTTCTGTTTAGAGAACTTCCTTTAGCTATTCCTTTAGGGTAGGTCTGCTGGTGACAAATTCTCTTGGTTCTCTTTTATTTGAGAGTGTTTTGATTTCCCCTTCATTCAAGGAGGATATTTTTTTCTGGATATAGATTTTGGGTTGACAGTTCTTTTATTTCAGCCCTTTCAAAATGTACCATTTTCTTCTGGCCTCCAAGTTTCTGATGAGAAATTTGCTGTCATTAGAATGGTTTTCCCCTTTAGGTAAGGTGTCATTTCTTTCTCATTGTTTTCAAGATTTTTTTCTTTGTCTTTAGAGGTCAGAAGTTTGACTCTGGTGTATTTTGGTGAGGGTTTCTTTGGTTTTATCTTGTTTGGGGTTCACTACCTTCCTGAATCTGTAGGTTTTATGTCTTTTGCCAAATTGGAGTTTTCAGCCATTATTTAAGTACTGTTTGAACTCAGTCCCCTTTTACTTCTCCTGCCAGGACTCTGATGACATGAATATTACACTTTTTGTTAGTCTCACAGGTTCCTGAGACTCTGTTCATTTTTTCACCCTGTTTTCTCTCTGTAGTTCAGACTGGGAATTTCTATTATTTTATCTTCAAATACATTGATTCTTTTTTTCTGTCCCTTCCATCCTGCTCTTAAGCCCATCCACTGAGTTTTTAAAATTTTGGTTATAGCATTTTTCAGTTCTAAAATTTCCATTTGGTTGTTCTTTTCTTTCTTTTCTTTTCTTTTTTTTTTTTTTTTTGCTGAAACTTTCTATTTTTTAAATTTGTTTCAAGCATATTCATAAGTGTTCATTGAAACATTTTTATGATAGCTGCTCTAAAATCTTTGTCAGATAATTCCAACATTTCTTGCATCTTGGTGTTAGCATCTATGGATTTTCTTTTTTCAGTCAGTTTCTTCCTGTTTCTTGGGTATGGCAGATGAGTTTTGATTGAAATGTAGACTTTTTCAGTGCTGTGTTATGAGAGCCTGGACTGATTAAACCTCCTGTTTTAGCTGGCTTTCTTTGATACTGCTCAGCAGGAGAAGCAGGTAGATAGACGGCCAGGTTGCTCACTCTGTCTCAACCCCCAAGGAGGAGCTTCTTATTAGTCCTTGGAGAGGGTGGTAATTTGGCTCCCCACTGGGCCATCACTGATATCTCCCTGGGAGATAGCAGTGCCTGGAAGACATAGGATGCCTTGTTATTACTTCCCACATGGCCTCCACTGCCACCGTGGACAGGGGTGGCCTCCTTGCTGTTAGGCAGTGTGAATGTCCTGACTTTCTGAAGTGCTTCCTCAGACACCACCCAGTAGGTGGGGAAAGTAAATAAACAAACTGTGACACACCAACATACTGGAATACAACCCAGCAATAACAAGGATGAACTAATGAAGCACGCAACAACCTGGATGCATCTCAGAGGCATTATGATGAGTGAAAGAAGTCCGACTAGAAAAGTTACGTACTTTGCAGTTCCATTTATATCACATCTGGACAAGGCAAACCAACAGGGACAGAAATAGATCTGTGGTTACCTGGCTAGGGGAGGGGAAGGGGTGATCAGAAGAGGTGTAGGGTAACTGGGAGGAGGAGGTATTCTTCTGTATCTCCATTCTTTTGGTGGCTACACTAGTGTGTCTGCTTATCAAAATTCACAGAACCATATACTAAAAAGGTAAACAGTACCGTATGTAAATTGTAGCTTAATTGAAAAAACAAAGTTCAGCGCAGCCTGGCACTGCCAAAAGATGGAGAAGTTGGAGGAGTACCATCGCTTGTCAGCCAAAGCATCATCTTTGTGGTCCTAATTGACATGACTTTAACAAGTAGAGCCCACAGGCCCCTGTAATGTGGATCTGTGCATTGCGTTCAGTGCACACAAGGTGCATATGTACAAAGAATGCCTGCCCACATGCAGCATTCCCAGAGTGGGCATTTGAATAGGTGGGGGTTAACTCTTGTAATCTTCTGAATTCCATCAATATTTGGGACCCTCTGTCCTACTCTGCTTTGAATTCAGCACCACATCTGTTTGCAGTTTTCCTGCCTAATTAGTATAATCATAGAAAACAATAACCATCTCCAATACCATATTCTGAATTATGTTATCTCATACTGTAAACACACAAATCTGTTTATAGCCTGCCAGGCGATCATGAATTATGGTGTTATGTACCATTTTATTTTATGTGTCCTGAGCTGCAAGGGATCATGATAAGCCTCCAACATGGCCAGGCCTGTGGTGCGGAGAACTGGTGTTGGGATGCGCAACAGCAAAGGTGACCTTCAAACTCATGTTCTGTGGATAAAGGGAGGTGGTCCTGGAGGATGGTTCTCCCCTTTGGCTTATCCCCATCTCTTGGCCAAAAAGAGAGCTCTAAGCTGTGCTTTCTCCATCTGCCATAGAGGAGAGTAACAGTGACAATGGTGATGGGGACAGGCCTCTTGTTATTTAACTGAGAAGAGTACCTCGAAAGCTACAATTGGAGGTCACTTGGTACCTAGACATTTTTCTCCTTGCTTTGCGGTTGAGGAAACAAAGGTCCGGGGAAATAGACTTTCCCTGAAGGAATCACAAAATATAGTTGGGCAGGTTGGTATCTGTGAATGAATTTCCTTTGCATTTAGTGTATCATGTCTCAAGCATGCCAAACACATTCCCATCTCAGGGCCTTGGCTCTGATACCCCTGTGGCTCACTCCATCACTAGCTTCCTGTATTTGTTTAGACGTCCTGACCCATCCCATTTAAAATGGCAACCCTCCCTCCTTGCCTGCCTCCTCCCACACCCCCCCACCTCACTCCTACCTTTCCTTACCATGCTCTGATTTTTTTCCCATGACACTTATTTTCTGATGCATTATATAATTTATTTAAAAAAAAGCTCTCTCACCTGTCTGTGTACTGGTGTATCATAAGGGAAACCAGCACATGAAATAACACCTGACATGGAGTACATGTTCCATAAACATTCGAATGGATGAAAAAATGAATTTTCAATATGTGAAAGCTAAACTGGACTCCTCTATTTAATGTCATCCTGAGCAGTGCTAATAATGTACATTCTACCACTTTTTGTTTGAAATATTTTACTAAATAAACTGAGTGCTTTGTTAATGTGAACACCCCCATCATTTTGGCACAACGTCCAGCTGATGAGACCGAGTGTGGCAGAACCTACAGTATTTTCTAAGCCAGGGACAGTGGGATATCCATGCTGCCAACTCTCTCGGCCAGTGAGAGCTCTCCTGTGTGTCCTGTGGCCTCTCTCCTAGCTGTTTCTTTTGCATTCTAACAGTGTTGATCTCAAATGGATGTCAAAAAGCATGCGAGTCCTTGAGCTGGATTGCCTTAAGAACCAGTGGAAAATAATCTTGCTGTGGGTTAAAATGCTAGTTTTTAGCTATCGAGGCCCTTCAGAGAAGTGGGCGAGAAAACAGAGGGCAAGGATCAGACACAGAGGCCATCGTCAAAGCTGAGTTAGCCTGCAGGGTGACCAACGGTGGGAAAAAGGAAGCTGAAGAAACTCTATGTCAAGACCTTTCAATATTTGAAGAAAACAGAAAGTACAATGCCACTGCCAGAGGGCCTCATCAATTCTGACCCCTTTCAATGCTGGTGCAGTTGTCTATCCCAGCAGCAGATCCTGGGAAAAGTGGGTTATCATGGAGTCACAGCCTATGAGGGATATGGGGTAAGGCAAAAATCACCACTGGTCAAAATTACCCTTCAAATTCCTCAGGTAGGCACCATGTTGCTATCATACTATTCGGTTAGCTCTTGCTACCTAACAACCCCAAACATAGTGGCTTAAAATGACAGCCATTTGTTGAGCTTATGATGCTGAGGGTCAGTGTCTTAGGCTGGCCTCAGTCTAGTGGGTCTTGTCTTGGCCGGGCTCACTCAGGTGTCTGTGGGCAGCAGGCAGCTCTGCTGGGCACTGGCTGGACTAAGGTGGCCTCGCCGGGAAGGCTTGTCTTGGCTCCACGTGGTCTCTCGTCCTCCAGGCGGCTAGCTGGGGCTTGTTCTCATGGCTGAGGCAGAGCAGAAGCATACAGAGTTCTTGAGTGCTAGGCTCGGAACCAGCTCACGGTCATTAATGCCACCCTGTCACCCAGAGTCGAGGGGTAGAGAAAAAGTCCCCTGATCTTAATGGGAAGAGCAGCAAAGTCCCCTTGCAAAGGCTGTGGAAACAGGGAGGTGTGAGGGATTGAGGCTGGTTTTTGCAACCTGCTAACAGTATTTCTCAGTACCTCAAATTCAGTCAGTTTTTCCTTTGGTGTTAAAGCTTATCTTATTTCTTTGTTTGATCACCACATGCAGCAGGGGACTTGTCTAGTCAGTGCGCGGTGCATGGAAAATCCTGCTAGCACTGGGATTATGCTCAGCAGTGAGGTGCTCATGGCGTGAGAACCAAGTGGGCTTCAAGTCTGCTCATTTTACCCTGCTGTTTGCTTACGGAGTTGACTAGGGGCATTGCCAAGAGATTGAAATGATTATTTTCATTTTTGCTCAACCTCCCCACATGTTGTGGCTCTGTTGTATAAACCTTTGGGGTTTCTGAGAGATGAGAGACTGGAGCAGCACGGCTTGGTCCATGTCAAGTGAGGAGTCTCTTTACACTGGAGTTTCATGGACACAAGTCTCACCTGCCCCTCATGCCTGACTGTGTGGGGACATAGGAGCTGGGGGTGTCCTCTGCTTTCATTGGGCCCTGATTACAGTTGACTTCTTTCTTGGGGGGGGGACAGGGTGGGCAGTCACTGGATGGGTCACTGAATCTGCCATGGGGCTGACGTAGCTCCTGATCGGAGTTAGGCCATTTCTTTATCTTCTCCAATGCTGCACTGATTCAACAGTTAATTTATTGAATACCTACTATGTGCTGGGCCATGTTTGGGACACTGGGCCATCTGGGCCAATGGTTAATAATATACAGCCAGTAACTGTAACGATTCTGGAAGAGTTTCATGGTATGAAGAAACAGAGCTCACTCTGCGGCTCAGACACACACACAGCAGAGCGCTCCTTTCCTTTGCCTGTGGTTGACTGGCTCTTCTCTAAAGCCCTGTTCCTGGTTAGCGGGAGGCAAGAAGAAAAGTTAACTTGTATTTATTGACTCTTTTGAGCTGGTACTTTAGGCCAGGCGCACTTACAATCCACACAACTCTCACACCACCGTATGGGGGAGGTATTACTGTTTCCCCGTTTTACAGTGAGGAAACTGAGTCACAAGGAGGTTGTGTGGGTCATCTGAGGTCACAGCACAGATGAGTGTAGGGTGGGATTTGGACCCTGCCTCCCAAGCCCACTCTCTAACCAGTATGCAGAGCAAATCAAAACAAATGTCCAGTTCCTTTGGGTCTTCTCATCTGGTATCTTTTTGCCCCTCCTCCACCCACAGCATCTCCACAATGGCATCTGCCAGTCCACTGGGCCTCTTCAGGGGTTTTGTTACAGAGCTGTTCTTCCTACCAGGTGCCCTCTTCTCAGTACCATGTCAGCCCCAAGCCAGACCCTGTCCAGCCTCCGGGAAGACCTGTGGCAGCTCAGGATGGCTGAGCCCCAGGGGCCTCCCTCTGCCCAGCCTCGCCTTGCTCTGGCCACCTCCTTGCAGAGGGCTTCAACAGAAAGATGGGGGACAGCCTGGTGTTGCCCAGGCGTGCACCCTCTCTTGTCCTGCTTGCCTTCCTCTTCTGGGCCCATGCCCCCCTCACCATCTTCCAGGGCCAGGAATTGGAGCATTTTCTTCTGTTTCCCATATGAGTGTCCTGGGACTGCTGTGACCAAGTCCCCCTGGGACAGTGGGAGGTTTAAAACAATGGCAGTGTGGTCTCCCGCCATCCAGAGGCTAGAAGTCTGAAATCCAGGTGTGAGCAGGGCTGGGCTCGCTTTGCAGGCTCTTGGGAGGCTCCTGCCCAACTCTTGACGCTTCTGGTGGCTCCAGGTGCCCCTTGGCTTGTGGCTGCACCCCTCTGTCTCTGTCTAGTCACATGGTCTTCACGTTGACTGTGTGTGCCTCTGCATCCTCCCTCTTCTTACACAGACACAGGTCATTGGACTTAGGGCCCATTCACCTCCAGGTGCGGTTCCTCTTGTCTCGGAGCCTGAAACGTCAAATGAAGAGAGAAGCTAATTGTGAAAAACCTTTTGCCCTCAACAGCAGTATCTGCCCTCAAGATTATTGTCTTACCAGAAATCCTGTTGTGCAAGCAGGAAGCTGAAGCTTACTTACCTTGTTTCTCTGTCTTCCTTCTTCAGGAGGGAGCACGTTTCCCAGCAGCTTGCCTTGGGAGAGCAAGTCTCTCCCTTCTTCAGCATCCCCCTCCCCTGGAACACCAGCAGTGCCTTCTGAAGCGGAAGCCTGGTGTGTACTGGGCATCTCAGCCCCTGTAAAGCTCTGGGGCTGCTGACTAGCACATGGCCGGCACTAAATAAGGCTCAGCTATGCCTGCTACCAACCTGAAAAATTCTCCTCTCTTTAGGCTGATAGATGTAGACGCCTTAGGCTGACCAAAGCGAAACTGATTAACTTGGAAAAGGAAAAAAGAGAGAAATGTCAGTAACTGTTAGCAGATTGTTCCCCTTTTGCACTTATGCTGTGATAAGAGCCTGTGGGGAGTATCTCTCTTATCTTCCATGTTGATCCCCATTTTACAAATGAGAATCCTAAAGTGAGAGGAACTTGCTGCAGCCAGACAGTGGGTAAGTGGCAGAACTGGAATTTGAGCCAGGAAGATAGGTCTTTCTTCAGCCAGGGACCCCGGGCCCCAGGGATAGCTGACCAGAGATGCCACCTGGCAAACGTGTGGCCTTCAGCAGAGGGACAGAGCTCCCTCGGAGCCAGTTCTGGTCCGGCTCTCCTCCTTCCTGCTCTGGGAGCCGTGGCTACTCCCTTGGGGACACAGGGCAGAGGGAAGAAGATCTGATTTATCTGGAGGGTCTAGCTGAAGTTGTCCCAGGTCAAGATCTTAAATTAGAGGTACGTTCCCCAAAGCATGGGACCATACCGCTCGGTTGTGTGAGATCATCTGAGGGCCCCGCAGATACACGTTTAAAAAGACTGTTACATATTTTAATAATAGTTTGAAGAAAAAATACTCTTTTTTCTCCAGTTATTACAAGAATGTATTTATTTATTTAATTTACTTTGATAAGCAAAACATGGCATCATGTATACACCTTGGATTTCTTGACTGATAAGGGTAAACGTCTTTTCACGTGTCTTTTTAAACACTGTTCTGATTTAAAAAATTTTTAAAAATGAATAGACTTAATTAATTAATTTTTAAAAGATTTTCTTTATTTATCTGACAGAGAGAGAGGGAGAGCACAAGTAGGCAGAGAGGCAAGCAGAGGGTGAGGGAGAAGCAGGCTTCCCACAGAGCAGGGAGCCTGATGTGGGGCTCGATCCCAGGACCCTGGGATCATGACCTGAGTGGAAGGCAGACATTTAACGTCTGAGCCACCCAGGCGCCCCTAGACTTAATTTTTTTAGAGCAGAGTTAGGTTTAAGGAGAAATGAGGGGAGAGTACAGAGAGCTCCTGCATAGCACTGACCCCCAGCCGACTCTTGTCCACTTTGGCCTGCGTTTAACGTCTTGCATTAGTGTGGGATGTTGTTATAGTTGACGAGCCAGTATTAATGTGTCATTATTAACTGAAGTTCAGAGTTGACATTAGGATCACTCTTGGTGTTCTGCATTCTGTGGGTTTGGACAAATGTATAATGATACATATCTGCCATCACAGCTTGATAGCTCATTTTGTTTTAGTGCTGGATGATATTCCATTGTCTGGATAGACCACAGTTTATCCATTCACCTGCTGAAGGACATTTCGGTTGCTTCCAAGTTTTAGCAATTATGATGAAAGCTGCTATAAATATCCATGGGCAGGTTTTTGTGTGAGTGTAAGGTTTTGGCTTGTTGGGTAATGATATAGCACTCCCCCTACCCCATACCTTTTTTTTCTACCTTTTGAAAGTTGTAAGATACACATAACATGCAATTTATCATTTCAGTCATTTTTAAGTGTGCGGTTTAGTGGCACTGAATACATGCACATTTTTGTGCACACAGCTCTCTTTTAAAGTAACCATATTCCAGGGGCCCCTGGATGGCTCAGTTGGAAGAGCATGCAGCTCTTGAGCTCAGGGTCATGAGTTCAAGCCCCACGTTGGGTCTAGAGATTACTCAAATAAATAGACAAACTTAAAAAAAAGAGAGAGAAACTTAAAAAAAAAAAAATAAAGTAACCGTATTCCAGCAAACCCCAGTTACCCAGGGATGGGGAGGAAGTAAGGGCCTGAGAGGTCCCCACATGGCACAGCAGGTGACAGACATACTGTGGCTTGGGAAACTTTTAGTGAAAACAGTGTACTTAGCACCAGGTTCTTCCTGAAAAGTTCAATGTGTTTAACACGTTGGGTACATTTCTCCATAGCCTTCTCTTTCAGGGCCCCAAACATGCATTTTTTAGAACCTGTTTGTGGCATTTCCATGCTCTTCCTTTGTCCAGGCCCCTTTATGGGTTGTTTTTGAAAAAAGGGATCTTTGGAAATAGTCACTTTCTTACAGCTTTCTGCCGCCTCTCCCTGTAAAGCTGCACATTCATACCAAAGAGTATTACGACCTTGGGGGGCTCAGAGGAGGTGGGGGGTTGCACATGTGGCAGAATGGAGGAGGTGAGGGGTTCTTCAAGCTCTCTGCGTGGTAGACCCTCAGGATGGCAAGGAGGCGAGCGCCTGGCAATGAGTCTTGCCAACCAGGTGGTCTTTCCAGAGCCTTCCCTGACATGCCTGCCTTCTCCACCTTGTGCCTCAGTTTCCCCACTAGTCCAGTGAGGATAATAGGACCTGCTACCGCCTTGATTCAGAGTGAGAAAAATTAGTGGCGGCCCTTTGAGGTTTCCCTGAGAAAAGTGCCATCTCCCTGGAGGAAGGTGTTAGTTGGCTCATTATCTTGCCGGCAGGGATCAGCTGCCCCTAAAGGGTGTTGATTTTGCTGTGATCACAGAACAGCCTGCAGAGAGAGGAAAATAATCATCGTGGCAGGTGTTTCAAAAATGTAGCACTCTTTTTCTGGAATTTCTGTCTTGAAGCCCCGTGCTTCCCTGAGGCAGTCTGGGCTGCTTTTTTCCTTCCCCCATGGGTGGGCTGATTTCGGGGGGCATGTGGTGCTCAGCCCTCAGCTCCCCAAGCAGGACCCCCAGGACCCAACTGGAATTTTCCTGGTCCCTCCAGGGCCCCTCCCTGGGGCTCTGGTATTCACTCTGGAGCACGGGAACCCCATAGGCTTCCTCCATCCTGCTTGCCTGGACACGCACAGTGGGCTGTTTTTGCTCTGCCCTGGGCCCTCACCTGATTGCCCCAGGGAGTAGGGTCCAGGTCACACCTCCACTCAACTCACCCTGAAGCCAACTTTGGAAGGCTTCCTCCTTTTCCTCCCACCTCTCCTCCTTCCCACCTCCTCCTAACTCAGGGACCATCATAACTGAGGACTGGGAAATGGATTTCCTCCTTAGGGTTTAGGCTCTGGAATCCAGAAGACTTTACTCTTTTTCTGCCACAACAACTCCAGCAAAGCCCTGTCTACCCAGCTCCCCTTGCATTTGTAGGAGCCAGCTTCTGGCAGCACTGCGGGCCTGACGGTGCTGTGGGACCCCCCAGAGCCGCCCGGTGTGTGCGCTTGCCAGCTGCACAGCCAGCATCTCACTATTCTCAGGAGGACCCTCAGTGCGTGACCGCTCCCTCACTGTGTGGGGTCACTGAGATATGTGTTCTGTATGGTCTCTGTATTCCCCCCTGGGGTCAAGCTCTACCTGCCCCATGACACACACTCTGTAGCTTCCCTCACCTCGTCTTTCTCTCTCCCTTATGAGTGTTTCCTAGGGTCACCTCCCAAATAGAATCCTTGTGATGGCATCTCTTTTTGGGGGACCCAGCACGAGACAGCCTCTCTTCTCAAGAGCAATGAATGGGGCCTGCTGACCGATGGGGGAAGAAGAGACAGGGTAGGAGGGAAGAGAGGGTGGAGGAGGAGTCACGAGTTAATAGTTCAAAATATCAAGGCATATCCTTGGAAGCCCAAATAAGTGGAGCTTTCCTAATTGTGTGCTTTCTTCGACAATTACTCTATGCCTGGCGCCGTGCTCCATATTCTCACAGACCGTTTCAGGAGATCTCCCTGTAGCTCTGCCCAGGTGACCTGTTCTCAGAGCTGAGGGATCTGGGTCTCAGGGATATCCACCAGCAAGCCAAGTGAGCAGGGCCAGGAACTCAATCCGATGGTTCTACTGGGAAGCATCTCAAAATTCTTCGGTTAGTAGGAAGGACGCAGTGCCTTGAGGTAAGCCATTGTCTTTCCTTGACATCAGCTCTGAAGAATTCCAGTACCTTCTGATCTCTAAAGATTTTTGTCTTTAAATCTTCCCTTAAAAAATTATAACCTGTCAAATGTTTTGAGGCAGCTGGCATGGTGGTGTGAGATCTGTAACGTTAAATAGATCTATAAGGAACAGAGAATGGGAGAGTTGGTTTCAGGATTAAAAAAAAAAAAAGACTGGCTTGTGGCATTTGCTGATTTCTGTGGTGTGAATAGCCCCACCATGGCCAGTCCCAGGCTATGAACATGACATCACTGAACCCAAAGTCGGGACGATACCAGGATATGGAGTGCTGCACCATCATGTGGCATTTCCATCATGATGACGCAGTCAACAGAAACAACCCCCAGAGCACCGATAATGGTAAGATGAAATAAAATGATTAGCAAGTGATGAGCTTTAAGTATTTAGTACCTTTTTTATTGAGGTAAAATTCACATAACATCAAACTCACCATTTTAACTATTTTAAAGTGGACATCTTGGCAGCGTTCAGGTACACTGATAATGTTGTACCACTGCCAGAACATTCTCATCACTGCAAAAGGAAGCCCTGTGCCCAATCAAGTGGCCACCCCGTATTCTCCCTCTCTGTCCCTCACAACCATTGTAATCCACTTTCTGTGCCTGTGAACTTGCCTCGTCTGGGTTTTTCATATAAATGGAATCACACAGGATGTGACCTCTTTGGTCTGGCTTCTTTCACTCAGCATTGTGTGTTCAAGGTTCGTCCCTGTGGTATCGTAGGTCAGCACTTCGCTCTCGTGATGGCTGAAGAATATCCCATTGTGTGGATGGACTGCATCTTGTTTATCCATTCATCCGCCAGTGGACATTGGGGTTGTTCCCCCCCCTTTTGACTGTGTTGAATTGTGCTGCTGTAAACATGCATGTACAAGTTTCTATATGAATTCCTATTTCCAGCTCTTTGGGGTGTGTGCCTAGAAGTTGAATTGCTAGGTCATATTGTAGTTTATGTCTAACTTGCTGAGGAGCCTCCAAAATGTTCACCATCTTACGTTCGCATAAGCAGTGCTCATTTGTCATTTCTAGCTTGTTGTTATTGCTGAAGATGAGCTGGTGTGAAGTCATGTCTCATGGTGGTTTTGATTTACATTTTTCTAATGACTGATGGTATCGAGCATCTTTGCCTCTGCTTTTGGCTCTTTGTAGACCTTCCTTTTGGAGAAATGTGTATTCAAGTCCTTCGCTCATTTTTTAGTTGAGTTGGTTGTCTTTATTGAGTTGTGAGAATTCTTTATGTATTCTGGACATAACAGATACGTGATTTGCAAATACTTTCTTCCATTCTGTGAGTTGTCTTTTCACTTTTTAAAAAAATTATGTTCAGTTAGCCAACGTATAGTACATCTTGGTGTCCTTTGATGCCCAAAAGTTTAATTTTGGTAAAAAAAATTTTTTAATTGGTATAGGGGTGCCTGGGTGGCTCATTCTGTTAAGTGTCTGCCTTCGGCTCACGTCATGATCCCAGGGTCCTGAATTGGAGCCCTGCATCGGGCTCCTTGCTCAGTGGGGAGTCTGCTTCCCCCTCTCCCTCTGCCTGCCAATCCCTCTGCTTATGCTCTCTCTCCCTCTGTCAAATAAATAAAATCTTTAAAAAAAATAAAAAGTTGGTATACAATCAGGTTTAAAAAGTATAAGATTACATAAAACATGATTAAAATTTTTTTTTAATTGTTTGTGCTTTTGATGTCATATCTAAGAATTCATTGCCAAATCCAAGGTCATGAAGATTTACTCCTACATTTTCTTCTAAGAGTTTTGTAGTTTTAGCTCTTACATTTAGATCTTTGGTCAATTTAGAGTTAATTTTCGTATATGAAGTGACATAGGGAGTTCAACTTCATTCTTTTACATGTGAATATCCAGTTGTATACCTTTGTTTTTAAGATAACTTATAAGTTTATATAATTTAACTCTTAATTGTGGCCATGTTTAACAACTGGCTTGCAAAGTTCCTGAAAATCAGCTATCATGAGCCAGCGTGAACTGGTGTGAGCCGTTAGGAGCCGGTTCCCGCATGCCGCTACTTCTACCTTACCCAGCTTGCTGCAGAAACCTGCAGTATGTATTGTTTTTCTGAAGGAGATGAGCTGGGGGATGATCAAAGGGTGCTTATGGAGCTGCTAGGGGATGGGTGTCTGAGCAAGAAACATCTGGAGACCCCATTCCTGTAACCTGGGCCTGTCCCGCCTCTTCCCACTGTATTTGGCTTTCCCTCCCATGGTTTGAAGAACATGGCTGGGTCTCTCTTGCTGTCTTGCCTTACATTTGCCCAGCTCTTCCCTCTGGCTGAGAGGGAACTGATTGTGTTCCAGTTGGATCTGGAGGGGTTTTGGAAACCCCACCTTTGAGCAGAGACCCAAGCCTGATCCTGAGGTTGAGGAAGTGCTCCTTATCCTGGTGGGGTAACCAGATAAAGTACAGGCTGCCATTACATTTGGATTTCAGGTAAATAATACATAATTTTTAGTGTAAGCATGACCTGTGCAAGATTGGGATATACTTACACTAAAGAATTATGTATTTATCTGAAATTCATTTAGCAGGGAGTCTTCTGTTTTCATTTGCTGGATCTGTTAGGCTTCCCTTCAGGTCAGTTTTCTTCCTTATTGCCTCCATCCAATAGCAGAGGCTAAGAACTCCAGAGTGAAAAAGGTCCTAGGGAGGTGCTGATTCTCTTCCCCTTTTATAGATCTGGAAACCGAGTCCCAGCATGGAATCACTGTGCACTTTGAGGACCTTGCTAAGCTACACGACTTTTCTTTTTCATGAAGGCAGCACGTTTTCTAAGTGTCCCCTCTGCCCAGGGTACTGTGCTGGGTGTTGAGGGATGACAGTAACAAGCCCACCGTGTGTAGAGGGCAAGGGTCAAGAGTTCCCTTAAGGCATATGAAATAAGAGGCAGGATTCAGACAGACCTGGGTCCAGATCCTGCTTTGCCATGTATTAGCTGCTTGTCAAGTCACTTCTCTCTGAGCCTCTGTCTCCCCTTTAATGTGGGGATAACTATTTCTATGGGGGGATTGTTACCAAGGCTCCAGTGGGGTGATGAAATGCCAGGTGGGGGCAGGGAAGGGTTTACTGCATGATGAGAGAAGAGAGGTGCCCCCAGTAAAGTTTGGTGTTGCCCACAGGTCGCCAGGCATCCTGAACCACCCAGATGATGCAGGATGGAGGTGCCAGAACTCACTCGCGCTTTCTCACCTGCCGGGGGCCAGCCGGCTCTGGCTCCTAGACACCCAGGAGCCCCAGGTGGGCAGGTCTCATCTCACCTGACCCTGGGCCCTGTCATTCTGCCACCGGAGCAGGGTCTGGCCCCTACCGTGTTCCTGAAGGCCCTGCCCATCCCATTGTACCACACAGTGCCTCCGGGGGGCCTCCAGCCACGTGCCCCCCCTGTGACACACAGCCTCGACGGGGGCAGCATACCCTTTATTCTCAGCCCCCTGCTGCGGCCTGAAGGACCCGGCCCTACCCAGGCAGGGAAGCCAGTGGCCCCGGCACTCACCGTGAACATTGTGGGCACTCTGCCTGTCCTGTCGCCAGGCCTGGGGCCCACGCTGGGGAGCCCGGGCAAGGTACGGAATGCCGGCAAGTACCTTTGCCCACACTGTGGCCGGGATTGCCTGAAGCCCAGTGTTTTGGAGAAGCACATCAGGTCCCACACGGGTGAGAGGCCCTTTCCATGTGCTACCTGTGGCATCGCCTTTAAGACCCAGAGCAACCTGTATAAGCATAGACGCACCCAGACCCACCTCAACCACTCTCGGCTGTCCTCGGAGTCTGATGGCGGTGGGGGCAGCCTCCTGGAGGAGGGGGACAAGGCTGGGGAGAGCTCCAGAGCAGATGGCATGGGGGACAGCAGCAGCCAGAGGGTGGGTGGTGGGGCCCGATCGGAGAGACCCCTTTCTGTAGGCACCCAGGGTGCTGGGCACTGCCCAGCGCCTGCCATGCCCCTGTCTTCTGTTGCCAAGACCCTGGGTCTGAAGTTGGAAGCTGTTCCCTGTCCAGGGTCCACATTTGCTGACAGAGAGACCCCCGTGGACTCTGCCCACACGGCCTCCCCTGGGCCTGCCCTGGCTGGCTCCCAGCCGAGGTGGAAGCTGCCAGAGCAGACGTCCCCGACTGCCAGCCGGCTGTGCTCCCTGCAGCAGCAGCAAGTGGTCACGTCCTCGGAGAAGCCCTGGGACGCCAAGGCCTTGGAGGGCCGGCTGCGGAAGTGTGAGAGCACCGACTCAGGCTACCTGTCCCGCTCGGACAGCGCAGAGCAGCCGCCGGCCCCTGGCAGCCCCCTGCATAGCCTGTCGGGGCACAGTGCTGAGTCTGAGGTGGAGGTGGCCCTGGGGCCTGGGGGGCCCAGCCTGCAGCTGGAGAAGAAGCAGCTGGAGGAGCGCATCGCCTGGCTCATCTCCCACAATCAGGCTGTGGTGGACGATTCCCAGCTGGACAATGTGCGGCCCCGCAAGACGGTCCTGTGTAAGCAAGGCAGCATCGACCTGCCCATGCCCTACACCTACAAGGACTCCTTCCACTTTGACATCCGGGCGCTGCAGCCAGGCCGGAGGAAACCCGCTGCCCTCAGCTCGGCCCGTTCCACCTTCACCCCCCCGGACAAGGCACAGCCACTCTTCTTTCACTCTGTCCCCACTCAGCTCTCCACCACTGTGGCATGTGTGCCCATCACCAGGAGCAACTCACTGCCCTTTGTCGAGGGCACCAGGACATGGCAGGAGCCCCCGGGCCCCCAGGACGCCTGCCCCAGGAGGCAGAAGCCTCTAAGCCCCAGGCCTGCCCCCGCCCAACTGGTGAATGTTCCCAGCGGCCACCCCCGGGCCCTGGTCCGACAGGCTGCTGTGGAGGACCTGCCATGCCCCCCCACTGGAGACAGTCTGGTGCCCGCAGAGGACTCGGATAGAAACAGAGCTGCTGCTGGGGTGGGGGCAGCCAGCAAGGGCAGAGCAGGCAGTAAGAAGTGCAGCCAGAGGAAGCTGAAGATGTTCTCCCAGGACAAGTGGCAGGTGTATGGGAATGAGACATTCAAGAGAATCTACCAGAAAATGAAAACCAGTTGCCATGGAGGGAAGAAGGCAAGGGAGATGACCCTGGGTAGTGGGACAGAGCTGGCCCTTCCTCTCCAGGAAGAGTTAGCAGGGAATGAGGGCACAGTCCCATTCCAGGACAGGAGGACCCCTGTCCATGGGGACACAGCTGTGGGGGCCAAGCCAGGGCCTTGCCAAAGTCCACTGGCCCCGGAGGGCTTCTTGGTGATGGAGTCCCCCAAGCAGAGGGAGATGGTGGTCAGAGCAGGAGGCAGTGACCAGCCTAGGGTGAACAGGGCCACCTCGCCCCCCACCCTCAGCTGCAGAGAACCCCCCTGCTTGGGCAGCAAGAGCCCCCTGCTTTCTCCAAATGGGAGGCTGGAGCTGGGGTGTCAGCTGCCTCCAGCACCTGGTCCCCTCAGGGGAGGTGACTTAGAGGCTCCCAAGCTGATTTTGCCAGACCCTAAGATGGAAGAAGGCACCAGTGGTGGTGGGGACAAGAAGGAGACCTGTCAGTGGACCCAAACTGTGCCAAGGCGGCCCAGTGGTAGCTCTGGGGAGCCCCAGCCCTCAGAGGACAAGCTCCCCTCAGAGAGGAAGAAGCTGAAGGTGGAGAAGCTGAGCTGCCAGGAGCAATCAGAGCCTCTGGGAACAGAAAGAGAGGCCCCAGGTGGCCCCGTGCAGGCCACGTCCCCACCATCTCAGAACCAGGACTGTGACCCTGGGGATAAGCCAGGGGAGCTGCATGAGAGTGCTGATGGCATGGCCAGGGGCAGGGCTGGGCAGCCGAGCAGGCCCTTGGAGCTTTCTGGCGCCCCCTCTGCTGCCCCTTCTGTGGCCCTGAGGCAGGTGGGGCTGAGGGAAGAGATCTTGCCATGTCCTAGAGCTGCGTCCCTTGGGCATCAGTCCCACCTGGCCACTCAGGCTCCTGGTGTCCTCGCTGCCCTGGCAGACACTGCCTTCCCCCCCAAGTACCTCCTCAGGTTGCCTCAGGAAGAGACCCACCCACCACCTCCCGTCGCCCTGGGGCCGGGACAAGGCCAGGACCCTGTCTGCAGGAGAAGGTGGCCCGAGCAACAGGCATCCTTTGTCGGGTCAGGGCTGGGGACTCTCCTGCCTCCCTGCCCGGCTTCAGGCTTGGCCCCCAGTGGGGCAGACAGCTTCCAGGAGGACCCCAGCTGCTCTAGGCCATGGGGCAGGAGAAAAAGGGTGCAGGGAGAGGAGAAAGGATACTTGGACACTGGCACCCCAGCAGCGGGGCAGTCCCATGGCTCATCCAACAGCAGCCCCAGGGAGACAGCTTCCTTCTTGCCCACCCCAACGTGTGCCACCTGGAAGAGTGGGCCCCCTGACACCCGGCACCTCTGCGCGGGCAGCACTGTGGTGGGGGCCAAGCCGTCTGGGGGTGTCCTGAGTCCCTGCGCACTTAGCAGGGAGTTGGGACCTCCTGAGAATGCCCCGGAAGACCCTCCCTCGGGGCCTCTGGCTGGGCTCAGTTCCTGCCACTCCTTCCTCACAGCCCCCACGCCCCCCAGCTGGCCAGAGCTGGCCTTGTGTACCCACTCAGAGACCCTGTGGAGCTTCAGGGCCCATGGCCCTTTCCCGTCATTGAGGGCTGAGCCCCGACTCACATGGTGTTGCTTGAGCCGAAGCCTGCCTCTGCCCACAGAGCAGAAGGAAAAGGCTGCTTCTGTGTACCTGGCACTGCACTTCCTTGGTGGCAGCGCGCAGGACAAGGGTCCAGACGCCCGGCCCGTGAGCAGGGCAGTGGTGGGAGGATGGACGAAGACAGGCCTGGGAGAAGGAGGGCAGGTCCAGACATCAAAGGTAAAATCCTCCTTTGCCTAGGGCCCCAGGGCTGGGGGAGTGTGCTTGGCACACTCGTAATGATGGAGAGGGGGCGTGAAGCCACCCCGGGGAACGCTTGCTCTTTGTGATACCGTCTTCTCAGCCTGCTCCCAAGGGAAGTGGGGCTGCCATACACGGCGGGATAGATAAAGGCCAAAAATGCAACACAAAACAAAATAATGAAAAAATACATTTCAAAGGAAAGAATTACTGTACCAAGACCCTAGATGAGATACTTTCCATCACTAGACGTTAAATTTAACTCTGAGCTTCCCAGTAACAGCAGCAAAAAGTGAAATGAACACAGCCCAGGAAAGCTCTGTGGGTGACAGAGGATTATAAACTGGAAATTGTTACTGAGAGACTCCAGGTGAAACACCTTCTCTTACAAGGAGAGAATTATTGAGGCACCTGGCTGGCTCAGACGGTAGAGCATAGGACCCATGATCTCGGGGTTGTGAGTTCGAGCCCCACATCGGGTGTAGAGATTACTTAAAACTAAAAAAGAGAGAGAGAGAGAAAGAGTTATTATACCAGGAACTCAGGAAACAATTACTATGATCAGATAACTTAACGTCCGAGTTCCCTGGGAGTGGCCAAAAGGGAAGGGGCCGAGTGCTCTGGAGTTCTCACTTGGTGACCAGTAGTAAGTTTGTGGTCCCATCTCGAGAGCGAGTCCATACATCTGGATTGTGTCCTGCTCTGGGAAGTCTTGGGCCAGGGCAGCTGAAGAGGGTCCTGGAGCCTCCGTTCTGACGTAACCGTAGGCAACAGTGGCAGAGCTGGGACTCCAGACCCTTACGGGCTCTTCTTTGTCCCGAGAGTGGTGATTAATAAGGAATGTGCTGAGTCTCAGATGGGGGTGCGAGGGGCAGGGCGGGTGGGATCCGAGACCCAATTGGGCCCTCCTTCCTCCAAAAGGCCATTGGGTACCAGGTGCGGGGGTTCCTGGAGAGGTGGAGTTGGGGGCTGGGGGTGGGGGTGGGGAAGACCTGGCCACGGTGTTCCCTGGGCCTCCAGTTGACACCATAGGGCTTTGAGCAATATGATGCCAACATGCCTGGTATTTTCAGCTCTCCTGCCCAGTGGCCTCAGGGATGGTGTCCCAGCCTGAATGGAAGAAAGGACCGCCGTGGAGGAAGGTGAAGATGTTCCGGGGGAGTGGCAAACAGAAGCTGAGCATCCGCTCCAGAAGGTAGGGGGTGTGGCCTCCTCTGTCTGGCCCATGTGTGCTCATCCTGTCAGGAGCTGCCAGGGGCGATTTGCTAACCCCAGGAAAACCTTCACAGGGGTTCCAGAGGGTCTGTGTAGGAGTGAGGGTCTGGAGGTTCATGGGCAAAGGAATCAGTTTGTTCCCCATCAGCCCATCTGCACAGCACCCTCCCCCGACTGTGCTTTTCGGGGGCACCTCTCCAAGGCCAGGAATCCAGTAAATATTTGAAATAACTGAGTTGAGAACACATCCACCCGTTTAAGTCCTGAGGAGAGAGTACGTTAATTATTTACAGCTTTTATTGCTTTTTTATTTATGCAAGTGGTACATGTCCTTTGCAGAAAAGTTCGGAAATATAGGCCAGCAAAGAGGAGATGATAAAGCATCCTGGTACTGCCTCTGTTCCAGGGAGCATTACTGGTGTGTGTGTAAGGTGCTCTCTTCCAGACTTTTCTCTGTGACACGTGCATGCACAGCATCTCCTGACAGACGGGACGCACAGCTTTTACTAATACCACTCTTTCATCGTTGACAGTCTTGCCCCTTTGCTCAAAACCGTTTAGCTGCTGGGGATGAGGGGGCAAGGCCACTCTTTCACCAGGTCCCGCCCCTCTGTGCCGCCTGATAAGCTGTTGGGTCTGGTTTTCCTGTGGCCTTCTGTCCTGCTCAGGGTGACTTCGTGTTGCCTCCCTGTCTCCTGTTCTCAGATTCACATGCTGAACCCAGAGCCCTGATGCTTTCCCGAATTCCGCCTCCACATCTCGGCCCTCTAATCTCCCCTTCCTGGAACATGCCTGCCTTCTCCCCTCATTGTCAGTATTTGACCCAAAGCTGAGATATTCTTCAAGAGGCAGTGCAGATTCCTAATTCTTTCCTACAGCTGCTCAGCACCTCTGTGGCTAGAGGTGATGTGCCCTCTGGACAGGCTTCGAGATGAGGCCCCTGCCTGTTTCAGCTGTCTGCCGGACCACGTGTCCAGAGCTGGCATCACTGAGGGCTTGCTATGTGCCGGGCACTGTAGAGTGACCCCCATTTTTCCCCTGAGGAACCTGAGACACAAATCGGGCAGCCTCTCCAAGGACCCAGATGTGAATCAGCAAGTCTTCTTTTTTTTTTCAAGATTTTATTTTGTTTATTCCAGAGAGAGAGAGAGAGCACAAGCAGGGGGAGCAGCAGAGGGAGAGGCAGAAGCAGGCTTCCCACTGAGCAGGGAGCCCGATGTGGGGCTCGATCCCAGGACCCTGGGATCATGACCTGAGCCGAAGGCAGATGCTTAATGACTGAGCCACCCAGGTGCCCCTGAATCAGCAAGTCTTACTGCAGAGCCTGTATGTAGATAGCAGCTTGCCCTGTGCCCCCCAGCCTGTGACGGGCATGAGAGTCACCTGGAGTTGTGTGGGTTTTCTTGTGATGCTGAGACACGTTCCTCAGGTCTGAGGTGGGGCCTGAGACTCTGCATTTCTAACAGGCTCCCAGGTGATGCTCAGTGTGCCAGCCCCCGGGAGCACTCTTGCAGGAGCTATTCTTCATGCTGTCCCAAACCACATTTCATCCTTCCCCAAAGAAGCCCAGCTGTTCATAGCTGAATGAAAGAAGGGTCACTGCCTGTCTGACAGGGACATCCAGTCCTACCGCAAACCCCTGAGCCATGCAGAGTGGGGGAGGGATGGCTCCCTCAGGGAGAATTTGGGTGCTGTTCTCAGATGGAATGAATGCTAGCCACACCAAAGAGAAGCTGCTCATGGATTCAGAGAGCACAGGGATGTTGGTAGGTGGCCATGTGCCCCGTCAGTATCTCCCACATTGGACTGATGTGGAAGACGCACTAAACTGCATGTAGTGACAGCTGCAAGCCTGTTTCTGGGCCTCAATCATGGTCCCAGGAGAGGTGGGGTGAGGGACAAGCATGCATGCCTCATTGACTGCTCCCACCTTCTCCAGACTTCAACTTAGCTAATACAACAGATCATCACCATGCACCTGCTAGGTGTCAGGTGCCACCATGGAGACCAGAGGGGAAACTTTCCCAAACCAGGCTGGTGGTGCCTGGCTGATGCTCCAGGAAGCCTGGAGAGGCGTCTGCAACAACTCCTGGGCCAAGCATAGCCTGGGTGAGAATCTCCTTAGGTCTGACCACATTTATAAGTTTTGACTCTTAGTAGCCAAATAAATACCAGATTTCACATAAAAATCTGCATTTCTAGCTTGTCTTGAAATACCTGAAGCGCTGGAGAATCTGGGCCTGCCCTCCTGCATGGCAGCAGCTAGCTGGAGCTGAGTAGTGGCCACCCCTGTGGACACCACCTGTGCTCTGCACCTCGCCTCAGTCCCCGCCCCTCCCTGTGGAGTTACACTGAGCTTGGTCTTAACATCTGGCTTTGCGGGAGCCAAAAACTGCCTCCCCCATCAGTGAGCTTCTCAGCAAGAGCCCATGGGTGGGAAGGTAGGTGAGGGGGCATTGGCTCAGGGGTAGAACAAGGTGGGGTCTGAATCCTAGATGAGGGTGAGGCCACTGAGATTTTTATATCCATTGAGCATTTATCGGGCAACCATGACTGAGCCATCATTTGTGCCTTTATTGGCTTTTGACTTTCCACTGAGTTCATTCCAGCTGCCTGGAGCTCCCAGCGTTGGCACATGCAGACCCTCTACCTCTTCCTACACAGCTCACCTCTGGCTCCTCATACAGCTGGCTCCCCCATCTCAGGAGAGACAGCACCATTGCAGCGGGACTTCCCGGACCTCTGTACGTCAGTGTTCCCCCTCCCATCATCTGCCTCCCACCATCTGGTTTTATTACCTTCATGGCGTGTTGGCACAATTCGTTTTTTTGAGGCATAGAGTTCATGGTAGCTTGCTTCTTAACACCAACAATGGAGAGAGAATGTGCCTCTCCTGCCTAAGTAAGTCTGACCTCAGAGATCTTCTTCTGAAGGACTTGCCGGATTAGATCAGGTCCACCCAGGATAATCTACTTGATTAGAAACCTTCATCCCATCAGCAAAAATACCTTTACCTTTGTCATATTTTGTTAATTAGGAGCAAGTCACAGTTTCCACCACACTCACAGGAGGAGAGGATTATACAAAGGTGTGACTTATAGGATCACCCTAGGGTGTGTCTGCCAGAAATGGCTTTTCCTGGCTCACCCAGCTTATGGAATTAGGGCTGCAATCTGAGTTTTCTGATCCGGTGTCTTCCATTGTACCACTCATGGTGAGTGGTTGCTAAGGTTTGTCCTTTTAATGAAGGACACACATCTCTGGGGAGGTGTTCAGAAGGGAATACGATGCAGGGCTTATGAGAAAAGAGTTCCCTTTAATGGCATATTCCTTACTAAGCCACTGGTTTGATAGCATTTGGCCTGCAAATATTTGATAAAGATGACTGATTTGTTTGACTCACTCGAGGTCTCAAACTCAGTTCATTTTCTGGTGGTGGATGGCATAGTTGGATGATAGAGCTTCTTGGAGAAGTGTCCTCTCCATTTCTTTCATATTTAGTCCATCTTCAGAAACAGGGATGTAGTGCCCAGTCTGAGGGGCAGTGTTGGGAAAATGCTGAAAGGTAGTGCCTAGTCTAAAGGGGCTTCGTGTTCACTGTTCAGGAGGCCATTTCACACAGCTTATTTTTTCTCTTTAGTATATTGAAATCCATCCATTTCTCACATAGTAACCTACGGGCAATTTACAACGGAAGTTAATAGTAACATAGGATTTGTTTAACGTATATTTACTTTGCAGATAACCAAACAGGAAAACTTTTGATGAAGGGTTTATCTACCATTGATCATCCATCATCCATCATCCATCCATCCATGTCTGTGTCTATGTCTAGATCTATCTATTTATCTATCTGTCTACCCACTGACCTACATACGTACCATCTACCTGATCAGTTTTCTGTTGCTGCTATAACAAATTACCAGTTTCGCATAAATTTTGTTGTGAACAACACCAACTTAGTATTTTATAGTTCTGTAGATCAGAATTCAATATGTGTCTCCCCTGACAAAATCAAGGTGTCAGCAGGGCTGCATTCCTTCTGGAGGCTCCAGTGGAGAATCAGTTTCCTGCTCATTTGGGTGGTTGGCAGAATTTCGCTCCTGGCCAGTGGCTCCTCTTCCATATCACAAACCAGCAAGGGCGGGTTGGGTCCCTTTCACACTTCAGGTCTCTGCTCCTTCTTGTTCAGTCTCACTTTTCAGACCCAGTCTTCTGCCTCTTCTTTCATTTTTAAGGACTCATGTGTTTAGATTGGGTTTACTTGGATAATCCAGGATACCTCATCATTTTGGGGACTATGCCCTTAATTACATTCATGAAATCCCTTTTGCTGGGGATGTCACATAGTCACAGCTCTGGGGATTAGGACACGGACATCTTTGAGGGTAGGGGCATTATTCCACTCCATCTATCTATCCGTCTGTTTGTCCACCCACATGTCTATGATGTATATGTGCATGATGCATCAATTTATGTATCTGTCTACGCACTCACGTATGTATGTATGTATGCGTGCATCTCTCTGTCATTTATCCACTCGTGTGTTCTCTTCTTGAGAAAGAGGCCTGTTTTCTTATTCACGTTCCCATTTCACTTCAGTTGTCTTCACATTCACCAGAAAATGAAATTCAGTAGCAGAGAATTCTCCATAGGCCTTAGCTCCCAGTGCATATGGTGAAACCCATGTAGCGGAGTATCTTTTCTCTTTTACTCTTGTTTTGAAAAACACTTAAAAATGCAGAACAGTTCAGAAAATATGTAACAGACTCTTGGGTAATGATCCAGAATTAGTAATTATTAACATTTTGTCATATTTGTTTCTGAGCTTTTGAAAAAATGAAATAAAATATTACTTTATATTTTATATATGAGGTATATGTTTATATTATACATTTATATATATATACACATATACATATATGTTATGTAGTTTTACATATTTAGCACTGATTCAATCTGTGTTTTCATACTTTGCAAGTCAATGTACACACTAACAATATATATAATTATTTTGAGTCTTTAAAGCATGTGTGTAAATACCATACTGAATTAATCATTCTTCAGTTTGATTTTTATTTTATTTTATTTTATTTTTTAAGATTTTATTTATTTGACAGAGAGGCAGAGCGAGAGAGGGAATACAAGCAGTGGGAGAGGGAGAAGCAGGTCTCCCGCAGAGCAGGGAGCCCGATGCGGGGCTTGATCCCAGGACCTTAGGACCATGACCTGAGCTGAAGGCAGACGCTTCATGACTGGGCCACCCAGGCGCCCCCTCAGTTTGATTTTAAACTCGGTGTCGTGTTTTTGAAGGTCTGGCCGTGTTGGTCAAATTCACTGATTCTAAGTGCTGTAGAGTGCTCCTTCCTATGAGGATAGCACATTTTATTGTCCATTCCCCTGTTTATGGGCATTGAAATTGGCTCCAATTTTTTTTGTGTGCTAATTTGCAGTGAATGAATGCATATACATACATGCCTCCTTAGGCACAATGCAAGAGGTTTTCTCAGAACTATACCCAAAAGTGGAATTGCTGGGTTATAAGGTAATCACATTTTCAACTTTACACATTATTTCTGAATTGCTCTTCAGAGCGGATGTGTCACTTTACATTTCCTTCAGCTGTGAGTGAAAATTTGCCCTGCTCCCATATTTCTGCTACGGTTTGTTATTAGCACATTTGTATGCTGTGCCCATCCAGAATTTGTAGGTTTCGGTATATATTCTAGGTTTGTGTATGTGCTTTGCCATTACACACACTGCAGATTTTTTCCCAAGTCTGTTCTTTTGTCTTTTTAAGCCCATTTCTGTATATTTTACCCACGTAATTGCAAATGTCTTGTCTCTTCATTCTTTTTTGCATATCAGAGCTTCTGGGATTATTTTCTTCTGTCCGAAGCATATTTTTTAAGAACTTCTCTAAAAGAAGAGAAGTCTCCATTCTCATTAGTCTGAAAATACATTGATTTCTTCCTTGTTGTTGAAAAATGTTTTTGCTGGGTATACAGCCTTAGGCTGAGAGTTACTTTCTCTCCACACTTCAAAGCCATTACTGCACTGTCATTTGGCTTCTATTTTGTGGCAGAAAAGTCAGCTGTTAGTGTACTCATCTGTCTTTCAGAGGTCTCTTATCTCTGGCTACTTTTAAGATCTTCTTTTAATCTTTGGTGTTCCGTAGTTTTACTTTGATGTATACAGGTGTATGTTACCATTATTTATTCCATTAGGAATCCATTGGGCTTTTATGATTTGTGGATTGATGTCTACCTAGAAAATTCTCAGCCATCATTCTTCAAACATTGTCTCTAAAACCCATTCTTGGTCTTCTCTTTCTGGAACACTAAAGTAATGTATCTTAGGTCTTCTCTTTTATGTGTCTTAACCTCTCTTTTCAATAACGTTGTCTTTCTGTGCTAAAATCTAGATACTTTGTTCAGATCTATCTTTACTAATTTTCTAAACCCCCTGAGTTATTCTTTTTAAAGCTCTATTAAGGTATACTGAATTGTAATGTTATGCATATTTAAAGTATACAATTTAATAAGTTTGGGTGTATGTACACACCTGTGAAACCAATAGCAGCATCAAGGTAATGTATCAAAAATCCCTCAAATTTCCATGTGTCCTCCTCCGTCCTGCCATCCCCAGGCAGCCCCTCGTGTGCTTTCTGTAACTATACAGTAGTTCCCTTCTTCTAGAATTTTATAGAAATGGAATCACACAATATAGGCTCTTCTTTGTGGCTGGGAGGTCTGGCTTTTTTTCACTCAGCATGATTATTTTGAGGTTCATCCATGTTGCATGTATTAATAATTCATTCCTTTTTTTTTAAAGATTGATTTATTTATTTTAGAGAGTGTGAGAATGGGGGGAGGGGCAGAGAGAGAGGGAGAGAGAGAGAGAAGCAGACCTCCCATTGAGTGCAGAGCCCAACACCAGGCTCCATCTCACCACCCTGAGCTCATGACCTGAGCCAAAATCAAGAGTCAGATACTTAACTAACTGAGCCACCCAGGCACCCCAATAATTCATTCCTTTTTATTGCTAAGTACTGGGCCATTGGGTGGATATGTCATAATTTGTTTATACATTTACTTGTTGGTAGACATTAATTTTGTTTCAGTTTGGGGCTGTTACAAATAAAAACTACTATAAATATCCAGACACAGGTCTTTGCATGGATATATACTTTATTTTCTAAAATTCTGAGTTGGTTATTTTTGTTGTTGTTCAAGTATAATTAACATAGAGTGTTATATTAGTTTCAGGGGTCCATACAGTGATTCAACAATTCTATACATTTCTCAGTGCTCATCAAGATAAATGTGCTCTTCACCTGCTTCACCTATTTCACCCATCCCCCACCCGAAATGAACAAACAGAAGAACAGAGACAAAGGAACAGACTCTGAAATGTTTGGATATATACTTTAAATTCTCTTGAGCAAATAAGAGTGCGATGTCTGGATTGTGTAGTAGATGCCAGACTGTTTCTCAGAGTGGCTGTATTAGTTCATATCCTTGCTAGCACTGTGTGAAAGTCCCAGCTTCTCCACAACCTTGCCAGCACTTAGCATGGCCGTTCTTTTTACTTCAGGCATTCTAATAGGTGTGTAGGGGTGTCCCACAAGCTGGAATTTGCATTTCCCTCACAACTAATGATATGAAGCATCTCTTTTTGTGCTTATTTGCCTTTCATGTATCTTCTTTGGTGAAGTATCTGAATCTTTTGGCCATTATAAAAATGGGTTGTTTTCTTATTATGGAGTTTTGAGAATTCCTTATGCATTCTGGTTTTAAGTCCTCTATCAGATACGGGATTTGTAAATATTTTCTTCCAGTCTGTGCCTTGTTTTCTAACTCTCTTAACAGGATCTTTTAAAGAGCATATATTTTTAATTTTGGTGAAGTCCAATTATCATTCTTTTCTTTGGATTGTGCTTTTGGTGTCATAACCACAAGATCTTTGCCTAACTCATGGCCACAAAGGTTTTTCTCCTAGGTTTTCTTCTGAAGTTTTATACTCTTAGGTTTAACATTACAGCCTATGATCCATTTTCACCTAATTTTTCTATATTGAGTGGTGTATAGATGAAAGTTCTTGTGTTTGCATGTGGACATCTAATTGTGTCAGTACGCTTTGTTCATCTATTTGTCTCTTTTGATGCAAGCACCACACCACCTTGATTACACAGCCTCACTTTAAGACTTGCCATAAAGCTAAAACGTCTAAGACGGAATGGTATTTGCAGCAAAGTAGACAAATAGGTCAATGGGACAGATAGTACAGAAATAGGGCCACTTGTATTTGGTCAATTGATTTTCACCAAAGGCTCAAAGGAAAGTATAATCTTTTCAACAGATGGTGCCGGACCTGGTAAATTCCTTCACCAGGAAGCTGAGCAATTACAGGGTTTACCTCATTTGTTTCTCTACTCTCAAGGGATCACTGCTTTCATTACTTGATGTCTCCTGTCCTGAAAACCATTGTTTTATATATTTACCTAGTTTTTTCTTTGGGAGAATAAATCCAGTTACTGTTAAACCGTCTTGGTCAGGAGAAAAAGCCCCTGGACTATGGCAGTGGCCTCTTAATTGCCCTCCTTTAACTACCCCATTACTGACTTATCGAGTGTTAAATTTGATTGTTAATGTATATTATGCTTTATTTCCAAAAAGTTCCACTTAAATATTTTTCAAATCTGCTTGATCATTTTTATAGTCTCGCTCTTTAGTCTTTTCTTTATTGAATTATGATTGACATACATAGAAGCTGTGCATATTTAATGTATACATCTTGATGAGATTGAAGACAAGGATGTACCCATGAAACCATCCTCACATATGATGTCCCAATCTTATCTGTAATTTCTAGAAGCTTCTTTCCTTCTTTTTTTTATCAGAACGCCGACAGAAGATTATCGTCTTAAATTTTTAAGTATACGGTAAGGCACTGTCAGCTGTGTGTGCTGTGGTGCCCAGGAGGTCTCTGGGGCTCATTCACTTCACACAAGCAAAATTCTGTGCCCTTTAATCAACACCTCCTGATCCCCCTTCCTCTGGTCCCTGGCAACCAGCATTCTCCTTTCTGTTTTTATGAGTTTGACTGCGTTAGATTTCTGCTATCACTGGGGTCATGTAGTCTTTGTTTTGTATCTGGCTTATTCTACTTCCAAGTTCATCTGCATTGCAGCAAATGGCAAGATTTCCTTCTTTTTTAAGGCTGAGTAGTATTCTCTTGTGCATATACCATATCTTTATCCATTTATCCATTGATGGACGTTTGGGTTGATTCCACATCTTGGCTATTGTAAACAATGCTGCATTGACCATGGGTGTGCAGTTGTCTCTTTGAGATTCTAATTTCAGTTTGTTTGGGTATGTATCCAAGAGTGTGATTGTTGGATCATAGGGTAGCTCTATTTTTAACTTTTTGGGGAACCTCTCTACTGTTTTCCGTAGTGGACATACAATATACATTCCCACCAACACAATACAAGGATTCCTTTATCTTTTATTTTTGTTTTTTGATAATAGCCATCCTATAGCAGGTTCACGTGAGGTGATCTTTCATTGTGGTTTTGATGTGCATTTCCCTGACGATCAGTGATGTTGAGCACCTTTTCATGTGTCTGTGGGCCATTTCTATGTCTTCTATGGAGAAAGGTTTACTCAGGTCTTTTACCCATTTTTTTAAAGTTGGGGTTTTTGGGTTTTTTTTGTTTTGTTTTTTTGCTATTAAGTTACATGAGTTCCTTAGATATTTTGGGTATTAACCTCTTATCAGATAAATGATTTGCAGGTATTTTCTCTCATTCTGTAGCTTGCCTTTTCATTTGGTTGATGGTTTCCTTCACTGTGCAGAAGCTTTTTAGTTTGATGTGGTCCCAGCTGTTTATTTTTGCTTTTGTTGCCTTTGGTGTCATATCTAAGAAATCACTGCCAAAGGCCAATATTGAGAAGCTTTTCCCCTGTGTTTTCTTTTAAGAGTTTTACAGTTTCAGATCTTATGTTTAGGTCTTTAAACCTTTTGGATTTGATTTTTGTGTGTGGTATAAAATAAGGGTCCAGTTTCACTGTTTTGCATGTGGATATCCAGTTTTCCCAATGTCATTTTCTCATTGTGTATTCTTGCCCCTCTTGTTGAAAATCAGTTTATTATAAATGAGTGGGTTTATTTCTGGCCTCTCTTTTGCTCTCTATTCTGTCCCATTAGTTGATATGTCTATTTTTGTGCCAGTGCCATAATATTTTTATTACTACAGTTTTGTAATATATTTTAAAATCAGTAAGTGTGCTGCTGCCTGCTCTGTTGTTCTTGCTCAAGATTGCTTTGGTTATTTGGAATCTCTTGTGGTTCCATATGAATTTTAGGATTGTTTTTTAAAATTTCTGTAATCTTTACTCTTATTCTCAACCTTTTCTAAAAACACGCTTAATATTTTACATCTGATAATGCCAACAAAGGAAGTCATGGCACATCTGATTCTGTTTTATGTATTATTAGCTTTCACTTGTAGTAACCTCTTTCCTTGTTTGTTTTTGGATTTTTGATGGTGAGCTCAGATTTTTGGAACTTTGAGACTTGGGTTGGAGGTGGGTTTCTCCAGTAATGATTTGTTTTGCTTCTGCTAGGTGCCTGAGGGCATGCACTGGGCACTATTTTAAATAAAATTCTTAGTTTTAGGCTTTTTCGTGTCATCTGTATTGTAAATTCAGATTACAAACCCGTGAGAAGACTGTCTTATTATAAAATTAACAGAAGAGACTTTTGCCCCCTTCACTGAGTGATAAGATTGGAGTTTTTCAGTGTCTCGTGGGAAGGTGGTGGGGGTAGGGTATATTATTTCTAGTTCACCTATATATTGAGGGTCTTCTGAGGTCTCAGCTTTTGCAGGAGTAGAGGTTAAGTCTCCCACTTGATTTGCACCTGGGGTGGATTCTGGGTTTGAATCCTGCTCCCTGCACCCCACCAGACCATACAAATGGAAGCTCAAGCTCACTTGGTTTGACAGATGCTCTCCCAATAGAAAGCCCTCTTACCTTTTCAGGTTTCAGTTTTCACTTGGTTTTTTATTTTAAATATATCTCACTTTCTAATCAGAACATCAATACATTTATGTAGAAGTGTTGAACATTTTTATATTTTAATTTGTATTTTTAGTTGTTTTCAATATAGGGGTGAGTACAGTGGTAGGCAACCAGAGTAACTAGTCAACTGTACTGGTGGGGATGGGCTTCTTATCACCAAGAAGGTGTGTATTTTGATGTAGTCAAGTGACTACATCTTGTGGAGCTGCCTTTTCCTTTATGATTATTACTTTGTGGTCTTGTCTCAGAGGTCTTTCCTTACTCTCAGTCTCCCAGTGTCACAAACACAAAAACATATTCTCTTATGTTCTGTGTATATTAATGTAAGGAAGGATTTATTTTTACTTTTGTCCATATGGGAAACTATGGACCATGGATCAGATTTGACTTTTGATCTGTTTTTATATGCCCTTGTGAACTAGATAGGGTTTTTACATTTTTAAAAGGTTATATATATATATATATATAAAATAATATGTGGTAGAGATGGTATGGGACCTGTAACATCTAAAAAACTTATTATCTGGACCTTTATACAAAAAGCTTACAGACCCCTGGATTAATTTACCCTTTTTTCTCAGTTGTTTGCTATATTTTAACTTCCCAGTTATACCTGTAGTTTATTTCTGGGCCCTCCATCTCATTTCATTTGTCTCCATTTGTTGCCAACTCCAAATACCACACTGTAATGAAAATGGCTGTTTTCATTAATGAAAGTACATGAGCTAAAGGAGAGGGATTAGAAAAGGCAGGCTCCATTTTCAGAGTGGAAATGGAAAAATGTAGAAAATTCATACTTGGATGCCTAATTGCCCTGACATTAACTAGAGGCGTAGAGATTCAGAGTGCCCATGGACTATGCCTCTGTGTGCCCAGAGCAAGCGCTGGACCATGGAATTGGATTTTATTGATTAATTTGTAACTGTGTACAGTGCTGTATGAAGCATGAAACGCTTGTTCTAGGAAGCTTCTGACAAATGGAACAATGAGTTGTGAAGTCCCAAGTGGATCAGAATGAGCAAGGAAGAGATTGGGGGTCACATGGGAGAAGCCTGCATGGTAAACCCTAAAATGTATGTTAATCATTGAAAGTGGGGGAAAGAGAGTAAACTGGGTCCTGGGAATAAAATCTTTCCCTCTAAAGTGGATGTTTGTCTGAGGTATGTGTCTGCTCACTTCAGTCATGACACAGTTTACCTGTTCAGTGAGGTAGCATTCTCAGGGATGATGGCACAACCTCTGAGGTGAGGTGGAGACACACATAAGAGATATGGTGGCTGCCACCACACCTGGCTGAGACATTTGTCACATTCACCAAGGCACTAGAGGCTTTGACCACAGTCCTACATCCTGCTTAGTGGGATACTGAAGGTCTGCATGCCTCTACTCTGCTTCCTTTTGCTTTCTTATTCCCTGTAGGATCAAATGGGAGGAACAGTATAACAGCACATGTCTCCGGCCCCCCCCCCCCCCGCGCAGAATATGTGAAGGGGCCTGACCCTCTCCTTGGATCCACCTTCCTTCCCTCAGACTTGGCTGATAAAAGGAGTGAATGTGTGTGGGGTAGGGAGGGTGCAGCTGGAGTAGGCAGGGTGGCCAGTGACTTCCTGCCGGCCTCAAGATACATGACAAAAACTTCACCCTGCCTCCTTTCAAGAGCTTCTCACTGAACTCTTGTTAAAACCAGTCTCTCCTGAGTTCTTGACCTTGGCCAGCCAGTCACCACTGGAGCTGATGTGAGGTAAGAAGGCTTTTTTCTGAGCAGTTTTCCATGAGGCCTATCAACAAAAACATTGTGCTGATCTTACGTAAGTGTCGATAACACAGGCTCTTAAAGAAAGACCTCTGGAGAGATACAGAGAGCGCAGGGGGTACACCGAGTGTAGGAGTTATATTTAAAATCTGGACTTTAAATGGCAGTTATTAAAAACCCTGTGAACCGCTCTACTGGTCAGCTCACAGTGAATTAGACATAAATATGGAAACCTAGATCGATTGTAACGATAACCTCCAGTAAAACTACAGTGAGAAAAAGAATGGCTCTTTGGGACAATGTCACGCACAAGAGCGACACTACGTATTTATAAGGATCCTTGTATTTAAGGATGTTTGTCAGACATATTTGAGTGAGTGTCTCTGGGGAAGATAGGCCAGTGGGACTCAGAGGAGAAGGGAAACACTTGAATCGTGTGTCTGGGGTCGGGCTCCCCAGAAGCAGAGCCTGAGATGGGCATTCTTGGACAGGTGACTTACAGAGGGAGGGCTCTCAGGAGTGAGGGAAGCAGACCAGGGCACAGAAAGGACTAAGCACAATTTGGCATTGTGTATCCAGTCCTGCCTGATCCCGTGGGAAGGTCTGGAGTGTGAGATGCACCAGAGATTGTCCTGCTCAGAGAGAAGGGGGCTGAGCTGTCACCCCTTGCAACTGTCAGTCAGTGGCTAAGGGCCCTTCCTGGGGTATGTGCAAGTTCCCCCAGGCCTCTTCAGACAGGATGGCTCCCATCAGCTAAGGGCAGTCCTCTTGAGAAGGGGCTAAATATGAGTCATGAGCATCCAACACCCCAGCACCTGGAACACAACATGCAGCCTGGTGAAGGCGGTTGAGATGGGTCTTCATGGCATCTGCTAAACTGCAGGAGGCCTTGTTTGGCTGGTGATGGTGACAGACTTGCCTCCCCTTCCACACCCTGTGTGTTCGTGCCCAGAGGAGGGTCTTCCAGGAGGGGCTGCGTGCAGAATGTTCTCAGAGAACCCAGGAGAGGCAGCAACAGACCCTGCCCATGACTCAACAAAATACTGCTTTGAAGGCAAGACCAGGATACACTTGGGCTCCCCGAAGGGCAAAAGGGCCCAGGTTCCACCTTCCTAAGACCTGAATTAGGGGCTGGGACTCTCCGTCTCCTAGCGGTTTTCATTGAGTAGAGTCCCTCACTAGGCCATTTTCCAAAAGCAAAACCTCCCAGCAGTTCAGACTGTGCCGTTCTTAACACTGCGAGCTTGTGGCAGTCACCCACTGACTTGGGGGTAAAGGTGACCCAGCAGCACATAGAGAAGAATTCTCCCCATACCACACCCCCACTTCCTCCCTTTGTCTCTACACTTTGAAATCACTCTCTGCCCAGGCTCAGCAGGAGACCTGACTGGTTCAGGGGCTTGTGATTAGCTCCCTACCCTGGCTCAGATAGCTCTTTCAGGAACCTGTGGACTTGACAAGCAGGAACGACTGCTTCAAAGAATAAAGCAGGCACCCCTGGGGAATGACAGTGCTTGCCCCAGGCTGGGGAGGCAGCAGGGCCATGTGAGTGGGGCCTCTTCCAAACACGGACTCCAGAAGAGATGAACACAAAGTCACTTTCTCATTGTTTTGATGCCATAAAAATCAACGCATAAGAGAATACAGCATTCTGCAGGTCTTATTTAAAATTCTGTGAGCAGCCCTGGTGATTAGGGGACTGCAGCTGGAGGCTGGCAGAGGCTCAGACAAATGAGAAAGGAAAATGGCCAAGCAGGTCGCCTCACCTTCCCCCCAGGCTGAAGAGCGTCTGGGAGTAGAATTCTTGTAAACTGAGGTTTGTAAAAGAAAGGGCGTCCTTGTGGCTTGACTGGGCAGAGAGAAACAGTGTGAAGGTCTCTTCAAAGAGCTGACCACTGGTGGTGGCCTGTCGCAGAATGGTACAGAGCACTGGCCCAAGGGTCTAGCTCCACTTGGCTGCACGGTCTTGCATGTCTTAGGGCTCATAGCAGCTGCTCTGCGTCTTGGTTCTTTGGCCTGCAGCATGGTGGTACTAGAGCAGCTGGTCTGTCCTTGGTTGCACATTTGGTTGCATATCCTAATAAATGCATAATTGTTTACTCAGAAATTATACACACGTTCTACTCTGCTAATGTGTTATGTATATTATGAAGGGCATACAGCAATAAGATACAAGAAAGTCTAGAAGAAAGTAAATATAAATAGAAGCTCCAGTATTTTCTTTCTCAACTTTGCCGTGCCTTCCCACTGGGATGTGAATACTGTTTCGGAGGTTAGACCAGATGATCTGGAAGGTCTTCTCTAGATGGAGAAGACCCTCCCCCTTTTTTTAAAAAAGATTTTATTTATTTATTTGAGAGAGAGTGAGAGAAGGAGAGAGCACGAGAAGGGGGAGGGTCAGAGGGGAGCCCGACACGGGACTCGATCCCAGGACTCCAGGATCATGACCTGAGCCAAAGGCAGTCGCTTAACCAACTGAGCCAGCCAGGCACCCGGAGAAGCCCTTTTTTTCAAAGTAGATCCCCTAAGCCTGCAGTGTCCAATACAGTAGCCATTGGCCACATGTGGCTATTTAAATTCATTAAAATGAAATAAAGTAAAACTCAGTTCCTCAGAAACCCTAACTATGTTTCAAATGCTCAGTAGCTGCACGTGGTCAGTGTAGATTATAGAACGTTCCTGTCATTGCCGGAAATTGTACCGGGCAGCATGTTTATAAGTGGCCAGGAGTGTATGATTCCGGATGTCGTTACAGCCACTAGCCTTTGGTGAATACGCACTATGTGCGAAGTACCGCGGAGAGCCCTTCCTGTGCACCATCTCATGTCGTCCCCCCAACAGCCTTGCGGGTTAGGTCCCACTATTGTCTCCACATCCTACGGGGGAGAAGGAGATAGGAAGGATGAGAAGTTTCTAGGCTGACGCCACAGGGACTCGGGGGTTTATTGTCTGAGTGTTGCCTTTGTAAATGTGTGTGTGTGTATGGGCTTCTGGGCACATATTCTCTGGGCAGGTGACTGCATACGTGCTTCTCTGCCCCACAGGTACAAAGGGAGTTTCTTACAGAGCCGTGTCCAGCCGAAAGGGGGCGGACCGCGCAGGCCTCCCAGAGTGCTGAGAAAAGACCGCCACCTACCCCCACTCGAGGGGCTGGGCCCACGCGGGACCTGCAGGCAGCCTTCTTCAGAAATGGCAGGTAATGTTCTTCTTGGAACCAAATCCAAACTGGGCACACCAAGTCACCGGGCCCCTCATAGAGGCTGGGGATGCAGGATGGGCGGGAGCCAGCCATCCTTGCCCTCGGGAGCCTGAAAGTATGGTGACAAAGGTGGGACATCTGTGGGACAGTGTGACCCCAAACTAGTGGGGAGAATACTGGGTGAGAATATGGAGAAGTCAGGACACATCCTTCAGTCCTGGCCACATGTGCTGGGCCGTGTGCTGGGCCCTGTGCCAGGTACAGATTTCCTCCAGGACCTCGGGAACATGAGTCAGAACTCTTGGTGCCTCCACTCTTCCCCATCTTTAAAAAGGAAGTTCACTCGATTCTTTCCACAGGGCCATTGCGAGGCTGCAGTGGGTCAGTGGGGGGCTCGAGAGTCAGTGTTGGAATAGAAAGATGAGCAGTTAGTGCGCGTGGGAGCTGCAGGGAACATTGCTTACATGGAAGGCGTCAGAAGTGCATGCTTTGTCATGCTCAGAAATAAATCAAGGATGAACTAATGCAGAGCGCTTCCTGGAAAAAGGACTATTTTCAGCTGTAATCACTGGGCAACCAGGGCAAATCGCTGTACTTCTCCGGACCTCCGTTTCTCCTCCTCCCCAGCAGCAATGGGCCCAGCCTTAGCCTCTTTTGCAAGGTGTTGACTGGGAAAAATGAAGAGCATCTGTGGAGAGGCTACAGGGTCCCATCTGGCCAGCGGCGACTGAATTACCATCCTTTTGTGGCTGATTATTGTCTGTTTGGCTCAAGGGCTGACCCTGGGCTGTGTCTGATGGCTGAGCTTTGGGTCCCTGGGGATAGTCGGCTAGGGCACCTCGCCCTCCACCTTTGTGTAGCTCCAGTGCCCCCTGCAGGCAGATGGCTCTTCCGTGGCGCCCCCCCCCCCCCCCCCCCCCCCCCGTAGGCAAGGACAGGGATTTGTCTTTTGTTTCTCAGTGAGAATTTAAATCAAGGTAAGTATTTGCTCTGTGGGTTGGCCAGGAAAAGCATTGTTTTTGCTAGGACCCTGGAGGTTTAAGATGGTGTCGGCGAGGCTGGGATGAGATGGAGGGTGGTAGCCCGAAGGCCCCAGGGAGCCCAGCTGATCCTTTCTTCACTTCTGTGGCCCATATCCTCAACTCCATGACTTTCCTTCTTCTCAAATAGATACAGCCAAAGGAACTGCCCAAGAGGTTGCATGGGTGATACCCACCCCCTGGCAGAACCAACTGGAAAGCTTCCAGTTGTCCCACATGGCAGAACCTTCCCACCATCTCTCTCCCCAGTGCCTTAAAGAGGGCCAAATCAGGCTGCTGGAAGCTCACGGCAGTTGCCATGTTTATATTCCTAAGCATTGTGCTGTGCACTGAAGAGGAGAGAAATAATCCTGCTGTGGTACAGGGTGAAGTCTGGACTGGTGGACTCTCTCTTCACCCTTTGCTCAATCACAGCAGGTCAGGTAGCTGCCCCCTCGGGATCTGTGTCCACACAGCGAGGCTGTGGATAAAGGTTTTACTTAACCAGTGGCTCAGTGTGCGTGTGGAGGCGCCAGGAGACTCTACTGCAGATGATAGATGTTGATTGTTACTATCTGCGGAGCGCGATAAGCATATACCTGCATAAAAACAGGCAGGTGCTGAGTGCCAAGTGAGTGTGGGGCATGTGGTAATAAGTGTTTCTGTTGCTGGCAGAGGACAAGGTCAGTGTTGGGGGAGGGACCCCTAGGGGGAGTTTTCTTGAGAGACATAGGGCTTTGTCTGGAAATGCAGAGGTAGGGAGAATAGAACTGAGGCTTGCTGGATTGGGGAGTGGTGAGTAGGGGCTCAGGGGCAAGAATGCAGACTCTGGAGCGGGCAGCTGGAGCCCAGATGGGCCAGTGTGCACTGGGACCAGTGGGCGACAGGGGACAGCCACTGAAGCCGGGGCCCCACTTGGCCACCACCTGTACTAGTTTCCTGTGGCTGTGGAAGAAATCGCCACAAACTTGGTGGTTTAAAACAACAAAAATTAATTTTCTCACGGTTACGGAGGCCACTTGTCTCACACTCTCTCCAAAGGCTTTAGGGAAGGGGCCTTCCTGCCACTTCCGACTTTGGGTGGCTCCAGCTGTCCCCTGGCTGGTGGCTGCATCTCTCCAGCTTCTGCCTCCTGCACATGGACTTCTCTGTGTATTTCTGTGAATCAGATCTCCCCCTCTTTTTCCCTTATAAGTATACTTGTCATTGGATTTAGGGCTGATCCTAAAGCCAGGCTGATCTCACTTTCAGTCTTAATTTAATGACATCTGCAAAGACTCTTTGTCCAAGTAAGGCTACAGTCACAGGTTGTGCAGACTAGGACTTGGACATAGTGTTTTGGGGGTCACAGTTCAATCACTGTACCACTTTTACAATTTTTCCCATCTCTGTGAACCAACAGAAGTGACCTAAAAATGCATTTCTAAATGAGAAAAGCAGTGGCACACGTGGACATTCAGTGTTCGACGAGGCACATTGTCTGTGCTCTTATTGTGTGCACACAGTTTGGGTAGGAAAGTTCCATTTGAAACCAAACCAATACATAATCATTAAGAGTCACCTGGCCCACCACCAGCAGGACACGTTCCACACTTGCGGCAAGAGTTTATGAGGCGCTTCAACGCCAGGATGGGTGTGTTGGGCTAGGGGACCCATTAGCTTCTCTTTAGGGAGAAGCCCAGGGGCGGGTGGGGTAGGGCCCAGTTGGGCCCTTGAAGGTATGGCTGTGTGGGATTGTTCCCCCCGGGCCTGTGGTCCAGTTCCCATCTGGTTTGTCCAGCCTTGTCCTCTGACTATGGGGCTGTCAGCCCAAAGCAGGGAGCCCCGGCTCTTCTCTCCATTCACTCTCCACTGTGCGACCCGCCAGTGGAAGTGGGTGCCTCTTCCTAATGTGCACAGGTGACTCGGGTGAGCAGAGACCAGGCAGGAAGCCTCTGACCTGTCACTGTCCTTTGCACCCCCTTCTTCCCTTTGAAAGCGTCTCTTGGCCTCAGGGGGGTGGTCCTGCTCCTGCCCACGTGGACTTATGGAGGGCATCTGGAGACCCCCCTCCATGTTGGGAGAAATCCCACTTCTATCTACTTCTTATCTCAGCAGTAGCTTTTCATACCAAAGCCTCAGAGCAAACTGGGGCACAGTGAGTGGTGAATAAAAACAGACCCAAACAAACAAACAAAATCAGGAACACAATCTGAATATGGAGCTAAGAAAGGAGAGGCTATCCATGGTTCAAATGCCCCCTGGGATGTGGCCCCACACAGGGGTATTATAATGCCCCAGCAACAGCCCAAGTGGTGACAAATGTCTCTGCTTTCATGTTTATTATTTGAGAAGCGGATTGAGCCAGAGCCTTGGGTCACTGGTGCCCATTTTCAAAAGGCTCCCTCCCCCGCAATTAGGAAGAACATGGAGGATGTCCATTAAGAGCAGGTGTGAGCCTGCGGGATGTGGGCTAAGCATTGGCCCAGGAAGTATTAATCACCCCCTGTCCCTTATTGAAGTGTCAGAGTGGGAATAGGGCTGGCTGGTTGGGTAAACCAGCCAGCCCAGGGTGGATAGGTCATGATGGACACCAAGTCGGAGGGTGGTAGAGTGCATTAAAATAAATTCCTCCTGGAAATCAAAAGGGCTCGGGGATTTATTGCCACTGCTTGCCCATACAAATATTTCACAGTGGAGTGACAGGCACTCTGAGTGTTGGGTGATTGAAGACAAAGTGCCGTTACTTCAAAGGAACCTAACAATGGGCCTCGGTCACCCACCATCTACAAACAACTTTCTTATATCCTTTGACCTGGCAGGTCCTACGTGGAGAGATCAGGGCTGGCTTCTGAGTGAGGGAGCTGACCTCACCATGGTGTGGTGCGTGCGCCTGTGCGTGAGTGCGCCTGTGAATGCGTGCAGCTGTGTATGTTTTTTTTGTGAGGGGTGTTTGTGGGGGGAGGGCCTGTTCTCCACAGCAGGACAATGAGAGAATCGCCTCTTTTGGGTGACTTGAGGGGCTGTAACTTTGGGGGAACTTGATGAAATGCAACAAAGAAATTGAGAATGGTCTTTGGGGGGAACTTCCCAATTAAGATAGGGAAGTCCTTTGTCCCTGATCCTTATAAGTCAGCTAGAATCAGTAACACCTCTTCAAGTACGTAGGCATGAGTGCCTGTGTCTGGGGGTCGGAAGAAGGGATCATAACTGACTCTTTGTCCTCTTCAGTTTTGGTGAATCTTCCCGTCAACAGTTTATAAAGATGAGAGGAAGAGGATGTTTCTGAAACATATTTTTTAAAAGGCTGCTTAATTTCCCTCTTCTTTAAACTATTCTGATAGCTTGGTACTAATCACTGCAGTTAACAGATGGCTTGGCAGTGAAGTCATCTGCAAGCAGAAGGCCAGAGGAGTTAGAAAGGATAGAGACCTAATTTATCAGATTTTAGAGTGATTGGAGTCTTTGAGACTCTCCTGAGAACTGATTCTGTTTTTAAACCTGAGTCCAGTGGTCCATCCCATCCAAGTTTCCAGCAAGGGGGCCAGAGAAGCTGGAAGTTTTTTTAAAATATCAAGTAGCAATGAATTCCCCATAGCAACGGTGACTGTCTGTCGGCAGGGGTGTTGCCATTCCGGAGAACTTCCTTCCTCATTCATGCACTTCAGCATCATGGGGGAAGTATGGTGTTTAGGTGGCTTTAATCTCAGAAGCTCAAGGTTCTTCATTGAAGGGATTCATAAAAAGATGCTTTTTAAGATACCAGTCATTGAATATCCCAAGGAGAGCACACATCTACTTGAGGGAAGACCTTGTAATCCAAACTTTCTTTATGGGACACCCCATCAGCCATTGCCCGGGGAGGCGATGATTGTCACAGGATGAGAACATTCTCCAATAAACTGACTGCTTATAAATTTAGACCCCTTTTAAACACCACTTTATCTGTCTCTCTCTCTCCTTAACTTTAGCTTTCATTCCTGCCCTTCAGATTAATTTTCACAATATAATGTAAATTGATTGCCAAGTGAAACCACAAATCACACTCAGGCCATAGAGTTTCATGAAGTTGATGGAAGTGACCACTGTGTGTTGATTGAAACTCATTGACAGAATCTGACTAGGTGACAAATAGCGGGGAGAAATCCAAGGGGGCTAATTCCAAGAGAGTGAGGTGCTTATTGGAGAGTTAGGAGAAGCCCCTTGGGAAAATAGAGGAGGCCCTATAATATTGGGGAAGGGGAGTCCCTCTTGATCTTCCTGTGAGAGTAAATGTAAACTGAAGAATAGCCACAGAATAGCTCTACAATTTTGTGTAAAAATGTACTCTCCCTCCATCAGCACTGGATTAACCTTTGTTGATTTCAACAATTAGCTCACAGTTTGCCGTGAAGGCTTATTTTTATTTTATCTTTGTTGGTTTATCAGCTTACTTTCACAGCTTTCGGTTTCAAGATAAATTCTCAGAGTCCTTAATTCCCCACTATTTACTGTGCAGTTTTGGTCCCCATGGTGAATGGATTCATTTTAGGTGGCCTTTCCCCAGTGGCAGTGATCTCAGTTAATAAGGGCCCTATTTACCAAGCTGATGGGTCATCTCTGTCTTTGTATCCATGCCTAGCACGGTGTCACGTTCTTAGTAAGCATTTATTGAATGAACAACTGAACAAACAGAAGAAGTCACCTTGAAGCTCAGCCCAGTTGAAAGGATGATCAAAATCAACCCCCAAGGCTTCTTTGAGGATGAAGGAAGGGGCAGGCAACCGATAGATTTCATTTCTGATTGTATTTTGGAAAGACATCAACAACAGAAGAGTCCAGTGGGTGTCTAGTTTGGCTGGCAGTGAGCTAAGCAGCATAAAAGAAACCTTATCTTTATTTTTCTTCATAAAAGAAACTTTTCATCAAAAAGAAACTTCCGTCTTCCCCTACCTTTGCTGGACTCAGTTTTGTGGCACCACCGTCTTCAACCTTAAGGATCATCTGTCTGTCTAATGCCACCTCAGGTGTACAGATGGAAGCTCCGGAGAGGTACAGACAGTGACTTTGAACCTGAGGAAGCTCACTTTGATGTTTTTTTAACCTGGGATCCTCTCTTACACAGTGCTGGGACCAAATCTTGAGTGGGAGATTTGCCAAAGTCAGCACTTTAGTTAAAACAACCTGTGGGCAACATTATCTTTGAAAATTCTATAACTCAATTACAAGAGTGTGCTTGGTATCTATAGTTCTGAGCAGAAATTCTCATGCACAAGAGGTTTAAGGACCACTGAGGTGAAGGAAAGAAAAGAGGCAGTCTGTCTGTCCTGGCTGTTCTAAGATCAACAACAAACCCTCCCTCTAAGGAGGGGAATGAGGAACTCTCTAGTGTCCTTGCTTTGCCATGCAGCGTACACCATTTGGTTTTAGCATTAAGCCTCTAAAACTGTTACGACATCTTGCTGGAGTGGTTTGTTGTGGTGGGGATTAAGATATTGGAGTTGTGTCCTCTGGGTGGTGCGGGGAGCAGCGTCTCAGAATTCAGAGTGTAGGTGAAATATGTGGTGGGACCCTGCTGCTGGGGTGGGTGGGGGGTTGTTTCTCATATGGTGCTGGCTTAGGACTTGGGGGCAGTTCTCTATTTGGCAATTACTCCATGCCGACTTGAACCAGCTGGTGTAGGTCAGCCAAAGGCCATCTCTTCTGGTGTAAGGGGAAGTTCGCCACCAGCCCTTTTCAGGACAATGGTTTCTTTACTTCCCAAGTTGGGGTCTTACTTAAGAGAAGTTTCGCAGGTGGGTGTGCGCGCATGTGCATGCACGTGTGTGCAGGCACGTGTGCACGTGCTTGTACTCGGAGGTTATTTTTCCATTAGAAAAAGCAATTGAAAAATCCACACATCCATATAAAGTGGATGACACCACCTGAGCGAAAGCAGCTACTGATTCTCTTTTGTTGTGGTTACCCAGTTCCTGATGCCTTTCTCCTGATGAGGTCACTGCTCTGAAATGAATACTTTTCTTTTCAGAATGGGGGGCACAGTGGAGATGAACACAACATCATTGAATTCTGTTTGCATTTCAAGTGGGACTTCCTAGTCTCTGGGAGCTTAAAACCCATGAGCATGCAGCCCTATTACTGGTTTCCTAATATCACAGTTACTGACCCTGGGCTGCAAAAAAGAATCTCATAATTAGGTTTGCCCTGTTTTCGTGTTTATATGCACATCCCTTTCTCTCCAGCTGATGACATATCAGTTTTTATTTTTTTATTATTGAAATCCTTTGTGTTAAAAGGACCTGCTCCATTAACTGAAACCTCTTCTATTTACTCTGATGCTGGGATACATTAAAACATTCCGTGGTATAAAGAGCGCTCTTATATATTTCTTAGAAATGCATTTTGCAGAACTGAATGGGGAACATTGATGTGGTTGAGGTTAATTATTCGGGTTTTGCTGGGCACATTGGCAGTCGTGCCACTTCTGTCGGTACGCAGACTAAAATTGGGACACTGAAGAGGGGCCAAGCATGGCCCTGTGCCCGGATGACACATCCGAAGTCATATTGATTGAGGGGGATGTTTTATTGAACCATAAGAACTATACCGTGTTTATGGTTTTGCAATCTCCTGCAGCTGGCATGGCTTCAAACTGTAAACACAGTGGAGTTCGGGGCTATGTTTCACAGTGAGATTTTAGAAACTCTCCCAGCAAGCTAGTGATAAAGGGACTCTTCATGTCCTTTGCAACTGGAGAAACGAAGACCCAGAGAGGCGTCAGCAACTTGCCCGGGGCCGCCCGCGTGATAAAGCTGGTGGTCAGCAGTGTTCCCTACATTCACATAATTCATGTGCCACCTCTAGAAATACTGCGTCTGCATGTCACCTCTGTGAATGTTTGCTCATGTTATCCTTTAAACTCACTCACCAAAAACACAAATACATTTATTTTAAGGAGAAGCTGTTTCTCCCCACTGAAAATGGAAAGCCAACATCATGTGCCATTAAGAGAGTGCTACAGGATAAAAACACTCTAATGTTCTATGGTAAATAAATTCTAGCTCCAGTCTGCTGTGGGCAGAAGGCCAGGAGCCCTAGGAAGGCCCCCTCTGCTGGAAAGAGAGTGTGAAGTCTTGAGGGGCATTAGAGTTCCATTAGCACCCAGTTGAGACTTTTCTTCTTTCCTTGATTAGAGGGATTCCAAGGGCACTGCTCTCTCACTGTGTGATGCAGTTTTATTTAATTCTAAGCTGTGAATCCCCTCTCCCTGGGACTTTGCTGGCTGCCACACCCTTTTCTTGACAAAAGGAAGGACCTCCGTTGGCTTGTGTTGCCCTAATCTACTGTTTTCTTAACTTTTATAAGGCCTTGACCTGTATAGATTTAAACTCTGTGTTCACCAGAGTTGACTGCAGAGGCTATGGGATGACCTTCTGCACAGACCCTCCTTGAAGCCCCTACCTTCTCTGCCTCCTTGGGGGTGGGAGGCCGGGGCTGCCTGGGGCCTCCCAGGCAGCTTCCAACTCTGCATTTCTGAGATTCCCAGACAGTCTCCCAGAAGCTGCCGTGGTGCTGTCTGCTGAGGAAGGGGGTGGTGGGAAAGGCCTGGGAGCGCAGGTACTATGAGAGGACGTGGGAGGGTCTGGGTGCCCTTTGGGGCTTTGCAGACATTTGGGTGGGGGTTGATCTTGCTTCTGAGGAAGATGGGGACCCGCTGAAGGATTTGGGTGCAGGGAGGAGGAGGGCAGCGGGGAGACCATTCACTGGAGGCGTTAAAAAGATCACTAAAGGTGCAGAGTGGGGCAAGGATTGTGGCAGATGGGGTGGACCCCAGGAGACTGATTGGAAGGCCCTGGAGACAGGCTGGGCACATTTGTGTTTAAAAAGATCTTGGGAAAATTGATGCTCCACCTAGAGGTATAAAATAGTGAATTATTAATTTTTAATAATGTGTGTAAGCATGAATGATACTTCCTTTAATGCATCAAAGTACAGTAGATAAGGCTAATGTTTGCTTTGACCACCTCCCCCCCCATTCCCAGTACCCCCTCGGATAAAACTGCTGTTTGGAGTGCATCTGCCAGATGGTTATCTGTGCATGTGCGTGCTTGTGTGCTTAACGCCACTGCCACACGTACGTCTCATTGTGCAACTTGCTGCTTGTTTTACTCAACCACATTTCATAGTTTTCCACACCGTTAATAAATACACAGAGACCTATGTCAACCTTGCAGATAGGGACAGAGCCTCTCCGGGTGGGAGTGCTCTTGAGTTATGGAGCCATGCTAATTGGGGGGGGCTGGCATTGCTAGCCTTTCCCTGCTGCATCCCGCTTCTGGGACCTGCTGTTCAAACTCCTTGGCCTGAGCAAGGGGTTTCTCTAGGTTTCTGGGTGCTCTGTTGTACATTTCTGATCGATCTCTCCAGATTGCTTCCCCATTTACATTCCCAGCTGTAGCATTTTAGAGTATTTTCTTTTCCTTGATCTTCTCCAACTTCATAAAAAAGTCCCTCTGATGGGTAAAAGATGCTACCTCCAGTGCCCGTGGACAGCGTGGCCTTCCCACCCTACCCAGCAACTCACTGGGGGGCCACTGCCCAGATGGACCATGTGGAAGGCTGGCCTTATCCAGTGGGGGGAAAACATGGAGGGATGACAAGACTGTTTTTGTTTTTGTTTTGTTTTGTTTTCAGTCACAGAGAAGTGAGTTTCTCTTGACCAAACTTTAAGTCTACTGGGTACAATTTGATGTTCTCTCCCAATATTAATAGATTTGTTCCTCAGTCAAGGCACGACGTCTCAGTCTGCTCTGAGAGAGCTCTGTCACTGCAAAGGACACAAAGCCATGCAGGACTTCCTCTGTGCCTAGCCAATTCATTAGACCCGGTTAGCAATTTGCAGAAGAGATTAATTGATTTGCAGGCTGCTGAGCCCTGAGTGTTACTCAGCTACCTCCCAGAAAGCTTAGGCCGCCCGGGAGCTCAAGAGAGCAAACAGTAATATGTGAGGGCTTTAGTGAGAGGCCGAGCAGCGTCTTTGCTCTGCATTATAAACAGAAGGCAGAGAGATGGATTTCTCAGTCCTTTCTGGTTCAGTGTGGGATTTGGGGCCATAGTCCAGACTCCCAGGATAAAATGAGAAGGCTCACAGAATTATGTCTGCCAATATGATAGCAATGTTTCTCTTTGCAAGCTTTTATTATCCCCAAACAGACACCCTGGTTGTCTTATTCTGAAATGTTGCCACCGGAGGTGGAGCTCTACACTCTGCATGCGGTGCTCGGAAGGACTCTGGGTGTAGGGAAAAGGGACTCCATTGCACCTGGCCTGAACAAAAACCTTCGTTATCTCATGTAAGACAACGGCCGCAGGCGTGGCCAGGCCCAGAGGGACGGGTGATGGCGTCAGGACGTCGTTTCTCTCCATCGCTTGGTCCCTGTTACCTTTGGGTCCTCAGCCCCCCTGGGAGCTGCCCGGCCTGTCCACACTTTGCCTGACTCCTAGCCCAAGTCCCCATACTGAATTTTGCTGGCCCGGTTGGGGCCCTGTGTCTCTCTGGAGCTAATCACTGGGGATTTGAGTGGCCAGGGCTGGATCATGTACCTGACCTTGTACAGAGGGACGGGCAGGGGCCTCCTTTGCCACAGCAGTTAAGGGTCAAGGAGAGCTGGTCTCCCCAAAGAAGGAGGGGGCACGGCAGGTAAACTGTACAGACGTCCAGATGATCTCTTACTCATGGTTTAATGCAGTTCAGCATATGCTGTGAGCAGTTGAGTCCCCTCATGCCCCTTGAGGGGGGAGGGGGCAGGTGACGTGTGCCCTCTTCTCAAGATGCTTGGGGACTGTGTGGTGGATGGAGACACCTTTGTGGCACAGCCTGAGGTTCACATGCAATTACTGGGGCCTGCTCTGTGCCAGGCAGTGTGTGGGAGCAGGAAGAGAGGCGAATAAGAACATGACGCGGCCCTTGTCCTTAGGGAGAGCCCAGTCTGGCAGAGGGAGCCGGCACAGACTGGTAAACAAGTCATTACAAATGCAATGCGGTAAGCTCGCTGATATGATTAAGCTTCCAAATGAGGGACTCTGACAAGGCCGGCTGGAGCGAGAAGGGGGAGTAGGCTAGCATAAACAAGAACATAATGAGGAGGGGCCGCCACGCTTCCGGCACCCATCCCGAAGGCCCCTCCATCCGGGCCCCCAGCACAGAGGGGAGGGCTGGCAGCACACGGCCGACTCAAAGGCTGGCACTCTTCATCATCCCTCTTTTCCTCCTTGGATCATAAAGAAATTTTGCCATATACACTAAACTGCTGGAAATGGAGGTGCACAGCACTTAACTACTATTTACTTATTTATCTAAAATGCTAAGTGTTTCCCTTGGCAGTTACTAATAGATTCCTGTAGGAACGGAGTGACATGTTCTCAATTCTGATTTCTGCGCCAACGGAAGGTGGGAAGGCAAAAGTGGCTCGTGTACTCATGGTTGGTTCAGTCAGGGAGGTGGGAGGGCAGGATGATATAGTCATTTAAGGAGAAGTTGAAATATGGGGTATTCGAAAGATAAATGTGTGTTTATATGGAGAGTTTGAGAGAGAGAGAGAGAGAGAGACATCAGTCCCAAACCTGAAATGGAAACTGTTCTGCTTTTGAAGGAACTTCTGAAAACCATTCTCAACCTTGAGTTGGAAGAGCCCCTTCTTAGCAGATCCCACAAAAGGAGTCTGAGTCTTGTTCTAGAATTTTCTATGTGAAGTGCTGAAGCCAGTAGTCAAATGGAGTCAGAGGATGAGGCAGAATGGGAAGTGATGATCTCTGGCATGGTGTTCAACAGACCTCCAAATGGGGTACAAAATTATCAAGGATTCAGGGCTCACCTTGTTGGGTCTTTCCCTTCCCACTTCTACATCATACCTGCTCTTCAGGAGGGGTGGGTTTTGGAGACCAGTTGATCCTTTAGGATTAATTCCAGCTAAGGTGCTAGTGGCAAGTTGAGGCACCAGTGGTGAGCCTAGAGGAGGAATAATCCTGAGTGATATGTAGAGTAACATTAAAATATCTCAATCTTAATGAGAAGGTAATTCTCTTCTTAATTCCCAAGTCTCTTGATTATATCACGGAGAAAGTCTTGTTTTGATGCTACTACTTAATGCTTGCCTAACCAACTCTTTACTAATCTCCCTTTTAAACAGAGAGAGGTTAGGTTTCAGATCTAGCTAGAATTTGAGAACACAGTTCTGTTTTTATTTTATTCATATTTATAGGTACCCTTTTATGCCAGACATCTTCTCTTACCCAGCTGCCTTGTACAAAAGACCTTAGAAAGCCAATAATCCCAGTACCCTCTTCTTAGCCTTTTTTAGGCCAAGACTGGTACAGGGGAAGAGATTTTGGTTTTGGATTCAGAAGAATTTGTTTGAGTCCTGACTTTTCCTCTTACTGCCTTCTTGGGCAAGGATCATCCCTCCTCTTTGCTTCAGATCCTCATCTGTAAAATGGGGGTGTAGATAGATCTCAGAGGTGTTCACCAGTACTGATTCATTTCACCTGACCCTTGAAAACCCCATGAAGCTGGTCTGGGAATCTGCCCACGGGGCTGTTGAGAGGCTCAAACTCTGTGTGATGGTGAGTAGAAGGGTGCTTTGTCAACCATAAAGGACTTTGTAGGTATGGTGGCTATCATGACCGACAGTGGGGGGCTGTGTGCTAAATTTCCACCCCAGATCTGGAGAAGACCTCTACAAGTCACATGAGTCAGTGAATGGTGAATTTCATTGGTATTGGGGAGATATTTGGAGGCACTTTATGCCACAAGGTGCTCCCTCCTGCCCCAGGCGAGACCCTTTGAAGATAGAAAAGCGAGAAGGATCAGAAAAACCCTCTGTGCCCCAGCCCTACCCCATCTCCCTGGCAACCCCCAACTCTGCTTAGGGGTGCCGCCTTCCTCTGAAGAAGTGCATCCACACTGGCCTTCACCCCAACATTGGATGCTGGCAGGGAGCACAGGAAATCTGCTCCAGCAACAAGCATTGCTTTCTGCCTGAGCATTTGGAGAGTTTCCTCCAAGTGTTTTTCCTCATCTCATTTTCAGTATGGCCCCGTGGGGTCAGGAGGGGGGCGTTGTGGCTGTTCTCCATCCCAATTAGGAGTCCTGCCCAAGTTCAGACATAGAGGACAAGAAATACAAGTTTAGCTCCAAGGTTTTTCCTTTGCTAAACCTCTAAAAATTTTGGCTTGTTTATTTCCATAAACTTCCAGAGACGTGAAGAAGTAATTGTTGTACCCTCCACATAGACATTAGTGATCATTTTCAGTCATTGTCAGCTCTCCCTTTTCTGCTACGAGGCACCTGGCGTGCTGGGAATGGACAAAAGCCATTTTTCTAAGTACTTGCATTTGAAATTATTAAGTGTTCATTAAGCACCCCCGGGTGCAAAGCACTCTCGGAGATGTTTGTTTCTCAATTTTCTATAATTTCCTTATTTTTTTCCCCTAGCTAAAGGCAGATTGAAAAATGAACTCAGAGCATTTGAGTCTCTGAATCATAGATAATGTGCGACGCCCCCTCCCTTAACTGCGCTGTTTTCCTTCTGCCTCCTCTTGTCTCCTTTGATTTCTTATGAATCCGATAAAGTTCTTATTCTTTTTAACCCCTACTCGGGGACTGAAACTTTTGCTTTATTCCTGACTACCTGCCAGGAAGAAACGGGTGCAAAAGCCCCCACCAGCCCTTGCCCCGGATTGCGGGCGAGAGCAGTGGAAAAATCAGGAAGGCGGCACGGGCAGCCTTGGATGTGCAGTCTGGGCTGCAGGGGCTCGTGGTGGTCTGAGCCCCGGTGCAGGATGAGCTCAGCTGATCTCCTGCCTTTGCTCTCCCCCCGCCCCCCTCTCCACTGATTGACATTAGAGGGTGGGGGGCACCACATCTCTGCGTGGACCCTTCTAGAAGGAACAAGAAAGCCCAAAGCCCCCCGCCTATCCGCCCTCTCAGGCTCCGTGATTCGGGTTCTTACATGAGCAGAGAGAAAGGCTCTGTTTTTTCTTTTTCTTTCTTTTTTTTCTTTTGACAACAACCTCATATAACCTCCAAAGTTACCCATGAATTTACCAAAACTTTTTATGAAACTATTTTAACCTCTGGTGGGGGTTAAAAAACAAGCTCTGCGAATTTATTACCCGGAAGAAGCGAAGCACGACTTTTTATTTGATGTGAAACCGTCTTCCAAACTTCAAGGGAGCCCCCTAGCGCTGGTCGGCGAGGAACAGGCAGGCACAGCAAATGTTTGCAGCTCTTGCTTCTGCCCCGGTGCCCGACGCCCGATGGCACCCAGGTGCGGGTCTGGACGTGGACTGGACCTAGCTTCACTGGGGTGCCTGGGCATGTGGGGGGCTGCTCTGAATACCAGGGGGCCCCTCACCACAATTTGTCTCATGCTCTTAGGAGTTTAGGTGGCTGAACTAATGTGCAGGGCTGCAGCCAGAAAAAGGGAGAGGCGGGTTTAGAGACAGGAAGCCCTGGTGCTTCTGGAAACAGGCTGGACCCCTGCTGGAGAAGGACTCCTGCCATTGTCAGAGCAGGAAGACCCCCCACTCTTCTATGTGGTTCTGTATGTGCAAGAACAAAAATGATTGCCAAAGGAGAGGAGGCAGAAGCCCCAGCTGAGAACGGGAGGGCTGGAGAGGGGAGGAAAGGGAGAGCATGAGAAGATGGGGGTAAGGACCGCACTGGGCACTCACGCACCGAAAGGTCCTTTTTGGGGCTCAAGGACCGTCCTGAGGCATGTGATGCAGAATCCAGGATTCTGCTGTGAGCTCAAGCTCCCTGTCTTTGTATACTGAGCAGGACCTCCAAAGTTTTCTGTGCCGAGTAGGAGACGTTTCTGTCCTTCCCAACTAGGAAACACACCAGCTCTCTTTCAGAGTGGGCCATGTTTTTAAAAAGCACATGCAATAATGTTAAAAGCAAACCTTCTAAAACAGAGATGCAGGAGAGGAGAGAGGCTGCAGCAGCCTGCCCAGCCGGGGCCACAGTGCCAGAGCAATGAGGAGGGCAACCTAGGGGTGGGGTGGAGACACCCTTGGTCACATCTGGTGGCCACCGCCCCCCTGCCATCCCCCAACCCCTGGCGTTGTCTGCTTTCTGGAACGGGTCTTAGCTCCTCCATATCTCAGTTTACCCATCCGTAACATGAAGCTCAGAATAGCAGTAACTGTTTGCTGTTGAGTTACCATTTATATCATATATATAATTTAAAATTTAATAATTATAATTTATAATTTAATCATGTAATTTAAAATGGAGCTATATGGTGAGCATGCCAGCTCAGTGTTACTAATCTATCTTCATAGAGAAGCCAGAGACACAGAATTTTCCATTAAAGAAAATCTCCCAATTTTTACATGGTGGTAATGAATTCACATTCAAACACATGGGCATGCTGGTCTGGACCCCACATGTGCTCAGGTAGTTTGAGACCTTTACCTTACAGGCTGCCAGGAGGAACAGGGAGAGCGGGGAGGAAGGGAGGGGGTGCTGGCTTCCATCTACCACCCTGGGCTTCCAGGGCACTTGAACCAAATGCTGAACCCAGTGTGGTCACACTTCTATTGGGGTGAATGGATTTTGGGGAAGTGGGCCCACTCTACTCCCCCTGGGAGAATATGGAGGGCACCCACTGTGAGTACAAGAGCATAAGGAAATCTTCAGGAGCCACTATGGAAATGTGATGGTGTGACCTTGTCCCCGTCCCTGGAGACTCTACCCCTTCCTCCTGACAGGTGTGTGCTTTTTGCCAGCCCACACACCTTGGTGTTTCAAGGCTCCTCTTGGCTTCCGTCAGTGGTATCTCTTCCCAGGCTGGCTTCCCTAAGTTCCATGGGGCAAAACTGTCCTCCACCGTGAGAGGAGAACATGGGGGCTGCCCCTGCTGCCTGCAGCCCCTCTGGGTTTCTTTGGTCCCTCCCTGATTCCTTCTTGCCCATCCACTCTTGCTGCCCTGTCCTTGTGATAAGTCTGGCTGCTCTTGTGCCTGGCCCAGCCCTGGCAGAGGCAGTTCCCTTCCCTCGGGCATTCACGTGCTCGTGGCTGTTTACTGAGCATCTACTGCGCATCCAACATCCGTTTCCCAAAGAGCAGATCAAGCACACTTCACTGCGTTCCTGCAGTCTCCTAAAGCGTTGAGACTTCCAAGCTTTTCCAAGTTGAATAGAGGAAACAACAGAAATTGCATGCTATGGTGATTCCAAAGAGCCTTCTAGTGAGCACTCCTGAGAACCAAGGACACGCATTCTCATTTACCTTCATTCAACTGGATTAAATGTAATATGTTATTGATTTTTAAAAATCCACACATTAGTGGTTCAAAAGAAATCGGTTTGTATGTTTTAATATGAAAACAATTATTTCCCTTTTTTAAAACTGCTTCCCGTGTCTGCAGGGCTCCCCACCCTTTCCACTCTGTAGACCGCTGCTGCGTGCTGCTCAGGGGAGGGGGGCGGGTATTTCCACTTATTAATTTTGATCCGCTTTGCCTTTTAAAGTCTGTGTTGTCTTTAATTTCAACTAATTTGGATTCATTTAAGTAACATTTCATTCTAGATCAATGCATAGGTTTTTTTTTTTTTGATTAAGAAATGGGGAACGTTTTTAGTGAATTCTAAGTAATTTCTGCATTAATGCTAAGAAAACCTGCTTAGCCTGGTTTGCTCCAGAGCCTCCTTGAGGAGGAAGAGGCTCTTTCTAATGTGTGTTTGCTTGTCCCCGCCTCTGCTTAGATGTACCTCAGCTGGCGTAGCCCCGCTTGCTTTGGTCCTGACACCTTGAGGCTCTCGATGCTTCTGAGGACAGAGGACATATTTCTTCTTTGCTTCCAGTTTTGCCCCTCAATAAATTTGAGGAGTCACGAAGCAGTCATCTGTGTAGTTAGATAAGGAAGAAAATGATTTCTCTATTATTTTGCTTAGAAGAATGGGAAACTAGATTAATCAATGTCTGTTGGAAATGTCTCTTTGTAAAAAAGACTGGCTTCTTTCATCAAAGTCATGATTGTGGCTCTTAGGCAAACACATTAGATGGTTTTCCAGGGGCTGGGAGCAGACAATCAAGGTTTGAATTTTAAATCTGTCATTAGGTAACGTGAAGTAAATCTGTAATCCCACCTTTAATATGGTTAAGAGGGTGTTCAGGGTCAGCAGGTATTCACGGCACCTGCCCCTCTCATCCTCTGGGGCACAAAGAAGGTGAATAAGTCTGTACGAGTCAGGAGAACATTTGCATATGGGTCACGGTTCTTTGTAATAAAGAACTGAAATCCCGACTCAGAAAGGTTTAAGCACCAGAAAGACTTGCCTTGCTCACATAATGCAAAGCCTTGGCTGGGACTCCAGGGATGTCACCTGGGCTCTGATTCTCCATCTTCCTATCGGAGTTGGCTTTTCTCTGGGCTGCTTTCATCCCATTTCATCCCATTTGCTGGACCCCAGGTGCCCTAGCTTCCATCCTACCCACTTAATGCTCGTGGTAGAAAAAGAGCACTCAGACTGAAGCCCCGGCATTGACTCTAATTTAGTGAGGTTCGGGTCCTGCGCCTGGCCCTGAACCTTCTGTTTGGTCAGATGGGTAGAACAAGCCCGCAGCTGGAGATGGGAGAGGTGGTCATAAGCCAGCCGACTTCTATTGGGAAGGGATGTTTCCGAAGGAGAATTAAGGTGGATGAACCGGCCGCTGAACTCAGAATGAACTCGGATATTTGTCACAGCTTCTCTTGCTTCCTCGGTGTGGGAGGTCAGAACCGAGAGGTCAGCTTTGTTCTCTGTGCGGAGAGCTACAAGTTAATGGTGGTGGCAGTGGTGGCCTGCCCAGGTCCCCCTTCAGGCCAGGTACCCACCCATCACCACATGCTGCTTCCTGCTCTTATCTATACCCTTCTGCAGAGGATTGCCCTTGGCTGATGGGACCGCCTTCCTGTCAACAAACACACGGCACTGCCTGATGGGGGTCAGGCCATGCAGCCCTTGGCCCCCCACTGGGACACACTGCAAATGCAGTTCACACTGCAGAGCTCCCTGTGGGCTCAGGCAGAGGCTAGACTTCTCCAGAAGTCATAGTGCTGTCTAACTTCTTTCTGCTTCTCCAGCTCCTGTCAAGTTTCTCCTGGGAGCACCCTCTCCAGAAATCACTTACACAAGAACCCAAGATAGCAGTCACCCACAAATCATGTGATGCATGTCCCCACCACTCATGCCCTAATGTCAGGCCACCCTGTTTTCTCAACACAAAGATCAAAAGAAGTTTGGGACCCAACCTGAAATATAATAAGTAAAGATGTAGATGAAGCAGGTAGTTTGTCCTTACCATACTCAATTTAAACCAGCCATGCTGTGAACTATTAACTTAGCCATCTGTGTCTTCTGCTCCCATTGCATGAGCCATTCTAGCCAGACATGCGGCATGTGTCTTTGTGTGGCCCTTGTCACCACAAGAGCCACCTGCCAGAGTCAGGCAAGAGTTTCCAGGGTGCAACACCTGCACTTTCACCTGGGCCCCTGGTGACTTGGTGCTTCCAGAATCAGAGCACGATGCTGTCCCAGCCGTCTACCCACCTCCCCTTTCGTTTCTCCTGGCCCATGCCATTTGCAGTTTCCACCAAATCAGTGGGGACTGTTTTGCTTTTTAAGGCAATCCTCAAGAGACTTATTTACAACAATATCCAGTGCTTATAACTCTGTCCCAAGTGCCCAAGAATAACGACTAGATTGGTGTTAAAGTTCTGTCCTCCCATGGCCTTTGTCACCAGTTTTATCAGTGCTCCTGTCAGTGACCCAGACTGCGAGGGGCTGGCACGGTATCAGGCCAGTGCGCCTTCCTAAACAGTATTTTGTAATTAAACATGAAGTAACTGGGTGAGTTCTTCATATAGTGGGAGATTCCGTAAGGTTTGATCATAAGGCAGCTCCATCTTTTCTGAAGGATGAATTGGGGGCAACCTCTACTAGTCAGGCCTGTGCAGTCCTCAGCATAACATGCCCTCTGTGTGTTCAGCAAGGGGCTGTGGTAGGACCATCGGGTCTTGCCTGACTCAGATGTGATATTCTGAAGGCACAGTATTTCAGTACAAACAGATACAGAAGAATACCCAACATCTGAGTGATAAGTCAGTCAGATGGGGACATTTGCATCAATTCTAGCTTTCCATGCACTATTGTGGAGAGTCACTCCCTTTTTAGCCTTCTCTAGGGTGAACATCTCTATTCCCAGTCTCTGGTTCTGCTCAGTGCTCAGTCACATTGTGATTTGCTCATAAAGTTTTATGTTATCTAATAATCATCATAGGGATAATCGTAGCTTGTATCACTGGGGCACTTACCATGGACTAGTCATTATTCTGAGCCACTTTATCATCTACTGGAAGCTTCTGGACAGAAACACAGGTGCTGTAATTATCCTCATTTTACAGATGAGGAAATAGGCACAGAGACGGTAACTGACTGGTTGGCAGTCATACGACAAACAAGCAGCAGGAATGTAGGCAGTCTGACCCCCGTCCCAGGTCATGAACTACTGTGCTGCTCATTCTAAACTTTACTAGTTGTCACTGGAAGCCCTGAAGTGTAGTGTGTTTACCTCTGTGATTTATAAACAAATATTCCAAAAGAGTTTTAGTTGTCAAAAATATGCATATCAATCATAAATATATACATATGTCTTATTTTTATCAGTTATGCATCTTTTAAAAAAACTTTTTAAATTTTGCTTAGTTAACATACAGTGCAATATTGGTTTCCAGGGTAGAATTCAGTGATTCATCACTTACATATAGCGCCCAGTGTTCATCACGACAAGTGCCCTCTTTAACGCCCATCCCCCAGCTAGTCCACCCCCAGCCACCTCCCTCCTACAACCCTCAGTTTGTTCTCTGTCGTTAAGAGTCTCTTATGGTTTGTTTCCCTCTCTCTTTTTTTCCCCCATTCCCATATGTTTGTTTCTTTTGTTGCTTAAATTCCACATATGAGTGTACCCCCCCCCCCCCTTTAAGGGCATGCCTTGCAAATTCCATGGATCACATCCTCTCACATCTCTTTGGCCGGAGCTTAATTACCTGGTCATACTTGTCTGCAAGAAAAACTTAGAAATGTAGTTTTTAAGCAGAGTGGCAGTGCACCTCACCTAGAAAGTGGGTTCTTGTTACTAAGAAAAAGGATAAGGAATAAGGAGGCAACTTACATGCTCTGCCACATGAGCTAGAGATACAGACAGGCTGAAAGTCCAAAAATCTTTTCTTTATAAAGAGAAATTTCAGTTAACACTCATGCAGTAATGCCATTTTCCATGTTCTGTTTACATGGTTAGATTTCCCTCTGTGCCCTGACCATGTGCCTTCCTAGGCAGGAGTAAGATCTTGTTCGTGATTATATTCTCTATCACAATAACAAGTCGAGTTAAAAAAAAATTACAGATAGAACTTTGAAATGCTCGTTAGAGAAGAGCATGTTTTTGTCTGATTATCTGCAGAAGGCAAGCGATCCTGCTCAAGAGTCTTGTTACTAAACAGCCATGTGCATGTTTACAAGCTTGGGGACGTGCCTTTCTTTCCTGAGCGCATGCTTTCGGATGCTTCTGTTTTGAACCCCTTTTGCATGCTCCCCCCCACCCCCCGATCGTAAAACAGGGAACACGTTTTCCTCCTTTATCCCCAAGATTCTAGGCACTGCGCCTGATGGTGGTTGGTTTCATCCTTGTCACTTCCATTCAGTCCTTGCTGTTTCCCACCGTTGCCCACTGAAGAAATCTCAAATTAAAGTGAGCTTCAGCAGTAGCTCACAGTAGTGGAAACACCTTGCTGTTATTTACACAGAACAAGGCGTGAGCCTGTCATAACTGCAGGAGAGCGTCCCATTATCTGTACATATTCCACTGTTCCTTCCCGGTGCCCCCCACCGATCACCCAGGGAGAGCCCATGGGTACACCTGTATACCCGCTAAAAGGAAATTAATATCACGTGTAACTGGGAGGAGAGAGACGCTCTGGAGCTGGCTCGTAACCAAGGATGCTGTACTTCCCCGCATGGTGAGGCTCCTTGTGGGAACATGGCTGAAAAACATGGACACCTTTAATCTTCTTCAAGTTCCCTTCAGACAGGGCCTGTCACCTTCGAAATTCAGATTTAGCTGTTAAAGAGCACTACCCCTTTAAAGAAAAACCCTTGATGAATGCAAAATGACACTAAATGGAGTTTAAGAAAATGATCAGGGTTTTTAAATATGATTATAATCAGTGAGAATAGTAGAGCAGAGTCAAATCATTATTGATCTCACTCGTGGGGGTGGGAGGGAAGAACTGCTGTGAATTAATCAGACGAGATTTTTTGGAAAGCCTATCCAACTGTGAGTCCTCCCTGGGGTCCTCCTCCGCTGCAGGACATTCCCCCCTCCTCCCCCCAGGATGCTGGACACTTAGTTAACCCTTGATGAGCCTCCCCCAGGATCTGCAGTCACATCAGAGGGGAAAGTCTCTGTGCAGATTTATATTTGTGATCTTGAAGAATGAAGTGAAAAAGCAGGGTATGGTTTGAGTTTGGAGTCAGACTAGTTTTCACTCGGCAACTTTGTATTACAGATTGTTTATTGAGTACCTTTTATGAGATGCTCACAGTGTTTTAGGTGCTGGAAAAACCTACGACTGGGACAGACCAGGCGCTGTCACTCATGGAGCTGACGGTACCGGAGGGAGATGGGCCCAAGCCACAAAGCCGTGAGTCGGATGACACACAGGTGTCTCGGCGGTGACGGTGCTGGCAGCGCTAAGGGCCGTAGCAGCCCCACATGGTTGAGGTGTGACGTCCCAGGCCTGAGCGTGGTGTGTGTGCTTTCGGCTCATTGAATTCTCTCCACCACCCTTGCAGGAAGGGCTAGAATCGTCCCATCACATACGCGAGGACACTGAGGCACAGGGTGGAGGTGGGAGCTGACACCTTCCTTCACAGCTCTGAGGGGCCAGGCTCACTGGCTGTCACCTTCTCCTTCCTCCCTCTGGGCATGGGCAGTGGCTGTCTCAGTGAGCCGCCATTTTGGCCAGGGGTCTCCCCCCAGCGTTGGCCATTGAGTCCCTCTGCTGTGGTGGGGGCCACGTGTGTAGCAAGGACGCGGGAACTCAGGTGGCATCTGCCCGCACAATGGACAATGGGAGAGCCAAACAGCCAAAACCCAAACCAAACCAAACCAAACAAACCGCCCCCCCCCCCAAATCTGATCAGGAAACAGCGAAGAATTTAAATTCTACCAAAGCCAAGGCCTCGGAAACAATCCTTTCAGAGGAAGAAGAGCGGCTACCCATGCCTCGCCCCCCACCCAGATCCCTCCGGTTCAGTAACTGCTGAAGTACCATGTGCCCCTTTGGGGCCTTGGGTTGGATGAAAGGTTTATTTATCAGACCTAAGCCACTCCTCTGCTTTATCCCAAAGACATGACAAGAATCGGGGAGACACCTTGAGGGATTCTCTGAATCCCCTTTCTAATGTGAGCCCAACACCCCCGCCCCCCACTCCATTCCCACCTTCCGGGAAAAAGTAAGAGAGAAAACAACCCAGGTCACCATCCCACCCTCACTGCCACCTCTGGTCATGAGCGGCTTTTCCCACTGTGGGCTCTCCAGTTCCTTCCTGAGGTCAGGTGGGGGTCTAGGGGTCCCTGGGGAGTTATAGGGCACAGAGGTGTGTGGCTCCTTCAGCTGGTATACCCCACTTCCTTCCACATCAGGCTTTATAAGACTCCATTCTTCCTCGCTTCTGTCCTCCAGGCACTGTTCTGTGGGTTGTCAGTGCTGGTACTAAGAACAGCTTCATGACAAGTTGTGAATACCTTCTACCACAGCCCTCATGGTGTGTGACCCATGTGGCCACTCAGAGGGCCCCACGCTGTGACCCGGGCTCTGCTAGAAGGCTTGAAAGGTTCAATCCTTTTGAACAAGAGCCTGCATTTTCATTTGCATGAGGCCTGCAAATGAGGCCATGTGTCTGGACAGCATAGTACCCCGAATTCTGCTGAGGAAAGTGGTTGGACAGAAGAAAGGCGGCAAGGCATATGTTTGCTTCAGGGCCCATCTGGGAGGAAAGAGGACCTCGCGTCAAGTTGTACAAGCCCTGGAGAGTAAGGGAGAAGGTGTAGACTTCCAGAAGGTTCTCAGATTTTGTATAGGTCGTGAGACATCTAGAGCAATGGAAGGGAAGACCACCCCTTCTGCCACAAAGCTCTGCCCCCAGGAGACAGCACCTGGCACACTGGCCTTTTCTTTTTTCCCCAATAAACCTTTTATTTTAGAATAGTTTCAGATTTACAGAAAAGTTGTAAAAATCATTCAGAGATTTCCATTATAGCCCACACCGAGTTTCCCCTGTTTTTAACGCCTTACGTTAGTATGGCATATTTGTTACAATTAGTGATATGTTAACTGTGGGTAAAGAATTATTCACTAAACTGTACAGTTTATTCAGATTTCCCTATTTTTTTTTTTCTCATGTTCTTTTTCTGGCCCAGGATCCCACCTGGCACCACATGGCATTTATCATCATGTCTTCTTAGGCTCCCCTTGGCAGTAACAGTCTGCCAGACCCTCCTGTATTTGATGACCTTGACAGTTTGGAGGACGACTGGCTAGGTATGTTGTAGGATGTCCCTCTATTGAGGTTTGTCTGATGTTTTCCCCATAATTAGACTGGGGTGATGGTTTGGGGAGTAAGACTCCAGGAGTGAAGTGCCCTTCTCAACCCATTGTATCAACGGTGCATGCTTTTGGCATAACTCACTGCCATTAATGTTGACCTTGACCCTCCGGCTGAGGTCTGTCAAGCTCTCCACTGCAAGGTCACCTGGCCCCTATGCCCACCCTTCGACTTTTTACCTGCAGGAACTTGGCTGCTTTCTCCCATTCCCCCATCTTCCCTCATGGGTGTCCTTTGGTTGCAGACTCTGCCCTCTGCCCTCAAGAGTCTCCCCATTCACCAGAATCTGTCTCCTGTGATGCATGGTGTAATTAGGATTTCTTGAACAAAGATAACCCAGAGCTGCTCTGTGAGACCAAGTTCACATAGTCTTTACCTGAACCCAAACATTATTGGAAAAGTAAACGACTTTTATTTTCCTTGAAAATATTGGATAGGAACTGCATTAGAATCCTCACTGAGAAAGCGTATACAAGACCTATAATCAGAGGAGAGATATTAACTATAAAATAAATAACCGTAGGGTACATTTCCACACTGAAACCTACTTTAAATTTTATTATTTACCCTGTGCTATTTCATGGACTCCCATTTCCGTTCCTTGAATTTATTAGCAGGTGGGCAGAACCCTTTTGGCCTCAGCGACCTTCCTGATCCTGGAGCGCGCGCTTCCGATTGCCTTCCAGGGAGTGCACGGCAGGCAAGTAGGGCGATGTTCAGTGAGAAAAATGGATAGCCTTGGGTCCTCATATATGGGGGAGAAATAGTTCTGAGGTAAATAGACTAATAATTTTTTAAAATAGAATTTTTGAAGGCTGTTTTTACATAGTACGGTTAAAAATGTCTTGAACTGACAGGAAACCTATGGGATACTGATTTTTGAGCCTGGCCATCCGTCAGGCCCTTACTTTCTGTCTGTGTATTGTGGCCTTCTGGGTCCATTTGAAGTCCTTGTAAATTCATTCCTCCTTCTGGGCCTGCCCAGATCCCTGCAGCGTCAAGATGTTTTCATGAAGTGGCTGGTGCCTTTCTCTGCTCCGTGTAACCATGTGATGAACTCAAAAGTGAATGCTTGGATCACACATTCCATTGTGTCGTTTTGCTTCCTTCTTCCTCTTCCAGCAGGTGCAGGAGGGGAAAAGAATACCCAAGCGTCTCTCTGGGATGCTCGGTTTGTCCCTTCAGGGAGCCCTCCTTGAGGGCAGAGTCCCCTCCTCTGGATGGGGCTCATTTTCCTATGAGCCCTTTGCCCTCAGGGGAAAAGAGATGTTGCTGGCAGAAAAAAGCCAACTCTTGTCCTTTTCTGAAGTAGATGCCATTGGCAAGTTTACTAATAAGAGCCAGAGTTTGTAATTTTTTTCCCTTCTGGCTTAAAAAAGAGAAGGAAAAGAGGTTTACTCTTTTTCTCTCCCCTCTGCCTGAGTTAAAGCTCTTGCAGGAGAAGTTATGAGCACAATAAGACTCTCGTCTAGAAAGTGTCCCCGCACCTGCCAGTACTGGAGTGTGGCCACCTGGCTGGGAACTCTAGAATGCCTTTCTGCAGAATGCCCCTTCCCAGTGCTGTTACCTGCATCATGCCGTTTCTGCTCGGCTTGTCCTTCCCGCTCGTGTTTGTTAGAGGCCAGCCACGGTCTCTCACCCAGAAAACCTGATAACCAACTCTATTCAATGGCTTTTCTAGTGAGTGTGGGTTAGGGGACCTTCTAGGGAGGAAAATGAATGGCTTGGGGTCCTTGGATACACAAGAAAGGGGGAAATAATGAGATCAGAGAGACTAATAATTTTCCAAAATAGACTGAAGGTTGTTTTCTCGTGGTGGTGGTAAAAAAATTCTTAAAATTGGGGGAAGGGCTGTGGGATGCTGGCTCTCTCCACGCCAGACCCTGCTTTGGCCTTTCCTGTGGGCTTGGCTCCTGAGTGCTTTGGACCCATAAGCAGTTTCTCAATCAAGAGCAGTTGGGGCTAAGATGCCTGGGTGGCTCAGTTGGTTAAGCATCTGCCTTTGGCTCAGGTCATGATCCCTGGGTCCTGGGATCAAGCCCCATGTTGGGCTTCCCTGCTCAGTGAGGAGTCTTCTTCTCCCTCTCCCTCTGCCCCTCCCCCCAAACTCATGTGCTCTCTCTCTCTCTCTCTCTCAAATAAGTAAGTAAATAAATAAAATCTTAAAAAAAAAAAAGCAGTTGGGGCCATCTGACTGTCAGGACGTTCGTGGTGTGCCCCGTCACAAGATGTCTTGCTTGATAATAATTGCTCAAACCAGACTCTGCAGCCATCCCCGGATTAACAGCGTGCGGTGCCTGGAGCAGGTCAGGGGAAGAGGTGGCTGCCCAACCCCATACCTTCAGTGAGATGTTTCTGAGCACAGTCAGCCCCCAGCCAGCTCCCCCTTTCCCACACCCTACGGCAGGGTGGCCAGAGTTGGCAAATGGAAATACAGGGCACCCAGTTAAAGTTGAATTTCAGACGATGAGTATATTTTTTCAGCATAAGTATGTCCCAAACATGGCATAAGACACACTTATGCTAAAAATGATCCTTTGCTGCCCTGAGATTCAGATTTAACTGGGCATCCCTATTTTATCTGGCAACCCTTCCCTAAGACTCTCAGAGCACTCTTTCTGGCTTCGGCCTACCTGGGGATTCCATGTATTTCAAAATTTTACCCTCAACTCTCTTTCAAATCTGATTTTGCTTCTGAATCGTCATCAGTTTGGGGGTTCCGGCTCATTCCTGCCCTGTCTGCCTGGAGCCCTTCTTGTAGCTGGGTTGATTTCAGGGTGGTGGGACTCTTACTTGATTACGTCGTCAGAGGAGTGGGAGGCTGGTTCCAGTCCTGGGCATCTGGATCCTCTGGAGTCCCCCGTAATCAGTCCATTTTGATCCCTCTCGGTCTCTCTGCTTCTCTGAGTGTCTCTGCCAGTCTTCCCTCTGGGTCCTTGGCTCTAATATACAGGGTTTCCTCCTCCTTCTCAGGGCCGGAGGCCTCTGAGCCACACACCCCAACCAGAGTACAGATAGGTGGAGAGGTCTTCCTGGGCCCCGCTTCCCCCATTACTTCGCCACCTTCACTTCCTTTCTTTGCAAAGCTAAACCATCGAAGGAAAGGGGTTAATTTTCTCTTCTCTTTGAAATTTGTGAGGGAAAAAGCATCAAAGCTGCGCCATTCTGGCTCAGAAGATGTAGTGGGAAGCCGTAGTCGGTGGCAAGCTATGGTCTTGTGTACAGCGTAATATTTCTACACTAGAACCTATTTTAAATTTTATTATCTGCCTCGTGCTATTGCACCTCCTCGTGTCCTCTCCCTCTTGTATTTATTAGAGGCTGGGTATGGATTTCTCTCCCTGAGAGAACCTTCATAATAATGAAGTGTACTTGGAAGCTGCTCACAGTGAATACAGGATTGGAGGGTATTCTGCAAGGAAAATGGATAGCCTCGTTTTCCTCTGTATGAGAGAAATATTTGAGGTGAAATAGACTAATAATTTCTCAAGATAGAAGTTTCGAAGGTTGCTCTTGCATAGAGAAGTTGGAAACTCCTTGAAGTGATAGAATGCATGTGGGACATCATAATCACGTGTCTCTCTCTCCCTGGCAGGCTGCTGTGGGCTCTCTGTCTCTGTGTGCCAGTGTCCTTTGGGGCTGGAGCCCACTTGCCATTTTTCTTCTGCTTTCTCCTCACTGACTTTTTTCAATTTTCATGAGGGGCCTGAGTGAGCAAGTCTACCAGAACCCACTCTTGGTGCTTCCAGCCCGCATTCTTTGATGGATGTTCATGCAATTTTCTCATTATTTTCCTGTCAGCATTCACAGAAACAGTGTAAACTACTTTATTTCAAAACCATTATGTTAGTTTACTCCATGATAATTTAAGCTGTGTATTCTTTCTCTGATTTGAATTTAGTAATAACATATTTTTAAAGACAAGTCAAGAGGCTTTCTTGAATGATTTTTCAGTGACAGCGCCCCCCCCCCACCCTGAGTCTCCTTTCATTAGACCCTCGTTTTCTGTACTTAATTGAATTTTCATCTCATTCTGTGCACATTCTAAACAGACCCTGTGCCTTCTATGGGGAGAAGATTTTGGAGAGCTAGTCTTACCAACCTATAGCTGTCTTTCCTTCAAGAGAATGAGCAAGTGGACAGCTATGTGGTAAGGGGTGCCAATGCCCTCACCCCACGCCTGCCCAGGGCTGCTACTGGGGAGCATTCTGGGAGCTGCTCCAAGGCAGGAGCTCCCACAGATTGTCCCCTCTCCCTCTAGCAGCGGGTTTGAGTGTTTTAAATTCCATTCTTGCCACACACCCCTCAGCTCCTGTAGGTCATTATTACAGAACTGTGTACCTGCCTCAAGATTCATCTCCCACTCCACTCTCCACCCCTTCTCCCGGTGGGATTTCTGGGTGCACGATGTTGTTTACAGTCTTTTCCAGACAGAAGTTGAAGGGCACCTCCCGCTTTCTCTCAGACCACGGATTTCTTTTCCTATATTGCTTTAGAACTGCAAAACAAACGCCTTTTTGGGGGGTGGTGGAGTAGAAGTCTTCAGGAAAGGTGTAAAGATTTTTAAAATGCCTCACAGTTTGGACTTTCTAGATGGTTCCACTATGTCGGTGGTAGGCTACTTAAGAAAAAATCTAGAAATTCAATTTCTTGATTAGTTGGGATTCAGAATGATTTCTGGGGCAGTTTTCTCTCTTTTGTATTCTCTGTCTTTCCTTCCTGTTACATTGGAGATCTTACCCCTATTTCTAGCTAGTCTTTTGGTTGCACGTGTGCCTGAGCTTTTGAATTTCCAGAATGATCAAGTCCAGAGGCGGCTAAAAGCTCTACTCTGAGTCTGGGAGAGAGTTTCTGAAGTAAAAAAAAAAAAAAAGTACATCAAGTTCCACATCATAAAAGGGAGGATTTCTAAAGCTGGTGTGAGGACAAAAGAGTGACTTCGTAGAATTCTGTGAGAATTTGGCCCATTGCTCCTCCTTCCCCCTTTGTTGCCTGCGTCTCAGCTTCCGAGGTACAGACAGGGAATCTGTGAATGCAGGTGTCTGCGATCTTCCCAAGCAGGGCACAGGCAACTCTTTATTAATTTATTTATTAAAGATTTTATTTATTTATTCATGAGAGAGAGAGGGGGAGAGAGAGAGAGAGAGAGAGAGAAGCAGGCTCCCAAGGAGCAGGGAGCCCGATGCGGGACTCGATCCCAGGACCCTGGGATCATGACTGGGCCGAAGGCAGACGCTTAACCATCTGAGCCACCCAGGCGCCCACACAGGCAACTCTTGACATTTCATTCCCCGCTGGGGTTTGAAAGGACTTTGACCATCCCCCTGTATTTTTGTGTCAGGATCCATAGAAACCATATAGAGGCTTTTGCTCAAAAAACACTACTTGAGCTGCGTCGCTGCAGGATTGCAGTGACAGGAGTTCTGTTTCTTTTGAGGTGGGGTTCTTGAGAAAAGATCAAGCCAAGTTGCAAGTATTTCGGTGACTGGCATAGTCCACTCAGTCGGGGTTCTGCCATTATTAAGAAAACCACACATTCTTGAGTAAACTTTGGTATGAAAGTTTTTAAAGAGTATTTGGATGTCACTTCTCTTTTTTCCCTTTATCTTGGTCCCCATGCCCTCAAATAGTATGTAAGAAATGCTATTGAATTCTGTCCGTGTGCGGGACTTTACATTACTGGAATATTTTAAACAGGCTCTCCCACTAATGGTGTTTAGAAAAAGTATCTGAGTGGAAGAGGGTTTCCAGCTTTCCAAACACTTGCCTTTCCTCAAGAAAGCAAAGAGCACCGCACTGGCAGGTGTTCCGATGTAAGAAATGACCTCTGTGACACACAAGGTAGCGTAGCTAAACATGCCATGGAAACAGAAGAGTGTTCCCTCCTCCTCTTTACCTGATTTTCTCGTCAAATTAGGTTTTATTCGTCTACAATTTAGGATTGAGGGAAGAGCTAGATTCTCCCTGACCATTTATCTTTTCGCAGAGACTGGGCTGAGAATGTTTTCTTTCCTAAGGTGATTGGAAAACCAAAATTGATGAGGCCAACTCCAATATTTTCTTTCTTGTCTTTGTTTCTAGTTTGAAATTCGTCCATTTTACCCCTTATCAGGATTAATGAAGTAGAAAAGGGAAGATCTTTCTTTCCAGCTATTATCATTGAAATGGATCAATTTCTTCTTTTTAAGGTTGCAAATCTTGAGGAAAAATGAGCTCTCTCAAATACCTCAATTATATTTCGAGAAATGGACTGTCTTTTATAGACTCATTTAGTAATGAGTAGCATTGAAAATAATTCAAAGAGTAGATACTCTTGATTTCAATCTTGGCATTATAGATTTCAAATGGTATTTCCAATAGTTGTATTTTTCCTTCACCTCATTGTCTGCATTTGTTCTGTAAATTTTAGGTACATGATTATGGTCTGGGCATTAACTTTTAACTTAAGGATTGATCTTAAACATGACTTTCCACTAAACATCCTTCAGGGAAAGAAAAATTTTCTGAGAGGAAAATCTTAAATTGATTGCATTTCATCAAAGAAACAAAAAAGAAATGAGTACCACTAAGAAAAGTAGTATCTGAAATATATGATTACTTGGAAGAGACAAACTTTCAGAAAATCGCATTAGGAGAAGGAAATACTCAGGCATGTCGTGAGGTTTTCAGTAAATGCATTTTCCTGTCCCTCTGATGGGTCCTTCAGCCATGTTCTCTCTGAAGAACCAGGTTGAGCCTTCTTCATCACATTGGCTCCTTGGATGGTTTTGTGAGGTGACATTTTAGTGGGTCTGTAGGCCGGCCGCTCCTGAGGCTCAAGCCAGACTAGAAGTCCTTGTGGTATGATTCATAACTCATCTCCTTTGTGGCATTTACCACAATACCAATCATTGGGTAATTATGTTCTAATTTTCTTCTCTTCAGCTACGCATATGCTGCATCAACTAGGTAGAATTGAGCTTCTTCAATCATTGACAATAAACCTGTATTTAATTCCAGGGTGAGGGAGCCACTCTGTTCTTTCTCTTTGTCTCATTTACTTTCTTTCTCACTGGAATCTCATCCTTTGAATTCTGCACCTAACTAAGCTTTTAAGTGACTGGAAATATTTTAACTAGATTTTTTTTCCCCATGAACATAGTTTAGGGAAAATGCCTCTGAGGCTAACATTATCAAAGCAGCTGTCTTTCATTGAAAAAACAGAAAAGGTAAAGAGAACTCTGACAGGTACTTTCTGAGATAAAAGGTTTACCTAATCGTGTTGAAGAGGTAGAATAGCTAAATATTATGTGAGCATGGTGATGTAATTCTCTGAAATTAAGCAGATTCAATTATTTTTTTTCCTTTTTAGCCTTTAAACTTTTGTTAGTCTGCCATGAGTGGAATGGGAGAGGTAGGGCTCCCTTGGTGTTGGTCGTGCCCTGCTCCCTCTGTCACAAATCACCTCAGAGTGTTTTCCTAAGAGAAACAAAATGGCAGCCTGAACGCCAGGGTTCCAAATCCACGAACTCCCTCCCCACCTCTCTGACGAGAGCTAATGGCTCTGTACCATTATTTTTCCTGTCAGAATTAATGGGGAGATATTCTTTTCCTAAAGCCATTAGTTAAGTAATATTGCTTACAGAATTGCTGAAACAGGATAACACCTCCTTCTCCAGGGTGTAAATCTTAAGAAATGATGAGACAATTGCTTAAACACATCAATTATATTCCAAAGCCTGAACTTTTTTCTCTACAGTTTCATTTAGAGTTAAGAAACTTTGAAAGTAATGGTCCATAAAGTGGATTCTCTTGACTCAATTTTGGCACTAAATAATTCAAATAATATTAGCAATTTTTTGTTCTCCATTTAGTTTTCTTTTTCCCCCACAATTTGTCCTCTCTTCATTTTAGAGCATTCTCCTATTGTCTGAGTGTGATTAAAGTTTCAACCTACCAAAAGATTTTAAGCATACTTTCCCACTAAATATGTTTTTTTTGGAGAAAATGGTAAGTGAAGTGTTCTCAAACTGATTGCCTTTCATCAGAGAAAGAGAAGAGAAATTCAAACCATAGAGAAAAGTGGTTTCTGAAAAAAAGAGATTGAAAAATGATTGCTCAGAAGAGGCAAAATTTCAAAAAAAATTAAGGTAGTGCAGAAATGTTCCAGATTTGGTTAGAGATGGAAAAATGTATTTTTCTCTTCTTTGGTGAGTCTCCCTTGTTCTTTGTCTGAGAAGCAGAACTTTCATTACACACCAGAGTGTGAGGCTTTCAATCCCTCTATCAGCAGTTGTGTTGTATTCTGACCCTTAGCTTTGCCTGAACACGCCGGGCACACCCGGGGGCTTTTCCTTATTATGTTCAGTGTGAATTTTAGGGCCAGTGCCATCATTTGTCTCTTATTTTTCTTTCATTGAATAAAGCAATATCATGCTTGTTGCAACAAAGAGAGCAACATCGACATATCTGAGGAGAGCTTGATGGTCCCCAGCCTCGTGGCTCCCTACGGCTACCAGAGTTCAGCTCATGTTCCTTGCACACCTTCCTCTGTGTACATACAAATAAGAACAGACACTTCAGTCTCTTGTTTTTTTCACAAATAGAGTCATCCCATATGTAGAAATCTGCAACTCTTTTCTTCTTCATCTATCTTGTATAAAATTCTAGGCCTATATTATAGATTGATCATTTTAATAATGGCATAAAATCCCACGGTATAGCTGTATCATAATTTTTTAATTCAACCCTTCCAATATCCATGGATGTTCCTGTTGATTGCTGTTGTTTTTCTACCCCAACTATTGCTGCAGGAAATATTCTGGCTCAGTTTTATATTTTATAATTATATATTTCACTATATAAGATACTACCAAAAAGTACTTTTAAAAAAACACATTTATTCTTCCATAGTTTTCAACAGCATTTTTAAAAAGAAACTTGGCTCCCGTTAAAAGTGAGACCTGGGGGTGCCTGGGTGGCTCAGTCATTAAGCATCTGCCTTCGGCTCAGGTCATGGTCCCAGGGTCCTGGGATCGAGCCCCACATCGGGCTCTCTGCCCGGCGGGAAGCCTGCTTCTCCCTCTCCCACTCCCCCTGCTTGTGTTCCCTCTCTCTCTGTCAAATAAATGAATAAAATCTTAAAAAAAAAAAAAAAAAAGACGAGGCCTGGGTGAGGCCTCAAGCCTTACCATCACTGTTGGAGTACTTGAGCTTCATAACTAACAAGGGGTTACAAACTGACCCCTCCTTGGCCAAATTCGGGCCATGGGCACATTGGTTAGTACAGTGTTGTTGTTTGAAAATTAATTCATTATCAGTGTTTACAAATACATAGAATCCAGTTTTTTGGTTTCTCTTGGAAAATAGTTGTGGTGAACTTGGTCCTTCCCAGTCTCAGTCAGCGGAGCTGGGAGTCAGCTGTGCCCTCAAACCTGGGCATGCCCTCCATTCACCACAGTCCCCAGCCCCAGGCAGCATCCCTCGTTTATGTTATTTGCCTGACCCTACAGCATTTGAGTTTGTGACTCTTGGTTTCAAGCGGGGCATCTGCAGTGTGACTCTGCTGACCTGGGGGCCGGGTCCCTCCCTGTGGGGCCATCCTGGACACCAGCTCTCTGGCTGCCTCCTCCTTGTATGAGATGCTAGGGCCATGCCCCACTCGAGTCAGGATGACCACAGAAAGTCTCGGCACATCACCCCCAGTTAAGAACCCCTGCTTCAGACAGATCACAAAGCCCATCTTCCTCGGCCAGTTTTGAGGTAAACTTTTCAAAGCGTGGGCCTGAGCCATTTTCATTATGTTTCTCTATTCCGTAGGCCTATGTTTCACTTTTTGAAGGCACATTGTTGAATTCTGTACACGACCAAGCTTTAAAGTCCCTGAAATGTTTCAAACCAGCCCCATGCACAGAGTTTAGAGAAAATAGAGGAGAAAGTGATCAAAACACATTCCTTTCATCTCAGGAACAGAAATGTAGAGATGCCGTGATTACAGGTGGTTTCTGAAGTAAAAGCTTTACCTAATTACACACACATAAAAGGTACAATTTCTAACTAGTGTATGAAGAGGCTGAATAAGTCCCTAGAATAAAGGTAGATGCTGCCTTTGTTCACTGGGCGCTTGGCAGTGGTTTCCTTTTGTGAGTTCATGGTGGCACCTCGGGAGCTAACCTCTCCCCTCCCTGTTCTCACCCGGGTGCCCGTTGGAAAGCAATTCGAGTGTCAGGAAGACACAGGAGGGTTTGGAGAGGGGTCTCTCCAGGGCCCTTCTCCCCCGGTGCCTTCTCTCTCCTTCTCTGACAGGAGCTAATGACTTCTCTACATCTTTTCTCATTAGAATTAATAGAGAAGCATTAATTCTTTCCCAAAAGCCATTAGTTAAGTCTTAGTGCTCTGAAATTGCTGAAACAGAATAATTCCTCCTTCATTCTAGGGTATAAATCTTGAGAAAAGATGAGAGGATGTTGCAGGTGTATCAGTTATGTTCTAGGGAAGAGAGTTGTGTAGACAATTCTCATTTAGCAACAGGAAAATTCTGGAATAACAATACATGAAGTAGATCAGCTAGGTGCAGCCTTGACATTTATAATGTTCCAAATGGCATTTCTTTTATAATCTTCTTTTTTCCTTATGTGATTTCATAATCCTATTTTTGCTGTGTGTCTTAAAGTCACACTCCTGCCTGGACATGATAAAACTTTTAAGTGAAAGTAAGATTTCTTTTTTAAAGATTTTATTTACTTATTCATGAGAGATAGAGAGAGAGGCAGAGGGAGAAGCAGACTCCCCATGGAGCAGTGAGCCTGATGTGGGGCTCAATCCCAGGACACCGGGATCATGACCCGAGCTGAAGGCAGACGCCCAACTGACTGAGCCACCCAGGTGCCCCTGAAAGCAAGATTTTAAAGCACACTTTGCACTAAACACAGTTTAAGTGAAGAATTTCCATGTGGGGAGAATTCTTGTCCTGATTGATTGCCTTTCATCAAATATATAGACAAGAGGGACCCCTGTGTGGCTCAGTTGGTTAAGTGTCCGACTCTTGATTTCAGCTCAGGTCATGATCTCAGGGTCGTTGTATTGAGCCCTATGTTGGGCTCTGTGCTGGGCATGGAGTCTACTTAAGTTTCTCTCTCTCCCTCTGCCCCTCCCCCTTCTAAAAAAAAGATATAGACAAGAGATGAAAACCACAAGGAAAAGCAATTTTCTGAAGTAAAAGATTTGTTTGTGATTACTGAGAGGCAAACTCCCACCAGACTGCGTTAGGGTGGCACAGAGACACTGAGACTCTTCCTGATGAAGGCGTCCTGTGGTCCTTCCTCCTGTCCCCCTTGCCCGTGGGACTCAGGTCTCCGGCTGCTCGTGACCACTTTCTGATTAGGATCGAAGTCCCCCAGGCTCTGCCTGAGAGGAAGAAGTCCTGTCACCCTTCCACAGAGTCCTCACCAATGAAGCTTATAGTACGATCAAGGAAGCGGATGAATATATCTGCAAAAATATTTTAGTACGATGTCTGGCATGAAACAGAGCCTTAAAAATTTTGGCTGAATAATAACATGAGTGAATGGCTGACACTTATTGGAGAGAGAACCAGCCCCCACAGGTGCAGTGTCCACACATTCTTGCAGAGTGTATGCTTCTCCTGTCCTCCACAGGTCTAGGTGGAGTTAGGGCCCCATTTTCACCATCTCATGGCTCCTTCCACTTTTCCCTTCATAGTGTTTACCACGTTTGCTTGGTGAATTTTCTGCGTCATTATTTGCGGGCTGCATCTCTCCCCCATTAGATGGTAATGGGTGTCTCGTTTGCCACTCAATGAATTGCCTGTGTTCACCACGGTTCTTGGCACAGAGTATTGGCTGTACTCAGTGCTCAGTAAATATGGGCTCAGTGGATAGTTAGGCTTAAAAATATGGGCACATAAATGGGCTCAACAAATAGGGACTCAGAAAAATGGGTTCAGAAAACATTTGAACAAATGAGCAAACATCTGCCAATATAGTGACTGCTTTTCAAGTTCTACCCAACCTTGACTCAAATAACTGCAAATTTTTCTCGCTAACACATTGTGTATCCTTCAATGGCAGGGATGCTCCTAAACAATTTAATCTCAGATCAGTTCATAGTCTAGGAGATCACTCCTGTGTTCTTACTTATGTTTGTAGCTTGCTTAGAAGGCCAACATGGTAGACTCATTTTTACCCCTTCCTTATATATAATTCAGAGTCTCTAGTCTCCAAATTAATGGAGTTTTTGGTATATTGGGGCAACCGAAGGAAATGTATCCATTTACACATTTTCGGATAATGATATTTGAGTAATATGTCTATTAGCATTTCCATAAAGCCCAGGAGGGGCTTTGGCTTGGGAGGAGGCTTGGCTCTGAAGAGGTTGACAGTTCTGTGAGTTTCATCAGCCTGCTTCACTCCATTTTCTAATTATTTTACAGTTTCTGGTAGCCTTTTCAAGATGGCTAAATTTAAATTTGCTACAACGTTTTAAGCAGTCTCTTTCTCTCAGTGTGGCTTGGCAATTATTTCTGAGGGAAATGATTAAAAGTGCAGCCTTTCATCAGGGGGAGAACAGAATGGCATGTGGAGCTCAGATGAGAGGTGCTTTCTTAAGAAGATTCACGTAATTGTGCGAGAGTGGTCAAATTTCTGAAGATTGCATGAAGATGGCAGAGTCCGTCATTTGTGGAGATGTAGGAAGTGATTCACAGAGGGACGCTGTGCCGTAAACAGGATCACATTCTGTGCTTTAACATTCGGCCAGGGCACCACTTACTTTTTGAAAAGGGCCATTCATTTAAAAGCGAGTTAGCATCCTTCTTCAATAATCCAAATTAGTTTAACACACTTCAGTGACATTATTTGGGCATTTTTCACAATTATTAAAGATAACTCACTTTTCTCTGTAGACTGTAGGTCAAAAGCAAATTAAATCAATGGATTTTCTCCCTTCGTGCTCTCAGATGAGTCAGAAAGTATTGGTCAAATGCGCACATGGCCTTTCCGTTAAGCTTCAAAACCCAAACAACCTGCTGAGAAGACATTTGGCCAATCTGATTATTTTCTCTATACTAATTGGTTTTCCTTCTTCATTGAATTGAATGAATTGCCTGGTTGTTTTGTCACTGTGGGGACCCAGCTTAATCCACTTAGAGTGAGGTGCTTGTGCTTGGTAAGCTGGGGGGCTATAGAAACGTTTATTGTCAATATTATCTTTTGTGATTTTTCTTCGTGGGGGGAATGAAGATATAGCTTGAATCCATCCATTTTCTCTGTTTTGATTTCCACTGCCTTTGCTCACCGTCTCATCTGGCCACTGGATTGCCCTGGTAAGCCCCAGGGTCCGGACCGCAGTCATCTATGCATTTTGAGAGGATGGGGACCCCCTGCTGGAAACAATGGTTGCTTCACAGTGAATGTGGAAAAAATCTAAGCCCCTTTCCGCAGCTGCCTGCACCTGACAAGATCTGAGCCCCTGCTGGCTTCCCCACCTTCATTTTGTGTCCTGCCCCCTTGCTCACTGCCCTTCCTCCATCATGGCCTCCCACCGGGTTCCTCAACCCCCCCCCAGGCTCCTTCCCACCGCAGGGTCTCTGCATCTGTTCCTCCTTCACCTGGAATGGCCTTCCTGGGCTGGTTCTTTCTCACCCTGAAAGTTTCATTTCAGATGTTGCTTCTTCAGAGAGGCCTTCCTCAGTATGGGCAGCAGTCACGTACCTACCACTCTGTGTCATGTGCCCCGTATCAACTGTGACTCTCTGGAAGAGCCCCTGTTTACAGTGACAGGAACGTGCTCCCCTCCCTGCTTACCGTCAGTCTCTGTCTGCAGCCCCCTGCTGCTATTTACATTCTGCGATAGCCCCACCCTCTGCTCATTTCCTTCACAACGCCTGGCACAACTGGAAATGATCTTATCAATTGACTGGTCTTCGTCTCTCTTTCCTACTGAAGCAGAGGCTCTCGAGGGCCAGGGCACCTCCATCTTGTTCTGCAGTGTTTGGGGGGCCAGCTGCATGGCACCTGCCTCACTGAACAGGCCCAAGTCATGTTTGTCGAGCAAATGAATGGAATACCAAAAGCCTGGTTCTGTGTCGATACGCAGGTGCTCAAGTGAAAATTGTATTAAAGGAAAAATGACTACTTCCTTTCCCAAACCGTTGCATCTTCCTATGGATTTTCAGAGTTGATTTGCTCAGGATTAATGCACTTGCTAATCTAGTCACCTACCCCTCGAGATATAAGAAGCAGGTCTGTACTTTCCAGGCAGGAGATTGGAGGACTCCTCACACAGAAGCTGTCTAGTCCTCGTGGAAGACCCAGAGAATTATTTCAGGGCTTCCCACTTAAACACGGCAAGCAGATAACCCCGCAGGGTGGCCCCAGTTGACAAAGTGCACATGTAAAGAGCTCCCAGTCCGTTGTGTAGTGCCTGTTTCCTAGACGTGGGCGGATATTTAAGTTTGCTGGATACTGCAGGACCATCTTTAATATGGAAGGGAAAGATGAAAACAAATGAGAACAAAAGGAACTGGGAAGAAAGACCGTGTAGGGAGAGGCAAACTTCAGCAAGAACAACAGTGGCCGCAAACCATTATTAATATGGCCAGAGACACAATGGAAAATACTGGAGCCATGAAGTAACAACAGGGTGCTCTAAAGAGGAAAATAATAATAGGCTCTTAGAAATTAAAAACATGATAGCAGAAATAGGAAATTATGAGTTGGAATAGAAAATCCCAAAAGTAAAATAAAAAGACAAGTGGGAGATAGGAGAGAAAAGATAAGAAAAAGAGGAATAGACAAGGAAAAGCCCAGTAACTTACTAAGAGCAGTGCGAGGAAGAGAGAAAAGGTGAAACAGGAGAATAAATATCAAAGAAACAGCACCATGTTTTCCCAAAACCGAAGGACATGATTCAGATTGAAAGGGCACATTGAATGCCCAGACAATGAATGAAAATAAACCGAGGACCATGGAGACACTGAACAAAGAAGAGTCTAGGAGTTTCCAGAGAGACAAAACACAAAAAGTTTTTGCCCAAAGGATCATGAATCATAAATCATGTTGGCTCCAGACTTCCTAACAACTAGAACTCAACAGAGTCGTGTCTTTGGTTCTGAAAGCAAATGATTTCTAATTCAGAATGTTATACCCCAACAAGTGGCAGACTGAAGTCTAAACAATTTTATTTCACACACCCTTTCTCACGAAGCTGCGGGAAGCTTTGCATTAGGAAAGCAAGGAAACAGAAGTGGGGGGCTCCAGGAACCAAAGAGGTGAGGAGAATCGCCACAGTGGGGTGAAGGGGACCCGGGGGCACAGCCACACAGTAGCCAGGGAGCAGCGGACCCCTGGGGGCAGGTCAGAGGATTTGGAGAGCGATGCTTCTAAGGAAAGGAGACAAAACCTCAGACAATTGAGAAGGAGGTGGGAGGCTAGTTTCAGTGCTAGGTCTACGGACAACCAAGCAAAATTTAAAAACAAGGTAGTTGTTAACTCCAGGGAAAACAGTGTTGGCCAGAAAGACCGTGTAGTCATGGCACATTACGTGGCTCAGCAGTGAGAGACATGGTCCTAAACATGTAAACACTAAATATCCTTCTAGACAAAATTATGACATCATAGTTACATAACTGTTGCGAGGAGATGGGGTGAAAATTGTGCATACGTGGTGGGTGGTGGTGGGGGAATGAAGGTTCTGGATCCAGGGGTGCTGGAGAAAGAGGTGAATGCCCCTCTCTCCTCATAAGTCACAGGCTCTTCTCCAAACTGAAAAAAAAAAAAATCAAGAAGTAGTGCTATAAGCATGTTATTAAAAGTGAAGGAGATAAATATCAAAAGAATCCAAAGCGGGAAAAGGTGAGTGGGTTGGCAGGCATTGCTATTTTTCTTAATAAGTAGAAAGATTCGACTTTTTGAAACTCTGTGCATATGTAACTTTAATCAAAATGAAAGCAAATTTGAAAGGGGATCTAATGCTTTTCTCTGGTGGCACAGCCATGCTAGAATTTTTTCTGATTTCATTTCATGATGTAATCCATCGTCTCTGCAATTCTGTGGGCCTTCTGACCCGTATCCCAGGCCACTGTGACAAAAGGAGACCAAGTATGGGTGAGGCGGGAGGGGAAGCCGCTGCTCCCTTGAGAGGGTGCTGCTGTTTGGTGGATGTTGTCAAACTTCCCTCTTTGGTGCCCCCTCCCCTCCCAGATCACAACCATAACCACCACCAAACAACAGCAACACCAAAACCACCCTGGCTTCCTGCTGCCTGGTGCTCCAATGGAGACAAAACCTCATTTCCATAGAGACGGAAATGTCTACCCTTGACCCTGGTTGAATGGCCAGAGAATTCACGCTAACCTGAAATTAACCTAACCTGGCCTAAAGGTGGCCAGGAAGATGGCTCTGATGAAAAATAGCCACGTGACATGTTTTTAAAAAAATGTATGTGACTTAGGGATTTTTCTGCCTTGGGAACTGGTTTTACCATTTCTTAGCGGAAGTGGAGACGTTTTATTGAGCTGTGTGAAGTGATTCAAGGTAAGCGGGGGTCCCGTGCACATTGTGGGAGACGCGGGTTAATGAGCCCTGAGCTGTGGAGGAAGACAAAGTCCTAGGGAACTCACATTTGCTGATGTTATCACTTCCGGTGTGTGTAAGCGTGCCTCCCCGTTTCAGGTCTGAATCTGCAAGAGGAACCATCTTGTGCCTCTTCAGAATCACCTGTTGGTTGTGGGCACAGAGAGAAGGAGGAGGAGGGCTCCAGACAAACTTCGGGAAGCTTCTCTCCCAGCACAAGTTCAAGGGCTGGGAGTGGAATAGACCACGTAATCATGAAGGTGGGGACCACGGTTCTGAGCTGTCTCTGTTCGTGGGTTGTCTAGATTAATGGCTCTCTTTTGCTTGTTGTGGGTGTCCCAGGTGGCAGAACTTGCCCCACCACCCAGCACACAAAGCCCAGTAGGTACACAAACGCCTCCAGACATCGTGTGCTGAAAGAACGGGATGATTACTAAAAATCCTAAATAATGCTTTTAATTCGTACCTGGGTAGGATAGAGATGCTCTCATGCTGCAGACATCACTGTGACATGACTTCACTGCCATGCAGGAAGGTGGGGGGGCGTCGGTTGAAAAGCACAAAAATGCTAATCCAGACCACACTTCAAAAAGTGCTCCTCTGGAAAAACTTAAGTGCAGGGTAACTGTAAAGTAGCACATTTGTCTACCTCGTGAGCAGTGGTAATTTAACATTGGATACTCAGAACGGGGTGGATAATTGAGTGATTTGGTTTTTCACAAAGCCAGGTAAAAACACATAGCAATCTCAGCAACCTATTTTGTGGCAACAAGGAGTTTTCCTCGAGTTAATGCACCAATTAGTTATTAATGGGAACTGATTGAGGGCATCCTGTTGAAGTTCACGCTTGGTAAAGAATCATTAAGAACTCAAGACCTAGTTTTACTGAGGACCACGTTTCTGACCACAAGTTTTTTTTGTTTTTGTTTTGTTTTGTTTTGTTTTGTACCAGTTAACCTTTCTTCCCCCATTTGTTTTCCTTTGCACTTTTTTGCAGGTAATTTCTCCAGCTGCCGGTGGGTGCAGTGACTGCCACTATCAGAACACTGCTGCTGGGTCAGGACAGTCTGAGCGCCCCGGCTCCTGCGTGGCTGTGGGTACTGACAGGCTTCTGTCTCCAGGTGGAAGTCTCAGCCTGGGATTGCTGGAGACCCGGCCGCTGCCCTCCCAGGAGCAAGTCTCAGTAGATATGAAACCATACATTTCCTCCGATGCTCAGGAGCCTTCTTCCTTTGAGTCCAAAGGAACCTCTCCCTGCCAGGATGTTGCTCCTTCTGTGGCTGCCATTTGTTCTCTGGGGGAGAGAGCAGGTCACACAACCCTGGGAATTCACGGTGCGGAGCCGCAAGCCCAAAGAGCTGCAGGGGAGGCTCTGACACAAAGCTCCTCAGACAGAAAAGCTAAAGCGGAGGGCATGTCACCACCAGTCCTGCCAGGGAGACCTTCATCTGAGCAAAGAATTTCAGGTTTGGTTTTGTTGGGGTCAACTGGAAAAACTCGTCTTGAAATACCAGCATCAGGAGCAGGCTCAGCTAGTTCATACCAAGAGGAAGGGGAGCACAAGATGTTTTCTCCTACTGGGGTACAGGAGGGGCATGGAGAGATGGTAGTCCCTTGCCCTCCTTTAGGAAATGAAAGTGGGAAATGTCGAGGCTCTGGATTAACTGCTCTAAAAGATCGTGTGGTTCCTTCTAACCCAGGGCAGCACAGAGAATCCCCTGAATTCCCTTCAAAAACTGTCAAAAGGAGGGGTCTGGAAGGACTGAGAAAGCAGACCCGAGTGGAGGTCAGTGACACCAGTAGTGACGATGAAGACCGGTTAGTGATAGAGATGTGACGCTTCTGAGCCTGCGGTTGGAGACCAGATGTTGTCAGACAGGCAGACAGTTGAACTCTCTTCCACCAAGCACCTACCTATGAGGAAAGCCATCTGGGGATCTTTCCAAGGCATCCCCAGCGAACTCTAGCCCCCTATTCCCCAGATCCCCTTGTGGTATACCAGGTGCCAGGCAGGCAAAGGGAGCAACGGAGCCCAGTCTAAGAATGCTTGGCGCACAATGACTACACTCACCTCCCAACCATGTCTTCTCCATCGGCCCCCACTGCCTCCTCCGTACGTTGGCATTAACCAGGATAGCCGCAGTCGACATATTTATGTGCAAGTGAACCGGTAGAGTCAAGTCGACCGACTTCCTCCATTAGTAAGCTGAGGGTTTGCTTCAAAGGTGGTAAGCACACTTGGGTAACTGGGGTAGCTTGCAGAGGAGATGGGGCATTAAGATACATCTGTTCATTCTGGAAACCAAATCCAGATTCATTAAAAACTGCAGTTGGTTAGAATAACTTGCGTCCTTAGTGGAAGTTGTAAATATACTTCAAAATGCCTATGATCTAGTAAAATGCTGATTATCTTTAAATGTTACACCAGTGGTCAGTGCTTACGTATGATCCAACGACACAAGCATGTACTGCTCTTGGGCCCGGTGCCTTTTCTCTTGAGACCTCTGAAACCCTTGGTTTTTTTAGCTCTTGCAAAGGAACGCAGTGTTAAAAGTTAATAGAACAGTCTCTGTAATGAGTCATTTTTTGAGGGGGAAAAATTCACTTATTTTTCTCTGATTCTTTCTGTCATATTGTGCTCTGAGCAATTTCAATTAGAGGGTTACATTTTAGTAATCTCTACAGCTTAAATTGATGCCTGCTCATCGTGACGGGAGCCTTTTAGATTTCCTCCAGAAGCTTCAAGGATACAAAACTAATTGGAGTTTTGACGCTGTTTTACATCTCAGTAATTTTATTTTGGGGGCTTGGTGTTACTTTGCTGTCAAATTAAATCAGCCTCTGTATTGTGCAAGTCAGAACAGTACAGATAAAATTCCCCCGTATTCCAAGCCAGCGCGCCCCTGTGCAGGAGAAAATAGCTGATCGACGTCAGCCAGCTCAGTGAGCGAAGCCTCAGATTTACTGCATTCTTCTCCTTCTCCTTAAATGGGAGAGGAAAAACTTACAGAGATTTACACTGCTGCATTTCAGTAAAATTTTATACTTGCTTTTGGTAGATTTTGTACAATTTGAAATTTATAGCTGAGCTCTTTTGGCTTAGCTTTTGACGTGATGATGTTCATATGACATCTTGTACCTTCAGAAGCAGGAGCAATGCCTAGCATCTCGCACACGTGAACACACTTAACGTGTCCTTGCCTGGGACTAAGGATGGGCAAGTTTCAAGTATCGTCATGTGAGTTTTCCAATTTTGGAGTTATTCACAGGGAACTTCAATGCAAGACCAGCTTCCCCTGGTGACTTAGCATATATGAGATGCGCTCATAAATATTCAAGTGATTTCAAGCATAGCCAAATAAAACATAAGGAGGGAGGTAAAAGGATGATAGGTATTCACTTTGTGTACTTTATTTTTCGTTGTGTACTTTTTAAACCAAACAAAAGTGATGTGGTGATTATCTACCTTTGAATGACCCATGCCCCTGTAATGAGAGAGGAAGTCTAGGAAAGTGGCTGAGTCTTGGAGGAAGAGAGAAGTCCTGACTATGTCCTTACTGAGCTGGGAAATCTTGGTAAGACACACATGCCCTCTACACCTCAGTTTCTCCAGCTGAGAATCAGAGTTGGACTAGATGAGCTGGATGCCTCTCCAGGCTCTAATCCTTGTCAGATGAGCTGTCCTTTCCCTGAGGGGGCTTGGGGGCTCTGAGGTGACCCCCATGGGGAGGGGCCCCCCACACAAGACATTTCAGGGGGACCGTGGAGAACTGAAGCGTGAACATCTTCAGCCAAGTATTGCCATGAAGAACGTGAGCTCAGAGAAGCTCTGTATGATTTTTTTTTCTTCAGAGTTCCAGATTTTGGGGGTACAGTCATCCAGTTTATACATTTGGCTCATAATACAAAAATTGAAAGCAAAACCAGAACACTACCGTGTGAGGTGAAGACAACATGTCTGTGGGCTGAATTGACTACTTTGTCTGGGGACACACTGGTTAGGGGAAGAAAACTTTCTTCCAGATACTTCTTTCCTGGTGGCTACTAAGCTGTCAGCAGGATCGCTCATCTAAATCAGTAAGTCACAGCTCCAAATAGCACTGACCTCCAGATGGTGGTGGAAGTCCTGTCCTTCTAAGAGCCACCATTGCTGGCTGCCACATCCCAACCTGGATCCCATATGGTGGAATATTGATTCCATCTCTTTGACTCCCTGTGTCTCTTACCAAGGCAAGCAGGTTGCCAAGCCATCCTGTCAGCTGGTCATTTAGCAATGGGTAGCAATGTTTACAAGGGTACCTTACTTTATATCAGCATGAATTTGTGAAAAGCTATATTCTGGTGGATTTTTAAAAAAAAAGTATTTTGAGGGACTCTAGGGGAGTTGGCTATTGGAAATCATCCTAAGGTATAATTTTTTTTTTTTATGAAGAATCCTTTTATAAAGCAACAAATACTCCCTGATTTTATAAATCTTAATTTTCCTGTGGGGCTTCTTAAAGAGAAGTGCAGTCCCAGGGCTATGTTTATCAGCAATCTATAACCCAGTTTGGGTTATTGAAAATAAAATTTCAATATTATCAATTGATAATTGCTGCAGCTTTTACTCTTCAGGTGTGCACTCTGTAGTGGTTAAGGGAAAACAAATTTATTTCAGAACAAGACAAACTGGAGTTTACCGATCAGGGATTCCTCCCTCTCCTTAGGGCTGTTAATTTTATTGTACCTTCGGGTAAGGGTCTTAACCAATTGGTGCTCAGCTTCTTCCACTCCAGGGATGCTGGCATAGACTAAAGTCAAGTGCACTTTGAATTCTTTGCTTTTATCTCAGGGCAAGGTATACAAGTGCCATGACCAGTAATGCTCAAGGCTTACCACCTGGTTTATCTCTCCAGTTGTACCTACACCTGGCCAGACATCCCTTGTTAAAGATGCGTGGAGGAGAGAGGTTTCACCTCCCCCTTTGGCAACCTATACTGTTAAGTGACTTTTGAAGTCACATGGTGTTTAATAGACAACCTGGATCCTCTTTGTTGTAAGGCATGATGGAGGACAACTCATCCCTTCTGTTTTGTATAACCTTGGAGATTCTGGATGAACTGAATATCCCTTTGATTCACAACCCAAGAGAACCTATGGTTCATTTGCTGAGAGATTAAAAAGAGATGGGTGAGGAGTGCCTCTGGATTCTAATCAAACCCTGCCAATAGCATGATGGGTAACTGAGGGCAAGTTACACTTTCTCTTCCTAAAATCCCTCTTCTACGGCTCAGATGGAAAGAGTAGCCTTGCAAGAATGCATTGTGACCACAGTTCTTGGCATGAAAGATGAACGAGTTGCAGCCTTATGCCAAAAAGTATTTCCTTGCATTTACATTCATTACTTAGAATGATCACATTATTCATTTTTTCCCCAGCATAGAAATTTGCATTTTGCACAAAATTTGCCTGGTGCAGCAGATTTTTATAGTTAGGGAAACTGTCATCATTATTGGAACGTGCTGCTGCTCAGCTCCCCAGACATAATTTAATATGGTGAGGAGAAAATGGTCTGCCTGACTCCATGGCGATCAGATTTCTACAACGGCAGCAAAGAGAACCTGTGTATTTTTCCTCACTTCAGTTGTGATTCCCAGAGTTCTCTCTGGCTTTTGAAACACTACATTTCTTGATATTTAAGCACAATTTCGTGTCTTTATCTTTCAGAACTCATTAAATATAGGTGTCAGGACCCAGAGAATCTTGTGTGCTAGATTTGCACCTGTACAGTTCTCTTCACCCATACTTTTGTACTTATGTGGGCACATAATTCGATGTGAAGAAGTCTAGGAACATTTGAGTGTATTGCTTCACCATTGGAAGAAAAGGAGCCAGGAAAATAATCCATCTCTGTCCCTTGGAGCCCTAGAGGATGACTCAACATCTCCTATATGCAGCCCACCGTTCAGAACTTACTACTCTCTTGATTGTTCATGATCAGGAAAGCTATTGGCCTCTTGGTTGTTTGTTGAAATTTATCTCCTCCTTTATATGGTTAAATTATTTTGTTTTGATAAAAATAAAACTGAAAAAAATGTTTTGTGTGATTTGTTAACATTTTAACTAAAACTATCGCAGGCAGTATCCTGTATGAATACGATACCTGATCATTCCCAAGTAGTGAACCAGACATCCTGTCCGCCATATTGGTATCCCATTCCACTCAACAGAAAGATTGGGTAATGGCAAATTAGCACATTTTCTTGTGCTGTTTCCGTTTCCCATGTGTCTCATTTGTCATTGTCTGCCATATTTTAGACTTCTTAACTTAAAGATGTGTTTTTAAATTCTTAAATGTAGCTAAGTTTTGAAGCCACATGAGGGCACTATCCACAGTGCAATAATCTAAAACTTTTCCCCTTAGAATTGATGTCTCTTGGGTATTTAATATTATTCATCAACAGAAAAAACATTCTTAATTCAAAACAGTGCCTCCTTATGAAGATAGTTCATGTATTCTTTGCAAGAATAAATAGAGTTCTTTTACATACCAATACAATACTAGTCTTCTACATCTACACCTCTTGAAGGCACTTGAAGTCAATGGAGACACAATGCATGGGGAGAAAAAGTTCGAGTGGAAAAACATAAGGCACAGATGTGCTTACTGATGGGTCTGAGATGTGTTTTTGCTAACTCGTCAAACTCTAATAGTAATAAATTAACCCATTATTTCCAAACTTCAGTCATTTGAAAATCGTCCTAATGCTTTTTGCCATATATGTCCACATATGGGTGTATTATTTACTTAATACTTCTGTTTAACTCATCCTGTTTTCCACATGCTTTTATTTAAGAAAATTTTTATTACTGAAATATAGTTGACATGCAGTGTTTTATTAGTTTTAGGTATACAACATAGTGATTAAACAGTTTTAAACAATTCTCAATGTTAAGTGTAGTCACCATCTGTCACCATACAACATTACAATAATATTACTGACTGTATTCCCTATGGTGTGCTTTTTATCTCTGTGACTTACTCTTTTATAACTGGAAGTTTCTACCTCCCAATCCCCTTATTTCTCCCTCCCACTACCCACTTTCCCTCTGGCAACCACCAGTTTGTGCTCTGCATTTTAGAGTATCTGTTTTTGCTTTTTAGATTCTGTATGTAAGTGAAATCATATGGTGTTTTTCTTTCTGTGTATGACTTACTTCACTGAGCATTATGGCCTTCAGGTCCATCCATGTTGTCACAGATGGCAAGATTTCATTCTTTTTTGTGGCTGAGTGATACTCCATTGTGTGTATTTACTACATCTTTATCACCCCTGTCTTAAAGAAGTGAGTATTGCCCTAAATAATGGTATCTGTGAAATCTCAACCTGAATGTAATAGTTTTGTTTATTTTCTGATCTGCAGTAAACTAAACTGTTAAAAAAAAGTATTCATCCATGTACCAGTTAAATATCATCTTTACACTACCAGTGGTATATCCCTCACACTTGCAGAAGCATTGAGTGAATCTGAAAGGTACATGCATTGTTAGTTTCTTTAATTATTCTAGTTTCTGGTAAGCACAGCTCTCTCCCCATTTTTTCTCCAAGCCAAAAGAACTGGTGACCAGAAGTAGAATTGTAGGTTTATCAGATAAGTTTTCACCAGTCAAACTTCATAGGTGAGTAATTAACCTTCCAAGTCAAAGGATTATCACATCCTTCAGTTGCAAAGGATAGTCACATAATGTCTTGTGATATAAGCACATTTTTTGGTGTTTGGTTGGTGGGCTGGTTGATCAGTTGGCTGGCTGGTGAGTACCAGGTGATATACAGGAAAGCACAGTTAAGGATTCATGCCCAACCGCAAGGACTGCCATCAATTCTGCTTCTGCTGAAGGACCTGCTTCCATACTTTTGGATTTGAAGCAAATGGATTTGGCTGCACCAAGAACCATGGAGAGCAGCTTTCCAGTCTGCTGCTTGGTGACAGCCTGTTGATCTTCAGGCTGTGAATGCAGAAGGATTTGCTCTGTGGCGTCTAGGACCTTTGTCTCCAGCTGTGACAGACATCTGCTTTCAGTTTCCCTCCCAGAGGCAAGTTCAACACCCTTTATGATTGAGCATTTGGTGATTTTTGACCAGAAGTAAGTGAATTGTTTTTCTGCGTAAATGCATGAGTGAATGGATTCCTATAAGAAATTAGTGGTTTTGTACATGTAGCATCTGGGGCAGAGTGACCCAGTCCTGTCTCTGGCCACAGTGGAAATCTGGTTGCCTTCTGTGTGTACGTAGTGTGAAATGGGATATAATTCGGTAGAAATGAGGCCTCAACTCCCTTATAAATGAAAGGCTGGCTATCCAGGCTTGTTTTTTCTATATGCTAACGTTCCAGTCAGACACGTTTGCTCTACGGATTCCTGCACACACGTAGAGGCCATACATTGAGGACCTACGCAAAAAGTCCTCTTCTTGTTCAAGAACTGAGTGGAGTGGGGCCAGTGAGCTAGGAAATGAGATGGCCACATATATAGTCCAGGAGGGATCTCCTTGGAGCAGGGCCCATAGTGTCTTCATCTGGGTGTTCTCAGCAGCTGGAACAGTGTCTGGCTCCCAGCAGGTATTAATGCACATTTGTTAAGTAAGGGGATGAAGTAGCTCACTGCTAGTCAAGGAGAGGAAAGAAAGACTCTTAAGATGAATGATTTGGCCCAGCCTTGTTCCTTATTATCAGAGATGAGCAAAAGCATATAGTGAAGTTTCTGTCCACCAATTTCAGAATGTATCAACACTTTCCCATTATCTCCTCCATGTTGTTTGTTCAACCAATATTTACTGAGTGTTAAGTAGGTAGTAGGCATATGAGGATATAGGATTGAAAAAGACAGGATCCGTGGAGCTTTTATTGGGAGGAGGGAGTGTCCATTCATTAACCAACCAGACAGACAAATATGTAAACAGTATAATATCAGATGGTGCTAAGGGGGTATTAGAGAGTATCTATCTCACCCTAATTCAAAACGTCTAATGCAAATAAACATTTTTCTCTTACTGTCCTCAGTAAAGCAGGAGAAATCATCCTCTGCATTAAGATCTATCCCACTTTGTGCCAACCACCCCAGTTCTTCTCAGCTGAAGCAGAGAATGTTGCAGAGTGATCTCATGAGTCTTGTGCTTATAAGTTTCCTTACTTTCTTGGTCGCTTCAGTAAGTGTTAGTGGCATATCCTGACCCAAGCATGGTGACTTCATGCTGATTTATAGGTACCCCAGCACTTAGGGGTGCATGCCTCTTGGACCCCACAGTAGCAGGTGGGCACTGTTTTAACCTAATTCCCTTGACAGAAGCTATCAAATATTTGATGCCTTGGTGATCTCAGTCCTGGATTCTTTTTCTCAGGAGAGGTTAAGCAATCACCCTTAAAGGCAGTGGTTCTCAGAAGAGGGTGATTGGACGAAAGGGGAACATTGGACAGTGTCTGAAAGACAGTTCTGATGTCTCAACTTTGGGTGAGGGGTGCTGCTGGCCTCTGGTGAAGGAATGCCGCGTGACATCTTGCGATGCATATCCTACCGTGTGCACAGGCTGGCCCCACACAAAACGTCCAGTCCACCAAGCCACCAGTCCTGAGGTCGAGAGCCTGGGGCTCAGGAGGTGAGGTTACAGTCCACGAGAGACCCAAGAACAGCTCGCTTCTCATACTGGTGATGACACTGGACCCGAAGTAGAGTCCAGGCTCCATGTCCCAGGCCAGTACACTTTCCACAGCATCACAGGTCCAAGAGGACATGCTTCCAGAGCCTGCACACAGTAGGCCATCTGTTGGTTATGGTTCAGTTTACCCTGAATCTCATTTGCTTTTTCTACTCTTCATTCCACCTTGAGGAGAAATAACCAGGACTTGGGAAGGTAAATCCATGTGAACAGGTGTTTGAGTATTGAGTAGATATTCAGGAAATATTTTTAGATCAAGAGCTTGGATTTTACTGTGAAGGTGAATGCAGCCCAAACTCTCATACAGTCTCCTTGGATCTCCAGATCCAAAAGGAAGGAAAGAGAAAGGATACTGATTTAGGCACCAGGAAGCTTTCGGATTTGACTAAGCTGAGCGGTTTGTTGGCTTGTGCTTTCTTCTTTTTAGGGGAAACTGAGAACCAGAGGATTTTGTCCTGGCTTGAGTCAGAGTTAGCCAGGACTAACACCTGGGCTTCAGCCCTGAAGTCCAACATTCTTGCCATGACACGATCACCTTCTGCCTCTGAAATGTTCCATTATGTTCTACCATCCTTGCTAAAAATGCAAAGAAGAACAATACATTTTATAAAGATTCTTTGCATCAGGGTTTGAAAATATTGATGAATTTCTGGTGAACTGGGAATTACCCAGACAATTAAATTATCCAGAATATTCCGTTCCCCAAATGTTCTGGTTAATCAAGGTTTGATTGTGTTTGTTTTGCAAAAAGAAAACTTCTGTCCTAAGACATTTAGACTCAGAGATGTGAGCAGCGCCTATGTGGTCTTATAATTTATGCACTTGAGTTGCTGTTCCGTGGGCAATTTGGCAGGGATCACAAACGTAGACAAAGAAGATGCTAACAGCAGAAAGACATCACCAGAAAGCCTGTGGAAGACAAACACTTCGCATCTTCAATTATAAGACAACCTGATGCAGAGAGAGAATAAATTAATTTAAAAACCTCCTGCACAAAGAAAATAATGGAAAAATACATCACAAGTAGTTATCCCTTTTGTGCTAAAAACAAGTGATTTGAAGAAAATAACTGCATGGGGCTGAATGTGTTAGTCTTATTATCTTTTTCTGGTTTTAAATTCTTAGGGGAGAAACAGAGAACAAGGGGAAAAAAAAGAAGCTTTCATTGTTTCCACAAACATCTATTGGGTATTTGGTATGTTGCCAGGCACCAGGCTACACTTTCTGTGACTTTTTCTACTTTTTAAAATTACTTTCAAATCAGGTGAAAGAAACCTCTAGATGCCTCATTGCTGATTCCAGGGGTGGTTCCAGAAAGGCCATTTCTTCTAAGGTTTTTGCCAAAACTGTTATGGTTCAACTTAGAGGTACAGCTGGGGAATATCACCTAGGATTTTCCCCACTGGAACCTAAGTTTTAGGGGTTGGCTCCTCCTAGGCTTTGGGGGGCATCCATTTGCAAGGAGAGTTTTATGAGAGTTTCAGATTGGTTTTCCCTGGAAGCAGACTCTGAAACATCAGAGTTTAGTGTCGGAGGTTGGTTTGGGAGGGCCCTTGGGACGACCGACGCCTGTGTAAAGTAGCATAGGGGAGCAGAAAGGGCAGAGGGAGGGGCCGAGCTCTAACGCAAAGACAGCCTTAGCCAACCCATGGGGTGCGTTGGAGAAGGGCTGTGCCCGTGGGGGAGGCAGCTCTCTGTGGCCCAGGCAGGCCTTGGAGGGACCAGTAGCTAAAGGCTGCCTGCAGACAGCACTCCATCAGCTGGGGCAGCAGCCCTCACTAGGGGGATTGGGGTGGCACATCTCGGTCTCTACTGCAGTGAGGGGATTGGGGTGGCACATCTCGGTCTCTACTGCAGTGAGGGGATTGGGGCGGCACATCTCGGTCTCTACTGCAGTGAGGGGATTGGGGCGGCACATCTCGGTCTCTACTGCAGTGAGGGGATTGGGGTGGCCCATCTCGGTCTCTACTGCAGTGAGGCTCCACTGCAGTCCCATCTTCCTCCCTCCCTCACCCCCTCCCCTCCCTCACCCCCTCCCCTCCCTCAACCCCTCCCCTCCCCTCCCTTCTTACCTTCCTTCCTTCATTCCTCCCTTTCTTCCTCCCTTCCTTCCTATCCAACAAATATGTACTGAGTATCTGCCATCTGCCCAGCACAGCCTGGTAAAGAAGATGTCAAACAAAATATATATTATTTACTTACAACTTAACAAACGCTAACAAGGGACTATGCTAGGTGAGAAAAGAGAAAATAATCTGGGGGAACCAACAGAATCAAGGAGCCTTTAGGCTGAACCCAGAAGGCTGAGCTGGGATGAGGGTAATGGTGCTCCTGGTGAAGGGGCTCTGAGCTGGAGGAGGAGAGGACAGGTGTGGCCTGTGGGCCACAGGGAAGCAGGAATGAAACTGTGGGGCGAGGCTGGATCTGGAGGATTCTACGGGTAGTGTTAAGCAGTGTTCTTTTATCCTGAACAGTATGACCTAAAATTCCACACCATGTTTGGGGATCCAGTAAAGTTCTTCTGGGACTGGAAAGCTGGAAATTGGTTTAAAATGTGAATGGCAGTCCTGCCCAGAAAGTTTGTATTGTTTTTGAGAATGGGAGGTACCTAAGAATAAATTAGCTTCTCTTAGTGTGGCCCAAGGGGGCACTGTGCAGAACTGTGCAAAATTCCATACAGACCTGTTTAGGTTTTTGTCATCCCAGGCCACTGCAATTTTTACAACAGACCATCTACATGGGATCATCTAAGCTATAAAACGAAATACTTAAAGGGTCAGTCAACCATGGGATTTGAGAACTGCAGTCTGCAGACCTTGTAATGAAGGAGTAGGTGGCTTGAATCGCCTTGCAATTTTTGTGTTCATCTGGTTGAAAAGATGAAAGAAAAAGGTCACTTTAACATCCAGAAGATTCCAGATGTCTGCCATCCAGTGTTATGTCCTGTGGGATTCATGGAGTGAGAAGTTTCCCTTCTGACTTAATGTAGGAACAGAATCAAAATCAATTAGAATCTGATAAAATTCCAGAAGGGACTCATGTTTGGAGTCTGTGGCTCCCTCTCAGTCCCTCATTCTCTCTTCATTCAGAGAGAATGGTGGAGAAGCATTTGAAAAACAAGCCTATTTTGGGCTTGAGGAAGAACAGGCTGTAAGAATTTGTGGTCTTGCTCAGGGTTCTCTGGGAGCGACCCCTCCCCCTCCCCTGCCAAACGGGGCTGCTTTATTGCGTTCAGCAGGCTGAGTCCTCATTTAACATAAAGTTTGAAAAGCTTAACCTTTTCAATTAGTAGCTGAGCTCTCCCCCATAGAGATCATCCAATTAAAAAAACCAATTCTTGGGTCCGTGTAGATGAGTCGTCTTTTATTTGGCACTTAACAAAAGTGGTCCACATCGGCCAAGGAGTGCATCAGGGAAAAGCACTTCAAAATGCGCTGTCTTCAAAGTGTCAGATCCCACATCAGGCTGGGAGCCTGGGAACAGAAGGTGCATATTGGTCTTTAATTAAGGAAACTGTTGAGCATGAAGAACATTTAACTTCTTAAACCACCGGTGGCTTAAAGGCCGCATGGATCCCCTGGGTCACAAAGATGGGCTTGTTGTCCCAGCTGTGTCCTGGTACCTGCCTTGGTCTGTGCCGCTGACCCAAAGCTAAATGCCGCCCAGCAGGGGGGATTAAAACCAAGCCACAGTAGGCTCCTCATGCTGTGACAACTCAATTTTCACAAGTACCCAAGAAAGTAAAGCTGCAGTCCCCTCCCGCGGGACACGTCTGCCACAAAACATGAACAGGGCTGGAGAAGTAAGAGCCCTCTGCCAGGAGAAGCCCACAGCCTCGGGAATGTGCGAGGGCCACGCAAGGCCAAAGATCAGAGCCTCATTGTGCAGGTTTCATCACTATTTCATCTGGGGGAGAAAGAACCTATAGGAGGATGGATGGAGGAAAAAAAAAGCCCTACAGATTGTACTTTGATTTTATAACCAGATTGTTGGAAATTACTGACAGATTGAATAAAATAATATGCTTTAGAGCAGCAGGAAGCTTAAAGGTGGAAATCTAATTGACTTCTACCCTAAACCTAGGAGCTTTGGAGGGGGATGGGTGGGAGAGGCTATATTATTAATCACCACTGTGGTCACTGCTTGGTGGTTTCCTGTGCTGCGGGAGGAAATGTAGCTTTCAATTACATACATATGAATTTCAAATGACTACCTGGTGTACCAGAGAGGGGAATTCACGTGGATGGGGAGCTGCAACCCATGTGTGTATGCATTTGAGCAGAACCACGCCACCCCATAAAACGATGCAATTAGGGTATTAGGGGTGAGCACTGTGGGGGTGTAAAGCCCCAGTCTGTAAGGGCCCCACCTTGCCAGTCTGCTGAAGCATGTGTTACTTTCCTTCCTGCAAAGCCCTTGCAATGGCCCTGGCCTGAATAGATTTCAGATCTGCCTTGAATTAGAAATACCTCTGGATGCATTCAGCCATTTTCTACCCTGAAAGAGAGACAAAAGGAAGATTGTGTCTGACTTCCAGTGATATTTCAGGAGTTCACTAATGTTGAAATAAAATGAGGGACAGACAGGAAGTCTTTTCTGAATTAATATGAATTCTTTAGCATCTGAGTTTAGAAGGCCCTCTTCTGTTAAGCTTCTGGAGTTTTCCTCTAATATTCAAACAAAAGACAAGGTCTTTGTGGTGGGGTTTATTGTTAGTATGGACGCTGGTTTCGTTTAACAAGAAAGTCTTTTGCTTCCATTGAGAATAGACCCCCCCCCCCAATTCACCTGGGCTTGCTGATTTGCATAGCGAATAGCTATTGTGAGCCCACTGGTGTGGGACATCGAAGACTCAGAGATCAAGACAGGCTTCTTCCTGCTCTGGGGAAACCTGTCTTAGCCCCGGTACATGGCTGGCATGTGGTGGGCTCAAAACAAGATGTGTTCAGTTGTACTGTGTAAGCTGGGAGGCTCATTCATTTGACAAGACTTTCCAGAGTGCCTACAACGTGCGGAGCCATGGTCGACTGGTCACTAGATAACACAGAAGATTGAATGAGAGTAAGCTCAACATCTGGCCAAACACACAGTCTTTGGACTCAGATAAACCTGGGCTAGAGTCTGTCTGCCTCTGCTCTGAACCTCTGTCTGGCTTGGAGGCCTCTCTGTTCCTCAGTTTCCCCTTCTATAAAACAGGGACAGGAGGGAGCACCACTCAGACCGATTACATTAGGTGAGCACTTTACTTGTATTAGTGGTTCTGGCCTCGGGACTCCTTGACACCCTTAAAAATGATGGAGAACCCTAAAGAGGTTTTGTTACAAAATCCCTTTTATAGAATAGTGATAGATATTTATTGTATTGTAAATTAACACTGAACACATGCAGAATTATTTATTAACTCATTTAAAAATAGCAATAATAAACCCATTATGTATTTTTTAATGGAAACTAGTGATATTTTCCAGAATATTAGGGAAAAGAGGGGCATTATTCATCATTTTTGCACATCTCTTTTAATGTCTGTTGCAATATCACACTGCATGTAATCTCCAGAGAACTCCCCTGTGTGGTCCTAACAGAATCTGAGTTTTGTTGTTTATTTATTATTATTTTTTTAAATTTTATTTATTTATTTGAAAGAAAGAGTGCACACGAGTTGTGGGGGGAAGGGTCAGAGGGAAAAGCAGGCTCCCCGCCGAGCAGGGAGCCGGACTCAGGGCTCGATCTCAGGACCCTGAGATCATGACCTGAGCTGAAGGTAGACTGAGCCACCCAGGCACCCCTGAGTCCTACTGTTAAAATAGGGTCAGACCCTTGAAAGGGTCTGGGGGACCCCAGACCACACCATGGGCACCAAGGTGGGAAGTCATTAGACTTTCACTGCAACCCTCCAGGACAAGGGCTATTTTCATCCCCATTCTACAGATGAGGAAACTGAGGCACAGAAGGGTTAAAGGGGCCTCCCCGATGCCACACAAGGGAAGCAGCAGACTGGCATTTACACCCAGCTGTCTGCCCCCAGGGACTTCCCACTACCACCGCTGGGGCAGAAAGCCCAGAGTAATGCCTGGCACAGGGTGCTTCAGGGAAATGGGGTCACTGGGACAGCCCTGAAGCATGTGACATTCTTCTGTGGCACGGACAATCCCACCCCATCCCCCAAGAGCCAGTTCATCTCAGCGCTCAGAGAAGCGGACAGAGCAAGGCCACTGGAATCTCGAGATTTGAGGCTTTGGAAAATAGTAAGATTCTGACCATCCCTGAAACACCTGAATCCTTTCTAGAATATCTCCAGGGACCAGAAGTCGCTCACAGAGAGAGTCTGTCAGATCATCTGGAAAGTTTTAGAAATCCTCAGCCGTCCGAGCAGCTCTCTCCCACCGTGGTTTACCTGGTAGTGGGGCCGACCCACCCCACTCATTCGTGGAGGACAAACGAGGCAGGCACTTTTATGGGCAGGGGCAAAAATGTCACATCAGCTCAAGTCTCTCACACTTTAACGGGAAAGGTGAGTCGTTGATCAAAGGGCTTGCAGCTGAGGGGAGGCCCAGAGCCCTTGCAGCTCTGAGGCCAAGCAAATGCAGGGGAATGTGTTTCTCACACTCCCCCCTGCCCCCGCTTTTTTTTTTAAATCCACGGATCATTTACTCTTTGTGGCTCAAAATACCCCCAAAGACTTTGCAACTCACCTGTTTCCATTTGCCAGTTAAAAAGAAAAAAAGATGAGGGGGAAACAAAACCCAGCCACATTAGAATTCATGGGAAGAAATAAGATTGTTTTTGAGACACTGGCAACTGGATTTCTTTGTTTTATTAGCATAAGTGAATTATTAATTCAGCACAGAAAAAGCATAGATCTTTGTCATATAAAAAGTCATCAATACCACAAGGGACCTTCACAACCCAGGATAATAATGATATCTCACTTACATTTGCATAATGCCTTACAGTTTACGAGTCCCTGTCATATACCCCCATGGATTTCACTTTGATAGCTGCGTGGAACGGAGATTCTGCCCTGGGTGGAACTGGCTGGAGAGGACAGGGATTTTACTTCATTACTGTCATGCCCCAAATCATGGTTAAACACTCCAGATCCAAAGCACCTGCAGGGGTAGGTAGGGGTGGAGGGAGTCAGGGGGGAGGAAGTCATTAATAGTTAACTTTTTTTTTTTATTGTATTCTCAAACTCAACAAAACTTTTCAGAACTTGCTTTCCAGAACCGAGAGATCCGGGCCCCGCTTTGGGGAGTGGTCCAGGCTGAGCCCTGTTCTCCCAGTGCTCACTGGGTGGAGCCTTTTGCCATGGGGGCCACCTTGTCCTGGTTCTCCTGGGGGCTTTCCCGGTTGGGGGTGATGAAAGCCCAGCGTCCAGAGCCCCCCTCGGGCCTGGGCACAGCAGCACAGCTGGGCACCCTACATTGGACCGTCCCACAGAGCGGCACACACTCTGAGCCTACCTCCACCCTCCTCTCTCTGTGGTTTCTCTCCCGGCACCTGCTTGCTCAGAACTTAATGTTCCAGAAGTGCCCTTGGTCTTACTGGCCGGAACTGGGCTCACAGCCTGAACCCGGAGAACTGCTCTTCTCCTTTCCTGCTTCCCCTGCTGTGTCAGAGCAGAGAGGCAGGAGTGGGTACTTGCAATGGGAGCACCTGTTTTCTCTGGGGAAGTCCCCTTAGTGTGGCCTTCCTCATCACTACAAGAGCAAAAAGGCAATGGAGAAGCTGGTTCCTTTTCCCCGCCCCACAGGACTCTGGCTCCGGCCCGTGTCCTCGCTTGTCCAACCGAATGCTCCCCACCACGACTCTGAGTCTTGAAGGAGACACACACAGTCTCCAGGGTTATTAAAACCTGCCTGCTTGGGACCCAGCAGCCGGGTCGTCTTTGCGGCAAGCTGTCTGTGGCTTCTCAGCCCCCTTTGGGCTGACCTGCTTTCTGAGCCCAATTCCCAGTTCTGGGAGCTACCAATGTCCTTCTGATCCGTTTGTTCAGTGCTTAAGCTAGCTGGAGTCAGCTTCTGATGTCTGCTACTTGTGTCTACTGTGGTGGATCAAGGAGGATAACATTATACCTCCCCATCAACTAGCTTTATCTGTCAGTTTGTCCCCTCCGTCCGTCCGTCCATCCATCTACACATCCATTCATCTGTCAGTCCTCCCATTTTTCTAGCCATCTCTTTATCAGTCCTCCCTTCCATCTCTCCACTCACCTACCCAAATCCATCCCTGTATCTTTCTCTTAATTCTCCTGCCCACCCCTCCATCCATCTAGCCATTGGTTCTCTTTTACCACCCTACTCCACTCCTCTTCACTTCGACCCCACTGACCAACAGACAAATGTATTAATCATTTTGTTTGTATTATTCGCAAAATACATATTGTTACTTTATATGCATACACACATAAAAATACAAGTCTGAAGTGTATTCCTCAATGGACTTCACATACTTCTATACTCATAGCCACCACCTGGATCAAGGTACAGAAGACCTCCAGCAGCCAGCAGTCTCTCCCATGCTCCTCCCAGTCAATTACTGCCCCACCCTGCATCCCAAGGGAACCACTATTCTAACTTCTATCACCACAAATAAATTTGGTGGTGCATGTATTTCCAATTTATAGAGATGATCTTGTTATATAGCTTGTCCTGTTTCTTGATTTTTAAAATTAAGTCCTATGTTGTTAAGATCCATCCATGTTGCTAGGTATTCACCTTACCCATCACTTTTTTTTTTAAGATTTTTTATTTATTTTTGAGAGAGAGAGAGTGTGTGAGTGGGGGGAGAAGGAGAAGCAGACTCCCCACTGAGCAGGGCGTCCGATGCGGGACTCAATCCCAGGACCCTGGGATCATGACCTGAGCTGAAGGCAGATGCTTAACCGACTGAACCACCCAGGCGCCCCTACCCATCACTTTTAACTCATATATTTACTTAATGGGATGGCCCTACCTGCCTATCCCTACCCACTCTTCCAGGTTGCCTCAACTCCCGGGGCTGGCACTATAAATAGCTCCATTGTGTTTATGCATGGGAATGTACTGGGTTTCTTAGTTAGCTGATATTTTAGAAGGTCAGGTTTTAAATCCCGGGATGGGAGGATGAGGGTTTACAAGGTGAACCTTTTATATATGTTATGTCCTTGATGCCTTTGCTAAATTTGTAAGTGCCTCCCTCCCGACAGACAAGATTTTGTTGGGAGATGTGGCCATCCTTTCTAGGTGTAGAACCTTCCTCTCCTCACCCCCCCCCCCCGATGGACTCACCTCCTCCTCTGAGCTACACCAAAGTGGCACTGGTGATTGTGGTGACCCCACAGTCATTCCATGAGACCCACCCTTCTTGCCTGCCAGCCCAGAAATTCTAAGCGAAGTCTTTGGAGGAAGCCGTGGGAGGGAAGCAAGAGTGAGAGAACCGTAAAGCTACTTTGTCCATGGAGTCGTCTGCTGTTACCCACTGTGTTATGTCCGACCAGCAGCCGAGGAACATGGCAGCCCCAGCCCTGCAAGACACAACTTGCTTTCATTTGGCTTCCGACGTGTTCCATTTGGAAAGAGTTTATGTAGGTTTGTAGATGGGGTGTTGAAGAAACGTGTTTTCCCTCTGGAAACCAAAAGTTTATGGACAAAATAGTCCAAAAGACAAAGACCTTGGAAGCACCCTTCTGCCTGGGGGGCCGCCTGACCCCCCCTACGGAGCAGACTTGCTTAGAACACAGTAAAGCCTCCTCATCCTGTGCAATTTTGGGAAGATCCGGAAGGTTATACTGAGGCGGATTTAGTCACTGAAGCTGATAGAAAAAGAAAATAAATGAATAAAAGAAAATAATCACTCTCCTCCGGGATGTAGCATGAAAAATATCAACATAATCCTGATTTCATAATAATTCAAACCAGATGAAGAGAACTTCATATCCAACCCCACCCCAATCGCTCTGATTTCTAATCGATTATTGTGGAAACGGCATTAACAGAGTTCAGGAAGCAGAGCAGACTAGGAAAATGTTCCCAGCTCCAAGACACACAGTCACTGGGAGGGAGCAGGGAGGGTGACAAGCACAGGCTCCAAAGTTAGGCAGGATTGCAGCCAAATTAGGTAAATTCCTTACTTTCCCCAAGATTTAGTTTTCTCATCTGTGAAGTGGGGGTAGGAACTGCTCCTACCTCTCAGGGTTAAATGCACAGAAAAATTCTAAATGCTGACAGATGCATCAGAAACCAACCGCCAGAAGGTGCTCACTAAAGCTGAGCCCTCTGCTCAGGTGGTAGCCAGCCACAGAGAACGGGGCCACGGTGAGCAACGATGAGCCATTGAGGTCAGCCCATGGTGTGGTCATTACCCGCATTCCCTTTCAAGTAATGTGTCCACTGCTAGATGTTTGTCCTATAAAAACACATTTATGAGGCCACCAAGACATTTTTATGAGAAGGCAGTGCTGTCTGCAGCAGCGACATAGTGGGACCAACCTCCATGCCCGTCAGCAAGTCAATGTGAAGTACACCATAGTACAAGCATTCGGTGGATTTCCACAGCATTGAAAAGAAGGTGTGGATGGATAAGTATGACAGGAGAGGGTGACCAAGTCCTAAAAGGAAAGGCTATAACAGTGTTTATAGGATGCCTGCATTTGTGTAAGAATGAGCAAGAAGCAGCACTGTCCTCGAGTTGAGTGTAGAAGAAAATAGGGATTGGAATGTGACTTGGACAGTTGATGGTGACTTCCTCAGTGGGAAGGTGGCACCATAAGTAACATAGTCATATAACTAATTGGCCAACATGGGTGCTGTGAGGGGGAAAGGGATGCTGACCTGAAGCCATGCAAGCCACCTGGAGCACCACCTAGGAGTTGTCCTCCATGACAGAGAGCACTCAAGACTCTCGGTTGATGGAGACAAAATTTAGGTCAAGCCCCCTGGGTTTGTGTTCCCTTCCTGGAGCCCACCATTCACTGCGACCATGATTAAGCCAGGCCTGGATGAGGGAGGTGGGGACCTCTTCTATCAGAAGCTCGGGGACAAGAGCCAGTGCTTGGGGACGTAGCCCTGCCAGAACTCTTCTGGGAGGAAGGGAGTGTGGAGGCTGGGACTATGAAACCAGCAGGCTCCGTTGCACCCCACTGCCTATCTGCAACACTGGAGTCTACATGCCTGCATGTTGTTGGGAGAAATCCAATGGCAGATCGAAAAGCCTGGAAGACAGAGTGCCTTCTGGGAAATCCCTGTGGGGGACACTGGAGGCCACTGAGGACTCAGCAAACAGCCGGTGTTCTCGAGGAGAGCAGGAGGAAGGGAACGCTGCGTCTGCATCTTGAGAGGGTATGTGTTCCCTTCCTTGCACTGGGGTGAGGGGGCGGTGCTTTGAGGAGCCGGCAAGGGGAATGTGCAAGAGCGTGGTGCTCCAAGATGGAAAGTTTGCTTTTCCTGATTGGAAGCAGCTGTGGGCCTTTGACTCTAGAAAGGCAGAAAGTTTGGTGTCTTGATGGTGTTAGAGGTTACTCCAGATGATTTCCTGCTGCCCGGGCCCTGCTGAATTGGAACTATTTTTCAACCATTTGGACATCTAATACTTACAGGGTTTCTGAGGAGGTCTTGGAGCATCTCTCTAAATCAATCTTGCAGGGTTTTTCCCTGGGAGTGCTCGAACGATTCAATTATTGTGCAAGCCCCCAGCACCCAGACTGTGCAGACTCATTCGCCAGCTTACCTTCAGAGCAATTTGGGTTGCTCATGCTTCCTAGCAGAGAAATTATCCCTTTGAGATCCCCTCCCATGATCTACTTCTCAGGAGCCCTGGGAGGGTTTCTACAGTATAAATAGGAGCCTAGAGCAGGGTCTGAGAAGTTGCTAGAATGACAATCAGGTTAGGAGACAATGATTTGTAACCCCTCTGGACAATATCCTCGCCCATCCAACTGGGCAATTAATAGTGCCTATGTAGAAGGGTTAGATTTTTTTTTAGCAAGTTTTCTAATTTAAGTGATTTTTAAAAAATTTTTAAATTGTTTTAGATTTACAGAAAAGCTGCAGAGTACAGAAATTCCTGTAACCCTTTCACCCAGTTTCCCCCATTTCTAACATCTTACATCTCCATGGCACCCATTTTCCCCATTTCTAACATCTTACATTTCCACGACACACCTAGGACGACACTGCCCGTGTTGGTGCGTTACTAGTAACAAACTCCACGGTTCAATCAGTTCTCAGCACTCCTCAGGTACCCAGGATCCAGGGTCCCCAGGACCCAGGCGCCCAGGACCCAGGACACCACATGACATTGAGTTGCCCTGCCTCCTTAGGCTCCTCTGGGCAGTGCCAGTTTCTTGGACTGCCCGTGGTTTTGATGACCTTGGCAGTTGGTGGAGGACTGGCTAGGTGTTTGGTAAAGTTTCCTCCATTTGGGTTCATCTGATTTCCTTGTGATTAGGCTGTGGTGGTGGGTTTGGGGGAAGAAGACCACAAAGCTGAAGTGCCCTTCTCATCCTGTCCTCTCAAGAGTGCACACCATCATTTACCTTGGTCACACAGGCTCATTTTGAGGATTCAATGATACGCCTGTGGGAAGCTTAGGAGAATCCCTGGCCCATAGCAGGTACACGATGATTAGACACGGGGGTTGACTGAAAAACTGGTTATTGAGGATTTTCATTTTATCAGGTTGTATGTCTGTTTCACATAAAGGTGAATCAGCCCTGATTCCTGCCCTCCGGGACCCCAAGTCTGGTGGATAGACAGCGGTCTCCACCCCCAATCCATAATGCTTTGTTCACTTTGCTTTGTTCCGCTGCTTCCGAATTAGGGCTGTGGCTGCCGGTGGCTGGGGTCTGTGGAAACCCGAATATGAACCAGCACAGCAGTTTCTGGCCCGGGATGAAGAGCTCAAACAGACAAAGGGACAGAGGCTCACAAGCCACAGCTTAGCAGGTAGTGGGGACAGTGAGCCGCGAGAAGGAGGAGATTCTTTCTGAACAGCTCCCAGGAGAACCTCGTGGCCACAAGGAACACTTTCTCGGTGGCTCTTCCACAAACTTCCCATGTAACCTCCACAGTGGCCTGCAGTTGGCCTTCTTGTATGTAGTACAGTGTGGACCGCACTAGTTGGCTGGCCTTTCTCCCCCGGTTCTCCTCGAGTACAGCCCATCAGCCTTGGGCACATGTAGATAGACGAAAAAGTCCCAGTCCCCAAAAAGCCCAGTGTTAGAATCCTGTGAGACTCAAAGGTACAAAACACATCACAGGTGCTTTTAAATAGGAAATGCAACACAGAGGTGAGGGTCTCAAATTATAGGCTGGAAGGACCTCATCTGTCTTTCTGTTGCTTTGCCCCAAGTGCCCGGGGACACTGCCGCCAGGGTCATCTCTGGGCAGAAAGAGCAACGCCATGGAAGTTCTTGCCTCTGAATGGCCAGCCACACAGGGTGAGGGAAAATCTCCATCTTCCACCAGAAACAGGCAATTTTTAAATGACAAGCTTTCAGCCACATCACAACCTGGTGAGTGGGACTCGGCAAAACTCAATCCATCCGTTCTTCCCTATTGAAAATCTCGTGGGAGATGGTTCAGCAACTTTGTTTCAAGTCTGCAAGCTTGATGGCTTTAAGAGGGATATCTAAAAATACCCTAGCACTGGTTTTCTTGGGTTCTTCGGTTGCTGTAAATGTCCAGCCGAACCCAAATGAGTTTTTAAGTTTTTGGTTGAGGAAGAAGCAGTGATGGGCTTGTGTGTGATTTGCCTTTTGCTCTTTACAACTATCAGAACATTTTAATCATATGCCCTAGTTGTTAAAGAGCTCATGGCACTTTTGAGATAGATCATGGGTGAAAAAATGGGTACTGGGGAAAACAAGTTGTTTTTTTTTTTTATTTTTGAGGGCAAGGGGAAGATGCTAGCTTAGCATGAGGCTTGGCCCCCTTCCTTAGGATTTATAAATGCTCCAGAACTTACCAGATACCCTCTCAGTATAGTGCTGATGGGCAAAGCTGCACAAAACATCTTGAGGTGGCGTTATATTGCACAAGGCATGTGCTTAAGCTCCAGCTATGTATAAATTACACTTATTTTCACGACTCTTTTCCAGGAAAGAGTCCAGACCCCAGAGAGATGCCAACCAGTTCTATAGGAAGTCTAGAAGACAACAGAAAATCAAAGGTCTGTGGGCTCCCCCTCCTCCACCCCCACTGACAAGGAACAGACGCTCTGCCTGGGTCAGGCAGGTGGCCTCAGAAGGACAAAGCAGGTGCAGTGAACGTACACTCGATGTTTGGTTTGCTGACATGTTGGTCTGTCTGATCAGAGTTTGTGTGAAGGCACCAACTGCACTCAAATCCATTAAATGTTCTAACTGGAGATTTGAGTTACTAGAGCCTGTTCTACCTGAGTGTATCTGAGCTGGGTTTTGCCTCTTATAATCTATAAAGAGTTCTCTGATTTCTAAATGCAGAGCCTAGTGTGCAAAGGAATGCTCAGTAAGGGTCTGTTGTCCAACCGACTGAATGCTTTAAAATGTGTGGTCTGCTGGATCGAGGTTTCCCAGCCCTGGGGTGTTGGCATTTGGGGCCAGGGGCTTCTTTGTAGGGGCTGCTGTGTACCTTGTAGGATGTTCCTGGGCTTCACTGACTCGATGCCAGTAGCCAACGTCCCTACCCCCAACCTGCGGCAATCAAGTCTCCAGACACTGCCAGATGAGATGTCTCCCGGGGCGGGGGCGGGGGGGGGCAAATTGCTCCTGACTGAGAACTCACCGATGCAGACAAACCTGCAATGCCTCGTTCTGAAGAATTCATTGAACGTCTCCTATAAAAAGTACCACGTGGATTGGGCAAGAAGAACGCCAAACAATAAAATAAGATAAGGTGAAATGAAACGAAACGTGTTACTTAAGGTTTAGAAAAGACTTGCCATCTCCAAATGCAGGTGCTAAAGCTGATCCAAGCCATTTATATTCTCGGAGGTTCTGGGAGATAAATCGGTGTCATTCGCCCGCGGCGGCCCACCACCACCGCTCACCCGCTGGTCTGTTGGGGACTCATTTAATTTCTTGCTGAACACTCCCTGTCTTGCTCAAATTTACACCCTGTCTCTGTCTTTCTCTCTCTTCATAATGAAGGGGTTTCAAGTGGGTAGAAGTTTGCTTATCATCCTAATCACGCTTATTTATTTACAATGTCAGATTCCCCTCGAGATGACAAATTTGCTTTCTGTCAAAGTTACGCAGCTGAATGTTTATAGCAGAGCCTGTAATTAATTGGGTTCTGTCACTAAAATGCATGTTTCCCTTTCCTTTGGTTTGCAGGTGTGAAAAATCTCTGAAATGGTCTTGTAAGGTGAAGCTTCAGCACGTGTCAGCCCGAGGGGACCGGGCCTTGTAGGCCAGCCAGCCCCACGGCCCCCCAGCTTCTGACATTGGGCGGCCCCCTGATGATGCAGTCTTCTCCTCTGTTGAATCTGGACAGCTTTGAACATCCATTATACCACAGAATTGGTCTCGGCTTATTTCAGAATTATTCTTTTCCAAAGCTTATTTAGACAACCCCTGGCCTCCCGTTTGGTTTATGTAAAAGTATTTTCTCCGGAGACCCATCCATGGCCTGCTTCTCTGGGTGTTTCAGGCTACTTCTAACCGTGAAATCTCATTCACGACTCTATTGTGATGCAGAACAAAGGCCCCAAGTCTAGGAGACCTCATCAGAGGTAAGAGGCAACACTGCCCTCAGCCAACCTTTTCCCACAATGTTTCCCAGAAGAAGTGTCAGACTTCCTAACTCTGTTGTGGAAACGCACCCACAGCAAAAACCAAATCGAGGAATCTCATAGCGGATGGTGGTCTTCCTCAGTTTCGCCTTTAATCTCATGACCTCTTCTTTGCCCTTTGATTTTTTTTTTTTTTTTCTGAATCCCCTGAGACAATTTCAGGGATTCCCCCGACTGATCTCCCTCCCAAACACACAGACTTTAGGGCAGGAGGAGGGCGGTGGTCACGAGGTTATGTCACGCAATAAGAGGAGACAATTGTATATTCCTCAATGACACAGAAGAAGGTTGAATTCAAATCAATTTAATTAGCCAATGTGGGAAAAACAAAAATCCAGGCAAGACCAATTGTCCAATAAGATATGCTAGGTTTTTAAACTGATTTGATCAAATCGATGGATGATCCAGATGTCCTGTCTGGATGAACCCATGTAAACATGGATCTAAAAACTGATTTTTTAAAGAAAATCTAAGAGACTGATACAGAATAAATATTGAAGGCAAACAAACAAACAAAAAACCTGTGCAAATAGCAAATAATTTTGTTTCCCGTCACTGATGACTCTGTAGGGCAATTTACTCTTTATTCTATCTGAACATCACAAGAATCTTTAATTTGAAATATTTTCCAAAATGTCATTAAATAATGCATCTCTTTCCAAACAAAGCCCAGGCTGGAATGGAAGCCTTCATTTATCTAACTATTGGGATCTGACATTAAAACTCCTCTCGGCAGAGAAACTGGTCCAAAAGAGCCTGGTTCTGTTCAAAGGCCAGGCAAGTTTGCACATAGTAACTCAGGTGACCCCACACAAAGGAGAGACTCTCCATCACAAACGGGCATGGACGCTGCTCTTTTCAAGGCATGGGGGGCAATGGGAGAGCTTCCTCACTTCCGTGTACAGAGACCCCCTCCTCCCAGGGAGCCAGCCTCCGAGCATCGTTGAGACATGATCCAGGCTTTTGATGTTTTGCCTGGAGGAAGAAAGAGTTTATTCTATAGAAAAATTGTGTCATTCAGACCGTCTGGGTCGCAGCCACGTCTGGACTGCCTCCGCCCTCATTTCTGGAGCGCCGATGCTGGCTGTCCAGCCTTTGGCCACACCCGGCTTCATCCCTGCTCATGACGTTGCGTGACTGCCCTTCCTGGTCCTTTCTCCTAGTATATGTTAGGGGTTCAGGGCACCTCTTTCCCTTGAAACTTTTATTATCTTGAAGCCCCCTGCTCCGTCCGACCTTCCTGCAGGTGCCTTTGGAGAAACTGCAGCCAACTGGGCCCATCGCTCACACAGGGGTTCCTGTCACCTTCCAAGTGTCCCGTTCCGCACCCGGCACCCTGTGACCAGATCGCAGTGGCGGCAGGCTGCGGATCGTGTTTCAGGGCCCCTCCCAGTTCACACCCTGGGCTTCGCCGCCCTTCCAAGAGTGGGTGGGTGGAAGACTCGTCACTGCAGACCAGCTATGCTGGTAGAGGGGCTGGGAGAAGAAGGGGTGATGGGCCTTCGCCCCTTCTTTCAGAGACTCACGGGAGTTCCCTCTCTGCCCTTCTAGTCTGGACTGAAGGGTTCCCACCCCCTCACTTGGTCACTACTGACTGCAGGAACTTGTTTTGTGGGGGCGGGGAGCTTTTCTCCTCCTCTTTAAAAAACGTATTTCTTTAAACTGTGGTGAAAGCGACAGAACAGAAAATCTATCATTTTTAAGTGTACAGGTCAATTGAGTACATCGATGTTGCTGTACGACTATCCCCAACCCCCACCTCTTGCAAAACTGAAACTCTGTCCCCTTTAAACCGCTAACTGCCCCTCCCGCATAGCACCCCAGAGCCCCCCCTCACCCCAGCACCCACCATTCCACTCTTGTCTGCAGGAATCTGACGGCCCCAAGGAGTTCATGGTAACAGAATCCTGCAGTGTTTGCCCTTATGTGACCGGCTTGTTTCTCTCAGTGCTATGTCCTCAGAGTTCATCCTGTTGCAGCGGGGTGAGGACCCTCCCCCCATGAAGGCTGAGTAACCTTCCTTCGTCTGTGTAGACCACATTTTGTTCATCCGTTCAGCCACCCGTGGACGTTAGAGTTGCTTCCATTGCTTGGCTCTTCTCTTGTGAACAGTGTTGCTATGAACGTGGGTGTGCAAATATCTGTATGCATCCCGGCTTCCGATCCTTATTTCCTGGTTTTTCTGATAGTCACCATCCTAATGGGCATGAATTGATATTTCGTGAGTTTGGTTTGCGTTTCTCTAATGATTAGTGATGTTGAGCATCTTGGCATGTGCTTATGGACTGTGTGTATATTTGCTTGGAGAAATGTCTCTTCGAGTCCTTTGCCTATTTTTGGATCTGTTTGCTTTTTTGTTGTCAAGTTGAGGATTCTCTGCATGGTTTGGATGTTAATCTCTTATCAGAGACATGACTCGAGGATCTTTCCTCCCTTTTTTCTGTGTTGTGTGTTCTGTGTGTTGCCTTTGCACTCTGTTGGTGGTGTATTCTGATGCACAAATGTTTTTAATTGCGATGAAGTCCAAATTGTCTGCTTTTTCTTTGTCGCCTGAGCCTTTGGTGTCATATCCAAGAGACCATTGCCAAACCCAATGCTATGAAGCGTTTCCCTCATACTTTCTTCTAAGAATTTTACAGTTTTAGCTCTTCTGTTTGGGTCTTCGGACCATCTTGAATTCGTTGTTGTACGTGGTGATACACAAGGGTCCAGACTTATTCCCTTGCATCCGGTTTTTCCAGCATTGTTGAAAAGACTCTTTTGCCCATTAAATGGTCTTAGCACCCTTGCCAAAAATCATTTGAGTATATATAGGAGGTTTTTTCTCCTGGGATTGTCATTAGTAACTTTTACCGTATTTATGCATAATTTGAATTTGCCATGTTTTCACAGCGTCTGGGTGATTTTGGTTCTTGTCTGGCTGTTCCACTAGATTAGAAACTTCTCCAGAACAGTGCCCAGATTTTCTTATTGTTTTGTGTCTTGGTGTTGCCTGGTGGCCTTCTTTTTTATTTATTGGGATTCTCTGACCAACGTAGTCAGGTGTGCATATACCTGAGTGACATGGTGGGTGGGTCTACCTTGATCCCTTTTTGAAACTTGCTGCTCTTGGGCATGCTGAAGGCTGGCTTTGCAATGTCCTAATGACCTGGTACAGCCAGCCTCCTTCTCTGGCCTGTACGTACCTTGGTAGTGCCCTGTCCACTGCTTGCTTCTCAAGTGTTGAGCAGACAGGTGAGCCTGTGGATAAATGGTGTTGAGAATATGGGAATGACCATGGGTCTCTGGACCCTCCCCCCCGTTATCAGTGGGGGTCAGTGGCCCAGTGGGGGATTGCAGTTGGGCTCTGTTTTCAGTCCCTTCTTCTGAATCTCCTTCCTCTTTCCAGCTCTAAACTCTGGATCACCTCACATCTCAGTCTCCGGGTGTCTTCTTAATCCACACTTATTTCCAAGGTAAGCTTATCCCAAAAGCTATAATGCAACCCATCAGCTGACAACTCCCAAGTTCAAATCTCCAGACCCAGCCATCCCCTTTGTAAGGCCATGGTTAAGTCTCTGAGACTTTCTGTGCCTCAGTTTGCTCATCTGTAAAACGGGGATAAAATGACCTTCCTTACCGTTGTGTATTATAGATACTACGTGTCAATGTCTAGCAGGTGCCCAGGAAGTGGAAAGTTTATCTTATTAAGGTTCTGCTATAGGACGCTCCTGAGATCACTTACATTATCAGACATCCCTAATAAGGAATATTTGGGGAAAAAATGAAAGCAAGAACTAAACTATGGTAGATCCCAGCATCTCCTGGCTGTTCTACATGCAGGGAAGGCAGCCCAGAGCCACCCCTGGTCTCCTTGAAGTGTGAAGTATGTGTACTGTTTGTATTTTTTCTTGTTAATCTGTTTTTCCAAAGGTTTTCATTTGTCATTTCCTTTTGTCTTCAGTCGGTTCAGAGCAGGGATGTTAACAGACTCCAGGATTGTTTTGAGTCGTTAACGACCGAGGTGTTGTTGAGAGACAGTGTTGGTGAGAACGAGGGGGTCACGGAGCCGATGCCTGGGGCCCGTGTGGGGGGCTCTCGGAGGGGGGCCACAGCGGCCCAGCCTAGCTCAGTGCCTCCACCAGAGGGTGGGGGCGGGCAGAGCTGGAGGTAGGCCCTCTCAGGACTCAGGGTTACGGGGTCAACCTTCGAGAAGAACCTTTCTCTCTTTCATCCCCAGGACTCTTGTCTGGGAAACGTGCTTTGAGTTTGAAACCAAGTTGAAGTGTGGAATAAAAGAGGATGTGGTTGAGCACTCAAGGAAAGGCCTTCTGGCCTGAGGGCACAGGGGCTGCCCACCCTCCGGGTCCTGTGCATGCGGCATCCCCTTCGCTCAGAACTCCCTGGGTCCCCAGCACTCCCACCCCCGTCCCCTTGGACTGAGTTTCAGGCCAAAATCCTGGAAGGTGCTTTGTGTCCTCTCCATCATGCTTCTGCCTCCCTCTCCCATTCAGAACAGCAGAGCCCCTGTCCGCAGTCTCGCTTTTCGAGGGGCCGGTGACCTGTGGGCGACCCCCGTGCAGTGGTCAGAAGCCCCGCGCTGCGTCACATGCCTGCGTCACTCACCTTGCTCCGTCTCATCATGGAGGCAGGTCCTTGTCTCGCATCCTTGCGAGAAGGGAGGCAACAGCACAGGAGAGAAGCCACATACACACGGATGCTGTTGTTACCGGTCCATTTCCTGACTGACGCCGCTCATCTCTCACCTGGTCTGTAAGTTACACGTTGTCGTACGTCCGTATGTATGGGAAAAAGCGGGGCTAGGATTCGGTGCTATCTGCGGTTTCAGGCATCCAGTGGGGCTCTCCCAAGAGAGCCACATCCCTCACAGATAAGGGGGGATTCCTGTATCACAAAATCCAGTTGGCTCTGCCCCCAAAACATTTTCTGAATCTGATCACGATTCTTTGCTCCTGCCACCATGACCCCCAGTAAACCACCAGCAAGTCCTGTTCGGTCTATACAAGCATCCCCACTGCTCTCTCCCTGCTTGATCGTGATCCCTACGGTCCATTCTCTACATGCCGCGAGAGGGTCCCGGGGGCAGAGCCCAGATCCCCAGAGGGTTACTTTCTGGCCTTAAAACCGAATGGTCTTGCACTGCTGGGTTTCTAACCTGCATGGAGTCAGCAACCCCTGTACTTCTCGCCGTCTCTCCGTTGTGAAGTGGCAATGTCCACCTTGTGCCTGTCCCACCACTGTATTCCGGGAGCGGATAACCGGTTTCCTGGGGCACCATCTGCAGGTGGAAAGTAATTTTGCCCCAGGATAGATCATAGCCAATGTCTCACCCATCCCTGATTTAGACGATGTAGATCGTGAGATTGGGGACTTTTGAACCGATGATATCTAGATGAGGTGTTTTTTTTTTTTCCTTAAAGATTTTATTTATTTATCTGACAGAGAGAGAGACAGAGAGAGGGAACACAAGCAGGAGGAGCAGTGAAGGCAGAGGGAGAAGCAGGCTGCCCGCCGAGCAGGGAGCCCGATGCGGGGCTCGATCCCAGGACCCTGGGGCCATGACCTGAGCCGAAGGCAGACGCTTAGCGACGGAGCCACCCAGGCGCCCCTAGATGAGGTTTTGGACATAGAGTTGGTGCTGTGATGGGCTGAGACTTTGGGGAATTTGGGTTGGGGTGAGTGTGCTTTGCATATAGGACAGATGTGAATTTGGGGAGCCGGGGGCCGGGCTCTAGTGGGTTCCATGGTGACCCTCCCCTAAACACAGGTCCACATGAAGCCTGTGGATGTGACCTTATTTGGAAAAAGGATCTTTGCAGATATCCTTAAGAGATGAGCTCATTCTGGATTAGGGTGGGCCCTAAATCCAATGCCACGTGTCCTTATAAGAGGAGAGGGAGGAGTGGACACAGAAGAGAAGGGCAGAGTGAGGGCCAGGCCAATGGGAGCTACACTGCCCTATCCTGGAGCTGCCAGAATCTGGAAGGCACCAGAAGGAGTCTCCCCTAGAGCCTTCAGAGCTTCATTTCAGAATTCTGTGAGATAATAAATTCCTGTTGTTTTATGCCACTAATTTTGTGGTAATTGGTTACAGCAGCTACAGAAACCTAGTGTGCTCTCCTTCATCCTTCTGTCCCTCCTTCTGTTTGTCAAATGCCAAGCTCGATTCCACCCCTCTGGGAGCTTTGCGCTGGCTCTTTTCTTTCCCGGAACACCCTTCCCCCAGGTCTGGAAATGTCTGCCTCCCCCCAGTCCGGGGGTCCACTCCAAAATCAGCTAGCTACCAAGAGTGGCCTTTGCCAGCACCAATGTGAATGGTCTCCCGAGCTACTCAGTATCGCCTCGCAGTTCCTTCCAATTTATTCCACAGTCTCATTATGTTCTTCCCAGTTATTGATTTCTTTCTTCCCTGTCTTCCCCCAACAGAACTATAAGTGTCTTGAGGGCTGGGACTTTGTTCCTTAGTGCCAAAGACAGTCCCTGTGTCCTGGATGGTCTTTAGGAGATTTGCTGAACAAACAAATGGGTAGATGGATGGATAAAAGGCAGAGAAGGCCCCCGGTCTTGCAGACCTCATATTTTCTCACCTTGTGAACAGAGGAGAAAATGGGGGGCCCCAGGCCACCAGCAAGCCTATGACAGCACTCAGAGTGCACCCCGTGAGACCCTGGGAGCTGGCAAGACTTCTGCCCTTTTCTGTTCTTTCTTCTGGTTGGACACTCTTTTTCAGGGGTCTGGGGTTTCCATCTTGCTTGATCTCTGGCTGTGCTGTGCCCCCGTCACCCACCGATGCCTGGATGCCGTTGGCTGGGCCCGGTGAGCTCATGCTTCCTTGGTCTGCCCCTTGCCCCATCCTGGCTCTGCCCTTCCCTTTCCTGTTGTCCCTTCTCTTCTTTCCAGTCCGGAGCATCTTACTTAACAAGCCCACAGTAATCAAGGAACATTCTCTCCCAGGCCGTGTAGCTCCGAAGTGGGTGGGCTGCTGTTAGGCACCTGCGTTGAGCACACACGTGAGTGTTCGATGAACCAACAGGCCCACCAGCCCCAGCAAATAATAACATGGCTGTTTGCAGAGAACATGTGCATGCTTTTTAGGTTATCTAAACTTGTGACTCGCCCACCTTCTATCTCCTGGAGAGACCTCACTCTGGGGAGGTGGTTGAGGGACCCTCGGGCTTACATAGAAACCAGTGGCATCTCAGCTTTCCCCATTGGCTCCCAGCCTGTGGCTCCCCCCGGGTGGCCTGCCTCGCTTCTGAGCAAACCGGGGAGCTGAGGAGGAGGTGGAAGCTGGAGACCCCTCATAAGGCCTGGTGGCCTTGCCACAGGGTCCCGTTGGTCCTACCTGGCACGGTCCCAGCCTCTGCTCCCAAGATGGCGAATGTGGCAAATCAGCTCCTGGTGGAAACAGGCACCCAGGTCCCCTGGGTGCTTGTAGCTGCTCTCCCAGCGGCTGCCCAAGGCCGGAGGATTCCTGCCTTCTCCTCTAGAGCACAGGTTGGGTTCCCTTCCCTTTGACATAAACCCTCAATATTAGAGCACATTCCCAAACCAGCCATTCCTCGTTGCCATATTGGTGGATGTCAGCTCACTTCAGCAAACTCATTTGATGAGCTTTAGTTGGATGCCATCACCAGCCAGGTACTGAGAGAGGCTGAGGATGTGAAGGTGATAATGACATGGACCTCGCCTTCTCATCTTCAGGGAGCCCCCCCTTCTATCACAGGGGACACGCCAGGGCAAGGACGTGCTACCATAGATAAGGAAGCATGAGAATGTGATGGGAAACCTGGATGTGGTGTCAGACAGAGCTCAATTCTGGCCCAGGACCTCCATTTGTTTTGAGCTTTAGGCCCTAAGGCTGGTTACTTAATCTCTCTGTGCCTCAGTTTCCTTGATGGTGAGAAGGGATCATAAGGGTACCTATTCCCTGGTTGACGGGAAGATTCAATGAGATGAGATACGGAAAGAGCTTAGCGTGGTGTCTAGCACACAGCAGAGACAATAAATGATAGCTTTTAATCATAACAAATGATTTGTATAGAATTCTGTAGACACCCACACACCGGGGTTCATATCTGGCCATGTGGAGGGTAAACCGCATCCCTCCCGTGTTTGCATCACAGTATTGTGGCGGAAAGCTGCTCCAAACTGCATTTGGGGAGCCAAAGTTGTTGGTTTATAGCTGGTCTGTCTTCCAGAATTGTCTCCAGACTGTCTCCTGCAGTGGCCCCAAGTCTCCTTGAAGCAGACGTGATACATCAAAGTTTTTACGTTATCAGTAATTCCTACACTTGGCAAAAGGCGTGGCTCTGGGGCTGCATTATGGTCCGTGTCTGGGAGTGCCTGGCCTCAGGTTCTGTAGCTGAGCAGTAGTGAAGAGCCTGTGCAGGGGGAAGCAAGGTTCGGGGGGTGAGGGGAGTGGAGGGTAGAGGCAGCACCTCTCCTGGGCAACCGCTGGGTGACACCCAGACAGCCCTTTGGAATGAACAGCCCACAGACCAGTCTGGTCACACCCTCACCGATGATCAACTTGTGCTGGGAGGCCCGTCAGCCTTTGCCCAGAGGGAGGCTGGGCGGAATTCCCCAGAACGGATGATGAGACCTGGCTCAGCAGGTGCTTGTAGCTGCTCTCCCAGCGGCTGCCCAGACCTGCTCATTTGCATGCATTTCCTCCTCCCTGCTCTCCCCTCACCAGCACCAGGGACCTTCTCTGGGGGCTTTCTCTGATTCTCAGGCATGGGTGGACTGCCCCGTCCCAACACCTTGAGCTCAGCCTTGTGGCCACTGTCACAGCCGTCACCTTACCTTTGTTGGGGCTCATGCTGTCTCCCCTGCTAAAGGATAAGCTGAACCGAAGAGACAGTGGCTTATGAGCACAGTGTCTGAGGCCATGGAAGCACTCAGAGTATGTGATGGATAAATAAGCCTCGAGCAAGCTGGGGCCACTCCCCTCGAGGGGCTCCAAGGTCACCCTCAACATCATCAGAATCGCAGCAAAAATAGTACCAGCACAGAGCTGTTGAGTTAAGGTGTGTGTATCATTGCGGAGATGGTCTCACTTACAATCCTCCCAACAGCACGGTGAGCCACCTGGGTGTCACGGCTGTCACCGTTTCTCCAAGGAGGACAGAGATTTGGAGAGCTGAGCAGGTGCTCACAGCCAGTGCGCTGAGGCAATCTGAACCTGAGCTGGGAGGCGGGTGCCCTGGCGCGTAGCAGTGTAGCAACCACGCAGGCGTGTTCCAGTGCCGCACAGGAGATGATTCAGGTGGTGCGGGGCCACGGTATTGACACTAATCCCATCATGATAAGGCCACTCCCTAGTTCTGCCTTGATCCTGATCGCCTCCAGGATAGTCTCTCTGCAGACGACATACCTTGAACACCTTCTTAATGATGACTAACTTTTTTTTTTTTTTTTTTTTTTGCATAAAGAGAGGGAGAGCCAAGAGCTCAGAGCCTTTGGCACACAATCATACCTGGTTAGATTCTGATGAGGGTGTTTTGCACTTTCCTTTATTTAAATTTATAGTGACTTTCTCTTTATGGCACGTGAAACTGGCTTCCATTTGTGTAACTGGCATCGTCTCTTTCTAAAGTAAGAATTTTAAGGAGAAAAGGTATGGAGTAAAAGATACTAAGTGAGTGGTGGAGGAGTGCCAGGCTCTGGGCCGAAGGATGTGTGTGACAGGTCTGCTGCACTGCAGGTCCGCAGGCCATGCTCGGATTTGGCCTCGCCTCTTGTGAATGCCCGTCGCCCTACAGACCACAGGACACCCCTAGCCCTTCATCACACCTGGCTGGCTTTGTGCTCTAGCGATTCCCCGCCTCTTTCTTCATCTCCTCGGCAAGTCACAGGTTTCTAAAGGGCAAAGACTGCGTTGCGTTTCTGCATGTCCGTGGGCACCAAGCATACCGCTCCCTGGTTGCTGGTGATTGATGGTCTCAATCTTGTGGGTGTCGTGCTCGCTTCGGCAGCACATATACTAAAATCTTGTGGGTGTCACTGCTATCGCTCGACAGTACCTGGCTTGAGCAGTTGGCATGAATTAACCGCTTATTCACACATTTGAGAAAAAAGGCCAACACGACTCAGAATTTTCCTATTGTACGCATCTCTTGGCATCGCATCCCTCCTGGGGCTGTGGTGGCCACAGCAGGGAGTGGGGACGGCTGCTCTACCCTGGGGAACTTTGGGCTGCTAAGGTTGGAGAACATGGGAGGGGATGCAAACAGTAGTGACCCTTCTAGAAAAAATGAAGTGTAACCAGCTCTGGCAAGATGTATGCATATTTATGTCTTAGTTTTTTCTGTGAAACAATAACCCAGTAGTGATAGCGATGACCGATTAGAAAATGTTGATGTTGTAAGTGAAAGACACAGACTGGCGTTGTCTTAGAACGTAAAGACTTGGTTGTCCAGATGCATGTCTGATTCAGGTGGGGCTTGATCCAGTGCCTCAGATGATGGCACTGTGGACCTGATTCTCTTAGTCTTGTCTCCATTCTGTCTTCTGTGGTATTGCCTTCAACCTCAGTCTCCACAGCGAGGGACGATGGCTTTTCTTTCCAGAAGCCAAGGCAAATGTTGTCTGGCACGTCACTAGCTCTGACGGGGTGCCGTGCCCTCCCTGAACAAATTAGAGTCAAACAGGCTGGAATTAAAGTTCTGAATCTCCCCACCCCAACTATGTGATCTTTGGAACATCATTTCCCCTCCCTGAGTCTCATCTGTGCAATGCAGGTAATGATAGTACCGGCTGGGTAGGGGTGTTGTGAGATTTAGATGAGAGAATGGAGGGAAGGCATGAGTGTGCCCGTGGGGCATCTACTAAGTGTCAGGGACTGGGCCACAGCAGTGAGCAGGGGGACCTGGTCAGTGCCTTCTGGCGATGTCATGGTTGTGTGGCACAGACACTCACTGGATCATCCCAGAAATAGGCATTTTGTCACAATTCTGAAGAATGCTGTAAAGGATCAGTCCTGGGTCTTTCCAGCCTGAGAGGCCAGGAGAGCGAACCGGCCTTGGTCTGGGGTCTAAGGGAGGTCAGAATGACTCCGTGAAGAGTAACCGATAGATTGGCCTTGTCGCTGTCCCTGGGCCTCACCACGTTCATCCTGCATGCGTTTCCCTCTGTCTGGAACCTCCACCATCTTTGTGCAGGTTGGCTGCCTTCAGCTCCTTGGGCCTCGGCTAACCTCCCTCTGCATTCCGTTCAAAATGGGGCCCCTCGCCCTGCCCTTCCTGTCACTCTCTAGTCCTCCCTTCATGCATTTTTCCTCATGGCACTTGTCCCAACCCCCAGTCACACTAGTTAATTATTTGTGTTTTTATTACTTACTGTCTTGCCCGCCAACAGCATGTGGGCATCACAGAGTCATGTCCCTTGCTCACAGTGCTAGCAGCCGTGTCTGGGGTAGAGTCTGGCTCCTCCTGATGGGGGCTCATCAGAAAGTTGTGGAGTGAATAAAGGAACAAACTGAGAACCCTTTTAAATGTATTCTCTCTGTGCTGCCAGTTGACATTCCTGGAAACTAAGAGTTGAATCCTAAGGTTAAAAAAAAAAAGTCCCACGATTTCTTTCTTCCCCCATCCATCCCTGCGTTCGGGCAGGAGAGCTGGCTGCTCTCTGGCTCTGGGAAGTTATCAGGTCAAACCCTGCCCTCTGTGCATTTCTGAACTTGAGTTATGACTTCCAGACCCCACAGCATTGCTCTTTTGTTTAACTGGTGTCCTGCTGGGGGGCTTCTCTTGTCTCTTAGAAAGAAATCTCGCCTACATGAGAAAATGTGGAGCTCATTAAAAACCCGGATTGTGAAATTTCTTTCAGAAGGAAATGCATCTGAGCTACAACCCGGGAGGTTCTGAGGAATCCCTTCCTTGGTCTAACTTCTGGAAAGTTCTGGAATTGGGGAATCCTGAGTAGGATTCTGCCCTGCCCTTGCCCACTCCCCGACCGTCGCCCCTCCTGCACGCCACGTGTTTTCACTTCTCTCCCTCACTTAGTTTCTGTACTTCTCCCCCGAGTCTGGACCGTCCCCAGGTGTGACAGAGACCGAGATAGGGAGGAACGGGGAGGGACACACTGCAAAATGTAGGCAGACCCAACAGATATTTTTTCTCCAACCCTGGGAACAAAAGCTTAAATATTTCCATGTAAGGGAATGAAGCAAGTCGCGTGAGGAAACACCTCCCCCCCCAACCCCACCCCCGTTGCTGCAAACCTCAATGACAACGAATTGATTGCTGCAGACTCTGATGTTTTGCCACTTTGGTTTGGGGCCCCAATTCCTGTTCAAGTCAGCCAAGGTGTACAGATTCCTTGGGATCAAGGTGCCACGTCATGCACGTTGTAGGATTTCAGTCGCTGCGTGGGGCAGGTTTTAATGGGCCCGGTTCTTTACAGCTCCCTCACCATGCCCTCAACCCCATAACCTTGCTGTGCCCCCCTGAGGCCCGAGAGCTTGGCTGCGGGAGTTGCTTTGGCCAATGGGATGTTCTCAGATGCAGGTGGACAGAGAGAGGCCTGAGAAAGGTCTGTTGTGTTGGGTGTTCTCTCTCTGGGGCCCCTCCCACTGCCATGGGAAGGACACACCTGGGCTGACCTGCTGGAGGATGAGAAATGGAGCAGAGCTGAGTCATTTCTTTGTCCTGCCCAAAGTCAACCCGGATCCCCCAGCAGCCAGCTGATTGCCAGCAAGCCCGGCAAGATCTCAGAGCTGCTTAGCCAACAAATGCTCTCATTCACTGTTGGTATGGTTTGGGGGATGTTTGTGATGCACACTATTGTGGCTGTAGATAACAAATACACTCCTCTCCCAAAGACTTCCGATCCATCAGGAGAGAAAAGTATGTGTACAATTACAACCACAACCACTACCATAGCTGGGTAACATTTATTCAGTGCTTATTGATTTTGTGTCAGGCCCTATGGTCAATACTTTACCTACGTTCTCTCATTTAATCCCTACGCGACCCTACTAGGTAGTTACTACCATTATCCCCATTTCAAAGATAAAAAAATGTAAGGCTCAGCGAGGGGAGGTGACTTGGCCAAGGTCATACAGCTACAAGGGGCGGGTAGTCAGGCTTTCCATCCTGACTGTTTGGCTTCAAAGCCTGTGAGTGTTACCATTATGCTTTATTACAAGTGTTAGAGGCTATAAGCGGCTATAAGAGAGCTAGGAGGTATTTCCTTTAAACAAGCTCAGGTAGAACTTTCTAGAAAGGGGGCAGCATTTGGGTTTTGAAGTGGCTTTGGATAGGATTCATGCAGAGGTGGAGGGAATGGAGGAGTGCTTTTGTGAATATTTTTATTCTGCAAGCCGATCAAGCTACTGTTTGATAGCAGCTGGAACCAAGTCTCCCAAATCCAGTGACTGGTTGCCATTTGGTGGACACAGGATCTCACCACGTTAGGAGCTCTAGAAGGATACACTTTGTGAAAAATTCCTCTGGTAAGAGTGAAGACTACTTCAAGGTGGGTAAAACAAGCAGGTGTGTTGTGGCGTGTTGACTTAACTTGCTCAAAAGCATCTCTCCCATGAATCTGCTAGGATGCCTGACATTCCCATCTTAGGGAAGCGCAGAAGGCGCCCGCTAAAAGCACACATGTTGGAGATAAGTGGAGAGGGTCTGTGTGTGTGTGTGTGAGAGTGGTCTGGCTGGGGGAACCTTGGGGGGAGGGCTGGGAAAGGAATGAGCTGGAGGCATCACTGAAGAAAAACCTGAAAGGCAGGCCCTGAAGTGTAGGACAGAGATTCTCAAACTCAGTCTGCTCCCGCCGAGGGCTGATGCTGTTGAAGACAGAGCCTCTGCGCCCTTCCCTCGGGAGCCGGTCCCTCTGTGGCGTGTCGCCATGCCAGGCAGCCGTGAGGCTCCAGGCTGACGTCCCATCTGATGGCCGTCTAACATACTGCTTCAGGGACGGCCCTCCCTCCCCTCCATGCTGTGCTGTTTCTGCTGCTACAAGAAATGGTTTTGAAAGAGCACTCGTGTCTTGCCTGCGAGAAGCATGGAACCTCCAATTTTCTGGTCAAAGTTTAAACGTTTATTTTGGTAGCACTTGCCATCCCCTGACCAGGTCAGCCAGCATGCCCGTCCTGCTGCTGTTCTGGAGACAACCACCAACAGATGCATCTTTCACGAGTGGGTACTGCGACCCCTTACCTCTGCACCAGCCGCCGTCACCGTAAGTTGAGCCAAAACATCAGGATGCTTTTGGCCGCAGGTGCCAGAATCCTCATTTGAACTGGCTCGGACGAAGATAGGAATGTACTTACTGGTGGGTGGATATGAAAAGTCCAGGGTGCCATGTTGGATCCAGGGCAGGGGCTCAACACTTAGTCTCAGCTCCCTGCTGCTGCTTTCTACCTTTGCTCTCTCTGTGTTGGACGGACTTTCCCCTCATGGGGACAAGATGGCTGCCAGCACCTTCACGAGTCCCTCTGGTCCTCTCAGCAGCTCCATGGAAAAACATTCAGAGTCCCAGAACCGAATCTTATTGCTCTGATGGGGCCAGGCTTGGCTCACAGCCCCATCCTCCAACAAATCACTGTATTCAAGGTTGTGTTAATTTCCTTCAGCCGCTGTAATTAACCACCACAAACTCAATGGCTCAAAACCATGCAAATTTATTATAATTATGGAGGTCTGCCTGTTTTAAAGGTGATGCGATGCTCTGGTTAGTCCACAGACATAAGCCTGGCCCTGGAGCCCCACACAAGCTACACAAAATGTGGGGAGAAATAGTTTCTCAAGGGGAGATATAGTCCAGACCTGGAGGAACAGGATGTTGAAGGGGGTAGCAAGAGCTAACACAGAAGAAACTCTGCAGCTCTTGTCAACAGTTTTTGCTAGACTCACTGTCAAATTCTTTTTTTTGGGATCAACCCAATTTCTTTTAGCCCTTCAACACATGTAATTGGCAGGGCTGAAGTTTGGAATGCATTGTGATAATTTTATTTCATTGGGAACTTTATATACAATTTATGTCACTCTTAAAGCAAGGAATTTGGAGCCTTGTACCTCCTGCAGTGTGTCTTACAATGGAGCCCCATGCGAGAAGGCACATAGCTAGGACTTGGATAACATAGAAAAGTGCTTAATTATCTGGTTTCTGAGCAAGTCCAGGGTTCCGCTGGGATAGGTTGAGTGGGAGGAAGAAACTCCAGGATAATGGAAAAGTACATAATGTATTATGTTACTCTTACTTAAATCCCTTAAATTTAAAAGAAAACAATCTTCAAAAGAGTCACAAAGCACATGAAGAGGCAACTTGAGGCGGTGCTTCTCTAGATAAATCACAATATTCTTAACGGCTGGATTTTGAATCAAAAATTAAGTGAGAGTTACAAAGATACAGCCGCACATCTGCCAGTCTGTTAGAAGTAGCTGGAAAATACACAGAACGACCCTGCCGTGTACCTGGCCGAGGCCCACAAGTGTCCCGATACATCTCTCCTCCGCTGGGTGCGTTTGATGGCGGGACAGTGAAGGGAGATCAGGGAGAAGGAGCGAGGCTGCTTACTGTCTGCCGCAGAGGGGGCATGGTCTTTCAAGTGACCTGGCGTCGGCGATTGTGGGAATAAGGAAGCTAGACCGATGGAGAGGTGAGCACTCGTCAGTGATACACAGAAGAACCAGAGTATTATCATAGACCCAGGGTATGGGTTTGAGAGGCAGCTGCCTAGTGGTTATGAACCCTGTCCCTGGGATTGGATAATTCTGAATTTGAATCCTGACTGTCACTTTAATAGCTGTGAGACCACGAACCGGTCACTCCAACCTTTTTGAGACCCTATAACTGTTAACCTTTTTTTCATCTAGAAAATAGGGATAATGATAGCACAAGATTTTTTGAGTTGTCACAAGGGCAAAACAATGATTAAAACCCTCATCATCAGCTCGCCATCAAATCATGTGAACTGTCTGTTTCCTTTGCACACTGCGTAGACTAAAGCCCAGGAGGACTGGTAGTGTTCCAGCCAGAATTTTTTCCATCGAAAGTGACAGAATCCCAAAGAAGCTTAAACCAAAAAGAAATTATGAGCTATTACAAATGAAAAACGTAGGGACAGAGTGGATTTCAGGCCCAGATGTATCCAGGGGCTCAAAACAGGACACCAACCCAGTTCTCTCCAGCTCTTGACTCCACTTTGCCCCATGTTGGGTCCAGCCTCAGGCAGGGTCTTTCTTCATGGTGGCAAGGTGGCGACCAGTAGCTTCAGGGACATTTCCTTTCTTCTCCACAATCCCAGTGAATAGAAAACTTCTTTCTCAAGTGTTTTAGCAAAAGTCCTGAGATTGACTGATTTGTCTAACCTTGCCCAGCCCTGAACTGATCACCAGGGCCAAGCGGACGGGATATTTGGATTAGCTAGATCTCAGTCACAAGCCTACTTTGGAGTCCCAGGCCCACTGACCACATGGACAAAGGATGGGTGGGTCCTCAAAGAAGAAACAAAATGCTGTGTCCAAAAGGCAGGGCAGGGATGCTGGGTGGGAAAAAATAACCAATGTTTTCCACAGCGGCCTTCAAAGTCATGGCTAAGGAATCAATCAGTGCACCACGAAGTGAACAAACAACCCAACAGAAACGGGGAGGCTGCCGAGACCACTCCTGATTTTCTCAAGTCCTCCTTGCTCCACACACCCAACCAGCTGGATGAAACCACGAGAGCGCAGGGAGCAAGCCCTCGGACTTCCCCAGGCAGCGCCGTGATGTGGAGAGGTGCATCCTCCTGTGGCTGCTGGCCCTTGTCCCTGTTATAAGAAAAGTGATTTGGATTTTTGAAGTTCCTCTGTACCTTCAAGTTGCCAAAACAGATAATGTTTTATTCATTTCCACAGATTCTTTTAAGAGCTACTTTCAAGAATGATGAGATTTGCCCTTCCTAGTGCCAGGGACAGCCCTCGTGTCCACTGCCCTCCACCTGAGCGATTTTGTAATCAAAATGCTCTGCTCCTCGTCCTCCCCCCGTCGTCTTCCCTCCCTCCCCTGCCCCCCTCTCCCCTCCATGTTGCCCCTCCTCCTTGCCCAATTTAATGAGATCTTTCTAGATTTCGGTTATGGGCAGACCAGCTTTGTGATTTTGCCAAGTCTCCAAACCACCTTTACGATGACTACTTCATATTTTAGTTCAGGTTACTTTTTTTTTAATTAAATAAATTAATTAATAAGTTAATTTAGAGAGGAATTCTATTCACCACCACACATGGAAAACCAGTACCACTTGCCATAAATAAAAGATAAATATAAAATTAAATGCAATGAAAACAATCTTACAAAATCTCAATGACAACAACAAGAACAACCAGATGCAATACGAGGCAAAGAGCTTGAGCAGACATTTCTCTGAGGAAGACATACTGAAGGCCAATAAACACATGAAAAGATGCTCGACATCATTAATCATGAGGGAAATGCAAAACAAAACTACAATGAGTAGTTGTACCACCTCACCTCACACTCATTAGGATGGTTACTATTAAAAAATAAAAAAATTTAAAAAATAAATGTTGGTGAGAACGTGCAGAAAAAGGAATCCTTTTGTACTGTTGGCAGGGATGCAAAATGGCGCCTCTGTGGTGAACAGTATGGAGGTTCCTCAAAAAGTCAAAAACAGAATTACCATGTCATCCAGCAACTCCACTTCTGGATATAAACCCAAAAGGATTGAAAGAAGGCTCTGGAAGAGATACTCACACAGCGGTGTTCATAGCCGCATTCTTCACGACAGCCAAAACATGGAAGCAACCCAGTGTCCATCAACGGAGGATAAGCAGGTGTGGTCCGTAGATACTAGGGAGTACCGGCCTTTGAAGGGAGGGACATTCTGACACCTGCTACAGCAGGAACGAATCTTGAGGACATGATGCGAAGGGAAAGAAGCCGGACACAAAAGGCTTGTTCTGCTGCGGGGAGGGGGAAACGGGGAGTCAGTGTGTAATAGGGACAGCGTTTCAGTCTTACAAGGTGAAAGGGCTATCTGTGGAGCAGGGTCATGGTGGTGGCTGCGCAACAGTGTGAATATATTTAACATCCCTGACCTGTGCACTGAAAATGGTTAAGAGGGTAAATTTGCTGTTATACATATTTTACCACCATGTAAAAAAAGAGAGAGAGAGAGAGAGAGAAAGAGAAAGAAATCCTATCTGGATTCTGTGGCTGGCCCGAGGCCTCCAAGTCTGTAGCCTGTGTCTCTCAGCGGGAAAAGGAAGATTGTTTGAGAGTCATTGCAGACATTCCCGATCCAGGAGCTCTCCTGGGAGCGGTCAGAAGGACCAAGGAAGAGCAGAAAAGGGGAGAACTTTCTCACAGGAGAGCACGTGTTGTTGAATGTCCTGGTGAATACCCGCTCAAATCCTGGGGCTCAGGTTGCTGACCTGGCTGAAGACCAGTTAAAATTCTGCCCCCACCGACCATCCAGCTGACTGTCGCCTCTTTTCTCAGCTCTGGTCTCAGCACCCTGTATCCTGGGTTCTCTGTCCCAGAATTCCTGCTGTCGACTAGATGAGGAGACTAAGGGGAGGGCGAGAGCCAGGCTGGTGCCCCGCAGTGCAGTTGCCTGCCAATACGCCCACCCAGGTGTGCTGGTTTTGGTCCAAGCTGTGGAAGACAATGGACTCAGTGAGTGGCCTGAGCAGCTCTGAGGCATCCTGTGTCTGGGCGCACCCGAAAACCACCTTCCACCCCTTCTTCTTTTTAGCTTGTTAGCGTACTTTCTCTTTCTCCAGCCACCCCTCAGTCCAAAACATCTTATTTTGTAGGTGATGGGCATTTTATTTCTAAGGGAAGGGATAATGATGAAGAGATCCAAGTTCTGGCCCAGCAGGAACAGAAGATAATCCTAGTCTTGGGTGTTTTTCTAATTTTCAAAGCATGGAGCACAAAAAAATGAAGCAGGGCCCCCCTGCAGAGCTTACGTCCTGCTTGGTGATGAATCACCCTGGAGGATGATGTCTCCACGTCCCAGTCCTTGACTTGGACTCAAGGACTGGGCAGGATAGAAGGGGTGGAGAGACTTCCCCATCAGCCCGGTTCTGGGGCTTGCATGCTCTTCGCCTCACATGGCTTTGTAACGAATTACCCAGCAGTGACTGGTGCAAACCACCACCTGTGGCGCTCATGGGTTCTTGGGTCAGCCTTCCGCCGGGCCGGCCAGTCCTCAGCCACAGATCTGGCAGGCTGGGCCTCCAGTCACCTCTGGGCCCAGGCGTTCACGTGTTGTTGGTTGGCGCCGGCTTTTGCTGGGAGGAGTCGGATTCTTTCCACGTGGGCTGCTCCGTGTGACCTCTGCGCGCGGGCTCATTCAGACCTCCTCCCAGCATGGCCGCTGTGCTCAGAGGACCAGCGTCCCGCCGAGGGGGCCAGGTGGAGGCTGTGGCCTCTTTATGACATCTGCCGCCTTCTCTTGGAGGAGTCTACGGGAGGAGCGTCAAAGGATTTGGGGAACGTGTGTGAAGTCGGCCTCAAGTGCCCTGAGACCGGAGCAACTCCAGGGCCTCAGGCCTGTCTATCGCCCCACGACTTGGCGGTGCCCGAGGTTCCCTATCCAGCACAGGCTGACGGGCTCAGCAGCTGGCCCTGCGGGGACCGCCCAGTGCCATCCGGGGCCCACCTCTGTGTATTTGTCTGTCCCTCTGGTCAGAGGCCTCTGGTGAGGGAGGGCCTCTGGGGGTCTGCCGGGCTTCTCAGAGGTCAGCAGCCCAGGGCCAAATCCTTCATTCATTCATCCGCTCATCACAAATCTGTCCGGCGTGCGTCCTGTGAGCCCAGGCACCGTGCCCAGCGCACACGGTCTTGGTAACAACAAAATAAGGCAACCCTTGTCTTCTGTGCAGCTCAGGGCAGAAGACAAGACTCAGGTGAGCGGGGAGAGTCCTCCACGCATTGCACCTGGACCACCCAGAATGTCGCAGAGGGGATGCCAGGAGGCCTCCCACTCCAGTCTCCCCCTGTGCAGTGGGCTGGCAGCAAGTCGGGGTAGCCCAGACCGCTAACGTGCTTCTGGGTTGACTTTGCCCCCCTGCCACTGCCCACACCCGCTGGCTCTGAGCTCCGGGGAGAGGCAGGGAGCCGCGGCCCGTGCCCGTGAGTCACGAGTGTAAAGTACACCCAGGACCTTGGCAGGACCATGTGTGCAAGGGTAAGGTGTCATTAGGTGAACATTGAGAAATGCTGCTTTCCCATAGCCCCTGAGATAAAAAGAAACAGCTTCCTCCAGCAGCCTTTTATCGCTCGCATTGCTCTGGGGTGGGAGCTGCAGGTCCCGGGGCAGCAAGGCGGCGGGCTGTGAGTGTGAGCGCGCGTGTGCGTGTGCACATGTGTGTATGTGTGTAAGTGTGCGCGCGCGTGGCCTTCCGGCAGCTGTCCCCCCACCGCACCGCACCCCCCGCCTCCCGCCGCCCCCGCCCCTGGCCGGCGGGGTGCGCCCCGGGCCGCTGAGCTGCCGCCCCGCTCCCCCCCACCCTCCCAGCGCTGGGAGGCGACCCCCGGCGCGGCCCGGGTTCAAAGGCCCCGCGCGGCGGCCCCAGCCCCTCCGGGGGGCGGGGAGGCGAGGGGGTGGTGCGGGCGCCAGAAAAGCCCGAGCCCACAGCCGGCCCTGCGCAGGGATGGGCAGCGCGCTCTCAAGTGTGTGACCGCCGTCGCCAACTCCTGGCCGGGGCCCGGGACGCAGCGAGCGAGCGCCGGCCTCAGACCCCGCAGCTGGAGGGCGAGGCCGCCGTGCCCGGCCCAGCGCCCTTTCTCGGCCACAGGCGTCCGTGCTTCTGGCCCGGTGCCCCGGCGCCCGATCGGGGTTCATGGAGCCGGGGCTTTGGCTGCTCTTCGGGCTCACAGTGACCTCCGCCGCAGGTAAGCGGGCGGGGCGGCGCGCCACTCCGGGCGCCAGCGCACACAAAAGGACCCTGGGATGGGGGGCGCGGGGAAGGGTGCATTGTGGGGAGCAACCTCTGGCCTGGGCTCGCCAACCCTGGAGGCGCCTGGGAGTGGGCCGGGGGGCCGAAGCCGAGAGCCAGCTACCCCGGGGGCTCTGGAGGTTGCAGCCCACCGGCGAGCCAGAGGTTCGGCTGGCCCGGTGGACTTGGTGAATTTTTCATGAAGTTGGGAACTTTTCAAAAAGTTTGCAGACTATTCAGAAACTGTGCAAAAATGATTGCAAAGCTCTCAACGGGTGCAAATACCTTGCAGACTTTGCAGAAAGGGAAAATAGCTTGCAAGCTTTTCACCAAGTATGCACATTACTTGTAATCTTTTCAGAAACTGTGCACATAGCTTTGCAAACTTTTCAGAATGTATGGCAGAGTTTGGAGACTTTACAGAAAGTGCAACTAGCTTGCAAACTTTGCAGAAATTTTGGTTGTCCCCTTCCCCCAGGTTTTTGGGGAATGATAGGTGTGTGTGTCTGGGGCGGGGGGATCTGCACACTCAGGAGCTCAGGAGCTCCTCAATCTGCCTCCTGCAGGATTGGTGCCTCGCCCCCAGCCTGGGGACGCTGGCAGGAGCGGCGTGCCCGGGGCCCCCCCTGCAGCCAGATCTGAGGGGGACATCGAGGAGACTGTGGCCACTACCGCAGTGCAGGGTCCGAGTCCCAGACGCCTTGGGCAGGAGCAGGAACCAGGTCGGTTTGGGGAGCAGGCGTCCAAGGGGGGTCCTGTGCACCGCCGTGCGAGGCGCTGTACGTGCTTCACCTACAAGGACAAGGAGTGTGTCTACTATTGTCACCTGGACATCATCTGGATCAACACTCCTGAGTGAGTCAGCCCAGTCCTGGGCGGTGGGAAGTGATTGGGAGGGCTGGCCTACATCTTCACTCCTGGAGGGCCTCATCCATCCCATCCCTGCTGGGTCAGCCCAGAGCCCGCCCGAGCCCACCCTGGCACAGCCTCGGGCTCTTGCTGGGGCCTCCTGCCATCTCAGGCCTGGTCTGCGGGTCAGGGCTGTGACTCCCATCCCCTCTGAGGGCCTGGCCTGGGAGAAACCCAATCTCAGTTTCTGATCCAGTGGAAGGGGGAGCCCTCCCACTGAGAGAAATGAGCTGGCAGAGGGATTAGTTACCTGAGAAGTCCTTCTTCCATGGAGGAAAGTTATCTCCTGCCCCAGGGGCTGAGTGGGCCCCCTCCCGACCCTGCCTCGCTCCAAGGAGTTTCAAATTCCTTGACAGCAGCCTGCTCTCCAGAGAGCACAGGGGTGGGCTTGGCAGGGCCTGGTAGAACCTTCCCAGGAACAGTGAAATTCCACGGGTACCAGGTTCCTTTCCTCCCGGGGCTGGAGTGCCAACTGGTCCTGCCACAGGCTGAGCCCCGTCACCCACAGTGGCACCCACTGTCAGCTCCTGCCACAGACGGCCTCTCCTCCTCCCTTGCAGCCCCTAAGAACACTTACTGTAGGATTGAGGCCAGGGCCACGAGGAGTCCTGGGGTCGGCCTTGCTGTAAAGTCAACCTTCTTCCAAGGCCGTGGGGTACAGGGTGCTCTGCTGGGGGAGGATGTGACGGTGTCTCCCATTCACTTACTCTATCTCAACCTCCCTCTGCAGACACATCAACTTTAATCACCTTACCAACTGTAAAGAGGGCTTGACCTTGCCCTGGTTACATGCCTTCTAGGCTTGGACACCCCAAGCTCTAAAATCTGGGACTTGGACCCGATGATTCCATGTTCCATTCCTGGGGTGTTCTTGGGACCTCGTGGACTCCTGCTGGTGCCCTACTAGGGGTTCTTAGGTAGAGCTGGTAGTGAATGGGAACCTTTCTCTGGGAAAGGCAACTTGGCTGCTATGTTTGGAGCCACCTTGATTCAGCCCCCCGTATGGCTTCCTTCACCCTCAAACCTCTGAGCACACTGGGTGACAGCTTGGATGGGCTCACTTACCCACCTTGTTTTGTGAGCACCTGCAGAATGAGGGGCCGAGTAGCTTTCAAACCAGGTGACAGGATCCCTAAGCACGTCTGGGATAGGTCTGGAAAGTGACCCCATTATGCCAGATGGCAGGCAGGGCTGGCTTCACTAAACCACCTTGACTCATGCTCAGGGTTCCAGGCTCAGAAGGACCCACGCTCTGTTTAACACTGTCTTGAAATTCTTAACACTTTTTGAACCAGACGCTCCACGTTTGCATTTTTTCCTGGGCCCCATACATTATGTAGCTGATCCAGATGGCAGAATTTGCTTGCCAGGCTGTGTCTGATCAGGCTCCGGTACACACAGTCAGCCCATGCAGGGAGGACGCAGCCTCATCTTCGTGGGGAAGAAGAAAGTGCTGTGTGGTGGGAGAGGGGCTCCGGGCCGGGGCTGCCATTGATTGCCTTCTCTTCTCAGACAACGATCAGGGTCACCTCTTCTCGCAGCCCCCATCACCCTGACACTTGTCTTTTCTGATTCCTACCCTCCTGGCATCGTGATCTGACCAAAGTATCTTCACAGAATTGAGGACGCAGGGCAGTCAGCACAGGATTGAGTCCCAAGCTGTGAATATAGAAGAAGAAAGGAAAGCCAACCGCATTAGGGACAGGGGGCCTGGGGCAGAGGAGAGAAGGAGAGGGTTTGGAGACTACCTCCATTCTCTGCTTGTTGCCAGGCTCCTAGCACTGGCTGGAGGATTGATTGCTTGAAATTCGCCCAGGAGGCTCCGCAAACACCCTCTGATCTGTTTGAAGCCCTGGCTCGTAATTCTGAGTTGTCGTGTATGAAGCCATGGACCTTTGACTTCTTCCAGGGCAGCCAACTTGCTGACATCCCCCCTCACAGTTTGATTGACCTCTTCTCTTTTCTGACCCTGATTCATTTTAAACACTAGGAAAGAAGGATTAAATATGGTGTTGAGAGTTCTGCGTACAACAAAAATGACAACAGCCAGACGAGCATTTTGAAGTTAGACAAGCAAAATAGTTTTCCTAAGGAAGATTTTTCCAGATGCTCTTCCTCTTTTCTTCTTCCCCCTTACCCCCCGTGCTTGCCTCTCTCCATTCCTTTCTTTCCTTCCTTCCAAAGGAAGGTCCAGTCCATTTGCTGTCTTTAAACATCTTGGACAAGATTGCAATGTGAGAAAATGGGCTCTAGGGACAGGGAATGTGGGCCTTTGGAGAAATGGAAGAATGAAAAATGGCCGAACTGAGCTAACGGGACAACAGTGGAGAGTAATGAGGTCTTTCCAGGTTCCTGTCCGTTCCCGTACCCACCTCCTGTTGCAGACCCTCCTGGTCTGTGGAAACTTCTCCAGCATGTGATGTGCATCCAGGCTCTGCCGCTGGCTGTGCTGGGAACCGTAGGGCTCTTGAGGCTCATGCCTACATCGAGAGGCTTGACTTTGGGTGATTTTTCAGCTCTTGGTGTCTTTCTTCCTACTGCCCATCCTGTCACATGAAGATAGACCCCACAGTCCTAGTCCACCTCGGGAGGACATCTGCAGGGTTGCAGGGAGTGTGCTCACTCACGCTGTGTGTAAGGACCTGAAAACTACAGGTGGGGTGCACAAGGTACTGCTGAGACCCTTTGTGCATCTTATGTGCAAAGTCAGGGCTGGTGAGGGCCCGAGAGACCGGGTAGTCCCGAAGTATCTTCTGGGTGTAAGAGCTGAGGATCTCTGGCTCTCCCACATCCCTCCACATGCTTCCTTCTTCCAGACCTGAGCTTGCTCAGCACACTCAGCCGGCACCCAGTGTGTACTAGACGTTCAGTAACACTGCTTGGCTTTCAGTGAGGTCCTGCTGCCTGAAGATTCTTCCTTGTCTTCACTCTCACAGAGGCTGTGGTCTGCAATGCTTTCTCCCAGAAACGAGGCTTCTTGTTCCAGGACAACTGGATGTTCTCCAGAGGCCCCAGCAGACACGTGTGGGAATGTGGGTTTTTTCAGAGGTGTTGCGCATAACTTCCACTGTAGCCTCCACGAAGTCTGTGGTCCCAAAGGGGAACCAAATGTATCCTGGGCCTGTGGAGGCGGCTGAGGCCACAGACGGTCCGTGGCACAGTATGGTTTTCATGACTTTCTCTGGCCACGTTAAGGAGCTCCCACCCCTCCCCCTAGTGGTCCCCCCATTGCCAACAAAAACAAAAACAAAACTCCAAATCAGAGAAAAAACACATCCCATCTTATGATCATGAAAAGTTTGCCAAGAATAAGATGACAAGGGAGAGGTCGTGCACAAGTAGTCCATGTGCTTACATGCTTGTACACCTGGGGCTGTTCTCCACGAGTCCTTGAAAACCGGGAGTCACAGCAGGAGATTGTATTCATCAGGGTCTCTGGAGAGACAGAACTCACAGGACGTGTGTGTGTGTGTGCATGCGTGTGTGCAGACGCATCTGTGTAAATATACACACATACGTATGCACACAGCAGGTGATGTTGCGGCCTCAACTCTGCAGGCAGAATTCCTTCCTCTTCAGGTGCCTCAGGTTTTTCCACCAAAGCCTTTGACTGATTAGACAAGGCCCACCCACGCCGTGAAAAGTAATCTGCTTTACTCAAAGTCTACTGATTTAAATCTCAATCCCACCTAAAAAAATACCTTCTCGGCAACATCTAGACTGGCATTGCACCAAACATCTGGCTGTGGTAGCCCAGCTAAGTTGACATATAAAATTAATCCCTCTGTTCTGGCCACCATACACTTGGTGGAAGAGTGAGCCAGTCGTCAAGTGACCGACGGAGCTGCAGTTCACCCAGTAAGGAGCTTCTCTGTGTTCCTCCCACTCTGTTCCCAAGAACTGAGAGAACATGCCATCTGCTAATCCCTCCAAGCCCAGAATGAGGGAGAGGCTGTGATGGGGACCGTGTTTTCCACACAAAACTTGGAGCCATGTGAGCTGACCAGGAGGAATGTATTTATGAGAAGAGTGGTGGGGATGTTTGCAGTCTCAGCGGTGGTGGAAACTCTGGGCTCTCCAACGCCTACTCAGGGGAAGGCCCCAGACCCCAGTGCTCCGCTCCATGTCCTAGCTGACAAGCTGAGTGGCTTGGGTGTGCAGCCCCCCTCTCTCAGCACCCCTGGGGTGAGGTGTCAGTGTCAGGCTAACTCTGGGACAGTGACCTCACAAGATGACCGACCTGCCTGCCACCCCAGCTGCTTCAGAGCATGCCTCTCGGACTCAGTCCAGCAAGAATGACATTTGTTTTGGGTTCTTTTCCTCCCCAAAGAAGTAGAGTAAAAAAACCCAAAAAAACAAAAAAACCCAGTAATAATAATGGTAACTAAAAAAACATCGAAATTTGTATTTTAATATGTTTTGCCACAAAAAGGCAACAATGCCACAGATTCATCTTTGCCCCTGTGTTGTTCAAGAAAGTCATGTTCACATTTCCAAGAAGGGGCATCCCAAATGTTAGAACGTTCCAGTGAAATGGATGGATCCGGAACCCCCTGTCTCCAGCTGATATGAGGCCAGCTGTGCCCCCCGGGGTGTGACCCTGCCCCTAGCCCATGGGTCAGGACTGGGAGCACTGTTGCGGGAGATGCAGCTGCTCAGGCTGCTCACTGAAGATGTGTGAGGATGACATCAGAAGGGAGAGGGAACATGGAGTCTGGCGAACGCTCGGTATCGCGAAGACGTGACCATCGGGATAACTGCGCGGCTTCAGGACTGTGTAAACCCCCCTGGGCCAGGGCCTGGCCTGCCCACCATCTCCTCCATTCTGTGGTTGGGGGCGCCTGCCATCCCCCATTCTGTGCATTCTGTGGTTGGGGAGTGCCAGCGAGTAGGAAGTGCTTTCTCCAGGACTGCTGAGGTCACCTCCTAGGACCATCCACCCCAGATAGCGCCCCGGCTCCTGGAGTAGCACTGAGCAAGTTCGGTAGACGGTCTTTCAGCATTCCATTGGCATAAGGTGTACAGACCAGAGCGGGGGGGGGGGGGGGGGGGGGGTTAAAGGTGTGCCCGGTTGCCTCTGCGGCTGATAAGTAGATTGATAAGGACACGAGGGCCAAAGGTTGGTCCAGGCTTGATGAGATTTGGTCCTGCCCTTTCTGCCGCTCCTGTTTTCTATTGCTTACCTCTCCCCTTGGTAAATCATTGGAATGTTTGGGGCTTGGTGTTCTCTGTGGGCACTGGCCTGGGGCTCCCTCCGTTAGTGGGGCGGTGTGGGCAGCGACTGGGGGGCCCTGGCCTTTCAGGATATTTTGAATGATCAGTTTAGACCCTGTTTGTTTGGCGCTTCCTGGTGAAAGCCTGGTGAGGGGGCTGTCTGCGTTCTCCTGTGCTCCCCCGAGTGAACACTGAGCCTTGGGGTTTGTGGGCAAAGGACCCTGTCCCGGGGCCTGGAGGAGACACTCTGCACACTGGTTTGCAGAAATCATTCGTGGTACGCTTGTGAGAAGGACCCATGAGAGAAGCTGCCGTTGGCCAGACTGGATGTGAGTTTGGACGCGGGGTTCTGACCGATGACTCTTTTGCTCGACTTTTGTGAGTTTGTCTCCCCGCGTAACCATTTCTGTGTCCTTTGAAATCTGGTAAATGTTTAGATCCCGGTTTTGAGTTCAGGTAGCGTATCTCCGAAGACACTTCATGGCAAGATAGGTCTTTAAAAGTCGAGGGCCTTGGGGCTAAATTTCAGTTTGTTGGAGAGGGCAGCACACACCAGGCGACCCCACTATAGGGGTCATGGGGACCGAGAGCCCCCTTCTGTACCCCGGGGTGGGGGTGAGGAGGCCAGGGGTGTGTAGGAGCCGAGACGGGGCGGGCCGAAACGCAGCCGGTCCCCATGATGAGAGAGAGTGACTTGCCGCGAGGGGCACTTTGCTTTGTAGCAAGAAGGCTTGGAACGAAGGGCTTGACCCGGTGTGACCCTGGGGGGAGAATTTGGGTTTCTGCTAGATGAAAGGGACCTCACAGCTGGGAACTTGGCCTTAAATCTGAAGGCAGGTGAAAGGCTCTGACATCTCTGGTGTGGTTTATTCCTGCAAGAATTTAAAACAAAGGAAGCTGGGAGCAAACAGCGTTTTCCTCCAGGAGGCCCCACGGCGGTACTGGGGTCCAGCCCGCTCTCTGCTCCAGCGCCCCGGCCGGCGGAGACCCACAGCACCTCCGCGCACCTTTCACATCTCCAGGAGGCCCGCGAAAGCGCTGCTCAGCCTCCGGCCTGAGAGGCAACCTGCTCTCATTCTGTGTCATGTTTCCGATGGAAACCGTTCCTTCAAACGGGACACGCACACACTTTCCCCTACTTGGGATAGGAACCCCTCTGACCGCGAAGGAAGAGCTGCTTGTGGGGACAGAGTTTGGGGTGCGTCGAAACTCCCACGTTCCCAGCAAGTGTTGCTCGAACAGACTGACAGCAGGATGGAATATCCAGTTGCCCTTCTCAGCTGCGCCAGCTCAGAGCCTGGGGGAGCCCAGAGCTTTTGGAGAACGTGTCTGAAGGCTGGGAGGCACAGACCTTCCCTTCTTTGACGGCCTGCTCAGGGCTGACTTGAGCAGGACGCCTCGAGACATAGTAACTTTTTTTTTTTTTTTTTTTAGATTTTATTTATTTATTTGACAGAGAGAGACAGTGAGAGAGGGAACACAAGCAGACAAGCAGGGGGAGTGGGAGAGGGAGAAGCAGGCTTCCCGCCGAGCAGGGAGCCCGACGCGGGGCTTGATCCCAGGACCCCGGGATTATGACCTGAGCCGAAGGCAGACGCTTAATGGCTGAGCCACCCAGGCGCCCCTCGAGACACAGTAACTCTAGAACAGGGTGGCCAAGGAGCCCTGTGGCCTGGCCCCCGTAACTTTAAAGAATGAAACAGGTTCATTTCAGGAGTCCACGGGAGGCACGGAGGCTAACGTGACAGTGGCACGAATGGCCCAGAGTGGGGACAGTTCCACCTGTGACTTGCGGAGCGTGAAAGTTCTGCCCAAAGTCAGAAGCAGGTCAGCGAGAAAGCAGAGGTGTATGTACCTTTCCCAGACTGTTGTCCATGGGTTTCTTTGCAGGGTTGAGGCTGGGGTGAGGCCAGTAACACACTCCCCCAGGTACCATCTTTGGGGATCTGCCCAAGAGTCTGTCGTCAAGATAAATGAGTGTTAATGCAATTTTTTAAAAAAATTAAAGCAGAAAATTCATCATCAGCAAAACATCAACATCTGTAATAAAGGCAGGATCCCACACTGTGCATGCCCGCCTTGCCTCCCTCCCCTCGCCCAGATCCCAACACCGGGTTCTCTTGTGGGGGTAAAGACTGTATCTTGACAGGGCTTCGGGTATTCCTGGTTTGAGGTGAGTGATCAGTGCCTCAGAGCTACCACAAGGACCCGACCCAAGGACGCAAACAGCTAGATTCAGAGGAGAAGGAGGCTTTGTTAGAGTTGCCCTGGTGAGTGTGTCTTTTTTCATCCTTACGGTGAAATCTCCTGACAATTACCAAGAGTGTCTTCTCTTGCCTACTGTGGATTATTTAGAGGATGCAGGATGGTGTCTGTATTTTCTTTTTTTATCCCTCTGCAAATCCCCCTGTCCCCCATCCTTAAAAAAAGTACCTGCTCCTTCTTTTATGGTCACTCTTTCCACTGCTGGGAACTATTTTGAGCCACATCTGTCTGCAGCTTTGCATAAACTTCTAATGAGGCCGTGCCAGACAGACGTGGAATTGCCTACATTCAACCTGGAATCCGTTAGGGTCACTGGGGGCCTGGGGAGGGAAACTGTAGCCTTTCTCCCGTGCACGCACTGGGGCCGCACCAGATGGAGGGGAAACCAGCTAATCTGTAGGATTCCGTAGTCGGTTTCATTCCCCACATAGTGTTGGAGTTTGTTTCCCCAACTTTTTTGAGCCGTAACTCTTGGAGATCTCACACCACAACACAAGCACGGAGCAGTTTTCTGTTCCCCTTTCCTTTGACCCCTCATGCCTCCAAACCTCCTTGAGTGCCTGTGTTTGGGAGGGACATGCCCGTGTTCGGGAGGGAGCTGGTGGCGTGAAAAAGTCTGTGGCTTTGGTGTTATTTGTAAGCTTGTTTATATGGTGATAGGACACAACAGTATAGGCTGAAGTGTTGCAAGTACAGGTGGTGAGCCCCGGAGCCTCTGGGCTTGGGGGGCAGTGACCCCACATTTCGCTGTGGTTTTATTGCTGGAGTGAAGGGTCGCGCCTGCTCCAGCAGCCGTGTGGTTTGGAAGCTGGGGGACGCGGGTGTTTGAGAATCTCAAGGTGGAATGTGGAGCTGGACAACATTTCCAGAGACCCAGCCGGCCCTTTCCTCTCTCAGGCCCAGAGGGCAGGTGCTCCCTGGGGACTCTCACTGAGCTAGTCTTCCATTTGGACCAGAAACCTGGGTCCGCCTAGTGAAGCTTGTGTCACCTCTGGGGCCTCAGGCATTTGTGCAAACTGGTTTCTCCCTCATGCCACGGGTGTGGCCACCAGGAGCTCCTAGTTCTTTCCCTTCCATCTCGAGACATCTTCTCTTCAGGAAAAATCCTCTGAGATGGGCCAGTTGAGGACAACAGTAGAAGTCCAAGAAAGCAGCCAAGAATCAATACATATGGGAGATGGGGTGTGGGCCAGAAGTAATGGCTAAACTCAGACGTCACTCCTTCCTTCCCTCATTCATTCAACATGTATTTATTGCTGAGATACTGAGGGGTTCCTGGGCAGCACTCTGAGCCAGACACTACATCAGCTGCCCTGGGTACGGAAGTGAACAAAGGAGAAAGGATCGGTGGTTCCGGTTGGAAAGGTCCAGGGTTGCCGACCCCAGGGCACAAGAAGCAAGCCGCACTCGCAGCAGAGATGCAGAATTGACCCTCATTATTGGCCCGGATTGGTGGGGGTCAGTGCTCAACAGACTCTGAATGTACCTATGATTCTGATAATATTCCCAAATAGCCAAGCCCTGGATAAATCAAACTTTTGTATATTTTTTTCTCTTTGGTAGGGGAGTGTCCTAAAAAAAAAAAGTTAACCACCAACACACAGCCCATTGCTCACCTTTGATGTTTCCAAATACTGTAGGATCACTGGCTATTTTGGGAGGCTGTGGGAGGAGGACTTCCCACGTGGGCGGGTGGTGGGGTGAGCAATCTCTGCCTTGGGGTCTTCCAACTTTAAGACGCAAGGATTTTCTGCCGTGGAAGCAAAGCTACAAATTGCCAGTTCACTTTACATTGTTTGTGAGCATAGGGTTTGTGGAGTCGTCCTTAGAACCAGAAAGCATGTGTGTATTTTCCGCTTGTATAACAAGGTCACTGAGGAGCTGTATTTCCTGGCCTGTTTTCTTTCCTGGAGGCTGCAAGGGCCCCCTGTGGGTTGTCTGGCACGAGGCCTGGCCCACGGCAGACTTGCACAAGCATTTGATAAGTGGACAAGAGATAGTTCGCAGGAGGGTAAGACTTCCGGGGTGGTCAGCCGAGTCTGGGGCTGGGCTCTGAGCATCTTGAAACGGAGGGGAGTGTGTGGTGTGCTTGCTTTCACCTGCCCAAAGGACAGTATGATCCAAAGCAAACATTTCACAGGGGGCACACCTGGGAAGAAAGGACTCCAGCCAGCTTCGTTTGCTGGGTTTTGTCCTGATTCTGAACCCACCCTTTTGTGTTTTGTTGCAATGAAGAAAATCTCCGCTTGTCCCCAGCAGCTGGAGACGCTCGGGGTCTTCCTATTAAATCCGAGAAATCACGGTCACTTCGGTCTCATGAGAGTGAGTTCCAGAGCAGCTAGCCATCACTGGTCACAAGCCACAGAAAACCTAGTCTAGCTAACATGGCGTCAGAGCTGTTTAGGGGGAGGGCGCGGACTGAGGGGAAGCAGCAGCTCCAGCAGCGGGAGAGGTTTGGGGACTGGGGGCCCGGGGGCACAACAGATGGACAAGGCAGGGTGGGGCCACCGGGCAAAGAGCAGCTCCAGAGTATTTCCGGATGTTGAGTTGCCTCACTCAGTCGTCTTGGGAGAGACAGGGTCTCACTTGCCCAATGGGGGTCACCTGGTGAGTCCTTAGACAGGGGCAGGTGAGGCACATTGATGGAGGGGAGGGATCATTCCTGGAGGAAAGAGAAGCGCTTGGATTCGGGGAGACGAAAGCAACCAACGTTGGCCTCGGGCTCTAGAGAGTTCCGGGCTTTCAGGTCCTTTGAGCGGGGTGCTCCTGTCTCTAAGCTGGTGCCTTCTGCCTCCTTACCTTTGTGCTTAGCAGGTGCACTGGGTGCTTGTGGGAGTGAGTCCTGTAGTGACACATGCGTCCTGTGGTGAGAGACCCCTCCTCCTTGTCGGAACAGAGCTCTCCCCTGATGCTTCTTTCCGGTTCAGGGGACAGAGGCAGTGAATGAAGGTGAACCCCACTTTCTTCCTCTCCCAAGAGGATGTTGCTCTGCTTGGGAGAGCTGGTCAGCGATGCCTGCTGCAGAGGGGGCTTAATAAAGTCTGAAGTGGAGCTGTCGCCGGAAAGCGTGCTGGGCCTGAGAAGTTGTTTCTCAGGGGAGCTGATGGCCGCGGGTGCCTGTCCGGCAGCGGGACAGTCCTTTCTGTCCCCCTCCGCCACGGGGACAGTCAGTACTGGACGGCTCCTGGGCCCTCGGGCGATACTGCCTTTGCTTTTCCTGTTTCAGAAGGAGGAGTGTGAACGAAGGAAGCAGGTCGTCAAGTCGACGTTCCAGCTGAAGTGAAAACCATCTATTTGTTGAGGAGGCGCTCAGCCCAAACGTGGGCTTTTTAAGTTGCGAACAACTATATGTTGGCAACTGTATGTAAAAATAGTATCAAGCACTGATTTTGTCACTCCGCCGTATGACCTCTCTGGCTCTGCTCTATGGGACAGCACACCAGACGGGGGTAAATGCAGATGCCCCATGATGGCCTGGCAGGTGACAAAAGTGAGCAAAGAAGGAAAGGTGTAGACACATCGGGCGCGGCAGGGGCGGGGGCAAAATGGAGCATTCGTGCCCCATCTCTGACTTTGGCACTCAGCTCCAGACTATCGTTGCCATGTTGGAGAGCGGGGTTGGTGTGAGCGTCGCTCCCATTTACTCAGGAGAAGCTGCGAGTTGGGATATTCATGTGAAATTTTCAAATTAAAAAAAAAAAACAACCCTCTGCTGGTTGGATGAAACCCATAAAATGCTAATTGGCTAACCCCTGTAGGAGCTTAAAACTGTGTGTGTGGAGGCCCACTTGCCTTTCTTGTTCATGGATGTTCCCCCAGAGTCCAGTCCAGCGCCTGCACATTGAAAAGCCCTCGGCAGAGATTTACTGCACGCCTCTCCATGGGGTGGGGTGGGGTGGGGGGGTAAAAACTGGGTTTTTCAATGACAGTTTGATAAACTCTCCGGAGAAATGAGAATTTGACTAGTGAGGCTCTTTTTGCTGCTTCTGACTGGCCTTGGTGAATGTCTGTATCTCTCCTCTAAACTTCAGGTGTAGAAGCCAGTTTCCTGGTCAGGAAGATGGGGTAATTAATTCATTATTGAACAGGCAACACCGAACTTAAAAACAAAATCTTAAAAAAAAAAGCCAACTTTCCTTATTTAAAAACTTCTTGCAGAGAGAAATCAAGTGCTTTCAGTGTGATATGCAGATGAAGAATGAATACGGGGAATCTGGAAGTTTAATATTTAATAACATTTATATATGACATTTGGGAAAAGCGGTAAATAAGGAACACTGTGATAAATAAGACTCTGGCATCTCCATCTCTGATCAATAATGAATGTACGTAGGCTGAGGGACAATTTATTACACAGAGACACACAGCGCTAGACGTCACATATGAAGGTATGCTGGAAGGCTGTTTTGTTTTGTCTAAGAGCATTTGGATTGATCTTCTCATCTGCTTCTCTTTTGTATGGAGCTCTGTGTTATAACTGAAACATGAACAGATGCAAGAGCTGCCTACTTTTTACCAAGAATCGCGTTCCCCAAGCCCTACTGTTCAACAGTAGCTACACCAGTTGGTCGGAGAGCATGCGGGTCAAAGGTTCTCAGCCGATTTGACTTCGTTGTCATTGTTCCACTGTTAGGTCCTTCCAGTTCACTGTTGGGGAAACATTAACACGTGAGAAAGGGCACCAAGACAAATGAAGTCCAAGTGCTTCTTAGATGGGCCGTGCAGACAGAGCAGCCAGAAGGAAATTCGGCAGAGCATGGTACTCTGACTCTTTTATTTCTTGGTCATGCATCTCAGACGCAGGCCGGGTAGGTGGCAATTTTCTGCCTGATAACAACTCCCTTAAATTCCCTGACCAAATAGGCAACAATGAGAGCTATCATTAATTTACTGCTAGCCCTTTGCTAACTATTTTACATCCAGTCTGTCTGGCCAACAGCCCTTTCCTAGATCAGGAAGCTGTCCAGAGTGTGGAGCGTTCATGTAAGGGCTTTACAATGTAATAGTGGAATCACCGGCAACCTTTCTCTGGGCTCTCTGCACCTCGCACCTGTATATATTGGCTTGTAATGTTTCCTTTACCTGGTTTCATACCCCAGTAGTACATGAACTCCTGAAGACCTCCCAATCTCTCCATCACACTTAGAATAATGCTAGAGACATATACATACATACATATATATGGGATGCTTGGCAGATGTTGGAGATTCTTTGTAATGAATCTTGTGGTTATTGAACTTCTCAGGTTGGAAAGAATCCAGTCTTACCAGACCAGATTATCTCACAATTACTACCAGTTCCTCAGTCAACAGCCTTCCTTTGCTCAATTTCATGCTGGGTCCATGGCAGGTACAAAAGATGAAGACCAGCCTTCTACTCTTGAGCGGTGATCCATATTTAAACCTAGACAATGAAGTCCCCTGCCCTGGGCCCTGTGGGTTCGAGGGCTGCCTCTGACCCTCCTCTGGCCATGTCTCCCACTCCATTGCATTAATAGTGTATCCCTTCTAGACTGAGTTCCCGGTGTTCAGGATCCTGGAATCCTTTACCCAAATGTCCCCGAGCCCACTCCCAGGGCCTGTGCAGGTAGGTGTCTCCCAGAGCCTGACACCAAGGGACAGAACAGGGCTCCAGGCACATCTCCCAAAGTCCACAGGGTGGCCAAGGGGTGGATGAGTCCCCCTTGGTGTAGGGCAGAGTGGGATGGAAGAGAGGGTGCTGAACCTCTTTGGGCGGCCACATTCCAACACCGAACTCCAAGGAGCCCCAGGATTCTAAATTCAAGCCCGGACTTCCAAGGTGTTTTGAAGCCATATTTGTTCAGGTAGAAGGATAGAACTGTCTTATTTAAGAACTTATCAGATTGACTTAAAACCCCCACACTGTCGATCTGTGGAACTGGAGCCTTGTTAGAGCTTGACTCTTCTGTGGCCTGGGCCGCCTTCTAAACCCTCCAGTTGCTCAGCTTCCGTCCTCCCCAACCCCCTCCAGGAGGTCAGCCTCCTAAGAGCACGCTTGGAACCCCAGGGCTTAGAGCAGGGGTTTCTCATCCTGCCTTTGGGAAAGAGAATGGGGCTGTGTCTCTGTAAACACTCTCTGAAAATTGCAAGGGCTCATTTACATATGAGCTCTTTGCATTTGGCTGCTGAGAAAGCCTTCACATTTCTCCATTAACAAATACCTCCTTGCCTCTTGCCTCATTTCCTTACTTAAAACACTCTGGAGTGTTTTCACTGAAGTCGACTGGCTCTGCGCACGCAAATGCACAAATCACCTGACAGCAATTTCAAAATTGCAGGTCTTGCTGTTGATGGAAAAATGGGAGTGTGGTTATTCCTGTGTGTAATTTTCACCAAGAAATGGGGACTGGGTTTAATGTCGACACCTTGAGATCTAATGCGGCCCTGTTACTGGAAAAACACACCTTTAGCCAAGTCCTGGCTTACAACAGGGTCTGTATTGGTTCTGTCCCCAATCCCCCAGCCCCGTTCCTGAGAAGAAATGGGGTTTTAGCACTGGTTCAGCTCAGACCAGGACTGGACCCTGCTTGCTTTCTCCATTTTGGGGGCACAGACTGCTCAACTCTGGGTCTTCCTCGAGAGCGGGAGGAACCCATCTCCTACCGATGGGGAAGGAACCCACCACAATGCAGAACACGAGAAAGGGAACAGGGTGGCAATGCCCCTTCGCTCTGGCCTCCAGCCCAGCAGGGCAAAGTGGGTTTGGAGCATCAGGTCGCAGAGCGTTGCCACCACCCCCCACTCTGTCCCCACCACCCTGAAATTCTCCATGGTGTGTGTTTCAAATTAAAGTAAATCCAATTTGATTTTATTTTGACAACACAGAGAGGATGTCAGAACCCCCCTTTGAGGCGGATGATTGATGATACTCCATGGGGCTCACAGAAACCAAGGTGGTTCATCTTGGAAAACCAGGCCCTGTTGGAACAGTAACTCTGGGCCACAGAAGTTTCCTCTGGTAATTAGCAATTTGTCCCCAGTCCTGTTCAATGGTGCTAATGATTTAAGCTTATGCTTTCAACTTTTTCCACCACAGTGCCGCCTGGTAGTCTTCTTCCTTCTCTTGAGAATGATGGTTTGGATGCACATGAGCATAAGAAACAGACAAATGTTAATTGTTCCAAATGACACCATCACTCCTCCCAGCTCCAACCATAAATGAGATTGGTAAACAGCTTCAGACTTTTTAATAAGACTTTTTACATAAGCTTTTTCCCAAGGCCAGTTCTGTCCTTGGCTGTGCCTTACAGGGCGCCAGGGGTTCTCTTGATGTTTGTGTCTTGGAGGACGCAGTGTTGGGGCCAGGATGCGTCTGTAATTACATTTGTGTATTCCCGTTAGTGCAGACGGCGAGGCAACGTCGGCACAGAAGACATTGGGCATCCGGCCTGCAGGGCGAGGCTGGACGGCCTTGGGCTGGGGCTGGGCAGGCCTCTTACTGGTAGGGCGGACCAGCCCCAAGCGCTGGGCACCAGCCTGTGCATCCACCAGAATGTCCTTGTGCCGGGCTCGGGTACAGGAGGACAATCCAGAACTGCCCTCGAAGGGCTCCCGACTGGGGGCGCACTGAAAGTGTGAGAGGGTGCGCCCAGGGGAGTGCCGACCTTTGCTCCCCACCTCTCTGTCCCCTCGGCCCCAGGGCACTTTTGGGGGGCTTGGGGAAAGCAGGGGTAAAGATTGCCTGCAGAGGCTTCCTAAGACCCTCAGCGTGGGGGAGCATGTGGACACCAGATCTGGAGGTGTCGCTGCACCTCATCACTCTTGCCGCGTCCACGGTCTCCCAGCCGCAGCCAGCTCCACGAGGCTGCCCCCTGAGTGGGGAGGCCGGGCGTGCTTTTCCACACGCAGCCCTGACGCTGCTTTGTCCTTTGCAGACGGACCGTGCCCTATGGACTGTCCAACTACAGAGGAAGCTTCCGGGACAGGAGGTCCACAGGGCCCTTCCCACAGAGTCCACAGCCCTCCAAGTGGACACTGCGCTGCGCTTGTGTGCAGAGCCAGGACAGCGCCTGTTTGCACTTCTGTGCCCGCACTCTGGCCGTCAGCAGGTAGGACGCCCCTGGGGAAATGAGGCCAGAAGAGTCTGTTGCGTGGGCGTGGGGTGTGACGCAGGGTATGGGGCGGGGCGGGGCGTGGGGCGGCGCGGGGCGGGGCGTGGCGTCGGGGGAGGCGCGTGGCGGGGCGCAGGGCGGGGCGGGGTGTGGTGCCGGGCGGGGGACGCGTGGCGTGGCGTGACGTGGCAGGGCGCCGCGCAAGGCGCGGCGGGGCGCAGGAAGGGCTTGGCTCTGCGTAGCACATGTGCCGCCTCGGCTCCAGGAGGGTGGGTCCAGCCCCCTTGCTGCCTTTCAGAACGGAACCCGCAACGTGGCTGCGGCCGTGTCTGGTCTCCAGACACAGTTTTGGACTGCCCAGCACTTTGCCGAAATCTGCATAAGTTGCCAACATTTAAAAATTGAAGAATTACCCACCCCTGCCAAATGTGTATTTTTAGCTTCTTCAAAAACAGCAAATGGGACCATCTGGTCCCACGGGGCCTTCACATCCCCTCCTGGCCGGCAGAGGCTGGAACCGCGTGGGGGCCCCTCACATCAGGGGAGCAATGCTGCATGCATTCACCTGCATTACCCATCACCTTACTTTGGGGACCCCAGGGGCCCTTGAGTTTGAGACCCTGTAGCCTACTCTGGCTGCTAAAAAGACGTTTGTGAGTCTGTGTGGACCTGAATAAATGAGCAGACCCCAGGTTTGACCCCGGGTGGCCATTGACATTAGCATTCGCTCAATGGGCAGGTGCCCTACTGGTCAGGGACCCAGGATTCTCTGTTGAAAACCCCAGTGCTAACCTCATTTTCTTCTTGGTTTTGTAACATCCGATGAATAACTGAGGAGCGAGCCGACATTGTGCTTTGGTAGAAATCCACCCCCCGTGTGCTCAACCTTAGGAAACCATGCCTAAGATGCGGTCCCTGGGGAATGCACTAATGTGCCCACTGGTGAGGAAGAGAAAGTCCTAATTTGACACTGAAAAACCAGCCACAGGGAAATGCAGGTTGAGTCATTAAATAAGCTCTCTCCCCACAGGAATTCAAGGACAGCACAAAATCCCGACAAAGAGGAAGAGCCAGCCAGCGGTGCCAATGGAGGCCTGCGTCCAAGGAGGTGAAACTGCTTCCTCAGGCGTCACACCCTTGGGGACATGGAGGATGTGAGGGTGGCTTTTGTGAGGACAGCCAGTGGGGGCCCCAGCAGGCACGGAGTGCTGCATCCGCAGGGGCCCGGGCCTTTGGTAGATTGTCTCTGGGGACAGAGCAGGCCGAAGCTGCGGACTGTCACTGCTGTTGCCCTGCCCCTGGCCATCCAGTCTCTGTCATAGGAGTTGACCCCTTGCATCCCCTGTAGCTTTAGAGCAGTGACATCTGGCTCTGGATTTCACTGGGCCCAGACACAGCTAGCTGGCCACTGCTGCTCAGAGACAACCCTTCCCCCACCCCAGCACCCCCGGCTCATCTACCTGGGCCCAGGTGTCACTTTTTATGGAAGCAACATGTGGTCGTTACCAAAAAAAAAAAAAAAAAATCATTTTTTCAGTAGCTGACTCTGGACAGAGGTGAATTATAGCAGCTTGGCCTGGCAGCATACCCCCCATGTCCCCCATTGACTTTGCTTTTTTTTTTTTAACCTGCTTGTCTTTTTTGTATGAGAGATTCTGAGGGTTTCCTGCAGCCAAACTGGGTTTATTTGTCATTCTATCAATCAGAAATTGTTATTAATGGCTCGCCTACACATCTGCAATGGGATGGTAATTTATGTCCATAATAATAGCCTGCGGGTGGCTTGGGTTCCTACAGGCACTGATCAAGGGAAGATTAAACCATGCTCAGTATACGGGAGGCTTTCCAAATTGGTGGCAGTGGCTTCTAGGCATCCAGAGAGATCCGTCAGCATCCCTAATACAAATGGAGAGGAGGGGGCGGGTGAGGCGGCAGAGAGAGGCCCCGGGAGAGTGCAAGCCAGGCCCCAGCTGGTCCCTGCCTTGCCTTTTTGGTCTTTTCTCCTTTTTCTCTCTTTTGCCCCAAACCCACACTCCTCTCAGCGAGGGCGGGATGTGATTAAAACCATCCATCCTTTGCATCATTTATTCATCCACTCATGCATTCATTCAGCAAAGATACATCGTGCACCTGTGACGTGCTGGGCACTGTTCTAGAAGCGGGGGTCTGCAGGGAGCGAGGCAAGGGTCTGTCTCCGTGGAACTTAAATAGTGGGGAAGCGGGCAGCAAACAGACACAGTCTCCCCCTCATCCGCGGGGCTACGTTCCCGGGCCCTCACTGGACGCCTGGAACCACGGACACCACTGAGCCTTGTGTGTACTATGTTTTTTCCTCCAGGTACACATCTCTGGGAAAGTTTGATTTATAAATTAGGCACAGAAGAGAGTGACAGCAATAACCCATAATAGTCTAGAGGAAGCAGAACAATGTCCTGTAGTAAAAGTTATGTGAATGTGGTCTCTCTGTCTCTCTCTGAAAACATCTTGGGCTGTACTTGCCCCCTCCTTGTGAGGAGGTGACATAAGATGCTGTGTGAAGAGATGAGTGAGCTGGGTACACAGGCCTGGGATGCAGCGCGAGGCTACTAGGGACCTTCTGACACTGTGTCAGGATCAGGAACATCTGCTTTCAGGCCGTGGCTGACTGCAGGTAACTGAAACCGCGGATAAGAGGGGACCACTGTACATGAAATAGGAGTGAGATGTGTGAAGGAGACGAGGAAGGCAGGGTTGGGTTAGGAAGTGCTGGGGGTGGTTGCAGTTTGGGATTGGGTGGAGACAGGGTAGTGTCCCTGAGCAGGTGACATTGGCTTAGGGACCTGCAGGAAGTCAAGGGGTGAGCCAGGGGGATGAGGAACGGGAAGAGCTTTCAGGCAGGGGAACAGTAAGTGCAAAGTCCTGTGATAGGAATGTGCTGGGTATGTTCAAGGAGGGCAAGAGAGGCCTGCACGGAAAAAGTGTGAGGTTGGTTTTGCTCTTGCCGCTGTTCCTGTTCTGTTGAAGGCCCGGAAGATGAGGAAGGTAGCTCAGGTGCCCCCTGGGGCCTGGAAAGGTGGTTCTTCCAGGTCTTTACGGTTCATGTAAAGCTCCTGTAGGAAGCTTTAGTTGGGAAGAAAAGTCTTTTCTTAAAAGCCACGGTCCCTACTTTCTTGCAAGACTCAAGTTAGTAATTTCCAGATTCACATTCTCAGAGTGCAAGCTTGCCACCGTCCTGAGCTTGTGATAATCGAAGATGTGACCAGGCTGTGGGGCAGCTCCCAGCAGCCACGTCCGCTGGTGTGATTTATTCACACCTTCCCGGGCCGGTGCAGGCTCTGAAATTGGCAGGATGCACAGGGCAACAAGGTTCAGTTCAAAGCAGGGAATGGGGCTAGAGAGGGAGCGGGCAGCAGTCAGCTTTTTCAGCCAGTAAGAACTCTGCTGCATCACAGACCTCTTCTCTCCTTCACCCCTTTCTCCAAGATAGGCTGAAGTCAAGGACAGATGAAGTGAGCAGGCCTTAGGCCTCCAGCATCAAATGCTTGCCCATCAGCACCCCCTCCCGCCGCATTCTGCCTGAGGCTCTGTGGTGTCAGGAGCCCCTGCCAAAGCAGGCCTGTGGCACCCCGTTTCAGGGACCCTCAGTCCCTGCTCCTTCCTGCTTCACATTCCCACCTCTCGGAGGACAAGGAATGAGTTTGCCTCGGGGGAGAAAAACCCACCCAGAGGGTCCTCACTTAACAATACACCCCTACCCCAAGAATGCCCCCGTTCAAAGGACCTACTTTCTCAAATGGGTAAAATGATCCCAGATGTGCCCCAGAGCCTGACGCCCACGGCTCGGGTTTTGTGCAGGAAATCGTTTTTGGAGCGGTAGGGCACGTCGGAAAGCCACTTGCTGGCTTTCGCCTTCTCCTGGAGAATACGTGGGCTCCAAGCTGACTCTGCAGATGTGAACACGTGTACCCTTGTACCGGATGTGGCAGGTGGCGGCAGCATACGACGTTCGTGCCCCGACATGGAGCAGGCACGTGGTGGGAGCTCGGAGGGCGCCGGGTGTCGATTTTGGATGCGGGTCGTAGCTGTATGGGAGTTGAGGACTTCGAAGCTTATCTGGATGTAGACAGAAATTTTCAGCTGTGCATGGTACCCACCAAAAGAATGTATCTTAAAAAAGACAGAAAAAGAGAAAAAAGGATGCTGTTTGTGATGTTTGTGACCAGGAAAGGAGTAAATGAGTATCTGGGGGCTTTGAACCCGGGGCAGGCGGCTGAGAGTCTGTTCTCCATCAGGGCCTGACTTTCTGTGTCATTTGCGGATAGTCCAGCCAGGGCACGGCGGGCCTTGTCCCCAGAGGGCCACCGCAAAGGTGGCCCAGCTGCAGCTCCGGGCTATTTGGGCGAATATTTGCTTTCATGAATAAATGTGGATCTTTGGGGAATGGCTTCAAAATAAGCCACAAATGCAAAACTCTTTGTAAATTATGTAAATTCCGCTTTATCTATATAATTGGCAATCACTGGGGATTGTAATGCCCAGCAGTTCACGATCTGTTTCAACTGTGCTTTTACGGCCGGCCCAAGATTACAAAGTGATGTGGCGGCGACGTCGCCCACTGATGGGGACAGGCCCCCTCCCCTCCCCCTTCCCCTGCCCCCGGCCCCCGGCTGGGCAGAGAGATGAGAACCCGCATTCAGCGCATGCCCAGGTCACTATACAGAGAAATTTAAGGTGGTGGGTGACAGAGCGTTGGCCTTGACCAAATGTTAAGTTCTCCGTGAGTATTTCATAAGTTATTATAGGTATAAAAGTGAGTATCTATCATGAGGAAACAGAAGGAACTGGTTTGCTACGACTGTGTATAGTTCAGAGAAGCAATTATTTATTGTGAGACTGTTCTTTACTTCAATTCCTTTGTGTGGATCTGTTAAAAGTAAAGCCACTGTGTGTATATATATATATATATATATATATATGTAGATTTTAAATTGTGTTCTGAATCCAAACTCCTATTCCTTAGAGCTTTAATCACATTTTTAAAACGCATATGCACTGTTTGGCTCTGTGGCAAGAAGGTATCTTGGAGAGAAATTCATTCATTGTGCTAACACTCAGAAAATACTAACTGTCAAATGCATAATAAAAAAATCTAGAAGTTTGCTCTGATTTGTGGGTTTTTCTCACTGGTGTTCTATGCATGGTTACACATCAACTTTTCATGGACCTCTGGAGAGCGTGGAGGGAGTTACAGTCCAGGAAGTAGAATCCATCCAAAGTCAATTATGGAGGGAGGCGAGCATGGGGCTGCTTGAATTTTAAGGAAGGAGCGGGATTTGGGGACCATCTGAGGAAGATAAACAACTCAAGGCAGTCAGGAAGAGAGAAATTTGGGGAGAGAATTGGCTCCTTGCCCTGGCACTGTCCCATTCACCTTGGTAGTGCCACCGAGCTTGCTCCCGTGGCCTGCAGGCCACGGCAGTGCTGGGACAGGAGCCGGGGACAGGGCAATCACGGCCAGCAACCCGCGGTTGACCTTATCAGCCCTTTAGATGGTCGTTTTATTTTGCTTTGCTGCTTACCGTTCTCGAGAATTAGCAGCCACCAGTGACCACATTTGATTTGATCTCCTCCATCCGTTGCAATAGTTTTAAGCCTTTAGGACAACGAGGGCGTCTCCGGGGTTGGAAGCGTCAGAACAGACTTGGGTTTCTTCATTTTCTTCCCCCTCCCCTCCTCCCTCCCAGCTCCTTTTTCTTGCTTTCTTTTGCATCGAGGATTGGAGACTCCCCCGGGGTAGGGAAGTGGACAGAAGCTCAGCTAAAGAGCAAAGGGAAACCCAGGATTCTGCGTGGGTTTGATCACATCCAATCCGAGAAAACCCACGGGCCTCTCATTTTAATGAAACTCATTTTAGAGAATTGTGACTTTGATGAGCTGGTAGCACTGGAACAAATTTTTTCCTGCAGGATGTGAGACCGCGTAGGAGTTGCTGCCAGGGTCCAGGGGAGGCCCTAGCCAGACCCGCAGTGCGCAAGCCCAGGGAGATGCTGCATCCCAGGGCAGGGGAGGAAGAGAGGAGCTCCAGGAGCTGGGAGCGGTGGAGGCCCAGGGAGTGCCTGGCGCTCCTGGGATGGGGGTGGAGGAAGAGAAGGGAGTCCATGGAGTGGTGAGCCCGCCACTGGGGCCCAGGGGGGAAAGCAAATGCCGGGCTCTCGGTTCAAACGTGTAAGAATTTCGGGATGGAGATGGCAGAGCACCCGGCCAGATGTGGGCTTCCCTGCCCCAGGTTGTGGGCCCTGAGGCCCAGCGGGAGGGCCAGTGATCCCACTGAATCACCAAGGGGCCTAGCTTTAAGCCAGGCCTCAGTTTCCTCGTTTATAAAATGGGTGTGATAATACCGGCCTGCCTACCTCATTGCTTTATCTGGAGGTACAACTGAAAGAAGCAATCTATGTAAAAACATTTTTTTAACCCTAAACTCACAGCAGGCATAAGGCACAGTCTCCACATCTTCCAAGTTTGCCCCAAACTAGTCACTAGCTCCTATTTGTACTCAAAGTTCCTCATGGAAGCACATTTTTGAATTTAGACTGTTCCTCAAAGTAATAGAATTTGATTTCTAGAAATTGTCAGGCTAGTTGATTCCCCTCTGCCCCAGAAGATATATATTCTCTAAATCCCCAAATTCTTTTATAGGAATTCTTAAGTATCTCAAAGCTCGAGCAAATCAGTTACCTGTTATTCAGGCCATTATAAGCCCACTTGGGTCCTGCAGTCATTGGATATGTGATTTCTTTTTTCTCTGCTGGCAGGAGTGCTCGGCATTGTTGAGATCTGAGTGGTATTTTGCGTGGGGAAATTTAAGAATTAGTCACCATCAGGGGCCAGGAGGAATGAATGCAGCCAGGCTTCCTCCAGGTGTGCGTCATTAATCCTTCCAGCCTTCCAGAATGATGTACTGAGTACCTGGCAACAGGTGAGGTGATAAATGGAAGGGGCAGAGGGGTCGGGGCCTGCCCTGCAACAGAAGGCACCCGGCTGATGTTTGTAACGCGGCCCGAAGCGGAGGGCTGTCGGTCCAGGCTGGGGGTGCAAGGAGGACTTCCTGCAGGAGGTGAGTGAGTGAGAGTGAGCCAAGCCAAGCCGCGGAGGAAGGGCGCCCCAGCTGAGCAGAGGCTTGGAGAAGCCCAGGGGCCGAGGCGGGGGCGCCCAGGGAAGGCCGAGGAGCTGCGGCTGTAGGTGGGTCAGGCCCGGCGGCGGGAGAACAGACGTGGGCAGGAAGGGAGAGCAATGATGAGGACTTACGACCAGGGTCACAACACAAGGAGCCAAAGGCAGCTCTGCTTCCCCGCGCCCCCGCCCGTCAGCTCTGCCCACCTGAAACGGGCGGCGCCACGCTCCCTGTCTGCAACGGCGGGGCGTCCGGGGGGCAAACACCTGTTTGGGTTTTAGACACACCCCCTAGCCCACGAGTCCCAGAGAAGAGGGGAGCTGCCCGTCCGCTCGGCGGGAAGGGGACCTTTCCCGGGCGCTGCGTGCTGGGTCTGGCCCGCGCACAGTGGGGTTCGTGGGGTACGTGCTGAAGGAGTGAACTCGCAGGTCGGTATGGGGCCCGGAGAATGGCGATCTGCAGACCGGGCCCTGTGCAGCTTTGGCTGCACAGCCGGGCGCCCGTGGGAGGGAGCGACCGCGACCCGGGAGAGCTCCAGGGGCAGAGACCGGCGGTGGGCTGGACTCCCCGGGCGGCCTGCCCCGGGCCAGCCCCCGAACAGCCGGCTCGCGAGTCGTGAATGTTCCGTATCCCCGTCCATCTGGAAATGCCTCTGTGTTGGCGTGCGTGGGCGCTAGGTTGGCTCGGGGTGGCATTCTAGGCGGACGGCTGTGTCCCCTCCGGCCCGTGGGGATGTTCATTCCCTCCTGAGGTCAGTACCTCGGCCTGGAAGTTTCTCTGGGACGCCTGGCAATCCTGCCGCAGCTGAGTCCTCTTTGCTCCCTGGTGCCTTCAGGACTTTCTTGTTATCCTTGATGTCTTGCAGTTTCAGTAACAAGTGTCTGGGTGTGGATCTTTGTTTCCTCCGGTTTATAGCAATTAGCACTCCTTGGCAGGACTCCCCCATGTGAGGATCCTCATCCCCCAAACTCTCCTTCTAAAGCTCTCCCCCTAACACCACCACTCCACCCTGCTCTTTTTCTGGAGGGCCTGTTAATTGCACTTCATCTAAAGTACATATTTTCTCCGTTCCTCCCTTCCCTGCTATCATATGTTCCCTCCCTCCTTTTCCTCCTTCCTTCCCTCCCTCCTTCCTGATTTGAGAGAGAGAGCACGAGCGAGCAGGGAGGGGCAGAGGGAGAGAAAGAATCCTAAGCAGGCTCCACACCCAATGCAGAGCCCAATGTGGGGCTCGATCCTACAACCCTGAGATCATGACCTGAGCTGAAACCAAGAGTTAGAGGCTTCACTAACCGAGCCACCCAGGTGCCCCATTTTTTTTTCTTTCTTACTGTGAGTCTGAGTTTAGTATTGAAAATCCAGACCTATCATTAGACTATTTTAGGTTATCCAGGGAGCAAGTCTTCCCATGAAGCTGACTACCAGCCAGTCCGCAGATGTTTCTAGGGGACTCTCCTTGTGCAAGGTGCTGCGAGGAGCCCACATGCGTGCTAAGTTCTCCCATCTGTTCACCCATGTGTCACCTTTGTAAGTCTTCAAGATCATTCCACCACATAGGTACTGTCATTGTTCTCATCTTACAGATTATCCAGAAACCAAGGCCCAGAGAGGTCATGAGCCCGTGGTCCTGTAGCTGGTAACTAGCCCTCAGCTCCGTGCAAAGTGCCCACTGGTCCTAGTAGATGATTAGTTAATGGCAGGACACAGTGAGGACGTAAGGCTCCTAATAATTTTATGAAGATTTTTTTAATTAAAGCATTTAATAAGTGATACTCTTCCATGATTCAAAAATTAAAACTACCTCCAAAATTGCCCCACCCCTGCTCCTGCCCACCCTGTTGTAGGTAATCACATTTCCTACTCTCTGGTCTACCTGCCACTATTTCATTGTGAGGACATGGGCAAGTACAAGCACGTGGTCTTGCTCTTCTCTGCTTCCTTCCGCAAAAATTAGTGTTCAACACTGTGTGATTTTTTTTTTTCTGATTCCACTTTTTACACCAAATGTGTAGATTTTTTTTCCTGACACCAAATACGCGTCATTTTTCTACCCCAGTTCTCCAACTCTGTGACACCAGCTGGATGTGCAACAATCCAATTCAGTTCTGAAGCTACCCGCCCAGAGTGAGCGTCAGATCCTCCAGGTGCCCCCTCTTCAGACACCAGTGCACATGGGGTCCCCTGGTAACCCACGCTTCTGCCCAGCTGACTACAAATTTGAGGGTTCATACAACCCTTGCCCCCCATCAGGTTTGATAATTCACTACAGTGACTCAGGACTCAGGAAAGCTCTTCTGTTCCTGTTATAGCTTTATTATAAAGGACACAACTCAGGAACAGCCAAACGGACAGGATGTGGAGGGTGGGTTGTAGGGGGAAGGGGGTGGCAGAGCCACACGGAGCTTCCATGACCTTTCTGAGCCCAACGCCTTCCCAACACATCAAAGTATTCACCAACCCAGAAGCTTTTAGGTTTTATTGCGGGTTCCTTATGTAGGCACAATTGATTAAATCACTGGCCACAGGTGATTGAACTCAGTCTCCAGCCCCTCCCCCCTTGGAGGTCATAGGGTGCCCCTGAGAGTTCCAACCCTTTCACCCTGGCTTGGTCTTTCTGGCCCTTGGGCCCCCATCCTGAAGAAGTCTGCCCCTCCCTGATGAGCCATCTCATGAACATACAAAAGAGAGTCAATGTCAAAAGTTTTAGGAGTTCTATGCCGGAAACTGGGGACAAAGTTCAAATATTAATTTTCTATTATACCGTAAACCCATACTTTTTTTGACCTTGCTTTTTGGCTTAATATATCTAGGAGATGAGTGTACCACGGTCTATTCAACGGGGACCTGTTGATGGACACTTGGGTCACTTTCAGTATTTTGTCATGACAAGTGTCGCCCCAGTAAGTAAGGCCACAGCTCCCCTGCACTCACCCCTCCTGGAAGGGAGACTGCTGCGTGAAGGGGTACATGCTTCTGTGGTTTTCGTAGATATTATCATGTTTGAGGAATGTATCACTGTCATCCCCATCTCCAGATAAGTAGTCTACCTGAGGCTCAAAAAGGAGAAGTCATTTCTCCCAAAGTGACACAGCTAATGGGGTAGGAAGGACACAGCTTCAAGGACAAGGGTGGGGACTAGAGTGGGAAATGCTGTTGGGGAGAAGCGAGATGAAGGGCGTTTAGGAGTTGGGACGTTGGGGAAACAGCAAGCGGCATGAGGTCCGGAATGGAAGGCAGAGGATGCTGTTGGGGGTTTCTGACAACTCTCCCCTGCCGCCTCATGTTCCTGGAGGTGATTGACTCCCTTCTGGAATTTTGAGAACATTGGGAAGTACAGTGGAAACCATCAACAACAGAGTATGTCCCCTTGTCCTTACTGTGGGAGCTACTTCTTTCCGCGTGGGCTAATTGGTGGTGGAGGACAGGAGCCATTTGCAGAAGCGCTAACCCCTCCCCCCATCCCATAACAATAGCTCTTGCATCTTTTCACCAAGATGAGAATCATTTCCTCATTGAGAATGCAAAACACAAGGTCTGTATCCATGCATGCCAGGCATTTTGGGGGTGTCTGTAAAAACTTAACCTCACCCCCAGATTAGACCTGTGGCACAGTTGATGCCACATGACCCCACAGCTCTGCCATATCTGATTGGACCAGGGCTGGGCACTGAACAGGCCGTCTGCCAGGAGCTCAGAAGTGCAATGGCACGAGGGAGGTGGTCAGATGTCGGGGGTGAAGGACCTCAGAAAGAGGCTCCCTCTTCTGCCTTCTACATAGAGCGCTGAAGAAAGAGGGGCTCTAGAGACAGAGGAACAGGGACACTACGCTCCTGGGAGAATGAATCAGCACAGAGCCCGGTTCTTGGTGACGCTTCTTGCGAGGACTGGCTGTACTTCATACATGGATTTCACGCAACCATACATTTTCCTTTCCTTTTAATCCCTCCAGTTCCTGAAGCTCACGAAATGGGGTAAGAATTCTAATGTGGATACCCTCTTCTTTTTTTTTTTTTTTTAAAGATTTTATTTATTTATTCATGAGAGAGGAGGAGAGAGAGAGAGAGGGAGAAGCAGGCTCCCACGGAGCAGGGAGCCCGATGTGGGACTCGATCCCAGGACCCTGGGATCATGACCTGAGCCGAAGGCAGACGCTTAACCATCTGAGCCACCCAGGCACCCTGTGGATACCCTCTTCTAACTTAGCAACCAGAATCCAGTAATCACCAGCTCTTATTGCCTCAAGTCCAAGGGAAAAGGGAGAGCTTTGTGTCTGGTGGCTCCTGCACCAAATCCTGGCTCCGTTGTGATTGCACCGACCTGGGTCACGTCTCCACCCCCCAACCAGTCACTGGGCCAGGATGATACAGCCCAGGATGGGCCTGGGCTCAGAGACTTATAAGGCTCTTGGGCCGAAGGAAGTTTGGATGGTCTTCCCAGAAGTAGGGAAAATGGGTGATGGGCAGTAAAACCCACAAGGGCATATTCAGGTGCCTAGTTGTCCAAGGCTGTTGATTAAGACATCATGCCTGTCTTGAATTAAGTGAATTAAGTGCTTCTTCCAAGTGAAACCATGCTTTTCATCAGTTTCCAGCCAGCCAATATGAAATGCATCTTGACAGGCTTGTTCAGAGACTTCTTTCCAAGCACACATCTCTCCAGCATTTGTCACTGGCGAAAGGTCCGGGGTGACATCTTTATTTCTCGTCATGCCCTATGGCCCAAGCAACAGCCTAGTGTTGTAAGTAGGGGAAAGAGATCATTCGAAGGGAAAATATGCGCTCTTTTAAGAAGGGTGTCAGAAGAGGCTGCCTCCCGTGTTGCAACACAGTCACAAGTTTGAGGCCAATGAGTGGGAAACTCATTATGGGATGCCCGGGAAGACTTTGCCCGCAACCATATCCCCGTCATACCCAGGGGCAGAGCTTCCAGAGTTTCAGAGTTGAACCTGTGATATCTTAAGTGTTCATGCACTTAGGTGCTTAGATCAAGAACCAGGGGAACCCTTTTCCTACTAATTAATTGACTGGCCTTGGGATCAAGGAGCCCTAAATACAGTTATAAGTTAGAGATCAGGAAACAGCACTATTCATTAGAATTGCATTGAATCTTCTCCAGAGTTAATTTGGTAACTAATGCTGGCTCAGGAATTTTAAATGTGACCCTAGCTTAGAAACGGGGTAGGATAAGTTCTAAGGGGGTTTTCCTTTTCTCTTGGTTTATATAAATATGAAGCATTAAAACAAACAAACAAGCAAACACCCCCATTTCCTAAGAACCCACTATTTACCAGGCCCCTTCTCCCTCTACACCTCCCACGAGCCAAGCCTTCCCCAAGGCCCACTTGTCCTCAGCCCCTGTCCCTGCTTCTGCCTCCCAAAGGCCCTAGGGAGCTGGCCTACGTGGGTTCCTCCTCAGAGCGCGTAGAATGAGAAGCCAGAGGCGGAGGCAAAGGTCAAGGTTGGAGACCTCACAGTTAATTCGTAAATAGCTTGTCTTGCACATAGCTTTGTCATTTTTGCTTAGTGCTCGTTCCTCCCTTTGCCTCCCTCACGAGGGTGGAGTAAGTACCTGCTGTCTTTACGGCTATAAACTCAGTACTTAGCCCAGCACTTAGCCCTTGGGTGCATTCCGCGAACATTCGTCCAGTAAATGAAGACGTGATGAGCACCACAGGGTCCTTGCCTTGATGGTGTCGCAAAGCTACTGGACAAGCAAGCACACAGACCGTTACTGGCCCAGGGGTTCGGTGACAAGGGGGCACTATGGGAGCAAAGGGGAACAGGGTCCACTCTTCGGGACAAGACAGAACAGAAGCCTGTCGAGGGTGGGGCCCCTCCACTGCTCCAGCGACTCACCACAGTGGCCAGTCTTGACTCGGGCCAGTGCTACCTAAGCCCTGAGGGAAGCGCCCAGCCTTGCCAGTCCTCGCTGTGCCCACCCGAACACGGGGATGCTCTCAGCGAGCCGTTTGCAGACCCCTGCAGGCCGGGCCGCTGTGGTCTTCAGAGGTCTCGGGTGACACAACACATCGAATGCACGCCTATCCCGGGCCAGACCACTCTGCAGGGCTGTGAGTTTCTGAGAGCGTAATTATTTTTCTTTGCAAACTGATGTGGAATGTGGCTCAGTCAAAGTGCAAGAGAGAATTTGAATTTTCTTACGATTTTTAAAAAAGGTTGGAGTTTACTGGGAAGAAATCCTTCATTGGGCTTGGTTGTGTTAAATTTCACCTCACTCTCGTGATTACGTGTTAATAGAGTAGGCTTACAGTTGACCGGTTGATGTAATGCTAGTTTTGAAGGCACTTAATGAAGTACTTGTCATTTTTTGGTAAGTTTTTGTTTGTATTTCGGAGCCAACAGACAGTTTTTTCAACTCTCAGATATCAGCCCCGTGGAAGGTTCCGGAGCCACAGCCCTGGCTTTCTGTAGGGTTCCTTACCAACATGGGTCCAATATTGCCTACATTCCGATGATGGGTCTTGAGAGACAAAGTGGCACGCTGGACGTTTTTGTTCGTCCTGGGCAGATAGCAGACCATCTCAAAATTTGATGGCTTAAAAAAACAAATAACCCTTTGTTCTTTCCCACAAGTCCGAGGGTCCTCTGTGGGGTTCCGGTGCCCTGGGCCAGGTGCGGCTGATGTCAGCAGCCAGCTGGGGGTTGGCTCAGGACTGGCTGGTCTGGCGTGGCCTCGGCTGGGGTCACTGGGCTCTGCGGCACGTGATGCCTTGTCTCCCAGCAGGCTAGCCTGCGCCCGTTCTCGCGGCCGAGCAGGAAAACGGGGTGGGGGGCTGAGGCGACAGGCATGCGGGGCTCCCGGACCCAGGCGCCTCCACACCCTGCTGTTCCAAGCAAGGCAAAGGCCGTCCAGAACCAGGGGCGCAGCGACCCAGGCAGTGACTGCGAAATCACACCGCAAAGGGCATGGTTGTCGAGGAGGTGGAGGTTTGGAGTTACAGTTTGGTATTTATCACAGCTGAACAGCAAATCTGCCATTTGTGCTTCTTATTTCAAGGAAATATTTAGCCCTAGCATGAAACGAGACTTTGTGACACCCAAATTCTGTCTGTGCGATCCGGTGCAAATCTATGTCGCCTCAACCTTCTGTCAAAGAACAAAGATGCAAAATACACACTTGCTGAGATGCTCTTTCCCAGCCTTGGGCTGTGGGGCATCCATAGGAGTTTTATCCGAGGCGGTGATCGCGTGGGCTGTGAGTCTGTAACTCTGCTCTTGTCTGAGGGTTGTCTGCCTTTGAGCAAGCGAACTAACCCCTGCGTCCTAGGTGCTTTGTAGGCTGGAGATGGCAGCATGAGCTGCTCACAGGGTCGCAAGGACTCGGGGAGATCATACGTGTCAAAGGCTTGGCGTTGCTGCTGGACGTATTGAACATGCTCCGTAAGCGTTAGCTGCCATTGTTGTTCTTATTGGCTCCCCAGAGCCCAGCACCCGGTCAGCACCCGGTCTGCATTCAGGGAAATCTGGTGACTGAAAGAGTTGATGATGTGAGGGCGGAGAAATGCGGAGCACGTGAGGGAGAGGAGATAAGGACATAGGGCCAGGCCCTTGGGGTCTCTTTAGGAACAACATGGCTCCCTGATCCCCCGTCCCAAGACCAAGGCCTGGGCTATGACATAACCAAATGTGATCAGCCCGAGACTACTGAAGGATGGGAAGAAGGCTTTTTCTAAGAAATTTGAGCTCTTCCTTTACTCTGTTAGAATGGTAAAACCACGATGACGGCAAAGGGCAACAGAATATCGTTGGAGAGGTCCCAAGCGCCTTGAGCTGGGTGTGGATGAGGGGCTGGATGTGGACAGAGGCCCTCCTCTGACGGACTTGGCCAGAAGGCAGATGGCTGCTGGGGGCGGGGGCATCGGTGGGAGAGGATTAGAATGTTCTCAGGGGAAAGGACTATGAGTGGATCCTCTGTAGACACTGGTCACATTTGAAATGGGACACTTTGGCTCCGGAGGAACCTTCCGGGCATGGGAATTCCTGAGCCCAGATGGTGGGAAAATCCTCCGAAAACTTTGGGATTTGGGTCTGTGCAGCTGGGCGGCAGCTGTGGGCCCAGGTGGTGCCACCTGCTCCGGTCAGCACATTTTCCCACCCTCACTGGGGAGGCCCGATCTCTCTCACTGCAGAGCTGCAGGGAACGTGGAGAAAGCAGAGAGACGCTATTTGTTGGAAGGATCAAGGAGATGGGCTTCCAGCCCGGAAGCCTCCCAGAGGCTCGGGGTTCATTGCCAAGAAGGCCCAGAGCAGCAAAATCTGCACCGCTCTCCCTGAGGCCTCCAGTAAGTCATCCTCTGATGTCACATTCTCTGCACCTGCAGAGCTGTGTGGTCAACACTGGGTAATGTGGACTCCATAAATTTAGAGGTTATAATTGTTCTGACAGGCTATGGATTGGATCTTCTCTTCAAATTATCTATGAAAAAGCAAATTAAGAGCATAATCCTGACTGCATGGGACATACCTAACCTACTGACAGGAACAAACTCCGTGATCTCTCAGAGCATCTGTTACTAGGTCATAAATTAATAGGGTAATGGCCAGTGGCTCTCTTTTAGGCCCCCCAGAATGCTGGTGGGTGACATGGCCTCGGTTCTTGTGCTTGAAGTCACCCACAGAAGCATTTCGAGTAGCTAATTACAACTGTTTCCTTTAGGATGCACATGGAATACTTTGGGCTCACAGTGACGCCCTGAAGGAGTTAAGGGCCTAGGTCTGGAGTCAGGTGTCTTGGGGCCTAGCCCCAGCTCTGCCACTTGCTTCCCTGGTCAGTTCCTTAATCTCTCTGAGCCTCAGTTTTCCCAACTGTAAAATGGGGATGATAAAAGTACCCGTGACCCCCTGCCGACGGTCTGAGCCCACATGCCAGGTATATGAGCAGACCACCTTGGACGTGGGTCCTCTGGGCCCGAGGGCGGCAGCCGGGGGTCTGCATCTTGACCACAGCTCTGAAAGTGCCGGAACCACCCAGCTGCCGCCACTGTGCTCCTGCCTCACAGACACTTTTAAGATAAGTGTTTATTGTTGTAAGATCAGCCCGATGATAACAGCACCGACCTCTGGGGTTATTCTGAGGACGGACTGAGTTAATGTGGGGACAGGTATAAGCTCAGCATCTAGTCCATGCTGCCGAACGGGGGAGACAACCACTCTCGTGTTGCGTTGCCAGCTTTAGGATGTAAAAATGCAGGAAACCCTGTTCCATTTGAATTTCAGATAAACAATAAATACAATTTTAGCGGACCCAAGTCCCCCGCAATGGTTGGGACACATTGTGTTGATAATGACTCGTTGTTTATATGAAATTCAGACTGAACTGCGTGTCCTCTATTTTATCTGGTAATCCTAGATCGAGGGGCTTCACTTCCTCAGATTCCAACCGATGTCTGTCTCCGGTGTGCTTTGTCCTCGTATTCCCTAATTGAAAAAAAAAACAAATATAGCAGTTTCTGAGTACTAAAACTTATTTTGGCAATTACCAAACCTGGCAACAATACAGAAGAATTGACATTCTCTTCGCATCCCGGGAAAAGTGTAAGCTGGAATGATCTCTTATGTAAACAGTTTGTCAGAATGATTGAAGAACTTGCAAATGTTCATACCTCAAACTTTGATTACAAAAGTGCTCATCACAGCGTTACCCAAAATAGCTGGGGGGAAAAAAAAACCCCATTGCTCAAATAATACTAATAATATGAAATTTTCCCCTAAGTTTTCCAGCAAGAAGCAAGACATACTCTGATGGCTGTCAGTAAAGGTTTTGGTGGAGTGACAAACAAGGAACAAAAACGTAGCCTCCTGGTTGGCTACAGTTGGCCTGGGAACAGACGCTTTGGAGGCGACTGTTCACGCGCAGGGGACGTCTCTGTGCCCGCGAACGCAGTGGCTCGCAGCTCAGCCCCCGACCGGCAGCTCTGATTCCTTGACCAAGGGCCCAAAGCTCCGTGAAACTGGAAATCAGAGGGTTCAGTTGAAGTCTCAGGAAACACACGGAATTCAGACAAAATCCTTCTCACAGCGGGACGTGTCGGGAATACCATCTTGGCAAAAGGGATGTCTGGGGTGGCGCATAAGGGTCCAAGAATGCTTAGGGTCAGCCTGGTGGCCGGGCACCAGGAGAGGTCTGGTGTCTCCTTCTGGCTCATTCTCTGTCTGCAAAGGTAGCCTTATGCATTTGCTGAACCGCTAGAGGGGTGCATGGTGGCTTGGCCAAGCACCAGCTGGACTCTACCGCCTGATATTTGGGAACACGTGGGTTGTTGATTTCCTGCGACATCTAGGAGCATGAATTGACACCCACAGACCTTGGGTTGGGGGCTGAGTCTCTGGAGAGGCTTCCTGAAGGACACGGTGCAGGAGGGTTGGTGGGGGTCCCCTCCCCTACCTTCCCATTGCAGTGTGGACTTCAGCCCGCGGGGAGAAGAGGCAAGAACCGGAAGGAGGTGCCTTTGCACAAGGTGGCGGAGAGCGCGCTCACACTGCGCAGCCTTGGGGCCCCGAGGCCCCTTCCCTTCCTTGGTGGCAAGCCCAGGGCAGCTTCGGGCCGCCTTACCCACGAAACACGGGAAGCCCAGGGCTTGGGCCCATAGCACTTCCCGGCTCCTGCAAAAACATTGTGACTTCTCATAAAATTGGAAGAAAAATGAATATTGTAATAATAATGAATATCTAATAACATGACATTCATCTTTATAACAGCACAGTTGTAAAATACACTTTCTAAAGCTTTTTATGGAGGAAGGGGACCAGGAAGGCAGGGGTGCCTCACGGCTTTCTCTGCAGACTCGTTTTCTTGTGGAGTTCTGGAGGAAGAAGAAGGGCCAGTGTCCAGCCCGAGGATGTGAGTGACCCTGGAGACTCCCCGAAACTCTACGTGTGCGGGTGGGTTAACCCACTGGCATCGGAAGCTGGGGGTCCGGGGTGCAGATCCCGAGATGCCGGATCATCTCTGCCAGTAGCATCTGGGAGGCCCGAGCACGACGGGTTAGAAGCTTGGCTCCGCTCCTCCAGGTGACTGTGGCAAGTTCTTTGACACTCTCTGCCTCAGTTTCCCCATCTGCGAAGTAAGGATAGTAAGGACACTTTCTCATGGGACGGCTCTGAGGATGAGGTGAGGCATGTAAGTGCTCAGAGGAGTGCATGCTGGGCACGTGTCATCCGTAAAAGTCACAAGGAAGGGACAGAGGGCAAGCAGGGGGGGGGGTCTATGTCTGCCATCTCTATGTGTCGGCTAGGAAACAAGGCCAAACCCCTTCACCGTGCCGCGGCCCCACCCCGGGAGAAGTCCCCTTGGGGCCGTTCTCAGCCTCGGCCGGGATGTGATCCGGCTCAAGAAGGACTCTGGGTTATTGGCACGTGCACCAGGCCAGACTGGGGGTCCCAAGTGCTCCTCTTTGTGGAGAAGCACGTTGAAGGAATGGCAAAGAGGCAGGGGCCAAACTTGGGGGCATCCCCTGTGTCAGCAGGGCATCTGCAGCCAGCACGGCAAGGCTGGGGGTGTCTGCCGGGGGCAGCTGGGGAGGCAGGTGCTGGTGAAAGTCTTCAGCCAGCGTGTTCAACAGCTGGGAGGACACCCAAGCCGGAAGTGGAAATAATTGTTCAGAACCTGGGGGCCGGGGCTCTGGGCTCAGCTGCGGGGCTGGCCCCTGCCTTCTGGAATCTGATCCTATGGGGATAGGCATCCAGGGAAGCCACCTGCCGGCAGTCGGAGCTCCAAGAGACGGGAGCTCGGGGTGTCAGGCCTTCCAGAGACGGCGGTGCGGAACGGCCACTAAATCTCTAGCCCAGAGCTGGATGGCTGGGGTGCAAATCGGGGCTCGCTGCTTACTGGCTCTGTGACTCGGGGCAACCCCTCTGTGCCCCGGGTTCCTCATCTCTGGTTGCTGGGGGAGGGAAATGAGATTATATGTCTGAGTGTTTGGAAAAGTTGCACAAAGTCCCTGTTTCTATACTGTTCTGCCCAGTGTTGGGAGAAGTCACCAGGAGGGCTTTCTGGAGAAGGCAGCCTTTGAGTGAGGCCTCAAGGGATACAAAGGCATGCCCAGAAGGTGTGGTCCTTTGGGGAAGGGACTTTCAGACCGAGGGAAGGACAGGGGTATGAGAGCAGATGGTGTGCTGTGGACCAGGGTGTAGGCCCCCGAGGCCGGGATATGTCTGAGTGTAGGGGGGTGAACATGTGTGCATATGCACAGTTGTGCGTGCACGAGCACGTAAGAGTGTGCGGTGTGCAGGTTTGCTGAGTGCAGTGGGGACCTGGGTCCTGGAGAAGAGCAGGGAACAGAGGGTTAAGGGACTGTGGTCATGCAGGGCCACAGGAGGGCAGGTGGGGCTTCCCCCGTAGGTCCGGGGGAGCCGTGACTGGGTTTGAAGCAATAGGAAGGGACAATGAGGATCACACTTCAGAAAGGGCACTTGGGTACCCCACCAGGGGCACAAGGTGGTGGGGAAGGTCAGACAGGGCTGGAGACTGTGAGCACCAGAGCAGGAGCCCAGCCAGACAAGAGGCACCCGAGGCTGGAGGGAGCTGCTGGCCCAGCTGGGTCATCGCCGTGCTGCCAGCGTGCTCCCAGGACGATTCTCTCCAGAAGAGATTTAAGGCCGGTGGCATCTCTCACCCCCTCGTGTCCCTCATCGGGGGGAGCTCGGCCGCCCCTGAGCTTGGGTCCACGCAGACTAGAATTCTGCCCCAGAAAGCTCAGGAGCCTCTGGGCTTGGCGGGGCAGCTGGGTAGCCCCGAGTTCCTTTGTCAAAGAAAGCCCCTGCCGTGTGACAGGCTGGCTGTGGTTTGGGGAGGTGCCTGGTGCCCTGTCGTGTGTGTGCTCTCACCTGGGCCCAGCTACGCCCCGACAGATGGATGCTCTGTGGAGAAAGGAAATGAGAACAAGGTGCTTTCGGGGAGGTGGCTGGCGGCGGCGGCGGCGTCGTCATCCCCTTGGCTCTGGCGGGGTGCCTGTTTGGTGCCACAGGCCGTGAGGATGGAGGTCGGCGTCCGCTGGGGGCCAAGGTCTCAGCTGCGGTCTCCCTGAGTTCTCACCGCACTCCTGGGGACCGTTCTTCCTCCCACCTGTGGAAAGGCAGGGAAGGGCTTCAAGCGGAACTTGAACTTTGGACCTTGGAGCCCACAGTCTTAGCCTCTCCAGCACTTCTAGCCCAGGATCTCCCAAGCTCAGCACCACTGACATTTTGCACTAGATCCTTCTCCCTGGTGGGGGCTGTCCTGGGCCTTATCAGGTATTTAGCCACTCCCGGTGGTGACAACCAAAGATGGGCCCAGACATCGCCGGACGTGCAATATTGATCCCAGGGGATCCAGCAACTCCATTTTAAGGAGGGTGCCCCTTTCCCTCCAAGCCAACCCCAGCGCCGCCCGTGTCTGTGGTCTGAGCCGCTGAAATGAGCTCAGGCCTTGTCACTTGCTGGGTGGCGATGTGGCTTGGTCAGGCGGCAGGCCAAGATCTCCCAGAAATCAACACTTCCACACCCCTTTCTGATCTGTACCTTGCTTCACTGGCGCTACCCCAGACGGAGCCCGTATTGGCCTTGGTGGGGTTGGTACACAAGCCTTCGGCACCTTCAGGTGCCACTTTATTAAGCCACAGGCCACCCTCACGTCAAACCGGCTAAGGTCGGGTCTGCGGCAAAATCCCAGGGCTCTTGAGTCCCTTGCACGGTGTGGGCAAGAGTGTGAGTGTGAGGAGGGGGCCCCAGACCCAGCTGGCAGAGGTCAGAATGGCAGCCGCCTCTCTGGAGGGGCGCGAGGAGCTGAGGCCAAGACATGAAGTTCACGCACTCTTGGACCCAGCGGATCGTCACGGGAAGCAGGCCCTGGAGTGCGGGTGTCTCTGCTGAGGGCTGTTCATCCCAGAGGTTGCGGAGACTGAAAAACCCAGAGCCACAGCAAGCTCCCCAGCAGCAGCCTGCATAATAAAACCCCCAAGACCACCCCGGCCCCGGCCACCTTTAGAAACAAGTATGTGAATATCCAAGGATGTGGTTTTCTCGGAAGAACAGAGGAAGCAGACACACCATGTGAAGTTGGGGGCAGAGACTGAGGGATGTGGCTCTGAGCCAGGGGTCCCCAACGGTCATCAGCAGCCCGGGGGGGGGGGTTGCCCAGAGGCCAAAGGGGAGGACCTGGACTCTGGGTGAGTGGGGGGCTGCTGGAGGGCCGAGAGCAGGGGGTTGACATCACGAGATCTGTGCTTCAGGAAGACTGCATGGGCTGGAGAGTGGGGAACAGACTGTTGTGGGGGGGGGCAAGGAGGTCCATTAAGGAATCGGAGCCCACAGATCTGATGAGGAGGCAAGAGAACCAGGCCTGCAATCGGCCTGGAACCAGAGGCACCCTGCAAGGGACAGAGAGGGTGCAGGGACAGCTCTGGGGCAGGAACAGTTGGATCAGAATCACTGCTGGAGTGAGGGAATCCAGCTGTTTCCAGGCTCTGTAGCCCTCTGCTTGAGACCCGCCCACCAGGGAGGGAGGGTCTGCTGCTCGGCCAGGGGAGCTCAGGACTCTGGATTCACAGTCTGACCTGATGGTGTGTGAGGCTGGGAAACGGGGAATTTCCCCAACAGGATGATGTGAGGAGCAGCCGATGGATGCTGAAAAGCCAAAATACAGAGAAGCTAAGCCAGTGGCCACTACGGTAATCAGATGATGGACTGATTGCGAAAAGCTCTGCGATTCTTAGCCCTCCCTGTGTCTGTAGGATTAGGAACATGACTTTGTGGCTTGTCCCGTAAAGACATTGGCTTCCCCGTCTCTCAACTCTGGGCTGGACTCTGGCTTGCTTTGCTCAACCAAATGGGCACAACCAGTGGTGTATCAGCCTGAAGGCCCAGCCCGGAGGCCTTGTGTGATTCTGCTCCCTCTTGGAGCCTGCCCAGCTGCCATTAGAATAAGCCTGGAGTAGCCCATGGGGGATGAGAAACCCCATGTGGGAGAGACCAGTTACCCAGCCAAGGCCATGCTAGGCCAGCCTGACAGCCCACCAACCCCAAACATGTGAGAGTGCCCAGGCCGGACCAGTGGAGCTACCCACCTGACTGCCGCTGCCCATGGGTTGAGTGAGTCCGCTGAGTCTAGAAGACCCACTGGCTGATCCGTAGACCTGTGAACAATAATAAGCGTTCATTATTTCAAGCCATTGACTTTTGGGCTTGTTTGTTATGCAGCAAAAGCTAAGTGATATACAGTGGATAGACCAAGACCGAAGACTCGATCTGCCCCAAATCATGCTAGGGTGTGTGTTGGAGCCAAGCGCAGACCCTTCCCCCAGAGGAACCAGTCCCCCCAGAAACACAACCAGAGTCAACATGGCGGTTTGATTCAATGACCTCAAAACCCTTTCCAGGAGAAATAGGCTTCATGTCAGGACCATATGCGGCCTAGAAAACCCGCAGTGGCCCTCACGTCGCAGACGGAGCCCTGAGAGAGCACCCAGGCGGATCCGTAGCTCAGACTCTCTTTCTTAGCGCCTCACGGGGCTCCTGGCTCATGTCAGGAACATACTGGGCTGTAGTAAGGCGAGAGGAACACACGGAGACAATGATTCCAAAAGCAGCTCTCACTCGCTCTGCGGGACACATGGCTGGGGGGCTCCTTGCGGTTCTGGAAAGACACGGCTTAGCGGGCCGGATACCGACACTCTTCCCTGACACTGCTCTGCCACCAGGAACCAGGGCCCGACTTAGCCAAGGGAGGCCCGGGGGGCACGTGGGGGGCCCGCATTCTCTGCAGGACTTCCCCGAACATCAGCTTTCCCATCATACGCGGGCTAACAACCACACCACCCTGTGACGAAGCCAGAGATCCATGTTGCGGGAAGATGGGAAAGCCTGCACCGAATGGTACGGTATAGCGGTCAAGACCACGAACTTGAGGTCAGGTAGGTACCTGCCCCCCAGCAGCTGCCACGGAACTTTTCCAGCCCTCTTGTCGTCCTCGTCATGGAAGGAAGACAGTAACACCGACCACAGGAACCGAAAGACAGGAGTGATGAACAGAGGCCACACTGAGCCTTTTCAACCCCAAACCCTCCTCCTCCCAGCACCTAGAGAAGTGGCTGTTACGTGGTAGGCTCTTGATAAATAGCGGTCGAACCCACTAGAAAAAAATATAGTAGCGATTCACTCAATACCTGCTATGTGCCAAGTGCTTTGTGTAGTGTATCCACCAGGGTTCTCCAGAGAAACAGAACCAATAAAGCTATGTGTAGATCTGGGTCTATAGCTGTGTGTGTGTGTGTGTGTGTGTGTGTGTGGAGAGAGATGGAGAAAGAGATTTTTAAGGAATTGGTTCACACGGTTGTGGGGGCTGGCAAGTCTGAAACCTGTAGGGCAGGCGGGAATCTCAGGATTTCTATTTTAGTCTTGAGGCAGAATTCCGTCTTCAGAAAACTTCAATTTTTGTTCTGAAGGCCTTCAACGGATGGGATGAGGCCCACCTATGTGATTGAGGATTATCTCCTTGACATAAAGTCAACTGATTGTAAGTGTTAATCACATCCATAAAACGCCTTCACGGTAACATCCTGTAGCATTGACCTAACGGCTGGGCGCTGTGGCCTGGCCAAGCTGACCTATAAAATGAGGGATGCATTACCCCTCATCTTCAGAGCCTGGCCGGTAAGTGTGTATTTGTTGGCCTGTGCTAGGCAGAATTCTAGCGTGGCCCCCAGGACGCCCCTCTCTGTGTAGTCCCTTCCCTTCGGGTGTGTGCGGGACCCGGGGACGTAATGGGATCTCACCCCAGAGTTAGGTTCCGTCGCCGCACAGAAGGGTTGCAGAGGGAAGAAGGCTATGAACCAGTGGACTGGGAGTTGGTTAAAAGGGAGAGCACCTGGGGGCCCTGAAAGTCGGTGTCCAGAGGTCAGAGCCAGAGAAAAGGGGGATTCAAAGCCGGAGAAGGTTTGGACGCAAGAGGATCTCTGGTGCTGGCTTCGGAGGTGGAGGGGGCCGCGTGGTCACAGTGGGAGGCCTCTGGAGCTGGGAGAGGCCCTGGGCCAGGAGCCAGCAGAGAAATGGGAGCCTCAGCCTTCCAAACACGAGACCGCGGAGGAGCTCGGGAGTAGATTCTTCTCCAGAGCCTCCTTAAAGGAGCACGGCATGGCTGGCACCTCAGTCTCAGCCTGGCGAGAGCCCGAGCAGAAACCCGCACCTCTGACCTGCAGAACCACGGGCCTCTGTGTTCCTCGCAGCCCCATAGGTAACCAGCCCATGGCCCAGGGCACCGGTGGGGACAGTGACGGCCCAGGAGGCGGATGGCCTCGCCCAAGGACATTCATTCGGGCAGGGGCTGCCTCACGAGCCTGTGACCTGTGCAGGGACACGGGGCCTCACTTAGAAGGGCCCCACACTTGATTTAATCTTTCCTGTCATTATCTTGAAATTCTTCATTTTTAAACAAGGGCCCCACATCACATTTTCATTTCGCATCTGCCTTGCCAATTAGGTAGCCAGCCCTGTATTCGAGAGAATATGTGTACTTACCATGATCCAGGATCTGTGCTCAACGGACAGTGAGACAGATGAGCCCCTGCCCTCAGGGGTTTCTCACAGAGACAGACACGCAAATTACCACAAAAAATCACCATTGTGATAAGAGCTCACTCTGGATACAAGATCCTTTGAGGGTCTAGAAGAGAGAGAAGATGGATCTGGGATCTTCACCCTGATGGGCAAGGAGGTAACCAAACCAAGAGGGTAGAGATCTCCAGGCAGAGGCAACAGCAAGTGCAAAGGGCCTGTGGTTGGGGTGGGGAATGGGGCATTTGAGAAAGAAGAGTTGAGGGAGATGTAGCCAGGCAGGTCAACAAGGGCTGGGCCTACACAGGCCTCAGAGGCCAAGGTGGCGGAGTCCCTGGAGAGCACTGAGCAGCAGATAGCAAGATGTGAAGGGGTCTGTGGGAGGAGCTGTGAGGGCGGCAGGTGAGAGACCGAGGTGATCTGGGTGAGGGCTGTGGCCCTGGGAGCCAGGTGTTTCCACCCCTTGGGGCTGTCACTGCAAAGGTGCTTTACAAAAACAAGTTTTGTAGCCACTGACGCTCAAGGCTGCCTCCCTGAGCCTAGGATAACTGTGGCCTTTCTGTCTCCCGCAACCCCTGCCTCCCTGAGCTCCCTACCCATCCCTCACCTGCTTTTTCTATGTGGTGGTCCTTCGGTGGTTAAGAAAGCTGCGACTTTAAAGATTAACTTCCGGGGCGCCTGGGTGGCTCAGTTGGCTAAGCGTCTGCCTTCGGCTCAGGTCATGATCCCGGGGTCCTGAGATCGAGCCCCGCGTTGGGCTCCCTGCTCGGGGCGGGAGGCCTGCTTTCTCTCTATCTCTGTCACTATCTCTGTCTGTCTGTCTCTCAAATAAATACATAAAATCTTAAAAAAAAATTAACTTCCAAGTAAAACCCTCCTGGAGGGGAATGGCGTCCCCTCCTCACACCTTTGAGACTGATGGGAATCAGATGCTTGGGGTCGGGGCTGGAGGGCGACAGGTTCACGTGTGGTTTTAGGGGTGAGCTCTTCCTAATGGTGCCCGAGGTCAGTGGCAAAACCACAGTCCCGCAGCAAAAGGCCCCTCGCCCCCACCACCCCCTTTAGCAAACGAAGCCCAAGGCAGTGGGACCCACGGGAAGGGCCCCATCCCCCCACGGGCTACTCCGTGGGCTTCTGGAGAGAAAGCCCGATGGGCAGATTTGGGGTGAAACTTGCTGATCTGCAGGCACTCTGGCCCCGCCCTGCTTGCCCCCTGCTTCCCTGCCCCCTCGGCCTGGCCGCCCAGACCTCGGGGCTGAGCCTCGCACGCCGGGCTGGGCTCTGTCAGCAGTGACAGTCGGGGATCAGCAGCATGCAGCCTGCAGGCCAGACCTGGCCCACTCCCCGTATTTGTAAGGCCTGTGAGCTCTAAAGGGTTGATTAACCAAAAAAAAAAAAAGTCAAGAATATCTTGTGATGTGGAAAGTGGCATGAAATCCACGTTCCCGTGTCCACAGACGAAGTGCTACTGGGACGTTCACTTCCAGATCGCCCCCCTGGGTTCCTGATGCAGTGACAGAGCTGAGCCGTCGCTCACAAAGGGTGGCCTTTCACAGAAAAAGGGTGCCGGTGTTTGGCTGGAATTCCTGACTCTCTCCCTGCTGGTGGTTAAATGGTCGCTGCCCTGAGCACCCCGAATGCAAAGCACCCCTCTGTGGGAGTCCGAGTGACCTCTCCCAACCCATCAACTAAGGGCTGACAGCTGAAGTCTGGGGCCCCCTAGCCCCGGGGACAGCCTGCCCAGGTTTAAATCCCGCCCCTGGTTCTGCTGCTGCTCCTGCCACAGGCCATCCCTCCTCTTGCCTCGGGGTCTTAGCTCGCACCGTTCCCTGCGCATGGACGCTCTTCCCCACATCCCCACCATCCCGCGCCCTCTCCTCCTCAGATCTGGGCCAAAGAGCAGAGCCTCCTCGCCCCGATGAGGTGAGCTCCCCCATTTCACGCTGCGGGGGTCCTGTTCCGCTTCCCTTGTGGCCACGCTGTGATCCCGTGAACATTTGTAAACCATCTTCGTCTGCTCTGCTCGCCGTCACTGTCAGGGCCGAGGGCCAGGGCTGCGAGGGCCCCGGGCTCCGGGCAAAGCTCCAGGACAAGGCGGTTGGCTGGATGAGCGTGCTGTGGCTGCTGGGACAGAGGACCGCGAACTGGGGGGCGGCTAGAGCAGCAGGACTTTATTCTGTCGCAGTTGAGAGGCTGAAGTTGGACATTGAGGTGGTAGCAGGACGTGCTCCCTGCAGAGGCTCTGGGCGAGGAGACTTCCTGCCTCTTGGAGCTTCTGGGAGGCTCCAGGTGGCCTGTGGCTCATGTCCTTCCAGCCTCTGCCTCGGAAGGCCCACGGCCCCTCCCCCGTCTGGGTCTGGTGCTTGTCGTGGACGGAGGGTCCACCTGGGTAATCAGGGATGATGTCAACTCAAGCTCCTTAACTACTTCTGCAAAGACCCTTTTTTCCAAAGAAAGTCACATTTGTCGTTTCCAGGGATTAGGACCTGATGTCTGTGGAGGGCCGCTATTCAGCGTACTGCAGCTTGGTGTGTGTGGGGCGGGGAGCTCTTACGAAAATGACCTCCTTATTTTAGAACAGTTGTAGATTTACGTAGTTATGGTGAAGAAAGCACAGAGTGTCCCCGGGCACCCCACACCCTGTCTCCCCTGTTAGCATCATACTTGCTGAAGCGGTAAGGTCCACACTTTGTGGACACGTTTGTCCACACTTCTCCAGCTGTCCCCTAGTGTCCTCTTCTCGGGTCCCACTCAGGACCCCATGGGACATAGGGTGGTGACACCTCCCTGGGCTTGTCTGTGGCTCTTTCTCAGACGTTCATTGGCTGTTTTCTAGAATGTTCCTCAACTTGGGCTGGTCTGATGATGTTCTCGGGGCTCGACTGGGGTGATGGTTTGGGGCAGGGGGACCGCAAAAGGGGCCCTTCTCGTCACATCGCATCCAGGGTCCACACTCTCAACCCGACAGATGGCTATTGACGTTGACCTTGATCCCCTGGCTGATGTCATGCTTGTCAGGCTTTTCTACTGGGTATTGTCTCCTGCTTTTTTCTCCCTTTCCCCTGCTGTCCTCTTGGGAAGAGGGTCACCATGCATGCCACGCTTCAGGGGAGGGCATGCGCTCCGCCTTCTAGAAGCTAGAGGGCCCATAAACCATTTGGGACTCGTCTTCATGGGAGATTTGTCTCTTCTCCCCAGTTTATTTGTTCAATCATCTCTTTAATCGGTATGGTCCCGTGGATATTTATTCTAACTTTGGGTATAACCCAATACTACTTTATTTGTTTCATCGCTCTGATTGCTCCAGCCCTGACTGTCTCCCACGTTGCTTGGACACGGCCCATCATTGTGGCTGCTCATCTTTCCTGCCACTTTTTATCATTTCCTCACTGTCGAGCACTATGAGATGCCCCAAGTTCACCTGGTATGTTCCTGTGCAGAATAAACCACTTCTGCAAGGAGCCCCGGGTCCTTTTCTTGGAGAACGGCGATGGAGGCCAAGCTCCGGGTGCTGGGTACGTGCCTGGCTGCGGGGTGTTGTTGCTTCAACCCGCGGGTCGATATGTGTATGGACCCGTGCGTACGCACGCATCTACAAACCACCGCCTGCACCTGTATTAAGCTGATGTCTCCACATTTCAGCCTCCTCCCCTTGCATGTGCAGGTCTTACAGTGAGAAAGCTGATCCGGGGGGGGGGAGGGGGCGGGCTTCAGCTTCCCCGTCTATAAAAAACAGGGCTTAGAAGAAGAGACCATCCACCAGGGCGGACACCCTGGGATACCAAGTTCAAACAAACACGGATAAGCGGTTGGCTAAACTGGGTCTTACTGGGTTTTTTGGTTTGTTTTTGTTTTTCATTTGAATGCTGCAGATATTTCTTAGTGGGTCTCCAAATGTGCTCTGGAAGACTCTTTTACCTCTTCCAGGAATTATGTTGTCACTAAACAAAACTGTAAGGAGCCAAAGCCAGGAACGATGACATGAAAATGTAAGGCAGCATGCCCGGGGCCTGGGGCAGGTTGTCACCGGCCGTGTGGATGGCGCTTCTCCCTCCTCTTTCCCTGAGGGTCTTTGGCCAAACGGGCCCCTTTGTCAGGGAGCCAGCAAAGCTTTGGGCCTGTGCTCTGGTGGACCACCCAGGACACAACCCAGCCCAGCGGACGCCCGTGAACACGGGGAGACTCAGAGAGATGCAACATCAGCTTATCCGTGGATCTTTCCTAGGAGCTCCTCATACAGGCTGCCCTTTCAAGGGATGACCGTGTTGACCAAGTCACTGGGCTCGGTCATGGTTTTGCAGCTCTCTGAGACTCTGAGCCAATCAAAGCAAATATTCACCGTGAGAGTGGAATCCAGAACTGTCTAGTTCTCCCCTGCCATTCCCCCTTCCACCAGCACTGTGAGCCCCTCTTCCGCCCTTACCCAGTGGTGGGAGTGGACAGCTTAGTCCTGCACTCGGATCTTTGGGGCCCACCTCTTCCCCGTCGAGACCTGAGCACCCAGGACAGAGTGTCTTTCTTGTTCACCATGTGGATGGCTGTCGTGGGCTCTGTCACCAGGCGCCTGTGGGGACTGGGATCATTTTACTTCAGTTCCCTAAGCTTGAGCCTTCTCATCTGTAAAGCAGAGGTAACAATAGGCTCAAGAGAAATATGATTACTGTTTCACTTCCGAGATGAGGAACCTGCACTCTAGGATTTGCTCGACATGGCCGTAATTACTGGCAGGTCCTTCCTTCCTTCCTTCTGTCCGTCTCTCCGTCTGTCCTACAATCACTGAGTACCCCTGTGGTATGAGGCTCTGTCTGAAGCCCTTCGGAACAAGAGTGATGGTTCTAGAAGTGCTTAGTTAATCACGGTAGGAAAAGATAAATAAATACCTACATTTCAGTCCCGTCGGATCACGGGTGGTGACAGAGGTGACGGGGGCCCGCTGCCCCGCGAGTAGGGTGGGTGGCGGGGGCAGGAGAAGCACGCTGGGGTGGGGCTCGCAGGCCGGCAGCTTGAATGTGGACCCAGCCTGTCAGCAGGAGACCCCAGTGCAGGCCTTAGTGTAGGAAACTAAGTTTTAAGAGTGAAAAAGAAACAAAAGAGAGACGACTTTATCTCCCCTGAAATGATGGGAGCATTTCATCATCCTGCAGGCCTGGAATAGTTTAAACTTGCCGTATCTGACGGACCACGGCGATAACACCGCTTAGCTGGAAATCTTTCATCAGAAGAGAGGCAGATGCTACAGGTCTTTCTCTCCAAGGCGAGAACTATTCACTCGCCTGAGCCCTGACATCGGTACTCAATCGGCAAAGGAATTCAGGGCTAGAATCACCAGAATAGTCTCAGTGATCAATAATTTGTTCCCAAGAGGAGATGCAGGGCTGATAGAATCTCACACGATGGCGAGATGTCTCCTTCCCCTCTCCGAGAACACACCTCTCTCTGCACCTCCCTCTGGCCCACTGGATTCCAGATGGTTCTATTTCGTTTTTTTAGTGATGGTTTAGAGACTCGGGGCGGGAGGTCTCCTTGGGTCCCCCTGCACCTTTGCTCCTTACAGGATCGGCCTCCTCTGATGGTGTAGCTGGTCATTTCCTTAAAGGTCCCTGGAGCTGGTTTTCCTTCTGTGTTGCTTGGCTGAGAGCTTAGACCACCCCCAGCATTCCCTGTACCTGGACGCAGGTGACTAAAGTCAACGGAACAGGTGGATGAACTGAGTGGACATGAGGCTGCGCGGCCCCAAGCCTCAGGACTGACACCCTTGGACAGCAGGCTGCTGGGCTCCAGGAGCCTCAGTCTGCTCGTCCCGCGATGCACGTGACCGCATAGCCTCTCCCCCGGGGCTGATGTGAGCGTTTGGGGTGGTAAGGATGCCCAGGGCACAAGAGCTCAGGAAGTGACTATTTTTAATATGCTCAGTGTTATTATTATTATTAATAGTGCTTGTGGGGAAGAAGGAAGGGGGCCTCAGGGGACGCCCATTGTCACAGGTTTATCGCCCAGCTGCAGGGTCTCGGGGATGGCCCCAAGAGACCCACAGGGCCATTTGCCAAGCGGCTCCTGGGATTCAGGAAATGCTGCCTTGGCCTTTTTGACCCCCGCCAGTCTCCCCAGCCCCACTCAGCTACCGTGGAGGTTGGGGCCGTGCTTCCTCTGCTTTGCTTTCCATTGTCTTTGGGATGGGCGCAGTCCCCCCCACCCCATCTCTCCCTCCCTCCCTCCCTCCCTCCCTCCCTCCCTCCCTCCACCTGCTCTCCGGGACCAGGGCCAACCCTCTAAGGGACTAAGGTGGTGATGGAATACTAGGAGTTTTATCCAGAAGTGGAGGTGACTCCTGCATCCACCTAGCAGGGTCCCCCAGTGGGTGATGGCTGCCCCGGGGTTACGGTGTGGCACCGTAGGAGCTTGGGAGGGGGTCCCCTCTGGGCACACCCCCGAGGTCACATCCCGGATATGGCTGGAGCTGGGGGTGAGGTCATCAGCAGCATATTTCATGCTGACCGGATGCGGGCAGGCATGTCCCCCGGCTGGACCTCAGAGGGAAGGAAGGAAGCTGTAGCCGAGCTGGCCATGCCAAGCCCTGGCTTCACGCACTGCAGCTCAGCACCTCCTCGCCCCGTCCTGGGAAGAAGCGGGTGCTCAAGGGCATGGTGTTCAAGTCGGATGTGGCCACATTCAAAGCCCGGCTCCACCACTCAGCCACCGCGCACAGTCGTGGACCATCCTGGACCTGCGCGTGGGTTGCTTGGATGAGTGACAGAGAAAAAGTACAGGCAGGTTTTAGGAGACAGCCTGCACGTGATGCTCAAAAGTGGTAGCTGTCCCGTCCCTGTTGTAGGAACAAGGCAGTGGAGGCCCAGGGAGTAAGGAGTAAAGAGAAGCCTGTGCAGGGGGTTGGGGGGGTGGGATGGGAGTGGGCAGTGCTTCCCAGGAGAGGCTCACCCCGTGTTAGCAGAGAAGAACCAGAATCAGCGACAGAAGGACAACATCGATACCCAGGCAGCTCCAGATTATACGTGCCCGTCCCAAGAAGCTGGTAAAAATCTGGAGGCTCCTCGGCAGTCTTCCCTTGGCTTCAAATCCTGCCTGATCACCTGTGCTAGGTGGTGGTAGGGTCCCTCCCCGAGTGCCCACAGTACTTGGGAAGACTTCCCCTTTCCTGCTGACTGGGAAGATTGTTAAGCTGAGGCCTGTGGGGAGAGTCCCATGTGATGGGCTCATTGCCAGACCCCCAAACCCAGCATGGTGCCCAGCACTCAGCAGGAGCTTCATACTGGTGGATGGACGGATGGACGGATGGATAGATGGGTAGATGGATGGATGGGTGGGTGGATGGATGGATGGTTGGATGAATAGATAGTTGGGTGGATAGATGGATGGGTAGACGGATGGATGGGTAGATGGATGGATGGATGCATGTGCTCACACATCAGGGCCATTCAGTCCTTCCCTCCAGGGCATGAGCTTGTCGTAGCCAAAGCCATGTCAGAGCCTCATGGAAACAGAGTTAATTGGTTCACCTAGTGAACCTTTGCTGAGGGGACAAAGCCAGACACTGAAAGGGCACCCGTGTGGCCAGAGCATGCTGAAGGAGGGGAGAAGGCAGCCCAGAGACCTTGGCGAGGTCTGGGATATTCCTGCAGGAGCCACACATGTCTGGGTCCCAGGGCCAGCCAGGCTGGGAACACTGGCTGCTCACCCATGGCATTTGCTGACTGCTGGACTTTGATGTGAGTGTGGTTCGCTCAGGACCCCAGAGGGTAAGGGGCTGTTCCAGGAGCATAGAGGAATTCCACCTCATCTGCTGACTTTAGAGCTGGTTGTGGAAGTTTGAAATTCAAAGTGTTTTTTTTTTTTTTTAAATATAAAATATGTTCACGATAGTGCAAAAACAAATTAATCACGATGGGAGGAAACGCAACACAAAGAAAACCTTCACCCCAAGGTTACGTTTTGCAGATGTACTCACACGTGTATGTATATCTTACATTTTAGCAACTACAGTGGATCCACTCATGTCCTGGGTGGCACTAGCTTTTTCTCCTATGGACCCACTGGGACATCTTTCCATTAGCTCCGGATTTGAGGGGTGAGGTGCTTCTACCCTGGTTACTAGGTCGGGACCCGCTTATAGTTTGCAGCTGGGAAACATGTTGAATGAAGGAACACAAATCAGTCTCCTTGTGTGGGGTTCTCAGGGTGGGACACCCCTTCATTTATTTTAGGGTCCCCGAGAACTGGGGGTGCAGATGGCAGTTACAGATCCTGCCCCAGGAGACTCGCAGCTTGGCCACGTACACACATCAGGAGGGTTAGTTCCTAGAAGTGCAGTCCCTAAGTCAGAGGGTGCAAGGTCAGTAATGCTGAAGGATATTGTTAAATTGCTGACCTGTCAGAGGAGGTGGCCGGTCCTTGACTCTTGGCACGTCTTCTGTTTTTCCCCGAACTCTGGTACATTCTTTCCATGCAACCCTCTCAGGGCCGGGAGGCACAGAGCCCAGTGAAGGTGGAGACCTTGAGAGGGGGCCCAGGGAGGAATGGGCTGCATTCTGGCTATCACGACTTCGCCTCTGATCCCCCATCTGTAGAATGGGGTTGCTGGTGGTACATACTTCAAGGACCGTGCTACCCACGGGCTGGGAGCACCTCTGCTGGTCCTGAGTCCTGGGCCCTCTGGGGCTGTGGAGAGTCCAAGGAGCATCTGTCTTGTCTTCAAGGAGATAGGTGAGATTGAAGACCCTGGGGTCAAATGTCAAAAATCATCTGAACAATGCACGCCTCCCAGCCACCGGTGTGCCCAAGTGCCCATTGACGTGAGCAGTTCTGAGGGCTCTTTGTTCTAGGAAGGTCGAGGGAAGCCGAGTGCCATCTTTGCCGTGTGAGTTTATGAGATTCTGGACAGATGGCTAGCAGTCATGTCTGGGCAAGCATGCCCTCAGAATTGCAGAGGGATGCCGGGCTGCCCCGCTACCCCGCGGGACCGCTGCCCCTGACGGCCCACCCTTCTTTGAAGCAGTTTCGAATCCCAGAGGTGAGGTGGGCCGTTCAATAACAGACAGCAACCAGGGGCCCAGAGAGGCAGTGCAACTTGCCCAAGGTCACCCAGCTTGTCGCGTTCACATAGGGAGCTCCACTGCTCCCGCTGTTTTGCTTTATATGGAATTTCTTTGCTCCTTTTTCCATGAAATGAGAACTTCGTTACGGCCCTGGAGCCAGATAGCTTTGGTCTGAATCCTTCCCTGCCGACCTCTGCCTTTGGATGAGTCGCTTCCGCTGTGTGTGCCTTCAGGGCTGGATGAAGAAGGGATGATGATGGGACTAGTCACAACTTGTGCGGATGACACAAGAGATGTCACCACGTAAGGCTGTGGCCTAGGGCACGGGGACTGGGCGGAGCGGTTCAGCACTGCGTGCCCCTCCCCTTGATCCTGCCCAGCAGCACCCAGGTGTGCCGCCAAGGCGAGGGCACACCAGAGCTCCAGGGAACCCAACCCCCTGTGGACGCGCTCAGCACAAAGGCCCCAGAGTTGAGCAATGGTCGCACTGTCTTGTAACTCATCCACTGCGTCTGACCTTTGGATTCAGAGACGCATTAATGGGGCACTTTGGATGGCGCTTGGAGTGTCAAGCTTTTAATTAATGCGCCAGACTGAATATATTTAGCTGGACCATTCTGCCTAGTCCATCCAATTACCCAGATTCATTATACAACTTGATTGCGTTTTCCATTACTCAGTGACTTTGCTAAATGGGCGGCCATGCTGCAGACAGGCAGCCCAGCGCCAATATTGATTAGAGGACACAGTTTATTACCCAGTGGAGGCGATGCTTGGGGCTGTAAATCTCATGCTGGACATAGCTTCTCTGCAGTCTCCAGGTGGGGGACGGAATTTTATTTGGATGAAGCATTTTGGCCATCGACCCTCCTTCCAAACTTCCCCTGTGCCCTGCTTGTGTTTAATTGAATTGCTTTTCCATTGCCAAGTGTCCCCGTAAATATAATCAGGGACTCCTCCTGCTTTAATAGCGGAAATGGATGGAAGGTATTTTTCACCTTCCCCATGTTCCAGAATGACACAACGCTACGAGCTTGCCAAGGAGCTTCTGGAGGATCAGCCGCGGGAGGACGTTGAGCCCGCTTCTATTCTCGCTGGCTTTGGGATGGGTCCGATGCCAGAGCCTCTGTCTCTTATCTTGCATGGCACTGGGGAAAAGGTGGCCTCTAACCCTTGGTGAGAGAGAGAGAAGCAGCAGCCAAGCTCAGCCGGGGAACCCGGCACCCCGGAACTTGCTTTTAAGGTTGTGGTTTAATCTCAAGGGGAGAGCCCTCCCCCACTCCATAGTATCGGGGGTGTGCCTTCCTCCATGATTTCCTTCATGTCTGTCACCCCTTCAGAGTTGGATCAGTCTGCTTATCTGAGACATAGGAGGCAGCAGGCGGAAAATTGAAATAAAAGGGGGGGAAAAAAGACACAATGAGTGGGCTGTTTCCTTCCGTACAAAAGCTAGTGAACACCAAGTCCACGCCAGGTATTTCACCTTTGCCATCTCCAGTCCTCAGGTGACCGAGGAAGTGTTTGGGTTAATTTTTACTTTTTATTTTTAGATAATTTTAGAGTTACAGGAGAGTTGCCAAAATAGTGTAGAGAGTTTCTGTCCAACCCTTACCCAGCCTCCCCTCGTGTTCACATGGAAGTGGTTTTAATTGTCTATGAAGAGAAGGCTGAGGACCAGAGAGGTTAAGGAACCTGCACAAGGTCACACAGCAATGGTGGGATTTGAACCTAGATCTGGGTGTAGCATCGCCTGGGACACCGCAGCTTCCTGTAAAGAAGGAGCAGGTGCTTGTCATACAACCATAGAATCAGGAGCAGAGCGGGAGGTCTCCGCAAAACGTGGTGTCTGTGCCTAAGAACCAGAATGAAGTCAGACTGCACCTACGTCCAAGACAGATCCTGCCTTCCAAAGGCACAGAGGAGCTGTGACCTCCTAGAGGGTAGCGGGGAAAACGGGACGACTATGAGCACCCCGCCAAGCAGCAGCCCAGCCTCCCCTGTTCCCCCGCCTGTTCAGAGTCTCCTCTAGTCTGGTTGTGTGGGTCTGCCTCCAGCCTACCTCCCCGGAGCCAATCAGCAACCAGCACATGTGGTGGGGCTTGCGTTGGCACTTCTGCTGGCAACCCAATAATGCAATTAGCAATGATTAACCTTGAGAATAATGAGCCATCACAAAAGAAAAAAGTTTCTCTTTTGCCAAGCTCTACAGACACCCTTTCAACAAACACCATTCTGATTTTCTGGATGCTCCTAATGAGAAAAGGAACTGCTGGTGGTTTAAATACATAGACTAATAGGTCAAAAATAAATCCCATTTATCAAACATATCCTGCTGCCAGGCTCGGAACTAAGTGCTCAGTGTCGACTTCACTGACTCTGAGTCCTGTCCAAACCCTGGCGCAACAGGTGTCGTTATGGCCTCGAGCAAACAAATTTTAAATTTTGAAATGATTGTGGATGCACAGGAAATTGCAAAAATAGTACAGAGAGGTCCCATGTACCATTCACCAGCTTCCCCCAAATGGTGACATCTGGGACGCTGGTGCAATCCACAGCCCTCAGTCACAAAGCACCGGTTTTGCGCACACCATTTGTGTGTTTACGTGGGCGTGTATGTTTGGTGTTTGTGCACGTGTGTGGGGTGTATATGTATGTATGCATGTTTGTATGCGGTGTGTATGCGTGTGTGTGTGTGTGTGGTTCTATGCAGTTGTCACACTTACCTCTTCTGCACAGGTGAGAAAACCAGACTGTGGAGAGGTTGAAGGGACTGGCCCCATGGGACACCGCGGGGAGGTGGCCAAGCCCAGATACATCAAAGTCAGATTCCAAAACTACACCCGTAACCCCGCCCCACCCCACCCCACCCCACCCCGTGAGGCTTTCTAATGCCCCCCACCCTGCCCTCCCAGCTGCAAACAGAACTGACAAGGGAAGATGACTTGTAGATGAACTTAGCTCTTGAAAAACTACATAGCTCGTGTGTGGCCGGTGGTAAAAATGTCTTGCTAATTTGTCTCCTCCAAAGATGATACACAAAGGGCAGAGCTTCACAAAAAGTCTGGTGCAATGTCTCTTCCTGTCTCTGCGTGGCTCTTGATGTGATGGGCCAGGTGGAGGGTTTTACGTGTGTCTCCGGTGTGGTCGTGTGGACAAAAGCACGTGGCTGCCTGATCGGGGACAGCCAGGGTGCGGGGAGACTGGCCGGCCATCCGAAACCCAGCCCCCCCACCCCACGGGAGCGGCCCCCCCACCCAGCCCCCCACCCCACGGGAGCGGCCCCCCCACCCAGCCCCCCACCCCACGGGAGCGGCCCCCCCACCCAGCCCCCCACCCCACGGGAGCGGCCCCCCCACCCAGCCCCCCACCCCACGGGAGCGGCCCCCCCACCCAGCCCCCCACCCCACGGGAGCGGCCCCCCCACCCAGCCCCCCACCCCACGGGAGCGGCCCCCCCACCCAGCCCCCCACCCCACGGGAGCGGCCCGCCCACCCAGCCCCCCACCCCACGGGAGCGGCCCCCCCACCCAGCCCCCCACCCCACGGGAGCGGCCCCCCCACGGGAGCGGCCCCCCCACCCAGCCCCCCACCCCACGGGAGCGGCCCCCCCACCCAGCCCCCCACCCCACGGGAGCGGCCCCCCCACCCAGCCCCCCACCCCACGGGAGCGGCCCCCCCACCCAGCCCCCCACCCCACGGGAGCGGCCCCCCCACCCAGCCCCCCACCCCACGGGAGCGGCCCCCCCACAGAAGGGAAGGTAGTTATTTGTATCCTAGGACTTCAAATTAATAACAAATTGCAAAACAAATGCACGCTAGGGACTTGCCTTTGTTCTTGACGCTGTTAGGGACTTAAAAGGTCATTGAGCTACAATAAATAATAATAAACTCCTGTTTTGTGCTCGGGAGATAGGTTTTTTTTTTTTTTTTTTGGGAGAGGTGGGGTGGGAGGTGTTATAATGGCTCTGGGGAGGGAGTTTGAAATCATTCTCTTCCCTCTGGGTGGCAGAGTGGGTGGAAACTTACTGCAAGTTAAATTAAAAAAAAAATCAATAGCATTGCAGGTGATTGTGAATTAGGGGTTATTTGCTGGGGCTTAAGGGGATTCAGGTTAGAGCCTGAAGATGATCAACGGGCAATTACTACCATGGAGGAGGGTGCACACCAGCTTTCTCTCATCTCGGGGGCAGGGGTGTTAGGAGGCGAGCTGGAGGCTCAGACGGCACCCCTTCGAACACCCAAAGCGTACAGTATGTGAGCACGTGTTGAACCCAAAGAATCATGGCTCCAATGCATTAGGAAAGCCACTTGCTGGCTCATCCGGCCCTTGAAGACCCCAACCCGTTGCCCTCTCTCCTTCCCACCCTGGAGACGCCCCCACCCACCAGGGAGGAAATGAACCCCGCTCTCCATTCAGATCGGAGCAGACAAAGACAGAGGTGCGGACCCGAAGCTGCCTCCACGCCAATCAATCCTGGGGCAGTAATAACTACAATTTTCTGATTTGAAGGCAAAACCAAATAACCCAGAGGAGTAATTCAGGCCACATGCAGCCTTCTTCCTGAGAAGGAGCACAAATTGATTTTTCTTTTATAAGCCCAATTTTGTGCTGCTCATCGACCCCCCTCCGTCCTTTTTGAGCTCCCTTTCTTCCATTCTGCTTGAGGTACAATTAACAGAGGATCAGAAAGTTTCTTTCTTCCTGTTTCTTGCCTTTGTTGGCACAGCTTCTGTGCTAAGGAAATGCGGGGAAGCCAGCAGCCCTGGCTGGCCTCGGGAAAGTTGCTGACCCTTCGGGGTCTTGGTCTCCCCACTGCCACGGCCCAGGGGCTGGAGGCTGCAGAGTTGACCCCCTTTGCCTGAATGCCGAACCCTATAGAAATAGGCACCCCTGCCTCGCCCAGGATGACTGACTCAGAATCTTCAGGGGTCGATGCCTCTCTGGCCCCCACCTCCACTTTTCCTCAAAGAGGACTTGAAAGTATAAACCCGGCTCAGAATTCCTCAGGGGCTCTCACCTCCCTTGGAGTGAAAGCAGAGTTGGGACCGTGGCCACACTGTCCTCCGTCCTTTGTCTCTGGCTGCGTCCTTCTGTCCCTCCTTACTCTGCGGAACCACTCTGGCCTTCCTTCGGTTGGTGGTCCTCTCCTAGTTGGTTCCTGCTCCAGGGTCTTTGCCTGTGCTGTTTCTTCTGCGTAGAATCCGTCCGTGGCCAGCCCCGTCATGTTCTTCCATCCTCAGCTCAGCTGCTGTGCATTTTACTTTCTCCCTGGCCCTTCCCGTGGAAGGGGTCTGCAGTTCTGTTCTCTTGGTTTCCCTGCTTGTGACCCCCCCCCACCTGACTGGCACACAGTAGGTCCTCAGGGACGTCCGTTGAGTGGGTGGATGTGTTTTGGGATCAGACGAGTTTGGGAGGCCCTGGAGCCGAGTCAGGCCCTCATTAGTGGCCTTTTGCAGCTGTGACGTTTTATGAGTTTGGGTTCATCTCTCTCAAGCTCCTCATTTTATACATGAAGAAGCAGAGGTCCCTGTGGGGTTGATGATAATGGGAGGGTTCCTCTCATAGCTATTACTGGGGTCCTCTGGCTGCCCCCTCTTCACTGGGAGTGATGCCAGGCGGCTGGGGGATCTGGAAAGAAGATGGCTGGTGGCGGGTGGCCTCTGAGTCCAGGGATAGGACCACTGGCCTTGGTGGTGACCATGGCCCCAAAGCGAGGAGCTGCACCCAGAGCGGGGAGCCTGGCTCCTCCAGCTGGGGTCATGCAGGTCCTGAGAGAGGAAGGGTCCGAGGCAGAGAGGCTTGTCTGTGGCCGAGGGCTTCCCAGGCTCTTAGACGCGCCCTGTCATCTTTCCTTTCACGCTGCCTCCCAGCTCATCTCTGTGCATTTCTCCCCTCCACTGGGAACCCCACTCAGGAGGGCTCCTGGCAGGACACTGAACCCAAACTGGCCAAAGCCTCCTGCCCCTGGGCCCGCGGTTAGGACGGGGTGGCTGGCACCGGGCCCCTCTCCTGCACGGCTCCCACTGGAGGTGACCCCTCTCCCCTTCTCTCCCCACCCCTCAACACCTGAACACGGGGCAGAGGAGGTCACCAAGCAGGGGTGCCGACACACGATTCATGGGCTTGTTTTCCTGCTCTGGAAGCTTTTCCCACTGTCTGGCTGAGGAAGGGAGAGCCCGGTGGTGCCCCCACTTGGGGTCCAGGCATGCTTTCTGTGAGCTGCCAGCCAGCCATGAGCTCATCCCTCACCCCCAGGTGGGGACAGGCTCAGGCCACCGGGGGGTGGGGCGGGGGGGCTGAGCCTGCTGGGCCTGGGGCTCTGTGCCCGCCCTGCATCTCTGGGACCACCGACCACACTGCTGATGCAAGGAAAGAGGAGGCAGTGCCCAGCCAGGGTGGAAGCCTGCTGGTCACCCATTAGTCGTTATGGAAACTCTCTACCCCAAGAGGTCATTCAGCTGCAAGTAGAAACAATTTCCCGAAAGGTTTTAGCGAAATTCAGGGGTGACAGGCATGATGGCATGATTAGAGGAGAGTGGGACGTGGTACCGTGGGCCGAGGCCAGCCCTTGGGCAGGCGTGAGCGAGGACCTGCTGCGGCCACCTGCGTGCTCGGCGGCCTGGGGCCGGGCACACGCAGGCCCCTCCCGTCCTACGGGGCTCTGGAGGGGGGGAGAGAGTCTGAATGCAGCACACAGGCCGCCCCTGGGCTCGCTGGGCAAACCCCTCCTGCCGAGCTGGATACCAGAAAACATCACCAAATGAGGGGCTGTATATGATGACAATAATCAGATAACAATAGCTATGTGCTAATAATATATCGTCAAGTGTTAGTGCTTAATATTGTATTATTTATTCACGATCAAATGTGATTCACCCTCATTATTAAGAGTAACCTAGAGTACCATTATGCGCCAGGCCATCACGGTTTTGAGACCTATAATTCTTTTTTTTTTCTTTTTTTAAAAGATTTATTTATTTTAGAGAGAGAGGGAGAGAGCGAGCATGCAAGCAGAGGGAGAGGGAGGGAGAAAGTCAAGCAGACCCCCGCTGAGCGAGGAGCCTGAGGTGGGCTCCATCCCAGGACCCTGAGATCAGGACCTGAGCCAAAACCGAGAGTCAGACGCTTCACCGACTGAGCCCTCCAGACGCCCCTAATTGTAGTCATAACCCTACAAGGCGCGATTATCATCCCCATTTTACGGGTCGGCCAACCGTTGTGCTTTCTAATATCCTTTCATTGCATTAAAAATGTGACTGGGACCCTGTGCCAAGCAAGACCTCGAAGTTCCCGGAAAGCATCATCTCTTTCTCTTCACTGAATATTCATTCAACAAGTATTTACCGAGCCCCTCCTGTGTGTTACATATAGTTCTAGAGAGTGCATGGTGGCAGGGCAGGGCAGGCCAGCTTTCTCCTCACCCTCCAGAGCCCATATATTGTTTCTCCCGAGAAGCATTTTCTGAACTTGCTGGCTGGAGCCGGGGGCCTCCTTGAGGCGTGCCGAGACTCTGGACCTCCTCAGTGTTTTGGGGCGCCTGCTTATTCTGCCTGTCTCTCCCTCCAGAGCTGGGAACCCTTTACAGGCTGAGACTACGTCTTTTGTCTTTGTGTTTCCCAGGCACAAAGTGGGCAAGTCATGGTCTATTTGTTGGATTTTATTACTAAGAAAGAAGCTCCACGAGGGCTGGGTCTGTGTTGTTCACCACCGCATCCCCTAACACAGTGTCTGGTCCTTAATGGGTGCAAAATGCACATTTGTAGGATGGATGACTGAACGAAAGCAGGGATGGGGGGTGATGAGTGGATGGTTCTATGTCTCATCGGATGGTTGGCTGTCAGATGGATGGAAGGATGGAAGGAAGGGCAGACACGTGGATAGATGGTCAGATGGTTCAGTGGATGAGTGGATGAAGGTCTGGATAGTTGAGTGTATGGATAAACAAAATGCTTGTTAATAGGATAGAGGTTTAGATGATCAAATAGTTGGTTAAAAATGTAAGCATGGTCTGCACTGCTGCCGTCGCAGTCCTGTTTTTAGGAAGCAAAAACAGATGGCTGGGAAGTGACAGAGCACCAAGGGTCGAGTGGCCCCAGTGGCCTCAAGAACGGAACAGGCTTGCCCTCATGGGGGATGCCTGCTAAGCTGCACTGTTCCACGTGCCCTCAGCAGAGCTCACCCGTGGCATCTGCCTGGGAGCGGCCACTCAACGTGGGGCTGCCAGGCAGCGGCAGGGGTGGGGCGGGCGGTGGGTGCTCTTGTCCAGCAAGGTCAGGGAGGGGCGGTCGGAGCCTCTCCACGTGCAGACACGTTCCGTGGACTGGCTAAACCTGCAGCTGCCAGAGGGACAGGGACTCAGAGGGGTGCAGGGGATGAGTGCCCGGGACTTCTGCTGGCTGTGTGGCAATGTGGAGGGCATGTTTTCATTCATTCATCATTCACTCAACAAACGTCTACCGAGCCCCGCCCCCCAGCCCCCCGCTGCCCAGCCTCTGCGCGGAGCTCCTGATGTGTGTGCAGAGCCCACGTTACCAGCCAGCTCCGTCCCTGACCTCACTCCCTCCAGTCCCCTCATGCCCCATGCAGCGGCCACTTTGGCCTTGCTGCTCTTCCTCCCCCCACCCCTACCGGCTCTTTCTCTCCACCCCTTCACTGTGCTCTGAGCGCTTATTACACATTCCCCATTTGCTTAAAATCTCCCTCCGCCACTGGGCTCTGAGACGCATGAGGATGGGGGCTTTGTCCTCCTCGGGACCAAGTCACTGGTACCAGCACTTAACAGATATTGAGGGCGTGAGTGGATGAGGGCAGAGAACAAGGCTGAGCCAGCTCCCTGCCCTCATGCTGCAGATGGCAGAGCAGGGAGCCAGGCCTTAAACAAATACACACAAGTAAACATACAAGTACACGTGATGCCAAGGGCTCTGCAAGAAGAGGAGGGAACAGGGCCTTCCAGGGGAGGGAGGCTGGTCAGTGGATCTGAGAAGGGCTCCCTCGGGATCTGGCATTTAAATGGATCCTGAATGATGAGCGCCAGCCAGCCTTCCGGGGCTGAGCAGAGTATATTCCCAGCTGCACGTGTGCCTCACCAATGGCCCAGTGCCAAGGCCAGGTATCACATACCCGACAGAAGTGCATTCGTAAGTTCACCAAGGGTCAAGGACTAAATATTCATAGCAGCATTTTCCCCAGGAGCTCAAACGTGGAGTTACCCAGATGCCAGGATGAATGAGTTGCGGTCCATCTGCGGGACAGGATGGTGCTCAGGATGGCCGTCGCTGCCCGCAGCTTCCGAGCCATGGCAATCCTGCAGACACGGTGAGTGAACGCAGCTAGATTGAAGAAGCACGTTCCAAATGGTTCCACTTAACAGTTTCGCAGAACAGGGAACGCGAATCAGTGCTGTGGGGTCAGGACGTGGCTGCCCTTCGTAAGGGGCCGGTGACTGGGGCGGTGACAAGTGGCTTCTGAGATCTCTGTCGTTCAGTTTCGTGATGTGGGGGCTGGTGACGCAGGGCTGTGCGGCGTGAGACCTCAAGGAGCTGGATGTCAGGGAAGGGTTTGAAGATGAAAGCCCTCTTCTGGGCTACTCTGAGAGGCAGAGCTATTTTCCTCCGGGGCAGGAGCTGGGCTGCCCTGCCCTGTGCCCCCGGTACCCCGAGACCAGGGCGAGCCATCTGCCCTCGGGTGGCTGTCTCACCCCTGGTCTGGCCCCCACTTCTCTGTCCCCACGCCCGCACCTCCGACCAACCACCCCCTCTCACAGCCAGGTCCGTCAGCGGGGTGGGGGCTCCTGACAAAGCCTGCAGCTGCCAGGAGTGAGCATCAGAGCCTGGGGAGAAGAAGACGAGGTGGGGGGAGCCCTGGAGCTCCGGACACCTGCTTTCCCTGCAGATCGCAAACTGGAGACCCTGCGCATGTAGGGAAGAAATTCAAATGGAAGCTATTGAAGAAATCATTTTGGGCCCTGGGGAGCTCCCCAGGCTACTTTCTGAGCAAGAGGCAGCCACCTGGTGCCTGTGTTCAGCCCTGGGCGAATTTGGGAGGGGAGCAACCCGTGAGGCCACCCAGGCCCGAGACTCAGGAAATCCCAATCAGAGGTAGCCCCCCACCTAGCAGGTGCCTCCCACTCCAACCCAGAGCAGCACCTCAGGACGCTGACGTTCTTTACAGTCAGTTTCTCTCTCATCGTTGATATTAACTCTTCCGTTCAGTGTCAGGAATTTGCATGGGAAGGACTTTCTGGAGTGTTCTTCCAGCGTGGGGGAGGGGCGGACAGAGCTGCTGCCTCACTGCGCACCGGTCCCGCCTCATATCAGCCCCATGTCAGCCTCCCCTCGCGGTCCTGCCACGCATTTTAATGTAGTTTTGTATGTAGGGTTGGCATTATGGAAGGAAAGTTAGCATAATTTTTAATTTATAACATCAGGAATCCAATTTACTCATCCAGTCCCTTGATGAGGTTGGCTGCTTGAAGGGCACGCACTTGTGCCGCCTCTGTGCGTTGGGCACTCCAGCCGGGTGTGATGGTGGGCGTGGGCCTGCTCAGAAGGACCGATGAGTCGCTTAACCAACTGAGCCCCCAGGACCGAGGAGGCTGCGCTGGTCGAAGGTGGATGTTGGGCTGGAGCGAAGGGCGAGGTCAGGTCTGAGGCAGGGCTGGGCTAGTAGTCAACCTACCAGGCTTGTTTCCAGTCCAAAGAGCTGCTCCACTCGGCGGCACCAGGGTCCCCAAGCGTGTGGATTTTTGTAAAGTACCAAGAAAGGGGGGCGCCTGGGGGGCTCAGTCAGTGAAACATCCGAATCTTGGTTTCGGCTCAGGTCATGATCTGGGTCTTGGGATCGAGCCCCGTGTTGGGCTCCGCGCTCAGCACAGAGTCTGTTTGCCCTCTCCCTCCCCTTCTGCTCCTCTCCCTGCTCATGTGCTCTCTCTCAAATCAAGAAAATCTTAAAAAAATAAATAAATAAAGTACCAAGGAAGAAGAATAACAAACAATACCTGCCCAGGAGCCCAGCGTGGGTTCATCCTACCCCACTGTGCAGGCAGGCCCACCCAGCTGGGGCACGTCTGCTGTCCAAGCCCGGCTTGACGAGCCAAGCATCTTCCATCGGCCCTCCTTGGGGACGGCTGTCAGCCCCTGAACTTCACAACCTAAGCACCTGCTGGAAACTTTCTGCTGAGGGTCAGGACCCGAGGAGCAATTGCAGAACCACCTGCCTCTGCCCTCCCCCAGCATCATCCAAGTCGACAGCTGGGAAGCTATACTTGAGTGATAAAGATACTTTACTGTGGCATTCTTAGTTTGGTAACACATCTTCTTGTTTGATTCTGGGGATGGAAACAGTCGATAGATTGATGAAGGCAAACTGACCTTGCAGGTGAGCAGAATCCTCATACCCCATCACCCTTCACGGTGCTGCCTTCACCCAAATGCTAATGATTGTCCTTTGAATTGATTTATGCGCCCCCCCCCCCCCCCGGTGTGTTTGCACTGCATGGCGTGTTTGACATTTCATAGTCCTGCCTCACCAGCCTGGGATCTAGGCTCAGCAAGCATGCTTCCAGGGTAGACACCAACCATTATTTAGAGTTTGATCTTTAGCTGACACAGCGTGCTCACACACAGCATCCTTAATTGACGGAGCAAAAATCTAATCAGGAAGAGTGTATGCCCCAGGAGTCTCATAAAACAGATTGCCAATGGGGTGCGAGCCAATCAATCCATCAATCCATATTATTGAGCATCCTCTCTCCTCCAGATCACTTTAGCCCTGAACTATGTGCTTGAATCACTCACACGGAGGGTCCCATGTCCAAAGAGTTGAGAATCTCGAAGGGGTTCTGAGACCCACTCACACTGAATGGTGAGCGGTCCGAGACACAGGACAGACCCAGCCAGTGTAGATTGCGGGGGGGGGGGGGGGCACGGTGAGAGAATCGGAGCAGACTTCCCGGGGCACAAAGGACCATCTGCAGAGCCAGAGGGAGTGGGCCAGAGAGTGACGAGAGAGAAGGTGACAGGGGGAGGGTCTCCATCTTTGAACACCACAGGCTCCTACAGAAGCATCCAGAGCCTCCCCCTTCTTTCCTGTGGGAGGGAGCTCATGACCCCCATCTCCCTGGGCTGTTGAGAGGTTCTAATAAGGCAAGGGGGGGGCAGGGGCAATAGTTCTTTGGAATTGTCAGGAAGGAGCAGACACCACCCAGAATTGGGACAGGGTAATTAAACATTCAGAAGCCCAAATGAGTGGCCAGGTGGGGACCAAACACAACAGCTCCACAGAGGCATCTGCGTCTGGAGACCCAGCCCCAGCATGGCTGCTATGTGAGCAAGAATGGGGTGTCAGCCGTCACCCAAGGGCTGCTCCCAACATCAGATTACTGGGCGGGCTCTGGGGTACCTCGCTGTCCGCAAACAAAATTCCTCCGCTGATAACACAGACCCTCCTTGGCCTTGATAGATTGCCCAAACAGGAATTCCAAGGCCAAGAAATGGCACGCATAACTTTCTCCTTATTAGGCAGTGAAACACCCAGAAGTGTTAATATAGACAGAACGGTTCCATACGCCTCAGCCACATCGTCCAAATAGCTGTGAGTCATTCTCAGCGTTCTTGGTGTGGCAAAGCGCTTAAGGGATGCACACTTTTCGTGTGCATATGTCTGGAGTACGGGAGGGCCCTGCCAAGAGGGTATTTGCCTGCAGAGTTAGGACAGTCTAAAGTTTAAGAGGCATTGATGGAGAAGCCGCTAGACATCTGTCCTTGGGAAATGTGCAGTTTTTCACCCACGTTTTGGGCTTGTTTGAGGTATATTTACACTCAGTAAAATGCTCAGATTTTGCACAGTGCTATGAATCCTACTAGGTATGTACCCACGTAACCAGCTTCCCCCTCCAGCTGTAGGGAGTCTCCTTCATCCCGGAAAGTTCCTTTCTCTCCTCCCAGGTAATCTCCCTCCCCCCACCTCAACCTGGGGACCCAGAGGCCACCGGTATTCCAATTTCTAGTACCGTAGATTAGTTTTGCCTGTTCTTGAACTTCATGTAAGTGGGATGTTACAGATGTCCACATTCTCATCCGGCTTCTTTCACGAAACATCGTGCTTTTGAAGGTCATCCGTGTTGTTGTGTGTATCAGCAATGGTTTGTTTTTATTTTTCTTGCACAAATACATTGTATTGTTTGGAGATCTCTCAATCTGTTTACCACTCTCCTGTTGGTAGAGGTTTGAGTTGTTTCCAGTTTGGGGCTTTTAGGAATAAAGCCGCCCTGAACACTGGTGTACCTATGTTTTCATTCCTCCTGGGTAAATTCCTAGGAGTGGAATTGCTGTGTCATGTGATCCCTGTGTGTGAAACTTTATCAGGAACTGTCGAAATTTCCAAAGGGCTTGTGCCATTTTCTGCCACCGTCAGTGGTTTCCGGGGATCCCCAGGCGTCCTGTATCCTCGCCAGTGTTGAGCCAGTCGTGAGACAGAAAGGGGGGAACGTTGCGACACGGCAAACAAGGGCGGGGTGTGGATGGGGAGTCCCTGGGAGAGCTCGGGGGCCGGCAAAGGGGAGGGGGAGGCCCCTGGGGTGCAGGCGGGGTCCTGCACCACGTGGGGCCAAATGAGATCACGTGGGACACCTCAGCTATCTAGGAACACTCACGTGCAGGCAGAGAAGGCCTCCCCTTGTAGTTCCAAGGGTATGCCAACGCCATACCTCCCACGTGCTCCCTACGGAGCTGCACCCCTGTCTGGGCAGACTCTCGAGATTAGGGCTTCCCCATTCTACAGATGAAGAAACCCAGTCTTAGACACTGAGAGTGTGGAGCGGTGGAGCTGGCCTTCAAGCCCGGCCTGGTTGGTTTTAAGGCTGTGATCAGCTTGCTGGGGAAGGATGCAGCCATGTGCGTGTACGGGCATCCTGCGTGCATGAGAAAGGCACACACGTGGGCACGCCTCCAAACAACAAGGGAGCAAAGGAAAATCAGTCTCTGTCCTTTTCTGGCTCTCCAGCTGCCTCCTCAGAAGCAGCAACAGGTGACTCTTTCTTGGGTACCCTTCTGGGGATGTTCGACTCATATGCATATTTCATGCATATTTATACGTAATGACCCTCTTTTTGCTTTTTATGCAAATAGCTGCATCTCACGTGCGTGCACTTTGCGCGCCTCACTTTTCTCCATTAGCAGCTGCTGGGGCAACAGCTCTTCGTCTGTGCAGAATGGACTGAGCCATTCTTAGACGGCTCGCAGCTGGGTACGGGTGAGCTGCCCACCTGTACTCTTGGCATCTCCTCGGAACTTCGGCTGGGGCGGGACACTGTCTGCGGCACAGAGTCCTAGAAAGGGCGCGCCCAGGTCCCAAGGTGTGTCCATTTTGAATCTGTGCAGACATTGCCAAGGGCCCTTGAGAAGTTACGACCTCGGAGAGCATCAGGGGCTCCCCTGCCAGGCAAAGCAGGATGTTGCCAAAATTTGTGATCACACCGATCTGACAGATGCCTCATTTGCTTTGTTCTTACTATGAGTGAGGCTGGACAACTTTTCATATACTTTCAAGACCAACTGTCATTTCCTTCCCTGTGACTTAGCTGGTCTGGTCCTTCAAAGGACACACCCGTGGCTTTCTCCCATGCTGCTCCTCTGATCTCCTTGCGTGGGTGACCGGGGGTGGATCCGGGGCAGGGTCACACGAGGCGGTGCAGGGGTCTTGGGCCCCAAAACTAGCATTGCACCCAACTCCGCATGTGGTCTTGTGCAAGGCAAGACATTTACCCACCTACGCGTGCGGTCACCTTCAGAAAGAGGGGTCTGGATCAGATAGTCCTAAAAATCTATGAATCTCTGGTTATCAGAGACAGTTGTGGCTGGCGGTTTGCTATCTCCTCAGAAGGAAATGGATCTGAGCTTCAGAAGAAAGAATTTAATTTAGATACTGTGGAAAGTTTCCTGATGTCTCAGGATATTAAACTCTGAAATGAATGATGACAGTCTGGGGCAGAAGATCGTTCCAATACAAAGAGCTTCAAAAACAAGATGACTCACTTATCCTCATGGTAAAAGTTTCACTCTGGCTCTGAGATGGGCGTTTGGAGCAGGGCGGGGTCTTCGCTGGTCCGGGTGCCCCAGGGCTTTCACGTCCTCACGGCTGCGTGCCAAGTCGATTGGCGATGCTTGGCCAATTACCTGTTTCGCCATGGAGCTCATACATTATCTAATTTTGTGATTTGGCTCATTACACATGTTAGAAGCAGACACACTGTCAGGCCTAACTTAATGAATTACTAAAATTGGCATTATTGAGAAAATGACCTGCAAGGGAACTGCTGATTTTAATCAATAGTTCAAGTGAGCACGGTAAAAGAATGTCAAAACTCAGCAACGCTGTCCAGAAGCTCGGCCAACAACACTCAGTGTCTGGTGTTTTTGGGGTGCAAAGTGGTCTGGATAAGGGAGCTTTCCCAATAAGGACAGCAGAAACCACTCTGAACACCCACACTTCCTTCCTCGAAGCTTCTCTTGATGGACGCTTTTGCAGGTAACCTGCCTGGGCTCCCGCCCTGGTTAACAGAACACGCTCAGCACCATTTCATCTCTTCTTAATGACTCAGGGTCCCGTTAATCACAACCATTGTTCATGCGGAGTACTGGCCTCGCACTTGACAGCATTCTAGAACACTAGTATGATTTGGGGGGACTTGATTAGCCTCATCTGACCCTCTCAATGCAGGGAGTCCTCCCTCTCTGCCTCCCTCCTCCACCCCTCCTTCCCTCTGGTATTTACCAAGCCCCTCCTGTGCCCCGGGCACTGTTCTTCCCTTGGGAATTAGTGGTGATGTTCTAATCGGGGGTGAGAGTTCCAGAGAAGACGTTTTCTGGACCGAGAGACGCTCCCAGGGGCAAGTCACCTGTACTAAGCGCCCACTGTGGCCAGGGCTGGGCTAAGGGTTTCAGAGGCACTGCCAACCTGGGTCTGCCCACCCCTGGGGGGAGATTTCCAGTGGAACACTGTGGAGATTTTTTATTTTCATGGCTGTGGGTTTACTGCCTTAGCAGGTATGAACAAATATTCGGCTCGTACAACCCGGAGTTTCATGGACAGTGTTGCTTAGGAGCAGGTTACAGTTTTTTAAGGATGTTTATCTGGAGCTGGTTTACAGGAACAGACCCTGTGAACCGTAGCCCGGGCGTGGGGAGGCTGTGGGCAGGCAGCCAGGTTTGGGCAATGGCCGGGCTCTGGCAGGTTCGGGGCGCACGGTCCCTAGGAGGCTGCGTTTCCAGCCCAGCTTTCGGGCTGAGTCCAGAGCCGGAGCTGTGCGTCCCTGAGCTTTCTTCCTTCCTGGGGGCCGGCACCAGTGCTCCGTTGAGGAGACATGGCCAGTCCTTCCTCCGTGTCTCAGGCCCCCTCGACCTCCTTCACCCTTCTCTGCTCCCTGGGCACCCGGCGTCGCTGAGATGGGGACCAGGGGACCCACTTGTCATTTGGCTAAACGGGCAGGACCCAGGAAGCACGAGGGACAATAGGCAGCTTGCATGGAGGCTGGGAGCACATGCTCTGGGTGGGGCCTGGGTTAGATTCCAGGCTTGCCGAGCCCTGCCCAGGTGGTCTCTGGCCCCTCTGTGAGATGGGGGTCGTGTCTGCCCCGCCTGCTCCCTGGGCAGCCTCGGGGCCAAGCGGAGTGGAGAGGGTGCACTCTGACCTGAGCACATGGCAGTGTCCACGTGGCCCGAGGAAAGAGTCCCTTCTTCACCCATCGCTCTGGTCCCCTCCTGGCCCCTGGCCCGCAGGCCCTTCTTTTGCTTGGCCGGGGACCTGGAAACTGGAGATGGCTGAGTTTTTAGCTGGCCCTTTGGGTTTGGCCTGTGTCCGATGCTAGAAAGACATTCCAGGGACAGGCGACGAGCCAGGGCTCTGAGGAGAGGCTCGCTGCGGGGTGAGCATTGGGGTACAGGGGGCAGAGCCAGGAGCGGGCCAGAGACCCAAGAGCAAACACTGCCGCCTCCCACCTCTGCTCCCGGAACCCCCTCTGTCCTGTGCAAGGGTGGGGGCTGGGCAGACGGGGTCGCCACCATCCCATCCCTGCTCCGGCCCTAGTTCTGACAGCTCAGGCGTTACCTTCCCAAGGAGGATGAGCCTGCTAATAGCCAAGTGCAATAAGAGAGTCAATTATCAAGGCAAGTGATGAGTGACAGAGCTGCTGGCCCAGAATTACACAGTAGCTTTGCAACCTTTTCCGCAGTAAACTATTTGTTCTTTGGTAGGGGTGGGGGGGCAGGTGTGTGTGTGTGTGTGTGTGTGGTGCGCGCGTGCACGTGCACATAGAGGGTGGTCGAATGGAGCTGGAGCAGACGTCTGGGACAGTTGCAAAGTACAGACATCTAATCCCCCGCGTGCTGGCTTTGGCTTGCAAGTCTGTTCTGGTCCTTCTCCTGGGCAAGAATTGGACTGTTCTGGGAAACCATCTTCCCCATGATTTACTGACCAACATTTTGGGAACGGAATTAATTGCTAAATGTTCTATTCAGTGAACTGGCCCTCTGCGCCGAAAAATCTGGCACAAGAAGATGGGGCTTTGATGACCAAGGGCTTTCTCAGAAGTGGTCCTTTCTGGAAGCAGACCGTGTGCACAGGGCACTGGCTGGTGGGCCAGACACCTGGGTTGCAGAAGTCAGCGGCTTAAGTTCCTGGAAAGAACGGGGGGTGGGGGTGGGGGGCCTGGGCTGACCTTGCTGCTTGTAGAATGTGCTCAGTTTCAGGGCGCTCAGGGCAGCTGTGCTGGGCTGAGGGCTTGGGTCGGGGGGTGTGTGTCTTTGTGTGGACATTTGTCTCTCTCTCTCCGCCCTCCAGGTGGACTTGGGCTGTGGACCAAGGTGGGTCGAGAATCTGACACAACCACTGGGGGTGTTTCTCCATCCCCTCTGTCCTCACCACACATGGGGCAGATTGGAAGGTACAAGTAAGTTCTCTGAGGCTGGAAGTGGGGCCATCTTCAGCTAGGATCTTGTCTCAAATCTGAAGACCACCCCACCCTTGGTGCCACACCCACTCTCTTCCTGTGGCTGTCCCTCTCCCCCCCCCCCCCCGCCCAGTTAGGAGGTCCTCCCTCCAGGGCTCTGGGCCCAGCTCCAGACTTACTTCGTCCTGGGGAGGTGTGGAGGGGGTAGGCAAGGAGAGGGGAGCAGGAGCGGCTGGGGCCCCTCTGGAACCAAGGGCAGGCTCCCTTTCCAGAAGGGCCTGTGCAGACAGAGGACGGAGGGCTGGAGGCAAGTCACTAGGGCAGCTACGGACCAAACCCAAAGAGATGGGCAGCTTTCTTCCAAGAACCAGCAAGCATTGTCATTCGCTATGTGACCAGCCCGGTCCGCCCCTGCCCAGAGCCCAGGTCTGAGGTTCCTCTTTGAAGCTGGTGTTGTCCCTTACTCCCCCTCCCATTTCAATCATGAAGTGTTCCTTCTTGAAACCCCATCAGCCAACCCCACCCTCACATTCAAACATGTGGGGCATCTGCTTTAAGAATCTCTCCCCACTCACCCATTATTCAACTTTACATGCTTGTCCCAAACCTGGAACTGATTTCCAGAGCCTACACTAGGGAGCAAAGAGACGGCCCAGGCCCCTGTTGGGGACACACTCCCCACACCCACCTAACCAGACGCCAGGGGCCCCCTTTCTGAGCTTGCTCCCTTGGACTCCAACAACATGATTTCCTGATATTTGCTTCGAAATCGATTCATCTTTTAAAAAGAAACTTGAGAGATCTCTTCACAAAGGATTGGAAGTGGAGAGTCATTACTCCTTGCCATATTAAATAGATGGTAACCATGAAAAGAAGGAAAATGGAAACAAAATATTATTAAAACTGGCTAGAGGCCTGGCCTGAAGAAGACTCTGAGACCAAGGCCTGCTGTGTTCCAAAGGCGGGTTTGGGGGGATCTGGGGGCCACAGATTTAATAGGTTGAGATTTTTCTGGATGCAATCAGCAAGATGACAAGAATTGGACAGGAAATACAACTTTTCCTTATGTAATTTCTGGATGCAACAGCACACGTTAGCAAACTCAGACCAAGTGCAGCCCTTCAAGCCCCAGGGGGGAAAACGAGGCAGCAGTTTCCAACCTCGGGACACTGTGGGGAAGGCCATGGGTGCCTTCGTGGCCCTAAGGGGTGTTGATGGTGGGATGGAAAGGTGGGAAGGGAGGGCCGATATACTACCCCAAAGTTATTAATGCCATGGAAGCAAGGTCACTGGCACCCCCTCCTTTCTCTCGTGGGAAACACTGAAGTTGGCTGTGGAAGGTACAGCAAATCCCCAAGAGCTTAGTCAGAGAATAAGGACCGTAACGAAAGCACTCCTTGGCTGAAATATTGGAAGGATAAATTCTGGTTGGGTGTGCCACCTTGGTGGTCCCGGGAAGGCCGTATGTTCTGGGAATCAAAAAGAATGCCAGCATCACAGAGAATACGCTGTCCTGCTCCCGGACCGTGCGCACGGGGAGGGCACCCAGCCCCCGGGCTCTGGCATGTGGGGGTGCCCTCCGGGCTCTGGCACGTGGGGACAAGAATGGGGATACCACGGAAGGACCATCACTTCTGAAGTATAATCTGCGGACGCGGCGACCTTGGTGAGGAGGGAAGGAATTTGCATTTTGGTTTCGGGTTTCCCATTCCCTGAGGCCCTTCTGCACAAAGCAGATGCTGGGGTAGGTCACCTCCATGGCAGGAGTCATTGTCAGGGACTGCTCAGGGCCACCGGGGGCTGACACCCTGGGTACCCCCTCCCCCGCTTTTGGTTGGCCTAGACAGGTGCCTGACTCCACAGGTGCAGCCGCGTGGGACACACATGTCATCAGAGCCCCCCGCCCTGGGCTGTGGCTGTGCCTGCAGAGCTCGGGGACGTCCGGAACTGCGCCAGGCCCCTCTAGGTCCTTCCACGCTCCTAGCTGGAAAGCCCAGCCCCAGCCTGCGTCCCACACGATGACCAGGGGCCCCTTCAAGCCACAGACTGGCCACATCACTCCTTGGCCTGAAACCTCTCAGCGGCTCATCGCGTCCTCCCTGGGACGAAGCCCAGGCTCCTGAGTATGATGTGACCCCAGTACTCTTATCCCCGAAGGTGGGGAGCCTCGCGCAAATTCATCTCCTGGGGCAGCTGCAACAAATGACCCCAGGCTGAGGAGCTCAAAGCCACAGATATTGATCCTCTCACAGTCTGGGGGCCAGAAGTCTGAAACAAAGGTGTCACTAGGGCCTGGCTCCTTCTGAAGGCTCCAGGGGAGGAAGTCCCGCCTCCTCCAGCTTCTGGTGGCACCAGGTGTCCCGTGTGCAGCTGTGTCCCTCCAGTGCCTGCCTCCCTCTGCACGTGCCCCCCTCCTCTCGTATGCATCCCACTTCCCTCTGCCTCTCTCTAATGAGGACACTTGCCACTGGGTTTAGGGTTCACTTGGATAATCTAGGATGACCTCATGTCAAGATAATTAGCTGAATTACATTGGCCAAGTCCCTTTCCCCAGACAATGTCACATTCCCCGATTCCAGGGATCCGAATGTGGGCATGTCTTTGGGGGCGCACTGAGCTCACTACAGCGGGCATACCTGGAGCTGGTGGCTTCAGCCTGGGACCTCCCAGGAGCAGACCCAGAGACAAGGCTTTGAGCTGAGCAGCAGGAACGGGAGGTGACCCCAGGAGGTTCCCCCGAGGAGAGGGAGTGAACCAGACAAGCAGTGGGAAGGAGCACATGAAGGTCAGTGAGCGACCAACGCTCGTTCTCGGGAGGCAAATCTTGGGGAGATGGCTGAAGCAGGCCCCCCAGTGCTGCCCCCCAGAGGGACAAGGAAGCTGGGGGTTTCAACCATCAATCCCACCACCCTTAGCTAAGAACTATTTCTGGGCGTGACAGCTCCTTAGGACTTCCAGCCGGGTGCAAGCCCCACGGAGAGCCCGCTGGTCCTAGAAGAGTGGTTTTGCCTGATCCCTGCACCGAGTAGGGGAAGCCAGAGGCTCTGGGGTCAGGCCTGCCTCTCCCCCCCCACCCCCGGGGGGGGGCAATCGCCCAGCAAGGTGATATGATGCACACCTTGGCTCTCCTACTCTCCCCAGCCAGATTCATGCAGAGAGAGGCAGTTTCTCATGGATGCTGAGATTATGGGCTTCAGAGCTAAGGAGACAGGCCAGGGCTGGGCTGCAGGAAGTGGTGTGGCCTCAGCCCTCTGACCCAAAACTGGACTTGCCCTCCTGGCTGTTGGTGGAGAAGTTGGCCTGAACCCAAGGAGGGGGTCCCTTGAAGCACTTTTGTGGGGACAAAGCAGTTACTGGCCATTGCTGCTTCACTGGGCCAAGCAGCACCGGGCCACAGAGGGCCTGGCTCTCCCTTACTCGTGAGCTTGGCCCTGGGCTGGGCACAGGGGTCTCTGGTGCGCACGTCTACTCTTCCTGCTTCCAGCAAAGTTTTCTTAGTTTTCCTTTGGGATCAATTCTCCCGAGGGGTTCGGTGTGGGCCTGACGGCACCAGAGGGAACCAGGGTGGGTACAAGACCCAGAAGTCAGGGGCAGCGAGGACCTGTGGCCCAAGCTGGGTCACTGGGGCTCAAGCTTTGGACTCTCAGGGGAACCTTGTGCGAGAAGCCCTCTTTCCCTGGCCACTCACTGAAGGGACCCAAGCCTGGAGCTCTGGCGGTCCTTGTGGCCTCCTGAGAAGAACGACCCTGGGCACAGGGTCTTGGAGAGGACCGTGGTGCTGTGAGGTGGACAGACACGGTTCTGACGACGTTCAGGGCTGGACCCAGCACCTCCAGTGTCATCCTAGGATGGTGAGAACTCTCTGGAGTCGGCTTGTTAGGCAGATGTCAAGACTCTCCTGGTGGTTCCCAGTGTCCCAAGAATGTCCCCTGGCCACAGCCCGGAGTGTGGGAATGAGCTCTGATTGGACAGTCTGGGTCACATGCTCATCCCTCCGCCAATCACGGTGGTCAGGATTTTGCCGACTGATTTAGGGTTAAGATGTACCCATTCTTAAAGATCCCGGGGGTGAGCTCCAGTCAAACCACGTGGACTGAGAGGAGGGAATTAGATCCTGCAGGAACATCAGGAGATGGTTACTAGAGGAGGGGGAAATGGATGTCAAGTCACTTGAAGGAAGATGTGTCCCCGGGGTCCTTTTCGTGCAAATCCTAACCGCACCTTCAAGAGGTAGGTCCTATCGTGACACATTTTGCAGATGAGGAAGAGAGGTACAGAGAGGTTAAGTAACTTGCGCAAAGGCACACAGTGATAAGTTATAAGAAGATTCCAACACTGCCACGAGGTTCTCTGCAGAGAGACTTCTTGCTGTTGTTGCTCCTCTCCTCTCTCCCCTTTGTGGCTCCTCCCTGCCAGCACCACACCAGACACACAGTAGGCCTAGAAATACTGCTCGCTTGTGTCTGCGGGTGTCTCCTTTTGGTATTTGTGTGACTGTTTATTTTTTTAGAGTTTCCAAAGACTGCAGAGTGTGCCCCAAGGCAAAACACATCAATTTTTACTGCAAATTATTTTTGTTAATAAATGATATATAAGTTTATGCATCCAATTAACCAAAAATTATTTATTGCTGCAATTAAAATGAAGTCGTGTAAATGACTGCAATTTTAAGTTCTTGACAAAGCGATAAAGTCCATTAATGCTCTTCTGCCTTGCTGAGGCTTCTTGAAACCCTGCCAGCAGCCAGCTGTCCTGCCCCGCCCCCCCCCCCCCAACCGCCGGAGCTCGCACGGGGCAAATTCAGAGAGTCTGTGGATCTGGGTCCCCTGGAGAACTAACTCCAGGCTGGAGGTTGCTCTAAACCCTCAGCGAGGCAACAATTGGTATCTTTGGACTTGGTTATATCAAGGAGGGAACTATAAATCACTAGCCCCTCCCATCCATCCAGACACAGAGATATGCAGAGGGAGTTATGTGGACCCTCCCTTTTGGACGGCCCAGAAGAGCCAGGTTCTTTTTGCCTGACACTCACTACCCTTGCCTTGTTCCATGACTTCCTCGTCATGGGGGACCAACTTGTAATGCCCGTTCTTCCTCCCAAGCGGACGTTTATCCATCCATGTATCCATCCACATGTCCATCAATCATCCATCCATCCACCCACCCATCCAGTCTTTCATCTATCCCGTAAATATGTGCTGACAACAGGATATCAGTAACTATTTTCCTGGGCACAGATCCACATGGTCTTTTGGATCAAACCAACTCCTATTTATTGAGCACCTACACTGTGCAAGGCAGGGCCCCCTTTCCTACAAGATAAACCCTGTCCATTGTTGTAGGTCTTCTCATCTCTTCCACGTGGCTGTCTTTGCCCACTTCAGCATACACCATTGTCTCACTCCTTCAAATCCCAAATTTCACCTCCTACAGGTGAGACTCCACCGCATAGCACTCAATAGGTCTTTCATTTTATAGATGCTGGTCTTGCTTCCTCTTCTAGACTCTAAGCGTCCTCCAGGGAAGGAGTCTCTTGGACACGTCTTCTCTTGTCCCACAACACCTGGCACAACTATGGTGGCTGTCTATGATGCTTTAAAAGCTTGGGAAGCTTGGACACCCCCAACCACAAGAAACCTGAATCATTCATTCATTTGTTCATTCATTCGTTCATTCATTCAGTAGAAAAACTTGTAGGACACCTACCATGTGTTAGGTACCTGGGTTTTGTAAAGAGGACTAAGACACAGTTCCTTCCCTTATGGAGCTCAGAGTCTAGTTTGGGAGGGAAGGAGGTCGGTAGGATCCCAACTCAATATGGTAGATGCTAGGATGGGGCAGGGAGACAGAGGAGCTCTGGACCCTGGCTAGAGGAGCTGGGGAAAAGGATGTCAAGTGTCCATGGACCTACCAGTTTGCAGGCATGGGAAAGGAGAGAGAGAGGAAGAAGGGACACTGGTAGGCAAGCTCCATATGGCCCGGCTCTGAGGCAGAGCACCTGCATGCACGCATGTGTGTGCATGAGACCTGAAGAAGCTGCTCTCCTCACCCACACTCAGCCATCTCCCGTGCATGTCCACGTGACTGTCAGTCCTGCATCAGAGTTACTACCTCATTTTACAGATGAAGAAACTGAGGTCAAGAGGAGCAGAGCCTTGTCCAAATGACCAGTGACCAGAGGGGAAGCCCACCTCTCCTACCAGCCAGGCCGCCTCTGTCCATGTGTCCCTTCCACCCGCTGCCACAACGGGGAGTGCATGGTCTCTTCTGCAGGTGTGGGTGATGCTGACGAGCCTCCGGGAGGAAGCTGCTCCATGCAGGTGGCATCGCGGGGGTCCCGGCGTGCTTCTCTGCAGTCTCACAGAGTGGCTCCAGGTAGATGTTCCCATCCATGCACCATGTCCTAAGTGTATGTTTCCCATTTCAGCACACTTGGGAATATAAGGGCAATCTGCAAACTGCAAAGGGAGCCATGAGCCACTGGCTCACCAAGGAGCAGAGAAGCAAGGAGCCAGGACACTTCCCCGGGAACACCAAGTTCTGCCGCATCCCTGGTCCCATGAGAGTTCTGGAGGTGTGTGGAGACAGAGTGGTCTCCTCTGCTTGTGTCAAGAGGAAAGATACAGGAGAATGCAGTGGAAGAAAGCAAGGGTAGGGATCAGTTAAAGCTATTTTTAAAGAAATTTGGGGCTGTAATTCACAGAAATAAACATGTTAAGGACTTTTCCTTTCAGCATGCTCCAGGAGAGTAGCGGGTTAAGCATGAGTGGGGTTAAATCGGAATGCAGGATGCACAGTTCCATTAGAATTTCAGAAAAACAATAATAATTTTATAGCATTTCTCTGTTTCTCTGCCTTTCTTTCTGCCAAATACTATATGGGACATACTTAGACTAGAAAAATTATGTGAAATTCTAATTGAACTGGATGTCCCACTTTTCTTTTATCTTCTGCTAAATCTGGGACCCCTAAGCCCAAGCTCACAGACAAATCTGGGTTCAAGTCGAGATTCTGCCTTTTATGAACAGGGTGGCTTTGGGTGTGTCACTCTGCCTCTCTGAGACACATTTCTCATCTGCAAAACAGGGAGTGCCCGGCACCAAGGCCATGTAGGCAGCAGAAGGAGGAGAACAGAAGCATGGGAGGAACAAGCAGGGACTCAAACGCAGGAGTTGATGAATTGTGTATAACTAGCAGCCTGGAGATGGGCAGCAACTCAGAGATGTCACCAAAGATTGACGTTCCGCTATGCCATCCTCATGGTCACAATAGGGTTGCCATAGCTCCAAGCATTATGTTCTTACACAATGATGTTCCAAACAGGATAGAAGGGGGTATAAGCCAAAGAATCTTCTCTTTAATGAATTTCTCTTTATTCTGGGGGCAGGAGGGGGGCGGGTAGATAGTCTCTTCCAGAAGCCCCTTGGTAGATTTTCTTTTGCAGTTCATTGTCTGAAAGTGGGTCCTGTGCCCACGCCTATACCAATCAAGGAGAAGGAGAATAGCATTTCAGTGGCTGCGATGAGTCAGCTCTCTCTGTGGAGCTGGGCGCACTGTCACACATAATCAGGGCTCTATTCACAAGGACAAAGGAAAACAAGTGCTGGGTGGATGGTCAGTCCTTCTGCAACTTGTGAAAGTAATACAGATGAAAATAGCTGCCATTCCTTGAGTTCTTACTGTGAGCCGGTCACCGAGTCATGTTAGCCCCTCACTGCCTAGTCTGACCCCTGCATGCCCTGCAGGCCCAGACTCTCGCTCCCGTCTGCCGGGAAGCAGGAGGGTGCCCCTGAGCTCAGCCCTGGGCTCACAGGCTGTGCCGCGTCGGTCAGCCCACCGGGGGCCTCGTGCCCCCATGCCTCTTCCTGAGTTGCCTGCGTCCTAGCTCGGGTCAGCTGGGAGGGGCCGTAAGAACCCCCCCTGCCATCGCGCAGGGGGTGGGAGGGGAGCCGGGGTGCGCCCTCTGTCCGGCAATTGCAGGCTGCAAGGGTGGTGCAAATATTCTAGGCCGAAGCAATGATGTCCAGTGCCCGGATCGCGCCCTCTCCCTGCCCTCCTGGGGCACTTGACGTGACAGTGACAACGGGTCCTCTGGGTCCCCTTCAGGCTCCATGCATTTGAGACCTGTTGACTGGGGATACTTTCAGGCATCGGGCCTCAAGGACATCCAGGCCCTATGATCACGGGGAATGACCCCCCCCCCGCCAAGGAGATCGGGCAGCTGAGGGACAGTCCACCTGAGTCAGATGCAGAGAACGTGGCGGGGGCGGGGCAGGGGACAGCGTAGTAGCGCTTGGACCTAAATCTGACCCATGAAAAGGAAGCTTGAAAAAAACCCTTGGGTGCCTACGCCGAGCCAGGCCCTGTGCCAGGAGGGGGCTCAGCGGTGGGGCCCCCACCTGACTTCCACCTGCTCCCAGCTGCCCTCCGGTTCTGAAGTCCATTTCTGTCTGCGGGCGGCAAACTGCTCTCTGCCTGGCTCTGTCTCTCTCTGCCTCGGACCTTCTGTCTCTGTCTCTCTTTGTCTCTGTCTCTGACCTTCTGTCTCTGTCTATCTCTTTCTGTTTTTCTCTGTCTCTGTCTTTCTCTGTCTCTTGCAGTCCCTGTCTCTCTGTCTGTCTCTGCCTCTTTCTCTCTCTCTCTCTGTCTCTATCTATCTTTGTCTCTGTCTCTCTGACTCTTTTTGTCTCTGTCTTTCTGTCTTTGTCTCTGTCTCTTTCTCTTTGTCTCTGTCTCTTTCTGTCTGTCTTTCTATCGCTGTCTTTCTGTCTCTTTCTCCATCTCTTTCTGTCTGTTTCCCGGCCTCTTTCTCTGTCTCTGTCTTTGTCTCTGTCTCTGTCTCTGTTTCTCTTTCTGTCTCTGTCTCTGAATGTCTTTCTGTCTCTTTCTCTCTGTCTCTATCTCTGTAACTTTGTTTTTGTCTCTGTATTTCTGTCTCTCTCTGTTCTGTCTTTGCCTCTGTTTCTCTTTCTGTCTCTGTCTCTCTCTGTCTCTGAATATCTTTCTGTCTTTCTGTCTCTATCTCTGTAACTTTGTTTTTGTCTCTGTATTTCTGTCTCTGTCCCTCTGTCTCTGTCTTTCTATCTCTGTCTCTGTGTTACATACACACACTCTCCATTTCTCAGCATATGGAGAAGTCTGTGTGTGTGTGTGTGTGTGTGTGCGCGCGCGCACACGCACGCACACGAGCATCTCTCTAGACAGAGAACATCTCCCCCCCTGCCCCCACCACTGTCTCTGGGTAGAACACACTCACGTTAAGGCAGCATGGAACCGGCCGCAGCCTGAGCCGCGCTCGGGGGAGACCGGGGCTTGGAGGTGTGCGCCCGTGCGCCCCAAGGTCCCTGCACGGGCAGAGCGATGCCAGGTCCTGCCCTGGAAGCGAAGGGCTGCTCTCACACACGGCAGGGACACATCTGTATAGAGCCACCTCGGTGGCTTCTCCCCAGTCCCTGACACCAACATGCAACACCGTCTTTGTCTGTTTTCCAGCAGGCTGCAAGCCTGGCTGAAAATGCTCGCTCTGGCTCTGTCCGTTCTGTCTTTCTCTGAAGATTTCTATCTCCAGGCATGAACACAACCTGCTCCTGAGGAAAGCACGTGTGAGAGAGAAACACCCAGAAAAGTGCTCCTGCCTATCGGTCTTTTTTCCCTGGAAGCTGAAAAATACATATGTGTTTTTTTCCAGGAAGAAAACAATGTCTGTCTCTGTCTCACACGTACGCAGAAAGTTCTCTCTACTGGATTTAAGACTAGACAGAAATTACTTCCCTTCTTTAGGGAAGTATCATTTGAGAAACAATCTCTCTTTCTCAGCATACAGAAAATCGTGTGTGAGCGCGTGTGTGCGTGCGTGTGGCAAAGATGATTCTCTGTCAGAAAGCCTGTCTCTAAAGCCCATCCTCACTGGGCAGAAATGCTGGCTCCCTTGAGAAAGTACGTACCAGAGAGGAAAAACAGACACATAAATTCTCGGCACAAGAAGAAAACAGGAAGGGGATTGTGTGTACGTGTGCGCACAGGCACGTGTAGGGACAGTGGATAAACGCCTCTCTGTGTCCGTTTGTCCCTCCTGGCAAAGAAAAATATATATGGTCTTTAGTCACAAAGAAAAATGCATCCGCCACACACACACACACACACAGAAATGTCTTCTCTCACGAAACGCACGTCCCTGGAAAAACAAACCCTTTATTCCCCAGAGTGTAGACGAATGTGTGTGTCTCCTCGGGCAGAGCTCTGTCTGTCTCCGAAAGTCTTTCTCTAAAGGTTTCCGTCGTGAGGCAAAAGGCACACACGCACCCTCCACACACGACAACAAAGCCCGCGGCGGATGGCCGCGGAGGCTCGGGATGGGTGTGTGCGCGCGTGTGCGTGCGTGCACGGCCTGTCTCTCCGTCTTGGCCGGTGTCTTCCTCTGAAAGCACAAACTCAGAAAAAGTGTGTGTCTCTCCTTCACACGCACGCACACAGAGCTCTGTGTCCTGCAGGGGCCGCACCGCTGGGGGAAAACGTCTCGCTTCTCACGAAGCCTGGGCCCCGGCGCACAACAGGGGGCTGCGTGCTGACCCGCAAACAATGGCCGGGCCCTGGGTCTCCTGGCAGGACTGGCCCGGCCCCGCCGAGAGCGCCTCCCGCCCTGAGCTCTGCTGCCCTGAGCGAGGCCCCCTCATCAGCAGGTGCCCTGCAGGGGAGGCCCGGCCAGCAGCCCCAGAGATGCGTGCGTGTGCCTGTGGCCCTGCACCCACGGCCGGCCTCCTCCTGCGGGCAGCAAAACACACGCTGTCTTTCCTCCCGCAGAGACGGCGGTCTGCATGCACACACACGCGCACACACACACACGCGCACACACTCGGGGTCGGGA